>NC_086446.1:537314508-538759508 GCF_028390025.1 Pseudophryne corroboree | reverse complement strand
TACTTTGGGATCAAAATGACCGCCAAATTCTATGATTTAAGCTGTTTTTTAGGTTTTTTGGAAAAAAACACCCGAATCCAAAACACACCCGAATCCGACAAAAAAAATTCGGTGAGGTTTTGCCAAAACGCGGTCGAACCCAAAACACGGCCGCGGAACCGAACCCAAAACCAAAACACAAAATCCGAAAAATTTCCGGCGCTCATCTCTAGTTTTAGTACAACAATAGTAGCGGGGGCGACTTGCCTCTGCTCTGTGTATACCCCCCCATTCTATGTCCCTCTTTCTGTGTACCTCCCCCATTCTATGCCTCTCTTCGTGTATAGTATACCCCACTATTCTATGCCTTTTTGTATATAGTAAACCCCCCCTCTCCCCCTATTCTATGCCTCTCTTTGTTTATAGTATTATAGTGTACCCCTCTACCCCTATTCTATGCCTCTCTTAGGCATAGGGGAAAGGGGGGGGGGGTATACTATACTATAAACAAAGAGAGGCATAGAATAGGGGGAGGGGAGTATACTATAATACTATAAACATAGAGAGGCATAGAATAGGGGTGGAGGGGTATACTATAATACTATAAACACAGAGAGGCATAGGAGAGGGGGGATGTCTTTTTGTGTGTCACTGACTAGTGTTCCCCCTCCCCCTCCTCACCTCTCAGCGGCAGGCAGAAGTTTCGGTCTCTTCCCCTTCATCCTCCTCCGACTCCCCAGGGGCCTCCATCACCGGCCGCACCGGGACCTCTGCAGCGTCTTCTACCTCCTCCGCCTCATCGCTGTCCTCCTCAGACCCGGACCGCGGCCTCTCCTCCGCCATCGTCTGTGGGTACCGCCGGCAACAGCAGGCCCGTCCCCTCAAACGCAGGGATTCCCCTTTTCCCTCCTCAGTGGCGGCTGGAAGTTAAGGGAGCGTGACGCTGGCATCGCGGTCACGCTCCCGGTAGCAGCAGTAACGCCGCTGAGCACCACAGCGGGACTTGCTCGGTGGCGTACAGGTGCGCTGGCAGTGACAGCGGCTGCGGGCAACGGCTGCGGGCGGTCAGGCGGTGGCGGCTGTGGGTGCGTGGGCAGGAGCGATGTCCTGGGCGCCGGAGCGGGCTCCCCCCTTATCTGTGCCCGTCACGGCGCCCAGGGCACGTGCCCTGCTTGCCCTACCCAAGTTACGCCTCTGGAAGGAAGCCACAGTGTACATCAACATTGCCAAGATACTTACCTCAAGGGGCATTGAGCGCACACAGCAGCAGGTAGTGAATAAACTGAAAGCTCTCAGAAAATACTACAACATAGTTAATGACCATGACAGGAGGAAAAGTGGTGCTGCTAGAATGGAGTGGGCTTACTATGATCAGTGCAATTAAGTTTTTGCCAATTCTGCACTGGTTAATCCCATTGCCATTTCATCGTCCAGTTGTGTGTCCTCACAAAGCGCTACCCAGGAGAACCGCCAATCCATTCCACCGACGCCACCAATGTTCTGTGATGACATCACTGAGATCAGCGACACCGATCCGATGGCTGCTGTGGGGGACCCAGTCACCAATACTATTGAGGTCGATGCCAGTGGAAGCAGCACAGGGACTCCGGCTAAAACACCGACTTCTGCGCAGAGTGAGACCCCAAAGTTGTGTAGGAACAGTAAGATGTTTTTGTTTTACTTTACACACACTTAAGATTTTTGTTTTATTTAAAATCCAGATTATAGTATGGGCCATATTCCACAATGATCTTGTTGGCACATGTTATTATTTTTAAATGCTGCGTTACACATTCAGTTCCTGATTGTCATGTATTTCATCAATATCAGAAGGCCACATTAGCTGTTGCATCATTTATGAGTAATAACGACTGCTAACAACATCATAGGCCTGTACACACCTGCACAAATAGCACAAATTATCCTTTAAAAAGGATAAATCGTGCATAGCATGCAGTGTTTGTACAATTGCGCACTTCCATCACACATGATATCTATGTCTTGACCGAAACTCAAAATGTATATGTTGCAGTGTGTAGCTAGTGCGCAGGAGGTAGGAGGTAGGAGCACATATATGCTGACATCACTGCTATTTGATTTTTAAATAGATTTTTTTTTTACCTCCATTTCTAGTATTTGATGTACCTGAACGGAAGAAAAAAACTTCAAAGATGGAGCAAGCTACGCACATAAGGAGAGAGAATTGACTGCATGGGAAAGGAAAGAGTTAAACATCTGGTGAGGGGTGGACCTAGCTGTGAGGAAAGTACAGCCTTTTTGAAGGGGAGGGTTTAATATATATAGGGAAGGTGAGGCCATTTTTGCTCTCTCTTGTGGTGATTTGCCTTGAGTGGGTGAGTGCTGCAGTGCAGAATTTTTCCCACATTATTTTGAGTGTGTTGTTTCAATTACACTTAGACCCTGCTGTCCTGCTTCTAGCTCCCCTGCATTCAGTTTTAACATGGCTTCCCGCCCTCAACGTTCCGCCGGGCCCCAAGCTCGGTACCGCGCTTCTGGCGGTGGCGCTGGGCCGGGGGAAGGGGTGGTAGGCCTGGGGGACGGGGCTCCGTCCCCCGGGGGCCTTCACGAGCGCGGGCGGGAGCACAGTGCGGCGGACCAGGTCGGCCTCGCCGCTGGGGGCCGGGCCGGCATTGCCGGCCAGGCGCGGGCGGCGGAGGGGGGGGCCGGAGGTCCGTTCAGGCCGCCCGGAGGTTGACGGGCATCGGCCCTCGCCTCCGGGAGCGGCGGATCAAGCGGCGGGGGGCGCCAGGCGGTGTGTCCTAACCCGGCCTCTATCGCTTCCCCCTTGCCGCGGCCGGGTGGAAGTGCCGGGCGGGGGGGGGGGAGGGCCGGGCGGAGGTCGTGTGTTCGCCGCGCGGGGCTTGTCACGGAGCCTCGTGCGGCGGGTCTGACTGGTGCGGCGGCCGGGAGCTCTGTGGCGGGAAACAGTGAAACGCGCGCACGCTCGCCACAGGCGGCGCCAGCCGCACACGTGTGCGCGCAGCGGCGCCGCCAGCCCTCTGTCCACACAGATAACTCCCCGGCAGCCGGAGTCCGGCAGGGGCCGGGGGGCGGGGAGAAGCAGGGGGATGCAGCATGTGCTTATAAGGGACAGTGCTGGCCAAGAAAGTGCAGGGTATACGCATAGGGACACAGCAGCGAGCGGTGATGTGGCGCGCGCACGGGATGCGCGCGCGCCCAACGCGAGCGGCACAGTGCGCGCGCTTCCGCGCGCAGCTGCGCCGCGGGTTTCCCTATCTCCCCAAAACACTCCACCGGAGCCGGGATACAGCGGCCTTCGGGGGAGGAGGGGGGACAGGGAATGGATTAGTGGCCGCAGGGCTGCTGCACGCGCTGCTTGGCATTACGGCGGGTCCTCCCCAGGGGCGTGGGATAGTTCCGATCCGCAAGGGGAGGAGGCGTATTCGGAAGGGGAAAGTGAGGGCTCCGACAGGGGTGCCCCCACTTTCCCGCTGGGGCAGCGGGCGTCGGGTGCCCGGGTCACGCCTGTCGGGCGGCGGGCGCGGGGTCGCGCCCAGGCACTGGCGGGAGGTCCCTCGGGGTTCGTTGCCGCGTTTCGGGGTGGTCGTGACCCCTCTGGTGCGCTGGCGTCGGCCCTGGCCACAGTGGTGGAGGCATTGGGGCCGCTAGCCGCGGCTGCCTCCCCGAGGGCGGCTGCACGTTCCGGCGCGCCTGCGGGGGCAGGCGGGTCCGGCAGGCGGAGGGCCTCGGCGGCGCAGCGAGTGGCACGCGCCTGCCGGGAGCTCGGAGCGGCCGCCGCAGAATTGGAGCAAGGTCCGGGGCAGGACGGGCAAGGGCGCACGGCCGCAACGCCCCCCCCACGTAGGGCTCGGCATGCGCCGCGAGTGCGGGCTGGGTCCCCCTCTTCTTTCTCTGTTACAGGGGACCACGAGGAAATAGAGATGGCAGAATACATGGAGGAAGACGTCGGGGTGGACACGCCAGAGGATTCCATGTCGGGGCAGTCGACGGCATCAGGTGAGGTGGTGCAGTCGGTATCGGGTTCCCCCACGAGCTCTAGTTATCGTAGTTCTTCTTCTTCCTCCTCTTCATCTTCTCTGTCGTCACAGGCATCCAAAGTAAGTAGCACTACTAGGGCGAAGAAGAGGGCGGCGAAATTCGCCAAGCGGGCAGCAGGCCAGCAGAAGAGGCGTAAGAGGCGCAAGCGGCTTAGCGAGGAAGCTCGTAGGGCCAAGAAGCGCCGCGATTTGCCCGGGGTCGTTCGCTGCGACTACACTGCCGTAATGCGAGGGCTGCGGGATAGCTGCCGCAAGAAGATTCGCAGGGGTGACTTCGTGGATGTGTTTGTATTGACGAAGGCCACGAAGAAGGATTATAAGGCGGCGGCCGCAAAGAAGGGCATCGGGGCTGAGGCATTCCGGACCTTCGATAATTGGCTGGCCGGGTTCTGGGTCTTTGCGGCGTGCTACCTGGAGGACAGGCCGGAAGAGCACATGAACGTAATCCGGTACCTGCATCTCGTACACGACATGCAGCGCACATCTTCGGGCTCTGAGTGGCGTCGGTATGACCAGGAATTTAGGGAAAAGCAGGACGGTTTGCGGGTCATGGACTTTGGGTTCAAGGATGTTGAGGTCTGGCTCAAGGTCACTCGGGCTTCGCAACAGGCTGAGGAACCCCGGAAACCGGGGGCGGACGGGCGCCGCGCATGGTCGTCCGCCCAGGGGTACGGCGCGGACGGTGGACTGGCCAAAACAGGTGGGTCGGCCGTCCGTGCAGGGGGGCGAGCCGCCACAAGAGGAAAATGTTTCGCGTTTAACAGCGCGACATGTTCCTTCGGCAAGCAGTGTCGTTTTCGACACTCCTGCCTGCAATGTGGCGGATCCCACCCAGCCTCCTCCTGCTTCAAAGGCAATCGGCAGGGTGCGCGGGGTAAGCAATCTTACCCCAGACAGGCCGCGAGCGGGAACGCTCCGCAGAGCTCCAACACCAATTAATTTGGAGACTATGGGCCGGTGGTTGGACTTGTATCCGTATAGGGAGGATGCAAAATTTTTGTTTTCCGGTTTTCAGTTTGGGTGTCGCTTGCCTGTTGCGAGCGAGGTGTCCGTGCGGGCCCAGCGGAACCTCCAGTCTGCCCGAGCCTTGCCGTTAGTGCTACGGGAGAAAGTGGATAAAGAGGTCAGGTTGGGCAGGATGGAGGGACCGTTTATATCACCCCCGGTGGATGACTTGGTCATCTCTCCGGTCGGGGTGGTTCCTAAGAAGACTCCAGGCGCTTTCCGGCTCATTCAGCATCTTTCTTACCCGTCGGGGGCGTCGGTCAATGACGCAATACCGCCGGCACATTGCTTGGTGGTGTATCAGTCGTTTGACGAAGCGTTAGAGATGGTCCGCAGCTACGGGACTGGGGCCCTCATGGCTAAGATGGATGTTGAGTCCGCTTTTCAGTTGTTGCCGTTACATCCGGACTCATTCCGTTTTATGGGTTTCCGGATTGGGGCGGAGTATTTCATCGACAAATGTTTGCCGATGGGATGTTCCGTTTCATGCTCATTTTTCGAGCGTTTTAGCACGTTTCTACATTGGTGCGTGGAGTCTTCGTCAGGGGGTCACGGGGTCGCCCATTACCTCGATGACTTCCTGTGTGCGGGTCCGGCAAATTCTCCACGCTGCGGTGACTTGCTTTTTAGCATCCGAGCTCTGTTTTACCACTTCGGCGTTCCCGTGGCCGTGGATAAAACAGAGGGACCGGCCTCCTGTTTGTCATTTTTGGGGATTGAAATTGACACTGTGGCGGGAGAGTGTCGACTGCCTCGGGACAAGGTGTTGAAGCTCCGCGACGCTATTTGCCGGTTCGAGGGGTCGCGTAAAGTCACGCTGCGGCAGGCGCAGTCCTTGCTGGGCATGTTGAACTTTGCTTGTCGGGTAATACCGATGGGCAGGGTTTTCTGCCGGAAGCTAGAAAGGGCGACGGCGGGGTGTGCCAGACCACACCATTTTGTGCGTTTGTCCTCCGAGATAAAAAGGGATTTGGCCGTATGGGCCTCGTTCTTGGAGGATTTCAATGGGGTGTGTATATGGCAGGCGCCAGCGGTGGACAGCGAGCGGTTGCAGCTGTTCACCGACGCAGCAGGTGCCTCTGGATTCGGTTGCTATCTGGAGGGATCTTGGTGCGCGGCATCCTGGCCGGCGGAATGGCGTAGCGAAGGTTTAACTAGGGACCTGGTGCTTCTGGAGCTTTTCCCCATTATGGTGGCGTTGGAGGTCTGGGGCGATCGGCTGGCTCATCGCAGCATTTTGTTTAGATGCGATAATCTGGGCGTGGTGCATGCGATTAATAACCAGAGGGCGAAGTCGCTGGTGGTTCTGCGGGTGCTGGGACAGTTGCTATTGACATGCTTACGTAGGAACCTGTGGTTCCGCGCGCAGCATGTGCCCGGTCTGGAGAATGGGATTGCCAACGCTTTGTCGCGAGGGCAGTGGGAAAGGTTTTGGTTGTTGGCACCCGAGGCCGACGAGCATGGTTTTCATTGTCCCGGTTATGTTTGGCAGGTGATCGGGCCGGACTGGAGGGTCTAGCGTTGCGGTCAGTCGCACCAGCCACGCTCAAGGCTTACGGTCAAGCTTGGAGCGAGTGGGAGGAGTTTGTTCGAGGACGTAAGCAACAAGGTAAGAGCAGGCATCGGATGATGCTTTCTTTTATTTGGCAGCTGTGTTTCGGGTAGGTCCAGGGCGGTGGTATCCCGGTACTTGGCTGGTGTTTCGTTTTTCAGCAAACTGCGGGGCGTCCCTGACGTGACAAAAAGCGATGTTCTGCGGAAGGCGATGAAAGGATGGGCGCGAGTCGCGCCGACGCCACCTGACAAGATGCGGCTTTGTTGCCGGCTGTCATCGCGGCGGTTGGGCGAGTCGCGTCGTCCAGGTTTGAGTCGCTATTGTTCAGTTTGGCGTTCTCAATGGCTTACCACGGGGCCTTTAGGGTTTCGGAATTGGTAGCACCTTCTAAGCGAACAGATTCGCGCATGCTGGTCAGGGACGTGGTGGTGGGTGAGAGGTCCTTGCTATGCAGATTGCGGCGCTCTAAGACGGACCAAGTGGAGAGGGGTCGATGGGTCACTTTGGTTCCGGCACTTGAGGAGAGCGTTTGCCCAGTAAGGTTGGCAGTGCAATATGTGGCGGTGCGACCCGATAGGAGGGGGTCATGGCTGCTGCATTATGACGGGCTGCCGGTGACGAAATATCAATTTCGTTGGATGCTGGGTCGCTGTTTGGCGAGCTTGGGCCTTCCACCCGCTGCGTTCGGGACGCATTCCTTTCGCATAGGCGCTGCGACGTCGGCTGCGGCGGCGGGTTTGTCCAGGACTGAAATCCAGGCGGTGGGGCGATGGAAGTCGTCAAGTTACAGACGATATATTCGCCCCGTTGCATGAGAGGTCGGCTTGCGCGTGGTATTTTGTTAGTTACATTTGTATAATCATGTTGTTACAGTTCAGTGCGTTATGGTATTGTGCGTTTGTTTGTCCCCCCTTTTTTATCCTACTCAGGGATTAGCTACTCGCCGTTGCTGGCATGAGCCGGCAGCGGGGGTCTGGAGTTCTTTTGCGAATTTTTGCCTGACTTGACGGACTGAATTCTAATACACAATTCGGCTGATCAGTTCTAATCAAAGTCCCTTAGCAGGTTTTTACGCTTTCACCTCCAGCTGAGTTATTACATGTGTTTCCCCATTGTGTGTTTATGTTCGCTTCAAATTGGCTAGAAGCATTGTGCAGATCGGCTAGGCCGTGACTTCTGCAATATCAAGAACTAAAAGTTTTTCTTTTTGGCAGATCCTTCAGGTGAATGCAATTAATGAAACTTATTAGTAATCAATTTTACCCCCTTTTTCCCCCTCTTCAGGTTGGTTTGAAGACGATTTGGCTATTTGGGTGGTCGGCCACTCTTATGTATACTGGGCCGCCAAGTTTTTGGCCTCGGAGGGGGCTCAGACGTTGCCTAAGGCTCAGGGTGTTAGATGGCTTGGTTGGCGAGGGATGATGTGGAGCGAGCTGAGGAGTAGACTAGTCAGTCAGGCCAGCAAGCATGGAGTCCCTAGGGTCCTGGTTGTCCATCTAGGTGGCAACGACCTGGGGAAGAGGACATCCTTGGATCTGCGGTGGGCCATGATACAGGATCTGGCAAGTGTGGCCGCAGCATGGACCAATTGCGTATTGGTTTTCTCCTTGATGGTGCCAGATTGATGAGGCCAGAAAGAAGGTGAATGGGGCGGTGGCGAAGTGGGTACTGTCCCACGGAGGCAAGGTACTTCGCCACCCTAGGATTCGGTTCCGAGACAGTCACCTTTTTCGGCCTGATGGTGTACATCTATCCAATGAGGGGCTGATGTTTTTCCTGGAGGATCTGGGTTTAGTTTTGCAGGAGTTAGGGTAGGTTAGTGGGGATAAGTCTTTCGCTGTTGGCGGAAAAGAACGGCAGTTTGTAGTTGTATGGTAAGCTGTAGTGTTTTACAGTTTGGTGTGGTTTAGGTGCACTCACCTCCATCGACTTATTGGCCGCTCGACCACCCGTCCGGGAAGGCAGCGGCAGGGCACCCATCAGGGTGGGTAGTCACTGTGGGGGTTGAGTTGTCACCTATTACCGTTTTTTTGATAGTTGTAGTAAAATTAGGATGGTTTCGAATTTTTTATATTTTAAGGTTAGTTTAGGTTAATAGAGCCGTTCTTTTTTCTGCCACCATATGCCGGCTGGATCGGCATCTTAATAACATTTTCTATTACAGGTTTGCTATTGGTTAGGGTCAAATAAATAGCTAGCAATTTTTCTGCCAAAATTCAAGTCTCCGTGTCTTTATTTCTGAGTTTGAAGGAAACGAATGCTTTACTTTGAAGGAAGGGGGTCCACCAGATATCACTAGGATGTTTAGGAGAGAGAATTGACTGCATGGGAAAGGAAAGAGTTAAACATCTGGTGAGGGGTGGACCTAGCTGTGAGGAAAGTACAGCCTTTTTGAAGGGGAGGGTTTAATATATATAGGGAAGGTGAGGCCATTTTTGCTCTCTCTTGTGGTGATTTGCCTTCCCGCCCTCCCGCCCCTTTTGATAGAGGTTCTGGCACGGAGTGCCTTGGCATTAAATTGTTTGGCTGGTTTATCGTTGGCTATTTATTGGCGGAAAAGAACGGCAGTTTGTAGTTGTATGGTAAGCTGTAGTGTTTTACAGTTTGGTGTGGTTTAGGTGCACTCACCTCCATCGACTTATTGGCCGCTCGACCACCCGTCCGGGAAGGCAGCGGCAGGGCACCCATCAGGGTGGGTAGTCACTGTGGGGGTTGAGTTGTCACCTATTACCGGTTTTTTGATAGTTGTAGTAAAATTAGGATGGTTTCGAATTTTTAGTATTTTAAGGTTAGTTTAGGTTAATAGAGCCGTTCTTTTTTCTGCCACCATATGCCGGCTGGATCGGCATCTTAATAAAATTTTCTATTACAGGTTTGCTATTGGTTAGGGTCAAATAAATAGCTAGCAATTTTTCTGCCAAAATTCAAGTCTCCGTGTCTTTATTTCTGGGTTTGAAGGTAACGAATGCTTTACTTTGAAGGAAGGGGGTCCACCAAATATCACTAGGATGTTTATGACAAGAATCCTGGTCAATCAGCTGCGAGATTCCGATGCTGAAATGCAGGCACAGGAGGATGTCCGACTCCAACGCTCTTTTGACAACGAGAAAGAGTTACAAAATTCATTTCTCACGCAACTTGTGGGTATGCATGAACACATTTCTATAGAAAACAGAGAGGCACAGATGTCCTTTCTTAACGGTCTGGTGTCTAGATTACACAATCCGCACCTTCCACACCCTTATCCAGTCTATACTCCTCACTCTTCTGAGGGTCATTTTTCCAACTACCAGCATCATAGCAGAGGCATGCAGTTTAAGGAAACAAACCCCTCAAATCCAGCTAATACTACTCCACAAGGCACTGTGCATAATAGTCCAGGTGGCACAGGGAATACTAATCACTATGGCGCAGTGAATAGTTATGTAGATGGCACAGGGAATAATTTTTCACATGACCCTGTGTGTAGCAGTCCACATGCCAATAAGCAGACCAGTCCTGATGGTACAGTGCATAGCAGTCCACATGCCACTGTGCATAATAGTCCAGATGGCACAGGGAATAATCCTCCACATGGCACTGTGCATACTTACCCAGATGGCACAGGGAATAATCCTCCACATGGCACTACTCATAACCGTCCACTGGGCAGCACTTCTTACAGACAGTTGTAAATAATATTTTTCTTTGTCTTTTGTCTTTTTGAAAATGTTCATGTGTATTCAGCACTTTACAGGCCTGTCAAGTGCCCAGGACACACCTGCCCATAGGCACACGCAGGGGGGGGGGGGGTTCTGGTTGCCCGGAAACCCCTCTCCTCTTGCCAGGTGGCTTAAATTATGACAATAGCAATGATATATAATACAAATACTAGAGCTGCTGTCACATCATGCAGTTTAAGGTACAGAATAGAGCTGCTGCGCATGCCCAGTGTAGCAGCTTTATTTACCAAGTTTGCTGTGAGTGGAGTCCTCAATCAGTGTAATGGACCAGAGAGCAGCTGCCAGGTAGAAAAGACAGGAGCCTTATCATGATATGGGAGAATGTGTGCTTAGAAAGTGCAGTACTAGTTCTATTATGTTTGTGTATTTATTATGTTTTGTTTTCCTTTTCCTGACCACTTATTTATATTGTTTAAATACAGCCTATACTATAGACCATCTATAATGTTAAATATTAATACTGTATGCCATATAATAACCAATGTATAAAAAGATCAATGTGAACAATAATGTCCAGTGTCTGTACTAGGTACTTCTGCTCCCTGAGATTCCCACACTTGCTCCAATGTTCTACAGAGTAGGAGATTATGGACTGCATTTGGAAACCCCCCTCTAGAAATCCTGCGTTTGCCACTGCTGCCCATTACCTCAGCCACTTGTAAAGATGGGGGTGTACGTTAAGCTTAATGTACACGTATTATGCCCTCTACTTATGTGCCTACAGTGGCAAATAATCTATTTGTCTTTTTGAAAATGTTCATGTGTATTCAGCACTTTACAGGCCTGTCAAGTGCCCAGGCCATACCTGCCCATTACCTGTACACATTATGCCTTCTATTTATGTGTCTAATGTCTACACACATTATGGCCTATTTATGTTAAAAAATGTAAGAAGCAGTTTAAACTGTACCAATGTCATTCCGAGTTAATCGCTCGCTGACGATTTTCGCAGTGCAGCGATTAAGTATAAAAAGGCAAAAATGCGCATGCGCATGGTACGCAGCACGCATGCGCTAAGTACTTTCACACAAAACGTAGATTTACACAAGCTCAAGCAATGTTTTTTCATCGCTCGAGTGATCGTAGTGTGATTGACAGGAAGTGGGTGTTTCTGGGCGGAAACTGGCCATTTTCAGGGAGTGTGCTTAAAAACGCAGGCGTGTCAGGTAAAAACGCAGGAGTGGCTGGAGAAACGGGGGAGTGGCTGGCCGAATGCAGGGCGTGTTTGTGACGTCAAACCAGGAACTAAATGGACTAAGGTGATCGCAGTCTAGGGCCAATATTTACTAAAAAATCGAGTTTGTCCGATTTGTGTTTTTTTTTCTAAGTCCCAATCCGGGAATTCACTAAGCACCAATCTCGGCAGTGTTTGGACTATTCGTAATGGTTTGAATGACAACGTTCACAAATACGAATGAATAGACCATCGGTCAAACGCGGCTGTTATTACATAGAATACGGGAATCCACTATTCATTCGTATTTGGGTGTTAGTCTCTGAGTGCTCAAATGCGGTCGTATTTTTTTGCGATTCGTTAAAAAAAGCGGCAAAAAAATAGACCTGCTTTTTTCAGTCGTGTTTACATGTGTTGCAAATAAAAAATCACTCACACCTGAATTAGGATGCCTATAAAAGGATGTTAGGCCCATTTCAATACACCTACACTCAGAAATGGCAGCAGGACTGTGGGCCAGTGATCTTTTGTGTGCTGTGGGATTCCTCAGACTCAGACATCAGCCTGTAAGTACCCAGGGCCAAGAAACTGAACATGGTCAGCAGGTTGTACAGGTTCCGCGGAGGCTGCGCAGGCCTTGTTTTTTTAGGGGGCGTTTAAACTTGAACGCATTGTCCGATGATAAGGTCATACAGATGTTCCGTCTAAATCGTAACAACATTTTCCGTCTGTATGACCTTGTCAAACTGGGCCTAGACCCTGAGACAGCACGCTCTCGCTCTGTCTCAGGCCTGCACAAACTCCTGGCTGTGTTGCACTTTATGGCTACTGGCAGCTTTCAGGCTGTGTCTGGGGATGTCATAGGAATCTCACAGCCCTCATTTTCCAGAATCTTAACACAGGTGATGTATACCTAACTACCTCTTCTGTTTTGTGTTTGTTTTAATTTCTCGTGGCCAGTTCTGTCCTAAATGTTTATTGTTCTTTAAAATATACACACAGGTGTTGGCTGTTTTGCAGCCCCACATCGAGGCCTCAATCTGCTTCCCTACCCAGGAGTCTCAGTGGCATGCCGTCAGGGTAGATTTCTATGAGCTGGCTAGCATGCCCAATGTGCTTGGAGCCATAGATTGCACACACATTCAGCTGAGACCACCTAGGGGCAGACAGTACATATATACAAACCGCCATTTTGAACACTCCACAAATGTGCAGGTGGTTTGTGATGCAAATCTCAAAATAATGAGTGTTGTTGCTGGTTACCCTGGGGGCTGCCATGACTCCTTCATCCTCAGTCAGTCATCCCTCTTTGATAAGTTTGAGGACGGACAAATGCCAGATGGATGGCTGCTGGGTATGTAATTTGATATGTGTAGGCCTGCGTATACTTTGTCCAAATACAGGTGCAGATGTATTAACCTGTAGAAGGCATAAGGAAGTGAGAAAACAGTGATCTGTGCAAGGTGAGAAAGGCACCAGCCAATCAGCTCCAATATGTAAATGAAGATTTAGGAACAGATTGTCTGCTGCCTTTATTACCTTGCACATATCACTGGTTATTCACTTCCTTATGCCTTCTACAGGTTAATACATCTGCCCCACAGTGTGTTACTTATGTGTTGCTGTATCTTAACATGAATCACGTTACTATATCTGTCTTTTAGGTGATGGAGGATATGGCTGTTTCTCTTGGCTTCTAACTCCATTGTCCCGACCTGATACCCCTGCTGAACACAATTACAACAATGCTCATAAATCCATGCGGAATGTGATAGAAAGATGTTTTGGTGTGCTGAAATCTAGGTTTCGGTGTCTGGATAAGTCTGGTGGCCTTTTGTTGTATAGTCCCTTATTCTCAAGAAATGGGGGTAAAAGGGGAAGGGAATTTCTGTTGCACTAGAAAAATAATACCTTACCTAAACAGGTGGTATGAGGGGACCCCTTTTTTTATTGATAGAAATATAATTGTTTAGTTCAAGAATGGGGGTGCAACCACAGATCGTATATAGTACAAGCACAAACAAAAAGACTATGAAAATAAAATGTTCTCACTAATCAGACCAATAATCAAACGTGTAGTGTACTCTAGAACGAGACCAACATTGGACAAATAATAAATTATAACATCTATGTACTAAATATCAGTGCATTATATTATCACCATCAGTCCTGTAATTTGATCTGCTTCAATTATAGATGCAGATAAATTCTCTATATTACAGTAAGAAAATCTAATATGAGTACACCTCAGGATAGACCGATACAGGGCAATTAATGAACTATAATATTAGTGTATTGAAACATTACTGTTAGCCCTATAAACCGGTCTATTTCAACACGGATTCATATTACAGTACCCTTGATTATTATCACTGTACTTATGACATATAGAAGAATCCTCTAACTATTTATGCAGTTATTGTTATACGCAGCACAAACAGACATCATACTGTCTATTTGATCATATACATATAATTTGTATATATATTACATCAGTGGACAGGGGATTAAAAGCGCTAATATCCCCAGGTCCGCTTTAAGGCAATAGCAGCATAAACTGACACTTTGCGGGCCATAGGAAAGATTTAGTGAAAAAGGTGGTTATTTAACTGCATAGACTACGGCCGACACAAGCAATCTGTCAGTATTGAATTCTATTCTATAACTGCTGCAAGATAACAGTATTTATATTTGATTAGAGGATTTGTATACTAAAAGATCACAGTGCAGAATATAATTAGTGCATGCTCTCCTTCTAGCTAAGATGCTATCAGCAAAAAACTATTGTGCTGTAGCAAACATTGTTTCATAATTTGACTTGGCTGACTGCCAAGAACCAGAGCTGGGCTTCAATAGAAACATTAGTTACCAATTCTTTTGAACATACTCAGTAACACATTCAGTATCATTATTTAATAATTACTAATAAAAGGATACAATAAGTATACAATATACAGACACAGTAAAGACACCAAGGCTGTTTTAATTCTTTTTTATATTTATTCTTCTCTGTATTGTCTCACATTGTCGTTATCTTTTCACACATATGTTTGTAATATTTCGCATAATGTTTTTGGATCTAGTATGATAGATTAACTATGTTTTCGGACACTAAATAAAAGTTAAATTTTAAACCTAGTGCACCACCTAACAGATCGCCTTTTTTCTTTTTGTTTGTGGTTGTATAGTCCCTCCAAGGTGACTCAAATTGTGTTCTGCTGCTGCTTTCTTCATAACATGTGTTTGCAACAACATCTGCCACATGTTGAGGAGGAGGAGGAGGAGGAAGAAAGCAGCCAGCAAGCAGAGGAATTAGAGACATCTGGTGATACTTGGAGTACAGATGCAGGGAGGCAGGTTAGGCAAGAGATCATCAATCGCTATTTCTAAGGTAAGCTTGGTTTGCTTATTTAATTTGTTGTGTAATCATAAATAGATGTTTTGCCTTTTTTTAAAAAAAACCATTACTCAGAATGTGTCTGTCTCCTTGACACATACACACATACCCTCGCTTTATGAAAAACAAATGTCGCATGTGTATTGTGTGTATTTTTATTCTCAAAACAACAGATTATGAGTGGCATGCATTAAGTCTGGATAAGTGATCGTAAACTTGCAGTGCTAATTTCTTACAAGCCCACATAATCCATTTAGTATTTCACTTTATCATTGTGTGTAACGTCCTAATGCACAGGTTCCCAAACTTGGCCCTCAGGACCACACACAGTGCATGTTTTTCACGTAACCCAGTAGAAGCACAGGTGTATGAATTACTTACAGACATATGTTAAAAGGTTCACAGGTGGAGCTAATTATGTCACTTGTGATTCTGTGAGACCTGCAAAACATGCACTGTGTGGGTTCCTGAGGGCTGAGTTTGAGAACCTGTGTTCCCAAAAAACACTCCTCAACATATAATATGTTAGCCTTGAGGAATACATGTGTCCCTATGTGTGATGCACCATCATATTTAAGACACACAAACTTACTGTAATCAGGAATAATTTATTTCCTAATGTTTGATGCTGTAAACTTGATGATGTGTAAGTAAATACACAGTTTGCCACACATATACATTATTATACACATTCTTTGATTTTTGATGTAAAAGTACATATTTGTTTGTTTCTGCATCATGTGTAAAAACATTCTTACTAATTTTTAACACACACAAACATGTCCCAACAATACTGACATTCATTTTGACAATGTTTTTAAAACAAAGCCAACATATTACAAGTTTTTTTACACAACTCAATTGTGTTCTTCTTGTAATGTTGTATAGAGAAGAAAGCTAAAATATGTATCAATAACATTGTAATTTGGATTTGGATTGTCTGCAGGAAAAGAGAATGATTGGAATCTAGACAGAGTAATGATTAGAAAAAATCAAGTGGTCAGTTTACTTCCTGCTAACATGTATGTGTGGCTCCATCAACATTTCCCTCCTCCAATACCAAAAAAATGGTAAAGAATAAATGTGCGTACAAATTTTTTGTTTTTGTTTGTAGCACTTATAATTAATGATGTTGAAAAAAAGTGTCAAGGAGCTAAGTGGTATATATTTTTCGCCAAAAATACACTTACTAACTATTTTGAGTTACTTATCCCAAATGTCTAACTTGTATTTTTTTCACTTTTTTTTGGTGGCTGCTTGTCCTGCCCTTTGCCTTTAGCACTGTCATGTTGTCATGCTCTGGTTGAGCGTCTTGGTGGTGATGAGACTGGCGTGATATTTGGAGTAGTCGTACCAGAACTGCTGCTTGTTTGCTGTTGGTGCATGCATCTGAGTGTTTCATTCAGGTTAGTGAGGGTGGCATTGAGTTCACGTGTAGCAGCATTTTGATTGTCTACTATTCAGAATAAACTTTCATTAATCTTTTGATTATTTTGAAAAATGCTCATATAACTTTGCTGTTGTCTGTGCTGTTCTTCCATTATGCGCTGTAAGTTGCCCATGACCTGTGTAATGTCTGTACGCATGAGTTCCATGGTAATGCCTATTCTGGTTGTCTACTCAGATTTCTTGATATTCTTCTGAGGTGAGATGGTAGGCTTACAAACATTTGTGTCTGCTTACGCAGGCAATCTTCATTAGTGGCCTGCTGTCTAGCCCAAATGGTCAAAACACCTGATCAGGGCCTTGTGTTCCTGGTGTTGTTGGGCTGTGTTGTGGTGGTGGTGTGCTTTGCTGTGGTGGTGTACTCACAGGTGCTGGGGGGGCTCATTCCTTGCATTAATGGCTGCATTTCTAAGATGTTTGTCTCCTCCATGTCACTGTGTTGCTGTTGTTGCAGAGGGATGCTGTTCCCAGGACTAGAAGCTGAAATGTTAAACAAATCTCCGTTAGCTATCCATATATTTGAGAAATGTAAACAAATCACTACACATGGAACACATGTGATTCACTGTTGCTTACAACTATTCTGCCTAGCAACATCATCACTCATAGCTTAAATACATACATATGCCTGTTTTTGGCAAATGTTTCTGGTTGCTTAATAGTGAAAGCAAACACTTCAGTTTTATTGTAGCTCACACATACTCCACCATAAGAACACATTGGAATACATAATGTGTTACCTTATAGCTTTGTTCAAACAAATATAGTAATGTTTTTATATGTATTTTGCAATGTTACCTCAAACACACATGTGAAATGTGGAAAAACAACCTTACTTTTTACAATAAAACCAACATGCTTTTTTGTTGCAGCATCTTACACACAATGTCATACTGTATGGCTCAAGTGGACATACATATCTTTACTGGATGTGGACAAGGACATTTAGCTTGGATTACATTTCAGCTTTTACTTACTATGGTAAGTATTTAAGTTTTTGATGTGTATTGACTTAATGCGGGTATGAAATATTTTGATTACGTACTGAAATTTTACACATTTTTTTCAGTTTGATACTCACAATCAAGATGAGGGGAGTGTGGATGACGTCTTGGAGGTGTGTCCAAAATTTGGAGTGGGGGGGACAGAACATACGGATGATAATCTTCGTGGCGGAGTAGCCTGCTGTGTTTGGGCCGGGACATACGACCTTGCTTTCTTTTCGGCCACAGGTTTTTTGTGGTGATGTCTTTCAGAAGTGCCACTTCTGCTGCTCCATACTGCTTTTGATGGACCTTTTAATGAAAGTGCAATTTTGTTATGGCCATTCTTTTACAAGCATACCCTATACTACAATGGACACTTTACCTGCTTCCGCAGCGTCATCATCATCAGATGTGATAGGAGTTACTGGCCGACGAGTAGTACTGCTTTTTTCTAACACTGTATAAAATAAAAAACAAAAAAAATGTAATCATGCTATTGTGTATACATCCACCCATTATGCTTATAAACATTTATTCTTGAAGAAATGCTTGGTTTTATTTATAAAAAACATAAGGACCGGAAATACAAAAAAATAAAAAATTGACCAAAACACATATGCACTATGGCAACATCAACACAGGAAAACATGTACAGGACACTGACATAGGCCACAAGTTAAAGAAAAAAACACACAAAAATAAACACACACATCTTCATTTTGTATTGAAAGAAAAAAATATTACAGATGCAATATATAAATTGCTCTGTGATGTGGCACTCCAAAGACACATTACCACTATATGAGCCAAAACAAAATGTAGCAATTTTTCACAAAAATTACACTGCAGTGTGGTGTGACGGTACAAATACAAGCCAAAAAAAAAAATATTGTTAATTTAATTAAATAATTACCATTATCTAATAATGACACTACACATGTAAGTGGATTCCAAACCACTTTCCAGTACTCCAGCCTCTAACATGACAACCACTGTTTTAAAAACATTGCACATGGATCACTTAAATATAAAACATAGTCACAATTTTAATTGAAAAATCGGCCAAAAGGAACACATTATTGCAGGACAATTCAGAGACACACCAAGTCCAAACTACACATGCAAAATATCTGTCAGAAAAACACAGGACATACAATAAAGTAAGATGTTACATTGGCTATTGTATAAAACATTACCCAAAACAATGTATTTGCTGACACACACTTGAAGATGGGAGTAATATGCAACGTCACATGACACACATTTAAAAAAACAAAACAAAACCATAGAATGTAAATGCAAATACACATGCTCACCATTCTTCCTGGGCCTATCTGAATCCCGGACATGGGTTGCAGAGACAACTTCTGGAGGGATTACACTCTGCATGGGCTCCTCATACTCCAGATATCTTGCAATATAGGGCTGCCCACCACCGGTTTTCCGAGCCTCCTTGGCCTCCTTGGCCATTTTGGACTTGACACATCGCTTTATGTCATAGTACCGTTTGCGGCACGTGTCCTCCGTCCGCTTGACCACCCCCTCACTACTGACAGCAGCAACAACTTTCGCCCACAACACCGTTTTCCTCCGTGTTGGCACCTTGGCGGACTCAGGGCCAAATAGCTGCCTCTGATACTTCATCAGCTCACGCACCAATGCCACATTTTCAGCAAAACTAAACTTAACATTCCGCCCAGTCTTAGTAGTGGTGCATGGCTGTGGAGCACTCTGATTGTCACTATCACTTGAGGCTGCTGCAGCAACCTCACCCACCTCCTCCACCTCACTAACCTCACTAACACTCACCTCCTCCACCTGACCGACCTCCTCCCCCTCACTCACACCCTCCACCTCACCCACCTCTGAGTCACACATAATTGTGTCTAAACAGTTAACACAGAAAAAAAAACAACACACTCCTCCACTACCACTACACAACTCACACACACACACACACACACACACACACACACACACACACACACACACACTGACAAGGGACTATAAAGAAAAATAACTTGGACTAAAAATGAGACAAAACCACAAAATACAAGACAACAAGAATGACAAGATGACTTTCAAACACAATACCACACTCGGAAATCGCTACCAACACTCCTCACCAAACCACAAATTCACCTACCTCCACAGCACAACCTCCCTCCTCCTCACCACTAACTAAACCCACGAGGTGCGGACGGTTTGGGGCGTATTTATATGGTTGCGCACAGACACTCCTACCATCTCAAACACAACCAATCACGAACAGGGATGAAAATCGAAACTGAAAGTGAAAAGGCGGCCGCGAAAAAAAAAAAAACCCTACCGCGTTTAACTTAGGAAAAAAAACAGCAAATACAACAAAACGCAAACGACAATGACGGCCGTAAATGTGCCCCCCCAAAAAAAAACGACTGGCATCGACATCGGAAAACATGACAACCATAAAGTCGACTGCTTCGTAACTTTGCGTATATGGATTCAAAAAGTTGCATGAAAATACACCCGATACAAAACGAGTATAAACACTACACAAACCGACTCAAACACGAATATTAGTAAATATTGCCCTAGAAGTAGGTCTGGAGCTATTCAGAAACTGCAAGGAATTATTTAGTAGCAGTTCTGCTAATCTTTCGTTCGCTATTCTGCTAAGCTAAGATACACTCCCAGAGGGTGGCGGCCTAGCGTTTGCAATGCTGCTAAAAGCAGCTAGCGAGCGAACAACTCGGAATGAGGGCCGTTATATTTAAAATGATACATTTGAGGTAACATGTACATAACTTTTTCAGAAACAATAAAACCAAAACTTTTTAGCAACATATCTCTTGTGTCCTCTACTGTGTCATAGTAGTTAAGTTAGCAGTGAGGGTGTTGTGGATTTCCTCAGCACTGCCACTACTTGTCTCCCCCTCGTAGGCTGCTGCTTCCACTGGAGTATCGCACAGTTCAGAGTCCTTAACATTCCACTCCGGTAAATAGTGTTCCTTCTATATCTCACAAAAGTTGTGGAGTATACAGCAAGCAGCAACCACATCCAGCACCAGGGTGATAGCAATGTCATTGCGCTTTAGTAGACACCGCCAGTGTCCCTTCAGTCTCCCAAAGGCGTTCTCCACCACCATCCTGGCCGAGCTAAGAGTGTGGGTGAAATGCACTTGTTCCGGAGAGAGTGGGAGATGCTGTGTGAAGCCCTTGATGAGCCAACGCCTCAAAGGGTATGCTGCATCTCCAATAAGGTGCATCAGGATCTCCCCCCCATCAACAAACCACTGTCAAAGTAGGAAAAATATCATGCTACACGTTGCCATATATTCACCTCATGCGCTTGCCCGCTGCACGTGCACATTCTCTCCCGTGCGTGCGGATACTCGCAGCTGCGTGATGGCGCCTCCTCGGCCATGCGCTCGAGCACGTGGTATGTGCATTTACGGTAGGGTTTGTGTGCGTCTAGCGGGCGACTCAATCGTTAAATAATAAAACCAAATAGTATGTTTTATAGATAATGTTCCCCTTAATAATGACTGTAAGTTGTTTAATGTAACTGGTCGCTGGACAGAGGAATTCCTCTTTGCATGGTACGAAGGGTCAGACAGGGTTTGAGCAGTGGTGTTTGGTACCTAACTAAAGAACATTTTATTAGAAACAATCCGGTGCTGGTTAGGTAAAGATTAATCGCTCCTGCGTATAGTTATGTCTATTAGTAGTTTCTGGACATTTACTATATTTGCGGTTCATTATCCATGCGGCGGGAATTCTCAGATTCCCTCCCACCTGAGCAGTTTGATATAGTCACAGCCCACCTGTTCAAACTAACCTATGACCTTTTGTTATGATGCGAGGAGACATTCCTGTGTCCAATGAACAATTAGAATGTAGGTCCCTTTGTAGTATACTGTATGCAGTGTATATAAGGACAGCCAGCCTGGCCAGCTCAGTCTTTATCTCCACAAACGGTTTTCATCTTGACTAACTCGGAGCTGGTACCAGGACTACGCAGCGATCATTCCCCAGTGTGTGTAAGTTATTCTCTGTAACCATTCTAAATCTGTTTGTATTTGCCATATTCTCTCTCTCTGTTATTGTATAAGATTGTGACGCTATTGTATATTTATGTGTAGTTATTCTGCTTAGATATTGATGTTAGCCTATAGTGTATGAACTGTTAACTGTTTTTAACTTTTACATAGCTAGATATTGTTAGTAAAGGTGTTGGAACCTTAGCAAGGTATTGTGTGTTTATTACATTGCTGAGAGTATTCAGAGCGTCTCAATCGCTCAAGAGGCTTTCATACAATAGAGGTTAATTAGCATTGCATTGTGCTCACATTACAAAACCAAAGTTTACAGTATAGGCTCAGCCTTTCATTGAGTTGCATATAAGGTTTACTGAGTGTCATCCCGTGAGCGTCTGCGCCGCTCGTGTTCCCCTCGTGGTCACGAGCGTCCGCTACGCTGGTAGCGTTGCATTACGGTAGTCGGCCGCCTATAGCGTGCTCGACACCAAGCGTTAAGCTGTGAGCGAGCGTGCCGCATGTGCGTCTCGACCACGGCTAAGCGTCTGTTACGCTAAGTGCGTACCCTTACGGTACCCCATACGCCAATTGCGTACTGAGTCTCTTACCCATTTTATAGTGAATGCAATAAGATAAATAGTTAGCTTTATCAATTGGCGGCTCGTCCGTCCTCCACATATCCGCACCAGCGAACACAGACTTTATCTGTCAGTAAGGGCGGGAAGGCAGTATCCCTTCGTATCGGGATACAGTAGTGCTGGCTAGATAAGCGTCTGTTTCGCTACGCTGTAGGAGTGCTGGTGGAATCCGGAACCGGAAGGTAAGAACAGTACGCTATTGTCTTTTAAAACTGTTTATTTCTGTTTTGCGTACGCACACACGCACGCACACACCTGTATTTCTTTTCATTTGTGTATTTTCACACCTCACTTTCCTGTTTGCCATTTCACAATTGATAACGTGCTGAGAAAGATTTGTTGCTATTGGTAGGTAAAAGTAATATTAATACGTTAAGGAGTAATTTGTAAAACACGCGCACGGCTTGCCTAAGATACAAGGAAGTTCGGTGTGGTGTTCAGTAATGATTACAGTTAAAGATCATCTACATTGATATAAACGTGTTAATTGTATTTCTGTGGATATACCTGGCTTGCGTACATGTGTCTCTAACAAAGGGCGGGACTAGCGTATGCGACGCAAGGGCCGACGCACGGAGCGTATATTACGCAACGGAGCGTCTGGGTACGCCCACATAATACAAATCACACGATAGTATTGTTTTAGTTAGGCGATAAGGAGGCAACGCGATAATAGCGCAAATCAATCTCAGTGTCCAAAATTTTAAGCTAATAGATCCTTCTCTAGTTGCAACTCCTCGGGATTAGCCTGCGATACTAAATGAAAGGGGTTTCTGCGCAGAAACGAAAGTAAAGAGTATATGAGGTGAAAGAGTGTGTATATATATATAAGTTTCTAAATTTTGGGGTTGAACCACAGGAAATCATCGAGTTCTCGTGAGGTACATACGTGTAAGTGACGGCACGGTGGCTTGGGAGGCATCCCTTGTTAAACATTTAAAATAAGAGCATTAGAGTATAGCAGACTAGGAGGTCTACTGTAGCACAGACCAGGAGGTCCAGACAGACCAGGAGGTCTAGGTACAGCAGACTAGGAAGTCCGCTATAGATAAAGAGTAAAGGAGCACAACACCAGGAAGGGTTGGTGCGGTACCCATATAGGCCATTAAGCTCTGGCTGAAGGAATTTGCAGCCACAATTTTCGATTCCACTGGTCGCTTCGCACATAAGATTAGTTGCTTATGTGCAGAACGATTGTACCGCACGTAATTGTGTGCATTAGTTAGTAACTGGACCCAGTACCATTTGCGTACGCTAGAGGGGTCATAAACGCTATTTGTACATTCTAACGTGATTTGTGTAATTTTTTTTATTTTAAGGGAGGTTCGCTGGTCACTCGGGAATTCTCTAACAACCAATAGTTACTGGGAAGGGTTAAGTGCTCTTCGGATCACACCCACATGTTCCAGTAAATAGAGGTTCAGGTCGCAGGGGCCCTAGGTTGAGTACGCCAGCGCTAAGGCAGTGTGTGGGCGTATTGGTCGACGTGGGCGAGTGAGTGGAGGTACTCGGTAAACTTCCGCCGCCGGCCTACCCCGGACATCTTGGTTTTTGTAAGGGTTCGCTGAAGACCCTGATTTGAAGGTCAGAGGTAGTGAAAGCAACACCTGCAAAGATGGGGGCCAGTTGTTCAAGTAGGTTCGGGTTGACTTAGTAAACCGACCAATCGGGTCGGCAAGGTATGTAATGTGTGAGAAATACGGTTCACACACAGAGGTTTTGTGCGATGAATGGGAAAGAATGACTGTGCATGATGGGGAGAAGTTCCCACGGGTAGGCAGTTTTAGTCCCGAGGTGTTACAAAATCTAAGGAGAAGGATATGTCTCATTAAATCTGCAAAGAGACGGATCAAACAATAAGATTTTACTTACCGATAAATCTATTTCTCGTAGTCCGTAGTGGATGCTGGGACTCCGTCAGGACCATGGGGATTAGCGGCTCCGCAGGAGACAGGGCACAAAAATAAAAGCTTTAGGACTAGGTGGTGTGCACTGGCTCCTCCCCCTATGACCCTCCTCCAAGCCTCAGTTAGGATACTGTGCCCGGACGAGCGTACACAATAAGGAAGGATTTTGAATCCCGGGTAAGACTCATACCAGCCACACCAATCACACCGTACAACCTGTGATCTGAACCCAGTTAACAGTATGACAAACGTAGGAGCCTCTGAACAGACGGCTCACAACAATAACAACCCGATTTTTTTGTAACAATAACTATGTACAAGTATTGCAGACAATCCGCACTTGGGATGGGCGCCCAGCATCCACTACGGACTACGAAAAATAGATTTATCGGTAAGTAAAATCTTATTTTCTCTGACGTCCTAGTGGATGCTGGGACTCCGTCAGGACCATGGGGATTATACCAAAGCTCCCAAACGGGCGGGAGAGTGCGGATGACTCTGCAGCACCGAATGAGAGAACTCCAGGTCCTCTTTAGCCAGGGTATCAAATTTGTAGAATTTTACAAACGTGTTCTCCCCCGACCACGTAGCTGCTCGGCAGAGTTGTAATGCCGAGACCCCTCGGGCAGCCGCCCAAGATGAGCCCACCTTCCTTGTGGAATGGGCCTTGATAGATTTAGGCTGTGGCAGGCCTGCCACAGAATGTGCAAGTTGAATTGTGCTACAAATCCAACGAGCAATCGTCTGCTTAGAAGCAGGAGCACCCAGCTTGTTGGGTGCATACAGTATAAACAGCGAGTCAGATTTTCTGACTCCAGCCGTCCTTGAAATATATATTTTCAATGCCCTGACAACGTCCAGCAACTTGGAATCCTCCAAATCGCTAGTAGCCGCAGGCACCACAATAGGCTGGTTCAGGTGAAACGCTGAAACCACCTTAGGCAGAAACTGAGGACGCGTCCGCAGTTCTGCCCTGTCCAAATGGAAAATCAGATATGGGCTTTTATACGATAAAGCCGCCAATTCTGACACTCTCCTGGCTGAAGCCAGGGCCAGTAGCATGGTTACTTTCCATGTAAGATATTTCAAATCCACCGATTTGAGTGGCTCAAACCAATGGGATTTGAGAAAATCCAAAACTACATTAAGATCCCACGGAGCCACAGGGGGCACAACCGGGGGCTGTATATGTAGTACTCCTTTTACAAAAGTCTGGACTTCAGGAACTGAAGCCAATTCTTTCTGGAAGAAAATCGACAGGGCCGAAATTTGAACCTTAATGGACCCTAATTTGAGGCCCATAGACAATCCTGTTTGCAGGAAATGTAGGAATCGACCCAGTTGAAATTCCTCCGTCGGGGCCTTCCTGGCCTCACACCACGCAACATATTTTCTCCAAATGCGGTGATAATGTTGTGCAGTCACCTCCTTCCTGGCTTTTACCAGGGTAGGGATGACCTCTTCCGGAATGCCTTTTTCCCTTAGAATTCGGCGTTCAACCGCCATGCCGTCAAACGCAGCCGCGGTAAGTCTTGGAATAGACACGGTCCCTGCTGAAGCAGGTCCCGTCTTAGAGGTAGAGGCCACGGATCTTCCGTGAGCATCTCCTGAAGTTCCGGGTACCAAGTTCTTCTTGGCCAATCCGGAGCCACGAGTATCGTTCTTACTCCCCTTTGCCGTATAATTCTCAGTACTTTTGGTATGAGAGGCAGAGGAGGAAACACATACACTGACTGGAACACCCACGGTGTTACCAGAGCGTCCACAGCTATTGCCTGAGGGTCTCTTGACCTGGCGCAATACCTGTCCAGTTTTTTGTTGAGGCGGGACGCCATCATATCCACCTTTGGTTTTTCCCAACGGTTCACAATCATGTGGAAGACTTCTGGATGAAGTCCCCACTCTCCCGGGTGTAGATCGTGTCTGCTGAGGAAGTCCGCTTCCCAGTTGTCCACTCCCGGAATGAACACTGCTGACAGTGCTATCACATGATCTTCGGCCCAGCGAAGAATCATTGCAGCTTCTGCCATTGCCCTCCTGCTTCTTGTGCCGCCCTGTCTGTTTACGTGGGCGACTGCTGTGATGTTGTCCGACTGGATCAACACCGGCTGACCCTGAAGCAGGGGTTTTGCCAGGCTTAGAGCATTGTAAATCGCTCTTAGCTCCAGTATATTTGTGAAGAGACATCTCCAGGCTTGACCACACTCCCTGGAAGTTTCTTCCCTGTGTGACCGCTCCCCAGCCTCTCAGACTGGCATCCGTGGTCACCAGGACCCAGTCCTGTATGCCGAATCTGCGGCCCTCTAACAGATGAGCACTCTGCAACCACCACAGAAGAGACACCCTTGTCCGTGGAGACAAAGTTATCCGCTGATGCATCTGCAGATGCGATCCGGACCATTTGTCCAGCAGATCCCACTGAAAAGTTCGTGCGTGGAATCTGCCGAATGGAATCGCTTCGTAAGAAGCCACCATTTTTCCCAGGACTCTTGTGCATTGATGCACAGACACTTTTCCTGGTTTTAGGAGGTTCCTGACAAGTTCGGATAACTCCCTGGCTTTCTCCACCGGAAGAAACACCTTTTTCTGAACCGTGTCCAGAATCATTCCCAGGAACAGCAGACGTGTCGTCGGGGTCAATTGAGATTTTGGAAAATTCAGAATCCACCCGTGCTGTTGCAGCACTACTTGGGTTAGTGCTACTACGTCCTCCAGCTGTTCTCTGGACCTTGCCCTTATCAGGAGATCGTCCAAGTAAGGGATAATTAATACGCCTTTTCTTCGCAGAAGAAACATCATTTCGGCCATTACCTTGGTAAAGACCCGAGGTGCCGTGGACAATCCAAACGGCAGCGTCTGAAACTGATAATGACAGTTTTGCACCACGAACCTGAGGTACCCTTGATGTGAAGGGCAAATTGGGACATGCAGGTAAGCATCCTTGATGTCCAGAGACACCATAAAGTCCCCTTCTTCCAGATTCGCTATCACTGCTCTGAGTGACTCCATCTTGAACTTGAATTTTTGTATGTACAGGTTCAAAGATTTCAGATTTAGAATAGGTCTTACCGAGCCGTCCGGCTTCGGTACCACAAATAGTGTGGAATAATACCCCTTTCCCTGTTGTAGGAGGGGTACCTTGACTATCACCTGCTGAGAATACAGCTTGTGAATGGCTTCCAATACCGTCGCCCTGTCTGAGGGAGACGTTGGCAGAGCAGACTTTAGGAACCGGCGAGGGGGAGACTTCTCGAATTCCAACCTGTAACCCTGTAACCCTGAGATACTACCTGCAGGATCCAGGGGTCCACCTGTGAGTGAGCCCACTGTGCGCTGAAATTCTTGAGTCGACCCCCCACCGCCCCTGAGTCCGCTTGTAAAGCCCCAACGTCATGCTGAGGGCTTTGCAGAAGCCGGGGAGGGCTTCTGCTCCTGGGAGGGAGCTGCTTGGTGCACTCTCTTACCCTTTCCTTTGCCTCGGGGCAGATATGACTGTCCTTTTGCCCGCTTGTTCTTATAGGAACGAAAGGACTGCGGCTGAAAAGACGGTGTCTTTTTCTGTTGGGAGGGGACCTGAGGTAAAAAGGTGGATTTCCCGGCTGTTGCCGTGGCCACCAAATCCGATAGACCGACCCCAAATAATTCCTCCCCTTTATACGGCAATACTTCCATATGCCGTTTGGAATCCGCATCACCTGACCACTGTCGCGTCCATAAACTTCTTCTGGCAGATATGGACATCGCACTTACTCTCGATGCCAGAGTGCAAATATCCCTCTGAGCATCTCGCATATAAAGAAAAGCATCCTTTAATTGCTCTATAGTCAATAAAATACTGTCCCTATCCAGGGTATCAATATTTTCAGTCAGGGAATCCGACCAAACCACCCCAGCACTGCACATCCATGCTGAGGCGATGGCTGGTCGCAGTATAACACCAGTATGAGTGTATATACTTTTCAGGGTAGTTTCCAGCCTCCTATCAGCTGGATCCTTGAGGGCGGCCGTTTCAGGAGACGGTAACGCCACTTGTTTTGATAAGCGTGTGAGCGCCTTATCCACCCTAGGGGGTGTTTCCCAGCGCGCCCTAACCTCTGGCGGGAAAGGATATAATGCCAATAACTTCTTTGAAATTAGCAGTTTTCTATCGGGGTTAACCCACGCTTCATCACACACTTCATTCAATTCCTCTGATTCAGGAAAAACTACAGGTAGTTTTTTCAGACCCCACATAATACCCCTTTTTGTGGTACTTGCAGTATCAGAGATATGCAAAGCCTCCTTCATTGCCGTGATCATATAACGTGTGGCCCTACTGGAAAATACGTTTGTTTCTTCACCGTCGACACTAGATTCGGTGTCCGTGTCTGGGTCTGTGTCGACCGACTGAGGTAAAGGGCGTTTTACAGCCCCTGACGGTGTCTGAGACGCCTGGACAGGTACTAACTGGTTTGCCGGCCGTCTCATGTCGTCAACTGATTTTTGTAACGTGCTGACATTATCACGTAATTCCATAAACAAAGCCATCCATTCCGGTGTCGACTCCCTAGGGGGTGACATCACCATTACCGGCAATTGCTCCGCCTCCACACCAACATCGTCCTCATACATGTCGACACACACGTACCGACACACAGCAGACACACAGGGAATGCTCTTATCGAAGACAGGACCCCACTAGCCCTTTGGGGAGACAGAGGGAGAGTTTGCCAGCACACACCCAAGCGCTATAAATATATAGGAACAACCCTACAGAAGTGTTGTTTCCTTTATAGCAGCTTAATATATCAATATCGCTAAAAAAGTGCCCCCCCTCTCTGTTTTTTTTTTTTTTACCCTGTTTCTGTAGTGCAGTGCAGGGGAGAGTCCTGGGAGCCTTCCTCGCAGCGGAGCTGTGCAGGAAAATGGCGCTGTGTGCTGAGGAGATAGGCCCCGCCCCCTATTTCGGCGGGCTCTTCTCCCGGTGTTTGTGAGACCTGGCAGGGGTTAAATACATCCATATAGCCCCAGGGGCTATATGTGATGTATTTTTAGCCAGAACAAGGTATTATCATTGCTGCCCAGGGCGCCCCCCCCCCCAGTGCCCTGCACCCTCAGTGACCGCTGGTGTGAAGTGTGCTGACAACAATGGCGCACAGCTGCAGTGCTGTGCGCTACCTCATGAAGACTGAAAAGTCTTCTGCCGCCGGTTTCTGGACCTCTTCACTTTTCGGCATCTGCAAGGGGGTCGGCGGCGCGGCTCCGGGACCGGACTCCATGGCTGGGCCTGTGTTCGATCCTTCTGGAGCTAATGGTGTCCAGTAGCCTAAGAAGCCAATCCATCCAGCACGCAGGTGAGTTCACTTCTTCTCCCCTAAGTCCCTCGTTGCAGTGAGCCTGTTGCCAGCAGGACTCACTGAAAATAAAAAACCTAATAACTTTTTCTAAGCAGCTCTTCAGGAGAGCCACCTAGATTGCACCCTGCTCGGACGGGCACAAAAACCTAACTGAGGCTTGGAGGAGGGTCATAGGGGGAGGAGCCAGTGCACACCACCTAGTCCTAAAGCTTTTATTTTTGTGCCCTGTCTCCTGCGGAGCCGCTAATCCCCATGGTCCTGACGGAGTCCCAGCATCCACTAGGACGTCAGAGAAATTATGATTATTTACAGTTATGGCAACAGGAAGGTGAAATACAAAGAGGATTGGCTCAAGCGGCTGGATCTAACCCTATCAGAAAACTGATAGCCACCGCGCCACCACCACCATACATAACGGGAGAGAAGGTGGTTACAGAGAATGGCACACTGGTGAATGATAAACATGCACTTAGTAACTGTATAAATGTTAAGAATAATGTAACCAAGATTGTTGATGCTAATATTAACCCGTGCAAGCTGTACCCTGTTTTAACTTTCCCCAGGATTGTGACCAAGAGGATGAGCCAACAACAATATCGGCACTCTCTCTAGCAGCCACCATAGCAGAAACAACAGTGGGCACGTCCCAACCAGTAAGAGCAGTATCAAAGGCCCCTAGTGGAGGGACAGGTGAGGTCGTATCAACTGGTAAGTACGGCACTATACACTATGCTGAAACCATTACACCACATGTTGTAGAATCTACTCAGAATGATGTTATTGAACTTAATCCCGTTAGGGTAATTGCAGTGCCAAATGGGAAAACTGACACTTCAGGACTCACTCCTGTCAGACACATCGCCATGCACTGCCCCTTTTCCCGAATGGAATTAAGATCAATGGTGTCTGAATTCCCTGATCCTAGGAAAGATCTAGTTGCAAGCCAGGAATACATTAGAGAGCTAGGAAATACTGTGGAGCCCAATAACAAAGACTGGCAGATACTGCTGAGGGCATGTTTACCCTCCAATGTCGACCCAGCGAGATTTATAGCTGACTGTAAATTAGATGAAGAGGTACCCCTTACGGATGTGTACAACCAAGATAATGTAAAGAGAATAAATTTACAGTTAAAAGAGTATTTTCCAGCTGTTGCCAAATGGAACAAAATTTTCTCCATCAAACAAAAAGAGGGAGAAAGAGCTGCTGATTATTTTCATCGGGCACTACAGGAAATGGCTAAGTATACAGGCATAGAAGACATTAAGACAAATGTGAATCATAGAGAAGTAGCAGTATCTGTGTTAATGGATTGTTTAAAGGAAGTATTGAGGATGAGGGTACAGACCACCCAACCATGTTGGCGAGGTCTGTCGGTGGCTACTTTGAGAGAGGCCGCTATTGATCATGATCGGAATATCACCAGACACAGGGAGTCACAAAGTGATAAGTTAATGGCCGTCAGTATACAGGCCCTGACCACAAGGCCACCTCAGTATAAATCTCCGACCCCTGTGGGTAAGTCAAATGTGGTAACTTGTTATTACTGTCATAAAGAGGGACATTTTGCACGAGACAGTAGATCGAAAAATGCACAAAAATCATATCAACCCCCTAGACAACGACATGACACACGAAATTGGGATCAAGGACCGCAGAGACGGAGTTATGAGCCACACGCAGGGGAAACAAAAAGGTATCCCCCAAAAAGAGACTGGCAAGTCACTGATAGTTCCCATTTACCCCCTTCACAGGTAATAGCTGCCAGCGCAATGCAGGGAGGTCACCACACACCATAGAGGCGGGGCCACACCTGTAATCTGCAGCCAGTAAAATTAATTGCGAGCCTTGGAAGTGAACCCGAGGTCACAATTGATGTAGCTGGTAAATCTCTAAATTTCCTTGTAGATACGGGGGCGGCCAAGTCAGTGATAAATTCGACCGTGGGCATGAGAACCACTGGTAAAACAATTCCAGCCATGGGAGTAACAGGAGTAGTACAGCACTACCCTTTAAGCAAACCTGCAGAGATTATGATAGGGCCTTTGCATACCAAGCATTCTTTTCTGCTGGCTGCATCGGCTCCGACTAATCTCCTAGGGAGAGATTAACTGTGCAAAATGAGATGCGTCATATACTGTACTCCTGAAGGTGTGTTCTTGGACATACCCGAAAACCACGCTCAGGAAGCGCAGGATATGCTAGACTCCCCAACAAGATTAATGTCACACACTGTTGTTGTAAATAGGTGTCCGTCCAAGGAAGAGGAAATGATTTCCCAGATACCGGAATCACTTTGGACCAAGGATGGACAAGACACTGGATTGATGGCAAACGTAGCCCCAGTAGTTGTGCAAGTAAAAGATGGTAGGATAGCTCCAAAAATCCCACAATACCCTCTGAAGCCAGAGGTGGAGTTAGGAGTTTACCCTGTTATAGAGCGCTTGCTACAACAGGGCATTCTGGTAAGAACGTCCAGCACTGCCAATAGTCCCATCTTCCCTGTTAAAAAGAGTGGGGGGAGGGGAACAGATTAGTGCAGGATCTAAGAGGGATCAACAAAATAGTTGAGAGTCAATTCCCCGTAGTGCCAAATCCAGCTGTCATCCTTATGCAAATCCCTCCCACTGCCAAATTTTTCACTGTGATTGACCTCTGCTCCGCTTTCTTCTTGGTACCTCTGCACCCTGACAGTCAATACTTATTCGCATTCACATACAGAGGAGTTCAGTACACTTGGACTCGATTACCACAAGGTTTCATAGACAGTCCAAGTATTTTCTCACAGGCCCTGCATGATTGTTTACAGTCTTTCCAACCAGAGAGTGGATCAATATTGATACAGTATGTGGATGATTTACTGCTGTGTTCAGATTCACTGGAAGCGTCCCTGAGAGATACGAAACAACTCCTGTTTCATCTTTCAGACACAGGACACAAGGTTTCCAAGGACAAGTTACAATTATGCCAAACCCGTGTGAAGTATTTGGGACACTGTCTAACACAAGGACTGAGACACCTTACCGCTGATAGAATTCAAGCAATTCGTGACATGACCCTGCCACAAACCCAGCAACAGATAAGAACATTTTTAGGAATGTGTGGGTATTGCCGTAACTGGATCCCAGGTTTTTCCATACTAGCCCTACCTTTGCAGGAGATGGTCTCATCAAGCAAACCTGATCGGATTTCGCACACAGACGAGTCTGAGATGGCATTTGAGAGACTTAAACAGGCACCGGCATTAGGTATGCCTGACTATGGGAAACCCTTTGAGCTGTACGGAACAGAGAGTGCTGGGTGCGCAGCAGGTGTCTTAACCCAGAAGCATGGTGATGCCAGCAGGCCGGTAGCCTACTATAGCGCTCAGCTAGATACGGTAGCACGATCCCTCCCCACATGCTTGCGAAGTGTTGCAGCAAATAGCATTGCTAGTCACAAAAAGCGAAGATGTAGTGCTAGAACACAACCTCACAATTCATACACCACATGCAGTGTCAGCCTTACTGAATTCGGCCCAAACCAGACACGTCTCATCAGCGCGGTTTACAAGATGGGAATTGGCATTGTAAACATCACCATAAGGAGATGCAGCGCCTTAAATCCTGCAACGTATCTCCCAGGTGTGCCTGGACAGGCACAAAGGGTGGAGGATGAGAGTGATGGTGAAGGAGGATTTAATACAGGGGATGACACGCATGATTGTATGGAATATTTGACCCAAAATTTCACGGCAAGGCCTGACATCAGTGACAACCCACTGGAAGATGTAGATTTTACTTTCTACACTGACGGTAGTTGTCACAGACAGACGGACTCGGGAGACTTGTGTACTGGATACGCAGTCGTAGATGACCAAGGTACCATAGAAGCGGAACCGCTAGGCCCACCACACTCAGCACACGTTGCTGAACTGGTTGCCCTAACCAGAGCATGTGAATTGGCTAAGGGCAAATCAGCCAATATTTACACAAATTCTAGGTACGCCTTCGGAGTAATCCATGATTTCGGGGCCCTATGGCGCCTCAGAAATTTCATGACGGCAGCTGGCACACCCGTAGCGCATGCAGCCCACATCAATAGACTTCTAACAGCGATACAGGAACCCGACAGAGTGGCTGTTATCAAGTGTAAAGCTCATAAGTATAGCCAAGACCCGGTATCACTTGGTAACAGCCGAGCAGACGAAGCTGCTAAATCAGCAGCCGGTAACCCCATACAGACAGACAGCACACAACTGATGGTATTTAATACTGTAAACACACAGAAATTATATGAAATGCAAAATTTGTGTTCACCACAAGAAAAGGCAGTTTGGAGGTCAAAAGGATATGGCCAGGAGTCCTCAGGACTCTGGACAGACGGACAGGGTAAGCCAGTGGCACCCAGAGCATACCTTCCAAGTCTAGCGGAAGCGGCACATGGGCTGACTCATCTAGGCAAAGAAGGAATGTGTAAGTTGGTAAGAGCTTATTGGTGCGCCCCAAGATTTTCTTCCCATGCGGGTAAAAGAGCGATGACATGTCTCACCTGCTTGAGGAAGAATATCGGAAAGGCAATACCGACAGAGCCATCCCATATCCCTCCGACAGATGGTCCTTTCCAGGTAATACAAATTGATTTCATACAATTGCCACCTTGTAGAAATGTAAAGTATGTATTGGTCTGTATTGACGTGTTCTCAAATGGGTTGAAGCATTTCCCGCGGCCACAAATACCGCTGTGTTTACTGCAAAGAAAATTGTGCAGGAATTTGTGTGCAGGTATGGAATCCCCAGAATCATTGAGAGTGATAGGGGTACCCATTTTACAGGTGAAGTATTTCAAACAATGTGTAAGTTAATGGGAATTAATAGTAAGCTGCACACTCCGTACCGCCCCCAGGCGAGTGCGAAGGTGGACAGAGTAAACAGCACTATTAAAAATAAATTGAGCAAAGTAATGACTGAAACAGGACTGTTATGGCCCGAAGCTTTGCCAATTGTATTATACAGCATCAGAACCACTCCCAGGTCCCCTCTTAATCTGTCTCCTTTGGAAATTCTGTTTGGTCGACAACCTCATGTTATGATTAACCCCCAGGATGATTTGAAATGTAACAATGAAGTAACCGTAAAGTACTTGGTTAAGATGAGTAAGCAATTGAGGAATCAGAATGATAATCTAAAGTTGGTGATTCCTGATCTGCCAGACAGTAATTGTCATGACATTGAACCTGGGGATTATGTAATGATACGGAATTTTCTACGCTCAGGTTGCCTTATTGACAGATGGGAAGGACCATATCAAGTCTTATTGACCAGCACAACAGCATTGAAGGTTGCCGAGAGAGAGACTTGGGTCCATTCGTCTCATTGTAAAAAGGTCACTGACCCAGAGAGGTCCCGTGATAAAGAACAGACGGTAGAGGTTGTATCACTAGAGTGTCTGTTCAGGGAGGATTGAGACGACACCTGAGCGCTGAGAATAATAAGACCAGAAGCTTGTCGAGCCAGATTTCTTTTTCCCATTTGTTATTTTCTCAAGTTCCCACCTCCCTCCTATTTCCTTTCCCCTTTCTTATTTTTCTCCTTTTACTCCTCTAAGATGGACTTGCCCCAAGAGACTGTGATCCGGATTTTCCTGTTGACCATGATGTTGACCAGAGCAGTCTGTTTCGGTGAGAGTACCATGGAGGTCGAGAAAGGATCGGGAATGGGTTCTGATGACCAGGATGCAGGCGTAAATTTCCAAGAGCGACATAATCACCGAGTAAAGGCGAGTATCAGAAAACGATCTGGTAGCATTGACAATAGAAGGAATTGTGAAGGATTGTTAGCTGAAGAGAACTGCATCTGTAGGCATTGTGACAATATAGTTGAGGATGGGTGCATAAAGAAATGTCAGTCCAGTTTTAATGTTCACATGGACCGGCATCCATTGAGTGATTATCACTCCTTAGTGGGTAAGGTGTTAAACCAGACAGACTGTTGGGTATGCTCTCAAGTACCTCAAGGTCATAGCAAATCAGGACTAGTACCATTCCCTTTAACTGTAGGAGAGGTACTTGAGCTAAGTGGTGGGAGGCCGGTGGACAAGAGGTTTAATATCTCTAGTCCTCCTAGTTTGAAGCTCCACCAATATCATGTGGATAGGTCCTTAGTGTGCTTTAACATTTCCAATCCCCGAAAGCCGGGAAATTGTGAAGTGTCATGGAGTAATCAAACCATGACCTTTTCATACAGAGCCGACAGAATGCCCATAGACACAGAACTTATACGTCAGATAGCCGACCATGGAAGATTTTTCCGGTATAGGTACACTCTAGGAAGTAGGACCATGCGAGTTGGAGAAGTATCACTAGGATACTGTGCACATATCGTACAACCTGATACGTGTACTAAACAGATGGGAGAATTAGGGTTAGGAGATTTCACATGGAAAATTTGTAACATGATAATGTCATACTCCGTCCCATATGTTCTCCCTGATAATGCATATTTCATATGCGGGAGGAAGGCGTATAAGTGGCTTGCCCCAAACTCAGAGGGATTGTGCTATATTGGAAAAGTACTGCCTGAAGTAATGACTGTATCTCATATCAAAATGAAAGACATTCACCGCAGTGCCCAAGCTCCTTATACTCACACTCATTACGAGCACATCGTTAAACGGCACCTGATAGAGAGGACAGAGCATTCAGCCTCTGATCTGATCCATGAATCCACCGGGATTCAATTCCTACTCGCGTTAGATATCACTCATACCGCCAGAGGAGTGATAAATTATAAATATATATCTGCGCTAGCGAACTTGTTAGACAATATCACCGAAATGTATGACGACACATTCAGGTACACTGGGAAAGAGTTACAGGCCTACAAAACAGAACTGGTTCAGCATAGGATGATTCTCAACTACCTCACAGCTGTGACAGGCGGGTATTGTGTTACCCTAGAAACTCAATATGGAATAAAGTGCTGCACGTACATTACAAACAGCACGGAGGACCCAGCCGAGGTCATAGACCAAAAGATGGATGACATTTTACAATTAAAATGGGAGTTTCGAAGGAAACACAATCTCACACTCGCTGCTGTGGGTAATGAGCTGACCAGTTGGGTGTCATGGTTGAACCCACGAAATTGGTTCTCGGGCTTAGGAGAATGGGCCCAAGATATTATTATGGATGTAGGGAAATTTCTTTTGTGTATTTTGGGAGTCGTCATATTGGTTGGACTGATATTTAGATGTGTCCGGGCTTTAACGAAGAGAAAAAGTAATACCAGGGTGATGAGTTTAAGGAGCGAAGACACTGTAATAACAACAACTAACCTGATTTATGACCCAACGATAGAGACAATGTTGTGATGAAAATGTGATTCCACGGTCCGTTTCTTTCACCCGTTTCTCCTTTGTTTTCCTCCAAGGTACAAAGACATCCGCTTGGAAGAAGAATTTGACAACCTCTTTTATACAGATCATTGATGGACTATGCCACAGACCCCCAATTTCCCTAGTGACTTTAACTTTTATGATAGCCCAATACTTTAGAGACTGTAACTTTATGGACAATGGAACAACTTTTGCTCGTTATTTATAGCAAAAGCACCGAGAGACATCAGACAACATGTACATCAAGACAAGACTTCAGACAAGACCTCAATCATCAAATGCATATTAAACTCACATAGTTTACGACTGCATGTATAATAATTGCTTCTTATCTTCACCTCTACAACCTCCAGGTAATGACACACATAGTCGATAGGGAATATAGATACAGATATCAGCACTCACATATCCCCCCATTCATGTATCATCAACTAAATGTGCTCCCCCATTTGTTGCAACCAAAAGCCGAAAAGAGCTCGGTAAAGTTTGACAGGCCATCCACAGACCCGTAATACGGGATAAGAAGGAATTCAAATGTATACTTTGCAATGCCTCGAAGCTGGATTTAGAACACGTACGGCACGATGATACATGACCCCGCAAACATGGATTCATACACACATGCTTCTACTATCCCACTAGGTCATACCTTTTTTTCCCACCTGCTCCTCTCCTCCCTTTACCCAATCATAAAATTGTATTTACATTATGACATATATTTTTCTTTTTGAACTGTTTTAGGAAGTGGCAGTTATTGATGACTGCCAAAGGGTGGACTGTCAAAGTAGGAAAAATATCATGCTACACGTTGCCATATATTCACCTCATGCGCTTGCCCGCTGCACGTGCACATTCTCTCCCGTGCGTGCGGATACTCGCAGCTGCGTGATGGCGCCTCCTCGGCCATGCGCTCGAGCGCGTGGTATGTGCATTTATGGTAGGGTTTGTGTGCGTCTAGCGGGCGACTCAATCGTTAAATAATAAAACCAAATAGTATGTTTTATAGATAATGTTCCCCTTAATAATGACTGTAAGTTTGTTTAATGTAACTGGTCGCTGGACAGAGGAATTCCTCTTTGCATGGTACGAAGGGTCAGACAGGGTTTGAGCAGTGGTGTTTGGTACCTAACTAAAGAACATTTTATTAGAAACAATCCGGTGCTGGTTAGGTAAAGATTAATCGCTCCTGCGTATAGTTATGTCTATTAGTAGTTTCTGGACATTTACTATATTTGCGGTTCATTATCCATGCGGCGGGAATTCTCAGATTCCCTCCCACCTGAGCAGTTTGATATAGTCACAGCCCACCTGTTCAAACTAACCTATGACCTTTTGTTATGATGCGAGGAGACATTCCTGTGTCCAATGAACAAAGAGATTGTAGGTCCCTTTGTAGTATACTGTACGCAGTGTATATAAGGACAGCCAGCCTGGCCAGCTCAGTCTTTCTCTCCACAAACGGTTTTCATCTTGACTAACTCGGAGCTGGTACCAGGACTGCGCAGCGATCATTCCCCAGTGTGTGTAAGTTATTCTCTGTAACCATTCTAAATCTCTGTTTGTATTTGCCATATTCTCTCTCTCTCTGTTATTGTATAAGATTGTGACGCTATTGTATATTTATGTGTAGTTATTCTGCTTAGATATTGATGTTAGCCTGTAGTGTATGAACTGTTAACTGTTTTTAACTTTTACATAGCTAGATATTGTTAGTAAAGGTGTTGGATCCTTAGCAAGGTATTGTGTGTTTATTACATTGCTGAGAGTATTCAGAGCGTCTCAATCGCTCAAGAGGCTTTCATACAATAGAGGTTAATTAGCATTGCATTGTGCTCACATTACAAAACCAAGGTTTACAGTATAGGCTCAGCCTTTCATTGAGTTGCATACAAGGTTTACTGAGTGTCATCCCGTGAGCGTCTGCGCCGCTCGTGTTCCCCTCGTGGTCACGAGCGTCCGCTACGCTGGTAGCGTTGCATTACGGTAGTCGGCCGCCTATAGCGTGCTCGACACCAAGCGTTAAGCTGTGAGCGAGCGTCTCGACCACGGCTAAGCGTCTGTTACGCTAAGTGCGTACCCTTACGGTACCCCATACGCCAATTGCGTACTGAGTCTCTTACCCATTTTATAGTGAATGTAATAAGATAAATAGTTAGCTTTATCACCTTGATTTCTGTAATGGTAAAAAAATATTAATATATAGCATAGTTGGCATACATAATGTTCAGGAAAGTACAGGGAATAATTAGGAATACCAACAATCTAATCCTGACATGGGTGAGGTAAGTATCTTAACTCAGCGCCGTAACTACCTGTGTGCCAGGTGTGCCTGGCACACAGCGCAGTCACCCTGAGGGCGCACGGCCAGCAGCTTGTAATGAGTCAAATTGACTCATTACAAGCCGCCTGTTCTGTGCCGTGCGCCGCGCTGGAGGAGAGCAGCAGCGCCGGAGGCAGGGAAGGAGGAGGAGGGAGGGGGACTGGAGCTGCAGCAGCGCTATGTCATTGGTAGTACCGCCGCTGCAGCAGTCCCCTCTCTTTCCGTATTGGCTGCTCGGCGCTGCTGTGAATGCTGGGATGCGGTTCCCTCATCCCAGCATTCACAGCGGCGGGCAGCCAATGCAGAAGGAGAGGGGGCTGCTGCAGCGGCGCTACTACCAATGACATAGCGCTGCTGTGGCTCCAGTCCCCCTCCCTCCTCCTCCTTCTCCGCTGCCCGGGAATGGATCTGCCAGCGCGAGTAGCCTGACTGCCAGCGGGGAGAGATGGTAAGTATCTCTCTCTCTTTCTCTCTCTCTCTGCCACAATGTTTAAAAAGGGAGACGCCGGCTGCCGTAATGTGTAAAAAGGGGATGCTTTCTGCCGTAATGTGTAATAAGGGGGACGCTGTCTGCCGTAATGTGTAAAAAGGGGACGCTGGCTGCCATAATGTGTAAAAAGGGGATGCTGTCTGCCGTAATGTGTAATAAGGGGGATGCTGTCTGCCATAATGTGTAAAAAGGGGGACGCTGTCTGTCATAATGTGTAAAAAGGGGTCGCTGTCTGCCGTAATGTGTAAAAAAGGGGACGCTGTCTGCCGTAATGTGTAAAAAGGGGGACGCTGTCTGCTGTAATGTGTAAAAAGGGGAACTGTCTGCTGTAATGTGTAAAAAGTAGTGATGTGCATCGGAAATTTTTCGGGTTTTGTGTTTTGATTTTGGATTCGGTTCCGTGGCCGTGTTTTGGATTCGGACGCATTTTGGCAAAAACTCCCTGAAAATTTTTTGTCGGATTCGGGTGTGTTTTGGATTCAGGTGTTTTTTTTTTCCAAAAAACTCAAAAACAGCTTAAATCATAGAATTTGGGGGTCATTTTGATCCCATAGTATTATTAACCTCAATAACCATAATTTCCACTCATTTTCAGTCTATTCTGAACACCTCACACCTCACAATATTATTTTTAGTCCTAAAATTTGCACCGAGGTCGCTGGATGACTAAGCTAAGCGACCCAAGTGGCCGACACAAACATCTGGCCCATCTAGGAGTGGCACTGCAGTGTCAGACAGGATGGCACTTCAAAAAAATTGTCCCCAAACAGCACATGATACAAAGAAAAAAAGAGGCGCAATGAGGTAGCTGTGTGACTAAGCTAAGCGACACAAGTGGCCGACACAAACACCTGGCCCATCTAGGAGTGGCACTGCACTGTCAGACAGGATGGCACTTCAAAAAAATAGTCCCCAAACAGCACATGATGCAAAGAAAAAAAGAGGCGCAATGAGGTAGCTGTGTGACTAAGCTAAGCGACCCAAGTGGACGACACAAACACCTTGCCCATCTAGGAGTGGCACTGCAGTGTCATACAGGATGGCAGTTTTAAAAAATAGTCCCCAAACAGCACATGATGCAAAGAAAAAAAGAGGTGCACCAAGGTCGCTGGATGGCTAAGCTAAGCAACACAAGTGGCCGACACAACCACCTGGCCCATCTAGGAGTGGCACTGCAGTGTCAGACAGGATGGCACTTCCAAAAATAGTCCCCAGACAGCACATGATGCAAAGAAAAATGAAAGAAAAAAGAGGTGCAAGATGGAATTGTCCTTGTGCCCTCCCATCCACCCTTATGTTGTATAAACAGGACATGCACACTTTAACAAACCCATCATTTCAGCGACAGGGTCTGCCACACGACTGTGACTGAAATGACTGGTTGGTTTGGGCCCCCACCAAAAAAAGAAGCAATCAATCTCTCCTTGCACAAACTGGCTCTACAGAGGCAAGATGTCCACCTCCTCCTCTTCCTCTGATTCCTCACCCCTTTCACTGTGTACATCCCCCTCCTCACAGATTATTAATTCGTCCCCACTGGAATCCACCATCTCAGGTCCCTGTGTACTTTCAGGAGGCAATTGCTGGTGAATGTCTCCACGGAGGAATTGATTATAATTCATTTTGATGAACATCATCTTCTCCACATTTTCTGGAAGTAACCTCGTACGCCGATTGCTGACAAGGTGAGCGGCTGCACTAAACATTCTTTCGGAGTACACACCGGAGGGGGGGCAACGTAGGTAAAATAAAGCCAGATTGTGCAAGGGCCTCCAAATTTCCTCTTTTTCCTGCCAGTATAGGTACGGACTGTCTGACGTGCCTACTTGGATGCGGTCACTCACATAATCCTCCACCATTCTTTAAATGGTGAGAGAATCATATGCAGTGACAGTAGACCACATGTCAGTAATCGTTGGCAGGTCCTCCAGTCCGTACCAGATGTCAGCACTCGCTCCAGACTGCCCTGCATCACCGCCAGCGTGTGGGCTCGGAATTCTTAGCCTTTTCCTCGCACCCCCAGTTGCGGGAGAATGTGAAGGAGGAGCTGTTGACGGGTCACGTTCCGCTTGACTTGACAATTTTCTCACCAGCAGGTCTTTGAACCTCTGCAGACTTGTGTCTGCCGTAAAGAGAGATACAATGTAGGTTTTAAATCTAGGATCGTGCACGGTGGCCAAAATGTAGTGCTCTGATTTCACCAGATTGACCACCCGTGAATCCTGGTTAAGCGAATTAAGGGCTCCATCCACAAGTCCCACATGCCTAGCGGAATCGCTCTGTTTTAGCTCCTCCTTCAATGTCTCCAGCTTCTTCTGCAAAAGCCTGATGAGGGGAATGACCTGACTCAGGCTGGCAGTGTCTGAACAGACTTCACGTGTGGCAATTTCAAAGGGTTGCAGAACCTTGCACAACGTTGAAATCATTCTCCACTGTGCTTGAGTCAGGTGCATTCCCCCTCCTTTGCCTATATCGTAGGCAGACGTATAGGCTTGAATGGCCTTTTGCTGCTCCTCCATCCTCTGAAGCATATAGAGGGTTGAATTCCACCTCGTTACCACCTCTTGCTTCAGATGATGGCAGGGCAGGTTCAGGACTGTTTGCTGGTGCTCCAGTCTTCGGCACGCGGTGGCTGAATGCCGAAAGTGGCCCGCAATTCTTCGGGCCACTGACAGCATCTCTTGCACGCCCCTGTCGTTTTTTAAATAATTCTGCACCACCAAATTCAATGTATGTGCAAAACATGGGACGTGCTGGAATTTGCGAGATGCTGCTACTGGTGCCGCCGATGCTGTTCTTGCTGCGGGAGGCAATACATCTACCCAGTGGGCTATCACAGTCATATAGTCCTGAGTCTGCCCTGCTCCACTTGTCCACATGTCCGTGGTTAAGTGGACATTGGGTACAACTGCATTTTTTAGGACACTGGTGACTCTTTTTCTGACGTCTGTGTACATTTTCGGTATCGCCTGCATAGAGAAATGGAACCTAGATGGTATTTGGTACCTGGGACACAGTACCTCAATCAAGTCTCTAGTTCACTGTGAATTAACGGTGGGTACCGGAAACACGTTTCTCACCACCCAGGCTGCCAAGGCCTGAGTTATCCGCTTTGCAGCAGGATGACTGCTGTGATATTTCATCTTCCTCGCAAAGGACTGTTGGACAGTCAATTGCTTACTGTAAGTAGTACAAGTGGTCTTCCGACTTCCCCTCTGGGATGACGATCGACTACCAGCAGCAACAACAGCAGCGCCAGCAGCAGTAGGCGTTACACTCAAGGATGCATCGGAGGAATCCCAGGCAGGAGAGGACTCGTCAGACTTGACAGTGACATGGCCTGAAATTGACACTGAGGGAGTTGGTGGTGTGGTTTGCAGGAGCTTGGTTACAAGAGGAAGGGATTTAGTGGTCAGTGGACTGCTTCCGCTGTCATCCAAAGTTTTTGAACTTGTCACTGACTTCTGATGAATGCGGTCCAGGTGACGTATAAGGGAGGATGTTCCTAGGTAGTTAACGTCCTTACCCCTACTTATTACAGCTTGACAAAGGCAACACACGGCTTGACACCAGTTGTCCGCATTTCTGTTGAAATAATCCCACAACGAAGAGGTGATTTTTTTTGTATTTTGACCAGGCACTTCAACAGTGACATCTTCAATTTGACTATCAGGAACTGGACTGCGGGTGCTCCTTCCAACACTTGCAGGGGGCGTGCAAATGGTGGAAGGCGCAACCTCTTCCCGTCCAGTGTTGGGAAGGTCAGGCATCGCAACCGACACAATCTGACTCTCCTTGGGGATTTGTGATTTAGAAGAACGCACAGTTCTTTGCTGTGTTTTTGACATCTTAACTCTTTTAAGTTTTCTAGCAGGAGGATGAGTGCTTCCATCCTCATGTGAAGCTGAACCACTAGCCATGAACATAGGCCAGGCCCTCAGCCATTCCTTTCCACTCCGTGTCGTAAATGGCACATTGGCAAGTTTACGCTTCTCCTCAGACGATTTTGATTTAGATTTTTGGGTCATTTTACTGAGCTTTATTTTTTTGGATTTTACATGCTCTCTACTATGACATTGGGCATCGGCCTTGGCAGATGACGTTGATGGCATTTCATCGTCTTGGCCATGACTAGTGGCAGCAGCTTCAGCACGAGGTGGAAGTGGATCTTGATCTTTCCCTATTTTACCCTCCACATTTTTGTTCTCCATTTTTTAATGTGTGGAATTATATGCCAGTAATATATCAATAGCAATGGCCTACTACTATATATACTGCGCACAACTGAAATGCACCACAGGTATGGGTGGATAGTATACTTGACGACACAGAGGTAGGTAGAGCAGTGGCCTTCTGTACCGTACTGCTATATATTATATACTGGTGGTCAGCAAACTGTGCAAAACTGAAATGCACCACAGGTATGGATGGATAGTATACTTGACGACACAGAGGTAGGTAGAGCAGTGGACTACTGTACCGTACTGCTCTATATATATTGTTATACTGGTGGTCAGCAAAATTCTGCACTGTCCTATTATATACTACAATGCAGCACAGATATGGAGCTTTTTTCAGGCAGAGAACGTATAATACTGGTGGTCACTGGTCAGCAAAACTCTGCACTGTCCTCCTACTATATAATACTGCTGGTCCCCAGTCCCCACAATAAAGCAATTAGCACACTGAGCACAGATATTTGCAGCACACTGAGCACAGATATGGAGCGTTTATCAGGCAGAGAACGTACATATTTGCACTTGCAACACACTGAGCACAGATATTTGCAGCACACTGAGCACAGATATTTGTAGCACACTGAGCACAGATATTTGCAGCCCACTGAACATAGAAACTGAGAGGACGCCAGCCACGTCCTCTCACGATCATCTCCAATGCATGAGTGAAAAATGGCGGCGATGCGCGGCTCCTTATATAGAATACGAATCTTGCGAGAATCCGACTGCGGAATGATGACATTCAGGCGCGCTCTGGGTTAACCGAGCAAGGCGGGAGGATCCGAGTTGCTCGGACCCGTGCAAAAAAAGGTGAAGTTCGGGCGGGTTCGGATCCCGAGGATCCGAACCCGCTCATCACTAATAAAAAGGGTCGCTGTCTGCCATAATGTGTAAAAAGGAGGACGCTGTCTGCCGTAATGTGTAAAAAGGGGGATGCTGTCTGCCGTAATGCGTAAAAAGGGGGACACTGCCTGCTTTAATGTGTAAAAAGGGGGACTGTCTGCCATAATGTGCAAAAAGGGGGACTGTCTACCGTAATGTGTAAAAAGGGGATGCTGTCTGCCGTAATGTGTAAAAAGGGGGACTGTCTGCCGTAATGTGTAAAAGGGACTCTACCTAGTGTAGTGAAGCTACCGTGCAGCATAATTTGAATAATGGAGACTACTGTGCACCGTAGTATGAATTGGTATTATTTTGTGGCCACACCCCTTCCCCATAAAGCCACGCCCCTATATATTTTTTCCACGCACCTGCGTGGACTGCCCCAATCTTGCATGGGTGGGGGTGCCAATGCTGTTTCTTACAGCGCTAAAATGACTAGCACTGTCTTAACCCTCCCACTCCTCCCCTACAACCTATCCCTCACTTCCCGCAGCCTAACCCTATCCTGCCCCTTTGGTGCCTAACCCTATTCTCCATCCATCCACACCCACCTTCGGGGTCACAGCTGTAAGGATCTTCATCGCAAACCCATGGGGAAACACAACAGGGATAGGGAACCTTCGACCCTCCAGGTGTTGTGGAACTATACATGCCAGCATGCCCTGCCACAGTTGCAGCAGCCCCAAATAGAAAATTTGTGGCATGGGCATGCTGGGAGGTTTAGTTCCACAGCAGCTATAGTTTAACACCCCTGCTACACAACAAAGAGGCCGGCCCTATACCATAATTGCAATCTATTATTATTCTGCTGTGAAACATATAACCCAGCAAAAGAGATATATTTACCTCTCTAGAGAACAACCAGCCATGTTGGTTCTCCTCTGCAATCTGGAACAATTCAAAGTTGCCAAGTACCCGAGAGTCATTAGCATGACCCGGCCAGCCAATGAAGACATCTGTGAAACTGAACAGTATACATACTGTGTTTCACAATACACATAATGGGTCCAGCATATCACTCACATTAAAACACACCATGCTACTTACCAATACTTATGGTCCACTACAGCCTGCAGGGTGATGGAGTGCTAGCCTTTTCGGTTGTAGTAATCGTCTGGGTTGTCTATGGGAGCAATAATGGGTATGTGGGTCCCATCTATGGCTCCAGCACACTGAGTATATCCACGTCGCAGGAAACCTTTTATGGTATTATTCAGCTGGTCACCTTGCTGTAAGGAGATGAAGCGGTGGTAAAGGTTTTCCAGCATTGCCTGGGTCACTTCCCGCACTAGCACACACACCGTCGATATGCCAACACCGAACAAGCAGGAGATGGTGCGGTATTCCTCCGGTGTTGCACACCACCACAACACAATCACCAGTCTCCTGTGTGGCTCGATGGTCTTGCGGAAGTTGGTGCTTCCCCTGGTGAGTGCTGGAGTGAGAAGTTCCAGCAGGTAGTAAAACGTACCACGCAACATCCGAAAGTGTGCCATCCACTTCTCTGGCTGATAAGCTTTCATGGTCGCCCAGAAAGCTTGTCCATGCCTGTGGTCTCTGGTCCACAACGAATGATTAGTCGCACTGGTAAATCTCAGGGTAGATGTAATGCTGCCCAAAATTAGGGCTCTCCTCCTGCACAAATACCGGCATCGAGTATTAGCCCTCTCTGCCAGAAATTGTTCCCTTCTGCTCTTGGCATAAGACTGTGCCAGGTAGCACAGTGCTAGCAGCTGCATCAGGCTCTCATTTGCTGTGTGAAATAGCAAAAAATAGCAAGAACTCAGGAACTCAGGGCTACTCAGCAGTAACTCGTCGACCATGGTTAATGCAATGCTGTGAGCAATCACCGCACACTTTTCATGACCTCATCTCTGTGTGCCATAAAAAAATTTCTGATGACACACAAGTCTTTTGCAGGGCTGACACGGGTTCTGTTTGAAAGGGGTAGACCCGGGAATAATCCGGGTTAAATGTGCTGTGTGAAAGGGGGTTAGGAACTGTAACCCGGGTTTTTGAGATTTTTCTGTCTGAAAGTGGTATCAGTGAATATTACTGACATTTAATACACAGGCCTTCCTACCAACCGGCCCCTTCTTTGGCATTCTTAGGCATATCTTAGGCAGTACTTTATAGAGACCTCATGTTTCATTATTAGCCATTCCAATATTTGTTTAATAGCACTTAATTGCATAATTAAAACTTCTGAAAACTGGATTTATATCTGTACTATGTTAAGAACTCATAGTGATTGAGTGTGGTTTACTGACCTTACATTTGTTAGATTTGATTAACACCTTTTGCTAGAACTGAAGGGTTGTTGTGTTGGGGTAGGGATTGTAATCAGGATGAACACGTTTCAGTAGTCCTGTTTATTCAGTATAGGTTAGGATGTAAGTCATTTAGTGCGCTACAGTGCTTAGCTTATGAAGTAAGTGGCTAGTTTATAAAGTGGCAGCTTAAAATCAATAGCAGCAAAATATCTGCTGTACAGCTAAGGAAAACAGAAGGCAAACCAACCAACCAACCAACCAACCAACCAACCAACCAACCAACCAACCAACATTACTACAAAATGGATGTACTTCATGTGTATCTTTACATATAAGGTATATCACACTACTACTACACAAGTTTTCCCATGTTTTCCCATGTATGCACTGGGCCCTTGTATGGCTCACCTCCCACATTGTAACCTTCGTAGTGCGCCCAACATGGCTGCCTCATCTGTTACGCTTGTAGATGGGATGAAAAATACATGGACCTGGTGGATTTGTTGGGACCGTGCTCTGAGTGTTAAGACATTACAATCTCCCCATTTTGTATCATCTCTTCTAGGTGTAGACTATTCCACCCAGGGTAATCCTACGCAGTGTGCCCAAGATGGCTGTCTCACCTGGTACCTTGTGAGAGTGGAATACACAACCCTTGGAAGTTGTTACCCAAAATGCCTACACCAATTCTGCATTATGCTTATTGTGTGTTCAAGGGTTTCTATTTTGTCTGAGTGGCTTGTCAATTAAATGTTCTGTACTATGGGCCTAATTCAAGGTTGGCTGCAAAAGCAAAATCTTCCTCTAATGGGCAAAACCATGGGCACTGCAGGGGGGGGGGGGACAGATGTAACATGTGCAGAGAGAGTTAGATTTGGGTGGGGTGTGTTCAAGCTGAAATCTAAATTGCAGTGTAAGAATAAAGCAGCCAGTATTTACCCTGCGCAGAAACAATATAGTAACATAGTAACTAAGGTTGAAAAAAGACAATTGTCCATCGAGTTTAACCTATTTTGTGGTCTCCTATGCAGTCTTATTATAGGACTAGTTCTTTTTATGTTAGGACTAGTTATATCAACTACAATGCATGCCTACGCACCATAACCCTGAATATCTTTATCCAATAGGAATTTATCTAACCCATTCTTAAAGGTTTTGACTGAGTTCGCAGTTACTACTCTCTCAGGCAGGGAATTCCAAACACGTATTGTCCTTACTGTGAAAAAACCTTTCTCTAACGTCCTAAGTGGATGCTGGGACTCCGTAAGGACCATGGGGAATAGCGGCTCCGCAGGAGACTGGGCACAAAAGTAAAAGCTTGAACTAGCTGGTGTGCACTGGCTCCTCCCCCTATGACCCTCCTCCAAGCCTCAGTTAGATTTTTGTGCCCGAACGAGAAGGGTGCATGCTAGGTGGCTCTCCTGAGCTGCTTAGAGTAAAAGTTTATTTTAGGTTTTTTATTTTCAGTGAGTCCTGCTGGCAACAGGCTCACTGCATCGTGGGACTAAGGGGAGAAGAAACGAACTCACCTGCGTGCAGAGTGGATTGGGTTTCTTAGGCTACTGGACATTAGCTCCAGAGGGACGATCACAGGTTCAGCCTGGATGGGTCCCGGAGCCGCGCCGCCGGCCCCCTTACAGAGCCAGAAGAACGAAGAGGTCCGGTGAAATCGGCGGCAGAAGACGTTCCTGTCTTCAACTAAGGTAGCGCACAGCACTGCAGCTGTGCGCCATTGCTCTCAGCACACTTCACACTCCGGTCACTGAGGGTGCAGGGCGCTGGGGGGGAGCGCCCTGAGACGCAATAAAAACAGAAATACCTTAGGATGGCAAAAGAAATACATCACATATAGCTCCTGGGCTATATGGATGTATTTAACCCCTGCCAGTTTTCCAGAAAAAAGCGGGAGATAAGGCCGTCGTGAAGGGGCGGAGCCTATCTCCTCAGCACACAAGCGCCATTTTCCCTCACAGTTCCGCTGGAAGGACGGCTCCCTGACTCTCCCCTGCAGTCCCTACAGAATCAGGGTAAAAACGAGAGAGGGGGGGCACTATTGGCAGCTAAATTATAAACAGCAGCTATAAAAGGGAGTAACACTTATATAAGGTTATCCCTATTGATATATATATAGCGCTCTGGTGTGTGCTGGCAAACTCTCCCTCTGTCTCCCCAAAGGGCTAGTGGGGTCCTGTCCTCTATCAGAGCATTCCCTGTGTGTGTGCTGGGTGTCGGTACGATTGTGTCGACATGTATGAGGAGGAAAATGATGTGGAAGCAGAGCAATTGCCTGTATTAGTGATGTCACCCCCTAGGGAGTCGACACCTGACTGGATGGTTGTATTTAAAGAACTACGTGACAATGTCAGCACTTTACAAAAAACTGTTGACGACATGAGACAGCCGACAAATCAATTAGTGCCTGTCCAGGCGTCTCAGACACCGTCAGGGGCGATAAAACGCCCGTTACCTCAGTGGGTCGACACAGACCCAGACACGGATACTGAGTCCAGTGTCGACGGTGAGGAGACAAACGTAATGTCCAGTAGGGCCACACGTTACATGATCACGGCAATGAAGGAGGCATTGAACATTTCTGACACTACAAGTACCACAAAGAAGGGTATTATGTGGGGAGTGAAAAAACTACCAGTAGCTTTTCCTGAGTCAGATGAATAAAATGAGGTGTGTGATAAAGCGTGGGTTTCCCCCGATAAAAAAGTGCTAATTTCTAATAAATTATTGGCACTATACCCTTTCCCGCCAGAGGTTAGGGCGCGTTGGGAAACACCCCCTAGAGTAGATAAAGCGCTCACACGTTTATCTAAACAAGTAGCGTTACCGTCTCCTGATACGGCAGCCCTCAAAGAACAAGCGGATAGAAGGCTGGAAAATATCCTGAAGGGTATATACACACATACTGGTGTTATACTGCGACCAGCAATCGCATCAGCCTGGATGTGCAGTGCTGGAGTTGCGTGGTCGGATTCCCTGACTGAAAATATTGATACCCTGGATAGGGACAGTATATTACTAACTATAGAGCATTTGAAGGATGCATTACTATATATGCGTGATGCACAGAGGGATATTTGCACCCTGGCATCAAGAGTGAGTGCTATGTCCATTTCTGCCAGAAGAGCGTTATGGACGGGACAGTGGTCAGGGGATGCGGATTCCAAACGACATATGGAAGTATTGCCGTTTAAAGGGGAGGAGTTATTTGGGGCCGGTCTATCGGACCTGGTGGCCACGGCAACGGCCGGAAAGTCCACCTTTTTACCCCAGGTCACCTCTCAGCAGAAAAAGACACCGTCTTTTCAAACTCAGTCCTTTCGTCCCCATAAGTACAGGCGGGCAAAAGGCCACTCATTTCTGCCCCGGGGCAGAGGAAGAGGAAAAAGACTGCACCAGGCAGCCTCTTCACAGGAGCAGAAGCCCTCCTCTGCTTCTGCCAAGTCTTCAGCATGACGCTGGGGCTTTACAAGCGGACTCGGACACGGTGGGGGCCCGTCTCAAAAATTTCAACGCGCAGTGGGCTCACTCGCAAGTGGACCCCTGGATTCTGCAGGTAGTATCACAGGGGTACAAACTGGAATTCGAGACGTCTCCCCCTCGCCGGTTCCTGAAGTCTGCTCTACCAAAGTCTCCCTCCGACAGGGAGGCAGTTTTGGAAGCCATTCACAAGCTGTATTCCCAGCAGGTGATAATCAAGGTACCTCTCCTACAACAGGGAAAGGGGTATTATTCCACGCTGTTTGTGGTACCGAAGCCGGACGGCTCGGTGAGACCAATTTTAAATCTAAAATCCTTGAACACTTACATAAAGAGGTTCAAATTCAAGATGGAGTCACTCAGAGCAGTGATAGCAAACCTGGAAGAAGGGGACTATATGGTGTCTCTGGACATCAAAGATGCTTATCTCCACATCCCAATCTACCCTTCTCACCAAGGGTACCTCAGGTTTGTAGTACAAAACTGTCATTATCAGTTTCAGACGCTGCCGTTTGGATTGTCCACGGCACCTCGGGTCTTTACCAAGGTAATGGCCGAAATGATGATTCTTCTTCGAAGAAAAGGCGTTTTAATTATCCCTTACTTGGACGATCTCCTGATAAGGGCAAGGTCCAGGGAACAGTTAGAAGTCGGAGTAGCACTATCTCAGTTAGTGTTACGTCAGCACGGGTGGATTCTAAATATTCCAAAATCGCAGCTGATTCCAACGACACGTCTCCTGTTCCTAGGAATGATTCTGGACACAGTCCAGAAAAAGGTGTTTCTCCCAGAGGAGAAGGCCAGGGAGTTATCCGAGCTAGTCAGGAATCTCCTAAAACCAGGCCAGGTGTCAGTGCATCAGTGCACGAGGGTCCTGGGAAAAATGGTGGCTTCTTACGAAGCGATTCCATTCGGAAGATTCCATGCAAGAACGTTTCAGTGGGATCTTCTGGACAAATGGTCCGGATCGCATCTTCAGATGCATCAGCGGATAACCCTGTCGCCAAGGACAAGGGTGTCTCTTCAGTGGTGGCTGCAGAGTGCTCATCTACTAGAGGGCCGCAGATTCGGCATTCAGGATTGGATCCTGGTGACCACAGATGCCAGCCTGAGAGGCTGGGGAGCAGTCACACAGGGACAAAATTTCCAGGGCTTGTGGTCAAGCATGGAAACATCTCTTCATATAAACATTCTGGAACTAAGGGCCATTTACAATGCCCTAACTCAAGCAAAACCCCTGCTTCAGGGTCAGGCGGTATTGATCCAATCGGACAACATCATGTCAGTCGCCCACGTAAACAGACAGGGCGGCACGAGAAGCAGGAGGGCGATGGCAGAAGCTGCAAGGATTCTTCGCTGGGCGGAGAATCATGTGATAGCACTGTCAGCAGTGTTCATTCCGGGAGTGGACAACTGGGAAGCGGACTTCCTCAGCAGACACGACCTTCACCCGGGGGAGTGGGGACTTCATCCAGAAGTCTTCCAAGAGATGGTAAACCGTTGGGAAAAACCAAAGGTGGACATGATGGCGTCCCGTCTCAACAAAAAACTAGACAGATATTGCGCCAGGTCAAGGGACCCTCAGGCAATAGCGGTGGACGCTCTGGTAACACCATGGGTGTACCAGTCAGTGTATGTGTTCCCTCCTCTGCCTCTCATACCAAAAGTACTGAGAATCATAAAAAGGAGAGGAGTAAGAACTATACTCGTGGTTCCGGATTGGCCAAGAAGGACTTGGTACCCGGAACTTCAAGAGATGCTCACGGAGGACCCGTGGCCTCTACCTCTAAGAAAGGACCTGCTCCAGCAGGGACCTTGTCTGTTCCAAGACTTACTGCGGCTGCGTTTGACGGCATGGCGGTTGAATGCCGGATCCTGAAGGAAAAAGGCATTCCAGAAGAAGTCATCCCTACCCTGATAAAGGCCAGGAAGGATGTAACCGCGAAACATTATCACCGCATTTGGCGAAAATATGTTGCGTGGTGTGAGGCCAAAGAGGCCCCTACAGAGGAATTTCAACTGGGTCGCTTCCTACATTTCCTGCAAACAGGACTGTCTATGGGCCTAAAATTAGGGTTCATTAAGGTTCAAATTTCGGCCCTGTCGATTTTCTTCCAAAAAGAACTGGCTTCTGTGCCTGAAGTCCAGACGTTTGTCAAAGGGGTACTGCATATACAGCCTCCTTTTGTGCCCCCGGTGGCACCTTGGGATCTCAATGTGGTTTTGGGGTTCCTAAAATCACATTGGTTTGAACCACTCACCACTGTGGAATTAAAATATCTCACATGGAAGGTGGTAATGCTGTTAGCCCTGGCTTCAGCCAGGCGTGTCTCAGAATTGGCGGCTTTATCTTATAAAAGCCCTTACCTGATTTTTCACACGGATAGGGCAGAATTGAGGACTCGTCCTCAATTTCTCCCAAAGGTGGTTTCAGCGTTTCACGTGAACCAGCCTATTGTGGTGCCTGCGGCTACTAGGGACTTGGAGGACTCCAAGTTACTGGACGTAGTCAGGGCCCTGAAAATATATATTTCCAGGACGGCTGGAGTCAGGAAATCTGACTCGCTGTTTATCCTGTATGCACCCAACAAGCTGGGTGCTCCTGCTTCTAAGCAGACGATTGCTCGTTGGATTTGTAGTACAATTCAGCTTGCACATTCTGTGGCAGGCCTGCCACAGCCAAAATCTGTAAAAGCCCTTTCCACAAGGAAGGTGGGCTCATCTTGGGCGGCTGCCCGAGGGGTCTCGGCTTTACAACTTTGCCGAGCAGCTACTTGGTCAGGGGCAAACACGTTTGCTAAATTCTACAAATTTGATACCCTGGCTGAGGAGGACCTGGAGTTCTCTCATTCGGTGCTGCAGAGTCATCCGCACTCTCCCGCCCGTTTGGGAGCTTTGGTATAATCCCCATGGTCCTTACGGAGTCCCAGCATCCACTTAGGACGTTAGAGAAAATAAGAATTTACTTACCTATAATTCTATTTCTCATAGTCCGTAGTGGATGCTGGGCGCCCATCCCAAGTGCGGATTGTCTGCAATACTTGTATATAGTTATTGTTACAAAATTCGGGTTATTATTGTTGTGAGCCATCTTTTCAGAGGCTCCTTCGTTTATCATACTGTTAACTGGGTTCAGATCACAGGTTGTACGGTGTGATTGGTGTGGCTGGTATGAGTCTTACCCGGGATTCAATATCCTTCCTTATTATGTACGCTCGTCCAGGCACAGTATCCTAACTGAGGCTTGGAGGAGGGTCATAGGGGGAGGAGCCAGTGCACACCAGCTAGTTCAAGCTTTTACTTTTGTGCCCAGTCTCCTGCGGAGCCGCTATTCCCCATGGTCCTTACGGAGTCCCAGCATCCACTACGGACTATGAGAAATAGAATTATCGGTAAGTAAATTCTTATTTTTCGCCTCAATGTGCGGAAACTCCTCTCCTCTAACCTAAGCGAGTGACTACGTGTTCTCTGTGCTGATCTTATAGAAAACAGGTCCCTCCCAAGCTCTGTGTATTGACCCCTTATATATTTGTAGATGTTGATCATGTCCCCTCTTAGTCTTCTCTTTTCCAATGTAAACATGGCTAGCCTTGCAAGCCTTTCCTCGTATTCCAGCGTCTCCATGCCCTTGATTAGTTTGGTCGCCCACCTCTGAACCTTTTCTAGCTCCAGGATATCCTTTTTGTAATATGGTGCCCAAAATTGCACACAGTATTCAAGATGAGGCCTCACTAGTGATTTATATAATGGGAGTATAATACTCTCGTCCCTTGCATCAATTCCCCGTTTTATGCATGCTAATATCTTATTAGCCTTCGTTGCCGCACTCCTACTTTGGGTACTGCTGTTTAATTTGTTATCTATGTGAACCCCTAAGTCTTTTTCCAGTACAGAATCCCCTAATATTTAGTATGTAGGTGTTATTTTTGGTCTTGCCCCCACTGTGCATTACCTTACACTTGTCTGTGTTGAATCTCATTCTCCATTTTGCTGCCCATGCTTCCAGTTTAGTTAAGTCGTTCTGAAGAGACTCAGCATCCCCCTCCGTATTTATAACCTTACACAATTTAGTATCTGCGAAAATTGATACCATGCTCTCTAGACCTACGGTTAGGTCGTTGATGAAAATGTTGAACAAACGTGGTCCAAGTACAGACCCTTGTGGCACACCACTTAGTACTTTAGTCCTATTTGAAAACGAGCCATTGACCACAACGTGCTGCTCCCTATTATCTAACCAATTACTGACCCAAGTGCATATTGTGCTCCCTAACAATATTTCTTGTAGCTTGTAGATAAGACGCATGTGTCGAAAGCTTTGGCAAAGTCTAAAAAGATTATATCCACCTCCTTACCCTGATCCAGGTTCGCACTTACTGTCTCATAAAAGCCAAATTTGTTGGTCTGACATGATCTGTCCTTCACAAATCCATGTTGGTTCCTTTTAATGACCTTATTTGCTTCAAGGAACTTTTGAATACTGTCCCTTAGAATACCTTCCAATACTTTCCCCACTATAGATGTAAGACTAACTGGTCTATAATTACCTGGTTCAGCTTTGCTCCCCTTTTTAAATATCGGCACTACCTCCGCTATACGCCAGTCTTTGGGTACCATACCCATTTTAACCGAATCTATGAAGATTAAAAATAGAGGTCTTGCTAGTTCAGTGTGCAGCTCCATAAGAACTCTCGGGTGAATTCCATCTGGACCAGGTGACTTATTAATCTTTAACTTTTTTAATTGGTCACAGACTACCTCCTCACATAAATAAGCATTTAGCAGTGGGACATTATCTTTGTTGAGATTTTGTGTTAGACCCAGCATTTGGTCCTCTCTGGTAAATACCGTGGAAAAATCTTGTTTAGTTTGTTTGCTATGTCATTATCATTTTTGGTTAAGACTCTCCTCTTGTCCTTTAAAGGGCCTATACTCTCCTTCTTTAGTCTCTTGCTGTTGATGTACTTTAAAAAAAAAATTGTGATTCGCTTTACTTTCCTTTGCTACTAGTTTTTCAATTTCTACTTTAGATGCTCTTATTAGTTTTTTGCATATTTTGTTACAGTCCTTATAGTGTTGAAATGACTCCGCATCCCCCTCAGATTTGTATTTTTTAAATGCTCATCCTTTTTTGTCCATTAATTCCTTTATTTTTTTTGTCAAACCACATTGGTTTGGGATTTTTATTCCTTTTTTTGCTGCTGGTGGGAATACATTTACGAGTATTATTAATTAGCAGTGATTTTAATACATCCCATTTCTCTGTAGTATTTTTCCCTTGAAACAGAATTTCCCATTCAATGTCCCTTAACGCTTCCTTCATAATGTCAAAGTTGGCTTTGCTAAAGTTTAGAGTCCTATTTGAGCCAGTATAGGACTGCTTATGAAAATTGATATTGAATGTGACCATATTGTGGTCGCTGTTACCTATGGGCTCTCCTACTTCAATATTTGATACCAATTCCCCATTGCTAGTTAATACCAGGTCTAAGATTGCATTGTACCTAGTTGGTTCCTCGATTAATTAAACTAAGTAATTATCATTTAGCGTGTTTAAAAACATATTGCCCCTAGCAGTATTACATGAATTGATTTTCCAGTTTATCTTGGGATAGTTAAAGTCTCCCATCACTACTATGTCTCCTACTCCTGCTGCTCTTTCTCTTTGGTTCAGTAACAATTTCTCATCAGACACATTAATACCAGGCGGCCTGTAGCATAACCCCAATAATAACTTCTTTATTCCTTTACCCCCGCATGCAAATTCTACCCATAACATCTCAATAGTATTTACAGTCCCTTCTTTAATATCTTCCCATGTAACAGGTTTTAGAAATGGCTTTACGTAAAGACATACCCCTCCACCCCGTTTATTTAGTCTGTCTCTCCTGTACAGCGTGTAACCCTCTAGATTGACTGTCCAATCGTGAGATTTGTCCCACCACGTTTCAGTAATGCCTATAATATCATATTCCCTGCTTGCTGCAAGGATTTCTAGATCCCCCTTTTTACCTGTAAGGCTTCTAGCATTTACATACATAAAATTGAGATATGTATTTTCCCTTATGGTAGGGACATCATAATTCTTATGCAGCAAAGATGACCCGTTATCGTCGTTGGATACTGTTATTCTAAAACCCTTTTTAGTTCCCATATTACTACCCTTGCCGTCTTCTCATTTCCGACCCCCTACTCCTCCCCCGTTTTGTTCACTAACGCCACCCCTGCTATTCTTACTGAATGTCCCGTAATTTCTTGCTAAACCCTCTCCCCAGGGATCTAGTTTAAAATCTCCAACAACCTTCTAACCATCCTTCCCCCCAGCACCGCTGCCCCCTCCTCATTCAGGTGCAATCCATCACAACAAAAAAGATGGCGCCTTACTGAGAAGTCCGACCAGTGTTCTAGTAACACAAACCCTTCTTTCCTGTACCGATCCTTAAGCCACACATTTACCTCCCTAATCTCCCTCTGTCTCCCTGGGCTAGCGCGTGGCACGGGTAATAATTCGGAGAATATTACCTTAGATGTCCTTGCCGTAAGTTTCTTGCCTAATTCCCTATAGTCTTTCTTAAGGACATCCCACCTTCCACTAACGTTGTCATTTGTGCCAACGTGCACCAAGACCGCTGGATCATTCCCAGCCCCTCCCAACAATCTATCTACCCGGTCCACGATGTGCCACACCCGAGCATCCGGGAGACAACAGACCGTATGGCGATCATGGTACCGGTAGCAGATTGCCCTATCTGTCTTCCTAATAATGGAATACCCTACCACCACAATCTGACTAGGTACCTTACTTACTTTTATCCCAACTGCGCCAGAGGGACTGCTGCTCTGGTTGCTAGATGGAACAGTCCCCTCCGGCACCATAATTTCCTAACTATCATCCTCCGATTCCTTGTCCAGTCGTGCAAATTTATTCGGGTTTGATAGTTCAGAGATGTCGAGCCTCCCCTTCTTTTTCTTCCTTCTAACTGTGACCCAGCTAACTGCCTGGTCATCCCCATCTACCAGTGACCCCTCCCTCAACTCCTCCACCGTGCTATCTAAACTTCACTCGAGATTGTGAATATCCCTCAGTCGTGTAACGGTTTGCTCTAGATCAGTTACCTGGGCTTCCGGGGAAACCATTCGCACACACCTCGTGCAGATGTACTCACGCTGGGACGGTTGCTCCAGGTGCTCCGACATGCACTGAGTGAAATCCCCAATCCCAACCCCACCCATATTTTTGTAAGGTCTAACTCCCTGTTACCCAAGAAGAAAAAGAGAAGCAAAACAATCTAGGCAAAACACTCATTATACAATATTGAAGTTGAGCTTATACTTATCTATCCTTTGCGTCCCCTGGTCCTTCGCTTTTATGCAGCAGTAGTCACCGGTTCCTTCGCTTTTATTCAGCAGTCTCCGTCCCCTTCCTCTGATGTCTTCAGCAGCAGGCTTCCTTGCCCCCTTGTGCAGCTCAGCAGTGGATTCAGACCCCACAGGCCGATTGGTAGTCCCTGGTAGTACCTTCTGGCAGCAGCGGTAGGCTCTTTCCCCACCGGCAGCATCCCTGGAGAGTACCTAGTATGCTCACACACAAAAGATAACAAAACAAAGACAGAAACAAAGGCAGCCCTATACAATCAAAATATCTGCCCCTCACACACGCAACAATCACACCCCCTCTGCTTCTCCAAGTTAGAGACTCTCTCACTCACTCACAAGGTGAGCTCCTTGCAGCCTCACCAGAGACTTAATAGTATTGCAAATATTTGTGTTCCTGATTGCGTATTATAAAACTCACCTTTTTCTGTATTCTAACTCACCTGCTGCTGTTTCAAACTCACAATACACTTAAAATTCCAAGCTATCACTTTAGAATGCAAGCCTCCTTACAATAAGCAAGCTCAAATGAGTCTGTTCACTAATTAAATAGGCTCTCAGGCAGCTACTGTAATCAGCCCCTCCTCCTCCTGATTACTTCACACCTGATTACTTCACAACTAGATTCAACCCCCTCCCCCTGGTTTCTCCTCACACTTATTAAGAAAGCACAGCACAGTGTTAAATATCTGAATGCATAAGGAATATAATTTATTCTCTTAAAACAATAGTCACATTTCTCATAGGTACAGCATACCGCTATACCTATCATATACTGTAACATATCTTATCATATAACATACCCTAACTCTTAATCCATTTTGTTCTATAAAATTAACTTTATACAGACTAAAGTACAAAAACAAGTTAATTAGCTGGTTCGGATGCCACGTACACACATCCGAAAGGTTCATGAAGTCCAGTTTAGTTCCTAATATGGATTATTGTATACTTTATTATTATCAAGGACACATGGTTGAATGCAATAGCCAACCTCGTCACAAGGATGTGTTTTGCTGAATATTTCTTGTTTGTTTTTGCCAATTGTCCTAATATGAGCATAACACTGTACTCAAGATGCATGAAATCATATGGGAGTGTTATAAGAATGGGGCGTAATTGGATGTTATAAAAATCATTGTTTTGCCATGTTTTCTCTGTTGATTAATTTTGACCCAGGTGAGAGAATGTGGTCTCTCAACCTGTACACGGGCATGGTCTTTTTAATAAATAATCAATTGCTTTTCTAAATCTGACTTCAATACAGTCATTTACTTAACATCAACTCAAACAGCAACAAGATGATTAAAGTAGGATTAGTCAATTTGGGGGCTCATCCTATGGACCTACATATCTCAAATTCTTTATCGAATTCTCAAAGGTGTGTGCACGTCAGCCAGCAGCTGAGGAGGACAGGGATATCCCAAGATCATTACAGCACTGGTAAGTATAGAATATCATGGTATGTGCTATATGCAAGTACATGCTGTTTCTATACCTGCCGGCTGTCTGTGTGATTTTATTTTTATAATATGAGAATTAGGAGTGAAGAGATAGACTAAGCTAGGAAAGTAACTCAGGGACCTGACCTTGTCGTGTTTGTTGTTGCATGTAAAATGCTGCCAAATTTAAGTCAAAACCTGTAAAAGTGAAAAAAAAAATATATATATATAAACCTCTGGTGGTCACCTTATGAGTAATTGTGTGAGTCTATGAGTTGAACTACCTTCACGGAGTTTGGGTGTGTTACAATCTGAGCTCATGGTATTACGTACCCATCATTAACGCTATGAGTAAAAGATAAGATAAGTAATGTGAAAACACATAGGTCACCTCCCTATTGAATAGTCAGCAACATATGTGTGCAAGAGTATAAATAGGGTAATCACCCGAGGTTACATTTGATTATAATTTGATTATAGTTATAAAGTTAAACTGCTGATAATAAGAGTTGCTGACTATTGTGTTAACCGTAAACTGAGTCCGTTTACTAACATTGTTTTATTGTGCACTAAAGAACTTTAACTTAATTTAACTTGGTATGTTGCCAAGAGGGTGGAGTCTGCCGCTTTCAATAACAGACGTGTTGCGTGTGGGAAAAATGGCAGGGATTGCAAATTTTTCCGCATATGGAAGGGCAGGGAGGATTAACCCTAAGGGTGCAAACCATATTATGGAAAAATGTTCCATACTGCACCAATCTTGTATAGTACTGTGACCAAGGGGTACAGTCTACAGAAAATGTGAGAAAAACAAAAACATGTACATGTTAGGGAATTTCAATGATGGATGCTGTGGGGTGTGGCCTGATCAACCAATACCAACCGCAGTATCAGTATTTAAATGTGAAAACTCTGATTTAACTTATGGGCGCCCAAGGTATAAAGTATATACGGATTGCAGAGTAATATGAGTAATGAAGCTCAGAATTTAAACTAAAGCACAGACTCATGGCTGAGAGTTACAGTATTTATATGAAGATTAAATACTGTACATCAGGCTGGAAAGAAAAAAAGAGAGGTTAAAATAAATAAATATGAACAAGACTATAAAACTATGGTACCAAATGACACGCCCTGCGCCTGCGATATTATATGTAATTTTGTGTTTTATGGTGTCTTGTACGTCTGACATGAAAGTTCAGTGTTTGTTCTGTTAAGTATATTCTCAGATCTGTGTTTAACAGAAACTTTTCTTTCTGTGACTGGTATGTTTACAAGTCTTGTGAATAATGTTTCTATATGTTTTGATCTGAGGAAAGAAAAATAGAGTTAAAGATTTGAGTGTCCGTGTTCAAATGGCTTTTGGCAGATCTGAAAGATGTGTGATTAGAAATGTGTGTTTATCTGGTGTTATTATTTAACTATGAGGTGAAGTTTTCCGTATGGTATTGTTTTAATACCTAGATATTCTTTAATGCAATATGTTATGAGAAGGTCTGCCAGCAAATTGTTAATGGTTGGATCCGTGTGTTGTATTGCGATATAAAGAAGAAAAAAAGTTTTTTCCCTGTAAAATAAGTAAAAAATCTTCGGTCTCCAACGCTGTGTAGCACGGAGAGCTGGGGAGCTGTAAAAAGCCCAGATTCGTGCCCCCCTTCCTGCAGAAGGCTATGACGTAGTGAAGAAAAAAAAATGTATTCATTGAGTTTTAACTTCTTTTTATCTAATGAGATGGATCATAATAAGTATAAGCAATACTCTGGATATGTTTAGTATTACGATATCTGACAAATGCTGTTGGAAGACAATGATATGTAATTTTAAATGTTTGTTATACAAACGAGCTACTCTATTTTTAAGATGAGAACTAATTTAGTAAACTGATATCTTAACAGATAGTCTTTAGAGAAAGCTGCAAATAAAAAAATAGAAGTGTAGTTACAGGGACATAACTGTAATCAGAAAAAATCCCAGCAGTATACGCAAGCTAGATTGTCTCAGAATTGAATATGTTATGCATGTGGAATTTATCGACACAGCTGTCCATCATGTGGCACTACAGACATCAGCAAAACTTCTCCCTCTTTCAGACTCAACCCCTCCCAGAGCCTAACGGAAATGTATTTTTCGCTGGAAATTATCCAAAGAGACAACGCCCGACTGCTGCGCAGATCTCTGCCCGCCCCCGTTCTCATAGACAATCCTAGACAGCAAAGGGGGGAGTTTTCGAAGCACTGCTGCAGCTAAAATCATAGGGAAAGATAAAAGTATCGTTTCTAAATATCACAGAATGCTACAAGCAATACGCTTGCAGTATCAACATACTTTTAGGCAATTCTTCAAATTTACTTGGAAGAGACCTGATTTGTAAGTTAAAGTATAAAATATACTGTATCAAGTATGAGGTATTTCTACAGATTCCAGAAAGGGACAGGCTTAGTTGGATACATAGCATATATATACTACTTACCCTATGATTCCAAGAATGCAGGTAAAGGATATGCTTAAAAAAAAAATCCTCCAGATTGCAAAGGTTCTTAGTGGGCTGCACAATATGCAGTGATGAACCAGGGTCAGTAGAAAGTATGTGTAGAAAAGCTATAACGATAATGTGAGAGGTTCTGGGATTTGATAAATTTGTCTGAATAAGTGAGTTTTCAGAGAATGTTTGTATGTGATAGGGCATTCCATAGGATGAATGCAGTCTGAGGAAAGTTTGTAGTTGTGCATGGGAGCAAGTAGTGAGCATGGATGAGAGACATAGATCTTGCGAAGAGTGGACTGGCCAGTCTGAGAGATATTTTGAGATAAGCGAAGAATTGTATAGTATGTTGGTGTAGTATGGCTACTAACCTTGTGTGTAAGTAATGGTAGAATACAGGCAATGAGAAAAATGTGATGTTGATTAAATAGATTACACTGTATTGGACTAGGCAAACAAAAGACCTGTATACATTTGATGTTTTTTTTTTCTCCCCGGGCTAAATTAAGCAAAGGATTTATAGACAATCTTTCTTTGTACTTGCAAAAATAACCTGCATTCTTTTGTACCTACAGATAATGTATCCAGTATGTGGATGATCTACCTTTGTGCTCTAACTTATTTAAAGTATCGGTGTCAGATACTAAACAGTGTTGTGTTTTCTTGCAGAACAGAACACAAGGTGTCGCAAGACAAAATTCAAGGGTGTTCTAACATAGTTAACTACCTAGGTCATTATTTGGCACCAGGCCAAAGACAAACCCTCAGAGGGTGAAGCATTGGTACACATTTATTAAGAGAGATATATATGACCAAATGATAAATCTCTGAATACAGTACATTTTTGTAAGTGCTATGTGCATGCATACAAATTCATAACAGAAGAAATTATAGAATGTAATACAATATATTACACTTCATCATGAATAACATTTGATGGATACACAGTTAGAGCCAAACCATCAACTTATGTATAAGCAAGAGAAAAAAAAAATATGTTTAAAACTGTGGTTAAGCAGTAGATTTTGTATGATGTGTACATCTTACCTCTGACAGCATACAACTTTGATACAGCTGCATACTTGTCTTCCTCACCCTCAAAAGTGGGGAGTATAAGGAATATAATGTGGATGAGTAAGACAATTATAATTATTACATTGCATTTTTAAATTGCATTTAAAAACTGTCAGTAACAGGAAAATACTTACTCTAGCATCCATAGTGAATTAGTATTAGTAATAGTAAAGTGTTGCTGCCAACTTGTGTTATGAGAAAAGTCATGAGTTATGCACATCTAAGGGTGATTAACATGAATTATATTGCACAAGCGTACTACAGTAAAAAGTTTTTTGGGAAAAATATACGTTGTGTTCTGGCATTTGACCAAATTAATAGGACTTAAAGCAATATAATTTCTTTACAAGGAGTACAAATTATTTGATAAGGATAAAAAAGCTATAGCATGTAGATGTTTAATGAGGATGTTTTTGGGTTGATTAAAAACAACATTGTTTTAAATACAACATAGTTTAATGCTAAAAAGGAACTATAGTATGTGTAACAGGTGTTAAGGGGTAAAGTTAAGCGCAACGGAGTTTGCTGCGCTATGTGAGAAATAAGGCCAGAGGTGTAGTCAACTGTTTCAAAGGCAGTAAAGTTTCCTTACTGATAGAAAGAGTTCGTAGGAGTTTAAAAAGAGAATATGGTGATTTTACAGGAATTGGTATGTAGACATGATTTACTCACTGTTAAAGGGAATACTTTTTTTTAATGAATATGTGTAATGTTGAGAATAAAAAGTCATAATTTGACAGGGAAGGTTTAAAGAATTAAGCATTATTAATCTACAAAGGAGACAGGAATGGCAGAATTTGAATCATGGCATGGTCCAATCATTGGTTCAATAGTGGTAGAATTACACCTAAAACTCTGCTTAGTCTCTCTTCTGTATAATTTTTTTTTTTGTCATTCTTTTTGGAATCCAGCAAAGATATATTACCCAGAGACTGATTCAAAACTACAAAATGATTTGACTGTTCAAATGTGTCACACAAATTATTTAAACAGTTACAAGAATATCAAAAGCTGCAAGAATTTTGGAAGGATATGTAACCAACACGAACATTCAGTCCGGCACAGGACAAATCACTGAGAGAGTGGAGATTGTGTTATGGTGAGAAGTTGCTTATGTTTCGGTTCGATTACAGATCGCATAGGATGGTCCTTGGCAAGTACCGCTGACTACTGATACAGCCGTTACAAAGGCTGCAGAAGAAGGACACCTAGATCCATGAGCTCGCATTGGAATGAAAAGGTCAGAGACCGGAGCTTAAAGGAACCTAAAACTCAAAATTGTATGGAGATATAGAGACTATTACTACTATTACTACCACAGAGTTCTATTCAAATGAACCCTTCAATCGAGATGGAGATGAGCATTGATAATTTGATAATAGACTATGTGCTTATAAGCTAATATCCTATAGAACTTTTAAAATTTTTGAAAGTATACTGGGAGCGATGTTATTTATAACAGCATTAGGACTTGTTTTCTTTTTCTTTGGAGAGAGAGCGAGCAGACGTGTGGTGTAGGTATGAGTACTCCTTCCTTCCTCTTTTCTAAGCAGGAAATCCAGAGAGATTTATGACCGGTGTAAATATGGTGTTGTGTGTATTGTACTCCACTTGAAGAGAGATGTATAGATTGATGTATGGATATTTTAGGATATTATTCTTAGGAATATCCAGTCCAGCAATACCATTAATTGTTGGAAAGATTTTGGGTACTGCTGCTAGATAAACATTATTACTAAATATTATTATAATTGTTAGATATGTATAGAAAGACACCAGCATTGTATAGTAACAGGCCAAAGTTCTCTATGTAAGTTACATTTCATGTGATTACCAAAACTTTATAGAGTGGTGATAACAGTGAACCAGGTACAGGTTTATAGAAAGTTACAGCATCTCAAGATAGAACCACCAGTGATAATATTAGCTACACACATATGGGGTGTATTTAATTTAGTGGAAATAAACTAAGTCAATAATACAGGAAAAATTTACTTATGCAGATAGGAAAGGTTGATTTAAGGAAATGTTAAAGGATTGTTACCATATACAAACCTAATGTTTCTAGATGTGCTAGATATAATGAGTTAGGTATATAAAAAGTAATGGTTACATAGGACAGTGATCGCGCTGAGCCGGAAAAAAAGTGGGTCCCAGGGACCCCTCACTTTTAAAAATTGGGGTCCTACCGGTCCTTTTCTGGGTCCCATTGAAGTGAAGGTTCATATTAATCTCATTACCGATTCAAACATGAAAACACAGACTTGATTTGGACACTACAAAAGTGTAGCAGGAGGGGGGAAGTGACAAAGCCGCTGGGCTGTGTAGCATACAGACACTGCACCAGAGCTGTAACTAGACATTTCGGCGCCCTTGTGGCAGAAAGTGAATTGGTGCTCCCGGCCCTACACTGCAAAGAACAGACAATGCGCGCCGAAGGCGCGCCGAAAAAAATTTAGGGGCGTGGCCACATAATAGAGCCAATTCACATTACACCACATAGTAGTGCCGCTTATGCACATTGCACCGGGTAGAGCACATTATACACTTTGCATCGGGTACAGCACGTTACACACTTTGCACCGGGTACAGCACGTTATACACTTTGCGCCGGGTACAGCACGTTATACACTTTGCGCCGGGTACAGCACGTTATACACTTTGCGCCGGGTACAGCACGTTATACACTTTGCGCCGGGTACAGCACGTTATACACTTTGCGCCGGGTACAGCACGTTATACACTTTGCACCGGGTACAGCACGTTATACACTTTGCACCGGGTACAGCACGTTATACACTTTGCACCGGGTACAGCACGTTACACACTTTGCAGCCACCACCTCAGACCCCCCCCAGACACAGCGATCACGGGTGTCAGCGAGGGAAGGTGGTATCCACAGTGATTGTGCGGAAAAGGGTGGGTGGGGGGAATTGTGCAGGAAGGGGGTGCTCAGTCATTGCAGGTGTCACTGGAGGGGGTGTCCTGCCTGTGACTCACAACACCATATCGATATTAGCTTATCCAGCCTGTAGCAATGGCCCCCAGCAGCCGCATCACCCTCCCTCCCTCCCTATGTAATGAGCCAGGCGAGGAGCGGACAGAGCAGCAGAGTAGCCGCTGCCCCGCTCACTGTCCCGTCTGCCAGGCTGTGTGGACATTGCCTCCCACTCGCAGCGTCGGCCCCGTATCCCGCGGCAGCGCACAGACGGGTGAGGACAGGGAGGAGGACGGATCACACACTGACAGCGCATTGCCGTGCAGCGCGTCCTCACCTTTAAATTCAAACCTGGAGTCCGCCCTGCAGCCGGCACAGAGAGCGCTGCTAAATCCCGTCTCAGCCCCAGCATTCGACTGCGGTCACCCGGAGCCCAAGGAGGAGGATTCAAGCTGCAGAGCGGGAAGAGAAGTCAGGACGGAGGCTGCCGCAGTGATTGGATGAGAGGAAACGCTGCCAGCAGTGATTGGTTGGGGACTCTGCTGGCTATGACTGGTTGAAGAGACGCGACGTGCAGCTGCCTGCAGTGATTGGTAGGGGAGTCACAGCGCGTCCCGCAGGACCCCCTCATTTTTCAAAACGGAGTCCCCCACTGCCTATAACGCGTAAAATACGTGTTATAGCGCGTTTTTGCGATCACTGTAGGATGTTCATTAAAGTTTATGATTTAGTAATGTACTTTACCAGGAGTAGATTCAAAGGCTAAAGGAGGTATCATACTAACTGGGAATGTTAGTTGCCACTATGTCCTTAGGATATGATATACAATTGGTTACGTATTAATTTTGAAGTTATTTGTTATTTAAGAAGATCAATTTAGCAATTTTATACAAAAACACATAATAACTTGAGAAAAGTTTTCTTACAGGATAAACTATTCCTAAAAGAGTGATTGACCCAGTAATCAGGAAACATGTTCCTGTCACCAGAGCATCAATAAAACCTCGAATTGGTGGAGGTGCTGCTAATAAGTTCTCCTATGGCTAATGGAGTTTTATGATTAATCAACCGGGAGTTGATGTTTTATTTCATCTAAAGTTATTGATAACATGACTGAACTTTATGATAAGACATTCCAGGACATTGGACATGAACTATTATAATACCACATTGTTCTACACTCTTTAATACCACAAATTGGATGATATTGTTTCATTTCCGAAACAGCACTTTGAGTTCACTGCTGTGCTTATTTGACCAATGACATTACAGATCCGGATACGATTATTACCAATTATATAAAGGAGGCCCAAGATATAAAAGAAGAACTTTAACAAAGACATTATGATATGGACTGGACAGGATAAATGTTTAAATCCTAGTATTCGATTTTCAGAATTAGGAAAATGTTTTTTTAAATATATTGTACGTGATGATGTATTCTGTGATGAGGTTTATTCTTGTGATCATAATTTCATTCTGCTCATACATGTTTTTATAGACGTAGCCAATACTGTAATAGATATGGCCTATGCTGTATGCAGATGGTTACCACAAGAGAAAGAGAGAGAATATACCAGAGATGATGCTGAATGAACTTTATATTCCTTGTGCAGTTTAAGTGATTTAGCACATGTAGAATGTGTATCATCAAAAGTGGGGAATTGTTAAATATCTGAATGCATAAGGAATATCATTTATTCTCTTAAAACAATATAGTCACATTTCTCATAGGTACAGCATACCGCTATACCTATCATATACTGTAACATATCTTATCATATAACGTACCCTAACTCTTAATCCATTTTGTTCTATAAAATTAACTTTATACAGACTAAAGTACAAAAACAAGTTAATTAGCTGGTTCGGATGCCACACACATCCAAAAAGGTTCATGAAGTCCAGTTTCATTCCTAACATGGATTATTGTATACTTTATTATTATCAAGGACACATGGTTGAATGCAATAGCCAACCTCGTCACAAGGATGTGTTTTGCTGAATATTTCTTGTTTGTTTTTGCCAATTGTCCTAATATGAGCATAACACTGTACTCAAGGTGCATGAAATCATATGGGAGTGTTATAAGAATGGGGCGTAACTGGATGTTATAAAAATCATTGTATTGCCATGTTTTCTCTGTTGATTAATTTTGACCCAGGCTGAGAGAATGTGGTCTCTCAACCTGTACACGGGCATGGTCTTTTTAATAAATAATCAATTGCTTTTCTAAATCTGACTTCAATACAGTCATTGACTTAACATCAACTCAAACAGCAACAAGATGATTAAAGTAGGATTAGTCACCAGATTCACACTAAATTTTTCCCACAATATTACAATCCCTATATGGATAGACAGAGAATACTCAGATACTCACCTGCTGCTGTTTCAAACTCACATATATGACCCATCAAAATCTAACTCTCTCTGCACATGTTATATCCACCCCCCCCCCCCCCCCCACTGCCGTGCACATGGTTTTACTCATAGAGGAAGATTTTCCTTTTGCAATCAAGGCCCAATGTGTATTGGTTCTTGTAAGGAGGTATACAAAAAGATAAGTTTCACTATTATCAATCTTATCATGATCATGCTCTCATGTGTTTTTTTAGCACCAAATACAAAGAACAGAATGAGTAAACATACTGAAGATAGGACTAGTTACCCGTTACATGTCAGGTTGCATAAAGACTATGTACAATTCATGTTTTTAACATCATTTGATTATTATATGAGTGCTTTATTTTATATCTTTAGAAAGGTGGTTGGTGTTTGTTATGAATATAATATGGTGTTTTTAATAGGACAAGAAGGGGGGAAATATATATATTTAATACAAACTGATATGTTCTGTGTGTGTCAGTATTCCTGACAGGGGTATATATTTTACAAGCAAGAGCAATGTCCATTGTCTGGTTATATGAGACCAAAACAAGACAAGTGTTTGGAGTTGGACATATGTCAATATTAGAATGTTTGCGTCTTCATGTTGAGACAATGGGTTTCACCTTGTGTGTTAATCTATATAATCCATGTTACACATTATATTTTTATGTTATTTCTAACACTCAAAATTAGGGCAACAGTGCCCCCTACTGTTTCTTAGCATTTATGTATATTTCGAACTATGAACTTTGTACATATGAAATAAGCTTACTCAGGAGTTCTCCAGCTTATATAAGATAGAAATTTTCAATGTTAAAGCAGCTTAGATGGCCTGGATGAAACACGGACTGCGGATGTGCCAGGATGATCTGAATATAACTCAGCCTCTAGACAAAGAGGGCGAGGCTCCTGAGAATGCTGATGTACTTGCTTTATTGAACATCTGCTGAATTGATCAATAACCTTAGATAAGTATACAATAAATTCATATTTATATATTCAAGTTATTTGTTGAAGTACTTTTCTGGGAATCCACCCATCTGGGTCTCCCCAAACTTAACCCACCTGTAACATTTAGCGAGCCAGCCAGGAGCCCCCATTTGGACCCCCAGAAGGTACTATATATATATATATATATATATACACTGCTCAAAAAAATAAAGGGAACACTAAAATAACACATCCTAGATCTGAATGAATGAAATATTCTTATTAAATACTTTGTTCTTTACATAGTTGAATGTGCTGACAACAAAATCACACAAAAATGATCAATGGAAATCAAATTTATTAACCCATGGAGGTCTGGATTTGGAGTCACCCTCAAAATTAAAGTGGAAAAACACACTACAGGCTGATCCAACTTTGATGTATAGTCCTTAAAACAAGTCAAAATGAGGCTCAGTAGTGTGTGTGGCCTCCACATGCCTGTATGACCTCCCTACAACCCACACAAGTCGCTCAGGTAGTGCAGCTCATCCAGGATGTCACATCAATGCGAGCTGTGGCAAGAAGGTTTGATGTGTCTGTCAGCGTAGTGTCCAGAGCATGGAGGCGCTACCAGGAGACAGGCCAGTACATCAGGAGACAAGGAGGAGGCCGTAGGAGGGCAACAACCCAGCAGCAGGACCACTACCTCCGCCTTTGTGCAAGGAGGAACAGGAGGAGCACTGCCAGAGCCCTGCAAAATGACCTCCAGCAAGCCTCAAATGTGCATGTGTCTACTCAAATGATCAGAAACAGACTCCATGAGGGTGGTATGAGGGCCCGACGCCCACAGGTGGGGGTTGTGCTTATAGCCCAACACTGTGCAGGACGTTTGGCATTTGCCAGAGAACACCAAGATTGGCAAATTCGCCACTGGCGCCCTGTGCTCTTCACAGATGAAAGCAGGTTCTCACTGAGCACATGTGACAGACATGACAGAGTCTGGAGACGCCAAGGAGAACATTCTGCTGCCAGCAACATCCTCCAGCATGACCGGCAAGGCAGTGGGTCAGTAATGGTGTGGGGTGGCATTTCTTTGGGGGGCCACACAGACCTCCATGTGCTCGCCAGAGGTAGCCTGACTGCCATTAGGTACCGAGATGAGATCACAGACCCCTTGTGAGACCATATGCTGGTGCGGTTGGCCCTGGGTTCCTCCTAATGCAAGACAATGCTAGATCTCATGTGGCTGGAATGTGTCAGCAGTTCCTGCAAGACGAAGGCATTGATGCTATAGACTGGCCTGCCCGTTCCCCGGACCTGAATCCAATTGAGCACATCTGGTACATCATGTCTCGCTCCATCCACCAATGCCACGTTGCACCACAGACTGTCCAGGAGTTGGCGGATGCTTTAGTCCAGGTCTGGGAGGAAATCCCTCAGGAGACCATCCGCCACCTCATCAGGAGCATGGTTAGGTGTTGTAGGGAGGGCATACATGCACGAGGAGGCCACAGACACTACTGAGCCTCATTTTGACTTGTTTTAAGGACATTACGTCAAAGTTGGATCAGCCTGTAGTGTGTTTTTCCACTTTAATTTTGAGGGTGACTCCAAACCCAGACCTCCATGGGTTAATACATTTGATTTCCATTGATCATTTTTGTGTGATTTTGTTGTCAGCACATTCAACTATGTAAAGAACAAAGTATTTAATTAGAATATATCATTCATTCAGATCTAGGATGTGTTATTTTAGTGTTCCATTTATTTTTTTGAGCAGTATATATATATATATATATATATATATATAGTATAAAATGTTTAAAAGGTTAATCAGTAAGAAAAAGGGGGCAAGTTTTCTGTCATGGCTGTCTAGACCCAGGCCCTGGGCTGACATGATGGAAACTGCCTGTAAATACATGCAACCAAACAGAACTGTAACTCCTATAGAATATTTACAGAATATTAATTTAAGTATTTATTCAGAAAATGAGTGTCGCGCTGCGGCTGTAATCCAAAATATTGCAGCACAGACTTTCTGTGAGCTGGACTCACAGGTTAAGGAAATACAGATAGAGCGAGACGCACTAAGGGAGCAAAATGCTGTCCTGCAAATCTGTGTATGGTCCCTGTAACAGTGTACTAGTGAATTGCAGACAAGTTCAAAAATTATGTTGTAAAAAGAGTGAACTGTAAGAAACAGCTGGGTAAAAAGCCCAAACATGTTTCTGTGCAGATAAGCACATTGATTACCTCACAAAACTGGGAACAGTTAAACAGTGATTCTGAGGTAGAATATGAGGAAGATGTAACAGGGCAGCTGCACCCTGTCAGACACACTACTTGCACTTCCACACAAGAGAATAGACAAATTGATGATGGGATGCCTAATCAGTTTATTTGCACTAACTGTATACAAACCACAGTGGATGATAAGAATGTAGTTAAGCCTGCAGATGTAACAAAGTAGGTTGAAATTCACAGACAACAGTGTGAAGTTTTAGCACTCTCACATAGTTTCAGCCCAGGTAATGATGAAATCAAGGGGGTCTGTTCAGAGTTAGGAGGGACTGATGCTGATACCCACAATATTTCACAAACTGCATTTGTTAAAGGGGGGTTTGATTTACAAAACACAAAGGTGAGAGAGAATTGTTTCTCCATACAGAATATCACAGACACAGCCCAAACTGTGATTCAAAGTTGCCAGACAGAAATGACCATACACATTTACACTATATATAAGAACAACAATGAATTGTGAATGTGGGGTGGTAGAAGATTCTTTTAAGAAAGTTACATGTGAACACATACTGAATGATTTTAAGTTTCTTGCTGAAAAAAGTGAACTAGACATGTTTCATGAGCAAACATTCAATGCAAACAGGATACCTGATAATTGTACACCAGCTGATGACACACGGGCTGGGAGACACACGTTCAACAAGGGGGTTGATAACATACTGATAAAAATTTACAATGTGCAACCCATTACAGACAAACTGTCTGATAACAGAGAGCAACAGACAGTTAGAAACACACTGATTTGGGGATTTAGTTCAGATTTTGTGTTTGGTACTGAAACTCGAACCCCAATGTATTCAGTGGTACAGAAACTGTTGAAAGATGTGCAGTTACCAATGGCAGCCACAAATCTACTTGCTGGACTTGTCAAATTTAAACCAGTGTTGTCAGAGATAACAAAACCATCTGAATTGGGTTTCTTCATGAGCACAGTTCCACGTGGGAGGAAACATTGGAAGAGGGAGTGAAATACTGGTTTATGCATAACTTTTCCACATTTACAGATGAAGACCAAGTGTGGACTGCTGCTGCAGTGTTGGAGCAACCTTTACAGAATGTCAGACTTCAGACAGAAGCTGTTGCAAAGACAGTAAACTCAGTAAATCTTTGTTTTGGAAACTGGACAATTGTCAAGCCTATGTGGATGGTTGCTGACATGGAATATATATGGGCGGTTGCTGACATGGAACATGCTGACATACACGCCTGTGTCTTGAATGGCATGCAGACACAAGAACTGAGTGCAAAGCATGGTATGCAAGTCATCAAAGATACAGCACTGATAATGCTATGATGCTGGGTTCAAATACTGATGCTGTTGTCAAGCCATGAAAGAGTGAAAGCTTCATTCCAGCAAGCACAAATCAGAGGAATTGCCTATATTCAGACCATGGGTGGTATTACCATACCTCCCAACTGTCCCGATTTTCGCGGGACAGTTCCGTTTTTTGGGGACTGTCCCGCTGTCCCACCCGCGGGCCGCAGTGTCCCGCGGTGGGGGGGCAGTTGGGAGGCTCTGTCTCTCGCTGCCCTGCTTAGCAGAGCAGCGGTGAATAGACGCTGTGCGCATGTGCACAGCGTCTATTCATTGGAGACAGAGGGAGACGGGGCATGCCAGCAGCTCACAGAGCGCTGGGCATGCCCCTTCAGTGACGAAAACGGGGGCGTGGCTCTCGAACGCGGGTCCTCCCGTGAAGCCACGCCCCCTTTTCGTAGGCCACGCTCCCTTTTCGGGAGCGCGCGCGGCTTCGCCGCGCGGGTGTCCCTCTTTCAAGAAGGAAAATGTTGGGAGGTATGTATTACAGTGAACTGTCAAGTTTGCCAGCAGTTGAAAATGTGGAGTATCTTCCCTGATATTGAAAAAGGGCACATGAACTTTGAAATATAAACTACACAAGTATGACAATTTGAATTTATTGTTTGCTGCCAGGAAGGAGAAAAATGCTGTATTTAACAGCTAAAGAACATCGTCATCCAGGAGTGAAGTTGTCTCAAGCAGAGAGATACAAGATAAGAGACTATCCTGATGTTGACAAAGACTTAAAGACTTTTTGTTGTTATTATGGGATGTCCAAGAAGATTCAGGCAGACACCCATTGTACAGACACCAACAAGAGTATATTGGGTTCTCTTAATGAGTCAAACAATTCACAAAACTGCCATCAGTATGATTGAAGGAATGGATGTGTTGTTTAGGAAACAGGAATGTTCATACATATACAAATTGGGTTTTTAGAGAAGGCTGTATGCATATATGCTTTATTAACCGGAGGGTGGTAAAAGTTTAAACTTTTTGGGAATATTTTCTGGTACACAAACACATATATTTATGATAAGATTGTGTTGAAGAAATGTTTAGAAATAAAAATAGATAGAAGAGATATTAGCAGTAGGATAAAGAAATGTTTATTTTGTTTTAATGTAATGGTTTATCTCACACTGTCTATTGTTCTTAAGCCAACAGGCTGATTACGTCTGCACTGCTTGAAAGAGGAGATGAGAGGACTTCACTCGAGATGTGTCAGTGATGACAATGGTCAGAGAAGTTTCTTATACAAGAGGGCCCATGAAGATGAGACATTTGCACAATATGGATGACACAGCACTTCCATCTACATTATTATAGGAAATTGAACTTGAACCACATATTGCTTGGATACATACATTCAGCAATATTCCAAGACTTTATTGAGCTAGACATTACAGACATTAGTTACCCTATGACAGCCCATATCAAGCGAGTACCGAAGTTAAAGGAGGAATAAAGGAAATCTCACAATGATCCAGAATATGATATACTGGTTTAATATAACAAATTGATTCTCTGGATTAAAAAGGGTGCTCATAGGAATCCTACAACTAAAAAGATGCTTTGCTTACGTTTTTAACAATATATATTTGGTGATTAAATGTGGTATATCGTTAATAGGTACATTTTGTTCTAGTTTAGAAAATGTTAAGATGATAACTGATACAGGATATAACTTGCAAAACGACCTGAGAGCAGAGGGTGGAGTGTAAGGAGTGATACAAAAATATAAGTTTCACTATTATCAATCTCATCATGATCACGCTCTCATGTCTTTTTTAGCACCAAATACAAAGAACAGAATGAGTAAACATACTGAAGATAGGACTAGTTACCCACTGCATGTCAGGTTGCATAAAGACTATATACAATTCATGTTTTTAACATCATCATTTGATTATTGTAGGAGCGCTTTATTTTACATCTTTAGAAAGGTGGTTGGTGTTTGTTATGAATATAATATGGTGTTTTTAATAGGACAAGAAGGGGGGAAATAAATAAATATATATATATATATATATATATATATATATATATAATACAAACTGATATGTTCTGTGTGTGTCAGTATTCCTGACAGGGGTATATATTTTACAAGCAAGAGCAATGTCCATTGTCTGGTTATATGAGACCAACACAAGACAAGTGTTTGGAGTTGGACATATGTCAACACTGGAATGTTTGCGTCTCATGTTGAGACAATGGGTTTCACCTTGTGTGTTAATCTATATAATCCATGTTACACATTGTATTTTTATGTTATTTCTAACACTCAAAATTAGGGTAACAGTGCCTCCTACTGTTTCTTAGCATTTATGTATATTTCGTAATCTGAACTTTGTACATATGAAATAAGCTTACTCAGGAGTTCTCCAGCCTATATATGATAGAAATTTTCAATGTTAAAGCAGCCTAGATAGCCTGCATGAAACACGGACTGCAGAAGTGCCAGGATGATCTGAATATAACTCAGCTTCTAGCTGTTAGGGCAGGAAGGAGAGCGCAGCTACTATGTCCGGCAGCGGCGGGTAGGATCTCAAACCAGCCGCTGGTTCATGAGCCATTCAGAGCTTATGGACCGGCAGCCAATCATGAGCCACTGCTGCCGGTCCGCAAGCTCTGATTGGCTCACGAACCGGCGGTTGGTTTGAAGTCCTACACGCCGCTGCAGCCTGACATAGCCGTGCTCACCTCTCTGCCCTGACCTGACAGCTGAGACATGCCGCCGCCGGACAGAGCTGCAGCAGCGGTGAGCGGTATGGCACTTTGGGGGCATTTGTATATCTGACACTGTTGGGGCATTTGTATATCTGGCACTGTGAGGGAATTTGTGTATCTGGCACTGGGGGCATTTGTGTATCTGGCACTGTGGGGCAATGTATATCTGGCACTGTGGGGGCAATGTATATCTGGCACTGTGGGGGCATTTGTGTATCTAGCACTGTGGGGGCATTTGTGTATCTGGCACTGTGGGGGGATTTGTGTATCTGGCACTGTGGGGGCATTGTGTATCTGGCACTGTGGGGGCATTTGTGTATCTGCCACTGCACTGGCAAATGTGTATCTGGAACTGCACTGGCATATGTGTATCTGGCACTGCACTATTGGGGGCATATGTGTATTACATCCATTTTAATTGGCCACAACCATTTTTTGGCGCGCACCTTAGGCGCACGCACTCAGTACCTCTGAGGGGCATAACTACTGGGGCATAACTACTGGGGGCAGAGTAATTTTTAAGATGATAATTTCTGTATGGCCCCCAAAGGATTTTATAAATATCCAAATGGCGCTTGGTAGAAAAACGGTTCCCCACCCCTACATTACATGAATAGCCATTTCATTACACATACTCACTACCACATATATTACATTAATACCTATATGTTAACTTAATACACCCACTACATTACACTAATAGTCCCACCAGTCAAATAAAGTAATAGCCCCAGACAGGGCCGGACTGGGACTAAAAATAGTCCCTGGCATTTTTGAAGCACACATGCCCACATTGGTGTCAGCATCTGACTCCTCCCCTTACTATTCTCGACTCCTCCTACTTCTTAGTCTATGCTCTTACAAATATAATTAATATTATAACAACATACAAGTGTACATCATTCTGTATTAAAATACACACAACCATTGGTTGAAGTGGAAATGTTGAAGTGGGGGTATGGAAAAATAAAGGTTGTAACTAAGCGCGCGCGCTCCAGAAAAGAAGCGTGGCCACTCAAAATGGGGTGTGGCCTTCAGTGTAGTTTACCACACCATATACCCCTTATACACATTGGGGGTAATTCCAAGTTGATCGCAGCAGGATTTTTGATAGCAATTGGGCAAAACCATGTGCACTGCAGGGGAGGCAGATATAACATGTGTAGAGAGAGTAAGATTTGGGTGGGTTATGTTGTTTCTGTGCAGGGTAAATACTGGCTGCTTTATTTTTACACTGCAAATTAGATTGCAGATTGAACACACCCCACCCAAATCTAACTCTCTCTGCACATGTTATATCTGCCTCCCCTGCAGTGCACATGGTTTTGCCCAATTGCTAACAAAAATCCTGCTGCGATCAACTTGGAATTACCCCCATTATGCACCACAATAGTAGGACCCCTTATACTATCTAGTACTGGTGCCCCTTTCACATTATACCACTAAGTATGAGCCGAAGACCAATCAGACAGAGAGTGCCCCATAGAGGTACTGTGTGCGCGCGCCAAAAAAATGGGTGTGGCCAATTAAAATGGGACATGATACACAGACATATGCCCCCACTAGTGCAGTGCCAGATCCACAATTGCCCCCACAGTGCCAGGTAAACAAATGCCCCCACAGTGCCAGGTATACAAATGCCCCCACAGTGCCAGATCCACAAATGCCCCCACAGTGCCAGATCCACAAATGCCCCACAGTGCCAGGTATACAAATGCCCCGACAGTGCCAGATCCACAAATGCCCCTACAGTGCCAGGTATACAAATGCCCCCACAGTGCCAGATCCACAATTGCCAGTGTCAGGTAATACCTGACACTGTGGGGGCAATTGTATACCTGACAGGTATACAAATGCCCCCACAGTGCCAGGTAAACAATTGCCCCCACAGTGCCAGGTATACAAATGCCCCACAGTGCCAGCCAATTGCCCCCACAGTGCCAGGTATACAATTGCCCCCACAGCAGTGCTGCAGCTGCTTACCGCTGCTGCACTGCTGCTGCCGGCTGCTCCTCCGGCTGTGATGTGAGGGTGTCAGGAGGAGAGCTCAGAGCGCGGGCGCGCCGCTATGTCTGGCGTCGGCGTGTAGGACTTCAAACTAGCCGCCGGCTCGTGCGCCAATCAGAGCTCGCGGACCGGCAGCAGCGGCTCCTGATTGGCTGCCGGTCCGCGAGCTCTGATTGGCTCACGAACCGACGGCTGGTTTGAAGTCCGCTACACGCCGCCAGACATAGCCGCGCTGGCGCGCTCTCCTCTCCTGACAGCTGAGACACGCTGCCTATGGACTGAGCGGCAGCGTGTCTCAGTGACACAAGCGGGGGTGGGACCCGCCGGGCCCTAGGCAACCGCTTTGGTGCAAACTGCTGCTGCTGCTCGGCTGGACCGGCCAACGTGGCCATCGGCCCTTCTGGCATTTGCCAGAAGTGCCAGATGGCCAGTCCGGCCCTGGCCCCAGAACATTATAGTAACACTTTACCCCATACACACGCTACATTAATGCCCCACTACTAACACTACACTTACCTGCTCTGCAGAACTGGAATACTGTGAGATTCTTCTAACTGCCTACAACAGGTATCCAGCCTATAGATCTAAACTAAAAAGATCTACCTTTTTAGGCAAAACTATTGACTATAGAACTTTCTAGTGTAGATCTAATGATCCACACCCTTCCAGCATGAGGGGAACTGGTCTATGTGTAGAGGAGGCTGGGGATGAAGCAGAAAAGGAGAAAAAATAAAGTTAAAACCAGGAGGGAAAATGCCCCCAAAATTACGAAAAACCAGGTTCACAGAGTGATGCCACGCCCACCAGACAGAAGCCTCGCCCCTCCCACCCGAGACCACGCCCCTCTTCAGGTAACGCTTCAATTAAAAAGTTGGGAGGAGAAGCAGATCAGCCAGACTGGCTGGCCTACCCTGTCTGCAAGTATAGGTTTTCTGTCCTTTGCAATCAGAGAGGTAGCTGAGCCAGTCAGGGGAGAAAGCTGCTCACTTGTCTAGCATTACGGGCTGGGAAAAGAGGCAATTGCCATTTGTGAAGGACACCTTCATGTGGTTTAGTTGCTTCCTTTCAATAAAGAGAAACATTAATTTATAGACATTACTGCAATTTAACTCCACAGCAATGAATATGCTGTGTACTAAATCATACTGCATTTTAAATAGGAATTCCACTGACATTGCCAGTTATAGACTCAGAAACACAATGTTGCTGACATTTGACAGATGGATTATGAAGGAGTGACCTTCCCTGGCAACACTTGTAATCCTGGAAACAAACTGTACAATGTACAGATATTCCTAGATTTATTCTACCTGGTTTTACATACCAGTTCCACCTACCACCTGCAAGTATTCAAATTATGTTAAAATTCCTCTACAGCTTCTCTGTGTGTCTGGCAGTGTGGGGAATTGATGATGTTGTGTTATGGAGCTCCGAAGCAGATAAGCTTTTTAATGTCCCAGGCATATGGCCATATTCTAATTATGACACAGTAATTGTATTAATTAGTATTTACTTGGAGAGGTTGAAGTGAAGAGCTACGCTGAGCCAAAGCAGATGTCAGGAACACAGATTATTCCAGAACATTATACCAGAGTACTTCAGAGATTAACCCTTCACAATGCAGCTGAGGGTCCCAAGTATGCATGGTAACATAGATATAAATAATATTTTATCATCCAGGCTGTGTGAATCTGACCATAAGAGTAGTTTCTGGATCATTGCTCCAATACTGTAATGGTGATATACTTAGAGCATCACTAACTGCGATGCACACTATTGTGAGGAAATGTATAGTATACCTTACATTGCAGATGTATTAAGCCTGGAGAAGTAATAAAGCAGTGATAAGTGCAAGGTGATAATGCACCAGCCAGTCAGCTCCTATCAATTTACATATTGGAGCTTATTGGCTGGTGCGTTATCATCTTGCACATATCACTGCTTTATCACTTCTCCAGGTTTAATACATCTAGACAGGCACTACCATAGAAATAATCCCATCGTCCTCTGTATTGTAATGTACATTGCAGTGTTAAAGGATTACTTCCTACTAAGTTATCTCCTGGAGTTCACTATGAAACATTGTATACCTTTTTTTATTGTAACTTTGCCGATCATTTTATAGAGCCATCACTGTGACTATATAACACAGTATTACACATACAGTATTGATATAAACAGAGTGTGCTTATAGGAAAAGGCTTCATATTTCCATACCCCTGACCATCCATACTGGGGCGGATTGCATCTCCAGACTCAGTACACAACTGCGTCTCAGTACACTGTACACAATACTCACACTGGAAACACAGCCTTACAATGGATCTGTCTCCATTTTAATCACAAATTACCTCAGCCAGTATACCACCGTATTTGGAAGAAATACATCTCTTGGTGTGAGAGCAGAAAATATTCTGCCCTGGAATTTCATCTGGGACGTTTCCTGCTTTTTATGCAGTCGGGTGTGGATGTGGGCCTATGTCTGGGCTCCATAAAAGTCCAGATTTTGGACTTTTCCATTCTCTTTCAGAAACAATTGGCTTCTCTCCCTGAGGTCCAGATGTTCTTGAAAGGTGTTATGCACAACCAACCTCCCTTTGTGCCTCCCACGGCACCTTGGGATCTCAATTTGGTGCTGCAGTTCCTCCAACCAGACTGGTTTGAACTGTTACAGGATGTTGAAGTAAAGTACCTTATGTGGAAGACCATCACACTGTTGGCCTTGGCTTCAGCAAGACGTGTGTCAGAGCTAGGTGCGTTGTCTTACAAGAACCCCTATTTAATTTTCCATGAGGACAGAGCTGAACTCAGGACTCGTCAGCAATTTCTTCCTAAGGTGGTGTCTGCGTTTCACATCAACCAACTTATTGTGGTTCCGGTTGTTACCGACACTTAGTCTTTGGATGTTGTGAGGGCTTTGAAGGTGTCTGTGATGAGAACAGCTCATCACAGGAAGTCTGACTCGCTGTTTGTTCTTTACGATCCCAATAAGATTGGGTGTCCTGCTTCAAAGCATTCGATTGCGTGCTTGATTGGGCTCACTATCCAGCATGCTTATTCTATGGCAGGATTGCCGGTAACCAAAATCTGTACAGGCACACTTGACAAGGTCAGTGCGGGCAGCTGCCCGCGGTGTCTCGGCCTTACAGCTTTGCCGAACAGCTACTTGGTCAGGTTCAAACACGATTGCAAAGTTCTATAAGTTCGATACTTTGGCCTCTGAGGACCTTCAGTTTGGTCAATCAATTCTGCAGGAACCTCAGCACTCTCCCACCCGGTTTGGGAGCTCTGGTACTTCCCCATGGTACTAAATGGATCCCCAGTATCCTCTAGGACGCAAGAGAAAATAGGATTTTAATTACCTACCGGTACATTCTTTTCTCGTAGTCCATAGAGGATACTGGGCGCCCGTCCGGTGATTTGTTCGCCCTGCACTGTTACTTGGTTAAGTATTGTTGTTTAAATCAGCTGTTGCTGTTCCTGTTCCAAGTTTGATTAGCATGGATTTCCTCTTGTTTGTGTGTGCTAGTTCGGAATCTCACCACTATCCTTTTATATCCTTCTCTCAAAGTATGTCCGTCTCCTCGGGCACAGTTTCCTAGACTGAGGTTGGTAGGAGGGGCAAAGAGGGAGGAGCCAGCCCACACTATCAAATTCTTAAAGTGCCCATGGCTCCTAGTGGACCTGTCTATACCCCCTGGTACTAAATGGATCCCCAGTATCCTATACGTGCTACGAGAAAAGGATTTACCGGTAGGTAATTGAAATCCTCTTATTACATATGTACTCTATTGGGGTATGTCAGATCCATAATAACCGTTATGGCATTCTTTTCTTGTATCCTGTCTTCTAATAGCAACTCATCAATTAAACACTGGACACACTGGCATATTTATAATGGGTGCAGTGTGTGCGGTGCACACGTGCCCCCGTGGTGTCCATGGGGGCCAACACCGCACACAATTTTTTCAATACTTCCTCAGGGCTATATTAAGGCTTGTGGGGGCTCCTGGGACAACAATGTTGTGGGGGACCCTACCATCAAAAAAATTGACACCACCTGCCCAGTTTATAATCTGGCCCTGCCCCGGAAAGTGTCTTTCAAGAACCACTATGCCCCATCATAAAGCAGCATGTCTTAGGTGGTCCCCTCTGCTTTCATGCAGAGCCCCACTGGGGGTTAGCACCAACAGCAACATCCTTTCCCTCCTAACAGAGACTCAGAGCACAGCAAGAAATAGCGCAAAGTTTCTATAGCACTCTTATGGTAAACTGTCGCTATTAGCTGCTGCCAGCAGCCAGGTAATGGTGAGAGTGAAACTCCCCATGAGACTGGCACTGGGAGAGGAGCCGCCACCGTCACATACACACGCAGTAGCCACAAGTGATCGGATTTAGAGCTACCGAATGAAACTCCCCCTCCTTTTCCTGAATACAGAGGGAGGACCCTATGCAGCACAGAGACTGTGCTCTGCTGCTGCTCACTGGCGCAAATAAATGACTGCTTTCCCTGTTGCCACCAGTGCCAGATGGGGTAGATGAGCATTTATAGTTTAACCAGTGGCGGAACTAGCAAGCGGCGGGCCCAGGTGCAACAAAATGCTTTGGGCCCCACCTCATCCCGTCCAAGTCCACCCCCTCACCCCTGGAGAGGATCTGGTGAGGGGGACCTGCTCAGGGCCAGAGAAATGGATACCTAGCAACAGTGCCGTAACTAGACATTTTAGGGCTGTGTGCAAGAAACGGCATCGGAGCCCCTCCTCCATCTATGTAAATCAGGGGCAGTGCGCGCCGTAGGCGCGCGCAAAAAATACAGGGGCGTGGCTTCATGGGGAAGGGGTCTGGCCACAAAATAATACCAACTCATATAACGGTGCACTGTCTGGTGGTAGTTTCGCCACTGGATCTTTTGGGGAGCCCTGCGGTCGTGTGACAGACTGCAGATTTTTACAGCTGGGCCTCAGGTAGTCCAGGTTTAGGGTATGGCCGCAGTAAGGCTTTCAGCAGGGAGGAACGGTGCAAGTGCAGGTTTGCACCAGCGCACACCTTCACAGGGGGTAGAGAGTGGTGAGCTGCATTCATAAACTTCCCCCCACTCACAATGACTCACCAGGCAGCAGATGTTTTCCCCCCAATTCCTGTAGTAGCAGGAGAGAAAGCCGGGAGGAGGCAGGACACAATGAGGGAGGTGCAGACTCAAGCAGCCCGCACTCCAATAATGGTGGCCGGATGGTCCGGGAGTCAGCAGGCACATATGCAGCAGAGGGACCCAGATGCCGTCTCAGTAGTCAGTTAAGGAAGGTGGGAGGCCCCCGGAGAGGTACCAGAGGCAGCTGTATGAGGGACAAATAGCCCGAGAGGCCAGGGAGGGCACCGGAGCACTCAGCCCCGTTATCAGGATGGCGGGCGGGAGCTCTGGGATCCGACAGCAGTACAGGCAGCAGCAGGAGTCGGGGCTTGAGCCAGATGACACCTGGCAGGCTGCCAAAAGGAGACCCCACTGCAGAGACAGCAATTGCAGTTGGGGAGCGCAGGTGGACTCGGCGCTGCTGTACCGCGATGGCGGGCAGCAGCTCCGGGATACGGCAGGAGCACAAGCGGCAGCGGAAGTCAGGTCCAGCGCGCACTCTGCAGGCTGGGGGGGCCCACAGGGACACAAGCGGCAGCGAGAAGCAGCTAGAGGGTGAAAGGAGGACACCGGCACACAGTGCACACTGTCCTGCTCACAATATGGCCCCGGACTGGCCTCTGTGTGCTGCGGGCCGCAGCACACAGCGGCAGGCGGCATGTAATGAGTCAGTTTGACTCATTACATGCCGCGCTGGCTTTGGGCCCCTTGAAAGCGGCGGGCCCCAGTGCAAGGCACTGCCTGCACTGGCGGTAGTCCCGCCTCTGAGTTTAACAGCCCCCGTGGCTACCTGCACTTGGCCCCACGGCATGTGCAGAGGTTGCCATCGGAGTAATGTTTGAAGCAGTGTGGGGGCACCTGGATGACTGCACCGTTTGCTCCACCTATAATCCAGCCCTGCTTACCCTCTGGAGTTCTGTGTTGGCAGCAGCAGCGCTGCAGAAATCACCAGGAAAATGGCACAGTGGCCATTTTCCCAGCGTTTTGCACATGCACAGTAAGAAATATACGTTATGGTAACAATTTACCATTGATAACGGTATTTCTCCTAAATCCACATGATCCACAGGATACTAATGGGATATTATGAAGCGACAACGGATTTGCACCAATCGGTCAAAGCTTTTCCGGCCTCCCAGCATGCAACGAGCCCGTCCATATATCCTCGCTTCTTTGCTCAGGCAAATCAGTTGTATTCCAAAGCTCAAGGCAGGAGCATCATAGATCGCCCTATTCAGGCGATAAGAACACACATGCACACCCTTCCGTACAAGAAGGAAGATGTTAGTGAGTAAAAGGATCCTCAAATCAGGTGCATCAGGGTGGGATCCCTGTGGACTTAGGAGAAATACCGTTATCAACGGTAAGTTCTTACCACAATGTATATTTCTCCAGCAGGGTCCACAGGTTATCCACAGGATAACAATGGGATTTCCCAAAGCAATTTAGTGGTGGGGACGCTCCTTAATGTACGGACCACGTCCAGCGATGCTTCTCCCGCAGAAAGGCCCGGTACCTGGAAAGCCGGGACTACAATTTCTTCATTAAGGTGGAATTTAGACACCACCTTTGGGAGATACCCAGATCTAGTTCTGAGAACTGCTTTATCTGGATAAAAAAATCAGAAATGGGGAACGACATGATAATGCCCCTAAATCTGATACTCTTCTATCTAACGCCATAGCCAGTAGAAAGAGAACTTTAGCTGTTAACCATTTAAGATCCACTTTATTAAGTGGTTCAGACGGGGCAACTTGAAGGGCTTTCAGGACTAGACTTAAGTCCCAAGGTACTGTAGGAGGAACAAAAGGAAGATGAATGCGCAGCATTCCCTGGAAATAAGTACACACATCCTGTAAATTGGCAATTTTCTTTTGGAACCATACAGTCAGTGCTGACACTTGCACTCTCAAGGAAGCCACCTTCAAACCTTTATCCATTCCTGCCTGAAGGAATGCTAAGACCCTGGAAACTCTGAAAGACTTAGGGTCATTTTTCGTTCACTGCACCAATGAATATAGGTAGGTTTCCTTGCTCTGAGCATAGTTTGAATTACCTGTTGTGAGAATCCTCTTGACTTTAGGATAGAGGTTTCAAGAGTCACGCCGTCAAAAACAGTCGATCCAGATGTCTGTGATAACAAGGACCCTGCATCAGTAGATCTGGACTTGAGGGAGTAGAAGTGGAACATCCATCGACATCCTCTGCAGATTGTGTACCAATGTCTTCTGGGCCAAGTCGGAGCTATTAGTATCACGGCACCTTTCCCTTGCTTTATCTTTCTCACCACCCTGGGTAATAGGGTGATTGGAGGAAACACATAAGCTACATGAAAGTCCCATCTCGCCGACAGGGCATCCAAAAAGATCACTCTGGGATCCTTTGTTTTTGACCCGTATGTGAGAATTTTGTTGTTCAGACGGGACGCCATGAGCACTATCTATGGCAACCACTACTTGTCTACTAGAGTTTGGAAGACCTCAGGGTGTAGAGACCATTCGCTTGCCTGAATGGCGTGTCGACTGAAAAAGTCCGCTTCCCAGTTTAGGACTCCTGGAACAAACACTGCGGACAAGGCTGGATGATGAAGTTCTTCCCACTTTAGTATGTGACTTACCTCCTTCATCGCTTTTTTCGGCTGTGAGTTCCCCACTGATGGTTGAGGTACGCTACCACCGTCGCATTGTCCGAGCGGATCTGGACTGGTTTTCCCCGAAGAATGTCCTTCGCCTCAATAAGTGCCATGTATATGGCCCAAAGTTCCAATATGTTTATTGTCAGGCAACTTTCTTACCTGGTCCATTGCCCCTGAAAACACAACCTTCCTGACACGGCTCCCCACCACTGCAGACTGGCGTCTGTCATCAGAATTTCCCAATCTGATATCCAAAGGGGTTTCCTCTTGTCCAGATAGGATGTCTGTAGCCACCAGGCTAATGACCTTCTTACTTCTATCATAAGAGACATGGTCTGTGTTTTTATCGTCTGATGCTACCCATTCCATTTGGGAAAAATCAGATGCTGCAGAGGCCTCGAGTGGAATTGTGCATACTCTACCATGTCGAATGTTGACACCATCAAACCCATCACGCCCATTGCTGCATGAATGGATACCTTTTGACTGTGTAACAAGTCCTGAATCCTTGACTGGACCTTGGATATCTTGTTCAAAGGTAAACTTACTCTCTGAAGACCTGAATCCAGTACAGCCCCCAAGTGAGTCATCCATTGTGACGGAACCAGAGACAATTTTGCCCAGTTTATGAGCCACTCGTGGTTCTGCAGACACGTTATTGTCTGTTGCAGATGACATAAGAGCAAATCCTGCATCTGTGCCAGGATTAAAAGATCATCAAGGTATGGAAAAATTCTTATCCCCTACTGGCGGAGATAAGCTGCCATTACCACCATATCCTTGGTAAATACTCTGTGAGCTGTGGCTAACCCCAAAGGTTGGGCCTGGAACTGAAAATTCTGTTGGAGGATAGCGAACTAGAGATAGCACTAATGGGACAGTGCTATAGGAACATGTAGGTAAGCATCCTGTATATCCAGGGATACCATAAAATCCCCCGTCTCCATAGCCAAAGTGATGGAACGTAACGTCTCCATGTGAAACCGAGGTACCCAAATGTATTTGTTCAGTACTTTGAGATTGGGAATGAGCCGAAAAGACCCATTTGGCTTCTGTTCTTAAAACAGGTTGGAGTAAAAACCCTGTCCTCATTGTGCAGGAGGAACTGGAATGACTACTCCTGAGTGAAGCAATTTCTGAACTGCCTCTAACAATGCCCTGGCATTCGTCTCTACCTGAGATAGGCTGGTCCTCTGGTAGGCCAATGCTTTTTAGTCTTACCAGACTGTATCAGGCCTGCTTGCCATCACTTTTTTCTTTAGCTTTTCCTTAAGACCGAAAGGGCCAACAAGCCGGAACTTTATGTTTGAAATTGTATGTGGAAAGAAACTTGACCTTCTTGGAGTCTGCTTCTGACTCCAGAATATCTGTAATTTCTTTACCAAAAAGAATATCTCCAGAAAAAGGTAACGATTCAAAAACCATCTTAGATTCTGAATCAGCTTTCCACGTACGTAGCCAAACTGCTCTACGAGCAGCTATTGTTGAAGCTGATGCCCTGGAGGCAATAGTACCCATATCCAATGCTGCTTCTTCCAGGAACATTGCAGCCTGTTTTATATGAGCTATATGAGATTTTTGCTCTCTAGAAGCTATAGAAAAATCCCCCTCCAATGCATCACCTCTGGCAGCCACTGCCTTTGCCATCCAAGCTGAGGCCATGGCTGGCCTTATGACTGCCCCAGACAGGGAAAAAATGTTTTTTAGAAAACCATCCACTCTCCTATCCGTGACATCATTTAATGATGTTGAAGGCAAAGGTAATGTAGATTTGCGCACTAATCGAATTACATGTGTATCTACTTGAGGAGCCACCTCCCTTTTATAAACAATCCACAGCTGGAAGAAAATAATTGGAATTCCATTTCTTAGGCATTCTAAACTTTTTATTGGGCATAGCCCAAGCCTCTTCCATAATTTCTGTCAACTGACCCTGGAAACTCAGTCTTAACTGTTTTTGAACGTTTAAACACAGGTGCCTTGGTTTTAAACACAGGCTCTGCTTTAATTAACTCAGCTATATCCACTGAGCTGAAACCTTCCTCTTCCTCTTCATATGCCGAAGTAGAATTAATTGAGCTTTCATCTTCCGATGTATCCTCATCTGAATCATGTGTAGCCTGTGAGGGTGAAGATTTACTTACCACGGTTTATCAGCTTGTTTCTTTTGAGAAGCTGCTGCTGGAAGTGATACACCATAGGTGGGGATCTGCATGTAAGGGTTAATAGTGTAACCTATCCCTGGTACAGGAGTTGGAGGAATTATCCGTTCAGCTATACTGGATAAAGTCTGTGCAAACATAGCCCAAGGTGGATCCATCTGTACCTGAATCTGTCTTGTATTTTTCATTAACCCCTGATGAAAGCTAAAACAATTTGCACACAAACCATCCTGAACCAGATCCTGAGAGGATAATACAGTTTAGCAAGACAAACATGATATGAGTGTTGGTGTTGCTGTGAGTGTACCTTTCTCACCTTTGCCACTCTTAGACATGATAAATAATCAACACTTCCACAGTGTACTACACAATTTGTGACTGTAATCACTTTAAACTTCTTAAAGTAACATACAATCCGACTCTACCCATGCACCAGCATTGAGGATCGGAATAAACGAACTGACAAAAATATAGTAAAGTCAGCAATCACACTAGCAGTCATTCACATGTTATACATTAGTATATTAAGCAATATGAGCACATCATCAACTACAACTACATTTTAAGTATGTAGGAGAACATAATACTGCATCATGTTTAAACAGATCTAACGTATTCAGACGCAATGCGAAAGAAACAACAGTAAATGTATACAGACTCATATGCAATAGGCACTTATCTAACTATTCGTACTCAAAAGTTAGATAGAGACTTTAGTGCTGTATAACAGTATAACCCGTACTCAGTAGAGTGGGATACAGGGAGACACCTCGCTTCCAGGACCGATCAATATGTTAGCTAATGCTGAGTGGATCCTAGTGTACTCTGCCACTCCATGAATCTATAGTGAACACAGACGCTCAGTGAACACGGACGCACCAGTCACACAGCCGCCAATGCTGCGACTGGGTCCCCTACATCTACAGCGTCTGAGACGGAAGTGGGAGACTCGAAGGAAATTGGTCATGAACCGGGGGAGGGGCGACCAGGAGAGCGTCTGACTCCCCACTGCTGACATCAACCCTAGGGATGGCGGCCTCATACTATTCATGGAGCCTCTGATCCCAAAGGCCTAGCGCTGGTGCACCCGAGGTGGCAGCCACGTCAGCGACTGTTTGGTGGTCTCCTCCCAAAACAGTGCGTCTGTGTCCGTATTCCCCTTCTAAGTGGAACCGATGCCTTACCTTCTCCCCATGCTCCGGCCACAGCCTTGTAACGTCTGCTGGACCTGCTAGTATATCCGACACAGATGCCCGCGGAAACAGCACTGTACTTGTGGGTAAGTGTTAACGCAACCCGGCGGAGAGTTGTTAGAACGACTCTTTCTAAGGTACGTATAAGACACTGTTTAGAAAGATCACTCAAAAAAATAGTAAGACTATAAAAATAAAATAAGAAAGCTTAGGGCTGCTAAAAATTAGCAGCCCTCTGACCATGGTCCGGCTCCTGCCGCACCAAACACAGACTGATTTGCCTGAGCAAGGAAGTGGGGATATATGGACGGACCCATTGCATGCTGAGAGGTGGGAAAAGCTTTGACCGATTGGTGCAAATCTGCTGTCGCTTCATCATATGCCATTGTTATCCTGTGGATAACCTGTCGACCCTGCCGGAGAAAATCAGTGGGAAAATGACATCTGCGCTATTTTCCTTTAGACCTGTGCATGCACACTAGACTCTGAGACAGTGCTAGGGTCCCCTAGTGACCGTAGTGCCCAGAGTCTTTAGCGCAGCCAGCTAGAGAGGAGGGGGCCCACATGGAGTCTGCACACGGGCCTCCTCCCTTTCTTGAAGCGCACCTGACTAGACAGAAGAGATTGGCAGTTGAGTTGGGAGATAAGGGTGACAATTCTAGTTTTATGGGGATGCTTATAAATCAGAATTGCAGGTTAAATGTCAATGAATCTGATGATGAAATTCTGTTTTTATCATTGCCAGTGGTGTATTTATAATGGGTGCAGGATGTGTCATGCACCCATTATACACATAAACAACCTCTGGGTCCAGGGGGGCCCACACCGCACACCCAGCACCCATTTTTTTTAATACTTGTCCCTCCATATTCCTGCATCAGTGGCAGCAGGGCTGCAGAAATCACCAGGAAAATGGTGCATGTGCGCTAGACTCTGGGACAGCATTAGGGTCTCCGAGTAGGTTGCCACCTCATCCCTTTAATTCTGGACATATATTAATTACACAGGATCTGTGGCTGGCTGACTTCAAGACTCCATTTCACCTGGTTTTAATCAGCCACAGATCCTGTGTAATTTATATGTGTCCAGAATTAAAGGGATGAGGTGGCAACCCTAGCTCCTGGTGACCCTAGTTCTCAGTCTACTGCTCATCCAGCTAGAGAGGAGAGAGCCCAGACCGAGACTGCACACAGGCCCCCTCATCTCTTAATATGCCCATGATCATTACCAATTACTGAAAATGAAATTGGTGGCAGTGATCGCATTGTTGAGAATTCTGAGAGGTCCTCTTTAAGCAATTTTCAAGGGAGAGGGGAGTTTAAAAATGCAGAGCTTGAGGATAAAAACCCCACACAATACATCTGGATGCAAAAAGGATTTAAGGTAATGGATACAGATGAACTGGAAACTAGGAACGGGAGCATAGGTAATGTGCTTAACGCTCTTACAAAAGTCTGTACAGAACTGCTTTATATAAGCAGAGCAATTCCTAATCTGTCACCGTTGAGGACCCTTTATCTTACCAGGAGAGCCACGTGCCACTCCCATAATGGGCAGTCTGCCAAGACATGATACTGGCATTAGAAGTGAGGGCAGGATTACTCCAGCAGCATGAATGTCAGACATGGTAAAAGATCACCAGGGTTCCGAGTCCGGCAGCGCATGAAAACATGCTTGGAAGAAATATGATAAATGTTGGTTTTGAGGAGGGCTTGTCATTGTACATATGGTTACTGATGATGCACAGACTTTGTGGAACATCAACTGCAGGAGGTGGAGGGGAGGTTATCATGTATAGCAAGTCAAAGCTGAAACTAAAAGTCCTCTTAAGTTCAGACCTGTAGTAAATGACCTCCGCCAACATACAACACTATGTCATAGTAACATAGTAAGATAGTATTTGAGGTTGAATAGAGGCAAATTGTCCATATTTCAAAGTCACCAATCGTCCCAGCTGTTTAAAGTGAGGTAAACTACAGTTCAAACTACACCATACTTGCCTACTTTTGAAAAAGCATTTCAGGGAGATTGTGAAAGTAACACCTATTAGCGCGGACGTGTACTGCAGTGCTACATCTGAGAGGCGCGTCATAAAATGACTTACATCCAAATGAAAATGAGCCCAAAATTAGTACGATCTACTTGTTAAAGAAAAGACTAGAGATGAGCGGGTTCGGTTTCTCTGAATCCGAACCCGCACGAACTTCATGTTTTTTTCACGGGTCCGAGCAGACTCGGATCCTCCCGCCTTGCTCGGTTAACCCGAGCGCGCCCGAACGTCATCATGACGCTGTCGGATTCTCGCGAGACTCGGATTCTATATAAGGAGCCGCGCGTCGCCGCCATTTTCACATGTGCATTGAGATTGATAGGGAGAGGACGTGGCTGGCGTCCTCTCCATTTAGATTAGGGTTGAGAGAGAGAGAGATTGACCTGAGGCTGTGATACTGTAGAAGAGAGTGCAGAGTTTAGTGACTGACGACCACAGTGACCACCAGACAGTGCAGTTGTTTGTTTTATTTAATATATCCGTTCTCTGCCTGAAAAAAACGATACACACAGTGACTCAGTCACATACCATATCTGTGTGCACTGCTCAGCCCAGTGTGCTGCATCAATGTATATATATATCTGACTGTGCTCAGCTCACACAGCTTATAATTGTGGGGGAGACTGGGGAGCACTGCAGTGCCAGTTATAGGTTATAGCAGGAGCCAGGAGTACATAATATTATATTAAAATTAAACAGTGCACACTTTTGCTGCAGGAGTGCCACTGCCAGTGTGACTAGTGACCAGTGACCTGACCACCAGTATATATAATATTAGTAGTATACTATCTATTTATCAACCAGTCTATATTAGCAGCAGACACAGTACAGTGCGGTAGTTCACGGCTGTGGCTACCTCTGTGTCGGCACTCGGCAGCCCGTCCATAATTGTATATACCACCTAACCGTGGTTTTTTTTTCTTTCTTTATAGTCATACTAGTTACGAGTATACTATCTCTTTATCAACCAGTCTATATTAGCAGCAGACACAGTACAGTGCGGTAGTTCACGGCTGTGGCTACCTCTGTGTCGGCACTCGGCAGCCCGTCCATAATTGTATATACCACCTAACCGTGGTTTTTTTTTCTTTCTTTATACATACATACTAGTTACGAGTATACTATCTCTTTATCAACCAGTCTATATTAGCAGCAGACACAGTACAGTGCGGTAGTTCACGGCTGTGGCTACCTCTGTGTCGGCACTCGGCAGCCCGTCCATAATTGTATATACCACCTAACCGTGGTTTTTTTTTCTTTCTTTATACATACATACTAGTTACGAGTATACTATCTCTTTATCAACCAGTCTATATATTAGCAGCAGACACAGTACAGTGCGGTAGTTCACGGCTGTGGCTACCTCTGTGTCGGCACTCGGCAGCCCGTCCATAATTGTATATACCACCTAACCGTGGTTTTTTTTTCTTTCTTTATACATACATACTAGTTACGAGTATACTATCTCTTTATCAACCAGTCTATATATTAGCAGCAGACACAGTACAGTGCGGTAGTTCACGGCTGTGGCTACCTCTGTGTCGGCACTCGGCAGCCCGTCCATAATTGTATATACCACCTAACCGTGGTTTTTTTTTCTTTCTTTATACATACATACTAGTTACGAGTATACTATCTCTTTATCAACCAGTCTATATTAGCAGCAGACACAGTACAGTGCGGTAGTTCACGGCTGTGGCTACCTCTGTGTCGGCACTCGGCAGCCCGTCCATAATTGTATATACCACCTAACCGTGGTTTTTTTTTCTTTCTTTATACATACATACTAGTTACGAGTATACTATCTCTTTATCAACCAGTCTATATATTAGCAGCAGACACAGTACAGTGCGGTAGTTCACGGCTGTGGCTACCTCTGTGTCGGCACTCGGCAGCCCGTCCATAATTGTATATACCACCTAACCGTGGTTTTTTTTTCTTTCTTTATAGTCATACTAGTTACGAGTATACTATCTCTTTATCAACCAGTCTATATTAGCAGCAGACACAGTACAGTGCGGTAGTTCACGGCTGTGGCTACCTCTGTGTCGGCACTCGGCAGCCCGTCCATAATTGTATATACCACCTAACCGTGGTTTTTTTTTCTTTCTTTATACATACATACTAGTTACGAGTATACTATCTCTTTATCAACCAGTCTATATTAGCAGCAGACACAGTACAGTGCGGTAGTTCACGGCTGTGGCTACCTCTGTGTCGGCACTCGGCAGCCCGTCCATAATTGTATATACCACCTAACCGTGGTTTTTTTTTCTTTCTTTATACATACATACTAGTTACGAGTATACTATCTCTTTATCAACCAGTCTATATATTAGCAGCAGACACAGTACAGTGCGGTAGTTCACGGCTGTGGCTACCTCTGTGTCGGCACTCGGCAGCCCGTCCATAATTGTATATACCACCTAACCGTGGTTTTTTTTTCTTTCTTTATACATACATACTAGTTACGAGTATACTATCTCTTTATCAACCAGTCTATATATTAGCAGCAGACACAGTACAGTGCGGTAGTTCACGGCTGTGGCTACCTCTGTGTCGGCACTCGGCAGCCCGTCCATAATTGTATATACCACCTAACCGTGGTTTTTTTTTCTTTCTTTATACATACATACTAGTTACGAGTATACTATCTCTTTATCAACCAGTCTATATTAGCAGCAGACACAGTACAGTGCGGTAGTTCACGGCTGTGGCTACCTCTGTGTCGGCACTCGGCAGCCCGTCCATAATTGTATATACCACCTAACCGTGGTTTTTTTTTTCTTTCTTTATACATACATACTAGTTACGAGTATACTATCTCTTTATCAACCAGTCTATATATTAGCAGCAGACACAGTACAGTGCGGTAGTTCACGGCTGTGGCTACCTCTGTGTCGGCACTCGGCAGCCCGTCCATAATTGTATACTAGTATCCAATCCATCCATCTCCATTGTTTACCTGAGGTGCCTTTTAGTTGTGCCTATTAAAATATGGAGAACAAAAATGTTGAGGTTCCAAAATTAGGGAAAGATCAAGATCCACTTCCACCTCGTGCTGAAGCTGCTGCCACTAGTCATGGCCGAGACGATGAAATGCCAGCAACGTCGTCTGCCAAGGCCGATGCCCAATGTCATAGTACAGAGCATGTCAAATCCAAAACACCAAATATCAGTAAAAAAAGGACTCCAAAACCTAAAATAAAATTGTCGTCGGAGAAGCGTAAACTTGCCAATATGCCATTTACCACACGGAGTGGCAAGGAACGGCTGAGGCCCTGGCCTATGTTCATGGCTAGTGGTTCAGCTTCACATGAGGATGGAAGCACTCAGCCTCTCGCTAGAAAAATGAAAAGACTAAAGCTGGCAAAAGCAGTAGCACCGCAAAGAACTGTGCGTTCTTCGAAATCCCAAATCCACAAGGAGAGTCCGACTCCAATTGTGTCGGTTGCGATGCCTGACCTTCCCAACACTGGACGTGAAGAGCATGCGCCTTCCACCATTTGCACGCCCCCTGCAAGTGATGGAAGGAGCACCCGCAGTCCAGTTCCTGATAGTCAGATTGAAGATGTCAGTGTTGAAGTACACCAGGATGAGGAGGATATGGGTGTTGCTGGCGCTGGGGAGGAAATTGACCAGGAGGATTCTGATGGTGAGGTGGTTTGTTTAAGTCAGGCACCCGGGGAGACACTTGTTGTCCGTGGTAGGAATATGGCCGTTGACATGCCTGGTGAAAATACCAAAAAAATCAGCTCTTCGGTGTGGAAGTATTTCACCAGAAATGCGGACAACAGGTGTCAAGCCGTGTGTTCCCTTTGTCAAGCTGTAATAAGTAGGGGTAAGGACGTTAACCACCTCGGAACATCCTCCCTTATACGTCACCTGCAGCGCATTCATAATAAGTCAGTGACAAGTTCAAAAACTTGGGCCGACAGCGGAAGCAGTCCACTGACCAGTAAATCCCTTCCTCTTGTAACCAAGCTCACGCAAACCACCCCACCAACTCCCTCAGTGTCAATTTCCTCCTTCCCCAGGAATGCCAATAGTCCTGCAGGCCATGTCACTGGCAATTCTGACGAGTCCTCTCCTGCCTGGGATTCCTCCGATGCATCCTTGCGTGTAACGCCTACTGCTGCTGGCGCTGCTGTTGTTGCTGCTGGGAGTCGATGGTCATCCCAGAGGGGAAGTCGTAAGACCACTTTTACTACTTCCACCAAGCAATTGACTGTCCAACAGTCCTTTGCGAGGAAGATGAAATATCACAGCAGTCATCCTACTGCAAAGCGGATAACTGAGGCCTTGACATCCTGGGTGGTGAGAAACGTGGTTCCGGTATCCATCATTACTGCAGAGCCAACTAGAGACTTGTTGGAGGTACTGTGTCCCCGGTACCAAATACCATCTAGGTTCCATTTCTCTAGGCAGGCGATACCGAAAATGTACACAGACCTCAGAAAAAGAGTCACCAGTGTCCTAAAAAATGCAGCTGTACCCAATGTCCACTTAACCACGGACATGTGGACAAGTGGAGCAGGGCAGGGTCAGGACTATATGACTGTGACAGCCCACTGGGTAGATGTATGGACTCCCGCCGCAAGAACAGCAGCGGCGGCACCAGTAGCAGCATCTCGCAAACGCCAACTCTTTCCTAGGCAGGCTACGCTTTGTATCACCGGTTTCCAGAATACGCACACAGCTGAAAACCTCTTACGGCAACTGAGGAAGATCATCGCGGAATGGCTTACCCCAATTGGACTCTCCTGTGGATTTGTGGCATCGGACAACGCCAGCAATATTGTGTGTGCATTAAATCTGGGCCAATTCCAGCACGTCCCATGTTTTGCACATACCTTGAATTTGGTGGTGCAGAATTTTTTTAAAAACGACAGGGGCGTGCAAGAGATGCTGTCGGTGGCCAGAAGAATTGCGGGACACTTTCGGCGTACAGGCACCACGTACAGAAAACTGGAGCACCACCAAAAACTACTGAACCTGCCCTGCCATCATCTGAAGCAAGAAGTGGTAACGAGGTGGAATTCAACCCTGTATATGCTTCAGAGGTTGGAGGAGCAGCAAAAGGCCATTCAAGCCTATACAATTGAGCACGATATAGGAGGTGGGATGCACCTGTCTCAAGCGCAGTGGAGAATGATTTCAACGTTGTGCAAGGTTCTGATGCCCTTTGAACTTGCCACACGTGAAGTCAGTTCAGACACTGCCAGCCTGAGTCAGGTCATTCCCCTCATCAGGCTTTTGCAGAAGAAGCTGGAGACATTGAAGGAGGAGCTAACACGGAGCGATTCCGCTAGGCATGTGGGACTTGTGGATGGAGCCCTTAATTCGCTTAGCAAGGATTCACGGGTGGTCAATCTGTTGAAATCAGAGCACTACATTTTGGCCACCGTGCTCGATCCTAGATTTAAAGCCTACCTTGGATCTCTCTTTCCGGCAGACACAAGTCTGCTGGGGTTCAAACACCTGCTGGTGAGTAAATTGTCAAGTCAAGCGGAACGCGACCTGTCAACAACATCTCCTCCTTCACATTCTCCCGTAACTGGGGGTGCGAGGAAAAGGCTCAGAATTCCGAGCCCACCCGCTGGCGGTGATGCAGGGCAGTCTGGAGCGACTGCTGATGCTGACATCTGGTCCGGACTGAAGGACCTGACAACGATTACGGACATGTCGTCTACTGTCACTGCATATGATTCTCTCCCCATTGAAAGAATGGTGGAGGATTATATGAGTGACCGCATCCAAGTAGGCACGTCACACAGTCCGTACTTATACTGGCAGGAAAAAGAGGCAATTTGGAGGCCCTTGCACAAACTGGCTTTATTCTACCTAAGTTGCCCTCCCACAAGTGTGTACTCCGAAAGAGTGTTTAGTGCCGCCGCTCACCTTGTCAGCAATCGGCGTACGAGGTTACATCCAGAAAATGTGGAGAAGATGATGTTCATTAAAATGAATTATAATCAATTCCTCCGTGGAGACATTGACCAGCAGCAATTGCCTCCACAAAGTACACAGGGAGCTGAGATGGTGGATTCCAGTGGGGACGAATTGATAATCTGTGAGGAGGGGGATGTACACGGTGATATATCGGAGGATGATGATGAGGTGGACATCTTGCCTCTGTAGAGCCAGTTTGTGCAAGGAGAGATTAATTGCTTCTTTTTTGGTGGGGGTCCAAACCAACCCGTCATATCAGTCACAGTCGTGTGGCAGACCCTGTCACTGAAATGATGGGTTGGTTAAAGTGTGCATGTCCTGTTTATACAACATAAGGGTGGGTGGGAGGGCCCAAGGACAATTCCATCTTGCACCTCTTTTTTCTTTTCTTTTTCTTTGCGTCATGTGCTGTTTGGGGAGGGTTTTTTGGAAGGGACAACCTGCGTGACACTGCAGTGCCACTCCTAGATGGGCCCGGTGTTTGTGTCGGCCACTAGGGTCGCTTATCTTACTCACACAGCTACCTCATTGCGCCTCTTTTTTTCTTTGCGTCATGTGCTGTTTGGGGAGGGTTTTTTGGAAGGGACATCCTGCGTGACACTGCAGTGACACTCCTAGATGGGCCCGGTGTTTGTGTCGGCCACTAGGGTCGCTTATCTTACTCACACAGCTACCTCATTGCGCCTCTTTTTTTCTTTGCGTCATGTGCTGTTTGGGGAGGGTTTTTTGGAAGGGACATCCTGCGTGACACTGCAGTGCCACTCCTAGATGGGCCCGGTGTTTGTGTCGGCCACTAGGGTCGCTAATCTTACTCACACAGCTACCTCATTGCGCCTCTTTTTTTCTTTGCGTCATGTGCTGTTTGGGGAGGGTTTTTTGGAAGGGACATCCTGCGTGACACTGCAGTGACACTCCTAGATGGGCCCGGTGTTTGTGTCGGCCACTAGGGTCGCTTATCTTACTCACACAGCTACCTCATTGCGCCTCTTTTTTTCTTTGCGTCATGTGCTGTTTGGGGAGGGTTTTTTGGAAGGGACATCCTGCGTGACACTGCAGTGCCACTCCTAGATGGGCCCGGTGTTTGTGTCGGCCACTAGGGTCGCTAATCTTACTCACACAGCTACCTCATTGCGCCTCTTTTTTTCTTTGCGTCATGTGCTGTTTGGGGAGGGTTTTTTGGAAGGGCCATCCTGCGTGACACTGCAGTGCCACTCCTAGATGGGCCCGGTGTTTGTGTCGGCCACTAGGGTCGCTTATCTTACTCACACAGCGACCTCGGTGCAAATTTTAGGACTAAAAATAATATTGTGAGGTGTGAGGTATTCAGAATAGACTGAAAATGAGTGGAAATTATGGTTTTTGAGGTTAATAATACTTTGGGATCAAAATGACCGCCAAATTCTATGATTTAAGCTGTTTTTTAGGTTTTTTGGAAAAAAACACCCGAATCCAAAACACACCCGAATCCGACAAAAAAAATTCGGTGAGGTTTTGCCAAAATGCGGTCGAACCCAAAACACGGCCGCGGAACCGAACCCAAAACCAAAACACAAAACCCGAAAAATTTCCGGCGCTCATCTCTAGAAAAGACACTGATATTATGCTGGGATTTGTTTGGGTATTGTGTTTAACAAAATGTTCCATATACAGTATTGTAAGTGGCCACAAGAAACCTTATTTAAAATGCATTTAGCCATAGGGATCACTGTCCCTTATGCAGGGACATGGCACTGATGATCCTGTTTGAATGTATATACGGTAGCTTTGATTTCTTTTTTCCCCCAAGATTGTAACAGCTGCATAATGGGGATAAGGTGCAATCAGGGAGATTGCTGGACTATTCAGGGAGTCAGGGAGACAGGGCCGATCCGAGCCCTTTTTGCACCCCGGGCAGGACATAGGGGCATGGCTTCATACAGGGGGCATGGTCAGTTATGCCCCCTGTACAGTAATAGCGCCGCTAAAATGCTGAGCGGTGCGCGATGACATCATCGCGCACCGCACAGCAAAGATCCTCTCCACGAAGGGAAACTAGACACAGGGGGACACAGCCGGGGGGACACAGCGGGCAGCGGAGGGCACAGCAGTAGCGGATCTTGAGAAAAAGAAAAGTACTGGCGCCGGCTGTAATTCAAAACACAGTAAATGAAATATAAAATATATCTTTTAATAAACACTCATCTACAAGAGAATAATCTATCCCTCAAGGGTAAAACAACAACAATAAAATGAATTAAATGAATTCTGTAGGATGCCACAAAGGTTAACCCTTTCAAATAAAATGTCCACAGTTACTGGCTAGGACACTATTCCACATTTGCCCACAAGTTTAGTAGGTGTAAGAGCATTTTACCAGACTTGCTTCCGGATATAAGTCCCCTAGGAGTCCCATGCAGATAGGGTCCAGATGGCAGATGGGGATAAGTCCGGGTCTGTAAAGAACTTGTGCCGGAATTTGATTCAGTTGATACCAATGGGTCCAAATAACGCCAGGAGGTGGATATGGGTGCTGGTACTTGTGGTCCTACAGAGAAGAGACCAACGCGTTTTGCTGGTCTGATGGGTGCCAGCTTCCTCAGGAGCATAAGTCCAATGTCCAATTTATGGACTATATATAGGGATTAGGGATTAGTTAGAAACATCTGCTAGCCCTGCTAACACTTAATAAAATCTATTCCACAAATTCAATATTTAGTTACAACAGAAGGCAATCAATAATATAGAGTGTATTATAAAGATCTTTATTCATAAAAACGAGTGTTATAAATATCATAACAGTATAAAAATAAGATATAGGGTTTGTGTCATGTGATCGCGACCGATCACATGTTCTTTAATAGCCAGTAAAACGAGTGCTACTGATTTCATGTAATCCCGCCCGGGACCACGTGACCAGCGCCGATCACGTGATCGCGCCGGCGCGTCATGCAGTTCACGGTCCCGGAAGGGGTCGCACCGCTCCGTGAAGCGCACACATAGAAGTCAGGAAGTGGGTGCTGCGTTCCAAAACCTGTGGGACACAGCACTCGTTACCAGTTGAGGATAGTAAGTTGTTATCTAGCGCAATAGAGGTGGAAACATATATTTTTATATATAAGATGGGAAAATAAACCCCAAAATCATTAACTTTAATATAGTCAATATTTAGACAACACACATATACGGATAGAACGTCCGACCATATTAGTACAGAGGTACTGGGAAAACCACAATCAATGAAACATATGAGATTTCTAGTCAATCAAACCATATTCAGCATATATCATTATCAACCATGCTAATAAAAAAATGGTACATATACTAAGTTTGAAGCACATATTATATTTCATATCTAGCTATTCGTTACATATGCTCCAAAGAGCCACACGTGTGAAGCATAATTATCTAGAAGTTATAAATAGCTGGAATAAGGATAGATGAATCGATAATCAAATAATGATAAAGGATATTGTAAAGAATTAAAGATATTCCCACAATCCCCATCTATCCAACAAATCCTATGTATAGATTGAGAAATTTTTTCAATGTACAGAGACCATCCTTTCATTCTTCAGAGTAGGAGTCTACACATGAAAATTATTACATTCCAAATATCTATTATTTTATTTCTATTCTATTTAAGTATATGCATCAAATTCAGGAAGATAGGAACTAATTCTTGGGTTCTTAAATTCTTTGAAAAGGGACAACCAGAGAAGAGGAAAAAAGGAGCAAGAGAACAAAGGTGATAATAAAAGCTATATACTGTATCGCACGGAGCCCCAGATCCATATTATCGTATTGTATTTAATTCAATTGTCTCATTCAACCATCTGGGTGCAGGGAACCGAATTTCAATATCCAGTATACTTCTCTACAACAAAGCTTATTAAACCTGTCCACCCCCCACCCCCCTTCTTTGCGTGGGGGCGACATGTTCCAAGTAAATTAAAGACAAGCTTTACGGATCTCCCATATGTACCTGTGAAAAGTGTCTTGATACACTGTGTTTTTCATATCTCCTAATAATATTCCTGCGGTGCTCCATAAATCTTATATGTATGGGTCTTGTGGTTCTCCTCACATAGTTAAGACCGCACCCGCAGGTTAGAAGATAGATTACATAGTTGGTATCGCAGTTCATAAATGTTTTCAGTTTGTATTGTTCATTATTCCCAGGTATGGTCAAAGAGCATGTTTTTTTAGGCATGTGTGTGCACGTAGTGCATCGAGTTTTCCCACAGTTGAAGCACCCATTGGGTTTAGTTGACAACCACATACATCCTGTAGGGATCTCCTTTTTTTGCCTTATGGGATCCAAATAGGTGGGGGCTAGTATGGTTTTTAGGGACCGATTCTTCTTAAAGACCACTAAAGGTTTGGAGGGTAGAATTTGGCTAAGAGTACGGTCCTGTCTTAGGACTCTATCATTTTTAAAGATGATAGATCGAATCTCTTGGGCTGAGTTGTTATATTTACAAACAAAGGCTAGTTGTCTTTCGTCCTTCATGCTATTTTCATTTTTATTTTCATCCCCAATAGTTTTATCTTTAATTTTGGAAGTAAGAAGTTTGTTCTTATCCATGTGATATACTTCACTAAAAGCCTGTTGGAGAAGCTTCTCCGGGTATTTCCTCTGTCTTAAAGAATCCATAAGTTCTTTAGCCTGCCTAGAAAAGGTGTCAATATTGGAACAATTGCGTCTGAGTCGCATCATCTGCCCCTTGGTAATATTGCGTTTCCATGGAGCAAAATGAGCACTCTCATAGTGCAAGTATGAAAATGTACTAACTGATTTAGCATAGTTTGAAGTAATAATTTGATTGTCTACAATCTCAAAGGTCACATCCAGGAAGTTAATGCTCTCCCTACTATGTTCAGAGGTGAAAGATAAATTATATATAGTATAGTATATTATAGTAGCGGATCTTGCCATGGTGCGGCGCCCTCCGGATGGTGCCGGCGCCCGTGGCAAGATCCGCTACTGCAGGGAGATTGCTACTATTTCAGGGTGTCTCCTGTTGAATGTGGGAGGGTAGGCAATTATGAACTACACCTGCTGTGATTGGTTACATGCAGTAAAATACAGTACAGGAAACATGTGCAGGAAGTAACAAGAGGCACAGATGTTTGAAAAGTCCATTAAGAGTAGCAGTGGTAAGTTTAAATTGAGAGCCTTAGATGTCTGTAACTTATCCATACAACATAAAGTATGTCCTCTCACTACAAGATTATGGTGAATCTTTCATCCTGGGAACTACCAGGACATCACCCAGAAGTTAAATTCTCCCATTTTCTCCTTTGGCTTTCCCTTCTGTTAAAAAAGTCTCAATAATCTCAGGGAGGTAGGAGTCATAATATTAGTTTCCTAGATCACGAGAGCTCCGTAACAGATCCCATCTACTCAACTGAAAGGACTGAGGTAGACCATTTGAAATTTGAAATGGTAAACAATCCTTTACACATATAAACATCTAAAAAGTTAATGCAAATTACAGATTTTATTTAAATTCTTGTTTATGTTTTTTTTTTTAAACACAACATCTGGACGGTTCAGGTTTACTTCACACAAAACCGAATGTTCTACATCAAGTCTGGAATTATATCAATGTAGCAGGCAAGAAACATTCTGTATGGTGACAGTACATTCTATGTATATAGGCTGACATTAAAAGCTGCAGATCTCACTGTATCATGAAGGTGACAATAACCTTATGTATATACTTAAGAAAATGGCAGGTTTTATTACTGCACATACTGTATTTGGCATCTGGTAGAAGTCCTTGCAATATCCTTACAATGCAAGGCAAAACCTGGCATTTACCTTTTTCGCCATTAATAATGCTGGATATGTCAAATTCATCTATCGCCCCCCTGCACTTCCTCCTGACGTTTTTTGTGATGTTGTCAATTTAAATTAACCCTATGCTGTCAAATCAAAATTGTTCTCAGACGACTGAAGGTTGTCCTGCTGCCATAAAAGCTAACTTAGTAAATGTGTATAATTTCTGTTCATTCTCCCCATCCTGTATTTTAGACACTGAAAATAAATGAAAATGTGAAAGGAGAGATAAGGCCCTTATGTTATTCTATTAAAACAGACATGGTGAGGAGTTCTTTGATGTTTTTAGCAATTTATTTAGAATAAAATGAATAAAATGCTTTTTTAATGAATCACAACTTTAATCATGAAAAGTACATAGAAAATAACAGAACAAGACATTTAATCAATGCAGTCACAAATAAATTGGAGGACCAGAGGAAATGTCCACTTTGAACTTTTTTTACAGCTGTAATTTAACAAGACACAGACGCATTAAATGCATTAAGGAAGTTACATTCAAAAATAATTCTCAAGTTCCAACACTATCTGTGCAAACTTTAAGAAAAATATGTGTGGCAGTATAAGGCCTGCAGCAGGCATTGTTATAATGCACTTAGGGGGTTATTTAGACCAGGACGCAGATTTGCACAATTGCAAATGATCAATTTTTGGCTGTCTGCGCATGCGCAGTGATCGCATTGCCCGACCTGTTACAATGCGATCGCATCCCGGCATGATGTGAGCACATTGTGATTGACAGGCAATGGGCGTTTGGGGTGGCAATGCAGCATTGGGGGTGTGTGGTACAAGAAACGCAGGCTTCGGGGCAGCCAGATAAGGTTGCCTGTGTTTCCTGCGATAGGAAACATGGCGCCAGACTGTTTACACACGCAGCCTGTATGCGTATACAGGGGGTCTACCTCTAATTCTCGATTCTGCGATGCAATCGCAATTGAATTGATATCGTATAGCTGGGCAGCAATATAAATGCTGGGCGGCCTTGCCCTGTGCTGGGCGGCCCACAGCGTGCGATTTTATCAGTAGCAGTTGCTATTTTAGCAAAAACTGCTACCAACTCTGAATAACCCCCTTAATTCACACTCTCAAAGACCATTAAATGCCTTTTGAGACAGCTTATTTAAAAAGTCATGTTAGGAAATAGGCCAGGCTTTGCTCACCATGCTGTGGGCTTGTTGGCTCGCTGGTCACAGGTTCTATTCCCAGTCTATGGGTTGTGTGGACACCCACGAGTAGGAATAGCCCCTGTTAGCCGAGATTCCGGCTGTCGGCATTGTAAGTGGTCAGAATTCCAGCGTCGGTATCCTGACCGCCGGGATCCTGACTGTCGGCAATGTAACCGCATCCCCATTCTGACAAGAGGGCGTACCCTAATGCCAAATACAAATATCCATATAAATACTGCAGCAGAGCTGCTCCATATTCAGGTGAGCACTTAGGGGGCTGCCAGGTTTATGTACCAACCATTTTACAGCATGGGTCGACATCATTGTGACCGATCTCTCCCCTGTTGTGTATTTCCACCTCTCTCCCACTGTCAGTTGTACAAGTGTGCAGATAGCAGGAGCCAGTGGGTCTGATTCAGAGATGTACGTAATGTACGTATTTACAGAGTTGAATGATTATCAGCTGACTGCACATGTGTCATGGTGGCACTGCGCTTGCACCAGGGTACTTTAGTGATGCCGCTCACAGTGAGAATTTATTTACAAACATTCAGGGACAGTTTGGGGGAGGTAACAGGGAGCAGTGGCGAAACCGCAGATGTGTAACAACTGTTTTTAAGGCATGTTTCTGTCTATAAATGACCGAAAGTAACCTCACCGCTGACCACAAAGTTCCCACCATTGGTTATAATGGAGCGCATAGGCGCTACATTGTAACACTGCCGTGTGCTGCCTGACATACACTACAGGAGCACACAGCCAATCAGGAGGGTGCCACAACGTGGCGCACCCTGATTGGCTGAAGGAACCCTCTTAGACAGAAGTCAGGGGGGTTCCTGGCAGTCGGGGAAAGGGGTCCCATGTGAAAACATGGAGCCCCTTTCAGTGCGTGGTCGTGTATCCGTTTTTTTTATTTTGCAAAGTACGTGGATTACAAATAGAAAAGAAGAGGACCGAACTACACTGGATTATGTGAGTATAATTTTTCCAACAGGTACCCCATGGATTCTACATGGAGAAGAGGACCGACCCTCGTGTGAACATAGGTAAGTATGTGTGTATGGAGGTGTGGATGTATGTATTAAACTTTTACTTTCAAGGTGTGTGTCTTCTGTTTTTATTGGGGTATTTTTTTAGTAGGAGTACTACAGGTACCAGCGGGCCCGGTTTTCCACCGCATGCTGGTACTTGTGGTTCTCCAAGTACCAGCTTGCGGGGGAGGCTTGCTGGGACTTGTAGTACTGCTACAAAAAACAATATTCAATTTTTGACTAAAAGGCTATCAGCCTCCCATCCGCAGCCCTTGGATGGGGGGGACAGCCTCGGGCTTCACCCCTGGCCCTTGGGTGGCTGGAGGGGGGGTACCCCTTGATTGAAGGGGTCCCCACTCCTCCAGGGTACCCCAGCCAGTGGTGACTAGTTGGGTATGTAATGCCAGGGCCGCAGGGACCAATATAAAAGTGTCCCCCGGCTGTGGCATTATGTATCTGGCTAGTGGAGCCCGGTGCTGGTTTCAGAAATACGGGGGACCCCTACGCTTTTTGTCCCCCGTATTTTTGGAACCAGGACCAGGCGCAGAGCCCGGTGCTGGTTGTTTAAATATGGGGGAACCCCTGTCACTTTTTTCCCCATATTTTTACAACCAGGGCCGGCTCAAAGAGCCCGAGGCTGGTTTTGCTTAGGAGGGGGGACCCCACGCATTTTTTGTGTGAAAAATTAACACTTTCCCACCCCTTCCCACTGAAAAACATGCACGGATCTCATGGATCCGTGCATGCCTATCCGAACACGGTAAGAAAAAGCAGGTCTGTTTTTTTTTAGCACTTTTTCACGATTTGTATTTTTTCACGGCAGTGTTTAGCTATTGTCGGCAGTGTTTGTGATTTGCACTTTTTAGTAAATGACCGATTTCTACCAAATTCCAGGCGTATTTGACCGATGGTGTATTCATTCGTAATTTTTTCCAAGGACTTCCAAAAAAATACGAATGCCCTCATCACTGCCGTGATTTGAGTTAAGTAAATTCCCGAGATGACACTTTGAAGAAAAAACACCATCTTGGTCAAAATCGGGACCTTAGTAAATATACCCCATTGAATCTGTAGAAATTGATGGAAATCTTATGGGGAAGATTAAAATGGGATTGTAAACTAGCAAAATCTGGAAAAGAGTGGAGAGGGGCGATATATAGAGGGAATAAGAGGTTGTGGTTAGTCCATGACAAAAACTGACATTGATCCATGCCTGGGGTGAAGGCAGGGTTCCAGAGAGGGACCAAACGTGGATGAAACGAACAAAGTTTGTAGAAACGAGTGCAAAAATCCCAGACGGATGAGAAACATACAGTAGGGAGGAGGGAGACAGAGGTCGGTCGGTGAGAGTGGGGGGGCACCAAAAAAGGGTAGAAGGAGAATAAACAGAACGTGTGTGAGCTTCAATAAACATCCATACTTTTTGATTTGGAGGGGCATGCCAATGTATACAGGAGGATAATTGGACAGCTTGAAAGTATTTAAGGAGATCAGGGATGCCCACACCCCCAGAGTTTTGATGTTTCTGTAATATACGTATTTTAACCCTCGGTGTAGGGATGTGTCAGATTTATCAGGCTTTTTGTAAAAAGTTTGGCGAACCCACAATAGTGTCTGAGCCGCTTTTTTCGAGAGAATTTGCTAAAATTGGCCTTTGACAGCTAAGATCTTCAAATGGGTGCGGCATTTGGGAAACCTGTGGTTTCCAAAAGGTCAGTCAGGGAGGCCAAAGACGTTTCAGGTTCCACTATGCGAGTCCTTTCCAATTTTTTGTGTGAGGCTGCCAAGCTGATAAGGGTACCTCGGAGGGTAACTTTATGGGCTTTCCACAAGGTGGGAGGGGGAATATCAGGGGTAGCATTGATGCTAAAGAAATCTGTGAGAGCCGTGGTGAGATCAACAACATTGGACTGTTTTAAAAGGAGAGATTCGTTGAGTCGCCATTGGCGGGTAGGTCGGGGACCAAATTGGGCGGATATTTCTAATTCTATTGCTAAATGATCGGACCAAGGTATAGGGAGCACCAATAAGATTCTGGGTAGTGGAACAATCGATAAAAAAATAATCTATCCGAGTGTGAAGATCATGAGGGGGGGAATAATGTGTATATCCCCTAGCAGCGGGGTAATGAATTCTCCAAGCATCATAAAGGTCATTAAGGGCAAGTTGTGAGAGAAGCAGCTTAGAAGCTTTAGCATGCGTAGGGGGAGTATGGGGGGAGCGAGACCTATCAAGTTTGGAACTCAAGATGGTATTAAAATCACCTCCTATTATAGTGAATCCGCGGGGAAGCTGGGCAAACCGATAGAAAAAGGTGGCATAAAGAGAGCCCTGTTGTCCATTAGGGGCATACACTGAAGCTAAAGTGATTGGGGTCAGGTTATATGTCCCTGTGAGAATAAGTAAACGGCCCTGCGGATCTGAGATAGTATCATGTATAGTGATAGGTGAGTTTCGGTGGAGCATAATCGCAGTGCCACGTCTTTTTGCATTCATAGAGGAGTAGAATACAGTTGGATAGTGTTTGGATGAGAGTGAAGGATGAGGAGTTTTGAGGTGGGTCTCTTGTAGCATGATTATATGAGGTCAACGGCGGTGGAAATACTGAATCGCCATGGCCCGCTTAGTGGGGGAGTTGAGGACGTTTACATTAAGATTCAAAACTGACAGCTTCATGAGGGGGTCAAAATACAATGGGTAAAGCAAAAAAACAGAGTAACACCTCAACTGGCTAGAAAGACAAAAGAGAGGGCCACCAAAGGGACCAGAGAAGTGTAGAGGGAAAGGAAGAGCAGGGAAAGGAAGAAGGCGACCTACTCCTAAAGTGGGGACAGGTCTGGGGTGAAAAGAGGGAGTGTCACTAAGACACGTCTGTCTTCTGGAGGCATGGGTGACAAAGAACAATAAGATACACAAGGTACGGAGTACAAAAAACATACTAAGTAGTTGTGGACATGAGATAACCTGAGGAAAATGGCGAGAGTATATACAGAAGTGTGGACAATGAATAAGCTATATCAGATGCAAATCAGAGTTGCAGAATACACTGAAAGCTAGGAAAATAAAGTAGAGCAAGGAAGCGAAAGACAGACAGAAACAACTGTAGGCGTGGAAGAAACAAAGTTAAATGTATTTCATAGTGAGACAAATAACAAACATAGAAGTGAGAAATGGAGTACAATAACTATAAAGTAGTGTACAGTATAATATCAGAAGTACTCCAGTTATAGAGCCAACTATAAAGAATGGAACTTCAAAACTTTACAAATAGAGCAATAAGTAAAGAATAAGTTATTACTGTCAGAGTTGCTGAACAAGGATCAAGGTATAACGTTTTATAGTAACAAAACAGTCAAGCCGTGGTCCAATCACGGGATGGTGTCAGAGGCGTGCGAGCAGGAACAGCCTGATGCCAGCATATTTCCGGAATTTCATCCAGGAATCCAAACAGCTTCAGTAGTTCATAGCCTTGGGCTGGGGTATTAACAACGTGAATCGTGCTGTTTCTAGTAACCAAAAGCTGAAAAGGGAAGCCCCATTTGTATTTGATAGAGTGGGTTCTCAGAGTTTTAGTGACATTTAGAAGATCCCGCCTTTTCTTATGTGTTGACGGGGCCAGATCTCGGAACAGTTGTAGTTGGGATCCTGAGTAGGAGACAGTCGAGAGTCCTCTAACAGCGGCCATGATCTGCTCTTTAGCTTTAAAATAATGGAAGCGGAGGATGACGTCCCATGGAGGCTGAGCGGGTGATGGTTTGGGACGGAGGGCTCTGTGAGCTTGGTTTAGGTGTAGGAGATCAGTAGAAATACCAGGAACCAGGTGGAGAAACAGGCCCTCCAAATAGGCAGGTAGAGAGTTGGCAGATTCCGTTTCCGGAATGTTGTGTATGTGGATATTGTACCGCCGGTTGCGATTTTCAATGTCCTCAAGATGGTCCTTATAGGACTCCAGGTCATCTCTAAGATCTGTAAATTCCTGGTCCATGACACTCTGGTATTGGCAGATCTCATCCACCTTCTGCTCGAGGATGTCTGTTCTGGAGCCAAGATCAGCGAGTACAGATTTGAAATCTGCCAGGGCCGACCTCATCTCTGATTGAATCGTTTTGGTAACTATAGAAATCACATCATTAGCTGACAGTGGGGCATCGTTAGTAGACACGCCAGCCATGTTTGGGGTGTCTGTGCCAGTAGGCAGTTGTTTCAGAAGAGTACCAGTTTTTTACCCTGCTCTGAGTATACTGGGTTTGGATTGGGCAGGAGTCTTTCAACGCTTTTTTGGCATACTGTGCACGGGGCCGTGCACCAGAGCAGATAAGTCCAAGTGTAGTAGGACAAAGCAAATAGTATGGGGCTTCCCTCAATAATAGAGTAGAGTATGCACGGTCACATGTAAATGAACGCTGTGGCGGAAACAGACATTAGTGACCGCAACGTGTGGGTTACTGGTGACCCAGTAACTGGAGTGCTCCACGTCAGGTGTACACCAAGACAAGAGAGTAGGGGAGTAGTATAAAGTGTCCCCAAGTGTTATACACTTTGCCCATCAGAAATAGGCAAACAGGCACTGAAGGGGCCACCGAGGGAACACGCTGGATACAGCTGTCACCGGGGAAGAGAGACAGAGGAAAGTATGTGCTGGGGCCGGGAGCCGTCAAGCAGCCACTCTCTAATATATAACCACTGGGATTCAGCATGGTCCAGTGCAGGGCTACAGGAGAGGGTGGACAGTACCAGGGAGGTTGTAGGAGAGAGCACCTCCGAGTTCAGGCAGAGACAGGCGATCCCGCCGAGCTCCGCGCAGATCGCCGCTGTGTTCCGGACTGGAGGTGCTACTTGAGGCCGCTGTTTCTCCCGGATTTGTAGGCCGTAACCTGCAGAGACACTGCGAGAGTGTCTCCCGGCTCCGCTGACCTTGTCCGCCTGCAGAGGCCGGGAGCTCCCCAGAAACGCTACCTCTCAGTCTGCCAGCTAGGCCACACTCCCCTATGTTTATTATTTTTAATAATTATTAGTTTAATATTGGGATGGTTTTATTAGAAAGCAGTGCACTGCAGCACGGTCTCCTTGCTGTGTATACATGCTTGGCACTGGGACCCAGGGAGGTCTGTCCTCCAATCTGTTGTACTGCTGCACCATTTGACTGCAGCCATCTTTAGTCTCTGTGTGTGAGACTGTAATGTGATAATAGTGGAGACTCGAGTCTCCATGCTTGTCTCCAGAGAGATCTATATGAAGTTGTTCCAGCATCCCTGCACCACTACCCTTAGCAGTATACTGTACACTCACTGGCTGATGAGCTGGATTAAACCCTATTACTCTACGAGCTCCATCCATCACCAGTGTGTATAGTAAGTATGGCTGTACCTGTTATATTTCAATAAATCAACCCCACTGCTTAAGTAACTGGACTGTTCATAGCTTCAGTCATCCGCTGGTGTGTGCCTACGGTATGTAACTCTGCAAATAACACCTACACACACATCATTCCCAATAGGTTATGGGCCCAGGAACACAGGGGTGAGGAACCCAGACACATAATAGTGAAGCGCCCAGGCACACAGGTGTAAACTACCCAGACACCCAAACTCATATATACAAGATACTAGAGATACCAAGAGCAGCACACAGATTTCATCTTAAGCTAATGTGTAGTGCAGAAGCTGCACACAACACAGATGGATGATAGCACAGAGTGTGTCCAGTGCATTGTGTCAGCACAGAATCTATTTAGGACACAGAAGCTGCATAAAACACAGAGTGCGGATGTTAGGTTCCTGGTGCTCAGAACAAGGGAGATGTTATGAAGTGAGTCCAGAGCACCAGGACGTAATGCTGGGAAAGGGGAATGGAAAGGGAATAGCCCCTGGCGCCCTATCTCCGTTGTCTCGCCCGTGCTGTCAGTACACTCTTGCGAGACTATGGTTGCTTGAGCCCATGGCAGCCGCGTTTGAAGGGCGGATTACGTCTGCCCAACTTCGATGCCCCCTCAGGTCTTAATGAGAGACAAAGAGTGAACCGAGACAGGGTGATAACAAGGGGCCCTCTAACTAAACAACAAGGCCAGGGGCTACTAACAAACCTAAAACCAAAGTATGTGCGGCTTGCCGCCAAAGGAAAAGAACAACAAAGGAAATGCTGACCACACGCCGACACAATACTTTTGTGTACCGGCGGTGACAGCATAAGCAGAACCCTCTGCAAAACACCAGTGACAGAAATAATAACGGAATACAGCGGCCTAGGCCGATGGACGCGGCAGAGCCGCTACTCACGGAACCGGTACGAATACTGGCAAACGGACAGGAACCCCCAATGCTGCCGACACAGACTCTCAGAACTGGAGGACAGGCAGAATCCCAAACGACAGACCGGTGAACACCAAGAAGCCAGAAACTCGACCAGGCATAGGCAAAGCCACAGGACCTCTGGACAGGAACGCTTCACGGCAGGACACGGGATCAGACACAGGAATCGACACAGGGACTGACACAGGAATCGACACAGGAAGCAGCTCGACAGACACTGCTACACAGGAGCTCAGGAACTGGCAGGAACAAGCTCAGAACTCAAGCAGACTGGAAACCTAGAAATATCACCAGCGTCTGTGAATTGCACTGAGCCAGCATATAACAGAGAGGCCTAATTAATAATATCATGCAGCTGCCCTGTTGCATGACTCCAAACTGACAAGATGCAATTAGCAGCCAGGTGAGGCTGAACACATGGGAACAAGCTGCAATTGCACAGACTAACCAGCGGCAGCAACCAAGAGTATTCTTAAACAGAGCAACGGGAAATCCTGGCCTGCAAGACAACTTATAAACATAAAATAGGAATGAACCACTACCTGTGGTTCATAACAGTATCCCCTCCTTAAGGGTGAGCTCCGAGCACCCCATGACACCCACGGGGAACATGAACAGAAGAATAACATAAAATACCTAACTGACATGCAAAACAGGAATGAGCCACAGCCGTGGCTCATAACAGTGGATAGCATAGAGTGTTACCAACGCAGTGTGTAAGTATAAAGACTGATTAGTCTACAGAAGATACATAGTTATGTTTGTAAGAAGCATCAATACAGGAGCTATAATGGGGTTTATCAAGCTAAAATGGTTCAGAGAATTATTCAACCTGGAAGTTTGCTATGGAAATGTATTTGAAATATGAGAGGATGTGGAAGGTCACTGTAGAATCAGGTGCAGATTCAAACCCAGATGATATAGAGAGAGCCATGGGAATGATAGGCCTGAGTGTGGAGCAACACATGCACTCTATAATACATGGGAAGATGTCAGATAAAGATGTATGGACAGCATTGCAAGCAGCGTATCAGGATGGAGGTCTCATGAGTTGAATAAATTTAAGACATATATTGTATAACACAAAATTAAGTAAATGCAGCAGTATGAATGATTACATAGACATTGCCTCTTAGCAATTAATGTCTGCTGGAGTGTAAATAGATGATGAAGAAACAGTTACAGCAATACTGCAACATTTAACGCCTGAGTTTGACTTTCTTATTGTAGCGTTGGAGGTAAACATGGCAAAGTTAACAACTGACAGTCAGAGCAAAGTTATTATAGGTTCACGAGCATGTACCCTGTGTTTCAAATGCTGAGACTATTGCATTGCATACAAAGACTAATAAAATAAATTAAATTTAAGTGTACAAGATAAGTCACAGAGCATTTGAATGCAACCAAAAGAGTATGAATCCTATGCAAAGCAAGAAGTGCATCGGCAGCCCTGAGTGTTACAGATTGTCGCAAAAAAGATTCATGGTACATTGATTCACGTGCAACAAGGCATTTCAGTGGCAATGAGGAGTGGTTCACCAAGTTAATCAAATGTGACCTTATCACCATCAAAGGAATTAGCAATCAAGTACTTACAGATACTAAAGTTGGACAATTAAGGATTGCTTAAAAATTGGAAGCACAAAAGTCACAAAGATCCAAGATGTGCTTTATTTACCAGAAATGGAAACACATCATGCCATCAGTGTCCTGTAACAGTGCGACCACAAAGTTCACTTTGGACAGTGAATTGTGTAAAGCAGAAGAGGGACCATCATAGCTAATAGGCACAAGGTGTCAGCAAAAGCTCTATATTAGGGAAACAAAGTAGTCAGCAATTTTCCAAGTCAGCAAACAGCTACAGCACTACTTGAGATAGTACATGAGATAGTACATGTAATGTGACTAAGTGGATATAAATTCTTTGTGACATTTATAGATTACTTTACAAGTATGGCATGCGTACTTCATCAGAGAAAAGTCTGAAGTGGCACAAAAGTTTGCAGATTACAAGAGATATTTGTAGAGAATCAAACAGGACACAGACTCAAAACCATGAGATTTGATAATGGTTGATGATACTGTATCTCAAACGGAGATGGTACAATTCTTAAGAAACATGGAATAGAGCATCAGTTGACCATTGCCTATACTACTGATCAAAATGGTGTCAGTGAATGGGCAAACCTTACACTAGTGGAGAAAGCAAGATGTATACTAAATGATGCAGGTCTAGTTAAGCAGATTTGAGTGGAAGCCATGTCCACAGCAGTTTATCTAAAGAAACATTCTACAGTTGCCCTAAAAGATATAACACCTATTGAATCACGGTCAAAGAGAAAAGCAAGTGTAAGACATCTGAGAATTTTTGGAAGTATCGCTGATGTCCATATACCAAAAGAGAAAAATCTGCAAGCTGGATTCAAAGTCTATAAAATGCTTCATGCTTGGTTATTGGCATGAAACAAATGCTACAGATTATGGAATTCAAATACCAGAATTAAGACTCAAGATGTTATAAACAACACAAGTGGAAGAAAAGTTGGAAGTTGATATGGAGATCAAGTATGTGTCACTGGACATAACAGCTGTTGAAGATTCAACCAAAGAGATTGTCTGCAAGATCAAACATTGACAAACCACCTAACAGTTATGATTAGTAATTTGCAAACATTGCATTCAGTGAGCCTTGGGACGTGCAGTAGCCATACTTAAGGTCCGATTCGTGTACATGGAAGTCCAAAATAGGAAAAAGGACTTTGCAAGCTTTAAAGTTACAAGTATGAAAGATGCCAGGAATCACGAAAGTGATAGCAGTCCCAAGTTTCTGAGTCGCTAGACTGTAGCCATGGTCTATGCTGTCAGTGAGGGGACTCTTACTCATGTTTACCAAGAAGACCAGCCATAGTCACATGATATGTTTCTGTTTCATCATGTGTTTAAAGTAGAGATGAGCGGGTTCGGTTCCTCGGGATCCGAACCCCCCCCGAACGTCACCTATTTTACACGGTTCCGAGGCAGCCTCGGATCTTCCCGCCTTGCTCGGTTAACTAGAACGCGCCCGAATGTCATCATCCCGCTATCGGATTCTCGCAAGATTTGTATTCTATATAAGGAGCTGCGCGTCACCACCATTTTCACTCGTGCATTGGAGATTGAACGGAGAGGACGTGGCAGCGTTCTCTCCCTGAAAAGCTCCGTAATCTGTGCTCAGTGTGCTGCAAATATCTGTGCTCAGTGTGCTGCAAATAATCTGTGCTCAGTGTGCTGAAAATATCTACGTTCTCTGCCTGAAAACGCTCCATATCTGTGCTCAGTGTGCTGCAACTATCTGATCAGTGTGCAGCATTGTGGGGACTGGGGACCACCAGTATATAATAATTATAGTAGTACAGTACAGTAGGCCATTGCTGTATCTTGCAGCTCTGTGTCACTGCAAGTATCCATTCCATATCTGTGCGGCATTTTTGTGAGCAGTATATATAGTATTACAGTGCAGCATTTTGGTGACTAACAGTATATAGTTGTACAGTAGGCCATTGTGGGTGGTATTCATGTGACCGCCGGTCAGCTGACCGACAGTCACATGACCTCCTTCACCAGCCCGACGGGTCACTATCCCGATGGTCGGCATGCCGACCAACAGGGACTGTTTCCACTCGTGGGTGTCCACGACACCCATAGAGTGGGAATAGAACCCGTGGCGACCGCAGGTCGCCACCGAGCCCGCAGCGTGGCGAGTGTAGCGAGCCCGCAAGGGGCTTGCTGCACTCGCCCCTCCCCGCCGGGATCCCGGCGTTGGTATGCTGCCGGGATCCCGGCGTCGGTAAGCTGACCGGCGGTCTCCTGACCGCCGGTCAGCAGTACTACACTCGGCCATTGCTGTATCTTGCAGCTCTGTGTCACTGCAAGTATCCATTCCATATCTGTGCAGCATTATTGTGAGCAGTATATATAGTATTACAGTGCAGCATGTTGGTGACCCAACAGTATATAGTTGTGTACAGTAGGCCATTGCTGTATCTTGCAGCTCTGTGTCACTGCAAGTATCCGTCCATTCCATTTTCTTCCAGTGATTTGGACCAATAATACCATTGATTAGAACGAATAATTCCAGTGATTTTGTCATTTTCTTCCAGTGATTTGGACCAATAATACCATTGATTAGAACGAATAATTCCAGTGATTTTGTCATTTCTTCCAGTGATTTGGACCAATAATACCATTGATTAGAACGAATAATTCCTGTGATTTTGTCATTTTCTTCCAGTGATTTGGACCAATAATACCATTGATTAGAACGAATAATTCCTGTGATTTTGTCATTTTCTTCCAGTGATTTGGACCAATAATACCATTGATTAGAACGAATAATCCCAGTGATTTTGTAATTTTCTTCCAGTGATTTGGACCAATAATACCATTGATTAGAACGAATAATTCCTGTGATTTTGTCATTTTCTTCCAGTGATTTGGACCAATAATACCATTGATTAGAACGAATAATTCCTGTGATATTGAGGTGTTTGTGTCGCTTAGCTTAGCCGTCCAGCGACCACAGTGCACCTCTTTTTCTCTTTTCTTTGCATCATGTGCTGTTTGGGGCAATTTTTTTTAAGTGCCATCCTGTCTGACACTGCAGTGCCACTCCTAGATGGGCCAGGTGTTTGTGCCGCCCTCTTGAGTCGCTTAGCTTAGTCATCCAGCGACCTCAGTGCAAATTTTAGGACTAAAAATAATATTGTGAGGTGTGAGGTGTTCAGAATAGACTGGAAATGAGTGGAAATTGTGGTTATTGAGGTTAATAATACTATAGGATCAAAATTACCCCCAAATTCTATGATTTAAGCTGTTTTTGAGGGTTGTTTTTTTTAAAAAACACCCGAATCCAAACTACACCCAAATCCGACAAAACATTTTCAGGGAGGTTTTGCAAAACGCGTCCGAATCCAAAACACGGCCGCGGAACCGAATCCAAAACCAAAACACAAAACCCGAAAAATTTCCGGTGAACATCTCTAGTTTAAAGGTCACTATAAGAAAGCTGAAATTAAATGTTTATTTAACATGGAGGGGTATTATAAAGTAAGTTGGGCAAATCGAAAGGAAGAAGTGTCACTGGTGTTGTCAAGATTGACTAAACATATGTATAGAGTCATTATATATATATATATATATATATATATATATACAGATGTGTCCACTTACATCTTTGCTATTTTACAAAGTTGGCACATCATGCAAAACACGGCTAAGCTGTTTTTCACGAGTAGGGTGTGGATGAATTTTAACATTTTTGTTTGCCATAATAGAATATGTATAAAGTAACATATTAAAGAAGCAAATTAAGAAAAATCACAAGGCATGGCTAAATCTCTGAGTCTATGGCATGCAAAACTGTGGCGGGATATAGCAAAGATGTATGTGGACATATATATATATATATAGTGATAAAGAATCTGTGTAGTCAAAGCCAATACTGACTCTGGACATTTCCACGATGCAACCGCGTCATTTTGCAAAAATCCACCCAGTGAGCGGAGTGCTATGGGTGGGAGGAGGTGGAGCAAGAAACAGCAGCCAGAAGGTGTTGCAGTGGGTGCCCTGTGCGATCGTATGGCTCGGCCACCGGTAGACACGACACTGGATACCAGAGGCAAAGGCAAGGAGAGACTGAATATGCAAAACCAAATCAGCTTATATACACTTCGGGGAAGCCTCAGCCGTAAGAGCTGCCTTATACAGCCAGAACTCATTGGGTAAGAATGTATTTCTGCCCGGCAGCCACTAGATGGCGCCTAACGGAGCTATTCAATTGTAGCTCCGTTTGGGCGTGATCGGCTGCTGTCGTCTTCATTTCAGTTCGCACCTGCTGGGGGTGGCGAGCTGAAAAGTGTGAAAAGTGTTCCGTTTTGGCGCCCAAATGGCACTTTTCCCGATCGCGCCTATTAATTTAGTTGAGTTTAGCCACTTTACGTGGCTAAACTTGACACTAATGGGCGCGATAGGGGATATCAATTACATATCTAAAGTGGCGGGAGATCGGGGGCGATAACAATTGAATTCCCCCCAGTATGTGGGAAGTCATTCAAAGAGGAACGGAAGGAATTTGAAGCACATATGCAGTGGAAAACGCAGGATTTCTAGAGAGGGGTTTCCAAATGCAATCCACAATCTCCCACTCTGCGGAACATTGGAGCAAGTACGGGAGTCTGGGGGAGCGGTAAAAGAACCTAGTATCAAACCTGGACATTATTGTAAAGATTGGTCTTTTTATATACTGGATACTGTATGGAATACAGTATTAATATTTAACACTATAGATGGTCTAGGTTATAGGCTGTACCAAACATTTAAATAATATAAATAAGATAAGTGGTCAGGAAAAGGTTACTCATACCATCTTAAATAAATACATAAACATACTGTAATAGAACCAGTACTGTACTTTCTAAGTGCACATTCTCCCACCTCCTGGTAAGGCTCCTGTCTCTTCTTCTTGGCAGCTACTCTCTGGTCCAGTGCACTGATTGAGAACTCAGATCCACACATACACAACAAACTTGGAAGAAGACTCTGCTACCACTGGGCATGTGCAGCAGCTCTGCTCTGTCCCTAACACTGCATGATGTGGCGGCAGCTCTAGTAATCGTATGATATACTATTGCTATTGGCATAATTTAAGCCACTTGCCAAGAGGAGGGGTGTTTCCAGGCAACCGGAACCCCCCCCCCCCTGCGTTTGCCTATGATGTGTAAAATAATCTAGCAGGTGCTTGGATATCACAGAATGCCTAATTTGGCTTCATAGTACAATGAAATTGCCTGAGAATGCAGGAAATGGCACGACGACCTGTATTTTGCTTTAACGTTGTGGAAGATGATGCAGCGACCAAAGAAATATCACAATAATAACTGTATGAGAGGAACACTATCATTGTCAATGTGATTGTGGAATCCATTGTGCACACAGCTGAGTTTCCCCCCAGAGTGCATCCTTTGCACCAGCCCTGCTGCTGCAGTAAATGGGTCCGGCTTCTACATACAGTAGTAAACTTGTGGCAGACTTGGCAACAGGAAGCAAGGTGTTTAGAGTCACTCACTTTAATAGCACATGCGAGAGTGGCTCAGTAATAACTGTAGTGGCAGACCATGACAGATGGCATGTACTGTACTAGCTAATAAAACTGAAAGTAAAAAACCCTCACCCAGTGTTTAAATGTTCTGCACATTCTGCAGGAAAATAGATAAAATAAATACAATCATTAATGGTCATTTACTACAGCCCATTACTGCAAAATATGCAGACTCATGAGCTGCCTTGCAGAAATGTACCTATTTGTCTGCTTAAGCGAGTAATCTCTGCTAAATTGGAATATGTCCGATTTTGCTGCATTACAAATGTACATGACATGGGGCCTAATTCAGACCTGATCGGTGCTGTGCATTTCTGCACAGCAGCTGATCAGGTCTAAAATGCGCATGCGCCGCAGTGCGCCGGCACTGCGGCGCATGCGCATTTTAGACCTGATCAGCCGACGTCCGTCTCAGCCCTGCGATCGGGGGGGAGGGGGTTGGCTGGCGGCATTTGGGCGCTGTTTTAGGGGCGTGGTCCGGGCAACGCAGGCGTGCCTGGACCGTGCTGGGGGTGGCCCGCGGCGGCTGCGTGACATCACACGCAGCCGCTGTGACCCTCACAGCGACATGTAGCTCCCTGCCAGCACGTAGGAGCTGCGCTGGTGGGGAGCTACTCTTCAAGTACAAAAGCATCGCTGCTGTGCAATGCTTTTGTACTTGTGCGCGGGGGGAGGGGGGTTTGGGCCTGACATGCAGGGCAGACTAGCCCTGTGATGGGCGCCCCCCCGCATTTCTGTGTTACTGAACGTAGATGTGCTAAATTAGGACCTAGCTAAAAGTTGGAGAGTATAAAATAGTCACATTTTAGGACAGCCCTCTTCATTAATTCAATCCTTCCATTTTTCTCATAAAATACTTTTATATTAATAATGAGATAGAAGGGCATTAGGGTTTGGATAAGCAAACCCTGTGTTTTAGGTTTGGTTTTGATTTTAATACAATCAGATTTGTTTTTTAATTTTGTATCTGGATTTCACCCATAAATATAAATTTTATGAAAAATGATAAAAACAAAATCGCTAAATGAACCATCGTAATCCTCTGCCACTTTTGTTCCATGCCAGTCAGTAAATATACTCTGAGACTTAGAATTAAGTTAAAATATGGAAATACAGTTTATTGGTGCTTATAATTGATGTTAAAACAGCTTGCAATTCAAGAGGATATCAAACAAGAATCAATACTCAACTTCCTTAATTTCTTCAATCTGAGGAGGACCGGTTATCTGATGACACTCAGAATCAATTGCCAATCTCATCGCATATGCATACCTCCCAAAAAATTTTTGTGAAACTACAACTCATTCCACCAGCATGCTGGGGGCCGCCCAGCACAGAACAAGGCCGCTACACATGCTGGGTTCTGCCCCCCGCTAAACAGCGAAGCGCTCGCATGTTTAGGGTGGTCCCTTGCCTCTGTAGCCTAGTTGCACACCCGCAGCGGATTGCCCCGCAAATAGTCCAGACACACCTCAGTTGTCTGGACCATGCCCCCCCCAGTGGCGACTGTGCAGTGCTGCTCCTTTGCATGCGCACACTGCACAGGGGCTTCAGCATGCAAAGCATATACAGTAGAAGGTATGTTTGTCATTCTAGGGTAGATGTAAGTAGACTTCTTATGGGGGAGAAGTGGTATCAGCGCACGTTATGTATTAAGCAGGAGATGTGTGAACTGACAGGGGTGTTATGTGGCCCTGTCATTACCGGCACTGCTATCTTTTAGATATCGCGCCACCACAGCAGGGACAGCTCTGTCCACCAGAGATTGTGAGACTTGCGATATCTCACGCATGCCAATTGAGCCAGCCAGGAGGAGAGATACAGTGCATCAACACTAGGCTGCTACCGGGACTGTGATCTATCTGCTACCGGTACCGTGATCGCCGTATGGTCTGTTGTCTCCCGGGTGCTCGGGTGCGGCACATCGTGGACTGGGTAGATAGATTGTTGGGAGGGACTGGGAAGGAACCAGCGGTCTTGGTGCACGTTAGCACCAATGACAAAGTTAGTAGAAGGTGGGATGTCCTTAAGAAGGACTATAGGGAATTAGGCAAGAAACTTAAGGCAAGGACATCTAAGGTAATATTCTCCGAATTGTTACCCGTGCCACGTGCTAGCCTGGGGAGGCAGAGGGAGATATGGGATTAAATGTGTGGCTTAGGGATTGGTGCAGGAAAGAAGGGTTTGTGTTCCTAGAACACTGGGCAGACTTCTCAGTCAGGCGCCATCTTTTTTGTCGTGATGAATTGCACCTGAATGAGGAGGGGGCAGCGGTGCTGGGGGGAAGGGTGGTTAGAAGGTTGGAGGAGATTTTAAACTAGGTACCTGGGGGGAGGGTTTAGCAAGTAATTCAGTAAGAATAGCAGGGGTGGCGTTAGTGAACAAAACGGGGTAGGAGTAGGGGGGAGGAATAGAGCAGATGGCAAGGGTAGTAACATGGGAAATAAAAAGGGTGTTAGAATAACAGTAACTAATGATGATTACGGGTCATCTTTGCTGCATAAAAATTATGATGTCCCTACCATAAGGGGAAATATGTATCTCAATTGTATGTATGTAAATGCAAGAAGCCTTACAGGTAAAAAAGGGGAACTAGAAATCCTCGCAGCAAGCAAGGAATATGATATTATAGGCATTACTGAAACGTGGTGGGACGAATCTCACGATTGGACAGTCAATCTAGATGGTTACACGCTGTACAGGAGAGACAGACGAAATAAACGGGGTGGAGGGGTATGTCTTTACGTAAAGCCATTTCTAAAACCTGTTGAACGGGAAGATATTCAAGAAATGACTGTAAATACTATTGAGATGTTATGGGTAGAAAATGCATGCGGGGGTAAAGGAATAAATAAGTTATTATTGGGGTTATGCGACAGGCCGCCTGGTATTAATGTGTCTGACGAAAAATTGTTACTGAATCAAATAGAAAGAGCAGCAGGAGTAGGAGACATAGTAGTGATGGGAGACTTTAACTATCCCGAGATAAACTGGAAAATCAATTCATGTGATACTGCTAGGGGCAATATGTTTCTAAACACGCTAAATTATAATGACTTAGTTCAATTAATCGAGGAACCAACTAGGTACAATGCAATCTTAGACCTGGTATTAACTAACAATGGGGAAATGGTATCAAATATTGAAGTAGGAGAGCCCATAGGTAACAGCGACCACAATATTTCAATATCAGTTTTCATAAGCAATCCTATACTGGCTCAACTAGGACTCTAAACTTTAGCAAAGCCAACTTTGACATGATGAAGGAAGCGTTAAGGGACATTGAATGGGAAATTCTGTTTCAAGGAAAATATACTAGAGAAATGGGATGTATTAAAATCACTGCTAATTAATAATACTCGTAAATTTATCACCACCAGCAGCAAAAAAAGGAATAAAAATCCCAAACCAATGTGGTTTAATAAAAAATATAAAGGAATTAATGGACAAAAAAAGACGAGCATTTAAAAAAAAACAAATCTGAGGGGATGCGGAGTCATTCCAGCACTATAAGGACTGTAACAAAATCTGCAAAAAAGGAATAGGAGCGGCTAAAGTAGAAACTGAAACACTAGTAGCAAAGGAAAGCAAAGTGAATCCCAAATTTTTTTTAAGGTACATCAACAGCAAGAGACTAAAGAAGGAGAGTATAGGCCCTTTAAAGGACAAGAGGGGAGTCTTAATAAAAAATGATAATGACATAGCAAACAAACTAAACAAGTTTTTTTCAACTGTATTTACCAGAGAGGACCAAATGCTGGGTCTAACACAAAATCTCTACAAAGGTAATGTCCCACTGCTAAATGGTTATTTAAGTGAGGAGGTAGTCTGTGACCGATTAAAAAAAGTTAAAGATTAATAAGTCACCTGGTCCAGATGGAATTCACCCGAGAGTTCTTATGTAGTTGCATGCTGAACTAGCAAGACCTCTATATTTGATCTTCATGGATTCGGTTAAATCGGGTATGGTTCCCAAAGACTGGCATATAGTGGAGGTAGTGCCAATATTCAAAAAGGGGAGCAAAGTTGAACCAGGTAATTATAGACCAGTTAGTCTTACATCTATAGTGGGGAAAGAATTGGAAGGTATTCTAAGGGACGGTATTCAAAAGTTCCTTGAAGCAAATAAGGTCATTAAAAGGAACCAACATGGATTTGTGAAGGACAGATCATGTCAAACCAACTTACTTGGCTTTTATGAAACAGTAAGTGCGAACCTTGATCAGGGTAAGGAGGTGGATGTAATCTTTTTAGACTTTGCCAAAGCTTTCGACACTGTACCACACATGCGTCTTATGTATAAGCTACAAGAAATAGGGCTAGGGAGCACAATATGCACTTGGGTCGGTAATTGGTTAGATAATAGGGAGCAGCGCGTTGTGGTCAATGGATCATTTTCAAATTGGACTAAAGTACTAAGTGGTGTGCCACAAGGGTCTGTACTTGGACCACTTTTGTTCAACATTTTCATCAACGACCTAACAGTAGGTCTAGAGAGCATGGTGTCAATTTTCGCAGATGATACCAAATTGTGTAAGGTTATAAATACGGAGGGGGATGCTGAGTCTCTTCAGAACGACTAAATTAAACTGGAAGCATGGGCAGCAAAATGGAGAATGAGATTCAACACAGTAAAGTGTAAGGTAATGCACTGTGGGGCCAAGACCAGAAATTACACATACATACTAAATGGCTAAATGGGGTAATACTAGGGGATTCTGTACTGGAAAAAGACTTAGGAGTTCACATAGATAACAAATTAAGCAGCAGTACCCAAAGTAGGAGTGCAGCAAAGAAGGCTAATAAGATATTAGCGTGCATAAAACGGAGAATTGATGCAAGGGACGAGAATATTATACTCATATTATATAAATCACTAGTGAGGCCACATCTTGAATACTGTGTGCAATTTTGGGCGCCATATTACAAAAAGGATATCCTGGAGCTAGAAAAGGTTCAGAGGCGGGCAACCAAACTAATCAAGGGCATGGAGACGCTGGAATACGACGAAAGGCTTACAAGGCTAGGCATGTTTACATTGGAAAAGAGGAGACTAAGAGGGGACATGATCAACATCTACAAATATATAAGGGGTCAATACACAGAGCTCGGGAGGGACCTGTTTTCTATAAGATCAGCACAGAGGACACGTGGTCACTCGCTTAGATTAAATGAGAGGAGTTTCCGCACATTGAAGCGATAAGGTTTTTTCCCAGTAAGGACAATACGTGTTTGGAATTCCCTGCCTGAGAGAGTAGTAACAGCGGACTCAGTCAACATCTTTAAGAATGGTTTAGATAAATTCCTATTGGATAAAGATATTCAGGGTCATGGTGCGTAGGCACGCATTATAGTTAATATAACTAATCCTAACATAAAAATAACTAGTCCTATAATAAGACTGCATAGGAGACCACAAATAGGTTGAACTTGATGGACAATTGTCTTTTTTCAACCTTATTTACTATGTTACTATGCGCTGTGGCGGGTCTAACAGGGATCGCCACTGGCAACAACCATATCATTTTGAATTATTTACATTAGTATTTATCTCATACTGTATACAGTCTAAAGTAATGACCACCTCACAAATAGTTACCCTGGCCTGATACTGTGCTGTACGCAAATTTGGCTGTAGGTGCAGCTTGGAAATAAATGCAATCTTTGGGTATATTTTTGTGACTACTCGGCCCCAATCCATCCACTTGAAAAAGTAGCTGTTCACTATCACTGTGGACTTGCATCATTATTGGTGTAAGAGATACATCTAAAATCAGATGGATCTTTGCGTGCACACAACTTAGACCGCAGTCCGACTGCATGCCCATGGCACACTTATGCAAGCGCCCAGTTGCCACACATTTACACCCACTAAGCTGCAAGTGGAGCTGTGGCTGACAAGCCTATACCATTATTAGAGATATACGGCTGGCACTTTTCGTGTTTTGGTTTTGGTTCTAATTCCACTTTCGTGTTTTGGTTTTGGCTTGGTTTTGCCAAAACCACTCTTTCGTGTTTTGGTTTTGGATCTGGATGATTTTTTGAAAAAAACATAAAAGCAGCTAAAATCACAGAATTTGGGGGTAATTTTGCTCCTACGGTATTATTAACCTCAATACCATTCATTTTCACTCATTTCCAGTCTATTCTGAACACCTCACACCTCACAATATTGTTTTTAGGCCTAAAAGTTGCACTGAGGTGGCTGTATGACCAAGCTAAGTGACACAAGTGTGCGGCACAAATACCTGGCCCATCTAGTAGTGTCACACAGTGGCTGAATGTCGAGAGTGGGCTGCAATTATTCGGTCCACTGACAGCATCTCCAGAATGCCCCTGTCATTTTTTAAAAAATCTGCAATTGGTGGACTTTTACGGCAGTACCCCAGGACTAATACAGCAGTACCCCTGGACTCATACGGCAGTGTCAGACAGGATGGCACTTTTCAAAAACTAGGCCCCAAACATCAACTCATGCAAAGATGTTGAATAGGTGCAATGAGGTGGCTGTATGACTAAGCCAAGTGACACAAACAATTCCCACGGGAATTATACATCCAAATCACTGGAATTAAATGGCGGTACCACTGGACATATACGGAAGTGTCAGACAGGATGGCACTTTAAAAAAATAGTCCCCAAACAGCACATGATGATAAGAAGTAAAAGAGGTGCAAGATGGAATTGTCCTTGGGCCCTCCCACCTACCCTTATGTTGTATAAACAGGACATGCACACTTTAACAAACCAATCATTTCAGCGATAGGGTCTACCACACGACTGTGGCTGAAATGAGTGGTTTGTTTGGGCCCCCACCAAAAAACGAAGCAATCAAGCTCTCCTTGCACAAACTGGCTCTACAGAGGCAAGATTTCGACCTCATCCTCCGATTCGGGTATAGTATGGTATGCCGGCGGTCGGGCTCCCGGCGACCAGCATACCGGCACCAGGAGCCCGACCGCCGGCTTACCGACAGTGTGGCGAGCGCAAATGAGCCCCTTGTGGGCTCACTGCGCTCGCCACGCTGCGGGCACAGTGTCGCGCTACGCGCGCCACACTATTTTATTCTCCCTCCACGGGGGTCGTGGACTCCCACGAGGGAGAATAAGTGTCGGTATGCCGGCTGTCTCGATTCCGGCGCCGGTATAATGTGCGCTGGGATCCCGACAGCCGGCATACTGAAGAACACCCCTCCGATTCCTCACACCTTTCACTGTGTACATTTTCCCCCTCCTCGCAGAGTATTAATTTTTCCCCACTGGAATCCACCAACACAGGTCCCTGTGTACTTTCTGGAGGCAACTGCTAGTAAGGTCTTCCTGGAGGAATTTATAATTCATTTTGATGAACATCATCTTCTCCACATTCTGTGGAGTTAACCTCCTACGCCGATCGCTGACAAGGTTACCTGCTGCACTAAACACTCTTTCGGAGTACACACTGGAGGGGGGACAACTTAGGTAAAATAAAGCCAGTTTGTGCAAGGGCATCCAAATTGCCTCTTTTTCCTGCCAGTATACATACGGACTGTCTGACATGCCTACATGGATGCTGTCACTCATATAATCCTCCACCATTCTTTCAATGGTGACAGAATCATATGCAGTGACAGTAGACATGTCAGTAATCATTGGCAGGTCCTTCGATCTGGACCAGATGTCACCAGTCGCTCCTGACTGCCCTGCATCACCGCCAGCGGGTGGGCTAGGAAATCTTATTCTTTTCCTTGCAGCCCCAGTGGTGGGAGAAATTGAAGGAGGAGCTGTTGACGGGTCACGTTGACAATTTACTAACCAGCAGGTCTTTGCACCTCTGCAGACTTGTGTCTGCCGGAAAGAGAGATACAACATAGGCTTTAAACCTAGGATCGAGCACAGTGGCCAAAATGTAGTGCTCTGATTTCAACAGATTGACCACCCTTGAATCCTGGCAAAGCGAATGAATGGCTCCATCCACAAGTCCCACATACTTTGCGGAATTGCTCTGTCTTAGCTCCTCCTTCAATTTCTACAGCTGCTTCTGCAAAAGCCTGATGAAGGGAATGACCTGACTCAAGCTGGCAGTGTCTGAACTGACTTCACGTGTGGAAAGTTCAAAGGGTTGGAGAACCTTGCACAAGACAGAAATCATTCTTCACTGTGCTTGAGTCAGGTGTATTACCCCTCCTTTGCCTATATTGTAGGTTGATGTATAGGCTTGAATGGCCTTTCGCTGCTCCTCCATCCTCTGAAGCATATAGAGTGTTGAATTCCACCTTGTTACCACCTCTTGCTTGAGTTGATGGCAGGGCTGGTTTAGGAGTGTTTGCACGCGGTGGCAGAATGTCAAAAGTGACCCGCAATTTTTTGGGCCACCAACAGCATCTCCTGTAAACCCCTGTCATTTTTCAAAAAATTCTGCACCACCAAATTAATTGTATGTGCAAAACATGGGACGTGCTGGAATTTGCCCAGATGTAATGCACGCACAATATTGGTGGCGTTGTCCGATATCACAAATCCCCAGGAGAGTCTAATTGGGGTAAGCTATTCTGCGATGATGTCCCTCAGTTTCCGTAAGAGGTTGTCAGCTGCGTGCCTCTTACGGAAAGCTGTGATACATAGCGTAGCATCTCGCAAAAGAGTTGGCGTTTGCTAGATGCTGCTACTGTTGCCACTGCTGTTGTTGCTGCGGGAGGCCATACATGTATCCAGGGGGCTGTCTCAGTCACATAGTCCTTACTCTGCTCGATTCCACTTGTCCACATGTCCGTGGTTAAGTGGACATTGGATACAACCGCATTTTGTAGGACACTGGTGACTTTTTTTCTAACGTCTTTGTACATTCTTGGTATAGCCTGCCTAGTGAAGTGGAACCTAGATGGGATTTTGTACCGGGGACACGATACCTCCATCAATTGTCTAAATCCCACTGCACTAATGGCGGATACCGAACGCACATCTAACACCAACATAAGTGTCAAGGCCTCAGTTATCTGCTTTGCAACAGGATGACTGCTGTCATATTTCATCTTCCTCACAAAGGACTGTTGGACAGTCAATTGCTTAGTTGCAGTAGTACAAGTGGTCTTCCGACTTCCCCGTTGGGATGATGATCGACTCCCAGCAGCAACAACAGCAGCGGCAGCAACAGCAGGCATACCACTCAAGGATCCTCCAGAAGTATCCCGGCTAGGAGAGGACTCCTCAGTCTTGACAGTGACATGGCCTGCAGGACTACTGACGTTCCTGGCTGTGGAGGAAGTTGACGTTGAGGGAGTTGGTGGTGTGGCGTGCAGGAACTTGGGTACAGGAGCAATAATGGATTTAGGTGTCAGTGGACTGCCTACGCTCTTACCCAAAGTTTCACAACTTGACACTGACTTATGATGAATGCACTGCAGGTGATGTATAAGGGAGGATGTTCCCAGATGGTTAACATCCTTACCCCTACTTGTTACAGATTGACAGAAGCAACACACGGCTTGACACCTGTTGTCCGGATTTGTGGAGAAATAATTCCACACCGAAGAAGTGGCTTTTTTTGGTAGTTTGCCCAGGCATCACAATGGGCTTATTCATCCCACGGACAACAGGTGTCTTCCCCAGTGCCTGAATTAAACAAACCACATCGCCATCAGAATCCTCATGTCAACTTCCTCCTCAGCGCCAGCAACACCCATATCCTCATCCTGGTGTACTTCAACAGTGACATCTTCAATTTCAATATCAGGAACTGGACTGTGGGTGCTTCTTCCAGCACTTGCAGGGGGCGTGCAAATAGTGGGAGGAGCCACCTCTTCCCATCCAGTGTTGGAAAGGTCAGGCATCACAACCGCTGACACACTTGGATTCTCCTTGGGGATTTGTGATACCATCTCAGAACACACAGCGTTTCCAGCTTAACTCTTTTCATTTTTCTAGCAGGAGGATGAGGGCTTCCATCGTCATGTGAAGCTGAACCACTAGTCATGAACATAGGCCCTCATTCCGAGTTGTTCACTCGCTAGCTGCTTTTAGCAGCATTGCACACGCTAAGCCGCCGCCCTCTGGGAGTGTATCTTAGCTTAGCAGAATTGCGAATGAAAGATTTGCAGAATTGCGAATAGAAATTTCTTAGCAGTTTCTGAGTAGCTCCAGACTTACTCAGCCATTGCAATCAGTTCAGTCAGTTTCGTTCCTGGTTTGACGTCACAAACACACCCAGCGTTCGCCCAGACACTCCCCCGTTTCTTCAGACACTCCCGCGTTTTTCCCAGAAACGCCAGCGTTTTTTCGCACACTCCCATAAAACGGACAGTTTCCGCCCAGAAACACCCACTTCCTGTCAATCACACTACGATCACCAGAACGATGAAAAATCCTCGTTATGTCGTGAGTAAAATACCTAACTTTTGTGTAAAATAACCAAGCGCATGCGCTCTGCGAACCTTGCGCATGCGCATTAAGCGACTAATCGCAATATAGCGAAAATCGGCAACGAGCGAACAACTCGGAATGACCACCATAGGCCAGGGCCTCAGCCGTTCTTTGCCACTCCGTGTCGTAAATGGCATATTAGAAAGTTTACGTTTCTCCTCAGACCATTTAAATTTCTTTTTTTGGGTCTTTTTACTGAACTTTGGCTTTTTGGATTTTACATGCCCTCTACTATCACATTGGGCATCGGCCTTGGCAGATGACAATGTAATTTCATCGTCTATGTCATGGCTAGTGGCAGCAGCTTCAGCACTAGGAGGAAGTGGTTCTTGATCTTTCCCTATTTTATCCTTCAAATTTTTATTCTCCATTATGTTTCTGGAGGTATATAACACAATATGCGGCACAGGAATGACTGATGGCGGCACTGGTCTGATGCAGCACAACACAGCAACACTGTATGGACTTGTTGTTATTATTATTATTATAATACGGCAGCAGTGGACATATAGCAGCAGCGTATACCACTGTGACTGCCTGGTCACTGGAATGACTGATGGACAGGACACTACCACTGGTCTGATGCAGCACAACACAGCAACACTGAGGGACTTGTGGTGGTTGTTATTATTATTATTATTATTATACGGCAGCAGTGGACATATAGCAGCAGCGTGTACCACTGTGACTGCCTGGTCACTGGAATGACTGATGGCTAGGACACTACCACTGGTCTGATGCAGCACAACACAACAACACTGTAAGGGACTTATTATACAGCAGCACTGGACATATGGCAGCAAAGGACACCACCACTGTGACTGATGCAGCACAACACACCGCCACTGAACTGATGCAGCACAACACAGCACCACTGGACAGCACTGGACATATGGCAGCAGAGGACACAAGCACTGTGACTGGACAGATTCAGCACAAGCCACGGACACTGAGAGAATGGAGACATGTCCTCTCTGTATACTCTCCAATGCCGGAGTGAAAATGGCGGGGAAGCGCGTCTCCTTATATGGAATCCAAATCCCGCGAGAATCTGACAGCGGGATGATGATGTTTTGCCTCGTTCGGGTTTCCGAGTCAGGCGGGAAAATCCGAGCCTGGCTCGGAACCGGACTTGAATGGTGAAGTTTGGGAGGGTTCGGTTCTCTGAGAGCCGAACCCGCTCATCTCTAACCATTATACATGTTTACTTGCATACTTATCATTGAAAATATAATAGAGCTGAACGTATGTTGACTGTGATTGCTCCCACATTGTGTGCATGAATTAAATACTTATATTCTCATGTTCTCTGTGGCCAATCCACCTCTCTCTTTACACTTTGCATGGTAGCCGTCATTATCCGTTTGTGCTTACACCAGCCCTATCCTTGGGGCAAAAGATCCATCTGAAATATCGGCATAGCCCGTAATTACATTGACATGCACTGGCTGGACTTAGCCTACGTGAGAATGTCCAGTCACAGTCCATTAATGCCCTTTGGTTGCAACCGGAGCCGTAACCGAGATACTTACAGCTCTGCAGTGCCCGCAGTTACATGTGCTTGGTTCCAGAGCATGCACAGTGCAAAATACACAATGTACTCCTAGCAAAATACTACATCAACCCTTATGTTTTACAAAATAAATAGGAAAGCAGGTCTATTAACATATATTTCCTATGCTCTGTGAATTCTAACTAAAAAAGTCCCACATGGTATATGGAGTTCATCATGCAGCAACCTTTGCTCGGCTGAAGAAATAACTAGTGCTGACTGCTAATATGAGGCACCTCTACTGCTATAAGCTCAAATGCTATTAGGTTACTTTTTCTTAAGGTTCTCTGACGATCTTAATTCACTATGGGTTGCAGTGCAATATTAGCACTGTAACCAATTACATGACTGCAGTTGTGGTGCCTTCTAAGGGAAATGATATTCAATACAAAACCAGGTGTCATTTGTATTGACTATAATTGTCAGTGTAAACCCAGCACCTTAAACCGCTGAAGACGAACCGCACAGTAACTTAAACCCTTAGTCCTAGACAGTGATAGCAGGATCTTGAAGTCAAGCAGCAGCATTTTTGTTTAGGGCTGGGCTTGCGATTGCATTATGGGGCTAGATAGTGAAACTTTAGCAATGTTGGGCCTAATTTAGACCTGATCGCACCTCTGCGAATTTGCAGAGGTTTGCGTTCAGACAGTCGCCGCCCAGCCAGAGTAAAAATACACCCCGTGCAAGTCTGCATACGCCATGCGAAAAGCTCTGCAAATTCCGGTCAGCTGCAAATCCGTGGTGAAACTCACTCACCATCGAATGATTTTTCCAGTCTGTGCAGTTTGTGCATAGCCTAGAACTTACTCCTACAGTGCGAAAAAAACAGGCTGATCAGCTGAGCTGACGTCACACACCCGCCCTGAAAATACTTGGGAATTCCTGCATTTTTCCTGACTCCCAGAAAACGGCCAGTTACTACCCCCAAACGTACTCTTCCTGTCAATCAATCTGCGTACGCCTAGCGATCCAAAAGGACGCAGGATTTTTTTTTGGCCTCTTACTATCAGGTGATCAATCAACAACCATGCTTAGATGTAGGCTTACTTGAAACATGTGTTGTAAACTCCAGTGGAAGTTTCTTTTCCTCTCCACTTGGGTATAAAAACTCCCCAAAACAACCGTTTAATGGATAAAAACGGTATTTAATGGATAAAAAACATAGATACAAGAAAAAAAAACACAGTTGGACAGAGACACAATATTCTTATTGGGTAGATATCACAATCCCACAGCTTAATGAACGAGGTAAAAAAGAGCCCATATTTCTCACCATTTAGCTGGGTATACCCGGTATTGGTCTGTGTCTCCAAGATTACCACGCCACCTACGCGTTTCGACTGCTTTGGTCTTCCTCAGGGTGATGGTCCGAATTAGGCCTGTGGTTGTATAGTTTAGCAATATTCAAAATAGACACATGATGATGACACCACATCGCTAAAATAACTCTGTATATTGAGGCAATATTGGGATATATTTGGCATTTTGGAGACATGTTAACATTATAGAAATATTTGGGGACCTGCTATGGCCATATCACTGAGGGCATAAGATAGCAGTATGATGCTCTACGGTAGCTTTATTTTATGGTATATGCTAAATTTATGCCACTAGAGTATTGCTTTACATTGGCATGATGACCAGTGGCATACTCTAGGGGTGTTTCTAAGTGCCCATAACCCCCTCCCACCAAGGGAAGCCAGAGTGAGGCTAGATGACAGCCGCCTGGTTTCCCTATTAACCACTTGCCTGGCATGGTTGCATCAGATACGACCATGCCTGCAAGTGCTTTATCTGATCTGGTCACACAGGATGCGACCAGTCAGATAGACTGTGTTAGCAGCGGCAGGGAAGAGAAACTTCCCTCCGCTGCTGCTGTCAGAGGGACTGGAAGGTCCCTCTGCCTCCCTGCACCCTGCCCCTGTGTCTGCCGTGCTGCTGATCATTGATGATTAGTCAGCATGGCAGGATCCCCCCACCCAGCGGCTGCAGACAATAGCAGCCGCTGGTAAGTGTAAAACAACCCCTCCAAGCCACCCCCCAGCCCCTCCCCCCCCCACCCCCCCTGTGTACCTGGCAGCTGTACAGGATCTAAAAATTAAAGTTGCGATGGTCGCAATGTTACCGATGTTCCGATGGTCACGATGTTCCCGATCGAAGTTTTGATGTTTGGGGGAAATAATTTAAAATATGTATATATATATATACACAGAATTTTTAAACTAAAATAATTTGGAATAGGGTTAAATTCATGTTCTTCACCTAATTCACTCGTAAAAAACCCAGACAATTTCGGAGCGTTTTTATTGGGGAAAAAATCGTCAGTTAAGTGGTTAATTTGTGTCACTGAGTGGGTCAGATGCCATGTGTGGAACAGCAGCACATCACCTCCAGTATGAGTGAGACCCACAGTGAGGAAACATGCAGATCCAATGGGGAGTGCACAAATGTAGGCAATTGTCAGCGGCGAGTGCCAAGCTATGAGTACACAGTAGCCAGGATCATTGCGGGTGTGTCAGATGAGCTACTCCAGGCTGATGGAACTGAGGCCACACTTCAGCATAAATTAGGGTTATCTGTGTACTGTACAGGAGTGGGGAGGGCAAACTACGGGCAATGATAGACCTAGCCCAGTGACGTACGGTGGGGTGAGGCAGAGCCTTTCTTTCATACTAACATATAAACCAGAGATTTGACTATGTAAAGTATATGAAAATACAAAGAATATATTAGAAATATCCTCTTTTTATTATTGTAATCATTTTTATAGTCAAAACTCTGGAGTAAAAAGTTTATAACAGGTGAGGCTGTGCCTCCCCTGCCTATATTTTCCTCACATCTCTGATCAAAACTCACCAAATTGTCAGCAGTATATACTGCGGCATCTTTTCATAATGCCCATGTGAACTCTTTGGGTCATATATTGTGCGTAAATCCGGCTCTGGTACAGTGCCTCCTGAGCCATTTACCTCACTGAGTCCCTGACTATGCACATTCAGATGGGGACTTAGGAGAGAGATCTCTGCAGAAAAGTGGGGGAAATCTCTGTGTAGGAGTGAGGGGACCTGTGTACAGGAGTGGCAAGAGAGGAAATTATGCATAGACAGCTGAAGGCTCAGAAGAGTCATGTAACACCGCTTTCACATCTCCAGTGTTGGATCCAACCCGAGAATTGGAAACAGGTCCTTCCCGGGTGGTGATCCGGCACTTCACCCTAACAGCTGGCTTCCTGATCTAGCAATATGCTGGGTCGGGTTGTCATAGCAACAGTCGGTGGAGCCGGCATCGGAGGCGGCGCTGAGAGATGAGCTCACCTCCTCTTCCTATGCTAAGAATGGGTTCCGGGTCGCATCGACCCGGCAACCCATTTACACTGCCATTGACCTGGTCTTCAATCCGGTAAAAACCCTTCTTATTACCCGGGTTGAATTACCGGGTCAGGCGACCCGGGAATTCTCCATGGGCCCTTTCACATCACACAGTGACCCGTGTCGACCCGGCAACATGCCGGGTTGATACCGGGTGATTTTTGCAATGTGAAAGGGGCACTAGTGTACTAGTTAAGGATTTGAAGATATATATATATATATATATATATATATATATTTATAAAAGATTTATGTTTTAAAGCAAGTACAAACATGCAGAGTTAAGACGTTACACACGATGGTCTCTATATTTTCTCCTTTCTTTTATATACACCTTGATTATATGCTGGTCTGACGACCGAAGACGCCAACTAAGAAGCTAGGTCCACTCCCAAAATATTTGTTCACTTGAGCACATTTTGCACTTTGTACGTCTGCACTAGTAGGCACTTTTGAACGTAATTCTTTACTATTCTATGCGTGTTTCACAAATACACTGTTTTTTAGCAGCCACCCATAGATACTAATGGGGAGTGTTTTTTAAGAAGCAATTATATAAATTATTTACGTGTTATTACTTTGACACTTGTGTTCTTAGTTCCCAAAATTTCTCTCTCTCTCTCTCTCTCTCTCTCTCTCTCTCGGCTCAGGAGAGCAGTCTGTGTACAGGAGTGGGCGGGACCTGTGTACAGGAGAGGGGATATGGGATCTGTGTACAGGAGTGGGAGGTTGGGAACCTGTGAATATACAGTTAGAGTTTCAGGAGAGAGATCTGTGTACAGGAAAGAACATGGAGGGCATTAGCATATGACAGTAACATAGCAGTAACATAGTTGGTGAGGTTGAAAAAAGACTAGTAGTCCATCGAGTTCAACCTGAATTATATTGCCTTCCCTAATATATTTAGGCTAATGGCTATATCCTCGTATATATGTATTCCATATGCGTATTGCCCTTACAGTGAAGAATCCCTTCCTGCTCTGAGTATGAAATTTCTTCTCCTCAAGCCTTAGCGGGTGTATGCACGTTTTGTGTAGAGGTCTCTTAGTAAACAACTGACATGATAGCTCCGCATATTGCCCCTTTAAATATTTGTAATATTAATCATATCTCCTCTTAGTCGTCTCATTTCAAGTGTAAACATATCTAGCCTAGAAAGCCTCTCCTCATAGTCCAGTGTCTCCAACCCCTCAATCAGTTTGGTAGCTCGCCTCTGAACATTTTCAAGTTCTAATGTCTTTTTTATAGTGTGGTGCCCAGAACTGTACACAGTACTCAAGATGCGGCCGAACCAATGATTTGTACAGTGGCAGGATTACACTCTCATCCCTTGTCTCAATTCTCTTTTTAATGCATGCTAACTAGTGATGAGCGGGTTCGGATCCTCGGGATCCGAACCCGCCCGAACTTCACCTTTTTTTGCACGGGTCCGAGCAACTCGGATCCTCCTGCCTTGCTCAGTTAACCCGAACGCGCCCAAACGTCATCATCCCGCGGTCAGATTCTCGCGAGATTCGGATTCTATATAAGGAGCCGCGCGTCGCCGCCATTTTTAACTTGTGCATTGGAGATGATTGTGAGAGGACGTGGCTGGCGTCCTCTCAGTTTCTATGTTCAGTGGGCTGCAAATATCTGTGCTCAGTGTGTTGCAAATATCTGTGCTCAGTGTGCTGCAAGTGCAAATATCTACGTTCTCTGCCTGAAAAATGCTCCATATCTGTGCTCAGTGTGCTGCAAATATCTGTGCTCAGTGTGCTAATTGCTTTATTGTGGGGACTGGGGACCGGCAGTATTATATAGTAGGAGGACAGTGCAGAGTTTTGCTGACCAGTGACCACCAGTATTATACGTTCTCTGCCTGAAAAACGCTCCATATCTGTGCTGCATTGTAGTATATAGTAGGAGGACAGTGCAGAATTTTGCTGACCACCAGTATAACTATATATATATAGCAGTACGGTACAGTAGTCCACTGCTCTACCTCTGTGTCGTCAAGTATACTATCCCATCCATACCTGTGGTGCATTTCAGTTTTGCAGAGTTTGCTGACCACCAGTATATATTATATAGCAGTACGGTACAGTAGGCCACTGCTCTACCTACCTCTGTGTCGTCAAGTATACTATCCATCCATACCTGTGGTGCATTTCAGTTTTGCACAGTTTGCTGACCACCAGTATATAATATATAGCGGTACGGTACAGTAGGCCAATGCTCTACCTACCTCTGTGTCGTCAAGTATACTATCCATCCATACCTGTGGTGCATTTCAGTTTTGCACAGTTTGCTGACCACCAGTATATAATATATAGCAGTATGGTACAGTAGGCCACTGCTCTACCTACCTCTGTGTCGTCAAGTATACAATCCATCCATACCTGTGGTGCATTACAGTTTTGCACAGATTGCTGACCACTAGTATATAATTTATAGCAGTACGGTACAGAAGGCCACTGCTCTACCTACCTCTGTGTCATCAAGTATACTATCCATCCATACCTGTGGTGCATTTCAGTTTTGCACAGTTTGCTGACCACCAGTATATAATATATAGCAGTACGGTACAATAGGCCACTGCTCTACCTACCTCTGTGTCGTCAAGTATACTATCCATCCATACCTGTGGTGCATTTCAGTTTTGCACAGTTTGCTGACCACCAGTATATAATATATAGCAGTACGGTACAGAAGGCCACTGCTCTACCTACCTCTGTGTCGTCAAGTATAAAATCCATCCATACCTGTGGTGCATTTCAGTTTTGCACAGTTTGCTGACCACCAGTATATAATATATATCAGTACGGTACAGTAGGCCACTGCTCTACCTACCTCTGTGTCGTCAAGTATACTATCCATCCATACCTGTGGTGCATTTCAGTTTTGCACAGTTTGCTGACCACCAGTATATAATATATAGCAGTATGGTACAGTAGGCCACTGCTCTACCTACCTCTGTGTCGTCAAGTATACTATCCATCCATACCTGTTGTGCATTTTAGTTTTGCACAGTTTGTGGACCACCAGTATATAATATATAGCAGTACGGTACAGAAGGGCACTGCTCTACCTACCTCTGTGTTGTCAAGTATACTATCCATCCATACCTGTTGGGCATTTCAGTTTTGCAATTTGCTGACCACCAGTATATAATATATAGCAGTACGGTACAGAAGGCCACTGCTCTACCTACCTCTGTGTCGTCAAGTATACTATCCATCCATACCTGTGGTGCATTTCAGTTTTGCACAGTTTGCTGACCACCAGTATATAATATATAGCAGTATGGTACAGTAGGCCACTGCTATACCTACCTCTGTGTCGTCAAGTATACTATCCATCCATTCCTGTGGTGCATTTCAGTTTTGCACAGTTTGCTGACCACCTGTATATAATATATAGCAGTACGGTACAGTAGGCCACTGCTCTACCTACCTCTGTGTCGCCAAGTATACTATCCATCCATACCTGTGGTGCATTTCCGTTTTGCACAGTTTGCTGACCACCAGTATATAATATATAGCGGTACGGTACAGAAGGCCACTGCTCTACCTACCTCTGTGTCGTCAAGTATACTATCCATCCATACCTGTGGTGCATTTCAGTTTTGCACAGTTTGCTGACCACCAGTATATAATATATAGCAGTACGGTACAGTAGGCCACTGCTATACCTACCTCTGTGTTGTCAAGTATACTATCCATCCATACCTGTGGTGCATTTCAGTTTTGCACAGTTTGCGGACGACCAGTATATAATATATAGCAGTACGGTACAGAAGGGCACTGCTCTACCTACCTCTGTGTTGTCAAGTATACTATCCATCCATACCTGTTGGGCATTTCATTTTTGCAGTTTGCTGACCACCAGTATATAATATATAGCAGTACGGTACAGTAGGCCACTGCTCTACCTACCTCTGTGTCGTCAAGTATACTATCCATCCATACTTGTGATGCATTTCAGTTTTGCTGACCACCAGTATATAATATATAGCAGTACGGTACAGAAGGGCACTGCTCTACCTACCTCTGAGTTGTCAAGTATACTATACATCCATACCTGTGGTGCATTTCAGTTTTGCACAGTTTGCTGACCACCAGTATATAATATATAGCAGTACGGTACAGAAGGGCACTGCTCTACCTACCTCTGTGTTTTCAAGTATACTATCCATCCATACCTGTTGGGCATTTCATTTTTGCAGTTTGCTGACCACCAGTATATAATATATAGCAGTACGGTACAGAAGGCCACTGCTCTACCTACCTCTGTGTCGTCAAGTATACTATCCATCCATACCTGTGGTGCATTTCAGTTTTGCACAGTTTGCTGACCACCAGTATATAATATATATCAGTACGGTACAGTAGGCCACTGCTCTACCTACCTCTGTGTCGTCAAGTATACTATCCATCCATACCTGTGGTGTATTACAGTTTTGCACAGTTTGCTGACCACCTGTATATAATATATAGCAGTACGGTACAGAAGGCCACTGCTCTACCTACCTCTGTGTCGTCAAGTATACTATCCATCCATACCTGTGGTGCATTTCAGTTTTGCACAGTTTGCTGACCACCAGTATATAATATATAGCAGTATGGTACAGTAGGCCACTGCTCTACCTACCTCTGTGTCGTCAAGTATACTATCCATCTATACCTGTGGTGCATTTCAGTTTTGCACAGTTTGCTGACCACCAGTATATAATATATAGCAGTACGGTACAGAAGGCCACTGCTCTACCTACCTCTGTGTCGTCAAGTATACTATCCATCCATACCTGTGGTGCATTTCAGTTGTGCGCAGTATATATAGTAGTAGGCTATTGCTATTGATATATTACTGGCATATAATTCCACACATTATAAAATGGAGAACAAAAATGTGGAGGGTAAAATAGGGAAAGATCAAGATCCACTTCCACCTCGTGCTGAAGCTGCTGCCACTAGTCATGGCCGAGACGATGAAATGCCATCAACGTCGTCTGCCAAGGCCGATGCCCAATGTCATAGTAGAGAGCGTGTAAAATCCAAAAAAATAAAGATTAGTAAAATGACCCAAAAATCAAAATCAAAATCGTCTGAGGAGAAGCGTAAACTTGCCAATGTGCCATTTACGACACGGAGTGGCAAGGAACGGCTGAGACCCTGGCCTATGTTCATGGCTAGTGGTTCAGCTTCACATGAGGATGGAAGCACTCATCCTCCTGCTAGAAAACTTAAAAGAGTTAAGATGTCAAAAGCACAGCAAAAAACTCTGCGTTCTTCTAAATCACTAATCCCCAAGGAGAGTCCAATTGTGTCGGTTGCGATGCCTGACCTTCCCTGGACGGGAAGAGGTGGCGCCTACCACCATTTGCACGCCCCCTGCAAGTGCTGGAAGGAGCACCCGCAGTCCAGTTCCTGATAGTCAAATTGAAGATGTCACTGTTGAAGTACACCAGGATGAGGATATGGGTGTTGCTGGTGCTGGGGAGGAAATTGACAAGGAGGATTCTGATGGTGAGGTGGTTTGTTTAAGTCAGGCACCCGGGGAGACACCTGTTGTCCGTGGGACGAATATGGCCATTGACATGCCTGGTCAAATTACAAAAAAATTCACCTCGTCAGTGTGGAATTATTTCAACAGAAATGCGGACAACTGGTGTCAAGCTGTGTGTTGCCTTTGTCAAGCTGTAATAAGTAGGGGTAAGGACGTTAACCACCTAGGAACATCCTCCCTTATACGACACCTGAATCGCATTCATCAGAAGTCAGTGACAAGTTCAAAAACTTTGGGTGACAGCGGAAGCAGTACACTGACCACTAAATCCCTTCCTCTTGTAACCAAGCTCCTGCAAACCACACCACCAACTCCCCAGTGTCAATTTCCTCCTTAGACAGGAAAGCCAATAGTCCTGCAGGCCATGTCACTGTCAAGTCTGACGAGTCCTCTCCTGCCTGGGATTCCTCCGATGCATCCTTGAGTGTAACGCCTACTGCTGCTGGCGCTGCTGTAGTTGCTGCTGGGAGTCGATCGTCATCCCAGAGGGGAAGTCGGAAGACCACTTGTACTACTTCCAATAAGCAATTAACTGTCCAACAGTCCTTTGCGAGGAAGATGAAATATCACAGCAGTCAAACTGCTGCAAAGCGGATAACTCAGGCCTTGGCAGCCTGGGTGGTGAGAAACGTGTTTCCCGGTATCCACCGTTAATTCACAGGGAACTAGAGAATTGATTGAGGTACTGTGTCCCCGGTACCAAATACCATCTAGGTTCCATTTCTCTAGGCAGGCGATACCGAAAATGTACACAGACCTCAGAAAAAGACTCACCAGTGTCCTAAAAAATGCAGTTGTACCGAATGTCCACTTAACCACGGACATGTGGACAAGTGGAGCAGGGCAGACTCAGGACTATATGACTGTGACAGCCCACTGGGTAGATGTATTGCCTCCCGCAGCAAGAACAGCAGCGGCGGCATTAGTAGCAGTATCTCGCAAACGCCAACTCGTTCCTAGGCAGGCTACGCTTTGTATAACTGCTTTCCATAAAAGGCACACAGCTGACAACCTCTTACGGAAACTGAGGAACATCATCGCAGAATGGCTTACCTCAATTGGACTCTCCTGCGGATTTGTGACATCGGACAACGCCAGCAATATTGTGCGTGCATTACATGTGGGCAAATTCCAGCACGTCCCATGTTTTGCACATACATTGAATTTGGTGGTGCAGAATTATTTAAAAAACGACAGGGGCGTGCAAGAGATGCTGTCGGTGGCCCAAAGAATTGCGGGCCACTTTCGGCATTCAGCCACCGCGTGCCGAAGACTGGAGCACCAGCAAACAGTCCTGAACCTGCCCTGCCATCATCTGAAGCAAAAGGTGGTAACGAGGTGGAAGTCAACCCTCTATATGCTTCAGAGGATGGAGGAGCAGCAAAAGGCCATTCAAGCCTATACATCTGCCCAGGATATAGGCAAAGGAGGGGCAATGCACCTGACTCAAGCGCAGTGGAGAATGATTTCAATGTTGTGCAAGGTTCTGCAACCCTTTGAACTTGCCACACGTGAAGTCAGTTCAGACACTGCCAGCCTGAGTCAGGTCATTCCCCTCATCAGGCTTTTGCAGAAGAAGCTGGAGACATTGAAGGAGGAGCTAAAACAGAGCGATTCCGCTAGGAATGTGGGACTTGTGGATGGAGCCCTTAATTTGCTTAACCAGGATTCACGGGTGGTCAATCTGTTGAAATCAGAGCACTACATTTTGGCCACCGTGCTCGATCCTAGATTTAAAACCTACGTTGTATCTCTCTTTCTGGCAGACACAAGTCTGCAGAGGTTCAAAGTCCTGCTGGTGAGAAAATTGTCAAGTCAAGCGGAACGTGACCCATCAACAGCTCCTCCTTCACATTTTCCCGCAACTGGGGGTGCGAGGAAAAGGCTAAGAATTCCGAGCCCACCCACTGGCGGTGATGCAGGGCAGTCTGGAGTGAGTGCTGACATCTGGTCCGGACTGAAGGACCTGCCAACGATTACTGACATGTCGTCTACTGTCACTGCATATGATTCTGTCACCATTGAAAGAATGGTGGAGGATTATATGAGTGACCGCATCCAAGTAGGCACGTCAGACAGTCCGTACATATACTGGCAGGAAAGAGAGGCAATTTGGAGGCCCTTGCACAAACTGGCTTTATTTTACCTAAGTTGCCCCCCTCCAGTGTGTACTACGAAAGAGTGTTTAGTGCAGCTGCTCACCTTGTCAGCAATCGGCGTACGAGGTTACTTCCACAAAATGTGGAGAAGATGATGTTCATCAAAATGAATTATAATCAATTCCTCCGTGGAGACATTCACCAGCAATTGCCTCCTGAAAGTACACAGGGATCTGAGATGGTGGATTCCAGTGGGGACAAATTAATAATCTTTGAGGAGGGGGATGTACACTGTGAAAGGTGTGAAGAATCGGAGGAAGAGGAGGAGGTGGACATCTAGCCTCTGTAGAGGCAGTTTGTGCAAGGAGAGAATGATTGCTTCTTTTTTGGTGGGGGCCCAAACCAACCAGTCATTTCAGTCACAGTCGTGTGGCAGACCCTGTCGCTGAAATGATGGGTTTGTTAAAGTGTGCATGTCCTGTTTATACAACATAAGGGTGGGTGGGAGGGCACAAGGACAATTCCATCTTTTTTCTTTCATTTTTCTTTGCATCATGTGCTGTTTGGGGACTATTTTTTGAAGTTCCATCCTGTCTGACACTGCAGTGCCACTCCTAGATGGGCCAGGTATTTGTGTCAGCCACTTGGGTCGCTTAGCTTAGTCACACAGCTACCTCATTGCGCCTCTTTTTTTCTTTGCATCATGTAATGTTTGGGGACTATTTTTTTAATCTGCCATCCTGTCTGACACTGCAGTGCCACTCCTAGATGGGCCAGGTATTTGTGTCGGCCACTTGGGTCGCTTAGCTTAGTCACACAGCTACCTCATTGCGCCTCTTTTTTTCTTTGCATCATGTACTGTTTGGGGACTATTTTTTTGAAGTGCCATCCTGTCTGACACTGCAGTGCCACTCCTAGATGGGCCAGGTGTTTGTGTCGGCCACTTAGTCATCCAGCGACCTCAGTGCAAAGTTTAGGAAAAAATAATATTGTGAGGTGTGAGGTGTTCAGAATAGACTGAAAATGAGTGGAAATTATGGTTATTGAGGTTAATAATACTATGGGATCTAAATGACCCCCAAATTCTATGATTTAAGCTGTTTTTGAGGGGTTTTTGTAAAAAAACACCTGAATCCAAAACACACCCGAATCCGACAAAAAATTTTCAGGAAGGTTTTGCCAAAACACTGCCGCGGAACCGAATCCAAAACTAAAACACAAAACCCGAAAAATTTCCGGTGCACATCACTGCTAACACCTTGGCCCTCATTCCGAGTTGTTCGCTCGGTAAAATTCATCGCATCGCAGCGATTTTCCGCTTAGTGCGCATGCGCAATGTCCGCACTGCGACTGCGCCAAGTAACTTTGCTATGAAGATAGGATTTTTACTCACGGCTTTTTCTTCGCTCCGGCGATCGTAGTGTGATTGACAGGAATTGGGTGTTACTGGGCGGAAACAGGCCGTTTTATGGGCGTGTGGGAAAAAACGCTACCGTTTCCGGAAAAAACGCAGGAGTGGCCGGAGAAACGGGGGAGTGTCTGGGCGAACGCTGGGTGTGTTTGTGACGTCAAACCAGGGCCCTCATTCCGAGTTGTTCGCTCGCAAGGCGATTTTAGCAGTATTGCACACGCTAAGCCGCCGCCTACTGGGAGTGAATCTTAGCTTCTTAAAATTGCGAACGATGTATTCGCAATATTGCGATTACACACCTCGTAGCAGTTTCAGAGTAGCTTCAGACTTACTCGGCATCTGCGATCAGTTCAGTGCTTGTCGTTCCTGGTTTGACGTCACAAACACACCCAGCGTTCGCCCAGACACTCCTCCGTTTCTCCAGCCACTCCCGCGTTTTTCCGGAAACGGTAGCGTTTTTGTCCACACGCCCATAAAACGCTGTGTTTCCGCCCAGTAACACCCATTTCCTGTCAATCACACTACGTTCGCCGGTGCGAAGAAAAAGCCGTGAGTAAAAATCCTATCTTCATAGCAAATTTACTTGGCGCAGTCGCAGTGCGGACATTGCGCATGCGCACTAAGCGGAAAATCGCTGCGATGCGATGAAATTTACCGAGCGAACAACTCGGAATGAGGGCCATGGAACGACAAGCACTGAACTGATCGCAGATGCCGAGTTAGTCTGGAGCTACTCTGAAACTGCTACGAGGTGTGTAATCGCAATATTGCGAATACATCGTTCGCAATTTTAAGAAGCTAAGATTCACTCCCAGTAGGCGGCGGCTTAGCGTGTGCAATACTGCTAAAATCGCCTTGCGACCGAACAACTCGGAATGAGGGCCCTTATTTGCCTTTGTTGCTGCAGTTTGACATTGTGTGTTGCTTCTAAATCTACTATCAATGAACACCCCCAAATCCTTTTCTAATACAGTTTCCCCTATTTTTCCACATTTAATTGGTAGGTTGCCTGTTTATTCTTAGTCCCAAAGTGCATAACTTTACATTTTTCCACATTAAACTTTATGCACCATTTCATTGCCCAAACTTCCAGTTTAAATAAATCGCTCTGGAGAGACTCCATATCCAAATCTGACTGGATTACCCATCATATTTTAGTATCATCTGCAAAAAGTGACACTGTGCTTTCTAGTCCTACTCCTAAATCATTAATAAACATATTAAACAATAGTGGCCCCAGCACAGAACTTTAGCTCAGGTGGAAAACATCCCATTAATCACCACTCGCTGTTCCCTGTTATCAAGACAATTACTAACCCATGTACAAATAGTGTCTCCTATACCGAGCGCCCTTAATTTGAAAATCAGCTTCTTGTGAGGAACTGTGTCGAAAGCTTTTGCAAAATCCAGATAAACTACATCTATAGCGCGCGCCCTGGTCCAGATTGACACTTACTATCTTATAAAAGCTAATCAAATTTGTTTGGCATGACCTATTTCTCACAAAACCATGTTTGTTCTTATTAATAGCATGGGTGTTCTCCAAGTAGTCATGTATGCTGTCCCTTAGTATACTCTCCAGTAGTTTCTCCACTATTGATGTCAGACTAATGGGTCTATAGTTACCAGGATGACGTTTAATACCCTTTTTAAATATTGGGACTACATCCGCTGTACGCCAGACCTTTGGTACCATGCCTGATCTAAGTGACTCAGTGAAAATCAGATACAGTGGCCTTGCTATTTCAGCATTTAGCTCCATCAGAACCCTAGGATGTAGGCCATCTGGACCAAGGGATTTATTAGTCTTAATTTTTTTTAGTCATTCACGGACTACTTCCTCAGACAGATAGGTATTAAGTAGTGGGCCTTTATCAATACTATTATTTTTACTCACTAATCCCAAAATCTGGTCATCTCTAGTAAACACTGATGAGAAAAATGTGTTCAATATTTCAGCTTTTACATTGTCGTCATTTATAAGGAATCCCATTTCGCTTTTTAATGGTCCTATATTCTCTTTTTTTAGCCTCATTTTCTATTTTAGCTGCTCAGATTTTCTTTTTGCATTTTTTGTTACATTTCTTGTAGTACTGGAATGACTCCACCTTCCTGTCTGATTTGAAAGCTTTGAATGCTCGACTCTTTTTATCCATTTCTTCCTTACATTTTTTGTTTAACCACATTGGTTTGAATTTAGTGCTCTTATTTTATTTTTTTAAATTCAATAATTCTTTTTATTGGAATTTTACATTTTTTAAACTTACACAACAACAAAAATCAACAAAAACTGACATAAAGATCAACATACAGACAGCTGCACGTATATAAAGAAAAGAAAAAATTAAATAAATAAAAAAGGCACATAATACAACAGATGGATGAGGATTCAGATAAAGCTATATAACTGCAGAGCACTGGTGACCTGTCCTAATATACCACTCCCAATTTAAGCACAAGCACAGCAGATGTAGCACAATATATCGTAAGATAACAGAACATGGCTGGCCGCGGGCTATTCACCTCTAAAATATCCCAAATGAGAGAAATAAATACAGATCTGAGCCCTATTTATCCTTGAAATATCTATAGCCCATCCACTTTCCCCAAACTGTATGCAATTATTTTTCCGCTTTCCTAGCCAGGAACACAAATTTTTCATGTGCAATGGTTTCATTGACCAAAGAGATCCATGCCTTAGGTATTGGGGCTTCCCCAGCCAACCACAGCTGAGCTATGCAAACCCTAGCCAGAGCACATAGATTAATGACATAACGCCTGCTGGGCAGATCTAAAGCCTCCTCGTCTATAACCAACAATGCACACGTTACAGGCGTAAATATGGGAGAGGGAATACCCGTATCAATTATAACACGTATAACTTCTTTCCAGAACAACAACATCCTAGGGCATGACCAGAGCAGATGCCAAAAGTCAGCTCCCAGGCTTCCACACTTAGGGCACCTAGAACTATGAGATCCCCCAATATGCGCCAGTCTCAGTGGGGTCATGTACACCCTATGCAGTATATACAATTGTACTTGCTGGTATCTAAAGGAGGAAGTAGAGATCCGATGGGACCCCAAAGCATTCCTCCATATATCGTCCGACAATGGACCTACATCTGACTCCCATTTACCCCGAAGGGAAGCTAGAGGGTCAGTATGGTGCATCGGGAGTATACGACCATATATCCTAGAAATAGTGCTCTTATTTTTTACTGCACAAGGGGATGCACTTATGGGTATATTTGACAAGCATTGTTTTAAAAACATCCCACATTTCGTCCATGTTTTTTCTCTGAAACAAAGTTCCCCAATCTATGTCCTTTAGTGCATGTTTCAGCATGTTAAAATTAGCTTTTTTAAAGTTAAGAGTCTTAGTTGTACCCTTAGAGTGCTGCTTTTGAATGCTAATGTTGAATGTGATCATATTATGATCACTGTTACCCAAGGTCTCACCTACTGCGGTATTCGCTATTATCTCCACGTTGTTAGTTAGTACCAGGTCTAGTATAGTACCTAATCTGGTTGGTTCCTCAACTACTTGCGACAGGTAGTTATCCTTTAGCATATTTAAGAACCTTTTTCCCCTAGCTGTATTACATGATTCGCTGGCCCAATTTATGTCCAGATAATTAAAGTCCCCAATGAAGAGAACCTCCCCCCAGCCCTGTAGCTTTCTCAATTTGCATCAAGAGTTGTGCTTCCTCAATCGCACTAATATCAGGCGGTTTATAACATGTCGTTATGAAAAGTTTTTTTTGTACTTTTCTTTACCATAGAAATTTCAACCCATAATGCCTCCACAATATCTCCAGTTCCCTCATAAACACCCTCCTTTAAGTATGGTTTAATGTAAAGACATACACCACCCCCTCTTTAAATAGCCCTGTCTCTCCTGAAAAGAGTATATCCCTCGAAGTTAGTTACCCAATTGTGGGAGTCATCCCACCATGTCTCCGTGATACCTATAATATTGTATTGTTCCTTCATTACAAGCATTTCTAGTTCCCCCATTTTGCCTGAAAGGCTTCTTGCGTTAGTAAGCATACATTTTAGGTTTGTGATACCCTTATCTATTTGTCTAGTCATTGGTATCTTATGCCTTCTTACTTTAGTATTCCCTGATTTTTCAATTCTTGCTGTTCTTTCCCTCCCCCCTTCTCCACCCCCATTATACTTACTACCTCCCCCTTTGCTGTACTCCCTAATGAACCCGTAGTTTCTTTCTAAATCCTCCCCCCAGACATCTAGTTTAAAAGCTCCTTCAACCTTCTAACCATCCTGCCCCCCAGTACTGCTGCCCCCTCCTCATTCAGGTGCAATCCATTGCGACAGAAAGATGGCGCCTGACTGAGAAGTCGCCCAATGTTCCAGGAACACAAACCCTTCTTTCCTACACCAGTCTCTAAGCCACATGTTTACCTCCCTAACCTCCCTCTGCCTGCCTAGGCTAATGCGTGGCACAGGGAATATTTCAGAGAATATTACCTTAGATGTCTTTGTCTTAAGCTTCTGGCCTAAGAACCTATAGTCTTTCTTAAGGACATCCCACCTACCACTAACTTTGGAGTTGGTGCCAATGTGCACAAAGACTGCTGGGTCATTCCTAGCCCCTCCCAACAATCTTTCTACCTGGTCCACAATGTGTCGTACCTGAGCACCTGGGAGACAACAGACTGTATGCCGATCACAGTCCCGGTAGCAGATTGCCCTGTCTGTCTTCCTGATAATAGAATCCCCTACCACCACAATCTGACTAGGTACCTCACTAACTTTTTTCCCATCTGTACCGGAGGGACCGCTTCTCTGGTTGTTAGAGTGAACCGTCTCCTCCAGCTCCATCGTTTCTTCACTACCATCCTCAGTATCTTTGTCCAGTCGGGCGAATTTGTTGGGGTTTGGCAGATCGGAGTTGTCCTGTCTCCCCCTCTTCTTCTTCCTTCTAACCGTGACCCAGCTGGCTACCTGTTCATCCTCATCTACCAGTGTCCCCCTCTGCAACTCCTCCACCGTTCTATCTACAAACTTTGCTCGAGATTGTGAATACCCCTCAGTCGCTTAACGGTTTGTTCTAGATCAGTTACTTGGGCTTCCAGGGCAACCGTTTGCAAACACCTCATGCAGATGTATTCACACTGAGACGGTTGCTCCAGGTGTGCATACATCTTGCACAACATGCACTGAGTTAGATTCTCAATCAGGACCTCACCCATTTTGTTTGGAAGCTCTAACTCCCTGTTACCTTCAGAAAAACAATACAAACTATGCAATACAATACAGTACTATAGCCTAGCTGCGAAGAGAAACCATATTCAACAACAGAACAGTAATTAACAATACAGTGTGTATATAGTTATCAATGCAAAACAGTCACACAGTAATGCTAATGATACTCGCATGTCCTGGTGTAGCCTAGATCTGACTGGACCTCCTGCTGCAGTACCTGGTGTCCTGTTAGTGTCTGGACCTCCTACCACAGCACCCACTCACTGGTCACTGCTACCTTCATCCAGACATGCACCCGAATCACGGCTTCCGTCCTGCACGTGTACCCAACACCTTCATCCAGCTCCTGTGTCCGGCAACACCTTCCTGGCCCTTGCTCCTAGCTCCCAGCAGATGCACCCCTGCAGCAGGCTCCCAGCAAATGCACTCCTGCAGCAGGCTCCCAGCAGATGCACCCTTGCTGCAGGCTCCCAGCAGATGCACCCCTGCTGCAGGCTCCCAGCAAATGCACTCCTGCAGCAGGCTCCCAGCAGATGCACCCTTGCTGCGGGCTCCCAGCAGATGCACCCCTGCTGCAGGCTCCCAGCAGATGCACCCCTGCTGCAGGCTCCCAGCAGATGTGCCCTTGCATTGGGCTCCCAGCAGATTCGCCCCTGCAGTGGCACTTTTGTGATCGGGGTGGGGGTGGGGAGGTAGGAGGGGAGATCGATACCTCCTTACTACTGTCCGGCTCCCTGATGCACCCCCGTCCTGCTCCCTGCACCTCAGTCCGGCTCCCCCGGCTCAAGGGATTCCATGAACGGTCCTGCCTTATGACCCAACACCACCTCAGCCATCACTTTTTCGCGCAATACTACAGGGAATCCCTTCAGAACATTGGTGCTTGCTGCAGAGCTCGGGGGAAGTTGAGGTTGCACATTACTTAGATGATTTTCTCCTAGTGGGTCCAGCAGGCTCCCCGCGCTGCGCTAATCTACTTCAAAGTGCTGAAACACTGTTTCGAGCTTTCGGTGTCCCCATAGCATCTGATAAAACTGAAGGACCCTTGGAGGTCATTGTCTATTCAGTTATCGAAATGGATATCTTAGCTGGGCTGTGTCAGCTTCCTCAGGACAAAGTTTCGCGTTTGCATGACGGCGTTTTGCTGACGTTGGTGGGCGACAAGGTCACTCTTAGGCAGGCCCAATCGCTTTTGGGTTTGTTTAATTTCACTTGCAGGGTAATTCCAATCAGTAGGATCTTTTGCAGGAAGTTGGAGAGGGCGATGGTAGGAATGCGTTGTGCGCTTCATTACATTATGTTGGCCAGTGAGATCCGGAGGGATCTTTTGGTTTGGGACACTTTTTTGTCTAGCTTTAATGGCATGCATATTTGGGTGTCTCCTCCAGTTTCCAGTCCTGTTCTTCAGCTCTTTACAGATGCGGCTGGCACCACCGGGATTGGGGCCTTTTTCCATGGTGCTTGGTGTGCGGCTCCTTGGCTGGTTGAGTGAGTGATGGAGGGTCTGACGAACAAAATGTTGCTGTTGGAGGTTTTCCCAATCATGGTGGTGCTGGAGCTATGGTCTACCAAGCAGGAGAACAGGGAGGTGGTGTTCTGGTGTGACAATTTGGGCATCGTGCATGCTATCAATCAACAACACTCTACGTTGCTTCCGGTTATACGGGTTCTGGCGCAGATTGTCATATGATGCTTAGAAAGTAACATTAATCTTAGGGCGAAGCACGTCCCAGGTAGTGATAATGGGATTGCTATGCTCTGTCTCGCTTTGACTGGCTGCGCTTTACAAGGCTGGCACCTTGCGCTAACCCAATAGGCGAGTCTTGCCCCTTCTATGTATGGCAGGTTATCCGTCCGACATGGAGGGACTAGCTCTCTGTTTGCTGGCCCCAGTAACTTATGTGACTTATCTGTCTGCGTGGGAGCAGTAGAGCCAGTTTTTGATATGCAGGGGTGGTGGAGTTTAAATTCTTTACTTATTGCCTTTGTGTGGAGTTTATACTCGTCGGGTAAGTCCAGGGTGTATGTTGTTAAGTTACTTGCGGGCATATCCTATTTCCTTAATTTACCAGGGGAGCAGTATATTTCCAAATATTTTTTTCTGTCACAGGTACTTAAGGGTTGGGCACGTTCTGCCCCCACCCCTCCAGACACGCGATTGCCCATCGACGGTCACGGTCCAATGTTTTTACGTTTGTTTTGGGCATTGTTAGTAATTTGCACTTCACGTTTCGAGATTTTATTATTCATGTTGTCTTTTGTCGTGGCGTTCCACTGGGCATTCAAGGTGGGTGAATTGGTTGCCTCTGCGAGGCGGTTCACTTCGCCCTTACTGACGTCGCATGTGGTAATTCATGAGGATGGTATTTGGTGTTGGGTGCAGCAGTCCAAGATTGATCCAGTTGGTAGGGGACATTGGGTCTCCATGGTGTCACCATTAGGTGGGGGTCTTGATGAAGTTTTTGTTTACCATCAGTTTTAATTACGGTTTCTGCCGGCTGATGGAAGTTTGTGTTTTTTGCACAAGTCAAGTTAGGAGACCTGTTCCCTGCCCCTTAATTCCTTCCTCTGGTCAGGTTTAGGCTTGTTGCCCCCCCTTCCCCACCAAAGTCCTCTTTTTGCTTAGTTGTTGCATGCTTGGCTTTTCTGGTTTGAGAGTCATATGATTGGTTAGTTATTAATGTTGTTCATTCCTTTTCTACAGGTTTGCGTTTAGACAAGCAATTTATTTGGGTGATAGGTCACTCATAGGTATCCTGAAGCTTTTTCCTGCGTTGGGTAGGTAGGAGAGGAATGCGTTGGGAGGTATTCTGACACAGATTTGATGAAGCTGTGGATTTGTTCGGCTACCCGTTGTTCCTGATAGTGCATTTAGGGGGCAATGATTTGACATCTAGGTCCTCTCTGGATCTGAGATGTGAAATTAGGAGGCAATTGGTAGAACTGATTGTGGAATGGCCTTTCTGCAGGATTTTGTGGTCGGACTTTATCCTGTGTTTGGTTTGGCATGGTGTAGAGAGACCAGGTGCCATTGATTTGGTACGCAGAAGGGTTAACACGGTTGTGAGCCGTGGTGTGGCAGATAATGGTGGGTGTGCCATATCACACCCGGGCATCTCTAATAGAGATCACACTCTGTTTAGGGCTGATGGTGTGCATCTCTCAGAGGGGGGTATGTCTAGGTTTGTTGATGACATTTTTAGGGGTATCGGTTGGTTTAGAGCTGGTTTTTTAGAGTACGGTGTTAGAGTATGGTGGCGGTGCAGGTTTAGGGGAAATCTTTGAGGTGGCCGGTCTCAGAACAGCTTATGTGTAATGCTTGATATGATAGGTATATTTTTCCCTGGGGGGCAGTTCAGTCATAAGTTGGTGTGCATGAAGTATGAGTGCATCGGACATGGAGAGTTTAAGAACATGGAGCGCATTAGCATATGACAGTAGTGTCATAAACCTCCCGGCTATGTGTACTCATTCTTCTTTTAGGCACACCAGGGCTTAACATTTTTGTTGGGAGGGCTTAAATGAGTAGCTAGGGGAATGTGATTGGTTTAGCACGCAGGGAATGGGCTTGTGAGAGTTAAGCTGGGGTGTGGTAAGAGAACTGGTGTCTTTCTTATGGACGTTACCCTCCCATCCCTCTCTTTGTTCTTATTTTTTGTCTTTATGTGTCGGCTTGTTTTTGATTGGGTTTTGGATGGCCGGTCTCAGAACAGCTTATGTGTAATGCTTGATTTGATAGCTACATTTTTACCTAGGGGGCACTTCAGTCATGGAGGAGTCTAGGCATGGACAACGGTGGCAGACCGGAAGATATCACCGAACCAGGTGGGCCCTCCTTTCTCCTTCTACATGACTGGACTGTCGCCTCAAGTCGATGCTGATGTAGGCAGATGGCCTCATCGGTTTGTGGTGTTGTCTCCCCAAGGCTTGCGCAGTCGGCCCTGCCTTTGTGAGTTGGATGGGCAAGGAAGGTGGCAGTTGGCTCTTCCTTGTTTGTCGGGAAGTTGGCCCTGGTTCATATAGTTAATGTTACCGTTTTTACTTATGCTAGGCCATTCTTATCCAGCCACCATACTTTAGTTAGCTTTACAATGTAAAATTTAAATAGTTTAAACCAGTGGTTCTTAACCTGAGTTCGATCAAATCCCATGGGTTCGGTGAGTCAGTCTCAGGGGTTCGGCGGAGTTGTGTGTCCATTCCGTTCGCCAGGTTTGCCAGGTGCATTAATATACTTTTGCCATTCACACAATACTTTTATGGCATTTTCAATGTTTCACTATAAAAAACTGAAGGCTATTGACGAATGGCAAAAAATGCCATGCATGGCACGACCTGGCAGCCCTGCCATTGACCCCACTCATATGACTCGCAATGTCACGCTCAGCATGGCCATCATCAGAGCCGGCCCTAGCCAATATGATGCCCTAGGCAAGATTTTGGATGGTGCCCCCTAGCACCACCGCTGGTTCCGCCTCTGACCTTGTACCTCTTTCCCAGCACCATCAACCCATAGCAGTCTTTATTTTGGGGTTTGTACCCCCTATATATTAAATAGGAACAGTTTGCACATTTGGCACACAGCCCAAAAAGGGGGGTGTTTTTGCTGGCAAGGGGCATGGCCATACAATAGTAACCCCAATTCCAATTACGCCACACAGTACTGAAACTTTATTCAAGTTTGATCATGCGATAGTGCCCATAATTCACATTACATCCCACAGTAGTATCACTTTACCTTATAAACATTACTCCTCACAGTAGAGCCCCTTATTCACATTACATCACACTGAATTGGTCCTTATTCACATTATACCACACCCTATTGCTCTTTAGTCACATTAGATGACACAGTAGGGCCCTCTCTATATGCAACGCCACATAGTAGAGCCCCTTATACACATAATGCCACAGAGTAATGCCCCTTACACAAATGAGACACATTATTAATGTCCTTATGAACATAATGCACCTTACACAATATGACAACCTTTATTAATGCCCTTTTACACGTAATGTCCCTTACACATATGCCGCACATTATTAATGCCCTTATACACATAATGACACACATAGTGCCCCCTACACATTTGCTGCACATTATTAGTGCCCCTATACACATAATGACACACATACAGTAGTACCCTGTTACACATATGCCGCACATTATTAATGCCCTTATACACATAATGACGCACATAGTACCCCTTACACATATGTTGCACATTATTAATGCATTTTTAGTTTACATGACACACATAATGCTCCTTACACATATTCCGAACACTACTGCACAAACAACCTACTCACATGCACACAGCACTCACACTGCCACTAACACTGTGACCTCTGCCTCTGCTTTAATACAGATGTGTCCTCATAAATCTTGCCTCAATGCCAACGTCGGGCGCCTTTTTTAATGAAAATGCATCTTATTTGCATTGCTATGTGGCTAGGATGCACAAGCTGCTTCTGCTGATTAAAATGATATGCAGCATGCCTATATACTGTGTGAGACTGTGGCTGCATATGAAATGTTACACACAGAATATAGGCATGCCGCATATCATTTTAATCAGCAGAAGCTGCTGATGCCCCTAGGCATATCAAATGCCCTAGGCAATTGCCTAGTTTGCCTATGCCTATGGCCGGCTCTTGACATCATTGGCTGCTCACTTGGCTTTGATATCTGTGCTGCAGGGAACTTGGGGTGCTCAGTAGTCGACTTGTGACTGCCGTGATTGTACGTCATTTGTAATTTCCTTTTTAATATTCCAATCCCTTCTTACTATGTTGAGCAAAATAAGAAAGTGGTCGGACAAATACGTACAATATGGATTCACGTGTATAACGGAATGTGATGGAAGTCAGCATCCTCAATGCATGATTTGCAATGCCAAGTTGAGCAATTCTAGTCTAGCACTGGCAAAACTAAGGGACCACTTCCTAAAGCTGCATGGAGATGGGAAATACAAGAACACAATGCTTGCTGAATTCAAGGTGAAGAGAGCCAGATTCTATGAAAGGGCTACTCTACCTGTTCTCGGCTTTGTACTCATCAACAAAACCAATCTTAACAGCATCATACGAAGTTGCATACCTGATCGTAAAGCAGGAAAACCACACACCATTGGTGAAATACTCGTAAAACCAGCTGTGTTGAAGATGGCAAATATCATGCTGGGAAAAGCTGCTAAAAATAAGTTGTCCCAAATTCCTCTTTCAAATGACACCATCAGCAGCAGAATAGATGACATGAGCAATGACATCTTGGCTCAAGTAGTTGCAGATCCTATTTCAAGCCCAGCAAAATGTAGCCTCCAACTCGACGAGACCACCGATGTTTCCAATCTAAGCCAGCTTGTTGTATTTGTGCGCTATGTGAAAGACGACATGATAAAGAAAGATTTTTTATTTTGTAACCCTCTTACAACAACAAAAACAACTAAGGCAGCTGACGTGAAGAAACTTGTGGATGACTTCTTCAGAGACAACGATCTTTCGTGGGATATGGTTTCTGCAATTTGTGCGGATGGAGCTCCAGCCATGCTGGGAAAAATCTCTGGTTTTGGTGCGCTGGTGAAAGTCGCTGCACCACACATCATTGTTATGCACTGTGTTCTGCACAGGCATGTGTTGGCAACAAAAACCTTGCGCCCAAAACTGGCAGAAGTATTAAAAATTGTAGTGGAATCATGTGTGAACTATGGGGGTCATTCTGAGTTGATCGCTAGCTGCCGTTGTTCGCAGCACAACAATCAGGCTAAAAATTGGCATATCTGCGCATGCGTATGCACCGCAATGCGCAGGCGCATTGTACAGGTACAATGAGCATCATGGGTTTGCACAGAGTCTAACGAACATTCCTGTCGCACGGCCGAACGAAGGAAGATTGACATGTAGTGGGCGTTTCTGGGTGGCAACTGACCGTTTTCAAGGAGTGTTTGGCAAAACGCAGGCGTGCTGAAAAAACGCAGGCGTGGCTGAGCGTTCGATTGGGCGTGTGTGTGACGTCATAAGCCGTCCCTCCATCATTAGAATCAACGCACACGAAGAGTAACTACAGGGCTGGTCTTGTTTTGCACAAAAAGATTTTGCAGGCGCTCTGCTGCACAAGCGTTCGCACTTCTGCAAAGTGAAAATACACTCCCAGTGGGCGGCGGCATAGCGTTTGCACGGCTGCTAAGAACTGCTAGCGAGCGATCAACTCGGAATGACCCCCTATTTGCGAAATAGTGTTCTGATGCACCGCATCATCAAAGAGCTGTATAATGAAATGGGCTCTGAATTTGAGGTACTTCTATACCATTCTAATTAGAGATGAGCACCGGATATTTTTCGGGTTTTGTGTTTTGGTTTTGGATTTGGTTCCGCGGCCGTGTTTTGGATTCAGACGCGTTTTGGCAAAACCTCCCTGAAAATTTTTTGTCGGATTCGGGTGTGTTTTGGATTCGGGTGTTTTTTTACAAAAAACCCTCAAGAACAGCTTAAATCATAGAATTTGGGGGTCATTTTGATCCCATAGTATTATTAACCTCAATAACCATAATTTCCACGCATTTCCAGTCTATTCTGAACACCTCACAATATTATTTTTAGTCCTAAAATTTGCACCGAGGTCGCTGGATGGCTGAGCTAAGCGACCCAAGTGGCCAACACAAACACCTGGCCCATCTAGGAGTGGCACTGCAGTGTCAGACAGGATGGCAGATTAAAAAAATAGTCCCCAAACAGCACATGATGCAAAGAAAAAAAGAGGTGCACCAAGGTCGCTGTGTGACTAAGCTAAGCGACCCAAGTGGCCGACACAAATACCTGGCCCATCTAGGAGTGTCACTGCAGTGTCAGACATGATGGCAGATTAAAAAAATAGTCCCCAAACAGCACATGAGTCAAAGAAAAAAAGAGGTGCACCAAGGTCGCTGTGTGACTAAGCTAAGCGACCCAAGTGGCCGACACAAACACCTGGCCCATCTAGGAGTGTCACTGCAGTGTCAGACAGGATGGCAGATTAAAAAAATAGTCCCCAAACAGCACATGATGCAAAGAAAAAAGGAGGTGCACCAAGGTCGCTGTGTGACTAAGCTAAGCGACCCAAGTGGCCAACACAAACACCTGGCCCATCTAGGAGTGTCACTGCAGTGTCAGACAGGATGGTAGATTAAAAAAATAGTCCCCAAACAGCACATGATGCAAAGAAAAAAAGAGGTGCACCAAGGTCGCTGTGTGACTAAGCTAAGCGACCCAAGTGGCCAACACAAACACCTGGCCCATCTAGGAGTGTCACTGCAGTGTCAGACAGGATGGTAGATTAAAAAATAGTCCCCAAACAGCACATGATGCAAAGAAAAAAAGAGGTGCACCAAGGTCGCTGTGTGACTAAGCTAAGCGACCCAAGTGGCCGACACAAACACCTGGCCCATCTAGGAGTGGCACTGCAGTGTCAGACAGGATGGCAGATTAAAAAAATAGTCCCCAAACAGCACATGATGCAAAGAAAAAAAGAGGTGCACCAAGGTCGCTGTGTGACTAAGCTAAGCGACCCAAGTGGCCGACACAAACACCTGGCCCATCTAGGAGTGGCACTGCAGTGTCAGACAGGATGGCAGATTAAAAAAATAGTCCCCAAACAGCACATGATGCAAAGAAAAAAAGAGGTGCACCAAGGTCGCTGTGTGACTAAGCTAAGCCACCCAAGTGGCCGACACAAACACCTGGCCCATCTAGGAGTGGCACTGCAGTGTCAGACAGGACGGCAGATTTAAAAAATAGTCCCCAAACTGCACATGATGCAAAGAAAAAAAGAGGTGCAATGTGGTAGCTGTGTGACTAAGCTAAGTGACCCAAGTGGCCGACACAAACACCTGGCCCATCTAGGAGTGGCACTGCAGTTTTCTAGCGAGAGTATGAGTGCTTCCATCCTCATGTGAATCTCAATCACTAGCCATGAACATAGGCCAGGGCCTCAGCCGTTTCTTGCCACTCCGTGTCGTAAATGGCATATTGGCAAGTTTACGCTTCTCATCAGACGTTTTTAATTTAGATTTTTGGGTCATTTTACTGAACTTTTGTTTTTTGGATTTTACATGCTCTCTACTATGACATTGGGCATCGGCCTTGGCAGACGACGTTGATGGCATTTCATCATCTCGGCCATGACTAGTGGCAGCAGCTTCAGCACGAGGTGGAAGTGGATCTTGATCTTTCCCTATTTTACCCTCCACATTTTTGTTCTCCATTTTTTAATGTGTGGAATTATATGCCAGTAATATATCAATAGCAAATGCCTACTGTCCCGTACTGCTATATATTATATACTGGTGGTCAGCAAAATTCTGCACTGTCCTCCTACTATATATACTGCGCACAACTAAAATGCACCACAGGTATGGATGGATAGTATACTTGACGACACAGAGGTAGGTAGAGCAGTGGCCTACTGTACCGTACTGCTATATATTATATACTGGTGGTCAGCAAAATTATGCACTGTACTCCTACTATATATACTGCGCACAACTAAAATGCACCACAGGTATGGATGGATAGTATACTTGACGACACAGAGGTAGGTAGAGCAGTGGCCTACTGTACCGTACTGCTATATATTATATACTGATGGTCAGCAAAATTCTGCACTGTCCTCCTACTATATATACTGCGCACAACAACTAAAATGCACCACAGGTATGGATGGATAGTATACTTGATGACACAGAAGTAGGTAGAGCAGTGGACTACTGTACCGTACTGATATAAATTCTGGTGGTCACTGGTCAGCAAAATTCTGCACTGTCCTCCTACTATATACTACAATGCAGCACAGATATGGAGCGTTTTTCAGGCAGAGAACGTATAATACTGGTGGTCACTGGTCAGCAAAACTCTGCACTGTCCTCCTACTATATAATACTGCCGGTACCCAGTCTCCACAATAAAGCACACTGAGCACAGATATTTGCAGCACACTGAGCACAGATATGGAGCCTTTTTCAGGCAGAGAACGTAGATATTTTCAGCACACTGAGCACAGATATTTGCAAGCACACTGAGCACAGATATTTGCAGCACACTGAGCACAGATATTTGCTGCACACTGAACACAACTGAGAGAACACTGCACGTCCTCTCCCTATCATCTCCAATGCACGAGTGAAAATGGTGGCGACGCGCGGCTCCTTATATAGAATACGAATCTCGCGAGAATACGACAGCGGGATGATGATGTTCGGGCGCGCTCGGGTTAACCGAGCAAGGCTGGAAGATCCGAGGCTGCCTCGGAACAGACTAAAATGGGTGAAGTTCGGGGGGTTCGGATACCGAGGAACCGAACCCGCTCATCTCTAATTCTAATATTCAGTGGTTATCCCGGGGAAAGGTGCTGAATCGTGTTTTTGCCATGCGTGTGGAATTAGCCCTGTTTTTGCGAGAGGACCAACATTGTCATTCAGATTGCTTCTAAATTTCTGAGTTCATTCTTATTTTAGTGTACATGGTCGATATTATTATTATTACATTTTATTTATAAGGCGCCACATGTGTTTCGCAGCGCCGTACAAAGGACAGTACAGGGGACAAAACATTGCATTACAGTAAATAAATAACAGAAATAGAGTACAGGTAACAGAGCACCACACATTCTCAAGACATAATACAGCTAAGATGTAAGTATTGAGGGAATGATCATCGTACTACTAGAGGCTGGTGGCCATAGATGGAGATGAGCCTTTACTAGCAGGATAAAGATGGTCGTTGAGTAGGGGAGAGCTGTGAGTGAAATGTGTTGAGACGAGGGCTTAGATAACAAGAGGAAAGAGGGCCCTGCTCTGAAGAGCTAACAATCTATTGGGGAGGGGCGACAGACAGATGACAAGAAGTGCAGGCAAGTGGGAGGTAGCCTGATGGCAGTATGCAAGCAAAGCTGAGATGTTCACGGCATGAGGCAGGGGGGTGGAGGCGCGGCTTAAGCACTGGGTTATGCATCAGGAGGGTATGCTTTGATGAATAGGTGGGTTTTTAGTGCCCGTTTGAAGCTTTGCAAGGTTGGGGAGAGTCTAATGGAGCGGGGGAGTGCGTTCCACTGAAGGGGTGCAGCACGGGCAAAATCCTGAACTCGTGCATGGGAAGCAGTGACCAGGGCGGTGGAGAGGCGACGGTCATTAGTCGACCGTAGGGGGCGGGAGGGAGTATGAAGGGAAAGGAGGTTTGTAGATGTAGGGAGCAGTGGAATTAGAGATGGCCTTGTATGTGAGGGTGATGAGTTTGAAGAGGATTCTGTAGGGGAATGGGAGCCAGTGTAGATTTTGTTGAAGGGGAGTGGCAGATGTGGTGCGGCGGGAGAGGAAGATAAGCCTAGCTGCGGAGTTCAGGACAGATTGGAGGAGAGCAAGATGGGAGCAAGCGAGGCCAGTGAGGAGGACATTGCAGTAGTCAAGTCGTGAGATGACCAGTGAGTGGATGATGAGTTTAGTTGCACTCTGGGAGAGATATGGCCTGACACGAGCAATGTTACGTAGCTGGAAACGACAGGATTGTGCCAGAGCTTGGATGTGGGGTGCAAAGGAGAGGGAGGAGTCAAGAGTGACGCCCAGGCAGCGGAGTTGGGGAACGGGGGAGATGGTGGTGTTGTCAACAATGATGGAGATATTGGTCGGGGGTGTTGCTCTGGATGGGGGGAAGATGATGAGTTCCGTTTTGTCCATGTTGAGCTTTAGAGAGCGTTCAGACATCCAGGAGGAGATTGCAGAGAGGCAGCTGGAAACCTGAGAGAGAACAGAGGGGGACAGATCAGGAGATGAGAGGTAGAGTTGTGTGTCATCAGCATAGAGGTGGTATTGAAGGCCAAATGAGTTAATGAGCGCACCCAGGGAAGAGGTATACAGGGAGAACAGAAGGGGTCCAAGGACAGAACCCTGAGGGACACCAACAGGAAGGATGGAAGGGTGTGAGGTGGTGCTTGAGGCAGACACAGAGAAGGAGCAGTTAGTGAGGTAAGAAGAAAACCAGTCAAGGACAGTGCTAGAGAGGCCAGCGTTTTGGAGTGTGCCGAGGAGGAGAGGATGATCTACGGTGTCAAAGGCAGCAGAGAGGTCCAGAAGGATGAGCAGAGAGAAGTGGCCCCTGGATTTGGCCGAAAGCAGGTCATTGGTGACTTTCACCATGGCAGTCTCAGTTGAGTGGAGTGGGCGAAAGCCAGATTGTAGTGGATCGAGGATGGAGTTGTCAGAGAGGTAGCTTGTGAGACGGCTGTAGACTAGTCATTCAAGTAATTTGGAGGCGAAAGGGAGAAGAGAGATGGGGCGGTAGTTAATGGGTGATGAGGGGTCGAGGTTGGGTTTTTTGAGAATAGGCGAGACCAGAGCATGTTTGAATGGTGAGGGGAAGATGCCGGTGGAGAGGGACAGGTTAAAGAGGTGAGCAAGGTGGGAGCAGGCAGTGGGGGAGAGGGAGCGGAGAAGACGGGAGGGAAGGGGGTCCAGGGGGCAGGTGGTGGGGGGGGGGGGATAAGATGAGGGAGTGGACTTCCTTTTCTGAAGTGGGATGGAAGGAGGACAGGGTGGGATAGATGGAGGGGAGGGATAAAGGGGGCAGGGGGGTAGCAGAGGGGTGACGGCGGGAGATGTCGTGTCGGATATCCTCAATTTTGGAGATGAAGAAGGAGGCAAAGTCAGTGGCAGTGAGGGAGGATGGGAGGGGAGGAGGAGGGGGGCGAAGGAGAGTGTTGAAAGTTTCAAAGAGACGGTGTGGACAGGAGGACTGAGAAGAGATGAGTGCTTGGAAAAAGGATTGCTTGGCGAGGGAAAGAGCAGAGCTGTAGGAGGAGAGAATAAACTTGAAATGGAGGAAGTCCGCCAGAGAGTGAGATCTCCTCCAGGAGCGTTCAGCGGAGTGTGAGCATTTTTGTAAGAAACGTGTTAGTTTGGTGTGCCAGGGTTGGGGTTTGGAGCGGCGGAGGGGGACAGAGGAGAGGGGTGCCACAGAGTCGAGAGCAGCGGTTAGGGAAGAATTATAGAAGGTGGCTGCCTGGTTGGGACAAGTCATAGTGGAAAGAGGAGAGAGGAAAGTCTCGAGGGAGGACATGAAAGTGGGGTTGAGAGACCCGAGATTTCTTCGATGCTCTCAATTATCTCAATCAACAGATGCAGGGGGGTGGAGTCAACATTATTGAAGCGGAAGAAAACCTGAAGGCTTTTCAAAAAAAGCTGCCGTTATGGAAACGACGAACAGAGAATGATAACTTCGCAAACTTTCCCCTGCTAGACAATTGTGTAAGATCAAAGATGACTTTAAAATCTGAGACATTTATGTACCCGGAGAACTGAAGCAAGCAATTGCCATGCACTTAGATGAGCTCGCAAAGTCTCTTGACGGATACTTCCCCACCAGAGAGTCATATACAACATGGGTGAGACAGCCGTTCACATTTTTGCGACACCAGATGTCAATGATGAGTACCTCAACGAAAACTTTGAATTTCAGTAGAGCCAGGTTCAACAGCAACTCTTCAGAACAATGTTTTGGTGTCACCAACTTGTACCGTACCCTCTTATTGCTAAGAAAGCCCTTGAGATACTCATACAGTTTGTTACAACGTATCTTTGCGAGCAATCCTTTTCGAGGATGGTAGACATAAAAAAGAAGAAAAGGAACAGACTTTGTTGCGAAAATGATATGAGAGTGGCCCTTGCCAAGGTGAAGCTGCGCATTTCTGAACTTGTCTCTGAAAGGCAACAGCAAAAGTCACATTGATTTGCAGAAAATATTCATTGTGTTATGTTTTTGTGTGACATTCATGTTTTGTTGGTTTTGTTCTTTGAACACAGTGATTTTATGTGCAACTGATGCATGGTTAATTTTGTGCACTAATAAAATATATATATATCTCTATGTTTTCAATTTGAAGAAAAATAAAAATATTTTTTCCAACTATGAAGGGTTCGGTGTATGCATGTATGAAACTTGCGGGGTTCAGTACCTCCAACAAGGTTAAGAACCACTAGTTTAAACCCTTTCAAAAAGCTGACCCCATTTCACCGCAATTACAGTTGTCCATGTATTTATTTTAGATAAGTTGAAGTGTGCATGAAGTGTGAGTGCATCGGCCGTGGAGAGTTTATGGGTGGGACCTGTATACAGGAGTAGGGAATGTGGGATCTGTGTACAGTAGTGGGAGGTTGGGGACTTGGGAGAGGGATCTGTGTATAGGAGTTAGGGGACTATGCACAGGAGTAGGGCGTGAGGGACCCATGTACAAGAAGGGTGACGGACCTGTGCATAAACTGATGAGAGCTCAGGAGAGGGATTTGTGTACACGGATTGTAAAGAATATGTCAACAGGAGTGAGAGGGACCTGTGTACAGGAGTAGTGAGTGTGTACAGGAGTGGGGGCACAACCTGTATACAGGAGTAGGGGGATGGGGACCTGTGTACAGGAGTAGGGGGTGTGGGTGTGTGTACAGGAGTGGTAGGTGGTAGACCTGTGCATATAAAGAGAGGGGCTCGGGAGAGGGTTCTGTATACTTTGGTAAGAGGGTGGAGGAATCTTGCACAAGAGAAAGGTGGTGGAAGGACCCGTGTACAAGAGAGCGGTTGGAGACCTTTGCATATACAGATTGGAACTCATTTGAGGGATCTGTGTACAGTAGTGGGTAGTGGGTGATCTGGGCATATAAAGGAGAGCGATCTATATAAAGGAGTGTGTGTGTCTGTGGGACTGTGTACAAGTGTCGGGGGTGGAGAATCTGTGTATAGGAGCGGAGGGTGGGGGGGCCTGTACATACACAGATGAGGGTTCTGTGTACATGAGTAGGGTGTGTGGTATCTGTGTACAGGAGTGGAGGCTTGGGAGAAGTATCTGTGTACAGGAGTTGTGGGGGACCTCTCTAGAAGAGTAGAAGAGTGAGATACTGGGCAAACAGGGGGGAGAAAATGAGAATGAAATATAGGAGGATAATTAGATGGGAAGGGTGTGCGGCAGTGGTGGTGGTGGTGGTGGTGGGGAGGTCAGAAAAAAATAGCCTGATGCATAGGCTTGCCATCAAAAATTGTGGGGCATAGGACTGCCCCCCATCGTGACTCCCATGGGGGGGGGAGTGAGAGCTATAGGGACACGCTAGAGATAAACAGAGGAAATAGGCGTAAGAGTGAGAGGAGGAATAGGGTTAGACGGGAGAGAGAGGAGGAATAGGGGGAGATGGGAGGGGAGAGCGAGAGGAATAGGAGGTATTGGGAGATAGAGGACGAGTCCCATTGCGGGGGGGGGGGGGGGGGGATAGAGGCAAACTGATATTTATTGCAACCTGCGGTACTACAAGATTCAGTCTATTTGATGTATAATGCTCCATTTGAAACACAGCTACTATATGTTGCATAATACAGCTATCCAGTTTCTGTAGACTGAGAGACAGAGAGAGAGAGAGAGAGAGAGAGAGAGAGAGAGAGAGAGAGAGAGAGAGAGAGAGAGAGGGGGGGGGATAGGGAGAAATAGGAAAGAAAGAGGGGGAATAGTAGGAGAGAGAGCCCTGACTAGGATACAGCAGACAAGTACTCACCTTGGTGGGGAGTCTGAGAGGGTGGTCCTGGTTGCATTGTTATCCTTTAGCCTCAATTGTCCTCTTTAGATCCGCACATCTTGCTGGGTCCTCCTCCTCCTCTACCCACAGTTTATACTGCTGTACCTGTGTATAATGCCCAGATGTACACTTTAGCTCATACAGTATATTGTGTGTAAATCTGGCTCTGGTGCTAGCTAGTGCCTACTGTGCCATTTAGCTCACCGCACGTCCCTGGTAGCTATGCACATCACATTTCTTTGATGCATATTAACAACTTATCCAGGTGCCCTTCCGATATAAATAATAAACACACCAAACATGGGACAGCACCCAAGAGTCAATAAGCCGCTCAATGCACAACCTGTGTGGTAGTCAATATTTCGGAGGTTTATTCTGAAACATATAAACACACACATCGAGAAACCTAATTCTACAAAGTCTGTGTTTGCCCATTACGAGGTTTTATGTTACAAGCGTAGTGCTATTGTGTTGGCCACATATCTGTGCTTACAGTACTTTAGCATGTACTGTGTCATTGTCATAATAAATATATGTTGAATCATGTATGATTAATTGAGGAAGGATATTTTAAATATGCATTATAAACATTCCGTTACTTTAACATTGGCAGCTAGCCCCATTCTCAAGTGTGATTGCAGCAGCAACACTTTCTCTCCTAATATTTACAACATGTCAGTCACGTGTTTGGAGATAATGTTTCTGCTAAAGCTCAGCAGCTATTTCTGGCAGTGAAGGAGTTAGCCAAGTCTCCCATTCTGCCACATTTTGAAGTGCTAAGCCGCAAGCGGCATTCCATGTGGAATCACATTTGGACTGATTAACTCTGCGTTAATTCAATTAACAACATGTCACGTTAATTACATAAATGCATTTTTGCAGTAGAGTGAGAAAAGCACATCAGTCCATGGCAGATTTTATATAATCTTTTGGGGGATTTTAGCACAACTGCAAATATCCTGGTTTATAAAGATCAAGTAGATGGGCAGCAACAAGTAAGACCTGATGGGGGCAGCACGTGAGTTACTCGGATGCATGAGGTAGACCAAAGCTTTGTTATTAAGTGTTGATTAGACATTTTGTCATTCCTCATATAAATGATCCTTTGTGTCATTTTTCTTCTCTGGAAAGCCATTTCGATGCCATCGTTAATCAAGTGTATAAACATAAATAGTTAATGTGGTGTAGGAGCAATCTGCTATGTTGTATAGCAGCTGGTACACCATCATGATGGCAGACATTTTTATGTAGATTCACTTCTTTTTTAATTGCTTTTAAGATGTAAAATTGCAATTTAATGGATAAAATAAGGGCATATTGTTAGCATAAAAAAGAACAATGCACAGTCATAGCTGCTGTAATTGTTATTACATATTGGGGGTTAGGTACCAATACGCAGAAGTAACGTTTCTCTTGTGTGTTTAGTTACAGCAGTATTTCCATTCCCTTAGCCTTACACTAGTTTGTGTAGCATACCTTTTATATAACCGCTCTGCGCACGCCCAGGAAGCAGTTCCGTGCCTTTGGGCCTATGCATAGTTACATGATTCGGGCACTTATGCCCACCTGCATCTGGAGAGGGATGGGCGAGGGAAGGGGTATTCTAATATAGACTGAGTACAGTCTTGTACGCCTGACATGAGGATGGATATATGTGGACACATCTGTACGCGTACAAGCCTGTACTCAGCCTACATGTCTCCACTAACATAACCACCTCCCTGCAGCCTGACCCTAACCTTCATGCAGTCTAACCCCACCCCCCCTGCTCACAGCCTCACCCTAATGTTGACATTCTGAGAATGTTGACACGCTAGTTGTTGACATTTTAACAATGTTGACATCATAATTGTCGACACTGTGGTGTTGACATTATGAATGTCAACATTGTTATTGTCAACCTTTTGACTACACCCCGAAAGGAGGATATTTCCGTTTTAGCAGAGTTGATCTTGAAATTGGAGATCTCACCAGTCAGTCTGATTTCTTGATCGGGATTGGGAAGTGATACAATGGGATTTGTAATAATGCAATTGGACGATGCAAGTCATCCTCTATATCACAAATGACCAGACTTTTCCTTGCTATACCTGGTAAAAGAGATCCATCCGAAAACGACTCAGAAAAACCTGCAATCCCTCCACGTGCCCTCACACATCTTGGCTTACATGCCAACAACCCGTTACCACCCATCCATGACCATTTAGCCACAAGTGGAGCAAAATGTATACGTGTACAAAATCGGAATTGCATGCATATGTGTGCTTTTGGGTATGGAGCATGTGCCAAGTGAGAATTCGCAACATTCATCTGCAGTCACATGCAGCTCTGCATCAGCTTCAGTGCGATCCTTATTTAATGATATTTGTAAACAGGTAAAGGAAACAAAAGGGGTATTTGCAGCATACATTGCTTCTAATATTGATATGCAATGCCTTGGAATGTGCAATGCCTTGGAATGTGACAGACTGTAACAGAAATATGGTAACTTAAAGCAGACAGCTTCTAAATGATTTTCTGAATAAACTGCTGTAAGATTGTCAGTAAGGCATTTCCTTGCATCTGAGTGTACACATCAGTGTGAATTCTATTAGTGTCATCAAAAAGAACGTCTTGTAAGAAGTCTTGTCTCAGCTCTGTGGGTTCCAGAGCAACAGCAACATGTCTAACTGTAACAGAAGAGAAAGTGTTAACAGTGAATCACGCTGTGTGTGCGCTTGCTGAAATAAGCAGCTCAGTTCTACTCCATGTCTGAAATGCCATTTCCCATTAGACACAGACTTATGATTGTTTAGAGTAGGAATATTACAGATAAGAAAAATAATTAGTATTGGTGAAGTACTGCATTTCTTACTGCGCCATTAGTGATGATCAGTCATCTGTTGTCGCAGTAAAATATGTACCATGCATTTTATAGGGTAGGGAGGCTCCTTTGTTTGAGAAGTTCCACTTCGGACACGTTATGCGTGTATATGTCCGAACAACTGCTTCTCGTTCTGCATGTATTCTCTGAAGCCCCTTTCAGACATACTGTAGCGACAATCACAAGTTTTTGTGGGGGCCCGGCCAAACTGCTCGGGTTTCGCTTATGTCTGGAAGGCAGCAACCCGGGAACAGATTCCTGCGTTGGCGCCCCTGCTATTGACCAGAGTTTTTTCCGGGACGTAATAGACAATTCAGCCCAGTCGGTATTGTGATGGGTGTGGCCTCGTCACCATAGATGGATTTTTGCAAATCAACCTAGGCCTCATGAATTCTGTCTCACCCATTAGGAGTCTCTGAGAGGATTTACTCTGCGTCTGCCCCCACTTCCCACCTCAAGGACCTCATACCGTACCAAAGTCCCAGTGGCAGCTCCCTTACACTGGGGTCACAGTCACCAGTCACTGCATACACGCACTCCCAGATAGTCGCCCCAGCAGCTCAGTTTGCACAAGGCAGAAGTCACTTCAGCTACTCCCTAATGGCCAGTGAGTTCATCTGTAAATAGTCTATCCTCTGGTGCCTGGATGCTTCCCACTCTTTCCAAGAGACACTTTATAGAGCTGTCCTTTCACCCACACACTGGCTCTTGGAGCTACCCTGCCTCTCTGTCTGTCTATCTCTATATACATTGATCTTTCTCTATTTATCTATCTATCTGTCAGGCTCCGGAGCCTTTCCTCCGGCAGGTGCTCCCGCGGCTTACCATCCCGCTGGTTGGCGCGGCTGCGGCGGCAGGGAGCTGCTGGCGGCGGGTCCTTCTGGACGGATGTGCGGCTGCCAAGGGTCTGGAGAGCCGGGCGCTGCGGCGGGGATCGCTGCGGTAAGGTCCTCTAGTGGTGACACAGTATAGTGTGTCAGAGACAGAAGCTGGCTAAAGCTGTGTGCTAATAGCTAAGAATGTCTCCTGTGCTGGGGGCAGCCATTTTGGAGACCAGAGTATTACCAATGAAGTTCCCAATCTGTGTCCAGCCAATCCTGCGTGTTCTCCCCTTACAAAAGGGGGCTGGCTCAGAGGGAGAGTGCCAGTGCTTCATATATTTTCATTGACCACTGACTTTTTTTTATCTTTGTGTTATTAATAAAAGTTAAATTTTACATTTATCTTTAACATTTCATACATTATTCTAAGTTAAGAGTGCACCCACAAAAGAGTCTCTTTTTTCTCCCTTTTGCTGTCTCAAGTTGCTATATTGACTCAGGGTGCACCACCAAATAAAAATTAGAAAACTGGGTTTTCTCTCTTTCTATTTTGGTTATTACTAGAGATGAGCGGGTTCGGTTTCTCTGAATCCGAACCCGCCAGAACTTCATGTTTTTTTTCACGGGTCCGAGCGACTCGGATCTTCCCGCCTTGCTCGGTTAACCCGAGCGCGCCCGAACGTCATCATGACGCTGTCGGATTCTCGCGAGGCTCGGATTCTATCGCGAGACTCGGATTCTATATAAGGAGCCGCGCGTCGCCGCCATTTTCACACGTGCATTGAGATTGATAGGGAGAGGACGTGGCTGGCGTCCTCTCCATTTAGATTATAAGAGACTGAGAGAGATTTACTGGAGCTGACTAGGAGGAGTACTGTTACTGTAGAAGTGTAGAGACTGAGTGGAGAGAGTTTACTAGTGAGGACAGTGCAGTTTACTTTATAATCCGTTCTCTGCCTGAGAAAAGCGATACACAGCACACAGTGACTCAGTCACATACCATATCTGTGTGCACTGCTCAGGCTCAGGCCAGTGTGCTGCATCATCTATTATCTATATATAATATTATATATATATCTGTCTGACTGCTCAGCTCACACAGCTTATAATTGTGGGGGAGACTGGGGAGCACTACTGCAGTGCCAGTTATAGGTTATAGCAGGAGCTAGGAGTACATAATATATTATATAGTGAGTGACCACCAGACACACAGTGCAGTTTATTTAATATATCCGTTCTCTGCCTGAAAAAAGCGATACACACAGTGACTCAGTCAGTCACATACCATATCTGTGTGCACTGCTCAGGCTCAGGCCAGTGTGCTGCATCATCTATATATATTATATATCTGTCTGACTGCTCAGCTCACACAGCTTATAATTGTGGGGGAGACTGGGGAGCACTACTGCAGTGCCAGTTATAGGTTATAGCAGGAGCCAGGAGTACATAATATTATATTAAAATTAAACAGTGCACACTTTTGCTGCAGGAGTGCCACTGCCAGTGTGACTAGTGACCAGTGACCTGACCACCAGTATATATAATATTAGTAGTATACTATCTCTTTATCAACCAGTCTATATTAGCAGCAGACACAGTACAGTGCGGTAGTTCACGGCTGTGGCTACCTCTGTGTCGGCACTCGGCAGCCCGTCCATAATTGTATATACCACCTAACCGTGGTTTTTTTTTCTTTCTTTATACATACATACTAGTTACGAGTATACTATCTCTTTATCAACCAGTCTATATATTAGCAGCAGACACAGTACAGTGCGGTAGTTCACGGCTGTGGCTACCTCTGTGTCGGCACTCGGCAGCCCGTCCATAATTGTATATACCACCTAACCGTGGTTTTTTTTTCTTTCTTTATAGTCATACTAGTTACGAGTATACTATCTCTTTATCAACCAGTCTATATTAGCAGCAGACACAGTACAGTGCGGTAGTTCACGGCTGTGGCTACCTCTGTGTCGGCACTCGGCAGCCCGTCCATAATTGTATATACCACCTAACCGTGGTTTTTTTTTCTTTCTTTATACATACATACTAGTTACGAGTATACTATCTCTTTATCAACCAGTCTATATTAGCAGCAGACACAGTACAGTGCGGTAGTTCACGGCTGTGGCTACCTCTGTGTCGGCACTCGGCAACCCGTCCATAATTGTATATACCACCTAACCGTGGTTTTTTTTTCTTTCTTTATACATACATACTAGTTACGAGTATACTATCTCTTTATCAACCAGTCTATATATTAGCAGCAGACACAGTACAGTGCGGTAGTTCACGGCTGTGGCTACCTCTGTGTCGGCACTCGGCAGCCCGTCCATAATTGTATATACCACCTAACCGTGTTTTTTTTTTCTTTCTTTATACATACATACTAGTTACGAGTATACTATCTCTTTATCAACCAGTCTATATTAGCAGCAGACACAGTACAGTGCGGTAGTTCACGGCTGTGGCTACCTCTGTGTCGGCACTCGGCAGCCCGTCCATAATTGTATATACCACCTAACCGTGGTTTTTTTTTCTTTCTTTATACATACATACTAGTTACGAGTATACTATCTCTTTATCAACCAGTCTATATATTAGCAGCAGACACAGTACAGTGCGGTAGTTCACGGCTGTGGCTACCTCTGTGTCGGCACTCGGCAGCCCGTCCATAATTGTATATACCACCTAACCGTGGTTTTTTTTTCTTTCTTTATACATACATACTAGTTACGAGTATACTATCTCTTTATCAACCAGTCTATATATTAGCAGCAGACACAGTACAGTGCGGTAGTTCACGGCTGTGGCTACCTCTGTGTCGGCACTCGGCAGCCCGTCCATAATTGTATATACCACCTAACCGTGGTTTTTTTTTCTTTCTTTATAGTCATACTAGTTACGAGTATACTATCTCTTTATCAACCAGTCTATATTAGCAGCAGACACAGTACAGTGCGGTAGTTCACGGCTGTGGCTACCTCTGTGTCGGCACTCGGCAGCCCGTCCATAATTGTATATACCACCTAACCGTGGTTTTTTTTTCTTTCTTTATACATACATACTAGTTACGAGTATACTATCTCTTTATCAACCAGTCTATATTAGCAGCAGACACAGTACAGTGCGGTAGTTCACGGCTGTGGCTACCTCTGTGTCGGCACTCGGCAGCCCGTCCATAATTGTATATACCACCTAACCGTGGTTTTTTTTTCTTTCTTTATACATACATACTAGTTACGAGTATACTATCTCTTTATCAACCAGTCTATATTAGCAGCAGACACAGTACAGTGCGGTAGTTCACGGCTGTGGCTACCTCTGTGTCGGCACTCGGCAGCCCGTCCATAATTGTATATACCACCTAACCGTGGTTTTTTTTTCTTTCTTTATACATACATACTAGTTACGAGTATACTATCTCTTTATCAACCAGTCTATATATTAGCAGCAGACACAGTACAGTGCGGTAGTTCACGGCTGTGGCTACCTCTGTGTCGGCACTCGGCAGCCCGTCCATAATTGTATACTAGTATCCAATCCATCCATCTCCATTGTTTACCTGAGGTGCCTTTTAGTTGTGCCTATTAAAATATGGAGAACAAAAATGTTGAGGTTCCAAAATTAGGGAAAGATCAAGATCCACTTCCACCTCGTGCTGAAGCTGCTGCCACTAGTCATGGCCGAGACGATGAAATGCCAGCAACGTCGTCTGCCAAGGCCGATGCCCAATGTCATAGTACAGAGCATGTCAAATCCAAAACACCAAATATCAGTAAAAAAAGGACTCCAAAACCTAAAATAAAATTGTCGTCGGAGAAGCGTAAACTTGCCAATATGCCATTTACCACACGGAGTGGCAAGGAACGGCTGAGGCCCTGGCCTATGTTCATGGCTAGTGGTTCAGCTTCACATGAGGATGGAAGCACTCAGCCTCTCGCTAGAAAAATGAAAAGACTCAAGCTGGCAAAAGCAGCACAGCAAAGAACTGTGCATTCTTCGAAATCCCAAATCCACAAGGAGAGTCCAATTGTGTCGGTTGCGATGCCTGACCTTCCCAACACTGGACGTGAAGAGCATGCGCCTTCCACCATTTGCACGCCCCCTGCAAGTGCTGGAAGGAGCACCCGCAGTCCAGTTCCTGATAGTCAGATTGAAGATGTCAGTGTTGAAGTACACCAGGATGAGGAGGATATGGGTGTTGCTGGCGCTGGGGAGGAAATTGACCAGGAGGATTCTGATGGTGAGGTGGTTTGTTTAAGTCAGGCACCCGGGGAGACACCTGTTGTCCGTGGGAGGAATATGGCCGTTGACATGCCAGGTGAAAATACCAAAAAAATCAGCTCTTCGGTGTGGAGGTATTTCACCAGAAATGCGGACAACAGGTGTCAAGCCGTGTGTTCCCTTTGTCAAGCTGTAATAAGTAGGGGTAAGGACGTTAACCACCTCGGAACATCCTCCCTTATACGTCACCTGCAGCGCATTCATAATAAGTCAGTGACAAGTTCAAAAACTTTGGGTGACAGCGGAAGCAGTCCACTGACCAGTAAATCCCTTCCTCTTGTAACCAAGCTCACGCAAACCACCCCACCAACTCCCTCAGTGTCAATTTCCTCCTTCCCCAGGAATGCCAATAGTCCTGCAGGCCATGTCACTGGCAATTCTGACGAGTCCTCTCCTGCCTGGGATTCCTCCGATGCATCCTTGCGTGTAACGCCTACTGCTGCTGGCGCTGCTGTTGTTGCCGCTGGGAGTCGATGGTCATCCCAGAGGGGAAGTCGTAAGCCCACTTGTACTACTTCCAGTAAGCAATTGACTGTTCAACAGTCCTTTGCGAGGAAGATGAAATATCACAGCAGTCATCCTACTGCAAAGCGGATAACTGAGGCCTTGACAACTATGTTGGTGTTAGACGTGCGTCCGGTATCCGCCGTTAGTTCACAGGGAACTAGACAATTTATTGAGGCAGTGTGCCCCCGTTACCAAATACCATCTAGGTTCCACTTCTCTAGGCAGGCGATACCGAGAATGTACACGGACGTCAGAAAAAGACTCACCAGTGTCCTAAAAAATGCAGTTGTACCCAATGTCCACTTAACCACGGACATGTGGACAAGTGGAGCAGGGCAGGGTCAGGACTATATGACTGTGACAGCCCACTGGGTAGATGTATGGACTCCCGCCGCAAGAACAGCAGCGGCGGCACCAGTAGCAGCATCTCGCAAACGCCAACTCTTTCCTAGGCAGGCTACGCTTTGTATCACCGCTTTCCAGAATACGCACACAGCTGAAAACCTCTTACGGCAACTGAGGAAGATCATCGCGGAATGGCTTACCCCAATTGGACTCTCCTGTGGATTTGTGGCATCGGACAACGCCAGCAATATTGTGTGTGCATTAAATATGGGCAAATTCCAGCACGTCCCATGTTTTGCACATACCTTGAATTTGGTGGTGCAGAATTTTTTAAAAAACGACAGGGGCGTGCAAGAGATGCTGTCGGTGGCCAGAAAAATTGCGGGACACTTTCGGCGTACAGGCACCACGTACAGAAGACTGGAGCACCACCAAAAACTACTGAACCTGCCCTGCCATCATCTGAAGCAAGAAGTGGTAACGAGGTGGAATTCAACCCTCTATATGCTTCAGAGGTTGGAGGAGCAGCAAAAGGCCATTCAAGCCTATACAATTGAGCACGATATAGGAGGTGGAATGCACCTGTCTCAAGTGCAGTGGAGAATGATTTCAACGTTGTGCAAGGTTCTGATGCCCTTTGAACTTGCCACACGTGAAGTCAGTTCAGACACTGCCAGCCTGAGTCAGGTCATTCCCCTCATCAGGCTTTTGCAGAAGAAGCTGGAGGCATTGAAGAAGGAGCTAAAAGGGAGCGATTCCGCTAGGCATGTGGGACTTGTGGATGCAGCCCTTAATTCGCTTAACAAGGATTCACGGGTGGTCAATCTGTTGAAATCAGAGCACTACATTTTGGCCACCGTGCTCGATCCTAGATTTAAAGCCTACCTTGGATCTCTCTTTCCGGCAGACACAAGTCTGCTGGGGTTGAAAGACCTGCTGGTGACAAAATTGTCAAGTCAAGCGGAACGCGACCTGTCAACATCTCCTCCTTCACATTCTCCCGCAACTGGGGGTGCGAGGAAAAGGCTCAGAATTCCGAGCTCACCCGCTGGCGGTGATGCAGGGCAGTCTGGAGCGACTGCTGATGCTGACATCTGGTCCGGACTGAAGGACCTGACAACGATTACGGACATGTCGTCTACTGTCACTGCATATGATTCTCTCAACATTGATAGAATGGTGGAGGATTATATGAGTGACCGCATCCAAGTAGGCACGTCACACAGTCCGTACTTATACTGGCAGGAAAAAGAGGCAATTTGGAGGCCCTTGCACAAACTGGCTTTATTCTACCTAAGTTGCCCTCCCACAAGTGTGTACTCCGAAAGAGTGTTTAGTGCCGCCGCTCACCTTGTCAGCAATCGGCGTACGAGGTTACATCCAGAAAATGTGGAGAAGATGATGTTCATTAAAATGAATTATAATCAATTCCTCCGCGGAGACATTGACCAGCAGCAATTGCCTCCACAAAGTACACAGGGAGCTGAGATGGTGGATTCCAGTGGGGACGAATTGATAATCTGTGAGGAGGGGGATGTACACGGTGATATATCGGAGGGTGAAGATGAGGTGGACATCTTGCCTCTGTAGAGCCAGTTTGTGCAAGGAGAGATTAATTGCTTCTTTTTTGGGGGGGGTCCAAACCAACCCGTCATATCAGTCACAGTCGTGTGGCAGACCCTGTCACTGAAATGATGGGTTGGTTAAAGTGTGCATGTCCTGTTTTGTTTATACAACATAAGGGTGGGTGGGAGGGCCCAAGGACAATTCCATCTTGCACCTCTTTTTTCTTTTCTTTTTCTTTGCATCATGTGCTGATTGGGGAGGGTTTTTTGGAAGGGACATCCTGCGTGACACTGCAGTGCCACTCCTAGATGGGCCCGGTGTTTGTGTCGGCCACTAGGGTCGCTAATCTTACTCACACAGTCAGCTACCTCATTGCGCCTCTTTTTTTCTTTGCGTCATGTGCTGTTTGGGGAGGGTTTTTTGGAAGGGACATCCTGCGTGACACTGCAGTGCCACTCCTAGATGGGCCCGGTGTTTGTGTCGGCCACTAGGGTCGCTAATCTTACTCACACAGCTACCTCATTGCGCCTCTTTTTTTCTTTGCGACATGTGCTGTTTGGGGAGGGTTTTTTGGAAGGGACATCCTGCGTGACACTGCAGTGCCACTCCTAGATGGGCCCGGTGTTTGTGTCGGCCACTAGGGTCGCTAATCTTACTCACACAGCTACCTCATTGCGCCTCTTTTTTTCTTTGCGTCATGTGCTGTTTGGGGAGGGTTTTTTGGAAGGGCCATCCTGCGTGACACTGCAGTGCCACTCCTAGATGGGCCCGGTGTTTGTGTCGGCCACTAGGGTCGCTAATCTTACTCACACAGCTACCTCATTGCGCCTCTTTTTTTCTTTGCGTCATGTGCTGTTTGGGGAGGGTTTTTTGGAAGGGACATCCTGCGTGACACTGCAGTGCCACTCCTAGATGGGCCCGGTGTTTGTGTCGGCCACTAGGGTCGCTTATCTTACTCACACAGCGACCTCGGTGCAAATTTTAGGACTAAAAATAATATTGTGAGGTGTGAGGTATTCAGAATAGACTGAAAATGAGTGTAAATTATGGTTTTTGAGGTTAATAATACTTTGGGATCAAAATGACCCCCAAATTCTATGATTTAAGCTGTTTTTTAGTGTTTTTTGAAAAAAACACCCGAATCCAAAACACACCCGAATCCGACAAAAAAAATTCGGTGAGGTTTTGCCAAAACGCGTTCGAACCCAAAACACGGCCGCGGAACCGAACCCAAAACCAAAACACAAAACCCGAAAAATTTCAGGCGCTCATCTCTAGTTATTACATTGACACTTAATACCTACTATACACCGGTGCGGTATTCCCCCAAATATATAACAGAGTATAGTGTGTCGGAGACAGAAGCTGGCTAAAGCTGTGTGCTAACAGCTAAGTATGTCTCCTGTGCTGGGGGCAGCCATGTTGGAGACCAGAGTATTACCAATGAAGTTCCCAATCTGTGTCCAGCCAATCCTGCGTGTTCTCCCCTTACAAAAGGGGGCTGGCTCAGAAGGAGAGTGCCAGTGCTTCATATTACCTCCTTGTGAAAGGTTCTCTAGCTCTGTGCTCTCAGGTTACTTCTGGTTCCCTGGCCCTGGTTGCTCTCATCCATCAGTTACCTAAATGCTGCTGCAGTCCTGCTGTCTAAGTCCATTGCCACTCGTGGAAGCACTCACGGGGTCCCAGGTCGTAGAGGAGCTCCAGGTGCTAACGGCGGTTCCCGAAGACGTCTTCATTTCTTCAAAGTCCAAGTTCTTCAGCCTCGTCTTTCAATCACAAACCACAGTCCTCATTTCTTCAAAGTTCAAGTTCTTCAGCCTCATCTTTCAATCACAAACCACAGTCCTCATTTCTTCAAAGTCCAAGTTCTTCAGCCTCGTCTTTTAATCATAAAACACAGTCTTCAGTTCTTCTTTACCAGAGTTCTTCAGCTTCACTCTTCAAGTCATTTAACCATAGACTCCTTTTCTTCCAGTTTCTTCAATTGCTCCAATATTCGTGTACAGCCTGATTATTCATTAAAACTACAGTTATCTTCCTACGAAGTCCTCCTTTTCTTTACGCCCTCCGGCCAACGTTAACACTTAGTTTATCTTCCACCCCATGAGGAAGAATTACATTCAGCCACCTCGTTTACTCTCCTCACAGGTAGCTGTCCCTTCAGCCAAAACTCGGTTGTCGGAACCCCAATTTACGCCGAGCGTGACACTATCTATCTATCTATCTATCTATCTATCTATATCAGAGGTTCTCAAAAGCGGTCCTCAAAGCACCTTATCGGTCCAGGTTTATCTATCTCTATATACATCAATCTTTCTCTCTTTCGCTCTCTCTTTTTTTCTAGGGTTCGATTTCCCACAATGCAACCTAAGCGCCACGAAATCCGACCCTGGCTCCCATGAGGCTGTTTCCAGAGGAGCACTGCGCTGTGCGTGCAGTGGACGTCATGCTGCAGACCCGCCCACTGTCTGCACTGAGCATCGGAGCAGGTAGGGCCCTCTAACGCATCTCTGCCAGCCACAGCCCCACTGCACTGAGCATCAAAGCTCACTCCAATCCAGAATGCACTGACTGCAATTGCTACCAAATGATATATGACCCCACTCTTCCTGGCCAGGCCACAGCGAGCACTCACACTCAACTTAGTGCTACAGGATGTTGTCTATTTTCCTTGGCAAACAGAGCCAGTCTCCCCCACTGCACAGTAGAAGCAGCAAAGATGCTGATCACAGTGACGGATAACACATGGCAGCAGACGGAGAGAGAGGTTTGAGTCTCAGTCCGCTAAATGGCAGGAAAGCTGACCAGCACAATGTGCTGTGCACGGAACAATACATCAAGGTACCTGCTGCCCAGTGCGGTAGCACTACACTGATCTATTTAATAGCAACCTCTGAATATTACACAGTCTCTCATGCTGACATACAGTAGCTGCAAATTGTGTATACATAAATCCTTGTTTATGCATTATTTTGATAGGTAATAGTATTTTTTTTATTTATTTTACTCATAATTATTGTTTTGGTCAGATCTGTGCAGATAATGTTCTCACAAATTAAACCTACATGAACAAAAGTAAAAACATGTAGAAAGAAACAAACTAAGATTTTCTTTAAATGGCTAGGTAATACATCACAAAAAATAAGAATTTACTTACCGATAATTCTATATCTCATAGTCCGTAGTGGATGCTGGGGACTCCATAAGGACCATGGGGAATAGCGGCTCCGCAGGAGACTGGGCACATCTAAAGAAAGCTTTAGGACTATCTGGTGTGCACTGGCTCCTCCCCCTATGACCCTCCTCCAAGCCTCAGTTAGGATACTGTGCCCGGACGAGCGTACACAATAAGGAAGGATTTTGAATCCCGGGTAAGACTCATACCAGCCACACCAATCACACCGTATAACCTGTGATCTGAACCCAGTTAACAGCATGATAACAGAGGAGCCTCTGAAAGATGGCTCACAACAATAATAACCCGATTTTTGTAACAATAACTATGTACAAGTATTGCAGACAATCCGCACTTGGGATGGGCGCCCAGCATCCACTACGGACTATGAGAAATAGAATTATCGGTAAGTAAATTCTTATTTTCTCTAACGTCCTAAGTGGATGCTGGGGACTCCGTAAGGACCATGGGGATTATACCAAAGCTCCCAAACGGGCGGGAGAGTGCGGATGACTCTGCAGCACCAAATGAGAGAACTCCAGGTCCTCCTCAGCCAGGATATCAATTTTGTAGAATTTTACAAACGTATTTGCTCCTGACCAAGTAGCTGCTCGGCAAAGTTGTAAAGCCGAGACCCCTCGGGCAGCCGCCCAAGATGAGCCCACCTTCCTTGTGGAGTGGGCATTTACAGATTTTTGGCTGTGGCAGGCCTGCCACAGAATGTGCAAGCTGAATTGTACTACAAATCCAACGAGCAATAGTCTGCTTAGAAGCAGGAGCACCCAGCTTGTTGGGTGCATACAGGATAAACAGCGAGTCAGATTTCCTGACTCCAGCCGTCCTGGAAACATATATTTTCAGGGCACTGACAACGTCTAGCAACTTGGAGGCCTCCAAGTCCCTAGTAGCCGCAGGCACCACCAATAGGTTGGTTCAGGTGAAACGCTGAAACCACCTTGGGGAGAAACTGAGGACGAGTCCTCAATTCCGCCCTGTCCGAATGGAAAATCAGATAAGGGCTTTTTCAGGATAAAGCCGCCCATTCTGACACGCGCCTGGCCCAGGCCAGGGCCAACAGCATGACCACTTTTCATGTGAGATATTTTAACTCCACAGATTTAAGTGGTTCAAACCAATGTGACTTTTGGAACCCAAAACTACATTGAGATCCCAAAGTGCCACTGGAGGCACAAAAGGAGGCTGTATATGCAGTACCCCTTTTACAAACGTCTGAACTTCAGGGACTGAAGCTAGTTCTTTTTTGGAAGAAAATTGACAGGGCCGAAATTTGAACCTTAATGGACCCCAATTTCAGGCCCATAGACACTCCTGTTTGCAGGAAATGTAGGAATCGACCCAGTTGAATTTCCTCCGTCGGGCCTTACTGGCCTCGCACCACGCAACATATTTTCGCCAATTGCGGTGATAATGTTTTTGCGGTTACATCCTTCCTGGCTTTGATCAGGATAGGGATGACTTCATCTGGAATGCCTTTTTTCCTTCAGGATCCGGCGTTCAACCGCCATGCCGTCAAACGCAGCCACGGTAAGTCTTGGAACAGACAGGGTCCTTGCTGGAGCAGGTCCCTTCTTAGAGGTAGAGGCCACGGATCTTCCGTGAGCATCTCTTGAAGTTCCGGTTACCAAGTTCTTCTTGGCCAATCCGGAACCACGAATATAGAGCTTACTCCTCTCCATCTTATCAATCTCAGTACCTTGGGTATGAGAGGCAGAGGAGGGAACACATACCCTGACTGGTACACCCATGGTGTTACCAGAGCGTCTACAGCTTATTGCCTGAGGGTCCCTGGACCTGGCGCAATACCTGTCGAGTTTTTAATCATGTGGAAGACTTCTGGGTGAAGTCCCCACTCTCCCGGGTGGAGGTCGTGCTGAGGAAGTCTGCTTCCCAGTTGTCCACTCCCGGAATGAATACTGCTGACAGTGCTATCACATGATTTTCCGCCCAGCGAAGAATCCTTGCAGCTTCTGCCATTGCCCTCCTGCTTCTTGTGCCACCCTGTCTGTTTACGTGGGTGACTGCCGTGATGTTGTCCGACTGGATCAACACCGGCTGACCTTGAAGCAGAGGTCTTGCTAAGCTTAGAGCATTGTAAATGTCCCTTAGCTTCAGGATATTTATGTGAAGTGATGTCTCCAGGCTTGACCATAAGCCCTGGATATTCCTTCCCTGTGTGACTGCTCCCCAGCCTCGCAGGCTGGCATCCGTGGTCACCAGGACCCAGTCCTGAATGCCTAATCTGCGGCCCTCTAGAAGATGAGCACTCTGCAACCACCACAGGAGGGACACCCTTGTCCTTGGTGACAGGGTTATCCGCTGATGCATCTGAAGATGCGACCTGGACCATTTGTCCAGCAGGTCCCACTGGTGCGTGGAATCTGTCGAATGGGATTGCTTCGTAGGAAGCCACCATTTTACCCAGAACCCTTGTGCATTGATGCACTGAGACTTGGCTCGGTTTTAGGAGGTTCCTGACTAGCTCGGATAACTCCCTGGCTTTCTCCTCCGGGAGAAACACCTTTTTCTGGACTGTGTCCAGGATCATCCCTAGGAACAGAAGACACGTCGTCGGAACCAGGTGCGATTTTGGAATATTGAGAATCCAATCGTGCTGCCTCAACACTACCTGAGATAGTGCTACACCGACCTCCAACTGTTCCCTGGATCTTACCCTTATCAGGGAATTGTCCAAGTAAGGGATAACTAAAATTCACTTCCTTCGAAGGAATATCATCATTTCGGCCATTACCTTGGTAAAGACCCGGGGTGCCGTGGACCATCCATACGGCAGCGTCTGAACTGATAGTGACAGTTCTGTACCATAAACCTGAGGTACCCTTGGTGAGAAGGGTAAATTTTGACATGAAGGTAAGCATCCTTGATGTCCCGAGACATCATGTAGTCCCCTTCTTCCAGGTTCGCAATCACTGCTCTGAGTGACTCAATCTTGAATTTGAACCTCTGTATGTAAGTGTTCAAAGATTTTAGATTTAGAATCGGTCTCACCGAGCCGTCCGGCTTCGGTACCACAACAGTGTGGAATAATACCCCGTTCCCTGTTGCAGGAGGGGTATCTTGATTATCACCTGCTGGGAATACAGCTTGTGAATGGCTTCCAAAACTGTCTCCCTGTCAGAAGGAGACATCGGTAAAGCCGACTTTAGGAAACGGCGAGGGGGAGACGTCTCGAATTCTAATTTGTACCCCTGAGATATCACCTGAAGGATCCAGGGGTCTACTTGCGAGTGAGCCCACTGCGCGCTGAAATTAATTGAGACGGGCCCCCCACCGTGCCTGATTCTGCTTGTAAAGCCCCAGCGTATACTGAGGGCTTGGCAGAGGCGGGAGAGGGTTTCTGTTCCTGGGAACTGGCTGATTTCTGCAGCCTTTTTCCTCTCCCTCTGTCACTGGGCAGAAATGAGGAACCTTGTCCACGAAAAGACTGCGCCTGATAATACGGCGTCTTCTCATGTTGAGAGGCGACCTGGGGTACAAACGTGGAATTCCCAGCTGTTGCCGTGGCCACCAGGTCTGAAAGACCGACCCCAAATAACTCCTCCCCTTAATAAAGCAATACTTCCAAATGCCGTTTGGAATATGCATCACCTGACCACTGACGTGTCCATAACCCTCTACTGGTAGAAATGGACAACGCGTTTAGACTTGATGCCAGTCGGCAAATATTCCGCTGTGCATCACGCATATATAGAAATGCATCTTTTAAATGCTCTATAGGCAAAAATATACTGTCCCTATCTAGGGTATCAATATTTTCAGTCAGGGAATCCGACCACGCCAACCCAGCACTGCACATCCAGGCTGAGGCGATTGCTGGTCGCAGTATAACACCAGTATGTGTGTAAATACCTTTTAGGATACCCTCCTGCTTTCTATCAGCAGGATCCTTAAGGGCGGCCATCTCAGGCGAAGGTAGAGCCCTTACAAGCGTGTGAGCGCTTTATCCACCCTAGGGGGTGTTTCCCAACGCACCCTAACCTCTGGCGGGAAAGGATATAATGCCAATAACATTTTAGAAATTATCAGTTGTTATCGGGGGAAACCCACGCATCATCACACACCTCATTTAATTTCTCAGATTCAGGAAAACTACAGGTAGTTTTTCCTCACCGAACATAATACCCCTTTTTGGTGGTACTCGTATTATCAGAAATGTGTAAAACATTTTTCATTGCCTCAATCATGTAACGTGTGGCCCTACTGGAAGGTCACATTCGTCTCTTCATCGTCGACACTGGAGTCAGTATCCGTGTCGGCGTCTATATCTGCCATCTGAGGTAACGGGCGCTTTAGAGCCCCTGGCGGCCTATGAGACGTCTGGACAGGCACAAGCTGAGTAGCCGGCTGTCTCATGTCAACCACTGTCTTTTATACAGAGCTGACACTGTCACGTAATTCCTTCCAACAGTTCATCCACTCAGGTGTCGACCCCCTAGGGGGTGACATCACTATTACAGGCAATCTGCTCCGTCTCCACATCATTTTTCTCCTCATACATGTCGACACAAAAGTACCGACATACAGCACACACACAGGGAATGCTCTGATAGAGGACAGGACCCCACTAGCCCTTTGGGGAGACAGAGGGAGAGTTTGCCAGCACACACCAGAGCGCTATATATATATATATATACAGGGATAACCTTATATAAGTGTTTTTCCCCTTATAGCTGCTGTATAGTTAATACTGCGCCTAATTAGTGCCCCCCTCTCTTTTTTAACCCTTTCTGTAGTGTAGTGACTGCAGGGGAGAGTCAGGGAGCTTCCCTCCAACGGAGCTGTGAGGGAAAATGGCGCCAGTGTGCTGAGGAGATAGGCTCCGCCCCCTTATCGGCGGCCTTATCACCCGTTTTTCTATGTATTCTGGCCGGGGTTAAATGCATCCATATAGCCCAGGAGCTATATGTGATGCATTTTTTGCCATCCAAGGTGTTTTTATTGCGTCTCAGGGCGCCCCCCCCCAGCGCCCTGCACCCTCAGTGACCGAAGTGTGAAGTGTGCTGAGAGCAATGGCGCACAGCTGCAGTGCTGTGCGTTACCTTGTTGAAGACAGGACGTCTTCTGCCGCCGATTTTCCGGACCTCTTCTGCCTTCTGGCTCTGTAAGGGGGCCGGCGGCGCGGCTCTGGGACCCATCCAAGCTGGGCCTGTGATCGTCCCTCTGGAGCTAATGTCCAGTAGCCTAAGAAGCCCAATCCACTCTGCACGCAGGTGAGTTCGCTTCTTCTCCCCTTAGTCCCTCGATGCAGTGAGCCTGTTGCCAGCAGGTCTCACTGAAAATAAAAAACCTAAACTAAACTTTCACTAAGAAGCTCAGGAGAGCCCCTAGTGTGCACCCTTCTCGTTCGGGGCACAGAGATCTGAGGCTTGGAGGAGGGTCATAGGGGGAGGAGCCAGTGCACACCAGATAGTCCTAAAGCTTTCTTTAGATGTGCCCAGTCTCCTGCGGAGCCGCTATTCCCCATGGTCCTTACGGAGTCCCCAGCATCCACTTAGGACGTTAGAGAAATATATATATCAATCCAATTGATAACCCAGGATAGTGCATTACCTTTGTGCAGTACTCTAGCTGACTTGAGGTTCTCACTTCCCTTCTTACATTTCTGCTCTTATGTCCCTGCACTATGGCCCTCATTCCGAGTTGTTCGCTCGCTAGCTGATTTTAGCAGCATTGCACACGGTAAGCCGCTGCCCTCTGGGAGTGTATCTTAGCATAGCAGAATTGCGAACGAAAGATTAGCAGAATTGCGAATAGACATTTCTTAGCAGTTTCTAAGTAGCTCCAGACTTACTCCTACATTGCGATCAGTTCAGTCAGTTTCGTTCCTGGTTTGACGTCACAAACACACCCAGCGTTCGCCCAGACACTCCCCCGTTTCTTCAGACACTCCCGTGTTTTTCCCAGAAACGCCAGCGTTTTTTCGCACACTCCCAGAAAACGGCCAGTTTCCGCCCAGAAACACCCACTGTCAATCACACTACGATCACCAGAACGATGAAAAAGCTTTGTTATGCCGTGAGTAAAATACCTAACTTTTGTGTAAAATAACTAAGCGCATGCGCTCTGCGAACCTTGCGAATGCGCAGTAAGCGACTAATCGCAGTATAGCGAAAATCGGCAACGAGCAAACAACTCGGAATGACCCCCTATGGGTGTTCTGTTTTCCCCACTGAGCATTAGAAACCCGTGACATTAATAACATATCCTCTAACATGGGGATAGGACATTAGGGTTGGTGTAGGGTTTAGAGGTTTCTATTATAATAGGTTAGGGCAGTGGTTCTCAAACTGTGTGTCGTGGCACCCTGGGGTGCCTCGGGACACTTGCAGGGGTGCCTTGGATTGGTGGTCCAGGACTAATTCAAATTATTAATGGTCAATGTCACAGGCAAAACCAGTGTTGGTGGCTGCCAATTATAAAATATGTGGACAAACAGAAGCAAATCTTGTCCCCCACCACATAAATGAACCTAAGGCTGACATATAAACACAATTTACTTAATGTAATATTTCTTTCCAAATTTCTCAGTAAGAACTTTTTGGCCTAGGGGTGCTGTGAAAAAAATTGCATGCTTTTCAATGTGTCGTCCCCCCCGCCAGAGATGGATTTAGACCTCATCGGGCCCTAAGCAAGATACCAATTTAGGGCCACCCTTCCTCAAACAATGCATAACACTACTGTATATTTTCATTCCTGATTTATGCCTCTGACATTTGTTGTTTTTCCTCCTTATATTCTATTACATTATATTAGTGATGAGCGGGTTCGGTTCCTCGGAAACCGAAGAACTTCACCCATTTTACACGGGTCCGAGGCATACTCGGATTCTCCCGTATGGCTCGGTTAACCCGAGCGTGCCCGAAGTCATCATCCCGCTGTCGGATTCTCGCGAGATTCGGATTCTATATAAGCAGCCGCGCGTCGCCGCCATTTTCACTCGTGCATTGGAAATGTTAGGGAGAGGACGTGGCTGGCGTCCTCTCCGTTTATTCATTGTTGAGTTGATGCAAATATTTGTGCTTGCTTATATCATTGTGGGGACTGGGGAGCAGCTTTATATTAATAATATAGGAGGAGTACAGTGCAGAGTTTTGCTGATCAGTGACCACCAGTTTTATCCGTTCTCTGCCTGAAAAAAACGCTCCTTATCTGTGCTCAGTGTGCTGCATATATCTGTGCTCACACTGCTTAATTGTGGGGACTGGGGAGCAGCTGTATTATATAGGAGGAGTACAGTGTAGAGTTTTGCTGACAGTGACCACCAGTATACGTTGTCTTCCTGAAAAACACTCCATATCTGTGCTCAGTGTGCTGCATATATCTGTGCTCACACTGCTTTATTGTGGGGACTGGGGACCACCAGTATATTATATAGGAGGAGTACAGTACAGAGTTTTGCTGACCAGTGACCACCAGTATACGTTGTCTGCCTGAAAAACACTCCATATCTGTGCTGCATTGTGTAGTATATAGTAGTACAGTGCATAATTTTGCTGACCATCAGTATATAATATATAGGAGTACGGTACAGAAGGCCAATGCTGTACCTACCTCTGTGTCGTCAAGTATACTATCCATCCATACCTGTGGTGCATTTCAGTTTTGCACAGTTTGCTGACCATCAGTATATAATATATAGCATTACGGTACAGTAGGCCACTGCTGTACCTACTTCTGTGTCGTCAAGTATACTATCCATCTAGATTCTATACCTGTGGTGCATTTCAGTTGTGCAGTTTGCTGACACAGTGACCACCAGTATATATAGCAGTACGGTACGGAAGGCCACTGCTGTACCTACCTCTGTGTCGTCAAGTATACTATCCATCTACATTCTATACCTGTGGGTCATTTTAGTTTTGCAGTTTGCTGACAGTGACCACCAGTATATATAGCGGTACGGTACGGTAGGCCACTGCTGTACCTACCTCTGTGTCGTCAAGTATACTATCCATCTAGATTCTATACCTGTGGTGCATTTCAGTTGTGCAGTTTGCTGACACAGTGACCACCAGTATATATAGCAGTACGGTACGGAAGGCCACTGCTGTACCTACCTCTGTGTCATCAAGTATACTATCCATCTACATTCTATACCTGTGGTGCATTTTAGTTTTGCAGTTTGCTGACAGTGACCACCAGTATATATAGCAGTACGGTACGGAAGGCCACTGCTGTACCTACCTCTGTGTCGTCAAGTATACTATCCATCTACATTCTATACCTGTGGTGCATTTTTAGTTTTGCAGTTTGCTGACAGTGACCACCAGTATATATAGCAGTATGGTACGGATGGCGACTGCTGTACCTACCTCTATGTCGTCAAGTATACTATCCATCTAGATTCCATACCTGTGGTGCATTTCAGTTGTGCAGTTTGCTGACACAGTGACCACCAGTATATATAGCAGTACGGTACGGTAGGCCACTGCTGTACCTACCTCTGTGTCATCAAGTATACTATCCATCTACATTCTATACCTGTGGTGCATTTTAGTTTTGCAGTTTGCTGACAGTGACTACCAGTATATATAGCAGTACGGTACGGAAGGCCACTGCTGTACCTACCTCTGTGTCGTCAAGTATACTATCCATCTAGATTCTATACCTGTGGTGCATTTCAGTTGTGCAGTTTGCTGACAGTGACCACCAGTATATATAGCAGTACGGTACGGAAGGCCACTGCTGTACCTACCTCTGTGTCGTCATGTATACTATCCATCTAGATTCTATACCTGTGGTGCATTTCAGTTGTGCAGTTTGCTGACACAGTGACCACCAGTATATATAGCAGTACAGTACGGAAGGCCACTGCTGTACCTACCTCTGTGTCGTCAAGTATACTATCTATCTAGATTCTATACCTGTGGTGCATTTCAGTTGTGCAGTTTGCTGACACAGTGACCACCAGTATATATAGCAGTATGGTATGGAAGGCCACTGCTGTACCTACCTCTGTGTCGTCAAGTATACTATCCATCTACATTCTATACCTGTTGTGCATTTCAGTTGTGCGCAGTATATATAGTAGTAGGCCATTGCTATTGATACTGGCATATAATTCCACACATTAAAAAATGGAGAACAAAATAGGGAAAGATCAAGATCCACTTCCACCTCATGCTGAAGCTGCTGCCAATAGTCATGGCCAAGACGATGAAATGCCATCAACGTCGTCTGCCAAGGCCGATGCCCAATGTCATAGTGGAGAGCATGTAAAATCCAAAAAACAAAAGTTCAGTAAAATGACCCAAAAATAAAAATTGAAAGCGTCTGATGAGAAGCGTAAACTTGCCAATATGCCATTTACGACACGGAGTGGCAAGGAACGGCTGAGGCCCTGGTCTATGTTCATGGCTAGTGGTTCAGATTCACATGAGGATGGAAGCACTCATCCATCGCTAGAAAAATGAAAAGACTTAAGCTGGCAAAAGCACAGCAAAGAACTGTGCGTTCTTCTAAATCACAAATCCCCAAGGAGAGTCCAATTGTGTCGGTTTCGATGCCTGACCTTCCCAACACTGGACGGGAAGAGCTTGCGCCTTCCACCATTTGCACGCCCCCTGCAAGTGCTGGAAGGAGCACCCGCAGTCCAGTTCCTGATAATCAAATTGAAGAAGTCACTGTTGAAGTACACCAGGATGAGGATATGGGTGTTGCTGGCGCTGGGGAGGAAATTGACAAGGAGAATTCTGATGGTGAGGTGGTTTGTTTAAGTCAGGCACCCGGGGAGACACCTGTTGTCCGTGGGAGGAATATGGCCATTGACATGCCTGGTCAAAATACAAAAAAAATCAGCTCTTCGGTGTGGAATTATTTCAACACAAATGCGGACAACAGGTGTCAAGCCGTGTGTTGCCTTTGTCAAGCTGTAATAAGTAGGGGTAAGGACGTTAACCACCTAGGAACATCCTCCTTTATACGTCACCTGGACCGCATTCATCAGAAGTCAGTGACAAGTTCAAATACTTTGGGTGACAGTGGAAGGAGTCCACTGACAACTAAATCGCTTCCTCTTGTAACCAAGCTCCTGCAAACCACACCACCAACTCCCTCAGTGTCAATTTCCTCCTTACCCAGGAAAGCCAATAGTCCTGCAGGCCATGTCACTGGCAAGTCTGACGAGTCCTCTCCTGCCTGGGATTCCTCCGATGCATCCTTGAGTGTAACGCCTACTGCTGCTGGCGCTGCTGTTGTTGCTGCTGGGAGTCGATCGTCATCCCAGAGGGGAAGTCGTAAGCCCACTTGTACTACTTCCAGTAAGCAATTGACTGTCCAACAGTCCTTTTCGAGGAAGATGAAATATCACAGCAGTCATCCTGCTGCAAAGCAGATAACTCAGGCCTTGGCAGCCTGGGCGGTGAGAAACGTGGTTCCGGTATCCACCGTTAATTCAGAGGCAACTAGAGACTTGATTGAGGTACTGTGTCCCCGGTACCAAATACCATCTAGGTTCCATTTCTCTAGGCAGGCGATACCGAAAATGTACACAGACCTCAGAAAAAGAGTCACCAGTGTCCTAAAAAATGCAGTTGTACCCAATGTCCACTTAACCACGGACATGTGGACAAGTGGAGCAGGGCAGACTCAGGACTATATGACTGTGACAGCCCACTGGGTAGATGTATTGCCTCCCGCAGCAAGAACAGCAGCGGCGGCACCAGTAGCAGCATCTCGCAAACGCCAACTCGTTCCTAGGCAGGCTACGCTTTGTATCACCGCTTTCCAGAAGAGGCACACAGCTGAAAACCTCTTACGGAAACTGAGGAAGATCATCGCAGAATGGCTTACCCCAATTGGACTCTCCTGGGGATTTGTGACATCGGACAACGCCAGCAATATTGTGCGTGCATTACATCTGGGCAAATTCCAGCACGTCCGATGTTTTGCACATACATTGAATTTGGTGGTGCAGAATTATTTAAAAAACGACAGGGGCGTGCAAGAGATGCTGTCGGTGGCCCGAAGAATTGCAGGCCACTTTCGGCATTCAGCCACCGCGTGCCGAAGACTGGAGCACCACCAAACATTCCTGAACCTGCCCTGCCATCATCTGAAGCAAGAGGTGGTAACGAGGTGGAATTCAACCCTCTATATGCTTCAGAGGATGGAGGAGCAGCAAAAGGCCATTCAAGCCTATACATCTGCCCACGATATAGGCAAAGGAGGGGGAATGCACCTGACTCAAGCGCAGTGGAGAATGATTTCAACCTTGTGCAAGGTTCTGCAACCCTTTGAACTTGCCACACGTGAAGTCAGTTCAGACACTGCTAGCCTGAGTCAGTTCATTCCCCTCATCAGGCTTTTGCAGAAGAAGCTGGAGACATTGAAGGAGTAGCTAAAACAGAGCGATTCCGCTAGGCATGTGGGACTTGTGGATGGAGCCCTTAATTCGCTTAACCAGGATTCACGGGTGGTCAATCTGTTGAAATCAGAGCACTACATTTTGGCCACCGTGCTCGATCCTAGATTTAAAACCTACGTTGTATCTCTCTTTCCGGCAGACACAAGTCTGCAGAGGTTCAAAGACCTGCTGGTGAGAAAATTGTCAAGTCAAGCGGAACGTGATCCGTCAACTAGAGATGAGCGGGTTCGGTTCCTCGGAATCCGAACCCGCCCGAACTTCATGTTTTTTTTCACGGGTCCGAGCGACTCGGATCTTCCCCGCCTTGCTCGGTTAACCCGAGCGCGCCCGAACGTCATCATGACGCTGTCGGATTCTCGCGAGACTCGGATTCTATATAAGGAGCCGCGCGTCGCCGCCATTTTCACACGTGCATTGAGATTGATAGGGAGAGGACGTGGCTGGCGTCCTCTCCATTTAGATTAGAAGAGAGAGAGTGAGATTGATTTGAGACAGAGACACTTGATTTACTGGAGCTTAGGAGTACTGTAGAGAGTGCAGAGTTTAGTAGTGACTGACCACAGTGACCACCAGACAGTGCAGTTTTATTTAATATAATCCGTTCTCTGCCTGAAAAAAAACGATACACAGTGACTCAGTCACATACCATATCTGTGTGCACTGCTCAGCCCAGTGTGCTGCATCATCTATGTATATATCTGACTGTGCTCACACAGCTTATAATTGTGGGGGAGACTGGGGAGCAGTGCCAGTTATAGGTTATAGCAGGAGCCAGGAGTACATATTATTAAAATTAAACAGTGCACACTTTTGCTGCAGGAGTGCCACTGCCAGTGTGACTGACCAGTGACCTGACCACACTGACCACCAGTATAGTTAGTAGTATACTATATTGTGATTGCCTGAAAAAGTTAAACACTCGTCGTGTGACTTGTGTGGTGTTTTTTTTTTTATTCTATAAAAAACTCATTCTGCTGACAGACAGTGTCCAGCAGGTCCGTCATTATATAATATATACCTGTCCGGCTGCAGTAGTGATATATATATATTTTTTATATCATTATTTATCATCCAGTCGCAGCAGACACAGTACGGTAGTTCACGGCTGTAGCTACCTCTGTGTCGGCACTCGGCAGTCCATCCATAATTGTATACCACCTACCCGTTTTTTTTTTTTTCCTTTCTTCTTTATACATACATACTACATCTCTTTATCAACCATTATTAGCAGCAGACACAGTACAGTAGTCCACGGCTGTAGCTACCTCTGTGTCGGCACTCGGCAGTCCATCCATAATTGTATACCACCTACCCGTGGTTTTTTTTTCTTTCTTCTTTATACATACATACTACATCTCTTTATCAACCAGTCTATATTAGCAGCAGACACAGTACAGTACGGTAGTCCACGGCTGTAGCTACCTCTGTGTCGGCACTCGGCAGTCCGTCCATAATTGTATACCACCTACCCGTGGTTTTTTTTTCTTTCTTCTTTATACATACATACTACATCTCTTTATCAACCAGTCTATATTAGCAGCAGACACAGTACAGTAGTCCACGGCTGTAGCTACCTCTGTGTCGGCACTCGGCAGTCCATCCATAATTGTATACCACCTACCCGTGGTTTTTTTTTCTTTCTTCTTTATACATACATACTACATCTCTTTATCAACCAGTCTATATTAGCAGCAGACACAGTACAGTACGGTAGTCCACGGCTGTAGCTACCTCTGTGTCGGCACTCGGCAGTCCGTCCATAATTGTATACCACCTACCCGTGGTTTTTTTTTCTTTCTTCTTTATACATACATACTACATCTCTTTATCAACCAGTCTATATTAGCAGCAGACACAGTACAGTAGTCCACGGCTGTAGCTACCTCTGTGTCGGCACTCGGCAGTCCATCCATAATTGTATACCACCTACCCGTGTTTTTTTTTCTTTCTTCTTTATACATACATACTACATCTCTTTATCAACCAGTCTATATTAGCAGCAGACACAGTACAGTACGGTAGTCCACGGCTGTAGCTACCTCTGTGTCGGCACTCGGCAGTCCGTCCATAATTGTATACCACCTACCCGTGGTTTTTTTTTCTTTCTTCTTTATACATACATACTACATCTCTTTATCAACCAGTCTATATTAGCAGCAGACACAGTACAGTAGTCCACGGCTGTAGCTACCTCTGTGTCGGCACTCGGCAGTCCATCCATAATTGTATACCACCTACCCGTGGTTTTTTTTTTTCTTTCTTCTTTATACAAACTACATCTCATTATCAACCAGTCTATATTAGCAGCAGACACAGTACGGTAGTCCACGGCTGTAGCTACCTCTGTGTCGGCACTCGGCAGTCCGTCCATAATTGTATACCACCTACCCGTGGTTTTTTTTTCTTTCTTCTTTATACATACTACATCTCATTATCAACCAGTCTATATTAGCAGCAGACACAGTACGGTAGTCCACGGCTGTAGCTACCTCTGTGTCGGCACTCGGCAGTCCATCCATAATTGTATACCACCTACCCGTGGTTTTTTTTTCTTTCTTCTTTATACATACATACTACATCTCTTTATCAACCAGTCTATATTAGCAGCAGACACAGTACAGTAGTCCACGGCTGTAGCTACCTCTGTGTCGGCACTCGGCAGTCCATCCATAATTGTATACCACCTACCCAAGGTTTTTTTTTCTTTCTTCTTTTTACATACATACTACATCTCATTATCATCCAGTCTATATTAGCAGCAGACACAGTACAGTACAATAGTCCACGGCTGTAGCTACCTCTGTGTCGGCACTCGGCAGTCCATCCATAATTGTATACTAGTATCCATCCATCTCCATTGTTTACCTGAGGTGCCTTTTAGTTGTGCCTATTAAAATATGGAGAACAAAAATGTTGAGGTTCCAAAATTAGGGAAAGATCAAGATCCACTTCCACCTCGTGCTGAAGCTGCTGCCACTAGTCATGGCCGAGACGATGAAATGCCAGCAACGTCGTCTGCCAAGGCCGATGCCCAATGTCATAGTACAGAGCATGTCAAATCCAAAACACCAAATATCAGTAAAAAAAGGACTCCAAAACCTAAAATAAAATTGTCGGAGGAGAAGCGTAAACTTGCCAATATGCCATTTACCACACGGAGTGGCAAGGAACGGCTGAGGCCCTGGCCTATGTTCATGGCTAGTGGTTCAGCTTCACATGAGGATGGAAGCACTCAGCCTCTCGCTAGAAAACTGAAAAGACTCAAGCTGGCAAAAGCACCGCAAAGAACTGTGCGTTCTTCGAAATCCCAAATCCACAAGGAGAGTCCAATTGTGTCGGTTGCGATGCCTGACCTTCCCAACACTGGACGTGAAGAGCATGCGCCTTCCACCATTTGCACGCCCCCTGCAAGTGCTGGAAGGAGCACCCGCAGTCCAGTTCCTGATAGTCAGATTGAAGATGTCAGTGTTGAAGTACACCAGGATGAGGAGGATATGGGTGTTGCTGGCGCTGGGGAGGAAATTGACCAGGAGGATTCTGATGGTGAGGTGGTTTGTTTAAGTCAGGCACCCGGGGAGACACCTGTTGTCCGTGGGAGGAATATGGCCGTTGACATGCCTGGTGAAAATACCAAAAAAATCAGCTCTTCGGTGTGGAAGTATTTCACCAGAAATGCGGACAACATTTGTCAAGCCGTGTGTTCCCTTTGTCAAGCTGTAATAAGTAGGGGTAAGGACGTTAACCACCTCGGAACATCCTCCCTTATACGTCACCTGCAGCGCATTCATAATAAGTCAGTGACAAGTTCAAAAACTTTGGGCGACAGCGGAAGCAGTCCACTGACCAGTAAATCCCTTCCTCTTGTAACCAAGCTCACGCAAACCACCCCACCAACTCCCTCAGTGTCAATTTCCTCCTTCCCCAGGAATGCCAATAGTCCTGCAGGCCATGTCACTGGCAATTCTGACGAGTCCTCTCCTGCCTGGGATTCCTCCGATGCATCCTTGCGTGTAACGCCTACTGCTGCTGGCGCTGCTGTTGTTGCTGCTGGGAGTCGATGGTCATCCCAGAGGGGAAGTCGTAAGCCCACTTGTACTACTTCCAGTAAGCAATTGACTGTCCAACAGTCCTTTGCGAGGAAGATGAAATATCACAGCAGTCATCCTGCTGCAAAGCGGATAACTGAGGCCTTGACAACTATGTTGGTGTTAGACGTGCGTCCGGTATCCGCCGTTAGTTCACAGGGAACTAGACAATTTATTGAGGCAGTGTGCCCCCGTTACCAAATACCATCTAGGTTCCACTTCTGTAGGCAGGCGATACCGAGAATGTACACGGACGTCAGAAAAAGACTCACCAGTGTCCTAAAAAATGCAGTTGTACCCAATGTCCACTTAACCACGGACATGTGGACAAGTGGAGCAGGGCAGGGTCAGGACTATATGACTGTGACAGCCCACTGGGTAGATGTATGGACTCCCGCCGCAAGAACAGCAGCGGCGGCACCAGTAGCAGCATCTCGCAAACGCCAACTCTTTCCTAGGCAGGCTACGCTTTGTATCACCGCTTTCCAGAATACGCACACAGCTAAAAACCTCTTACGGCAACTGAGGAAGATCATCGCAGAATGGCTTACCCCAATTGGACTCTCCTGTGGATTTGTGGCATCGGACAACGCCAGCAATATTGTGTGTGCATTAAATATGGGCAAATTCCAGCACGTCCCATGTTTTGCACATACCTTGAATTTGGTGGTGCAGAATTTTTAAAAAAACGACAGGGGCGTGCAAGAGATGCTGTCGGTGGCCAGAAGAATTGCGGGACACTTTCGGCGTACAGGCACCACGTACAGAAGACTGGAGCACCACCAAAAACTACTGAACCTGCCTTGCCATCATCTGAAGCAAGAAGTGGTAACGAGGTGGAATTCAACCCTCTATATGCTTCAGAGGTTGGAGGAGCAGCAAAAGGCCATTCAAGCCTATACAATTGAGCACGATATAGGAGGTGGAATGCACCTGTCTCAAGTGCAGTGGAGAATGATTTCAACGTTGTGCAAGGTTCTGATGCCCTTTGAACTTGCCACACGTGAAGTCAGTTCAGACACTGCCAGCCTGAGTCAGGTCATTCCCCTCATCAGGCTTTTGCAGAAGAAGCTGGAGACATTGAAGGAGGAGCTAACACGGAGCGATTCCGCTAGGCATGTGGGACTTGTGGATGGAGCCCTTAATTCGCTTATCAAGGATTCACGGGTGGTCAATCTGTTGAAATCAGAGCACTACATTTTGGCCACCGTGCTCGATCCTAGATTTAAAACCTACCTTGGATCTCTCTTTCCGGCAGACACAAGTCTGCTGGGGTTGAAAGACCTGCTGGTGAGAAAATTGTCAAGTCAAGCGGAACGCGACCTGTCAACATCTCCTCCTTCACATTCTCCCGCAACTGGGGGTGCGAGGAAAAGGCTCAGAATTCCGAGCCCACCCGCTGGCGGTGATGCAGGGCAGTCTGGAGCGACTGCTGATGCTGACATCTGGTCCGGACTGAAGGACCTGACAACGATTACGGACATGTCGTCTACTGTCACTGCATATGATTCTCTCAACATTGAAAGAATGGTGGAGGATTATATGAGTGACCGCATCCAAGTAGGCACGTCACACAGTCCGTACTTATACTGGCAGGAAAAAGAGGCAATTTGGAGGCCCTTGCACAAACTGGCTTTATTCTCCCTAAGTTGCCCTCCCACAAGTGTGTACTCCGAAAGAGTGTTTAGTGCCGCCGCTCACCTTGTCAGCAATCGGCGTACGAGGTAACTTCCAGAAAATGTGGAGAAGATGATGTTCATTAAAATGAATTATAATCAATTCCTCCGTGGAGACATTGACCAGCAGCAATTGCCTCCACAAAGTACACAGGGAGCTGAGATGGTGGATTCCAGTGGGGACGAATTGATAATCTGTGAGGAGCGGGATGTACACGGTGATATATCGGAGGATGATGATGAGGTGGACATCTTGCCTCTGTAGAGCCAGTTTGTGCAAGGAGAGATTAATTGCTTCTTTTTCGGTGGGGGTCCAAACCAACCCATCATTTCAGTCACAGTCGTGTGGCAGACCCTGTCACTGAAATGATGGGTTGGTTAAAGTGTGCATGTCCTGTTTATACAACATAAGGGTGGGTGGGAGGGCCCAAGGACAATTCCATCTTGCACCTCATTTTTCTTTCATTTTTATTTGTGTCATGTGCTGTTTGGGGAGTGTTTTTTGGAAGGGCCATCCTGCGTGACACTGCAGTGCCACTCCTAGATGGGCCAGGTGTTTGTGTCGGCCACTAGGGTCGCTTATCTTACTCACACAGCTACCTCATTGCGCCTCTTTTTTTCTTCTTTGCGTCATGTGCTGTTTGGGGAGTGTTTTTTGGAAGGGCCATCCTGTGTGACACTAGAGTGCCACTCCTAGATGGGCCAGGTGTTTGTGTCGGCCACTAGGGTCGCTTAGCTTACTCACACAGCTACCTCATTGCGCCTCTTTTTTTCTTCTTTGCGTCATGTGCTGTTTGGGGAGTGTTTTTTGGAAGGGCCATCCTGCGTGACACTGCAGTGCCACTCCTAGATGGGCCCGGTGTTTGTGTCGGCCACTAGGGTCGCTTATCTTACTCACACAGTCAGCTACCTCATTGCGCCTCTTTTTTTCTTTGCGTCATGTGCTGTTTGGGGAGGGTTTTTTGGAAGGGACATCCTGCGTGACACTGCAGTGCCACTCCTAGATGGGCCCGGTGTTTGTGTCGGCCACTAGGGTCGCTTATCTTACTCACACAGCTACCTCATTGCGCCTCTTTTTTTCTTTGCGTCATGTGCTGTTTGGGGAGGGTTTTTTGGAAGGGACATCCTGCGTGACACTGCAGTGCCACTCCTAGATGGGCCCGGTGTTTGTGTCGGCCACTAGGGTCGCTTATCTTACTCACACAGCGACCTCGGTGCAAATTTTAGAACTAAAAATAATATTGTGAGGTGTGAGGTATTCAGAATAGACTGAAAATGAGTGTAAATTATGGTTTTTGAGGTTAATAATACTTTGGGATCAAAATGACCCCCAAATTCTATGATTTAAGCTGTTTTTTAGGGTTTTTTGAAAAAAACACCCGAATCCAAAACACACCCGAATCCGACAAAAAAAATTCGGTGAGGTTTTGCCAAAACGCGGTCGAACCCAAAACACGGCCGCGGAACCGAACCCAAAACCAAAACACAAAACCCGAAAAATTTCCGGCGCTCATCTCTACCGTCAACATCTCCTCCTTCACATTCTCCCGCAACTGGGGGTGCGAGGAAAAGGCTAAGAATTCCGAGCCCACCCGCTGGCGGTGATGCAGGGCAGTCTGGAGCGAGTGCTGATATCTGGTCCGGACTGAAGGACCTGTCGTCTACTGTCACTGCATATGATTCTCTCATCATTGAGAGAATGGTGGAGGATTATATGAGTGTCCGCATCCAAGTAGGCACGTCAGACAGTCCGTACGTATACTGGCAGGAAAAAGAGGCAATTTGGAGGCCCTTGCACAAACTGGCTTTATTCTCCCTAAGTTGCCCTCCCTCCAGTGTGTACTCCGAAAGAGTGTTTAGTGCAGCCGCTCACCTTGTCAGCAATCGGCGTATGAGGTTACTTCCAGAAAATGTGGAGAAGATGATGTTCATCAAAATGAATTATAATCAATTCCTCCATGGAGACATTCACCAGCAGCAATTGCCTCCAGAAAGTACACAGGGACCTGAGATGGTGGATTCCAGTGGAGACGAATTAATAATCTGTGAGGAGGGGAATGTACACAGTGAAAGGGGAGAGGAATCGGAGGATGATGATGAGGTGAACATCTTGCCTCTGTAGAGCCAGTTTGTGCAAGGAGAGATTGATTGCTTCTTTTTTTGGTGGGGGCCCAAACCAACCAGTCATTTCAGTCACAGTCGTGTGGCAGACCCTGTCGCTGAAATGATGGGTTCGTTAAAGTGTGCATGTCCTGTTTATACAACATAAGGGTGGGTGTGAGGGCCCAAGGACAATTCCATCTTGCACCTCTTTTTTCTTTCATTTTTTCTATGCATCATGTGCTGTTTGGGGACAATTTTTTTGAAGTGCCATCCTGCCTGACACTGCAGTGCCACTCCTAGATGGGCCAGGTGTTTGTGTCGGCCACTTGTGTCGCTTAGCTTAGTCACACAGCGACTTTGGTGCGCCTCTTTTTTTCTTTGCATCATGTGCTGTTTGGGGACAATTTTTTTTGAAGTGCCATCCTGCCTGACACTGCAGTGCCACTCCTAGATGGGCCAGGTGTTTGTGTCGGCCACTTGGGTCGCTTAGCTTAGTCACACAGCTACCTCATTGCGCCTCTTTTTTTCTTTGCATCATGTGCTGTTTGGGGACTATTTTTTTGAAGTGCCATCCTGCCTGACACTGCAGTGCCACTCCTAGATGGGCCAGGTGTTTGTGTCGGCCACTTGGGTCGCTTAGCTTAGTCACACAGCTACCTCATTGCGCCTCTTTTTTTCTTTGCATCATGTACTGTTTGGGGACTATTTTTTTGAAGTGCCATCCTGCCTGACACTGCAGTGCCACTCCTAGATGGGCCAGGTGTTTGTGTCGGCCACTTGGGTCGCTTAGCTTAGTCACACAGCTACCTCATTGCGCCTCTTTTTTTCTTTGCATCATGTGCTGTTTGGGGACTATTTTTTTGAAGTGCCATCCTGCCTGACACTGCAGTACCACTCCTAGATGGGCCAGGTGTCTGTGTCGGCCACTTGTGTCGCTTAGCTTAGTCACACAGCGACCTTGGTGTGCCTCTTTTTTTCTTTGCATCATGTGCTGTTTGGGGACTATTTTTTGGAAGTGCCATCCTGTCTGACACTGCAGTGCCACTCCTAGAGGGGCCAGGTGTTTGTGTCGGCCACTTGTGTCGCTTAGCTTAGCCATCCAGCGACCTCGTGCAAATTTTAGGACTAAAAATAATATTGTGAGGTGTGAGGTGTTCAGAATAGACTGGAAATGAGTGGAAATTATGGTTATTGAGGTTAATAATACTATGGGATCAAAATGACCCCCAAATTCTATGATTTAAGCTGTTTTTTAGGGTTTTTTGAAAAAAACACCCGAATCTAAAACACACCCGAATCCGACAAAAAATTTTCGGTGAGGTTTTGCCAAAACGCGTCTGAATCCAAAACACGGCCGCGGAACCGAATCCAAAACCAAAACACAAAACCAGAAAAATGTCCGGTGCACATCACTACATTATATTAATGTCCGCTCACATGTAACTTCCATTACTACACCACTCAGTTACTGCATTTTAAATCAGTGCTCCCCTCACTGAATATAGCGGTCCCCATATCCCATTATTGCACCCTCACTCACTGACCGCATTGTATATGAGTGATCGAGGCTTACAACACTACAGGACTGGAGACACAGGCATACGCTGGAGCCAGCATTCAACAGCTGTCTCATCACTGACAGACTGCTGGTAGTATTCAGCCAGCCTAGTGCTCTGACATTTTTGATGGAGGTCGCGGTCTGCCAGAAATGCCCTCCATACAGGCAGGGCCCTTAGCAGCCGCCTTGGTTGCCTTGTGGTAAATCCTCCTCTGGCCCTGACTAGCCCAGATAACTCACCTAATCTTGACGGGAGGGAGGGTGGGCCACTTGCTGTGAGGTCCGGTGGCCAGTGCAGGGTGGCGATGAGGTCTGGTGGCTGGGCGGGTGGCTGCCTGTGCAGCGTTACCTCTGACTTCACGTCATGCTGCGCGCTGTGCCCAGCCGGAGCAAGAGGGAGGTGAGCAGGGAGAGCTGGGCAGCGTCTGAGCCTCCTGTGGAGCATCAATGCTGCCTGGCATTGAAAAAAACAAAGGAAGCTTCCAATCCCGAAATCCCCGGGATTGGAAGCTCCAATCCCGGGATTGAATCCCAGCCAATTTTAGGCCGGAATCTTGGGATCCCACTGATCCCGATCCCGGGATTGGCCACCCTACTATCGATTTATAGTGACTAGTGACAATGTTTTTAAGCGATGTTCTCTGATAGGATAAGAAATACGGCTTTGCTCATTGCGGGTGGGTGGGCAATGGATGCACAATCACGTCATTGTGTCCCCGCTTCACGCTATTCAATGCCCTGATTACTGGTATTGAATAGCGGGGGACTACAATGACACTATTCAATGCAAATTGCGTAATCAGCGTCCCCAGACCGCCCACTATGAAGGACGGATGTGGGCAGCAGGCTGGATATTGGAGACTTGCTTGCCTTTCCGGGTGGCTGTGGGCATCACCTGAGTTTTATGAGCCTCATGGCTGATCAAGAACTGGAGGCAAGTATGCATAAGATATTCTTTAAAACTACTGCACTGGTAACTATGCAAGAAAATAACTGGAAAACAAGTTGAATGCATAAACCTCAATATATAAAGCAGCGCCCCTCCCAACATTTTGGAATCCAGAAGGTGGTGTAGCCTAAATTAAAGGGCGGGGGCGTGGTCTTGCAGCAGTGCCACGATTGCGAGACAGGCCCCCGTTTACCGTCACTAAAGGGGGCATGACCAGCGCTCTGTGAGCTGCTGGCATGCACCCAGTCTTGTCTTCACTGAATAGACAAATGGGTATGATAAAGAGATGTGGCTGACATCACAATTTCCCTGTATAATTACACCATACTTGCCTACTTTTGAAAACTAGTTTCAGGGAGATTCCAGGTGGCAGCAGAATGGGCCGTTGAGGGGTGTGTCTAGCTCTGCCTATGGGCGTAGTTATTGCCACTCAGGGGTGTGTCCTACAATGGCAGGTGAAAACTATAGCACTATAAGCAGCAAAAAAAAAAAAAAAAAAAGAGTAATATTGGTACACTATATACTGTGTACATTCGTGAGAAGAGACGGAGAAATAGAAAATCTATATACACTGGTGCGGGATTGATATATATTACACCCACATATACAATAATAATTACTTTGGCACCCCTGGAGTACTCTTGTGCACGCCAAAGGTGCTTGCCTGAAAAAATAAAGGGGGTGTGATCTCACAAAAAAACCCAGTTGTAGTGCTCCATACACATTACGCCCACATCAGTAGTGCTACTTACACATTACGCCCACATCAGTAGTGCTCCGTACACATTACGCCCACATTAGTAGTGCTCCGTACACATTATGCCCACAGTAATAGTGCCCCTTACACATTAGTATACATGACTTTTAGGAGTGAGGACACTTGATGGTACTGGGAGCCTGGCCCGCTTACTCGAGGGGTGCTGCCCACTGCTGCCACTGCTAACATATGCATGCAGGCTCAGCAGAGTCCTCAGGTCAGGGACTCCTCACAAACCACCTGTCGCAGTCCAATGCCAGTGTGGAACAGCAGCCGGCTAAGCAAAGGAGCCGCAGCTCACCCACAAACACAATGGCGCAGTGCAGGCAGCTGAGACACAGACTGCCACTTCCCCCACCAGAGCTTATTTCTGCATGTGGCTAACTGGGACCGGGTCAGGGTCCCCTACTCTGGTGCGTACCCAGAGTAGCTATCAGTGCTGCAAGTAGAAAAAAGTGTCAGTGGTACTGTGTGTGTGTGCGCCAAAGGCGTGCATGCCCCCCCAAAAAATGGGTGTGGCCAAATGCCACATGGGGCGTGGCCAATGAAAATGGGGGCGTGATATACATATAGGGGGGGCCAGATACACATATGACCCCAATAGTGCCAAATACACATATGCTCCTACAGTGCCTGATATGCCCCCACGGTGCCAGATACACAAATGTCCCACGGTGCCAGATACACAAATGCCCCACGGTGCCAGATATACAAATGCCCCCAGCAGTGCCATATATGCCCCCAGCAGTTTCAGATACACGTTGCCCCAGCAGTGCCAGATACACATTGCCCCCCAGCCAGTGGCGGAACTAGCGAGCGGTGGGCCCAGATGCGACAAAATGCTTTGGGGCCGTAACTAGACATTTTAGCACTGTGTGCAAGAAACGGCATCGGAGCCCCACCCCTGCATGTAAAACAGGGGCAGTGCGCGCCGTAGGCGCGCGCAAAAATACGTAGTGGCGTGGCTTCGTGGGGAAGGGGTGTGGCCACAAAATAATACCAATTCATAAAACGGTGCACAGTAGTCTCCATTCTTCAAATTACGCCGCACAGTAGCACCACTACACCAGGTAGAGACCCTTTTACACCTTACAGCGGACAGATTCCTCTTTTTACACATTACGGCAGACAGCGTCCCCTTTTTACACATTACGGCAGACAGCGTCCCCCTTTTTACACATTACGGCAGACAGCGTCCCCCTTTTTACACATTACGGCAAACAGCGTGCCCTTGCTACACATAGCGGCAGACAGCGTACACTTTTTACACATAACGGCAGACAGCGTACACTTTTTACACATAACGGCAGACAGCGTGCCCTTGTTAAACATAGCGGCAGACAGCGTACACTTTTTACACATAACGGCAGACAGCGTCCCCCTTTTTACACATTACGGCAGACAGCGTGCACTTTTTACACATTACGGCAGACAGCGTGCCCTTGTTACACATTACGTCAGACAGCGTCCCCCTTTTTACACATTACGGCAAGCAGATTCCCCCTTTTTACACATAGCGGCAGGCAGATTCCCCATTTTTACACATAGCGGCAGGCAGTCCCCCCTTTTTACACATTGTGGCAGGCAGATTCCCCCTTTTTACACATTGCGGCAGGCAGTCCCCCATTTTTACACATTGCGGCAGGCAGATTCCCCCTTTTTACACATAGCGGCAGGCAGATTCCCCCTTTTTACACATAGCGGCAGGCAGATTCCCCCTTTTTACACATTGCGGCAAGCAGTCCCCCATTTTTACACATTGCGGCAGGCAGTCCCCCATTTTTACACATTGCGGCAGGCAGTCCCAACAAAGAAAGAAAGAGACAGAAAGAAAGAAAGAGACAGAAAGAAAGAAAGAGAAAGAAAGAAGAATTATACTTACCCTCTCCGCTGGCTCAGGCTCCTCGGTGCAGCGTCAGACGATTCCCGGGCTGGAGAGAAGGAGGAGGGAGGTGGAGGAGGGAGCCGCAGCAGCGCTGTGTCATTGGTGGAGGCGCTGCTGCTGCTGCCCCTCTGCTTCACTATAGGCTGTTCTCGGAAGACAGCCTATAGTGAAGCAGAGGGTCAGCAGCAGCAGCGCCTCCACCAGTAGTAAAGCTCTGCTGCGGCTCCCTCCTTCGGCTCCCTCCTCCTCCTTCTCCCCCGTACACTACCGCTGCTCCTCTCCTCTCTCCGGGCGGCTGTGCGCTGTGGGCAGTGGTTGCCCGCAGCGCACAGCGGCATGTAATGAGTCAGTTTGACTCATTACATGCTTTGGGCCCCTGGACAGAGGCGGGCCCCAGTGCAACGCACTGGTTGCACTGGCGGTAGTTCCGCCTCTGCCCCCAGCAGTGTCAGATACACGTTGCCCCAGCAGTGCCAGATACACATTGCCCCCCAGCAGTGTCAGATACACGTTGCCCCAGCAGTGCCAGATACACATTGCCCCCCAGCAGTGTCAGATACACGTTGCCCCAGCAGTGTCAGATACACGTTGCCCCAGCAGTGTCAGATACACGTTGCCCCAGCAGTGTCAGATAATACACGTTGTCCCCAGCAGTGTCAGATAATACACGTTGTCCCAGCAGTGTCAGATAATACACGTTGTCCCAGCAGTGTCAGATAATACACGTTGTCAGTGTCAGATACACGTTGCCCCAGCAGTGTCAGATAATACACGTTGTCCCCAGCAGTGTCAGATACACGTTGCCCCAGCAGTGTCAGATAATACACGTTGTCCCCAGCAGTGTCAGATAATACATGTTGTCAGTGTCAGATACACGTTGCCCCAGCAGTGTCAGATACACGTTGCCCCAGCAGTGTCAGATACACGTTGCCCCAGCAGTGCCTGATACACGTTGCCCCAGAGTGTACCGGTTAGGAATTTCTTACCGGTACGCCATACCACCATACTTGCAGCATTGGTATCTATAGAACCACCCTGCTCAGTACACATTACATTATACACAGCCCCCCATAATTACACCCAGTACCACATTACAGTAAACACAGCATACAGTACATATCCCCCCTCCCCATATTACACAGATCCCCTCACCCATATTACATTATACCCAGCATACAGTACACTACACGGCCCCCCCACATATAGACCCAGCACCACATTATACTGCATTATACACAACCCTCCCACCCCCATATTACACCCAGTACTAGATTACATCATATTATACACACATTATATAACACACTGCCTCCATTCCCCCACATTACCTCCAGCACCCACCTGGGTATGTTGCCCCTTCCAGTAAAGGGTGGGAGCTGACCCTGGGACAGTGAGGGGAGACAGCCTAGTGCAGACACTCCAGTGAGAGGCGAGGAGCAGGAGCCAGGAGGAGGAAGCTGCTGCTGGGCTGATCCATGCTGCAGCCCCGAGTGTGGTGGGAGAGGCCAGCCACAGGGATGCAGAAGCAGAGCCCTGCTGCAGTGTGCCTCTGCTACACAGTACACACAACCATGCTGTGGCCAGCCAGGCAGTCTCCCGTGCTGGCCCCGCCCCCCGACCTCTCCGGACTTGCGCATGCGCAGTCCATATTTTCAGCCTCGGACCTGTAAAAACCGTGAGGGCTGTCAAGGTATGGTTGATTCTATTTCGGAGTGGGAGAAGGGACCTTCTGACGTATCTAGGGGAGGAGACACGTCACCAGGGGGAGGAGCTACGGGCGAACAGGGTACCCGAAAAGTACCCTCGCGGGCTCGCTTCGCTCGCCACGCTTCGCTCGCCACCTGATTACTAAAGGTAATAGTTGGTGGCGTGGATACTAGAGCAACTGTCCCGCTGGCCTTGCTCCTCCCCCTTGTGTTGTGACTCCTCCCACAGACGGAAAAGGTCCCTTAGTCCACTTGATTCTAGCATCTACCGTCAAGGTATGCGGGGCAGCGGGAGGCTCAACTAAAAATCGGGAGCCTCCCGCTGAATGCGGGAGGGTAGGTAAGCCTGAATTACACGTGATCAGTACGAGATCCTAGCGGTCGGGAGCCCGGCAGCCGGGATCCCGTAGGCAAGCGCAGCATGTCCCCTTGTTGGCTCACTGCGCTCACCGCGCTTTGGGCCCGGTGGCGACAGGGTTTTATTCCCCTCCGGGTGGTGGTGTGGTTACCCCAAGAGGAGTAACCAGCCAGCGATCGGGACTCCGACTTCTGGTATTTCAGCTGGTGTCGGGATTCCGGCGTTGGTAAATTGACTGCCTCCCAATTACACTTTGCTGGACCCTGCTTTCACTATCTATTACTTTTACTTGTTTTTCTCATTTTCTCAATTCCTCTCATAATAACAGTGCATACATACAGCACTGTTATTACTTATACAATCATATGCGTGAACACAGGGCCGAATTATAGGGGGGCACTGGCAAATGCAGGATTTGTTGAGGGGGGTTTCCATATATTTAAAAAAAGTGTGTGTGTGTGTGTGTGTGTATATATATATGTATATACACACACACACACACACACACACACACACACAGTCAGGGCCGGCAACAGAAATCTTGGGGCCCGGTACAAGAGGCATAGCTAGGTGCATTGGTGCCCAGAGCAAGGGCATGTTTCGGCGCCCCATCCCCTATACCATACCTCCCAACTGTCCCGATTTTCGCGGGACAGTCCCGTTTTTTGTAGAGATGAGCGGGTTCGGTTCCTCGGAAACCGAACCCGCCCGAACTTCAGGTTTTTTTACACGGGTCCGAGCGACTCGGATCTTCCCGCCTTGCTCGGTTAACCCGAGCGCGCCCGAACGTCATCATCCCGCTGTCGGATTCTCGCGAGGCTCGGATTCTATCGCGAGACTCGGATTCTATATAAGGAGCCGCGCGTCGCCGCCATTTTCACACGTGCATTGAGATTGATAGGGAGAGGACGTGGCTGGCGTCCTCTCCTTTTATAGAGAGTGAGACTAGAGTAGAGAGAGACACAGTATTATTTACTTTAGTAATTTTGGGGAGCATTAGTAGGAGTACTACTACTTGCTGAAGTGATAGTGTGACTGTATATCTGACTTGTGGGGGAGACAGTGGGGAGCAGTTAGAGTCTGAGAGCAGGAGTACATATTTTAACGTACAGTGCACACTTTTGCTGGCACTCTGCTGCCAGAGTGCCACACTGCCATTGTGACCACACTGACCACCAGTATATATTGTGATTGTCTGCTTAGGAGTACTACTTGCAAGTTGCTGATAGTGTGACCAGTGACCTGAACACCAGTTTAATTAATCACCACCAGTTTAATATATATATATATATATATATAAAATTGTATATAATATATATATATAATTGTATATGTATACCACCTACCCGTGTTTTTTTTTTTTTCTTTCTTCTTGATACATACTACTATAGTAGCTTACTGTAGCAGTCTGCGGTGCTGCTGAGCTGACAGTGTCCAGCAGGTCCGTCATCAGTCATTACATAATAAATATATATACCTGTCCGGCTGCAGTACTAGTGATATTATATATATATATATATATATATATATATATATTAATTTCATCTCATTATCATCCAGTCTATATTAGCAGCAGACACAGTACGGTAGTCCACGGCTGTAGCTACCTCTGTGTCGGCAGTCGCTGGTCCATCCATAATTGTATACCACCTACCCGTGGTTTTTTTTTTCTCTTTCTTCTTGATACATACTACTATAGTAGCTTACTGTAGCAGTCTGCGGTGCTGCTGAGCTGACAGTGTCCAGCAGGTCCGTCATCAGTCATTACATAATAAATATATATACCTGTCCGGCTGCAGTACTAGTGATATTATATATATATATATATATATATATATATTTATTAATTTCATCTCATTATCATCCAGTCTATATTAGCAGCAGACACAGTATGGTAGTCCACGGCTGTAGCTACCTCTGTGTCGGCAGTCGCTGGTCCATCCATAATTGTATACCACCTACCCGTGGTTTTTTTTTTTCTCTTTCTTCTTGATACATACTACTATAGTAGCTTACTGTAGCAGTCTGCGGTGCTGCTGAGCTGACAGTGTCCAGCAGGTCCGTCATCAGTCATTACATAATAAATATATATACCTGTCCGGCTGCAGTACTAGTGATATTATATATATATATATATTAATTTTATCTCATTATCATCCAGTCTATATTAGCAGCAGACACAGTACGGTAGTCCACGGCTGTAGCTACCTCTGTGTCGGCAGTCGCTGGTCCATCCATAATTGTATACCACCTACCCGTGTTTTTTTTTTTCCTCTTTCTTCTTGATACATACTACTATAGTAGCTTACTGTAGCAGTCTGCGGTGCTGCTGAGCTGACAGTGTCCAGCAGGTCCGTCATCAGTCATTACATAATAAATATATATACCTGTCCGGCTGCAGTACTAGTGATATTATATATATATATATATTAATTTCATCTCATTATCATCCAGTCTATATTAGCAGCAGACACAGTACGGTAGTCCACGGCTGTAGCTACCTCTGTGTCGGCAGTCGCTGGTCCATCCATAATTGTATACCACCTACCCGTGTTTTTTTTTTCTCTTTCTTCTTGATACATACTACTATAGTAGCTTACTGTAGCAGTCTGCGGTGCTGCTGAGCTGACAGTGTCCAGCAGGTCCGTCATCAGTCATTACATAATAAATATATATACCTGTCCGGCTGCAGTACTAGTGATATTATATATATATATATATATATTAATTTCATCTCATTATCATCCAGTCTATATTAGCAGCAGACACAGTACGGTAGTCCACGGCTGTAGCTACCTCTGTGTCGGCAGTCGCTGGTCCATCCATAATTGTATACCACCTACCCGTGGTTTTTTTTTTCTCTTTCTTCTTGATACATACTACTATAGTAGCTTACTGTAGCAGTCTGCGGTGCTGCTGAGCTGACAGTGTCCAGCAGGTCCGTCATCAGTCATTACATAATAAATATATATACCTGTCCAGCTGCAGTACTAGTGATATTATATATATATATATATATTAATTTCATCTCATTATCATCCAGTCTATATTAGCAGCAGACACAGTACGGTAGTCCACGGCTGTAGCTACCTCTGTGTCGGCAGTCGCTCGTCCATCCATAAGTATACTAGTATCCATCCATCTCCATTGTTTACCTGAGGTGCCTTTTAGTTGTGCCTATTAAAATATGGAGAACAAAAATGTTGAGGTTCCAAAATTAGGGAAAGATCAAGATCCACTTCCACCTCGTGCTGAAGCTGCTGCCACTAGTCATGGCCGAGACGATGAAATGCCAGCAACGTCGTCTGCCAAGGCCGATGCCCAATGTCATAGTACAGAGCATGTAAAATCCAAAACACCAAATATCAGTAAAAAAAGGACTCCAAAATCTAAAATAAAATTGTCGGAGGAGAAGCGTAAACTTGCCAATATGCCATTTACCACACGGAGTGGCAAGGAACGGCTGAGGCCCTGGCCTATGTTCATGGCTAGTGGTTCAGCTTCACATGAGGATGGAAGCACTCAGCCTCTCGCTAGAAAAATGAAAAGACTCAAGCTGGCAAAAGCACCGCAAAGAACTGTGCGTTCTTCGAAATCCCAAATCCACAAGGAGAGTCCAATTGTGTCGGTTGCGATGCCTGACCTTCCCAACACTGGACGTGAAGAGCATGCGCCTTCCACCATTTGCACGCCCCCTGCAAGTGCTGGAAGGAGCACCCACAGTCCAGTTCCTGATAGTCAGATTGAAGATGTCAGTGTTGAAGTACACCAGGATGAGGAGGATATGGGTGTTGCTGGCGCTGGGGAGGAAATTGACAAGGAGGATTCTGATGGTGAGGTGGTTTGTTTAAGTCAGGCACCCGGGGAGACACCTGTTGTCCGTGGGAGGAATAGGGCCGTTGACATGCCTGGTGAAAATACCAAAAAAATCAGCTCTTCGGTGTGGAAGTATTTCAACAGAAATGCGGACAACATTTGTCAAGCCGTGTGTTGCCTTTGTCAAGCTGTAATAAGTAGGGGTAAGGACGTTAAACACCTCGGAACATCCTCCCTTATACGTCACCTGCAGCGCATTCATAATAAGTCAGTGACAAGTTCAAAAACTTTGGGCGACAGCGGAAGCAGTCCACTGACCAGTAAATCCCTTCCTCTTGTAACCAAGCTCACGCAAACCACCCCACCAACTCCCTCAGTGTCAATTTCCTCCTTCCCCAGGAATGCCAATAGTCCTGCAGGCCATGTCACTGGCAATTCTGACGAGTCCTCTCCTGCCTGGGATTCATCCGATGCATCCTTGCGTGTAACGCCTACTGCTGCTGGCGCTGCTGTTGTTGCTGCTGGGAGTCGATGGTCATCCCAGAGGGGAAGTCGTAAGCCCACTTTTACTACTTCCACCAAGCAATTGACTGTCCAACAGTCCTTTGCGAGGAAGATGAAATATCACAGCAGTCATCCTGTTGCAAAACGGATAACTGAGGCCTTGACAACTATGTTGGTGTTAGACGTGCGTCCGGTATTCGCCGTTAGTTCACAGGGAACTAGACAATTTCTTGAGGTAGTGTGCCCCCGTTACCAAATACCATCTAGGTTCCACTTCTCTAGGCAGGCGATACCGAGAATGTACACGGACGTCAGAAAAAGACTCACCAGTGTCCTAAAAAATGCAGTTGTACCCAATGTCCACTTAACCACGGACATGTGGACAAGTGGAGCAGGGCAGGGTCAGGACTATATGACTGTGACAGCCCACTGGGTAGATGTATGGACTCCCGCCGCAAGAACAGCAGCGGCGGCACCAGTAGCAGCATCTCGCAAACGCCAACTCTTTCCTAGGCAGGCTACGCTTTGTATCACCGGTTTCCAGAATACGCACACAGCTGAAAACCTCTTACGGCAACTGAGGAAGATCATCGCGGAATGGCTTACCCCAATTGGACTCTCCTGTGGATTTGTGGCATCGGACAACGCCAGCAATATTGTGTGTGCATTAAATATGGGCAAATTCCAGCACGTCCCATGTTTTGCACATACCTTGAATTTGGTGGTGCAGAGTTTTTTTAAAAACGACAGGGGCGTGCAAGAGATGCTGTCGGTGGCCAGAAGAATTGCGGGACACTTTCGGCGTACAGGCACCACGTACAGAAGACTGGAGCACCACCAAAAACGCCTGAACCTGCCCTGCCATCATCTGAAGCAAGAAGTGGTAACGAGGTGGAATTCAACCCTCTATATGCTTCAGAGGTTGGAGGAGCAGCAAAAGGCCATTCAAGCCTATACAATTGAGCACGATATAGGAGGTGGAATGTACCTGTCTCAAGCGCAGTGGAGAATGATTTCAACGTTGTGCAAGGTTCTGCAACCTTTTGAACTTGCCACACGTGAAGTCAGTTCAGACACTGCCAGCCTGAGTCAGGTCATTCCCCTCATCAGGCTTTTGCAGAAGAAGCTGGAGGCATTGAAGGAGGAGCTAAAAGGGAGCGATTCCGCTAGGCATGTGGGACTTGTGGATGGAGCCCTTAATTCGCTTAACAAGGATTCACGGGTGGTCAATCTGTTGAAATCAGAGCACTACATTTTGGCCACCGTGCTCGATCCTAGATTTAAAACCTACCTTGGATCTCTCTTTCCGGCAGACACAAGTCTGCTGGGGTTCAAAGACCTGCTGGTGACAAAATTGTCAAGTCAAGCGGAACGCGACCTGTCAACATCTCCTCCTTCACATTCTCCCGCAACTGGGGGTGCGAGTAAAAGGCTCAGAATTCCGAGCCCACCCGCTGGCGGTGATGCAGGGCAGTCTGGAGCGACTGCTGATGCTGACATCTGGTCCGGACTGAAGGACCTGACAACGATTACGGACATGTCGTCTACTGTCACTGCATATGATTCTCTCACCATTGAAAGAATGGTGGAGGATTATATGAGTGACCGCATCCAAGTAGGCACGTCAGACAGTCCGTACTTATACTGGCAGGAAAAAGAGGCAATTTGGAGGCCCTTGCACAAACTGGCTTTATTCTCCCTAAGTTGCCCTCCCACAAGTGTGTACTCCGAAAGAGTGTTTAGTGCCGCCGCTCACCTTGTCAGCAATCGGCGTACGAGGTAACTTCCAGAAAATGTGGAGAAGATGATGTTCATTAAAATGAATTATAATCAATTCCTCCGTGGAGACATTGACCAGCAGCAATTGCCTCCACAAAGTACACAGGGAGCTGAGATGGTGGATTCCAGTGGGGACGAATTGATAATCTGTGAGGAGCGGGATGTACACGGTGATATATCGGAGGATGATGATGAGGTGGACATCTTGCCTCTGTAGAGCCAGTTTGTGCAAGGAGAGATTAATTGCTTCTTTTTCGGTGGGGGTCCAAACCAACCCATCATTTCAGTCACAGTCGTGTGGCAGACCCTGTCACTGAAATGATGGGTTGGTTAAAGTGTGCATGTCCTGTTTATACAACATAAGGGTGGGTGGGAGGGCCCAAGGACAATTCCATCTTGCACCTCATTTTTCTTTCATTTTTATTTGTGTCATGTGCTGTTTGGGGAGTGTTTTTTGGAAGGGCCATCCTGCGTGACACTGCAGTGCCACTCCTAGATGGGCCAGGTGTTTGTGTCGGCCACTAGGGTCGCTTATCTTACTCACACAGCTACCTCATTGCGCCTCTTTTTTTCTTCTTTGCGTCATGTGCTGTTTGGGGAGTGTTTTTTGGAAGGGCCATCCTGTGTGACACTAGAGTGCCACTCCTAGATGGGCCAGGTGTTTGTGTCGGCCACTAGGGTCGCTTAGCTTACTCACACAGCTACCTCATTGCGCCTCTTTTTTTCTTCTTTGCGTCATGTGCTGTTTGGGGAGTGTTTTTTGGAAGGGCCATCCTGCGTGACACTGCAGTGCCACTCCTAGATGGGCCAGGTGTTTGTGTCGGCCACTAGGGTCGCTTATCTTACTCACACAGCTACCTCATTGCGCCTCTTTTTTTCTTCTTTGCGTCATGTGCTGTTTGGGGAGTGTTTTTTGGAAGGGCCATCCTGCGTGACACTGCAGTGCCATTCCTAGATGGGCCAGGTGTTTGTGTCGGCCACTAGGGTCGCTTAGCTTACTCACACAGCTACCTCATTGCGCCTCTTTTTTTCTTCTTTGCGTCATGTGCTGTTTGGGGAGTGTTTTTTGGAAGGGCCATCCTGCGTGACACTGCAGTGCCACTCCTAGATGGGCCAGGTGTTTGTGTCGGCCACTAGGGTCGCTTGTCTTACTCACACAGCTACCTCATTGCGCCTCTTTTTTTCTTCTTTGCGTCATGTGCTGTTTGGGGAGTGTTTTTTGGAAGGGCCATCCTGCGTGACACTGCAGTGCCACTCCTAGATGGGCCAGGTGTTTGTGTCGGCCACTAGGGTCGCTTAGCTTACTCACACAGCTACCTCATTGCGCCTCTTTTTTTCTTCTTTGCGTCATGTGCTGTTTGGGGAGTGTTTTTTGGAAGGGCCATCCTGTGTGACACTGCAGTGCCACTCCTAGATGGGCCAGGTGTTTGTGTCGGCCACTAGGGTCGCTTAGCTTACTCACACAGCTACCTCATTGCGCCTCTTTTTTTCTTCTTTGCGTCATGTGCTGTTTGGGGAGTGTTTTTTGGAAGGGCCATCCTTCGTGACACTGCAGTGCCACTCCTAGATGGGCCAGGTGTTTGTGTCAGCCACTAGGGTCGCTTATCTTACTCACACAGCTACCTCATTGCGCCTCTTTTTTCTTCTTTGCGTCATGTGCTGTTTGGGGAGTGTTTTTTGGAAGGGCCATCCTGCGTGACACTGCAGTGCCACTCCTAGATGGGCCAGGTGTTTGTGTCGGCCACTAGGGTCGCTTAGCTTACTCACACAGCTACCTCATTGCGCCTCTTTTTTTCTTCTTTGCGTCATGTGCTGTTTGGGGAGTGTTTTTTGGAAGGGCCATCCTGCGTGACACTGCAGTGCCACTCCTAGATGGGCCAGGTGTGTGTGTCGGCCACTTGGGTCGCTTATCTTACTCACACAGCTACCTCATTGCGCCTCTTTTTTTCTTCTTTGCGTCATGTGCTGTTTGGGGAGTGTTTTTTGGAAGGGCCATCCTGCGTGACACTGCAGTGCCACTCCTAGATGGGCCAGGTGTTTGTGTCGGCCACTAGGGTCGCTTAGCTTACTCACACAGCTACCTCATTGCGCCTCTTTTTTTCTTCTTTGCGTCATGTGCTGTTTGGGGAGTGTTTTTTGGAAGGGCCATCCTGCGTGACACTGCAGTGCCACTCCTAGATGGGCCAGGTGTTTGTGTCAGCCACTAGGGTCGCTTATCTTACTCACACAGCTACCTCATTGCGCCTCTTTTTTTCTTCTTTGCGTCATGTGCTGTTTGGGGAGTGTTTTTTGGAAGGGCCATCCTGCGTGACACTGCAGTGCCACTCCTAGATGGGCCAGGTGTTTGTGTCGGCCACTAGGGTCGCTTAGCTTACTCACACAGCTACCTCATTGCGCCTCTTTTTTTCTTCTTTGCGTCATGTGCTGTTTGGGGAGTGTTTTTTGGAAGGGCCATCCTGCGTGACACTGCAGTGCCACTCCTAGATGGGCCAGGTGTTTGTGTCGGCCACTAGGGTCGCTTATCTTACTCACACAGCTACCTCATTGCGCCTCTTTTTTTCTTCTTTGCGTCATGTGCTGTTTGGGGAGTGTTTTTTGGAAGGGCCATCCTGCGTGACACTGCAGTGCCACTCCTAGATGGGCCAGGTGTTTGTGTCGGCCACTAGGGTCGCTTAGCTTACTCACACAGCTACCTCATTGCGCCTCTTTTTTTCTTCTTTGCGTCATGTGCTGTTTGGGGAGTGTTTTTTGGAAGGGCCATCCTGCGTGACACTGCAGTGCCACTCCTAGATGGGCCAGGTGTTTGTGTCGGCCACTAGGGTCGCTTAGCTTACTCACACAGCTACCTCATTGCGCCTCTTTTTTTCTTCTTTGCGTCATGTGCTGATTGGGGAGTGTTTTTTGGAAGGGCCATCCTGCGTGACACTGCAGTGCCACTCCTAGATGGGCCAGGTGTTTGTGTCGGCCACTAGGGTCGCTTAGCTTACTCACACAGCTACCTCATTGCGCCTCTTTTTTTCTTCTTTGCGTCATTTGCTGTTTGGGGAGTGTTTTTTGGAAGGGCCATCCTGTGTGACACTGCAGTGCCACTCCTAGATGGGCCAGGTGTTTGTGTCGGCCACTAGGGTCGCTTAGCTTACTCACACAGCTACCTCATTGCGCCTCTTTTTTTCTTCTTTGCGTCATGTGCTGTTTGGGGAGTGTTTTTTGGAAGGGCCATCCTGCGTGACACTGCAGTGCCACTCCTAGATGGGCCAGGTGTTTGTGTCGGCCACTAGGGTCGCTTAGCTTACTCACACAGCTACCTCATTGCGCCTCTTTTTTTCTTCTTTGCGTCATGTGCTGTTTGGGGAGTGTTTTTTGGAAGGGCCATCCTGCGTGACACTGCAGTGCCACTCCTAGATGGGCCAGGTGTTTGTGTCGGCCACTAGGGTCGCTTATCTTACTCACACAGCTACCTCATTGCGCCTCTTTTTTTCTTCTTTGCGTCATGTGCTGTTTGGGGAGTGTTTTTTGGAAGGGCCATCCTGCGTGACACTGCAGTGCCACTCCTAGATGGGCCAGGTGTTTGTGTCGGCCACTAGGGTCGCTTATCTTACTCACACAGCTACCTCATTGCGCCTCTTTTTTTCTTCTTTGCGTCATGTGCTGTTTGGGGAGTGTTTTTTGGAAGGGCCATCCTGTGTGACACTGCAGTGCCACTCCTAGATGGGCCAGGTGTTTGTGTCGGCCACTAGGGTCGCTTATCTTACTCACACAGCTACCTCATTGCGCCTCTTTTTTTCTTCTTTGCATCATGTGCTGTTTGGGGAGTGTTTTTTGGAAGGGCCATCCTGCGTGACACTGCAGTGCCACTCCTAGATGGGCCAGGTGTTTGTGTCAGCCACTAGGGTCGCTTAGCTTAGTCATCCAGCGACCTCGGTGCAAATTTTAGGACTAAAAATAATATTGTGAGGTGTGAGGTGTTCAGAATAGACTGAAAATGAGTGGAAATTATGGTTTTTGAGGTTAATAATACTTTGGGATCAAAATGACCCCCAAATTCTATGATTTAAGCTGTTTTTTAGTGTTTTTTGAAAAAAACACCCGAATCCAAAACACACCCGAATCCGACAAAAAAAATTCGGTGAGGTTTTGCCAAAACGCGGTCGAACCCAAAACACGGCCGCGGAACCGAACCCAAAACCAAAACACAAAACCCGAAAAATTTCAAGTGCACATCTCTACTTTTTTGGGGACTGTCCCGCTGTCCCACTCGCGGGCCGCAGTGTCTCGCGGTGGGGGGGGGGCAGTTGGGAGGCTCCGTCTCTCGCTGCCCTGCTTAGCAGAGCAACGGTGAATAGACGCTGTGCGCATGCGCACAGCGTCTATTCAGTTCAGACAGAGGGAGAGGAGGCATGCCAGCGGCTCACGCTGGGCATGCCCCCTCAGTGACGAAAACGGGGACGTGGCTCGCGATCGCGGGTCCTCCCGTAAAGCCACGCCCCTTTTCCATAGGCCACGCCCCCTTTTCGAGAGCGCGCGCGACTTCGCCGCGCGTGTGTCCCTCTTCAGGTAGGGTAAAAGTTGGGAGGTATGCTATACTGATTTGGGTGCATGTTACATTTGAAAAGAAAAAATATTGAAAAATCCAAAATTGGTGTCAGGGCCGGTTCTAGACCTTGTGGATCTCAGGGTGAAAGTTCCTTTTGGGCACCCGTCATGTTTAAAACAGGGACAGTGCGCGCCAAAGGAGCGCAACAAAAATATAGGGGAGATTATGCCATAGTAGAGCCGCTTATAAATGTTACTCTGCAGCTTCTTATGTAGAGAGAGGTGCTGCAACAGCAGCCTAGGGCACAGACGGGTGCTGCAGCACCCGAGGCAGAAGGAAGTGCTGCAGCAGCCGGGGCAGACAGGTGCTGCAGCACATGGGCAGAAAAAGGTGCTGCAGTAGATGGAACAGAGAGAGATGCTGCAATAACTGGGACAAAGAGAAGTGCTGCAGTAGCCGGGGCAGAAAGAGGTGCTGCAGCAGGCGGGGTAGAGTGTGGTGTAGCAGGACAGATGTAACCCTGCTGCACAGCAACAAGCAGACAGTGAGACATATAAGGAGGGTGGCAGAGCTCCGGCATGTGTCGGCCGTTAGTGTCTCCTGCTGACTCCTCTGACCTGCCCTGCTCCCTACCTAGTCTCAGAGTCCGAGTCAGTGTGGTATAGAGGGCAGCAGGAGGGGGTGAGCAGGCGGCGGTGCGCCCTCTAACTTTTCTGGCACATGAATACCTGCCCGGGGGTGGTATTCATGTGACGGTCGTGACTGCCGGTCAGCTGTCCGACAGTCACATGACCTCCTCCACCAGCCCGACGGGTCAGTATCCCGATGGTCGGTATGCCGACCAACAGGGACTATTTCCACTCGTGGGTGTCCACGACACCCATAGAGTGGGAATAGAAACCGTGGCGACCGCAGGTCGCCACCCAGCCCGCAGCTTGGCGAGCGCAGCGAGCCCGCAAGGGGCTTGCTGCACTCTCCCCTCCCCGCCGGGATCCCGGCGTCGGTATGCTGCCGGGATCCCGGCGGCGGTAAGCTGACCGGCGGTCTCCCGACCGCCGGTCAGCACTACTTCACCCCCTGCCCGGTACATTGATATGTGTGCCCCCCACAACCACAGCCAGGGAATCTGTTGTCTGAGGTTGAAAAGCCACACAAAAAAACAGGTGCTAGTGAACTATTATCCCTCTAACGTTAATTGGATATGCTGTTTTGAACTGCAGCTACCTAGAGATGAGGAGCTGTTCATAAAATTTCAAATAAGTATACCAAAAGCAAAATACAGTGCTTATGATAAAATAAAAATTCTAAAAATTATTACAATAGCTAAAAACTGTTTCTAAATAATGCATAATGTATTTTAAATAATGCTATAATACATGTTATATCGATTATATTATATATACCCAGAGAGGTTAGGCTGAGGGGGGAGGGTTAGTTTTAGGCTGCAGGAAGGGAGGGTTAGGGTCAGCCTGTGGCCATCGGAGGGAAAGGGTTAGGCTGCGGGGAAGGAGGGTTAGGGTTAGGCTGTGGGAGGGATAGGGTTAGGCTGCGGGAGGGGAGGGTTAGGCTGCGGGAGGGGAGGGTTAGGCTGCGGGGAGGGAGGGTTTGGCTGCGATAGGGGAAGGTTAGGTTTAGGCTACAGGAAGGGAGGGTTAGGGTCAGGCTGTGGCCATTGGAGGGATAGGGTTAGGCTGCCGGGAAGGAGGGTTAGGGTTAGGCTGTGGGAGGGGAGGGTTAGGGTTAGGCTGTGGGGAGGGAGGGTTAGGGTTTAGGCTGCAGGGAGGGAGGGTTAGGTTGCGGGAGGGTTAGTGTATGGCTCCGGAGAGGGTTAGGCTGCGGGAGGGGAGGGTTAGGGTTAGGCTGTGCGGAGGGAGGGTTAGGGTTAGGCTGCAGGGTTCCGGTATGAATGGTCGACCATGTTATGGTCGACAGTCATTAGGTTGACCACTATTGGTCGACATTGACGTGGTCGACATGGACACATGGTCGACACATGAAAATGGTCGACACATGAAAGGTCGACACATGAAAAGGTCAGCATGAGTTTTATTAACTTTTTTTGTGTCGTTTTTTGCGTAAAGTGACTGGGAACCCCAATTAGTGCCCCGCGTTCGCTCGCCATGCTTCGCTCACCATGCTTCGGGCATGGTGCCTTCGCTCCGCTACCGCTTCGCTCGGCACAGATTACCGTTCCAATCGTAGTCCACGTGGATCGTAAAGTATGGAAAAGTTCCCCAAAAGAAAAAAAAGTTAAAAAACTCATGTCGACCTTTTCGTGTCTCGACCTTTCACGTGTCGACCATTTTCATGTGTCGACCATGTGCCCATGTCGATGTCGACCAATAGTGGTCGACCTAATGCAGGGAGGGAGGGTTAGGGGGAGGGATTTCAAACAGTTGGTATGCCTGTGTCAGTGTTCTGACTGCCGGCATCCCATATTGAATCTGTTAAAACATCAAGATCTTTTGTTAAATGCGTAAGAAGCAAGTCAGCAAGTAATGAGTATTAGTTCCAGTATTAAGAGTCACTCTCCTAACACAGCTTTAAACTCAGTCAATCTCCACTGTAAAAGAAAGGAGCTCATAAAGCATTCCCTCTGGTTAGTACAGACTTTACAATTGTTAACAATTAGACTCCCAGTGCTTCTATTTTTTGCATCAAGAATGTACCCACAATGAATATATGTATAGTTATATATATATATATATATATATATACACATATACATATATTTATTTGTGAAGCCCCATACAGGAATAATATGCTGATGGACAGGTACCTGTAATTGTAAATTATATAAACTAAAGGGCCCCATACACTAGAACGATAATGCCCGGTTTCATCCAATTTCGGGCATTCGGCCTGATATATCGGATGAAATCGAGCATTTTGCAGGTGTTTCCGATCCGATGCGCTTTCCCGTGAACATCGGATTAGATCCTCCAGATTGACCGCTCTGCACTAGCGATCAGGTCCGACTCCGCAGACATGGCTGGCATCGCCCAAGATACATTGTATGCAAAAGGACAGCATACGATGTATCTTGGGCGATCCTGCCGCCCGGGAGGCTGCCGGGGGGGTCGCCTGCAACATGACGGTCGGACATGTCGCATAAGTGTATGTGGCCCTTTATTGTTGCTTTGCTGCAGGAAGAGCAGATGCCATTCATAAGTTAATGTGAACAGAAGCCAGGCACACGCTACAGTATTAGGCTCCACCCACTCGAGTTCCCGCTATTTGCAGGTATGTGAGGGGTGGAGCCAAAAATGACGCGATTCTCAAAGAATGGCGTATTATTAGCTCTTCCTCTTCCCAATAGACCCACTACTGATGGTATTATGGCGCAATGGGCGGGGCTTCGATTGGGGCCCACGGGCAGCCATTTAAAAGTAAATTGGCTTCTCAAGGGGGTTCTGGGTACTCAGAACCCCCCCTGTGTGCGCTAGTGGGGGGTGGTCCTCCAGGGTCTCTCACACATTGGGGCCCCCCACACTGCCACAAACATTGCTCCTTGGCTGGCTTCTACCGCCTGGTGCTAGAAGTGCACTCTGTGCTGTCTCTGCTTACCTGCTAAAGTTGGCAGGCACTAAGACCCAGAGCTGCTGTTGCCAAATGTGGCAGGTGTGCCCTCTGCATCTTTCCTTCTCCATTCGCAGAGTCAGATGTGCACCTGCATTCTCCACCACAATGGGGGATATATATACACATATAGTGACCCCAAAGTGCACTATGCCTCTATTACTTAGAGATGTGCGGCGGGGACTTTTCGTGTTTTGTGCTTTGGCTTTGGTTCTAATTCCCCACTTGTGTTTTGTTTTTGGATTGGTTTTGCCAAAACCACCCTTTCGTGTTTTGGTTTTGGATCTGGATGATTTTTGAAAAAAAACATAAAAACAGCTAAAATCACAGAATTTGGGGGTATTATTAACCTCAATAACATTCATTTCCACTCAATTCCAGTCTATTCTGAACACCTCACACCTCACAATATAGCTTTTAGGCCAAAAGGTTGCACCGAGGTGGCTGTATGACTAAGCTAAGCGACACAAGTGTGCGGCACAAACACCTGGCCCATCTAGGAGTGGCACTGCAATGGCACACAGGATGGCACTTAAAAACCTAGTACCCAAACAGCACATCATGCAAAGAAGTAAAAAAGGTGCAAAGTGGTAGCTGTATGACCAGGGCCGGACTGGCCATCTGGCACTTCTGGCAGATGCCAGAAGGGCCGATGGCCACGTGGGCCGGCCTAGCGGTCACTGAGACGCGCTGCCGCTCAGTACGGCGGCAGCGCGTCTCAGCTGACAGGATAGGAGAGCTGTGAGGGACGGGGGTGAGAGCGCCGGGCGCCCGCCAGCACGGCTGTGTCTGGCGCGGCGCGTATAGCAGACTTCAAAGCAGCCGCCGGTTCGTGAGCCAATCAGAGCTCGCGGACCGGCAGCCAATCAGAAGCCGCCGGTCCGCGAGCTCTGGCTCACGAACCGGCGGCTGCTTTGAATGCTATACGCTGCCGCACCAGAAACAGCCGCGCTGGCGGGCGCCCGGCGCTCTCACCCCCGTCCCTCACAGCCCGGAGGAGGAGGAGGAGCAGCAGCAGCAGCAGTAGTGCAGCAGCGGTAAGTAGCTGCAGCACTGGCTGCTGTGGGGGCAATTGTATACCTGGCACTGTGGGGGCAATTGTATACCTGGCACTGTGGGGGCAATTTGCTGGCACTGTGGGGCATTTGTATACCTGGCACTGTGGGGGCAATTGACTGGCACTGTGGGGCATTTGTATACCTGGCACTGTGGGGGCAATTGTATACCTGGCAGTGTGGGGGCATTTGTATACCTGGCACTGTGGGGGCATCTGTATACCTGGCACTGTGGGGGCATTTGTATACCTGGCACTGTGGGGGCATCTGTATACATGGCACTGTGGGGGCATCTGTATACCTGGCACTGTGGGGGCATCTGTATACCTGGCACTGTGGGGGCATCTGTATACCTGGCACTGTGGGGGCATTTGTATACCTTGCACTGTGGGGGCATTTGTATATCTGGCACTGTGGGGGCATTTGTATATCTGGCACTGTGGGGGCATTTGTGGATCTGGCACTGTGGGGGCATCTGTATACCTGGCACTGTGGGGGCATTTGTTTACCTGGCACTGTGAGGGGCATTTGTTTACCTGGCACTGTGGGGGAATCTGTATACCTGGCACTGTGGGGGCATTTGTATACCTGGCACTGTGGGGGCATTTGTATACCTGGCACTGTGTGGGCATTTGTATACCTGGCACTGTGTGGGCATTTGTATACCTGGCACTGTGGGGGGCATTTGTGGATCTGGCACTGTGGGGGCATTTGTATACCTGGCACTGTGGGGGCATCTGTATACCTGGCACTGTGGGGGCATTTGTATACCTGGCACTGTGGGGGCATTTGTATACCTGGCACTGCACTATCGGGGGCATATAATGTAAATTTCAGCTCATACCGGGTGCTGTAATGTGAATTTTGGCTCATACTGTGTGGTATAATGTGAAAGGGGCAGCAGTACTAGATAGTATAAGGGGTCCTACTATCGTGGTGCATAATGCGTATAAGGGGTGTATGGTGTGGTAAACTACACTGAAGACCACGCCCCTTTTGAGTGACCACGCCCCCTTTAAGTGGTCACGCCCCCTTAATTACAAACCTCACATTTCCTTGCCCCCACTTACAAATTTCCACTTCAACCACTGGTTGAGTATATTTTAATAGAGAATGATGTACGCCTGTATGTTGTTAGAATATTAATTATATTTGTAAGAACATAGACGACTAAGTGGGAGGAGTCAGGAATAGTAAGGGGAGGAGTCACAGAGGTGGGCCTGTGTGCTTCAAAAATGCCAGGGCCTATTTTTTGTCCCAGTCCGGCCCTGTGTATGACTAACCTAAGCGACACAAGTGTGCGGCACAAACACCTGGCCCATCTAGGAGTGGCACTGCAGTGGCAGACAGGATGGCACTTAAAAAACTAGGCCCCAAACAGCACATCATGCAAAGAAGAAAAAGAAGTGCAAGATGGAATTGTCCTTGGGCCCTCCCACCCACCCTTATGTTGTATAAAAAGGACATGCACACTTTAACAAACCAATCATTTCAGCGACAGGGTCTGCCACGCGACTGTGACTGAAATGACGGGTTGGTTTGGGCCCCCACCAAAAAAGAAGCAATCAATCTCTCCTTGCACAAACAGAGGCAAGATGTCAACCTCATCCTCATCCTCCGATTCCTCAACCCTTTCACTGTGTACATCCTCCTCACAGAGTATTAATTTGTCCCCACTGGAATCCACTATCACAGGTCCCTGTGTACTTTCTGGAGGCAACTGCTGGTCAAGGTCTTCCCGGAGGAATTTATAGTTCATTTTGATGAACAACATCTTCTCCACATTTTCTGGGAGTAACCTCCTACGCAGATCGCTGACAAGGTTACCGGCTGCACTAAACACTCATTCGGAGTACACACTGGAGGGGGGGAGGCACTTTGGTAAAATAAAGCCAGTCTGTGCAAAGGTATCCAAATTGCCTCTTTTTCCTGCCAGTATACGTACAGACTGTCTGACATGCCTACAGTGATGCTGTCACTCATATAATCCTCCACCATTCTTTCAATGGTGACAGAATCATATGCAGTGAAAGTAGACATGTCAGTAATCGTTCGCAGGTCCTTCAGTCCGGACCAGATGTCAGAACTCGCTCCTGACTGCCCTGCATCACCGCCAGTGGGTGGGCTAGGAAATCTTATTCTTTTCGTTGCAGCCCCAGTTGCGGGAGAAAATGAAGGAGGAGCTGTTGATGGGTCACGTTCCGCTTGAGTTGACAATTTTCTCACCAGCAGGACTTTGAACCTCTGCAGACTTGTGTCTGCCGGAAAGAGAGATACAATGTAGGCTTTAAACCTAGGATCGAGCACGGTGGCCAAAATGTAGTGCTCTGATTCAATAGATTGACCACCCTTGAATCCTGGCAAAGCGAATGAAGGGCTCCATCCACAAGTCCCACACACTTTGCGGAATCGCTCCGTCTTAGCCCCTCTTTCAATTACTCCAGCTGCTTCTGCAAAAGCCTGATGAGGGGAATGACCTGACTCAAGCTGGCAGTGTCTGAACTGACTTCACGTGTGGCAAGTTTGAAGGGTTGGAGTACCTTGCACAAGACGGAAATCATTCTCCACTGCGCCAGAGTCAGGTGCATTCCCCCTCCTTTGCTTATATCATAGGTGGACGTATAGGCTTGAATGGCCTTTTGCTGCTCCTCCATCCTCTGAAGCATATAGATAGGGCCGGCGCTACCATTAGGCAGCTTTAAGCAGCTGCCTAGAGCGCCGGCCGCTGGAGGGCGGCTACTACTGTCCCCCTACAACCCACAGGACCATTTTTTTAAATATATATTTTTGTGCATTACGGAGGGCAGGGGGGATTGGAGAGGCAGAAGCCACCCGCCCCCTCACTAGCAGCAGCAGCAACGGGAGCAGTGCCTCCCCACCAGTAGGAACAGTGCTAACCCGGCGGTTGGCAGTGGCGTAACACTAACTACCACAGGTGCAGGGGATGCAGCTGCTATGTGGCCCCGGCTAACTCCATGGCCCGCGCAAGCCCCCCTGCACCCAGTCACACTCACACCGAGAACAAGAGACAGGCTAAGGCTGCCCAGGCACACTGTCCGCGGCAGTACTAGAAGAGAAGGGGAGAGCCGTAGGGAGGGGGCGTGGCCATATGCAAAGCATTGCATATTCACAGGCCAGATACTGTACCTGAAGCTCCTCTGCAGTAGCCGCCGAAGCCCCGCCCACCTGCGGCTCCTGGTGCCCCGCCCCCATTGTTGCTGAAGTCCTCCCATTCACCTTCCAGTAACTGTTGGGAACCCTGGGCTCTGAAATTATGATAAAAGGGCAGCTGCAGGGGCTGAGCTGCCTACAGGAGTACCTGTATACCAGAAATACCAGGATGAAAAATGCATGGACACCGGGCAGCTGTCAACGTCTGTGAGGTGAACTCTGCATGCATCCTACAGTTCAGTGCAACGCCTGGAGCTGCCTCACACACACATGTCTCACCATAGCCTGACACACAAACGCTGCCCCATAGCCTCACACACACACACGCACACACACACGCTGCCCCATAGCCTGAGACACACACTCTGCCCCATAGCCTGACACACACACGCTGCCTCATAGCCTGACACACACACGCTTCCCCATAGCCTCACACACACACGGTGCCCGATAGCCTCACACACACACACACTACCCCATAGCCTCACACACACACACACTGCCCCATAGCCTCACACACACACACGCTTCCCCATAGCCTGACACAGACACGCTGCCCCATAGCCTGACACACACACGCTTCCCCATAGCCTCACACACACGCGCTGCCCCATAGTCTGACACACACACGCTTCCCCATAGCCTCACACACGCACGGTGCCCAATAGCCTGAGACGCACACGCTTCCCCGTAGCCTGACACACACGCGTTGCCCCATAGCCTGACACACACACACGCTGCCCCATAGCCTCACACACACACGCTGCCCCATAGCCTGACACACACACGCTGCCCCATAGCCTGACACATACACGCTTCCCCATAGCCTGACACACACATGCTTCCCCATAGCCTGATACACACACGCTTCCCCATAGCCTCACACACACACGCTGCCCCATAGCCTGACAAACACACACGTTTCCCCATAGCCTTTGACACACATGCTTCCCCGTAGCCTCACACACACAGACTGCCCATAGCCTCAGACACACACACTCACACGCTTTCCCAAAGCCTGACACACACACGCTTCCCCATAGCCTGACACACACACGCTTCCCCATAGCCTGACATACACACGGTGCCCGATAGCCTCACACACACGGTGCCCGATAGCCTCACACACACGTGCCCGATAGCCTCACACACGTGGTGCCCGATAGCCTCACACACACGTGGTGCCCGATAGCCTCACACACACACGCTGCCCCATAGCCTGACACACACACACGCTTCCCCATAGCCTGACACACACACACGCTGCCCCATAGCCTAACACAAACACGCTTCCCCATAGCCTGACACACACACGCTGTCCCATAGCCTGACACACACACGCTTCCCCATAGCCTGACACACACACGCTGCCCCATAGCATGACACACACACGCTTCCCCATAGCCTGTATAAGGAGCACCACTACTATGGGGTCTATATAAGGGGCACTACCAGTACAGTGGACATTGCATAATGAGCGCTACAACTGTGGGCATTGTATAAGAAGCGCCACCTCACATGCACCGAAGCCGCATGCAAATGTACTTGCCCCTCAAATGTACTTGCCCCTTCCATGGTGCCCCCCCCCTATAATTTTCTTCTGGATCCACCCCTGCACACACACACGCTGCCCCATAGCCTGACAAACACACACGCTGCCCCATAGCCTGACAAACACACACGCTGCCCCATAGCCTGACAAACACACACGCTGCCCCATAGCCTGAAACTCACACGGTGCCCGATAGCCTCACACACACACGGTGCCCGATAGCCTCACACACACACGGTGCCCGATAGCCTCACACACACACGGTGCCCGATAGCCTCACACACACGTGGTGCCCGATAGCCTCACACACACACGCTGCCCCATAGCCTGACACACACACGCTTCCCCATAGCCTGACACACACACGCTGCCCCATAGCCTAACACAAAAATGCTTTCCCATAGCCTGACACACACACGCTGCCCCATAGCCTGACACACACACGCTTCCCCATAGCCTGACACACACAGGCTGCCCCATAGCCTGACACACACACGCTTCCCCATAACCTGACACACACAGGCTGCCCCATAGCCTGACACACACACGCTTCCCCATAGCCTGTGACACACACGCTTCCCCATAGCCTGTGACACACACGCTTCCCAATAGCCTGACACACACAGGCTTCCCCATAGCCTGTGACACACACGCTTCCCCATAGCCTGACACACACACATTGCCCCATAGCCTGACACTCACATGCTGCCCCATAGCCTGACACACACACACGCTGCCCCATAGCCTGACACACACACGCTTCCCCATAGTCTGACACACACACGCTTCCCCATAGCCTGACACACACACGCTTCCCCATAGCCTGACACACACACACTGCCCCATAGCCTGACACACACACGCTTCCCCATAGCCTGACACACACATGCTTCCCCATAGCCTGATACACACACGCTTCCCCATAGCCTCACACACACACGCTGCCCCATAGCCTGACACACACACGTTTCCCCATAGCCTTTGACACACATGCTTCCCCGTAGCCTCACACACACAGACTGCCCATAGCCTCAGACACACACACTCACACGCTTTCCCATAGCCTGACACACACACGCTTCCCCATAGCCTGACACACACACGCTTCCCCATAGCCTGACACACACACGGTGCCCGATAGCCTCACACACACGGTGCCCGATAGCCTCACACACACGTGCCCGATAGCCTCACACACGTGGTGCCCGATAGCCTCACACACACGTGGTGCCCGATAGCCTCACACACACACGCTGCACCATAGCCTGACACACACACACGCTTCCCCATAGCCTGACACACACACGCTGCCCCATAGCCTAACACAAACACGCTTCCCCATAGCCTGACACACACACGCTGTCCCATAGCCTGACACACACACGCTTCCCCATAGCCTGACACACACACGCTGCCCCATAGCCTGACACACACACGCTTCCCCATAGCCTGTGACACACACGCTTCCCCATAGCCTGTGACACACACGCTTCCCAATAGCCTGACACACACACGCTTCCCCATAGCCTGTGACACACACGCTTCCCCATAGCCTGACACACACACGTTGCCCCATAGCCTGACACTCACATGATGCCCCTTAGCCTGACACACACGCACGCTGCCCCATAGCCTGACAAACACACATGCTGCCCCATAGCCTGACAAACACACACGCTGCCCCATAGCCTGACACTCACATGCTGCCCCATAGCCTGACACACACACGCTGCCCCATAGCCTGACACACACACGCTTCTCCATAGCCTGACACACACACGCTTCCCCATAGCCTGACACACACACACTTCCCCATAGCCTGACACACACACGCTGCCCCATAGCCTGACACACACATGCTTCCCCATAGCCTGACACTCACACGCTTCCCCATAGCCTGACAAACACACACGCTGCCCCAGTATTGAGCTCCGGCTTCCAGCGCTGTCACTGTGCGGCGTGCGCTATGGGAGAGACGTCAGTCATGACGTCTCTCTCATAGTGCTGACTGCGGAGCGGACGCCAAGAGGAGGACTGCAGCGGTCTGGAAGCGGGAATGGGGCTCGGTAAGTATGATGTTTTTTTCTTCCTTAGTGCAGCGGGGGCATCTACTGGGGGCAAACTACGGGGGGACATTACTACTGGGGGGCATCAACAAGGGGCATTATCACTGTGGAGCATTACTACTGGGGGAATTATTACTGGGGGCATCTACTGGGGGCATTACTACTGGGGGGTCATCTATTGGGGGCAAACTCCTAGGGGGCATTACTACTGGGGGCAAACTACTGGAGGACATTATTACTGGGGGGCATCTACTGGGGGCAAACTACTGGGGGACATTATTACTGGGGGCCAACTACAAAGGGGCTAACTACTGGGGGCATACTACAGGAGGGCATTACTACTGGCGGCGTAACTACAGGGGCATTACTACTGGCGGCTTAACTACAGGGGCATTACTACTTGGGGCTAAACTACAGGGGGGCCAAACTACTGGGGGCATAACTACAGGGGCCAAACTACTGGGGGATAACTACAGGGGCCAAACTACTGGGGGCATTACTACTGGGGGCTAAACTAAAGGGGGGGGTAAACTATTGGGGTCATAACTGCAGGGGCATTACCACTGGGGGCATAACTACTAGGGCGCTAAATGACTGGGGGTATTACTACAGGCATCATTACTACTGGGGGCAATACGGGCATTGCATAAGGAGCACCACTACTATGGGGTCTATATAAGGGGCACTACCAGTACAGTGGACATTGCATAATGAGCGCTACAACTGTGGGCATTGTATAAGAAGCGCCACCTCACATGCACCGAAGCCGCATGCAAATGTACTTGCCCCTCAAATGTACTTGCCCCTTCCATGGTGCCCCCCCCCCTATAATTTTCTTCTGGATCCACCCCTGCACACACACACGCTGCCCCATAGCCTGACAAACACACACTGCCCCATAGCCTGACAAACACACACGCTGCCCCATAGCCTGACAAACACACACGCTGCCCCATAGCCTGACAAACACACACGCTGCCCCATAGCCTGAAACTCACACGGTGCCCGATAGCCTCACACACACACGGTGCCCGATAGCCTCACACACACACGGTGCCCAATAGCCTCACACACACACGGTGCCCGATAGCCTCACACACACACGCTTCCCCATAGCCTGACACACACACGCTGCCCCATAGCCTAACACAAAAATGCTTCCCCATAGCCTGACACACACACGCTGCCCCATAGCCTGACACACACACGCTTCCCCATAGCCTGACACACACAGGCTGCCCCATAGCCTGACACACACACGCTTCCCCATAACCTGACACACACAGGCTGCCCCATAGCCTGACACACACAGGCTGCCCCATAGCCTGACACACACACGCTTCCCCATAGCCTGTGACACACACGCTTCCCCATAGCCTGTGACACACACGCTTCCCAATAGCCTGACACACACAGGCTTCCCCATAGCCTGTGACACACACGCTTCCCCATAGCCTGACACACACACGTTGCCCCATAGCCTGACACTCACATGCTGCCCCATAGCCTGACACACACACACGCTGCCCCATAGCCTGACACACACACGCTTCCCCATAGTCTGACACACACACGCTTCCCCATAGCCTGACACACACACGCTTCCCCATAGCCTGACACACACACACTGCCCCCTAGCCTGACACACACACGCTTCCCCATAGCCTGACACTCACACGCTTCCCCATAGCCTGACAAACACACACGCTGCCCCATTGCCTGACACACACACAGTGGCGGATACAGGGGGGGCAATCGGGTCCGTGCCCCCCCTGTCATTTGTGGCCTCCGCCCCCCCCCCTGGCGCCGCACAGGGAGATGACGGGCGCCCGCTGAGATTGTTACCAGCGGGCGCCCGTCTCCCTGCACAGCGGCAGCCGGAGGCAGGAGCTCAGTATTGAGCTCCGGCTTCTGGCGCTGTCACTGTGCGGCGTGCGCTATGGGAGATACGTCAGTCATGATGTCTCTCTCATAGTGCTGACTGAGGAGCGGACACCAAGAGGAGGACTGCAGCGGTCTGGAAGCGGGAATGGGGCTCGGTAAGTATGATGGTTTTTTCTTCCATAGTGCAGCGGGGGCATCTACTGGGGGCAAACTACGGGGGGACATTACTACTGGGGGGCATCAACAAAGGGCATTATTACTGGGGGGGCATTACTACTGGGGGCATTATTACTGGGGGCATCTACTGGGGGCATAACTACTGGGGGGTCATCTATTGGGGGCATTACTACTGGGGGCAGCTACTGGGGGACATTTTTACTGGGGGCCATCTACTGGGGGCATTATTACTGGGGGGCATCTACTGGGGGCATTACTACTGGGGGGTCATCTATTGGGGGCAAACTCCTAGGGGGCATTACTACTGGTGGCAAACTACTGGAGGACATTATTACTGGGGGGCATCTACTGGGGGCAAACTACTGGGGGACATTATTACTGGGGGCCAACTACAAAGGGGCTAACTACTGGGGGCATACTACAGGAGGGCATTACTACTGGCGGCGTAACTACAGGGGTATTACTACTGGCGGCTTAACTACAGGGGCATTACTACTTGGGGGCTAAACTACAGGTGGGCCAAACTACTGGGGGCATAACTACAGGGGCCAAACTACTGGGGGAAAACTACAGGGGCCAAACTACTGGGGGCTAAACTACAAGGGGGGCATTACTACTGGTGGCTAAACTACAAGCAGGCAAACTACTGGGGGTATTACCACTGGGAGGCTAAACTAAAGGGGGGGGTAAACTACTGGGGTTATAACTGCAGGGGCATTACCACTGGGGGCATAACTACTAGGGCGCTAAATGACTGGGGGTATTACTACAGGCATCATTACTACTGGGGGCAATACGGGCATTGCATAAGGAGCACCACTACTATGGGGTCTATATAAGGGGCACTACCAGTACAGTGGACATTGCATAATGAGCGCTACAACTGTGGGCATTGTATAAGAAGCGCCACCTCACATGCACCGAAGCCGCATGCAAATGTACTTGCCCCTCAAATGTACTTGCCCCTTCCATGGTGCCCCCCCCTATAATTTTCTTCTGGATCCACCCCTGCACACACACACGCTGCCCCATAGCCTGACAAACACACACACTGCCCCATAGCCTGACAAACACACACGCTGCCCCATAGCCTGACAAACACACACGCTGCCCCATAGCCTGACAAACACACACGCTGCCCCATAGCCTGACAAACACACACGCTGCCCCATAGCCTGAAACTCACACGGTGCCCGATAGCCTCACACACACGTGGTGCCCGATAGCCTCACACACACACGCTGCCCCATAGCCTGACACACACACGCTTCCCCATAGCCTGACACACACACGCTGCCCCATAGCCTAACACAAAAATGCTTCCCCATAGCCTGACACACACACGCTGCCCCATAGCCTGACACACACACGCTTCCCCATAACCTGACACACACAGGCTGCCCCATAGCCTGACACACACACGCTTCCCCATAACCTGACACACACAGGCTGCCCCATAGCCTGACACACACACGCTTCCCCATAGCCTGTGGCACACACGCTTCCCCATAGCCTGTGACACACACGCTTCCCAATAGCCTGACACACACAGGCTTCCCCATAGCCTGTGACACACACGCTTCCCCATAGCCTGACACACACACGTTGCCCCATAGCCTGACACTCACATGCTGCCCCATAGCCTGACACACACACACGCTGCCCCATAGCCTGACACACACACGCTTCCCCATAGTCTGACACACACACGCTTCCCCATAGCCTGACACACACACGCTTCCCCATAGCCTGACACACACACACTGCCCCATAGCCTGACACACACACGCTTCCCCATAGCCTGACACTCACACGCTTCCCCATAGCCTGACAAACACACACGCTGCCCCATAGCCTGACACACACACAGTGGCGGATACAGGGGGGGCAATCGGGTCCGTGCCCCCCCTGTCATTTGTGGCCTCCGTCCCCCCCCTGGCGCCGCACAGGGAGATGACGGGCGCCCGCTGAGATCGTTACCAGCGGGCGCCCGTCTCCCTGCACAGCGGCAGCCGGAGGCAGGAGCTCAGTATTGAGCTCCGGCTTCTGGCGCTGTCACTGTGCGGCGTGCGCTATGGGAGATACGTCAGTCATGATGTCTCTCTCATAGTGCTGACTGAGGAGCGGACACCAAGAGGAGGACTGCAGCGGTCTGGAAGCGGGAATGGGGCTCGGTAAGTATGATGGTTTTTTCTTCCTTAGTGCAGCGGGGGCATCTACTGGGGGCAAACTACGGGGGGACATTACTACTGGGGGGCATCAACAAGGGGCATTATTACTGGGGGGGCATTACTACTGGGGGCATTATTACTGGGGGCATAACTACTGGGGGGTCATCTATTGGGGGCATTACTACTGGGGGCAGCTACTGGGGGACATTTTTACTGGGGGCCATCTACTGGGGGCATTATTACTGGGGGGCATCTACTGGGGGCATTACTACTGGGGGGTCATCTATTGGGGGCAAACTCCTAGGGGGCATTACTACTGGAGGCAAACTACTGGAGGACATTATTACTGGGGGGCATCTACTGGGGGCAAACTACTGGGGGACATTATTACTGGGGGCCAACTACAAAGGGGCTAACTACTGGGGGCATACTACAGGAGGGCATTACTACTGGCGGCGTAACTACAGGGGCATTACTACTGGCGGCTTAACTACAGGGGCATTACTACTTGGGGGCTAAACTACAGGTGGGCCAAACTACTGGGGGCATAACTACAGGGGCCAAACTACTGGGGGAAAACTACAGGGGCCAAACTACTGGGGGCTAAACTACAAGGGGGGCATTACTACTGGTGGCTAAACTACAAGCAGGCAAACTACTGGGGGTATTACCACTGGGAGGCTAAACTAAAGGGGGGGGTAAACTACTGGGGTTATAACTGCAGGGGCATTACCACTGGGGGCATAACTACTAGGGCGCTAAATGACTGCGGGCATTACTACAGGCAACATTACTACTGGGGGCAATACGGGCATTGCATAAGGGGCACCACTACTATGGGGTCTATATAAGGGGCACTACCAGTACAGTGGACATTGCATAATGAGTAGAGATGAGCGGGTTCGGTTCCTCGGAATCCGAACCCCCCCCGAACTTCAGCCTTTTTACACGGGTCCGAGGCAGACTCGGATCTTCCCGCCTTGCTCGGTTAACCCGAGCGCGCCCGAACGTCATCATCCCGCTGTCGGATTCTCGCGAGGCTCGTATTCTATCGCGAGACTCGGATTCTATATAAGGAGCCGCGCGTCGCCGCCATTTTCACACGTGCATTGAGATTGATAGGGAGAGGACGTGGCTGGCGTCCTCTCCGTTAGAATAGATAGAGACACTTGAGTTGATTTACTACTAACTTAGTAATTTTGGGGAGCATTAGGAGTACTCAGAGTGCAGAGTTTTGCTGATAGTTACTAGTGACCACCACCAGTTTTATTTATTATTTAATATAATCCGTTCTCTGCCTGAAAAAAACCGATACACAGTCACATACCATATCTGTGCTCAGCCTCAGTGTGTTGCATGATAATATCATCTATGTATATCTGACTGTGCTGAGTGCTCACTGCTCACACAGCTGAATTGTGGGGGAGACTGGGGTGCAGTTATAGCAGGAATACAGTGCACACTTTTGCTGCCAGTGTGACTGACCAGTGACCACCAGTATATTGTCTGCCTGAAAAAGTTAAACACTCCTGTGGTGTTTTTTTTTTATTCTATAAACGCATTCTGCTGACAGTGTCCAGCAGGTCCGTCATTCATTATATCATATAAATATTTACCTGCAGTAGTGTTATATTTTTTTTGTTCATCTCTATCATCTTTATCATCTCTATATTAGCAGACGCAGTACGGTAGTCCACGGCTGTGGCTACCTCTGTGTCGTCAGTGCTCGTCCATAATTGTATACCTACCTGTGGTGGGGTTTATTTTTCTATCTTCTTCATACTAGTAGTTTAGGAGTCTGCTGACAGTGTCCAGCAGGTCCGTCATTATATTATATATACCTGCAGTAGTGATATATATATATTTTTTACATCATTATCATCTCTATACTAGCAGACGCAGTACGGTAGTCCACGGCTGTAGCTACCTCTGTGTCGTCAGTGCTCGTCCATAATTGTATACCTACCTGTGGTGGGGTTTTTTTTTCTATCTTCTTCATACTAGTAGTTTAGGAGTCTGCTGACAGTGTCCAGCAGGTCCGTCATTATATTATATATACCTGCAGTAGTGATATATATATATTTTTTATATCATTATCATCTCTATACTAGCAGACGCAGTACGGTAGTCCACGGCTGTAGCTACCTCTGTGTCGTCAGTGCTCGTCCATAATTGTATACCTACCTGTGGTGGGTTTTTTTTTTTCTATCTTCTTCATACTAGTAGTTTAGGAGTCTGCTGACAGTGTCCAGCAGGTCCGTCATTATATTATATATACCTGCAGTAGTGATATATATATATTTTTTATATCATTATCATCTCTATACTAGCAGACGCAGTACGGTAGTCCACGGCTGTAGCTACCTCTGTGTCGTCAGTGCTCGTCCATAATTGTAAACCTACCTGTGGTGGGTTTTTTTTTTCTATCTTCTTCATACTAGTAGTTTAGGAGTCTGCTGACAGTGTCCAGCAGGTCCGTCATTATATTATATATACCTGCAGTAGTGATATATATATATTTTTTATATCATTATCATCTCTATACTAGCAGACGCAGTACGGTAGTCCACGGCTGTAGCTACCTCTGTGTCGTCAGTGCTCGTCCATAATTGTATACCTACCTGTGGTGGGTTTTTTTTTTCTATCTTCTTCATACTAGTAGTTTAGGAGTCTGCTGACAGTGTCCAGCAGGTCCGTCATTATATTATATATACCTGCAGTAGTGATATATATATATTTTTTATATCATTATCATCTCTATACTAGCAGACGCAGTACGGTAGTCCACGGCTGTGGCTACCTCTGTGTCGTCAGTGCTCGTCCATAATTGTATACCTACCTGTGGTTGGGTTTTTTTTTTTCTATCTTCTTCATACTAGTAGTTTAGGAGTCTGCTGACAGCGTCCAGCAGGTCCGTCATTATATTATATATACCTGCAGTAGTGATATATATATATTTTTTATATCATTATCATCTCTATACTAGCAGACGCAGTACGGTAGTCCACGGCTGTAGCTACCTCTGTGTCGTCAGTGCTCGTCCATAATTGTATACCTACCTGTGGTGGGTTTTTTTTTTCTATCTTCTTCATACTAGTAGTTTAGGAGTCTGCTGACAGTGTCCAGCAGGTCCGTCATTATATTATATATACCTGCAGTAGTGATATATATATATTTTTTATATAATTATCATCTCTATACTAGCAGACGCAGTACGGTAGTCCACGGCTGTAGCTACCTCTGTGTCATCAGTGCTCGTCCATAATTGTATACCTACCTGTGGTGTGGTTTTTTTTTCTATCTTCTTCATACTAGTAGTTTAGGAGTCTGCTGACAGTGTCCCGCAGGTCCGTCATTATATTATATATACCTGCAGTAGTGATATATATATATTTTTTATATCATTATCATCTCTATACTAGCAGACGCAGTACGGTAGTCCACGGCTGTAGCTACCTCTGTGTCGTCAGTGCTCGTCCATAATTGTATACCTACCTGTGGTGGGGTTTTTTTTTTCTATCTTCTTCATACTAGTAGTTTAGGAGTCTGCTGACAGTGTCCAGCAGGTCCGTCATTATATTATATATACCTGCAGTAGTGATATATATATATATTTTTATATCATTATCATCTCTATACTAGCAGACGTAGTACGGTAGTCCACGGCTGTAGCTACCTCTGTGTCGTCAGTGCTCGTCCATAATTGTATACCTACCTGTGGTGGGTTTTTTTTATCTATCTTCTTCATACTAGTAGTTTAGGAGTCTGCTGACAGTGTCCAGCAGGTCCGTCATTATATTATATATACCTGCAGTAGTGATATATATATATTTTTTATATCATTATCATCTCTATACTAGCAGACGCAGTACGGTAGTCCACGGCTGTAGCTACCTCTGTGTCGTCAGTCACTCGTCATCCATAAGTATACTAGTATCCATCCATCTCCATTGTTTACCTGAGGTGCCTTTTAGTTGTGCCTATTAAAATATGGAGAACAAAAATGTTGAGGTTCCAAAAATAGGGAAAGATCAAGATCCACTTCCACCTCGTGCTGAAGCTGCTGCCACTAGTCATGGCCGAGACGATGAAATTCCATCAACGTCGTCTGCCAAGGCCGATGCCCAATGTCATAGTACAGAGCATGTAAAATCCAAAACACAAAATATCAGTAAAAAAAGGACTCAAAAATCTAAATTAAAATCGTCGGAGGAGAAGCGTAAACTTGCCAATATGCCATTCACCACACGGAGTGGCAAGGAACGGCTGAGGCCCTGGCCTATGTTCATGGCTAGTGGTTCAGCTTCACATGAGGATGGAAGCACTCAGCCTCTCGCTAGAAAAATGAAAAGACTTAAGCTGGCAAAAGCACAGCAAAGAACTGTGCGTTCTTCGAAATCACAAATCCACAAGGAGAGTCCAATTGTGTCGGTTGCGATGCCTGACCTTCCCAACACTGGACGTGAAGAGCATGCGCCTTCCACCATTTGCACGCCCCCTGCAAGTGCTGGAAGGAGCACCCGCAGTCCAGTTCCTGATAGTCAGATTGAAGATGTCAGTGTTGAAGTACACCAGGATGAGGAGGATATGGGTGTTGCTGGCGCTGGGGAGGAAATTGACCAGGAGGATTCTGATGGTGAGGTGGTTTGTTTAAGTCAGGCACCCGGGGAGACACCTGTTGTCCGTGGGAAGAATATGGCCATTGACATGCCTGGTGAAAATACCAAAAAAATCAGCTCTTCGGTGTGGAAGTATTTCAACAGAAATGCGGACAACAGGTGTCAAGCCGTGTGTTGCCTTTGTCAAGCTGTAATAAGTAGGGGTAAGGACGTTAACCACCTCGGAACATCCTCCCTTATACGTCACCTGCAGCGCATTCATCATAAGTCAGTGACAAGTTCAAAAACTTTGGGCGACAGCGGAAGCAGTCCACTGACCAGTAAATCCCTTCCTCTTGTAACCAAGCTCACGCAAACCACCCCACCAACTCCCTCAGTGTCAATTTCCTCCTTCCCCAGGAATGCCAATAGTCCTGCAGGCCATGTCACTGGCAATTCTGACGAGTCCTCTCCTGCCTGGGATTCCTCCGATGCATCCTTGCGTGTAACGCCTACTGCTGCTGGCGCTGCTGTTGTTGCTGCTGGGAGTCGATGGTCATCCCAGAGGGGAAGTCGTAAGACGACTTTTACTACTTCCACCAAGCAATTGACTGTCCAACAGTCCTTTGCGAGGAAGATGAAATATCACAGCAGTCATCCTGCTGCAAAGCGGATAACTGAGGCCTTGGCATCCTGGGCGGTGAGAAACGTGGTTCCGGTATCCATCATTACTGCAGAGCCAACTATAGACTTGTTGGAGGTACTGTGTCCCCGGTACCAAATACCATCTAGGTTCCATTTCTCTAGGCAGGCGATACCGAAAATGTACACAGACCTCAGAAAGAGACTCACCAGTGTCCTAAAAAATGCAGTTGTACCCAATGTCCACTTAACCACGGACATGTGGACAAGTGGAGCAGGGCAGACTCAGGACTATATGACTGTGACAGCCCACTGGGTAGATGTATTGACTCCCGCCGCAAGAACAGCAGCGGCGGCACCAGTAGCAGCATCTCGCAAACGCCAACTCTTTCCTAGGCAGGCTACGCTTTGTATCACCGCTTTCCAGAATACGCACACAGCTAAAAACCTCTTACGGCAACTGAGGAAGATCATCGCAGAATGGCTTACCCCAATTGGACTCTCCTGTGGATTTGTGGCATCGGACAACGCCAGCAATATTGTGTGTGCATTAAATATGGGCAAATTCCAGCACGTCCCATGTTTTGCACATACCTTGAATTTGGTGGTGCAGAATTATTTAAAAAACGAGAGGGGCGTGCAAGAGATGCTGTCGGTGGTCAGAAGAATTGCGGGACACTTTCGGCGTACAGGCACCACGTACAGAAGACTGGAGCAACACCAAAAACGCCTGAACCTGCCCTGCCATCATCTGAAGCAAGAAGTGGTAACGAGGTGGAATTCAACCCTCTATATGCTTCAGAGGTTGGAGGAGCAGCAAAAGGCCATTCAAGCCTATACAACTGACCACGATATAGGAGGTGGAATGCACCTGTCTCAAGCGCAGTGGAGAATGATTTCAACGTTGTGCAAGGTTCTGCAACCTTTTGAACTTGCCACACGTGAAGTCAGTTCAGACACTGCCAGCCTGAGTCAGGTCATTCCCCTCATAAGGCTTTTGCAGAAGAAGCTGGAGACATTGAAGGAGGAGCTAACACTGAGCGATTCCGCTAGGCATGTGGGACTTGTGGATGGAGCCCTTAATTCGCTTAACAAGGATTCACGGGTGGTCAATCTGTTGAAATCAGAGCACTACATTTTGGCCACCGTGCTCGATCCTAGATTTAAAACCTACCTTGGATCTCTCTTTCCGGCAGACACAAGTCTGCAGGGGTTCAAAGAACTGCTGGTGAGAAAATTGTCAAGTCAAGCGGAAAGCGACCTGTCAACATCTCCTCCTTCACATTCTCCCGCAACTGGGGGTGCGAGGAAAAGGCTCAGAATTCCGAGCCCACCCGCTGGCGGTGATGCAGGGCAGTCTGGAGCGACTGCTGATGCTGACATCTGGTCCAGACTGAAGGACCTGCCAACGATTACGGACATGTCGTCTACTGTCACTGCATATGATTCTCTCACCATTGAAAAAATTGTGGAGGATTATATGAGTGACCGCATCCAAGTAGGCACGTCAGACAGTCCGTACGTATACTGGCAGGAAAAAGAGGCAATTTGGAGGCCCTTGCACAAACTGGCTTTATTCTACCTAAGTTGCCCTCCCACAAGTGTGTACTCCGAAAGAGTGTTTAGTGCCGCCGCTCACCTTGTCAGCAATCGGCGTACGAGGTTACTTCCAGAAAATGTGGAGAAGATGATGTTCATTAAAATGAATTATAATCAATTCCTCCATGGAGACATTCACCAGCAGCAATTGCCTCCACAAAGTACACAGGGAGCTGTGATGGTGGATTCCAGTGGGGACGAATTGATAATCTGTGAGGAGGGGGATGTACACGGTGATGAATCGGAGGATGATGATGAGGTGGACATCTTGCCTCTGTAGAGTCAGTTTGTGCAAGGAGAGATTAATTGCTTCCTTTTTGGTGGGGGTCCAAACCAACCCGTCATTTCAGTCACAGTCGTGTGGCAGACCCTGTCACTGAAATGATGGGTTGGTTAAAGTGTGCATGTCCTGTTTATACAACATAAGGGTGGGTGGGAGGGCCCAAGGACAATTCCATCTTGCACCTCTTTTTTCTTTCATTTTTCTTTGCGTCATGTGCTGTTTGGGGAGTGTTTTTTGGAAGGGCCATCCTGCGTGACACTGCAGTGCCACTCCTAGATGGGCCAGGTGTTTGTGTCGGCCACTAGGGTCGCTTATCTTAGTCACACAGCTACCTCATTGCGCCTCTTTTTTTTCTTCTTTGCGTCATGTGCTGTTTGGGGAGTATTTTTTGGAAGGGCCATCCTGCGTGACACTGCAGTGCCACTCCTAGATGGGCCAGGTGTTTGTGTCGGCCACTAGGGTCACTTATCTTAGTCACACAGCTACCTCATTGCGCCTCTTTTTTTCTTTGCGTCATGTGCTGTTTGGGGAGTGTTTTTTGGAAGGGCCATCCTGCGTGACACTGCAGTGACACTCCTAGATGGGCCAGGTGTTTGTTAGAGATGAGCGCCTGAAATTTTTCGGGTTTTGTGTTTTGGTTTTGGGTTCGGTTCCGCGGCCGTGTTTTGGGTTCGAACGCGTTTTGGCAAAACCTCACCGAATTATTTTTGTCGGATTCGGGTGTGTTTTGGATTCGGGTGTTTTTTTCCAAAAACACTAAAAAACAGCTTAAATCATAGAATTTGGGGGTCATTTTGATCCCAAAGTATTATTAACCTCAAAAACCATAATTTACACTCATTTTCAGTCTATTCTGAATACCTCACACCTCACAATATTATTTTTAGTCCTAAAATTTGCACCGAGGTCGCTGTGTGAGTAAGATAAGCGACCCTAGTGGCCGACACAAACACCGGGCCCATCTAGGAGTGGCACTGCAGTGTCACGCAGGATGTCCCTTCCAAAAAACCCTCCCCAAACAGCACATGACGCAAAGAAAAAAAGAGGCGCAATGAGGTAGCTGTGTGAGTAAGATTAGCGACCCTAGTGGCCGACACAAACACCGGGCCCATCTAGGAGTGGCACTGCAGTGTCACGCAGGATGGCCCTTCCAAAAAACCCTCCCCAAACAGCACATGACGCAAAGAAAAAAAGAGGCGCAATGAGGTAGCTGACTGTGTGAGTAAGATTAGCGACCCTAGTGGCCGACACAAACACCGGGCACATCTAGGAGTGGCACTGCAGTGTCACGCAGGATGTCCCTTCCAAAAAACCCTCCCCAAACAGCACATGACGCAAAGAAAAAAAGAGGCGCAATGAGGTAGCTGTGTGAGTAAGATTAGCGACCCTAGTGGCCGACACAAACACCGGGCACATCTAGGAGTGGCACTGCAGTGTCACGCAGGATGTCCCTTCCAAAAAACCCTCCCCAAACAGCACATGACGCAAAGAAAAAAAGAGGCGCAATGAGGTAGCTGTGTGAGTAAGATTAGCGACCCTAGTGGCCGACACAAACACCGGGCCCATCTAGGAGTGGCACTGCAGTGTCACGCAGGATGTCCCTTCCAAAAAACCCTCCCCAATCAGCACATGATGCAAAGAAAAAGAAAAGAAAAAAGAGGTGCAAGATGGAATTATCCTTGGGCCCTCCCACCCACCCTTATGTTGTATAAACAAAACAGGACATGCACACTTTAACCAACCCATCATTTCAGTGACAGGGTCTGCCACACGACTGTGACTGATATGACGGGTTGGTTTGGACCCCCCCCAAAAAAGAAGCAATTAATCTCTCCTTGCACAAACTGGCTCTACAGAGGCAAGATGTCCACCTCATCTTCACCCTCCGATATATCACCGTGTACATCCCCCTCCTCACAGATTATCAATTCGTCCCCACTGGAATCCACCATCTCAGCTCCCTGTGTACTTTGTGGAGGCAATTGCTGCTGGTCAATGTCTCCGCGGAGGAATTGATTATAATTCATTTTAATGAACATCATCTTCTCCACATTTTCTGGATGTAACCTCGTACGCCGATTGCTGACAAGGTGAGCGGCGGCACTAAACACTCTTTCGGAGTACACACTTGTGGGAGGGCAACTTAGGTAGAATAAAGCCAGTTTGTGCAAGGGCCTCCAAATTGCCTCTTTTTCCTGCCAGTATAAGTACGGACTGTGTGACGTGCCTACTTGGATGCGGTCACTCATATAATCCTCCACCATTCTATCAATGTTGAGAGAATCATATGCAGTGACAGTAGACGACATGTCCGTAATCGTTGTCAGGTCCTTCAGTCCGGACCAGATGTCAGCATCAGCAGTCGCTCCAGACTGCCCTGCATCACCGCCAGCGGGTGGGCTCGGAATTCTGAGCCTTTTCCTCGCACCCCCAGTTGCGGGAGAATGTGAAGGAGGAGATGTTGACAGGTCGCGTTCCGCTTGACTTGACAATTTTGTCACCAGCAGGTCTTTCAACCCCAGCAGACCTGTGTCTGCCAGAAAGAGAGATCCAAGGTAGGCTTTAAATCTAGGATCGAGCACGGTGGCCAAAATGTAGTGCTCTGATTTCAACAGATTGACCACCCGTGAATCCTTGTTAAGCGAATTAAGGGCTGCATCCACAAGTCCCACATGCCTAGCGGAATCGCTCCGTGTTAGCTCCTCCTTCAATGCCTCCAGCTTCTTCTGCAAAAGCCTGATGAGGGGAATGACCTGACTCAGGCTGGCAGTGTCTGAACTGACTTCACGTGTGGCAAGTTCAAAGGGCATCAGAACCTTGCACAACGTTGAAATCATTCTCCACTGCACTTGAGACAGGTGCATTCCACCTACTATATCGTGCTCAATTGTATAGGCTTGAATGGCCTTTTGCTGCTCCTCCAACCTCTGAAGCATATAGAGGGTTGAATTCCACCTCGTTACCACTTCTTGCTTCAGATGATGGCAGGGCAGGTTCAGTAGTTTTTGGTGGTGCTCCAGTTTTCTGTACGTGGTGCCTGTACGCCGAAAGTGTCCCGCAATTCTTCTGGCCACCGACAGCATCTCTTGCACGCCCCTGTCGTTTTTTAAAAAATTCTGCACCACCAAATTCAAGGTATGTGCAAAACATGGGACGTGCTGGAATTGGCCCAGATTTAATGCACACACAATATTGCTGACGTTGTCCGATGCCACAAATCCACAGGAGAGTCCAATTGGGGTAAGCCATTCCGCGATGATCTTCCTCAGTTGCCGTAAGAGGTTTTCAGCTGTGTGCGTATTCTGGAAAGCGGTGATACAAAGCGTAGCCTGCCTAGGAAAGAGTTGGCGTTTGCGAGATGCTGCTACTGGTGCCGCCGCTGCTGTTCTTGCGGCGGGAGTCCATACATCTACCCAGTGGGCTGTCACAGTCATATAGTCCTGACCCTGCCCTGCTCCACTTGTCCACATGTCCGTGGTTAAGTGGACATTGGGTACAGCTGCATTTTTTAGGACACTGGTGACTCTTTTTCTGAGGTCTGTGTACATTTTCGGTATCGCCTGCCTAGAGAAATGGAACCTAGATGGTATTTGGTACCGGGGACACAGTACCTCCAACAAGTCTCTAGTTGGCTCTGCAGTAATGATGGATACCGGAACCACGTTTCTCACCACCCAGGATGCCAAGGCCTCAGTTATCCGCTTTGCAGTAGGATGACTGCTGTGATATTTCATCTTCCTCGCAAAGGACTGTTGAACAGTCAATTGCTTACTGGAAGTAGTACAAGTGGGCTTACAACTTCCCCTCTGGGATGACCATCGACTCCCAGCGGCAACAACAGCAGCGCCAGCAGCAGTAGGCGTTACACGCAAGGATGCATCGGAGGAATCCCAGGCAGGAGAGGACTCGTCAGACTTGCCAGTGACATGGCCTGCAGGACTATTGGCATTCCTGGGGAAGGAGGAAATTGACACTGAGGGAGTTGGTGGGGTGGTTTGCGTGAGCTTGGTTACAAGAGGAAGGGATTTACTGGTCAGTGGACTGCTTCCGCTGTCACCCAAAGTTTTTGAACTTGTCACTGACTTATTATGAATGCGCTGCAGGTGACGTATAAGGGAGGATGTTCCGAGGTGGTTAACGTCCTTACCCCTACTTATTACAGCTTGACAAAGGGAACACACGGCTTGACACCTGTTGTCCGCATTTCTGGTGAAATACCTCCACACCGAAGAGCTGATTTTTTTGGTATTTTCACCTGGCATGTCAACGGCCATATTCCTCCCACGGACAACAGGTGTCTCCCCGGGTGCCTGACTTAAACAAACCACCTCACCATCAGAATCCTCCTGGTCAATTTCCTCCCCAGCGCCAGCAACACCCATATCCTCCTCATCCTGGTGTACTTCAACACTGACATCTTCAATCTGACTATCAGGAACTGGACTGCGGGTGCTCCTTCCAGCACTTGCAGGGGGCGTGCAAATGGTGGAAGGCGCATGCTCTTCACGTCCAGTGTTGGGAAGGTCAGGCATCGCAACCGACACAATTGGACTCTCCTTGTGGATTTGGGATTTCAAAGAACGCACAGTTCTTTGCGGTGCTTTTGCCAGCTTGAGTCTTTTCAGTTTTCTAGCGAGAGGCTGAGTGCTTCCATCCTCATGTGAAGCTGAACCACTAGCCATGAACATAGGCCAGGGCCTCAGCCGTTCCTTGCCACTCCGTGTGGTAAATGGCATATTGGCAAGTTTACGCTTCTCCTCCGACAATTTTATTTTAGGTTTTGGAGTCCTTTTTTTTCTGATATTTGGTGTTTTGGATTTGACATGCTCTGTACTATGACATTGGGCATCGGCCTTGGCAGACGACGTTGCTGGCATTTCATCGTCTCGGCCATGACTAGTGGCAGCAGCTTCAGCACGAGGTGGAAGTGGATCTTGATCTTTCCCTAATTTTGGAACCTCAACTTTTTTGTTCTCCATATTTTATAGGCAGAACTAAAAGGCACCTCAGGTAAACAATGGAGATGGATGGATTGGATACTAGTATACAATTATGGACGGACTGCCACGGTTAGGTGGTATAAAAAAACCACGGTTAGGTGGTATATAATACAATTATGGATGGACGGACTGCCTGCCGAGTGCCGACACAGAGGTAGCCACAGCCGTGAACTACCGCACTGTACACTGGTTGATAAAGAGATAGTAGTATACTCGTAACAACTAGTATGACGACGGTATAAAGAATGAAAAAAAAACCACGGTTAGGTGGTATATATTATAATACAATTATGGTTGGACGGACTGCCTGCCGAGTGCCGACACAGAGGTAGCCACAGCCGTGAACTACCGCACTGTACACTGGTTGATAAAGAGATAGTAGTATACTCGTAACAACTAGTATGACGACGGTATAAAGAATGAAAAAAAAACCACGGTTAGGTGGTATATATTATAATACAATTATGGTTGGACGGACTGCCTGCCGAGTGCCGACACAGAGGTAGCCACAGCCGTGAACTACCGCACTGTACACTGGTTGATAAAGAGATAGTAGTATACTCGTAACAACTAGTATGACGACGGTATAAAGAATGAAAAAAAAACCACGGTTAGGTGGTATATATTATAATACAATTATGGTTGGACGGACTGCCTGCCGAGTGCCGACACAGAGGTAGCCACAGCCGTGAACTACCGCACTGTACACTGGTTGATAAAGAGATAGTAGTATACTCGTAACAACTAGTATGACGACGGTATAAAGAATGAAAAAAAAACCACGGTTAGGTGGTATATAATACAATTATGGTTGGACGGACTGCCTGCCGAGTGCCGACACAGAGGTAGCCACAGCCGTGAACTACCGCACTGTACACTGGTTGATAAAGAGATAGTAGTATACTCGTAACAACTAGTATGACGACGGTATAAAGAATGAAAAAAAAACCACGGTTAGGTGGTATATATTATAATACAATTATGGTTGGACGGACTGCCTGCCGAGTGCCGACACAGAGGTAGCCACAGCCGTGAACTACCGCACTGTACACTGGTTGATAAAGAGATAGTAGTATACTCGTAACAACTAGTATGACGACGGTATAAAGAATGAAAAAAAAACCACGGTTAGGTGGTATATATTATAATACAATTATGGATGGACGGACTGCCTGCCGAGTGCCGACACAGAGGTAGCCACAGCCGTGAACTACCGCACTGTACACTGGTTGATAAAGAGATAGTAGTATACTCGTAACAACTAGTATGACGACGGTATAAAGAATGAAAAAAAAACCACGGTTAGGTGGTATATAATACAATTATGGTTGGACGGACTGCCTGCCGAGTGCCGACACAGAGGTAGCCACAGCCGTGAACTACCGCACTGTACACTGGTTGATAAAGAGATAGTAGTATACTCGTAACAACTAGTATGACGACGGTATAAAGAATGAAAAAAAAACCACGGTTAGGTGGTATATATTATAATACAATTATGGATGGACGGACTGCCTGCCGAGTGCCGACACAGAGGTAGCCACAGCCGTGAACTACCGCACTGTACTGTGTCTGCTGCTAATATAGACTGGTTGATAAAGAGATAGTATACAATACTACTAATATACTGGTGGTCAGGCACTGGTCACCACTAGTCACACTGGCAGTGCACTCCTGCAGCAAAAGTGTGCACTGTTTAATTTTAATATAATATTATTTATCATGTACTCCTGGCTCCTGCTATAACAACCTGCAGTGCTCCCCAGTCTCCCCCACAATTATAAGCTTTATATACAATACATTGATGTGCAGCACACTGGGCTGAGCAGTGCACACAGACTGAGTCACTGTGTGACTGTGTATCGTTTTTTTCAGGCAGAGAACGGATATATTAAATAAAACAAACAACTGCACTGTCTCTGGTGGTCACTGGTCACTGTGGTCGTCAGTCACTAAACTCTGTCTGCACTCTCTTCTAATCTACAGTATCACAGCAATCTCTCTCTCTCTCTCTCTTCTAAATCTAATCTAAATGGAGAGGACGCCAGCCACGTCCTCTCCCTATCAATCTCAATGCACGTGTGAAAATGGCGGCGACGCGCGGCTCCTTATATAGAATCCGAGTCTCGCGAGAATCCGACAGCGTCATGATGACGTTCGGGCGCGCTCGGGTTAACCGAGCAAGGCGGGAAGATCCGAGTCGCTCGGACCCGTGAAAAAAAAAGTGAAGTTCGTGCGGGTTCGGATTCAAAGAAACCGAACCCGCTCATCTCTAGTGTTTGTGTCGGCCACTTGGGTCGCTGAGCTTAGTCATCCAGCGACCTCGGTGCAAATTTTAGGACTAAAAATAATATTGTGAGGTGTGAGGTGTTCAGAATAGACTGAAAATGAGTGGAAATTATGGTTATTGAGGTTAATAATACTTTGGGATCAAAATGACCCCCAAATTCTATGATTTAAGCTGTTTTTTAGGGTTTTTGGAAAAAAACACCCGAATCCAAAACACACCCGAATCCGACAAAAAAAATTCGGTGAGGTTTTGCCAAAACGCGTTCGAACCCAAAACACGGCCACGGAACCGAACCCAAAACCAAAACCCAAAACCCGAAAAATTTCCGGTGCACATCTCTAATAATGAGTGCTACAACTGTGGGCATTGTATAAGAAGCGCCACCTCACATGCACCGAAGCCGCAGGCAAATGTACTTGCCCCTTCCATGGTGCCCCCCCCCATAATTTTCTTCTGGATCCGCCCCTGCACACACACACGCTGCCCCATAGCCTGACAAACAAACACGCTGCCCCATAGCCTGACAAACACACACGCTGCCCCAGCCTGACAAACACACACGCTGCCCAATAGCCTGACAAACACACACGCTGCCCCATAGCCTGACAAACACACACGCTGCCCCATAGCGTGACACACACACGCGCTGCCCCATAGCCTGACACACACACACACGCTGCCCCATAGCCTGACAAACACACGCTGCCCCATAGCCTGACAAACACGCTGCCCCGTAGCCTGACACCCACACGTTGCCCCATAGCCTGACAAACACACACGCTGCCCCATAGTCTCATGTGATAGGTGTGGTCAGATTGTCAGGAGGTGTACAGTATTCAAACCAACAGGACATGGGACAAAATAACTGAGGTACTACTTGTGGGGGTGATTCAGAGCTGATCGTAGATGCGCTAAATTTAGCACATCTACGATCCAGTGACGTGCGGTGAGGTAAATGCCTGGGGAGGCACTGGCTAAACGGTCAGTTACCACGCACAAACGGCCTCTTCCTGTCAATCACCTTGCAAGCGCCCGTGTGACCGGATTTTTTGCACCATCCCGTAGCTCATCGGCGATGCTCGTTGATGTTGTTTAGAATATACACATATATTATGCCACACCGTAGAGCAGATCACACATATACATTATGCCACCCTGTACTACTCTATATTGCATGTGTGTATATATATATATATATATATATATATATATATATATATATATATACACAAGATGGAGAGAGACGGCGGCACTCAGAGACTTTCACTTCCAAGTTAATCAGAGCAAAAAGTGCATTTATTCGTCAACGTTTCGGGGGACGAACCCCCTTCTTCAGGACACCTACGGGGACCACGGAGTGCCGGGCTGCTTCCATGGACTATATATATATATATATATATATATATAAAATCAATGAATGAATAACAATTATGCTTTCCAGTGCCGTAACTAGGCAACTTAGCGCTGTGTGCAAGAAACGGCATTGGCACCCCCTCCCCCTGTATGTAAGATAGGGGCAGTGCGCGCCGCAGGCGTGTGAAAAATATATAGGGGCATGGCTTCATGGGGAAGGGGCGTGGGCACAAAATAATACCAATTCATACTAAGGTGCACAGTAGTGTCCATTATTCAAATTACGCTGCACAGTAGCGCCACTACACCAGGTAGAGCCCCCTTTTACACATTACAGCAGCCAGTCCCCCTTATTACACATTACGGCAGACAGCGTCCCCCTTTTACACATTACGGCGACAGCATTCCTCTTTTTACACATTACGGCAGACAGCGTCTCCCTTTTTACAGATTACGGCAAACAGCGTCCCCCTTTTTACAGATTGCGGCAGACAGCGTCCCCTTTTTACACATTACAGTAGAAAGTCCTCCTTTTTACACATTACGGCAGGCAGCGTCCTCTTTTTTACACATTATGGCAGATAGCGTCTCCCTTTTTACACATTACTGCAGACAGCGTTCCCCTTATTACACATTATGGCAGACAGCGTCCCCTTATTACACATTACTGCAGACAGTCCCCTTATTACACATTACGGCAGACAGCGTCCCCCTTTTACACATTACGGCAGGCAGCGTCCCCCTTTTACACATTACGGCAGACAGCGTCCCTCTTTTTACAGATTACAGCAGACAGTGTCCCCTTTTTACACATTACAGCAGACAGCCCTCATTTTTACACATTACGGCAGGCAGCGTCCCCTTTTTACACATTACGGCAAACAGCGTCCTCTTTTTTACACATTACGGCAGATAACGTGCCCCTTTTTACACATTACGGCAGACAGCATGCCCCTTATTACTCACAGGGCCGGCGCTACCATTAGGCAGCTTTAGGCAGCTGCCTATGGGCGTTGGTTCCTGAGGGGGCGGCACCGAGTCTCCCAGCACAGTAATAAGGATGTCTCTGAAAAAGACATCCTTATTTTACTACAGCCACGGTTTGCACAGGCTTACTGGCTGAGACTGCAGACATGTCACAGTCTGACATGTCTGGTGCAGCCAGCAGCAGTGCCCGACGCCCGCCCCCCTTCCTCTCTGCACTGTGGTTGCTCTGTTCCCCGGGACCCAACCACCTATCTACTAGTATGCCCTTCTCCTGCCCCTCCCGAGGCCCCTCCCCCTCTTCTCGAGGCCCCGCCCCCTCTTCTCGAGGCCCCGACTCTTCCTACTCCTGAAGTCATCATCATGCTCTGTCTGTGGGTGCCTATCCTGCCCTGCTCCTCAGTGTGCAGTGCAGTATGAGTGAGAGAAAATGCAGAACCCTTCAAGCAGTAGGTGGGTGTTTTTTAGTGTTATCTGGGGGTTGGGGTGTATATTAATATTATCTGGGGAGGTGGGTATAGCAGTTATATGTGGGGTGGGATAATGTCATATTTAAATATACTGTATCTAAGTTACTTGCGCATGGTGTTAAGTTATGTTTGCTTGGTGCGGGGGCAGGTGTCTGTACTCTGTAGTAATGTTTTGTGGGGTCTCAGGGGATGTATTGTTTAATATGTAGATACAGATCGCTTGGGACTTCATAAATTATATATACTGTATATATATATATATATATATTTATATATACATATATATATATATATATATATATATATATAAGAAAACAGTGGCACTCCAATTTTAAATCAATAAATCGTGTTGTATTCAGGCATTTGTTGTCAAATGCGTGTCCGACGTTTCGGGGCTCGTAGCCCCGTTTCAAGGTGAGTTACAAAAAATAAGGAGCTACGAGCCCCGAAACGTCGGACACGCATTTGACAACAAACGCCTGAATACAACACGATTTATTGATTTAAAACCGCAGTGCCGCTGTTTTCTTCTTTGCATATAACCTATCGTATTGAGGGAACCCGGGCAACTATTTTGTGACATCAAAGGAGTGCCGGACTATCCTATATATATATATAATATATATAATATATATATATATATATATATATATATATAATGGGAGGAAGCAGCACAGAGGAGCAGTGATACAGGTGACAGAGGAAGTGACAAAAAAGGGTTGACATACAGGTTAAATGGCACAGGGGAGCTGGGATACAGGTGTTGGGATACGGGGGTGGGGGAGGCAAAGAGGGGAGAGGAGCTGGGATACAGGTGACGGGATGGGGGAAGCGGCACTGAGGAGCTGGAATAGAGGTGACGGGATGGGGGGAAGCGGCACAGAGGTGCCGGGATACAAGTGAAAGGATGGGGGGAATCAGCACAGAGGAACTGGGATACAGGTAACGGGATGCGGAGGAAGTGGCACTGAGGAGCTGGGATACAGATCTGGGATACGGGGGTGGAGGAGGCAAAGAGGCACAGAGGAACTGGGATACAGGTGACGGGATGGGGGAATCGGCACAGAGGAATCGGAATACAGGTAATGGGATGGGGAGAAGCGGCACTGAGAAGCCGGGATACAGGTGACGGGATGGGACAAAGCAATACAGAGGAGCTGGGATACAGGTGTCAGGATGCAGGGGGAAGCAACTCCGAGAAGATGGGATACAGGTGACGGGATGGGACAAAGCAGTACAGAGAAGCTGGGATACAGATGACGGGATGGATGGAAGCAGCACCGAGGAGCTGGGATACAGGTGACAGGATTCGGGGAATCAGCACCGAGGAGCTGGGATACAGGTGACAGGATGCGGGGAATCAGCACCGAGGAGCTGGGATACAGGTGTCGGGATGGGGGGAAGTAGTACAGAGGAGCTGGGATACAGATGATGGGATGGATGGAAGCAGCACCGAGGAGCTGGGATACAGGTGACAGGATTCGGGGAATCAGCACCGAGGAGCTGGGATACAGGTGACAGGATGCGGGGAATCAGCACCGAGGAGCTGGGATACAGGTGTCGGGATGGGGGGAAGTAGTACAGAGGAGCTGGGATACAGGTGTCAGGATGCAGGGGGAAGCAGCACAGAGAGCTGGGATACAGGTGACAGGATGCGGGGGGAAGCAGCACAGAGAGCTGGGATACAGGTGACAGGATGCGGGGAATCAGCACCGAGGAGCTGGGATACAGGTGACAGGATGCAGGGAATCAGCACCGAGGAGCTGGGATACAGGTGTCGGGATGGGGGGGAAGCAGTACAGAGGAGCTGGGATACAGGTGTCAGGATGCAGGGGGAAGCAGCACAGAGAGCTGGGATACAGGTATCAGGATGCCGGGTGAAGCAAAGAGGGAGAGAGGGGTTGGGATACAGGTGATGGGATGTGGGGGAAGCGGCACTGAGGAGCTGGGATACAGGTGACGGGATGGGGAAAGCAGCACCGAGGAGCTGGGATACAGGTGACGGGATGGGGCAAAGCAGTTCAGAGTAACTGGGATACAGGTGACGGGATGGGGCAAAGCAGTTCAGAGTAACTGGGATACAGGTGTCGGGATGCAGTGGAAAGCAGCTTCGAGGAGCTGGGATACAGGTGACGGGTTGTGGCAAAGCAGTACAGAGGAGCTGGGATATAGGTGTCGGGATGCAGGGGGAAGCAAAGAGGCAGAGAGGTGCTGGGATATAGGTGATGGAATGAGGGAGAGGCGGCACAGAGGAACCAGGACACAGTTGACGGGATGGGTTGATAGGCAAAATGTTTGCCTAGGGCGCCTAGAAACCTTGCACCAGCCCTGATTACTCATTATGGCAGACAGCGTCCCCCTTATTACACATTACTGCAGACAGTCCCCTAATTACACATACGGCAGACAGCGTCTCCCTTATTTCACATTACTGCAGACAGTGTCCCCTTATTACACATTACGGCAGACAGCGTCCCCTTATTACACATTACGGCAGACAGTCCCCCTTATTACACATTACGGCAGACAGTCCCCCTTATTACACATTACGGCAGACAGCATCCCAATTTTTTACACAAGTTCAGAGAAAAGAAGGATTGCGGTGGTGAAGGAGACAGTACCTTATAGTAATAGTACCTTACTGTACAGTACTGCCCGGCGGTGACACCAACAGCACTCGGCGATGCTCAATGTGGTTTTGAGAGGAGGGGCCTCACTCCTCTCTTCAGGCTGGGCCACCGTCTTACTTGTTCGTTAAGGCCCACAGCCGGCCCCGGCAGCGGCGTACTACAATGAGTCAGCTGGACTCATTAGCGCTGGCTGTGGGCACCTCGATTGCGACCCGACCAGGAGAGTTACACCAGCTCACCACAGGGCGCCGAACAGAGCAGCTTGCGCTGGGGAGGTGGGGACGGCACCCGGCAGCTGTCACACTACAATCAGTGCGCTGACAGTCTGCCGGGAGCCTGTAATAATGGGTTAACCTGGTCTGTCAGCGGCCTGGGTATGGCGGATCTCCGCGGGAGGGATGTCCGGGCTCCAGGGCATGACAGATTATTTCAGCGGCCCCCACATGGACTGGGTAAACTCCTGCCAATCCGCCCCTGTCTGGCTAGTAAGAGTACTTGCATCTGGCCCATGGAGGGGGGGGGGGGCATCTGACTCTGCCCATCCGGTCCAGCCCACCCCCTGCCGCTGTCCAATCACATCTTGATGTGGGCTGAAGGCACAGCCCCCTGTCAATGAGGCAGTAGTGCTGGTGCCGCTTGTCATTAATTTTTCAATGGGCTTTTCCAGCCCGTGGCTTGGCCCCGCCCCCTGTCCAGCCCTGCTTCAGACACTTTATTATTGTCAGTGGGAGGCAGCGTTCTCACTGCCTCCCATAGAGAGATGGCTGCATTTTTACATTAAAAATGATTAAAATAATACAAAGTAGAATCTGTTTTATTAGTATCTTTTTTGTATTATTTTAATCATTATGACAGGGGAGGCACTGCCTCCCCTGACTGCACGTCCCTGCTACGATCAGACGATCAGATTCTCAGACATGTGGGGGGACGCCCAGCACAGGGCTAGTCCACCCCGCATGTCTGGCCCTATCCCCTCACAATGGTGCAAAAGCATTGAACAGTGGCGATGATTTTGCACCTGCTGAGTAGCTCCCTGCCAGCTGTGCTGGCAGGCAGAGCCGGCCCTAGCCAATTTGATGCCCTAGGCAAAATTTTGTCTGGTGCCCCCTAGCTCCGCCGCTAGTTCTGCATCTGTACCTGCAACGCTCAGGTAGTGGGGCCCACCGGGGGGTTACCCTGTGGGCCAGTTCAACTCTGCACAATGCCACACAGTAATGACCATAATACATATAATTCCACACAGTAAAGGAACCTTACACATATGCCCCTAGAGATGAGCGGGTTCGGTTCCTCGGAATCCGAACCCGCCCGAACTTCAGCCTTTTTTGCACGGGTCCGAGCAGACTCGGATCCTCCCGCCTTGCTCGGTTAACCCGAGCGCGCCCGAACTTCATCATCCCGCTGTCGGATTCTCGCGAGACTCGGATTCTATATAAGGAGCCGCGCGTCGCCGCCATTTTCACGCGTGCATTGAGATTGATAGGGAGAGGACGTGGCTGGCGTCCTCTCCGTTTAGAGAGACGAGTGACATTTGATTTACTACTAATTTTGGGGAGCAGTTGTTAGGAGTACTCAGTACAGTGCAGAGTTTTGCTGATAGTGACACTGACCACCATTTTTATTATAATCCGTTCTCTGCCTGAAAAAAACGATACATACCATATCTGTGCTCAGCCTCAGTGTGCTGCATGATATATCATCTATGTATATCTGACTGTGCTGAGTGCTCACTGCTCACACAGCTTAATTGTGGGGGAGACTGGGGAGCAGTTATAGCAGGAGTACAGTGCACACTTTTGCTGCCAGTGACCACCAGTATATTGTCTGCCTGAAAAAGTTAAACACTCCTGTGGTGTTTTTTTTTTTTTTATTCTATAAACGCATTCTGCTGACAGTGTCCAGCAGGTCCGTCATTCATTATATTATATAAATATTTACCTACAGTAGTGTTATTTTTTTTTTTTTCATCTCTATCATCTTTATCATCTCTATATTAGCAGACGCAGTACGGTAGTCCACGGCTGTGGCTATCTCTGTGTCGTCAGTGCTCGTCCATAATTGTATACCTACCTACCTGTGGTGGGTTTTTTTTTTCTATCTTCTTCATACTAGTAGTTTAGGAGTCTGCTGACAGTGTCCACCAGGTCCGTCATTATATTATATACCTACAGTAGTAATATATTTAGTATATTATCTATACTAGCAGATGCAGTACGGTAGGCCACGGCTGTACCTACCTCTGTGTCGTCAGTGCTCGTCCATAATTGTATACCTACCTACCTGTGGTGGGTTTTTTTTTTCTATCTTCTTCATACTAGTAGTTTAGGAGTCTGCTGACAGTGTCCACCAGGTCCGTCATTATATTATATACCTACAGTAGTAATATATTTATTATATTATCTATACTAGCAGACGCAGTACGGTAGGCCACGGCTGTAGCTACCTCTGTGTCGTCAGTCACTCGTCATCCATAAGTATACTAGTATCCATCCATCTCCATTGTTTACCTGAGGTGCCTTTTAGTTGTGCCTATTAAAATATGGAGAACAAAAATGTTGAGGTTCCAAAAATAGGGAAAGATCAAGATCCACTTCCACCTCGTGCTGAAGCTGCTGCCACTAGTCATGGCCGAGACGATGAAATTCCATCAACGTCGTCTGCCAAGGCCGATGCCCAATGTCATAGTACAGAGCATGTAAAATCCAAAACACAAAAGATAAGTAAAAAAAGGACTCAAAAATCTAAATTAAAATCGTCGGAGGAGAAGCGTAAACTTGCCAATATGCCATTTACCACACGGAGTGGCAAGGAACGGCTGAGGCCCTGGCCTATGTTCATGGCTAGTGGTTCAGCTTCACATGAGGATGGAAGCACTCAGCCTCTCGCTAGAAAAATGAAAAGACTTAAGCTGGCAAAAGCACAGCAAAGAACTGTGCGTTCTTCGAAATCACAAATCCACAAGGAGAGTCCAATTGTGTCGGTTGCGATGCCTGACCTTCCCAACACTGGACGTGAAGAGCATGCGCCTTCCACCATTTGCACGCCCCCTGCAAGTGCTGGAAGGAGCACCCGCAGTCCAGTTCCTGATAGTCAGATTGAAGATGTCAGTGTTGAAGTACACCAGGATGAGGAGGATATGGGTGTTGCTGGCGCTGGGGAGGAAATTGACAAGGAGGATTCTGATGGTGAGGTTGTTTGTTTAAGTCAGGCACCCGGGGAGACACCTGTTGTCCGTGGGAGGAATATGGCCATTGACATGCCTGGTGAAAATACCAAAAAAATCAGCTCTTCGGTGTGGAAGTATTTCAACAGAAATGCGGACAACAGGTGTCAAGCCGTGTGTTGCCTTTGTCAAGCTGTAATAAGTAGGGGTAAGGACGTTAACCACCTCGGAACATCCTCCCTTATACGTCACCTGCAGCGCATTCATCATAAGTCAGTGACAAGTTCAAAAACTTTGGGCGACAGCAGAAGCAGTCCACTGACCAGTAAATCCCTTCCTCTTGTAACCAAGCTCACGCAAACCACCCCACCAACTCCCTCAGTGTCAATTTCCTCCTTCCCCAGGAATGCCAATAGTCCTGCAGGCCATGTCACTGGCAATTCTGACGAGTCCTCTCCTGCCTGGGATTCCTCCAAAGCATCCTTGAGTGTAACGCCTACTGCTGCTGGCGCTGCTGTTGTTGCTGCTGGGAGTCGATGGTCATCCCAGAGGGGAAGTCGTAAGACCACTTTTACTACTTCCACCAAGCAATTGACTGTCCAACAGTCCTTTGCGAGGAAGATGAAATATCACAGCAGTCATCCTGTTGCAAAGCGGATAACTGAGGCCTTGACAACTATGTTGGTGTTAGACGTGCGTCCGGTATCCGCCGTTAGTTCACAGGGAACTAGACAATTTCTTGAGGTAGTGTGCCCCCGTTACCAAATACCATCTAGGTTCCACTTCTCTAGGCAGGCGATACCGAGAATGTACACGGACGTCAGAAAAAGACTCACCAGTGTCCTAAAAAATGCAATTGTACCCAATGTCCACTTAACCACGGACATGTGGACAAGTGGAGCAGGGCAGGGTCAGGACTATATGACTGTGACAGCCCACTGGGTAGATGTATTGACTCCCGCCGCAAGAACAGCAGCGGCGGCACCAGTAGCAGCATCTCGCAAACGCCAACTCTTTCCTAGGCAGGCTACGCTTTGTATCACCGCTTTCCAGAATACGCACACAGCTGAAAACCTCTTACGGCAACTGAGGAAGATCATCGCAGAATGGCTTACCCCAATTGGACTCTCCTGTGGATTTGTGGCATCGGACAACGCCAGCAATATTGTGCGTGCATTATATCTGGGCAAATTCCAGCACGTCCCATGTTTTGCACATACCTTGAATTTAGTGGTGCAGAATTATTTAAAAAACGACAGGGGCGTGCAAGAGATGCTGTCGGTGGCCAGAAGAATTGCGGGACACTTTCGGCGTACAGGCACCACGTACAGAAGACTGGAGCAACACCAAAAATGCCTGAACCTGCCCTGCCATCATCTGAAGCAAGAAGTGGTAACGAGGTGGAATTCAACCCTCTATATGCTTCAGAGGATGGAGGAGCAGCAAAAGGCCATTCAAGCCTATACATCTGACCACGATATAGGAGGTGGAATGCACCTGTCTCAAGCGCAGTGGAGAATGATTTCAACGTTGTGCAAGGTTCTGCAACCTTTTGAACTTGCCACACGTGAAGTCAGTTCAGACACTGCCAGCCTGAGTCAGGTCATTCCCCTCATCAGGCTTTTGCAGAAGAAGCTGGAGGCATTGAAGGAGGAGCTAAAACAGAGCGATTCCGCTAGGCATGTGGGACTTATGGATGGAGCCCTTCATTCGCTTAACCAGGATTCACGGGTGGTCAATCTGTTGAAATCAGAGCACTACATTTTGGCCACCGTGCTCGATCCTAGATTTAAAACCTACCTTGGATCTCTCTTTCCGGCAGACACAAGTCTGCAGGGGTTCAAAGAACTGCTGGTGAGAAAATTGTCAAGTCAAGCGGAACGCGACCTGTCAACATCTCCTCCTTCACATTCTCCCGCAACTGGGGGTGCGAGGAAAAGGCTACGAATTCCGAGCCCACCCGCTGGCGGGGATGCAGGGCAGTCTGGAGCGACTGCTGATGCTGACATCTGTTCCGGACTGAAGGACCTGCCAACGATTACTGACATGTCGTCTACTGTCACTGCATATGATTCTCTCACCATTGAAAGAATGGTGGAGGATTATATGAGTGACCGCATCCAAGTAGGCACGTCAGACAGTCCGTACGTATACTGGCAGGAAAAAGAGGCAATTTGGAGGCCCTTGCACAAACTGGCTTTATTCTACCTAAGTTGCCCTCCCACAAGTGTGTACTCCGAAAGAGTGTTTAGTGCCGCCGCTCACCTTGTCAGCAATCGGCGTACGAGGTTACTTCCAGAAAATGTGGAGAAGATGATGTTCATTAAAATGAATTATAATCAATTCCTCCGTGGAGACATTCACCAGCAGCAATTGCCTCCAGAAAGTACACAGGGAGCTGTGATGGTGGATTCCAGTGGGGATGAATTGATAATCTGTGAGGAGGGGGATGTACACGGTGATGAATCGGAGGATGATGATGAGGTGGACATCTTGCCTCTGTAGAGCCAGTTTGTGCAAGGAGAGATTAATTGCTTCTTTTTTGGTGGGGGTCCAAACCAACCCGTAATTTCAGTCACAGTCGTGTGGCAGACCCTGTCACTGAAATGATGGGTTGGTTAAAGTGTGCATGTCCTGTTTATACAACATAAGGGTGGGTGGGAGGGCCCAAGGACAATTCCATCTTGCACCTCTTTTTTCTTTCATTTTTCTTTGCGTCATGTGCTGTTTGGGGAGTATTTTTTGGAAGGGCCATCCTGCGTGACACTGCAGTGCCACTCCTAGATGGGCCAGGTGTTTGTGTCGGCCACTTGGGTCGCTGAGCTTAGTCACACAGCTACCTCATTGCGCCTCTTTTTTTCTTTGCGTCATGTGCTGTTTGGGGAGTGTTTTTTGGAAGGGCCATCCTGCGTGACACTGCAGTGCCACTCCTAGATGGGCCAGGTGTTTGTGTCGGCCACTTGGGTCGCTGAGCTTAGTCACACAGCTACCTCATTGCGCCTCTTTTTTTCTTTGCGTCATGTGCTGTTTGGGGAGTGTTTTTTGGAAGGGCCATCCTGCGTGACACTGCAGTGCCACTCCTAGATGGGCCAGATGTTTGTGTCGGCCACTTGGGTCGCTGAGCTTAGTCATCCAGCGACCTCGGTGCAAATTTTAGGACTAAAAATAATATTGTGAGGTGTGAGGTGTTCAGAATAGACTGAAAATGAGTGGAAATTATGGTTATTGAGGTTAATAATACTATGGGATCAAAATGACCCCCAAATTCAATGATTTAAGCAGTTTTTTAGGGTTTTTTGAAAAAAACACCCGAATCCAAAACACACCCGAATCCGACAAAAAAAATTCGGTGAGGTTTTGCCAAAACGCGTTCGAACCCAAAACACGGCCGCGGAACCGAACCCAAAACCAAAACACAAAACCCGAAAAATTTCCGGTGCACATCTCTATATGCCCCACATTAGTAATGCCCATAATACACATAATGCCACACAGTAATGCACCTTACACATATGCCCCACATTAGTAATGCCTATAATACACATATACTGCCACAGATACTGCCACACTTGCTGGTTATACAAAAAGATCAGTATCAAACATGTAGAAACTGTCCATTCTCTTCACTATTCAGTGTGTTTGCTGGTGTCTGTTACTCCCATTAACTGCATGCACTTTACTTTATACTGTGGGAGCTAAATGCTCTGCCCTCCAGTCTGATCTGTCCGAAAGTCACGCTGCACTGATGTTTCATATAGAAATAGCACAACGCAACTTACTGACCACGTTACAGTGCTAGATGGCAGGGGAATTTTACGGTATGGACTGACTAGGAAATAAAGTGTGGGGAGAACACTGCCCATGTTATGTCCCTGCAGACACCTGGGGTTTGCACAGGGATAAGGGACACACACAGGATGGCAGGGCCCCCCTCCCCCATGTGCACAAGCAGTATAGGTGATGTCAGGTTTCTGTGAAGCAGTCTTCCAAAATACACATGTGTTATCATAAGAAGCCATCCAGTAATAACCTTATATAGTCAGTAAAAATGTCACAGGTCCAGGAATTGCATTTACTGGGCTTCTGCTGTCTGTCTGAGGTCTCACAAGTCAGGGGCATTGAAGCATATTGGAGGAAGTTTAAGGCACAGTGTGCATTTTTTTTGACAAATGTAAACAGCAGTGTATACAAGTACTTATTGAATACATTTGGAAAGTAACAGTTAGTTTGCGGACTGTCCCTCTCAGCATGAGATACTGCAGGGACATGCTTGGATGCCCCTAGACATGCTTGAATGCCCTAGGCAAATGCCTAGCCTGCCTATAGCTAAGGCCGGCTCTGCTGGCAGGCAGTTACCTGCCACGTCCCGGGTCACAGCGGCTGCGTGTGACATATGGATGGATGTATATATGTATGTATGTATGTATGTATGCGGCAGTGTATGGATGTATATATGTATGTATGCAGCAGTGTATGGATGTATATATGTATGTATGAATGCGGCAGTGTATGGATGTATGTATGTATGTATGAATGCGGCAGTGTATGGATGTATATATGTATGTATGCGGCAGTGTATGGATGTATATATGTATGTATGAATGCGGCAGTGTATGGATGTATACATGTATGTATGCGGCAGTGTATGGATGTACATATGTATGTATGAATGCGGCAGTGTATGGATGTATATATGTATGAATGTGGCAGTGTATGGATGTATATATGTATGTATGAATGCGGCAGTGTATGGATGTATATATGTATGTATGAATGCGGCAGTGTATGGATGTATATATGTATGTATGTATGTATGTATGCGGCAGTGTATGGATGTATATATGTATGTATGAATGCGGCAGTGTATGGATGTATGTATGTATGAATGCGGCAGTGTATGGATGTATATATGTATGTATGAATGCGGCAGTGTATGGATGTATATATGTATGTATGAATGCGGCAGTGTATGGATGTATATATGTATGTATGCGGCAGTGTATGGATGTATATATGTATGTATGAATGCGGCAGTGTATGGATGTATGTATGTATGAATGCGGCAGTGTATGGATGTATATATGTATGTATGCGGCAGTGTATGGATGTATATATGTATGTATGAATGCGGCAGTGTATGGATGGATGTATGTATGAATGCGGCAGTGTATGGATGTATATATGTATGTATGAATGCGGCAGTGTATGGATGTATATACAGTATGTATGTATGTATGTATGTATGTATGTATGTATGCGGCAGTGTATGGATGTATATATGTATGTATGAATGCGGCAGTGTATACAGTATGTATGTATGAATGCGGCAGTGTATGGATGTATATATGTGTGTATGAATGCGGCAGTGTATGGATGTATATATGTATGTATGAATAGCTGGGTAGGGTGCCAGGATCTGGGAAGGGGCTGCCACTGAGTGTACCTGTCAAATAATTAAGGATGTCTTTGAGAGATACATCCTTGTCGTACTCATTGCAGTCAGACAGCTGGGAGATGTATAAGACACCGCCGTACAGTGTCTCAAAGCTTCACTTCCTGCGCCAGAAACTAGTACAGTGTTTGTAGTCACCAACTACTGTACCAAGGGTCACAGTGCCAGTAGCCTCCAAATATCCAGAGGCAGAAATTAGCACAGCACGGTAAAAGTAATCACCATCCACCCAGCGCCAAGAACGAACATAGTGCCTGTAATCATCAAATACCCAGAATTAGGAACTAACTCAGTACCAGAGCCAGGAGGACCTACACATCCACTGACCTGTAGCCATGACGTAGCACAGTCACCAACTACCCAGCATCAGGCCCTAGCACATAGAGCCTGACTCAGAGGCACATGCAATACACTGCCTCTGCATTTTCACCTTACTGATTGGGGAAGTGGGTAATTGACGGTGTTGGGGGGCAGTAGGCAGACGTTTTGCCTAGGGTACCAAGTAACCTTGCACCGGCCCTGCATATAGAGTGTTGAATTCCACCTCGTTACCACCTCAGGTGATGGCAGGGCAGGTTCAGGAGTGTTTGCTGGCGCTTGTTCATATGGAAGGGTACTCAAGATGATTTGACCAATTTTTGCACAGCTTTAAATTTGAATGATTTTAATATATCTATTTCATTTATGTGCAGCAGGGAAGAATTATCTTTTCTTGACCTATGTATATATGTGAAAGGTGGGAGTTTACAAACTAAGATATATAGAAAAACCACCAATTCCAACAGTTACATTGACAAACATAGCCTTCACCATAGGAACTGGCTAGACGGTATACCCTATGGCCAGTTCCTAAGAGCAAGACGTAACTGCACTGAAATCAATGTTTGTAAGGACCAAATGGATGAAATGGGAGAACGTTTTTCAGAAAAAGGCTATGAGAAAGCATTTTTAGAAAGGGCCAAAGAAAAGGCACTTAATGTAGAAAGAAATAGTTTGCTAATGGAAAAACCGAGAGTAATGAAGAATGAGAAATTAAATTGGTCTTTTATAAGTAAATATAATTCTCAACATAAAGAGATCGAAGCAGTTTTTAGAAAAAACTGGAAGATACTAAGGCAGGATCCGATAATTGGCTCCAAACTCCCAGTGAATCCAGTTTTTATTTATAGACGTGCCCCATCTCTTAAAGACAAACTTGTGAAAGTTCCATCGACGAAGTAAAGAGAACTAGTATGAGAACAATTGGCTTTCATAGGTGCGGTTTATGTACCATGTGCAGATTAGTGAAAGGTCCTAGCAAAATAAAAGAATTTTGTGTCAAAGATAAATCATACCCAATTAGAGAATTTCTGACCTGCAATACCAAAAATGTGGTGTATGGTCTTGAGTGCAAATGCGGTCTAGTGTACATAGGGAAAACAACGAGAAGTCTCAAAATTAGACTGGCTGAGCACTCGTACAATATCAAAAAGGGCCTTGAAAGCCATACTGTGTCTGCACACTTTAAGAAAATGCACAATTCTAGTCCTGATGCTATTAAGGCATTTTGGGGCTTACAAGGTATCTCTGCAACTTGGAAAAATAAAGACACTGAAACTGAAAGTAGTTTAGCAAAAGCAGAGATGAAATGGATCTTTCTGCTAAAAACTCTTTCCCCTGGAGGTTTAAATGGGGATTTCGAATTAAAATGGTTCCTTTAGTCTACCCAAATATTCTTATCTTGTGATTTATTCTGCAGATTTTATTTAGTTGTTTTTAGTATATTTTATTATCTTAACTATGTATGTTTTTATGGAGAAATGGTATGTTTTACATATATTCCTTTGTCATGTTTTTTCTATATACTACACGGATATGGACTTAATGTTATGGATCAGGAGGATTTCCGCCGCTCACGCCGTCTCATTACAGTATGGAACGCACAATACACTTCCGGAAGAGACGTTGGAACGCATGGACATTTCCGGTTCCGGTCACGTGACTTCCGGCCGCGAGCGGCAGTGCGGCGTTACTGTGTGGCGGGAGAACGCCACACACATGGACAAGATGATGTAATTATGTTTTAGTATATATATGCCTTGATGTTCAGTTACCACCATGCTTCTGAAGAAGGACAAACATTGTCCGAAACGCGTTAAGCTGGTGGCGTTTGTTGCTGTGGATGTGGCCCTGACTTCTGACCGAAAGCCTGTTCCATCTGGTGTGCTATCCGGAACCGCCAGTGGTATCCATATTACCATTCTGGGAGGGTAACGTGATGATGACAGAGATCCACATCTCCTACTGTACCATTTGATTGGTTACATGCTTTTAATTTTATGAAAATTGTGAGTGTCCTGTGTCTATTAAACGTGTTTGTCCCTAAAAATTCTATCTGCACCATGATCCATTCTTCTTTTTTATATTGAGAGAAAGATCATTATCCAATTGATTTACGGGGTGCATTGAGAATTTGAGAACACTGACTGCGACACTTCAGGAATACCATCTGACTGATCATTTGGTGGCTCTGAAGATTTAAGAACTGTGTCTGACATCCCTTATCTTGAGGATTTTATTCATGTAGGTCCTTTGCGCCCACTTGTTAAATTTATATTCTATTGTATGTATGAATGCGGCAGTGTATGGATGTATATATGTATGTATGCGGCAGTGTATGGATGTATATATGTATGTATGAATGCGGCAGTGTATGGATGTATGTATGTATGAATGCGGCAGTGTATGGATGTATATATGTATGTATGCGGCAGTGTATGGATGTATATATGTATGTATGAATGCGGCAGTGTATGGATGTATGTATGTATGAATGCGGCAGTGTATGGATGTATATATGTATGTATGTATGTATGTATGTATGTATGTATGCGGCAGTGTATGGATGTATATATGTATGAATGCGGCAGTGTATGGATGTATGTATGTATGAATGCGGCAGTGTATGGATGTATATATGTATGTATGAATGCGGCAGTGTATGGATGTATATATGTATGTATGAATGCGGCAGTGTATGGATGTATATATGTATGTATGCGGCAGTGTATGGATGTATATATGTATGTATGAATGCGACAGTGTATGTATGTATGTATGTATGAATGCGACAGTGTATGGATGTATATATGTATGTATGAATGCGGCAGTGTATGGATGTATATACAGTATGTATGTATGTATGTATGTATGTATGTATGCGGCAGTGTATGGATGTATATATGTATGTATGAATGCGGCAGTGTATACAGTATGTATGTATGAATGCGGCAGTGTATGGATGTATATATGTGTGTATGAATGCGGCAGTGTATGGATGTATATATGTATGTATGAATAGCTGGGTAGGGTGCCAGGATCTGGGAAGGGGCTGCCACTGAGTGTACCTGTCAAATAATTAAGGATGTCTTTGAGAGATACATCCTTGTCGTACTCATTGCAGTCAGACAGCTGGGAGATGTATAAGACACCGCCGTACAGTGTCTCAAAGCTTCACTTCCTGCGCCAGAAACTAGTACAGTGTTTGTAGTCACCAACTACTGTACCAAGGGTCACAGTGCCAGTAGCCTCCAAATATCCAGAGGCAGAAATTAGCACAGCACGGTAAAAGTAATCACCATCCACCCAGCGCCAAGAACGAACATAGTGCCTGTAATCATCAAATACCCAGAATTAGGAACTAACTCAGTACCAGAGCCAGGAGGACCTACACATCCACTGACCTGTAGCCATGACGTAGCACAGTCACCAACTACCCAGCATCAGGCCCTAGCACATAGAGCCTGACTCAGAGGCACATGCAATACACCGCCTCTGCATTTTCACCTTACTGATTGGGGAAGTGGGTAATTGATGGTGTTGGGGGGCAGTAGGCAGACGTTTTGCCTAGGGTACCAAGTAACCTTGCACCGGCCCTGCATATAGAGTGTTGAATTCCACCTCGTTACCACCTCAGGTGATGGCAGGGCAGGTTCAGGAGTGTTTGCTGGCGCTCCAGTCTTTGGCACGTGGTAGCTGAATGACAAAAGTGGCCTGCAATTTTTCAGCCCACTGACAGCATCTTCTGCACGCCCCTTTCATTTTTCAAAAAATTCTGCACCACCAAATTAATTGTATGTGCAAAACATGGGACATGCTGGAATTTGCCCAGATGTAATGCACGCACAATATTGGTGGCGTTGTCTGATATCACAAATCCCCAGGAGAGTCTAATTGGGGTAAGCCATTATGCAATGATGTCCCTCAGTTTCCGTAAGAGGTTGTCAGCGGTGTGCCTCTTACGGAAAGCAGTGATACATAGCGTAGCCTGCCTAGGAAAGAGTTGGCGTTTGCGAGATGCTGCTACTGGTGCTGCTGCAGTTGTTGCTGCAGGAGGCCATACATCTACCCAGTGGGCTGTCACAGTCATATAGTCCTTAGTCATCCCTGTTCCACTTGTCCATATGTCCGTGGTTAAGTGGACAGTGGGTACAACTGCATTTTTTAGGACACTGAGGACACTTTTTCTGACGTCTCTGTACATTCTCTGTATCGCCTGCCTAGTGAAGTGGAACCTAGATGGTATTTGATACCAGGGACACAGTACCTCAAACAAGTCCCACTGAACTAGTGGCGGATACCGGACGCACGTCTTACACCAACATAGCTGTCAAGGCCTCAGTTATCCGCTTTGCAAAAGGATGACTGCTGTCATATTTCATCTTCCTCACAAAGGACTGTTGGACAGTCAATTGCTTAGTTGCAGTAGTATAAGTGGTCTTCCTACTTCCACTCAGGGATGACGATTGACTCCCAGCATCAACAACAGCAGCGGCAGCAACAGCAGGCGTACCACTCAAGGATCCTCCGGAGGAATCTCAGTTAGGAGAGGACTCCTCAGTCTTGCCAGTGACATGGCCTGCAGGACTACTGACGTTCCTGACTGAGGAGGAAGTTGATGTTGAGGGAGTTGGTGGTGTGGCTTACAGGAACTTGAGTACAAGAGGAAGAAGGGATTTAGGTGTCAGTGGACTGCTTACGCTATTACCCAAAGTTTCACAACTTGAAACTGACTTCTGATGAATGCGCTGCAGGTGACGTATAAGGGAGGATGTTTCTAGGTGGTTAACGTCCTTACCCCTACTTATTACAGATTGACAGGGGCAACACACGGCTTGACACCTGTTGTCCGGATTTGTGGAGAAATAATTCTACACCGAAGAGGTGGTTTTTTTGGTATTTTTCCCAGGCATCACAATGGGCTTCTTCATCCCACGGACAACAGGTGTCTTCCCCAGTGCCTCATTTAAACAAACCACATCACCATCAGAATCCTCATCGTCAACTTCCTCCTCAGTGCCAGCAACACCCATATCCTCATCCTGGTTTACTTCAACAGTGACATCTTCAATTTGAATATCAGAAACTGGACTGTGGGTGCTCCTTCCAGCACTTGCAGGGGGCGTGCAAATGGTGGAAGGAGCCACCTCTTCCCGTCCAGTGTTGGGAAGGTCAAGCATCGCAACCGCCGACACACTTGGACTCTCCTTGGGGATTTGTGATACCATCTTAGAATGCACAGCTCTTTTCTGTGCTTTTTCCAGCTTAACTCTTATCATTTTTCTAGTGGGAGGATATAGGCTTCCATCGTCATGTGAAGCTAAACCACTAGTCATGAACATAGGCCAAGGCCTTAGCCGTTCCTTGCCACTCTGTCGTAAATGGCATTTTGGCAAGTTTACGTTTCTCCTCAGAACATTTCAATTTATTTTTTGGGGTCTTTTTACTGAACTTTGGCTTTTTGGATTTTACATGCCCTCTACTATCACATTGGCATCGGCTTTGGCAGACGACGTTGATGGGATTTCATCGTCTATGTCATGACTAGAGGCAGCAGCTTCAGCACTAGGAGGAAGTGGTTCTTGATCTTTCCCTATTTTATCCTCCAAATTTTTGTTCTCCATTATTTTTCTGGAGTTATATAACAATGGGCCTTATTCTGAGTTGATCGCAGCATCAAATTTGTTAGCAGTTGGGCAAATCCATGTGCACTGCAGGGGGGACAGATATAACATGTGCAGAGAGAGTTAGATTTGGATGGGGTGTATTCAAACTGAAATTTAAATTGCAGTGTAAAAATAAAGCAGCTAGTGTTTACCATGCACAGAAATGAAATAACCCACCCAAATCTAACTCTGCAAATGTTATATCTGCCCCCCCCCCCCCCCCTGCAGTGCACATGGTTTTGCCCAATTGCTAACAAACTTGCTGCTGCAATCAACTCAGAATTACCCCCACTATGCGGTACAGGAGAGTGTACCTCTACACCACACAGGGCAAACCCTGTGAAAATTATTTGGATTAAATATTAATAACCCCTTTATTTGGAGTAAATAATATACAGCACAGGACAGCACGACTGAACTTATATGGCAGCACCACTGTACTGGATTTATAGGAATTTTATGGAGTTATATGGAATTTTACGGCAGGATCACTGGATTTATATGGCAGTACCGCTGGACATATGCGGCAGTATCAATGGACATACAGATGTGTCCACATACATCTTTGCTATATCCGGCCATGTATGGCTTGGTTTAACATACTATAGACTCAGAAATGTAGCCATGCCCTGTGATTTTTCTTAACTTGCTTCTTTAATATGTTACTTTATACATATTCTATTATGGCGAACAAAAATGTAAAAATCCATCCACTCGTTACTCATGCAAAACACCTTAGCCATGTTTTGCATGTTGTGCCAAATTTAGCAAATTAGCAAAGATATAAGTGGACACATCTGTATACGGCAGTATCAATGGACATATACGCCAGTATCAATGGACATACAAATGTGTCCTCCGTTATCTTGGCTCTTTCTGCGCCTAGACGGATGTTTAGTCACACCTAGGCGATAGCTTAGGTTGCTGAGTTTAATCACGGAAGGGCACGTTGAGGCGCGACTAGATACTCAGCATGCAATACACATCTCCACCACTGGGTGGCTAATGCTCCACTATTCCAGTACTTTAGATCGAATAGCGGCGGATTGATCTACAAGCTCTGGCAAATGGTCAGTGACGACTGTAATGTTAATAGATGGTGACCAATGGTCAGACGGAGAGAGTTAAAAAAATAAATAAATGGTTTATACAAACGAACATGTTAAAACACATGTGTATGCAGACGAAACTAAAGATTGTGTATGCAGACGCAACTAATGTGTGAAAGGAATAATGTAGCTCATTGACTTTAAAGTATGTACAGTGCACTAAGGTGGTCATTCCGAGTTGATCGCTAGCTGCATTCGTTCGCTCTGCAGCGATGAGGCAAAAAACGGCACTTCTGCGCATGCATATGCGGCGCAATGCGCACATGTGACATATTATTACAACGATCGATGAAGTTTCACACAGGATCTAGCGAAGCTTTTCTGTCGCACTGGTTGCCGCAGAGTGATTGACATGAAGTGGGCGTTTCTGGGGGGCAACTGACCGTTTTCAGGGAGTGTTCGAAAAAACGCAGGCGTGCCAGGAAAAACGCAGGCGTGGCTAGGCAAATGCAGGGCGTGTATTTGACGTCAAAACAGGAACTGAACAGTCTGAAGTGATCGCAAGCGCTGAGAAGGTTTTGAGCTACTTCGAAACTGCACAAAAAAACTTTGTAGCCGCTCTGCGATCCTTTCGTTCGCACTTCTGCTAAGCTAAAATACACTCCGAGTGGGCTGCGGCATAGCATTTGCACGGCTGCTAAAAACTGCTAGCGAGCGATCAACTCGGAATGACCACCCAAATACCGTGCTTTTGAAATACAATATGCACGTCCGAGTCCCCTAAGGCATAAACCAACACCAATGGGAAGGAATCGCTCTTTGCAGTACTTTTACACATGAACTTGTGAATCTTCCATGAAGCATCGTGGGCTAGCGATGAAGACTCCCGCCTCCCACGCTGAGAGTCCTGGGTTCGATTTCCAAAGTGCCAACCTTTTTTTTGTGTTCGCATGACATTCACTTTATTATTATTTTTTTTCTTTGTAATACATCCAATGGAAGGGTGCACACAGGTTTCACATAAAGCAGAGTAAATCTACAGGAGCGACTCATTCCGCTAAATACAATACACAGCTGTAATGAGCACCCGTAGGCATACAGTACCAATAAATATAAACTAGTGTATTTTGACGCAACTGTTTGAGCAACACAGTACTGTAGATCATCTGCGTTTGTGTATTGTACCTGACCTGAACTCCCTCCCTGTCTACTGCATGAACTGTGCAGGCTCCCAGTGGGGAAGGGCGATGGGGGTAGGGAGAGGTGGTGGAAAATACCGTGCTTTTGAAATACAGTATGAGCATCCGAGTCCCCTAAGGCATACACCAACACCAATGGGAAGGAATCGCTCTTTGCAGTACTTTTACACATGAACTTGTGAATCTTCCATGAAGCGTCGTGGGCTAGCAATGAAGGCTCCTGCCTCCCACACTGAGAGTCCCAGGTTTCATTTCCAAAGTGCCAACCTTTTTTTTTGTGTGTTCCCGTGACATTCACTTTATTAATATTTTTTTTCTTTGTAATACATTCAATGGAAGGGTGCACACAGGTTTCACATAAATCAGACTAAATCTCCAGGAGCGACTCATTCCGTTATATACAATACACAGCGGTAATGACACCCATAGACATACAGTACCAGTAAATATAAATTAGTGTATTCTGACACAACTGTTTGAGCAACACAGTACTGTAGATCATTGGCGTTACAGAATCTGTGTTGTGAGAATCTGTGTTGTACTTAATGAGAAGGGATCACTGCTACTGTACCATTTACACATCTACACAGTATCAACGCGACTGCAGTTCTCTATGTGATTTTTCTACACAGTATACTGTTGCACATATCTTGTAACCTGATCTGAACTCCCTCCTTGTCTACTGCATAAACTGTGCAGGCTCCCAGGGGGGAAGGAGAAAGTGGGATGAGGTAGGGCGAGGCAGTGGAAAATACCGTGTTCAAAGAAAAGGCATAATCAAAACCAAGGGAACTGACGTAACAACCTGGGATGCCTGGAACGCACGACGTCTGAGATGCACAACGTCTGAGACGCACGCGCATGACTTCTGAGACGCATGACGTCTGAGATGCATAACATCTGAATTGCATGACGTCTGAGACGCATGACATCTGAGACGCTCATTGCGGTATACAGTACAGTATGTCTGCCAGGGATCACCCCTATTCTCTTGGGGAGCTTTGTTTCCTCGTTTGCTGGCAGGACAGACATCTCGCCAGCAACGAGGAGAAGATTAGGGCCTATCGGAGAGCTTGCAGAGAGATCCTCCGGAAGTGCAACCGGAGTAGGACCGTGAGGTCACTCCAAAGGCGGTGGAGTGACCTTGTCCGGAGGACCCCAAGGCGCTTGCAGGCCGTTCGTGACTGTAAGTACAGTACAGTACTGTACAGTAGATTGCTGTACTTTAAGTTACTGAAGTTACAGGTACTGTATAACACAGGCTGCTGTAGCAGCAGGTAGTCGGTCTATACAGTACTGTACCTGTGGTAAACAAATGGTTAAACAAGGCGCAAACGTTAACCAGGGTCAAAAGGTCAAGTTTTTTGTGTGACACTTTTCCTTTTTTTTACTATCCATGTCAAAAGCGACACCATCTAGGTCGACACACCTTAGGTTGACACCAATTGGTTGACACCAGATATAAGTTGACATGGCCGTTAAGATGATATGACATAAAAGGTCGACATGAGTTTTTGAAAAAAATTTTTTTTTTCTAAACTTGTTTATACAGTTCTTTACAATCAACATGGTCTACGATTGTGCAGTGTATCACGCAGTGTACAGTATATGCAGTGTATCACATCATGCAGTGTATCATGCTGTGTAATTGCAGCGTGTCATGCAGTGTACATTCAGTGTATGGTATTGTGCAGTGAAATTGCAGTGTAATGCATAGTGAATCACATCGTGCAGTGTACTGTATATGCGGTGTGCTGTGTATCGTGCAGTGTAATTGCAGTGTTTTGTGCAGTGTACAGTACATGCACTGTATCATATTGTGCAGGGAAATGTGCAGTGTAATGTGCAGTTTATCGTATCACGCAGTGTATCATGCAGTGAAATTGCAGTGTATCATATAGTGCAGTGCATATGCAGTGTCGTGCAGTGCATCGTGTGGTGTAATTGCAGTGTGTCGTGCAGTGCATCGTGCGGTGTAATTTCAGTGTGTCGTGCAGTGTACCTGCAGCGTATTGTGCAGTGTATCGTACAGTATCATGCAGTGTAACGTGCAGCTGTAATTGCAGTCTCCTGCCTCCCACGCTGAGAGTCCTGGGTTTGATTCCCAAAGTGCCAATCTATATTTGATTGGAAGATTTGTGTTTCAGATAGTATTCTAAGGGCATTACTGTGGCAGATTGTATTGTAAGGGAGATTTGTGTTTCAGATAGTATTCTAAGGGACGTTACTGTGGCAGAATTTATTCTAAGGGACGTTACTGTGGTAGAAATTATTCTAAGGGACATTACTGTGGCCTAATGTGTTATGACGTGCATTACTCTTGCATAATGTGTTATAAGGTCCATGACTGTGGCAGATCTCTACTTTGTGACGTAATGTGGATATACTACTGCACTACTGTGACGTACAGTAACGTGAATAAGGTGCTCTACTGTGTGACACAACGTGAATCAAGGGCAGTACTGTGATGTGACGTGAATAAACTGCACTACTGTGACGTGACGTGAATAAGATGGATTCAGGTGAGTGCTGCATCATCTGTCATGAAATAAATTTATACTGTAATGAACAGTACTGAGATGGTTAAGTGTGGGAGGGCCACATGTTGATGTGTGTCATAATGTTTATAAGGGCAATGCTAACGTCTGTCACAATGTCTATAAAGGTAGTGTTCTGTCTAATACCCTGGACCTACTGTACTGTTGCAATACTGTAAGTGTATGTCACATTTAAAAATATGCCCCTTAAGTTTTGAAGACAGTACAGTACACTATGCCCTCCTGAGTGATTAGGTGCAGGGTACTAGAATGAACAATTCCATTGATTGTGATGTCATAAAGATGCTGTCAATGTTGAATTTCATTGGCTGTACAGTATGCTGCCATTATACTGTATATATATTTTTACAGGGCTGAAAGCATGACGCCTGAGAAGGCAGGACAGGCGCCGCCAAGTTGGTAAGTATTGTCAAGTAGAGTAGTGTACATAGTGATTTATACAGTCCCACCCCCCTGTCCTGACCAGCTCAGATAACTCACCGCAATCCGGATGGGAGGGAGGGTGGGACACTTCCTGTGAGATCCGGCGGCCGGGATGTTAAGAATGTCTGTTTACAAAAATAAATGTAAATATTAAACACACAGTATAAACAACATTGTAGATAGCTGAATACCCGTGCTTCGTTACGGGATGAGGATGGTAAATTAGAGTTTTTTAAGTTACGTTTGTCGGAGATCTAGTATACTGTCTACTGTAGGCATATCTTGCTTCTCTGACGCAGTTTGTGTAGTGGCCGGACCCCTTTTTGGTCCCCAAAGGGACCCTGCTCTTCCCACTATACAACTCTCAGTCTGTGGCTTCCTCCTGCCTCCATTTGCCTCCTCACATCATGTCAGTGCCCCTGTGAAATTATCGATCTACTGTATTTACAGTTTTTTTATTTAACATAGCACATTATGTATCTCCTGATATAGTCTGTGCTGCTGGAGTACCGTGCAACAGTACTTCCACTATATAACTGTTAGTGTGTGGGTTTGTGCTACCTGCATTCCCCTCTTCACCTGATGTCAGTGCTCCTGTGATTTTTTTTCTTTCTTATATAGCGCAGCACATTATGTATCTCCTGATATATTCTGTGCTGCAGGGGGACCATGCTACTTCCAGTATATAACTCTCAGTGTGTGTGTTTGTGCTACCTGCATTCCCCTCCTCACATCATGTCACTGCCCATGTCACATGCAGCCCTGTTATTACTGACATACTGTAATGTATCATGCATGTCCTGATATAGTCTGTGCTGCTGCCTCACCACTTGGGGTGCTAGGGGTGTCTTACCCCCACAGTGTTTGTTCCCAGCCTGTATGTCATATGTGTACCAAGTGTGTTGTAAATAGGTCCAGGCATTTGGGAGTTATGCTGTCTGCTGACATACTCTGTGCTGCTGTCTCCCCCCCAGGGGTGCTAGGGATTTATAATTGTTTTAGTTGCATCCGCCGTGTTTTAATATGCTTGTATGCCAAATTTCACGATCCTCACTTGTAAACTGGATTTGTATAGAAAGACAGAAGGACAGACATTCTCTTTTATATACAGTAGTAGGTAATTTATACACTACAGTTTGATTTACGGTACTGTAAAAAAAAATCCACAGTACCACCGCCACCTGCCCGCCCGCACCCACCACAGGCCCTTGCTGGTGATGAGGCACCAGGCACCAGTGCAGCCGGTAAGCACACTACTCTCTGATTTCTGCTTCGCTTCCCAGTGGTATTGTGTAATGAGAATTCTGGTGCGACTGTCATTGTTACACTACTGTACATGTGTCCATGTGTCCTGGATACTGTACAGTACATGTTACAAATTGACAGCTTTACATACGGTACTGTTATTTTTTTCCCCACAGTACCACCGCCACCTGCCCGCCCACACCCACAACAGGGCCAGGAGGAGGAGGAGAAAGCGCCGCCAGGCCCCATCACAGCCGGTAAGCACACTACTCTCTGATTTCTGCCTCGCTTCCCAATGGTATTGTGTAACGAGAATTCTGGTGCCACTTTCATGACTTGGGATCACGGCGGTCGAGATCCTGGTGCTGGAATCCACACACCCCTGAAAATGGCTGCGCCGATGTCTCGAATTGGGTGGGAGACCGACTCCGTGATCCCAACATACTGTACAGGATCCTGATTGTAAGGACGCCGGATGCAATGAGTATACAGCCAGGGAAGGGAGAGCTACGTTTAGGCACCACCAGGGGGATTTATGGTTAAGCACCAAGGGGTAGGTTTAGGTTTAGGCTACAGGAGGGAAGCTTTAGGGTTAGAGGGGAGGAGGTTATTACAGTCTCAGTGGTGCAAGTACAGTAGAAATTTTTTCTTAGTGGTACTGACAGTTGAAATGGGTGTCATGAGGGGGCGTGGTACTTTCACAACTGGGTACTATACAGTACTTCACGAACCATTGTTGGGATTTTCGCGTTTGGGATTTTTGCATTTGGGGTGTCGTCGTCTGGATACTGAGTGATACTGAGGGAGTGAGTAGGGTTAGGGTTATGCTGCGGCCATGGGTGGTTAGGTTTAGGCAACAGCAGGGGGTACTTAGGGTTAAGCACCAAGTGGAGGTTTAGGCTGCCGGAGGGTAGGTTTTTGGTTAGAGGGGTACTATACTTAACTTTGGTATTTTTGCATTCGGGATGCCATCGTCGAGATACTGAGCGCCGGCATCTCGAATGCCAGCATATCTTATGATATTTTATGATTTATTTTTATCCATTATTATATATACGGCAGTACCACTGGACTGGACTGGACTTATACGCCAGTACCACTGGAATTACACGGCAGGATCACTGGAATTATATGGCAGGATCACTGTATTTATACGGCAGTATCACTGGACATATATACGGCAGTATCACTGGACTGGATTTATATGCCAGTACCACTGGAATTATACGGCAGGATCACTGGACTTTGATAAAGCTAAATATTTATCTTATAACATTCACTATATGTGGGTAAGAGACTCAGTACGCAATTGGCGTATGGGGTACCGTAAGGGTACGCACTTAGTGTAGCAGACGCTTAGCCGTGGTCGAGACGCACATGCGGCACGCTCGCTCACAGCTTAACGCTTGGTGTCGAGCACGCTATAGGCGGCCGACTACTGTAATGCTACGCAAACAGCGTAGCGGACGCTCGTGACCACGAGGGGAACACGAGCGGCGCAGACGCTCATGGGATGACACTCAGTAAACCTTGTATGCAACACAATGAAAGATTGAATTTGTACTGTAAATCTTACTACTGAAATACCGTAGCGATATAACGCTGCTTAACCTTGTTAATACAAAAGCTGCTTGAGCGATTGAGACGCTCCGAATACCCTCAGTAATTTAATAAACACACAATACCTTGCTAAGGTTCCAACACCTTTACTAACAATATCTAGCTATGCAAAAAGGGGTAAACAGTTAACAGTTCATACACTACAGGCTAACATCAATATCTAAGCAGAATAACTACACATAAATATACAATAGCGTCTTAATCCTATACAATAACAGAGAGAGAGAGAGAGTATGGCAAATACAAACAGGGAACAAGTTGGTTACAGAGAATTACTTACACACACTGGGGAATGATTCGCTGCGCAGTCCTGGTACCAGCTCCGAGTTAGTCAAGATGAAAACCGTTTGTGGAGTGAGAGACTGAGCTGGCCAGGCTGGCTGTTCTTTTATACACTGCGTACAGTACACTACAAAGGGACCTATAATCTCATTGTTCATTGGACACAGGAATGTCTTCCCGCATCATAACAAAAGGTCATAGGTTAGTTTGAACAGGTGGGCTGTGACTATATCAAACTGCTCAGGTGGGAGGGAATCTCAGAATTCCCGCCGCATGGATAATGAACCGCAAATATAGTAAATGTCCAGAAACTACTAATAGACATAACTATACGCAGGAGCGATTAATCTTTACCTATCCAGCACCGGATTGTTTCTAATAAAATGTTCTTTAGTTAGGTACCAAACACAACTGCTCAAACCCTGTCTGACCCTTCGTATCATGCAAAGAGGAATTCCTCTGTCCAGCGACCAGTCACAATAAACAAACTTACAGTTATTATTAAGGGGAACATTACCTATAAAACATACTATTTGGATTTATTATGTAACATTTGAGTCGCCCGCTAGACGCACACAAACTCTACCGTAAATGCACATACCACGCGTCAATGCGCACGGCCGTAGAAACTACATTACGCAACTGCGAATATGCGCACGCACGGGAGAGAATGTGCACGTACAGCGGGCAAGCGCATGGGGTGAATATATGGCAGTGTGTAGCATAATATTTTTCGACTTTGACAATTTATACACCAGTATCACTGGAATTATACGGCAGGATCACTGGAATTATACGGCAGGATCACTGGATTTATACAGCAATACCACTGGACATATACGGCAGTATCAATGGACATATACGACAGTATCACTGGACATATATGGCAGTATCACTGGACTGGACTTATACGCCAGTACCACTGGAATTACACCGCAGGATCACTGGAATTATATGGCAGGATCACTGTATTTATACGGCAATACCGCTTGCCATATACGGCAGTATCACTGGACATATACGGCAGTATCACTGGACATATACGGCAGTACTACTGGAATTATACGGCAGGATCATTGGATTTATACGGCAGTACCGCTGGACATATATGGCAGTATCACTGGACATATACGGCAGTATCACTGGACTGGATTTATACGCCAGTACCACTGGAATTATACGGCAGGATCACTGGAATTATATGGCAGGATCACTGGATTTATACGGCAGGATCACTGGATTTATACGGCAGGATCAATGGACATATACGGCAGTATCACTGGACATATACGGCAGTATCACTGGACTGGACTAATACGTCAGTACCACTGTAATTATACGACAGGATCACTGGACTTATACGCCAGTATCACTGGAATTATACGGCAGGATCACTGGATTTATACGGCAGTATCACTGGACATATACGGTAGTATCAATGGACATATACGGCAGTATCACTGGACATATACAGCAGCACAGGGACACCACCACTGGACTGATGCAGGACAACACAGCACCACTGCAATGGACTGGACTTATACAGCAGCACTGGACATATGGCAGCAGTGGACACCACCACTGTGACTGGACTAATTCAGCACAACACACCACTGGACTGATGCAGCACAACACAGCACCACTGTACTGGACTTATACAGCAGTACTGGACATATGGCAGCAGAGGACACCTCCACTGTGACTGGACTGATGCAGCGCAAGACACCACCACTGGACTGATGCAGCACAACACAGCACCACTGTACTGGACTTATACAGCAGTACTGGACATATGGCAGCAGAGGACACCTCCACCGTGACTGGACTGATGCAGCACAAGACACCACCACTGGACTGATGCAGCAGAACACAGCACCACTGGACTGGACTTATACAGCAGCACTGGACATATGGCAGCAGAGGACACCACCACTGTGACTGGACTGATGCAGCACAATACACTACCACTGGACTGATGCAGCACAACACAGCACCACTGGACTGGACTTATACAGCAGTACTGGACATATGGCAGCAGAGGACACCTCCACCGTGACTGGACTGATGCAGCACAAGACACTACCACTGGACTGATGCAGCAGAACACAGCACCACTGGACTGGACTTATACAGTAGCACTGGACATATGTCAGTAGAGGACACAACTACTGTGACTGGACAGATGCAGCACAAGACAATACCACTGAGGACACTGAGGAGTGAAAATGGCGGGGACGCGCGGCTCCTTATATGGAATCCAAACCCTGTGAGAATCCGAGAGCGGGATGATGACATTTTGCCTCTTTCTGGTTTCCGAGTCAGGTGGGAAAACCCGGATCCTGACTTGGATCCGGGCTCGTGACGTGAAGTCTGGGGGGGTTCGGTTCTCTGAGAACCGAACCCGCTCATCTCTACTTATTATGTATTTAAAGAACCCACTGCCATTGCCTATCTGCATCATATGGGAGTGCACCACAATGCCCCGCAAACCCTACAAGCGCTGCTGGCTACAACTAGAGATTCCAGATAACCTGTACCTGCGATTAACCCTTTGTTTACCTGTGTGGACTAACCTCCATTTGCACACTGCTGTCACCTACCAGTTATTATAACCCAGTGGTGCAAGTAGAAATATTTTCTTAGTGGTACTGAGTGCTGAAAAATGGGCGTGGTCATGTGTTGTGAGGGGGCGTGGCCACATGCTGCTAGTGGGAGTGGCTACATGACACTTGCGGCATCGCCACACACCAGACCCCTTTTTTTTTTAAATCTGGAGGCATGGCTAAAAATATATAGTAATGACTCCAGTATAATAGAAATATATAGTGATACCTCCAGTATAATAGAAATATATAGGAATGACCCCAATTTAATAACAATATATAGTAATGCCTCCATTATAACAGGAAAATACAGCCACTATCGTACTCCCAGTAACCCTGACAAAGTGGGAGGAGCTGTCATGCTTCCCAGCACAATGGTCTTATTGCTTTGTGGCACATTATAATTGTGGTAATGGCAAAGTGTGTGGCAGGTGGTACTGAGTACCCGCTGCCAAATTCTTATGGGTACTCTGTACCTGAGCGTACCCGCATACTTGCACTGCTGTTATAACCAGACATTACAATTATTACAATTTCTGCAGCCAAACTGCAATGCATTATACTATGTAGAGATAGAATAAATATGAGGATTTGTACATACTGTAGAATGTATTTCTGCTCACTATTGGGATCAGATTTGAAAAAATATTTTTTTAACTAAAATAATGTTAAAATTAAAAGAGTGTTTTCACACCCTTTTCATATTATTTTACTATCGCTCGAATGTATTAAATGGCTTTTGGAAGCAAGATCACATTTCCCATAAGGGGTCTTTTCATAAAGCAGTGAAAAGTGTGGAGTAGTGAGCCAGTGCAGAAGCATCCAATCAGGATTGAAGTAGCTTTTATAATTTGCATACTATACAGTTATATGAAGCAGCTGATTGGTTGCCATGGGCAACTTCTCCTCAGGCTCACTTCTCCACTCTTTTCACTGCTTCATGAATAGACCCCATGTTAATGGGAAATGCGATCTGTCCAGATTTACTAAAAAAATACTGCAGTGTGCCATGTGATAATTACACCAGCTTCAGCAAGTAGGGAGCCCTAATAACCAGCAGCTGTCCAGGAGTCCCGACCGCCGATCCACGCCACGGTTGTAGCAGCGATGGCGGCGGCGCATATATATTAGAGATGAGCGGGTTCGGTTTCTCTGAATCCGAACCCGCCCGAACTTCATGGTTTTTTTCACGGGTCCGAGCAGACTCGGATCCTCCCGCCTTGCTCGGTTAACCCGAGCGCGCCCGAACGTCATCATGACGCTGTCGGATTCTCGCGAGACTCGGATTCTATATAAGGAGCCGCGCGTCGCCGCCATTTTCACACGTGCATTGAGATTGATAGTGAGAGGACGTGGCTGGCGTCCTCTCCATTTAGATTATAAGAGAGAGAGATTTACTGGAGCTTAGGACTAGGAGGAGTACTGTAGAAGTGTAGAGAGTGCAGAGAGTTTACTAGTGAGTGACCACCAGACAGTGCAGTTTATTTAATATATCCGTTCTCTGCCTGAAAAAAGCGATACACACAGTGACTCAGTCACATACCATATCTGTGTGCACTGCTCAGGCTCAGCCCAGTGTGCTGCATCATCTATATATATTATATATCTGTCTGACTGCTCAGCTCACACAGCTTATAATTGTGGGGGAGACTGGGGAGCACTGCAGTGCCAGTTATAGGTTATAGCAGGAGCCAGGAGTACATAATATTATATAGTGAGTGACCACCAGACAGTGCAGTTTATTTAATATATCCGTTCTCTGCCTGAAAAAAGCGATACACACAGTGACTCAGTCACATACCATATCTGTGTGCACTGCTCAGGCTCAGCCCAGTGTGCTGCATCATCTATATATATTATATATCTGTCTGACTGCTCAGCTCACACAGCTTATAATTGTGGGGGAGACTGGGGAGCACTGCAGTGCCAGTTATAGGTTATAGCAGGAGCCAGGAGTACATAATATTATATTAAAATTAAACAGTGCACACTTTTGCTGCAGGAGTGCCACTGCCAGTGTGACTGACCAGTGACCTGACCACACTGACCACCAGTATAGTTAGTAGTATACTTATATTGTGATTGCCTGAAAAAGTTAAACACTCGTCGTGTGACTTCACTTGTGTGTTGTTTTTTTTTTTATTCTATAAAAATAAAACTCATTCTGCTGACAGACAGTGTCCAGCAGGTCCGTCATTATATAATATATAATATATACCTGTCCGGCTGCAGTAGTGATATATATATATTTTTTATATCATTTATCATCCAGTCGCAGCAGACACAGTACGGTAGTTCACGGCTGTGGCTACCTCTGTGTCTGCACTCGGCAGGTAGTCCGTCCATAATTGTATACCACCTAACCGTGGTTTTTTTTTCTTCTTTATACATACATACTACTACGACATCTCTTTATCAACCAGTCTATATTAGCAGCAGACACAGTACAGTACGGTAGTTCACGGCTGTGGCTACCTCTGTGTCTGCACTCGGCAGGCAGTCCGTCCATAATTGTATACCACCTAACCGTGGTTTTTTTTTCTTTCTTCTTTATACATACATAGTTACATAGACATCTCTTTATCAACCAGTCTATATTAGCAGCAGACACAGTACAGTACGGTAGTTCACGGCTGTGGCTACCTCTGTGTCTGCACTCGGCAGGCAGTCCGTCCATAATTGTATACCACCTAACCGTGGTTTTTTTTTCTTTCTTCTTTATACATACATAGTTACATAGACATCTCTTTATCAACCAGTCTATATTAGCAGCAGACACAGTACAGTACGGTAGTTCACGGCTGTGGCTACCTCTGTGTCTGCACTCGGCAGGCAGTCCGTCCATAATTGTATACCACCTAACCGTGGTTTTTTTTTCTTTCTTCTTTATACATACATAGTTACATAGACATCTCTTTATCAACCAGTCTATATTAGCAGCAGACACAGTACAGTACGGTAGTTCACGGCTGTGGCTACCTCTGTGTCTGCACTCGGCAGGCAGTCCGTCCATAATTGTATACCACCTAACCGTGGTTTTTTTTTCTTTCTTCTTTATACATACATACTACTACGACATCTCTTTATCAACCAGTCTATATTATTAGCAGCAGACACAGTACAGTACGGTAGTTCACGGCTGTGGCTACCTCTGTGTCTGCACTCGGCAGGCAGTCCGTCCATAATTGTATACCACCTAACCGTGGTTTTTTTTTCTTTCTTCTTTATACATACATAGTTACATAGACATCTCTTTATCAACCAGTCTATATTAGCAGCAGACACAGTACAGTACAGTAGTTCACGGCTGTGGCTACCTCTGTGTCTGCACTCGGCAGGCAGTCCATAATTGTATACTAGTATCCATCTCCATTGTTTACCTGAGGTGCCTTTTAGTTGTGCCTATTAAAATATGGAGAACAAAAATGTTGAGGTTCCAAAATTAGGGAAAGATCAAGATCCACTTCCACCTCGTGCTGAAGCTGCTGCCACTAGTCATGGCCGAGACGATGAAATGCCAGCAACGTCGTCTGCCAAGGCCGATGCCCAATGTCATAGTACAGAGCATGTCAAATCCAAAACACCAAATATCAGAAAAAAAAGGACTCCAAAACCTAAAATAAGATTGTCGGAGGAGAAGCGTAAACTTGCCAATATGCCATTTACGACACGGAGTGGCAAGGAACGGCTGAGGCCCTGGCCTATGTTCATGGCTAGTGGTTCAGCTTCACATGAGGAAAGAAGCACTCAGCCTCTCGCTAGAAAAATGAAAAGACTCAAGCTGGCAAAAGCAGCACAGCAAAGAACTGTGCATTCTTCGAAATCCCAAATCCACAAGGAGAGTCCAATTGTGTCGGTTGCGATGCCTGACCTTCCCAACACTGGACGTGAAGAGCATGCGCCTTCCACCATTTGCACGCCCCCTGCAAGTGCTGGAAGGAGCACCCGCAGTCCAGTTCCTGATAGTCAGATTGAAGATGTCAGTGTTGAAGTACACCAGGATGAGGAGGATATGGGTGTTGCTGGCGCTGGGGAGGAAATTGACCAGGAGGATTCTGATGGTGAGGTGGTTTGTTTAAGTCAGGCACCCGGGGAGACACCTGTTGTCCGTGGGAGGAATATGGCCGTTGACATGCCAGGTGAAAATACCAAAAAAATCAGCTCTTCGGTGTGGAGGTATTTCACCAGATATGCGGACAACAGGTGTCAAGCCGTGTGTTCCCTTTGTCAAGCTGTAATAAGTAGGGGTAAGGACGTTAACCACCTCGGAACATCCTCCCTTATACGTCACCTGCAGCGCATTCATAATAAGTCAGTGACAAGTTCAAAAACTTTGGGTGACAGCGGAAGCAGTCCACTGACCAGTAAATCCCTTCCTCTTGTAACCAAGCTCACGCAAACCACCCCACCAACTCCCTCAGTGTCAATTTCCTCCTTCCCCAGGAATGCCAATAGTCCTGCAGGCCATGTCACTGGCAATTCTGACGATTCCTCTCCTGCCTGGGATTCCTCCGATGCATCCTTGCGTGTAACGCCTACTGCTGCTGGCGCTGCTGTTGTTGCTGCTGGGAGTCGATGGTCATCCCAGAGGGGAAGTCGTAAGCCCACTTGTACTACTTCCAGTAAGCAATTGACTGTTCAACAGTCCTTTGCGAGGAAGATGAAATATCACAGCAGTCATCCTGCTGCAAAGCGGATAACTGAGGCCTTGACAACTATGTTGGTGTTAGACGTGCGTCCGGTATCCGCCGTTAGTTCACAGGGAACTAGACAATTTATTGAGGTAGTGTGCCCCCGTTACCAAATACCATCTAGGTTCCACTTCTCTAGGCAGGCGATACCGAGAATGTACACGGACGTCAGAAAAAGACTCACCAGTGTCCTAAAAAATGCAGTTGTACCCAATGTCCACTTAACCACGGACATGTGGACAAGTGGAGCAGGGCAGGGTCAGGACTATATGACTGTGACAGCCCACTGGGTAGATGTATGGACTCCCGCCGCAAGAACAGCAGCGGCGGCACCAGTAGCAGCATCTCGCAAACGCCAACCGCTTTCCAGAATACGCACACAGCTGAAAACCTCTTACGGCAACTGAGGAAGATCATCGCGGAATGGCTTACCCCAATTGGACTCTCCTGTGGATTTGTGGCATCGGACAACGCCAGCAATATTGTGTGTGCATTAAATATGGGCAAATTCCAGCACATCCCATGTTTTGCACATACCTTGAATTTGGTGGTGCAGAATTTTTTAAAAAACGACAGGGGCGTGCAAGAGATGCTGTCGGTGGCCAGAAGAATTGCGGGACACTTTCGGCGTACAGGCACCACGTACAGAAGACTGGAGCACCACCAAAAACTACTGAACCTGCCCTGCCATCATCTGAAGCAAGAAGTGGTAACGAGGTGGAATTCAACCCTCTATATGCTTCAGAGGTTGGAGGAGCAGCAAAAGGCCATTCAAGCCTATACAATTGAGCACGATATAGTAGGTGGAATGCACCTGTCTCAAGCGCAGTGGAGAATGATTTCAACGTTGTGCAAGGTTCTGATGCCCTTTGAACTTGCCACACGTGAAGTCAGTTCAGACACTGCCAGCCTGAGTCAGGTCATTCCCCTCATCAGGCTTTTGCAGAAGAAGCTGGAGACATTGAAGGAGGAGCTAACACGGAGCGATTCCGCTAGGCATGTGGGACTTGTGGATGGAGCCCTTAATTCGCTTAACAAGGATTCACGGGTGGTCAATCTGTTGAAATCAGAGCACTACATTTTGGCCACCGTGCTCGATCCTAGATTTAAAGCCTACCTTGGATCTCTCTTTCCGGCAGACACAAGTCTGCTGGGGTTGAAAGACCTGCTGGTGACAAAATTGTCAAGTCAAGCGGAACGCGACCTGTCAACATCTCCTCCTTCACATTCTCCCGCAACTGGGGGTGCGAGGAAAAGGCTCAGAATTCCGAGCCCACCCGCTGGCGGTGATGCAGGGCAGTCTGGAGCGACTGCTGATGCTGACATCTGGTCCGGACTGAAGGACCTGACAACGATTACGGACATGTCGTCTACGGTCACTGCATATGATTCTCTCAACATTGATAGAATGGTGGAGGATTATATGAGTGACCGCATCCAAGTAGGCACGTCACACAGTCCGTACTTATACTGGCAGGAAAAAGAGGCAATTTGGAGGCCCTTGCACAAACTGGCTTTATTCTACCTAAGTTGCCCTCCCACAAGTGTGTACTCCGAAAGAGTGTTTAGTGACGCCGCTCACCTTGTCAGCAATCGGCGTACGAGGTTACATCCAGAAAATGTGGAGAAGATGATGTTCATTAAAATGAATTATAATCAATTCCTCCGCGGAGACATTGACCAGCAGCAATTGCCTCCACAAAGTACACAGGGAGCTGAGATGGTGGATTCCAGTGGGGACGAATTGATAATCTGTGAGGAGGGGGATGTACACGGTGATATATCGGAGGGTGATGATGAGGTGGACATCTTGCCTCTGTAGAGCCAGTTTGTGCAAGGAGAGATTAATTGCTTCTTTTTTGGGGGGGGTCCAAACCAACCCGTCATATCAGTCACAGTCGTGTGGCAGACCCTGTCACTGAAATTATGGGTTGGTTAAAGTGTGCATGTCCTGTTTTGTTTATACAACATAAGGGTGGGTGGGAGGGCCCAAGGACAATTCCATCTTGCACCTCTTTTTTCTTTTCTTTTTCTTTGCATCATGTGCTGATTGGGGAGGGTTTTTTGGAAGGGACATCCTGCGTGACACTGCAGTGCCACTCCTAAATGGGCCCGGTGTTTGTGTCGGCCACTAGGGTCGCTAATCTTACTCACACAGTCAGCTACCTCATTGCGCCTCTTTTTTTCTTTGCGTCATGTGCTGTTTGGGGAGGGTTTTTTGGAAGGGACATCCTGCGTGACACTGCAGTGCCACTCCTAGATGGGCCCGGTGTTTGTGTCGGCCACTAGGGTCGCTAATCTTACTCACACAGCTACCTCATTGCGCCTCTTTTTTTCTTTGCGTCATGTGCTGTTTGGGGAGGGTTTTTTGGAAGGGCCATCCTGCGTGACACTGCAGTGCCACTCCTAGATGGGCCCGGTGTTTGTGTCGGCCACTAGGGTCGCTAATCTTACTCACACAGCTACCTCATTGCGCCTCTTTTTTTCTTTGCGTCATGTGCTGTTTGGGGAGGGTTTTTTGGAAGGGACATCCTGCGTGACACTGCAGTGCCACTCCTAGATGGGCCCGGTGTTTGTGTCGGCCACTAGGGTCGCTTATCTTACTCACACAGCGACCTCGGTGCAAATTTTAGGACTAAAAATAATATTGTGAGGTGTGAGGTATTCAGAATAGACTGAAAATGAGTGTAAATTATGGTTTTTGAGGTTAATTATACTTTGGGATCAAAATGACCCCCAAATTCTATGATTTAAGCTGTTTTTTAGTGTTTTTTGAAAAAAACACCCGAATCCAAAACACACCCGAATCCGACAAAAAAAATTCGGTGAGGTTTTGCCAAAACGCGTTCGAACCCAAAACACGGCCGCGGAACCGAACCCAAAACCAAAACACAAAACCCGAAAAATTTCAGGCGCTCATCTCTAATATATATGCGTGTAAATGCTATACTCGGGTGTTTTTATGAAAAATACCCCAATAATGCTGCGGTGAGGCATCACAGGGACAGAGCTTCTTTCTCGCAAGGTCTGTCCCTGCATGCGATAATTGATACATCCGTGCGATGTAGTCAATTATTGCAATGCAAATTGGGTCGGTTATTTCCCATCCCATCCGGATCCTCAGATCTGGATGGTGATAAATCGGCACCTACAGTATGAGCCTGATTAGGAGTAAAGCAAAAAAGAGAAAGTAATTGAGCACCTGGACAAAACCTTGTTACACTGCAGGTGGAGCAGATTTAAAATATGCAGAGAAATTTAGATTTGATGGAACGTGTCCAAACTCGAACCTAAATTGCAGTGAAAAAATAAAACTGTCTATCATTTGTGGGCTACATGCAACAGCTGCCAGTATTTAACCTGCATGTAAAAATAATAAATGTGTTTGAAGTTGAACTCCTTGTATGGTAACATGGTTTGTTCCATATATAATGTTACTTGTTGTTTTTCTTTTTTACTTAATTCCCTATCTAGAATCAGACCCTACAGTATGACTTGTATGCTGTGATTGGCTCCACACTAGCAAGCGTTGCCCAGGTGCTCTTGCACTGCTGTACATTGATTAGAACAAAATAATGACAGCTTCACAGAAAGTAAGTGAATTAACTTTTCTGCTTGATTTTCTAGCAAGGCATGCTGTGGGGGCGGCTCAGTGAATTAACCTTAAACCTCTCCATTTACCAATCTGAAGTTTCACTTGCAATGTTATTGGGCTCCAATGCGTAAGGTGTGAAGAGAATGAAAAACTCCCTGCGCATATAGACAACTTTAGCATCCCACACTTACCCAGTCTTTTAACTGCTTCAGAAATATTATGTGTTTGCATAAGTACTAGCCAGGGATGTGCGGTGAGCTAAATAGCTCAGGAGGCACTGGCTAACCCCAGAGGCACTGGCTAACCCCAGATTGCATGCAATATATGAGCCAAAGGGTACATGTGGGCATTATACACAGGTGCAGCAGTATAAACTCCTGGAAATCTGGTGAGTTTTGATTAGAGATGTGTGGAAAAGATACACAGGTGAGGCACTACCTCACCTGCCATAGACTTTTTACTCCAGAGTTTGGGCTATAAACATTATTAGACTAATGCAAAGAAGATATTTCCAAAAATTATCAGTATTTTTCATATATTTTATTCAGTCAAAACTCTGGTTTAAACATAAGTATGACAGGAAAGGCTCTGCCTCACCTGCCTCACCCCACCACATGTCAATGCCAGGGGCGTATCTACAGAGGAGGGGACCCGTGTGCAGTCTCCGTGTGTGGGCCCCCTCCTCTCCCGTAGCCGGCAGCACCGCTGTTAGCGCTCTGAGCACCAAAAACTCTGGCACAGTGCCAGAGTCTACAGACAATGCGCAGGTCTGCGGAATAATGGCGTGGTGGCCATTTTTCCGGAGACCTACGTATGCGCTGTAGACTCTGGCACTGTGCCAGAGTCTCTGGTGCTCAGAGCGCTAACAGCGGTGCTGCCGGCTACGGGAGAGGAGGGGGCCCACACACGGACACAGGACAGGTAAGTTTAGAAGAAATGGGTGTATTGTGTGTGGTATGGGCCCCCTCTGGACCCAGGGGTCCGTGTGCATGCACACACTGCACCTATTATAAATACGACACTGGTGCACACCATGCCTGGTTCTGTCCTGTCTCTTCTATAATACATGCGGACACGGGTTGGGTAGGGGAGACTAGCGCTGGGGATCCCGGCAGCAGAATGCCGGTGGAGGGGACGAGCGCAACGGAGCCCCTTGTGGGCTCGGTGGCTTACTGCGCTTGCCACAGGTTCTGTTCCCACTCTATGGGTGTCATGGACACCCACAAGTGGGAATAGTCCGTTAGTCGGCATGCCGACTGTCGGGCTTGTGAACACTCGGAAACCCGGTGTTGGCATGGTGACCGCCGGGATCCCGAGCGCTGGTCACATGACTGGATCCCGTGGACATATAGGACCTTATTCAGATTCAGTTAGCAAAACTGCAACCGCTAACACTCGCATGCTAGGTGCCACCCAGTGCAGGGCAAAGCAGCCCAGCATGCTAATCACCGGCCAACGATGCAGTCGCAAATCAATTGCGTTCCCATCGCAGAATATGAAATTAATGTTGACCCTTTGCATACTTAGCTACGTTGTGTATGCAGTCGGACCAATGCCATTTATCTGTTTGCATCGGCCATGTGTGACATCACGCGGCCGCCCCAGAAATGGTCCGGACACGCCTGTGTTGTCTAAAGCCCCCCCCCCCCCTCTAACACTGCGCCGCCCCAGACCACCTCGTGAATGCCTCTCAGGCAGAGACATTCGCATCACTGCATTGCATGTGCATCTCCCGAGTCATGCACACACAGAACGTACCTTGCATGTGCGCAATGGACTGGGAATTGGCCAACTGCGATGCATGCTGAATAAGGCCCATAATTTGTTTGTTGCCGCACAGCAACTTTGGTATTGTGCCTTGTTTTTCCTTGTGATAACCATAATCACTGCTTCCACACCCCATTGTACCGTCTCCTCTCATCCCTATCCCATTTGATAAACATGGAGGCTTCATGGAAAAATAATGGATCATTATGAAACTGTGTCTCATGTTGTGGTGCAATTACGCTCTTAATGAGGATATTTCCAGATATATAATAGTTTATATGTACAATACATAAGAGATCATCCTATAAATTATAGCTTATTATCCTATATAATGTCTGTTAACTTCTGTGTAATTATTAGACAAACTCATATTGTTGCTGCCAAATGATTATGCTTTACAGTATGTACTGAATGTATGTTGAAAGTGTCAGGGGGCATGCTGGCAACTAAAACGCTTGTACTGTAATAGTCATTTGGTTGGCAAATTCTGCTATGCACAAATAAAACATTTATCAGATTTTTATTATCGCAGCATTGTATTTTTAGCCCCTGGATTCCAGAGAAATTTTATTTCTTTTCTTAAATGAAATTGACAACAAAACTATAAGTGGCCATTTATAAAACTGCAAAATGTACGCCTCTTGGACCGTATATTCATGTGCGCTAATGCGTTTGTGTACATTTTCCATGGAAACTCATGGCTTCCACATACAGTACCTCCCAGCAGTCCTTCTGTGGCTGCCATATTCGTGCCAATTCATATGAAGTTTGTCTGTAGTGACAAGTACCGCATACAGTGGAAGTAGGGGTATTTGGAGCCAAGGGCAATTAAAGGGAATTTTAGGAGGAGGATAATTCATGGCAGCCTACTGGGGACTAGGGGCGCAGTCATGCCCACTATGATGCAGACATGGCAAGAGTGTGCTGCAGACACTCCCCATGTCCGATTTCCAAATTTCAGCATTCTTGGAAGCAGAGGCGTAGTTAGGGTTTTTGGAGCCCAGGGCAAGATGTAAAATGGCGCCCCCCCCCCCAAAAAAAAAAAAAAAAAACAGCAAAAGAAGCATGTGCGTGCGTCGAAAAAATGGGCGTGGCCACACACCAGAAGGGGTGTGACCACACAACAGAAGGGGTGTGGCCAATGAAAATGGCCCACAGTGCCAGTTACATTGCCCCACAGTGCCAGATACAATGCCCCACTGTGCCGGATACATGCCTCACTGTGCCAGATACATGCCCCACTGTGCCAGATACATGCCCCACAGTGCCGGATACAATGCCCCACCGTGCCGGATACATGCCCCACCGTGCCGGATACATGCCCCACCGTGCCGGATACAATGCCCCACCGTGCCTGATACAATGCCCCACCGTGCCGGATACATGCCCCACCGTGCCGGATACATGCCCCACCGTGCTGGATACATGCCCCACAGTGCCAGATACATTGCCCCACAGTGCCAGATACATTGCCCTACAGTGCCAGATACATTGCCAGATACATTGCCCCACAGTGCCAGATACATTGCCCCACAGTGCCAGATACATTGCCCCACAGTGCCAGTTACATTTCCCCACTGTGCCAGATACATGCCCCACTGTGCCAGATACATGCCCCACAGTGCTCCCCCGAGTGCCAGATACATGCCCCACTGTGCTCCCCCGAGTCCGTCCCCCCCGGTCACTCACCGGCGCCTGTTGTGTCTATGTGAGGGGAGGAGAGCGCAGCGCAGCGCCTCTCCTTCCCCTCACCGCTCCAGGTCTCCGGCGGCTGTGTGGCGCCGGTTCGCCAGCCAATCAGAGCTCACGGACCGGCAGCCAATCAGGAGCCGGTCCGCAAGCTCTGGTTGGCTAACGCCGGAGAACGGACACACGCAGCGCTGCTGGCAGCGCTTCTAGTGCTGGCAGCAGCGGTGAGGGGAGGGAGAGACGCAGCGCTCTCCTCCCCTCACATTTCGGCGTCATGGGGGCGAGTGGGGCATGATGACCTGGCCGCCGGTGGTGCCCCCCTCTCCTGGGCCTGCCAAGGCACCCAGGGCACGTGCCCCACTCACCCTACCCTAGATACGCCTCTGCTTGGAAGTATGATGTGCAGTCAAAAATGCCATCTGCAGTGATTCAAACGTGATGGTTACCCAAGTGGAAAAAGATCAATATCTAATTGAAGTAACAGTAAAGGGCCTTTTCATTATCCTTAAAAATAGGTGAATATACTAATTGTTGCCTAATTTTGAAAAACATAAGTGCTGGCCTTCATTAAGCAGGTAAGGCAGGAGATTTCAATGAAATCTCCTGCTTAGCTGTCATTCTCAAAGTGGAAGGTCCCCAATTTAATTAATCAAACTTCAAAATACATAATTCTCTGAACTTGATTGCGAGAACGGACACCATGTTCAACTGGAGTCTGTTCTTGGGGGGATAGTTCAGATCTGATCGTAGATGTGATAAATTTAGCACATCTACGATTAGTTACTCTGACATGCGGGTGGACCCCCAGCAAAGGGCTAGTCTGCTCCGCATGTCAGGCCCTAGCCCCCCTCCCGCAAGGGTGCAAAGCATCGCACATCGCCAGGGCCCGCCCCCACAACGGTCCGGACACACCTCCATTGTCCGGACTGTGCCCTGCCAACGGCGTTCTAACGCCCTTGGCACACCCACTCCCGCCCCGCGACCGCCTCTGCCTGTCAATCAGGCAGAGGCAATTGCAGCCCTGAGATGAGGTTAGCATCTCACCGGGCTCCCGGGGTGCGTGAGCACACTCCGCAAAGGGCTTCATACTGCGAGCACTGCTGCTGCAGCGATCTAGTCTGAATTAGGCCCTTGATGCCCTGCTCCTTCCTATGGGAAGAAGTCCAAGGTTGCGAAGATGGATCCACTTGATTCCCCTCCCCCCTGTTCAGATCCCACCTTTGGCTGTCAGTTTTGTTGTGAGCATGCGTGATCTCCAGTTCACACACTTTCAACTAGTGATGTGCACCGGAAATTTTTCGGGTTTTGTGTTTTGGTTTTGGGTTCGGTTCCGCGGCCGTGTTTTGGGTTCGGACGCGTTTTGGCAAAACCTCACCGGAAATTTTTTGTCGGATTCGGGTGTGTTTTGGATTCGGGTGTTTTTTTCAAAAAACACTAAAAAACAGCTTAAATCATAGAATTTGGGGGTCATTTTGATCCCACAGTATTATTAACCTCAATAACCATAATTTCCACTCATTTTCAGTCTATTCTGAACACCTCACACCTCACAATATTATTTTTAGTCCTAAAATTTGCACCGAGGTCGCTGGATGGCTAAGCTAGGCGACACAAGTGGCCGACACAAACACCTGGCCCATCTAGGAGTGGCACTGCAGTGTCAGGCAGGATGGCACTTCCAAAAAATACTCCCCAAACAGCACATGATGCAAAGAAAAATGAAAGAAAAAAGAGGTGCAAGATGGAATTGTCCTTGGGCCCTCCCACCCACCCTTATGTTGTATAAACAGGACATGCACACTTTAACGAACCCATCATTTCAGCGACAGGGTCTGCCACATGACTGTGACTGAAATGACTGGTTGGTTTGGGCCCCCACCAAAAAAGAAGCAATCAATCTCTCCTTGCACAAACTGGCTCTACAGAGGCAAGATGTCCACCTCATCATCATCGTCCGATTCATCACCCCTTTCACTGTGTACATCCCCCTCCTCACAGATTATTAATTCGTCCCCACTGGAATCCACCATCTCAGATCCCTGTGTACTTTCTGGAGGCAATTGCTGCTGGTGAATGTCTCCACGGAGGAATTGATTATAATTCATTTTAATGAACATCATCTTCTCCACATTTTCTGGAAGTAACCTCGTACGCCGATTGCTGACAAGGTGAGCGGCTGCACTAAACACTCTTTCGGAGTACACACTGGAGGGAGGGCAACTTAGGTAGAATAAAGCCAGTTTCTGCAAGGGCCTCCAAATTGCCTCTTTTTCCTGCCAGTATACGTACGGACTGTCTGACGTGCCTACTTGGATGCGGTCACTCATATAATCCTCCACCATTCTTTCAATGGTGAGAGAATCATATGCAGTGACAGTAGACGACATGTCAGTAATCGTTGGCAGGTCCTTCAGTCTGGACCAGATGTCAGCAGTCGCTCCAGACTGCCCTGCATCACCGCCAGCGGGTGGGCTAGGAATTCTTAGCCTTTTCCTCGCACCCCCAGTTGCGGGAGAATGTGAAGGAGGAGCTGTTGACGGGTCACGTTCCGCTTGACTTGACAATTTTCTCACCAGCAGGTCTTTGAACCCCTGCAGACTTGTGTCTGCCGGAAAGAGAGATACAACGTAGGTTTTAAATCTAGGATCGAGCACGGTGGCCAAAATGTAGTGCTCTGATTTCAACAGATTGACCACCCGTGAATCCTGGTTAAGCGAATGAAGGGCTCCATCCACAAGTCCCACATGCCTAGCGGAATCGCTCTGTTTTAGCTCCTCCTTCAATGTCTCCAGCTTCTTCTGCAAAAGCCTGATGAGGGGAATGACTTGACTCAGGCTGGCAGTGTCTGAACTGACTTCACGTGTGGCAAGTTCAAAGGGTTGCAGAACCTTGCACAACGTTGAAATCATTCTCCACTGCGCTTGAGACAGGTGCATTCCACCTCCTTTGCCTTTATCGTAGGCAGATGTATAGGCTTGAATGGCCTTTTGCTGCTCCTCCATCCTCTGAAGCATATAGAGGGTTGAATTCCACCTCGTTACCACCTCTTGCTTCAGATGATGGCAGGGCAGGTTCAGGTATTTTTGGTGGTGCTCCAATCTTCTGTACGCGGTGCCTGAACGCCGAAAGTGGCCCGCAATTCTTCGGGCCACCGACAGCATCTCTTGCACGCCCCTGTCGTTTTTTAAATAATTCTGCACCACCAAATTCAAGGTATGTGCAAAACATGGGACGTGCTGGAATTTGCCCAGATGTAATGCACGCACAATATTGCTGGCGTTGTCCGATGTCACAAATCCCCAGGAGAGTCCAATTGGGGTAAGCCATTCTGCGATGATCTTCCTCAGTTGCCGTATCAGCTGTGTGCGTATTCTGGAAAGCGGTGATACAAAGCGTAGCCTGCCTAGGAACGAGTTGGCATTTGTGAGATGCTGCTACTGGTGCCGCCGCTGCTGTTCTTGCAGCGGGAGGCAATACATCTACCCAGTGGGCTGTCACAGTCATATAGTCCTGAGTCTGCCCTGCTCCACTTGTCCACATGTCCGTGGTTAAGTGGACATTGGGTACAACTGCATTTTTTAGGACACTGGTGAGTCTTTTTCTGAGGTCTGTGTACATTTTCGGTATCGCCTGCCTAGAGAAATGGAACCTAGATGGTATTTGGTACCGGGGACACAGTACCTCAATCAAGTCTATAGTTTCCTCTGAATTAACGATGGATACCGGAACCACGTTTCTCACCGCCCAGGCTGCCAAGGCCTGAGTTATCTGCTTTGCAGCAGGATGACTGCTGTGTTATTTCATCTTCCTCGCAAAGGACTGTTGTACAGTCAATTGCTTACTGGAAATAGTACAAGTGGTCTTCCGACTTCCCCTCTGGGATGACGATCGACTCCCAGCAGCAACAACAGCAGCGCCAGCAGCAGTAGGCGTTACACTCAAGGATGCATCGGAGGAATCCCAGGCAGGAGAGGACTCATCAGACTTGCCAGTGACATGGCCTGCAGGACTATTGGCTTTCCTGGGTAAGGAGGAAATTGACACTGAGGGAGTTGGTGGTGTGTTTTGCAGGAGCTTGGTTACAAGAGGAAGGGATTTACTGGTCAGTGGACTGCTTCCGCTGTCGCCCAAAGTTTTTGAACTTGTCACTGACTTATGATGAATGCGCTGCAGGTGACGTATAAGGGAGGATGTTCCGAGGTGGTTAACGTCCTTACCCCTACTTATTACAGCTTGACAAAGGCAATACATGGCTTGACACCTGTTGTCCGCATTTGTGTTGAAATAATTCCACACCGAAGAGCTGATTTTTTTTGTATTTTGACCAGGCATGTCAATGGCCATATTCCTCCCACGGACAACAGGTGTCTCCCCGGGTGCCTGACTTAAACAAACCACCTCACCATCAGAATCCTCCTTGTCAATTTCCTCCCCAGCGCCAGCAACACCCATATCCTCATCCTGGTGTACTTCAACAGTGACATCTTCAATTTGACTATCAGGAACTGGACTGCGGGTGCTCCTTCCAGCACTTGCAGGGGGCGTGCAAATGGTGGAAGGCGCAAGCTCTTCCCGTCCAGTGTTGGGAAGGTCAGGCATCGCAACCGACACAATTGGACTCTCCTTGGGGATTTGTGATTTAGAAGAACGCACAGTTCTTTGCTGTGCTTTTGCCAGCTTAAGTCTTTTCTTTTTTCTAGCGAGAGGATGAGTGCTTCCATCCTCATGTGAAGCTAAACCACTAGCCATGAACATAGGCCAGGGCCTCAGCCGTTCCTTGCCACTCCGTGTCGTAAATGGCATATTGGCAAGTTTACGCTTCTCCTCAGACGCTTTTAATTTTGATTTTTGGGTCATTTTACTGAACTTTTGTGTTTTGGATTTTACATGCTCTCTACTATGACATTGGGCATCGGCCTTGGCAGACGACGTTGATGGCATTTCATCGTCTCGGCCATGACTAGTGGCAGCAGCTTCAGCACGAGGTGGAAGTGGATCTTGATCTTTCCCTATTTTAACCTCCACATTTTTGTTCTCCATTTTTTAATGTGTGGAATTATATGCCAGTATCAATAGCAATGGCCTACTACTATATTTACTGCGCACAACTGAAATGCACCACAGGTATGGATGGATAGTATACTTGACGACACAGAGGTAGGTACAGCAGTGGCCTACCGTACTGCTATATATAGTATACTGGTGGTCACTGAGTCAGCAAACTGCAAAACTAAAATGCACCACAGGTATAGAATGTAGATGGATAGTATACTTAATGGATGACGACACAGAGGTAGGTACAGCAGTGGCCTACCGTACTGCTATATATAGTATACTGGTGGACACTGTGTCAGCAAACTGCAAAACTAAAATGCACCACAGGTATAGAATGTAGATTGATAGTATACTTAATGGATGACGACACAGAGGTAGGTACAGCAGTGACCTACCGTACTGCTATATGTAGTATACTGGTGGACACTGTGTCAGCAAACTGCAAAACTAAAATGCACCACAGGTATAGAATGTAGATGGATAGTATACTTAATGGATGACGACACAGAGGTAGGTACAGCAGTGGCCTACCGTACTGCTATATATAGTATACTGGTGGTCACTGTGTCAGCAAACTGCAAAACTAAAATGCACCACAGGTATAGAATGTAGATGGATAGTATACTTAATGGATGACGACACAGAGGTAGGTACAGCAGTGGCCTACCGTACTGCTATATATAGTATACTGGTGGTCACTGTGTCAGCAATTTGCAATACTAAAATGCACCACAGGTATAGAATGTAGATGGATAGTATACTTAATGGATGACGACACAGAGGTAGGTACAGCAGTGGCCTACCGTACTGCTATATATAGTATACTGGTGGACACTGTGTCAGCAAACTGCAAAACTAAAATGCACCACAGGTATAGAATGTAGATGGATAGTATACTTAATGGATGATGACACAGAGGTAGGTACAGCAGTGCACTCTGCACTGTACTCCTCCTATATAATATTAATTATACTGGTGGTCCCCAGTCCCCACAATAAAGCAGCACACTGAGCACAGATATGGAGTGTTTTTCAGGCAGACAACGTACAGATGTAGCCACCTTTATCTTGACTGTTTCTCCGCCGAGACGGGCGTCTAGCCACGCTAATGCGATAGCTGAGTTTCATCACAGGCAGGCGCGTTGAGACGATCTAGATACTCATCATGCATTACACATCTCCACCACTGTGTCGCTAATGCTCCACTAATCCAGTACTTTCGATCGTACAGTATAGCGGCGGATTGATCTACAGCTCTGGCAATACTGTAGGCGTAACGGGAGGCGGTGGAAAAAAGTATGGAGTACTGTACAGTATGTGTATGGAGACGCAACTACAGTAATTGTGTAAAAGGAAGAATGTACAGTACAATGTATAAACACCGTGCTTTTAAAATATATGAGCGTCTGAGTTCGCTAATGCATAATGGGAATGGAGGACTAGCAAATGCGAGCGTCCGAGTCCTCTAAGGCATAAACCAACAGCAATGGGGCGGGGGCCGGGCGCTGTTTGCAGTACTTTCACACATGAAATTGGAAATCTCTCATGAGGCGTCGTGGGCTAGGGGTGAAGGCTCCCACCTCCCTCGCTGGGAGTCCAGGGTTCGAGACCTGATGTGCTTTCTTTCTTTTTTTTTTTTTTTTCTGTAATAATGCACTGTATTATTTTATTTACATTGTAAGACAGTCAATGGAAGGATGCACACAGGTTTCACATAAATCAAAGTACATCTGCAGGAGCGATTCTTTACGCTAAATGCACCTAAACAGCGGGAATGAAATGAGTGTATTCTGACGCTACCAACTGAGCAAAACAGTACTGTACAGTAGATCTTCAGCGTTTGTGTATTGCACAGGACCTGAATTTCCTCCCTGTGCAGGCCCCCAGGGGGGAAGGGCGATGGGGGTAGGGGGGAGACGATGGAAAATACTGTGCCTTTGAAATGCAATTACTGTACATGAGCGTCCGAGTACACTACGGCATACTGTAAACCAACACCAATGGGAAGGAAGTGCCAACCTTATTTTTAATGTGTTCCCGTGACATTCACTTTAAAAAAAAAAAAATTATCTCCAATACAGTACATCCAATGGAAGGATGCACACAGGTTTCACATAAATCAAAGTACATCTGCAGGAGCGATTCTTTACGCTAAATGCAACCTACAGTACAGTACGGTACTGTAAGTGAGCAAAATAGTACTACAGTGGGCGTTTGTGTATTGCACATGACCTGCATTCCCTCCCTGTCTACTGCATGATCTGTGCAGGCTCCCATGGGGGAAGGGCAACAGGCTAGCAGGAGGCGGAGGAAAACACCGTGCTTTACAAATGCGAGCGTCCGAGTCCTCTAAGGCATAAACCAACAGCAATGGGGCGGGGGCCGGGCGCTGTTTGCAGTACTTTCACACATGAAATTGGAAATCTCTCATGAGGCGTCGTGGGCTAGGGGTGAAGGCTCCCACCTCCCTCGCTGGGAGTCCAGGGTTCGAGACCTGATGTGCTTTCTTTCTTTTTTTTTTTTTTTTCTGTAATAATGCACTGTATTATTTTATTTACATTGTAAGACAGTCAATGGAAGGATGCACACAGGTTTCACATAAATCAAAGTACATCTGCAGGAGCGATTCTTTACGCTAAATGCACCTAAACAGCGGGAATGAAATGAGTGTATTCTGACGCTACCAACTGAGCAAAACAGTACTGTACAGTAGATCTTCAGCGTTTGTGTATTGCACAGGACCTGAATTTCCTCCCTGTGCAGGCCCCCAGGGGGGAAGGGCGATGGGGGTAGGGGGGAGACGATGGAAAATACTGTGCCTTTGAAATGCAATTACTGTACATGAGCGTCCGAGTACACTACGGCATACTGTAAACCAACACCAATGGGAAGGAAGTGCCAACCTTATTTTTAATGTGTTCCCGTGACATTCACTTTAAAAAAAAAAAAATTTATCTCCAATACAGTACATCCAATGGAAGGATGCACACAGGTTTCACATAAATCAAAGTACATCTGCAGGAGCGATTCTTTACGCTAAATGCAACCTACAGTACAGTACGGTACTGTAAGTGAGCAAAATAGTACTACAGTGGGCGTTTGTGTATTGCACATGACCTGCATTCCCTCCCTGTCTACTGCATGATCTGTGCAGGCTCCCATGGGGGAAGGGCAACAGGCTAGCAGGAGGCGGAGGAAAACACCGTGCTTTACAAATGCGAGCGTCCGAGTCCTCTAAGGCATAAACCAACAGCAATGGGGCGGGGGCCGGGCGCTGTTTGCAGTACTTTCACACATGAAATTGGAAATCTCTCATGAGGCGTCGTGGGCTAGGGGTGAAGGCTCCCACCTCCCTCGCTGGGAGTCCAGGGTTCGAGACCTGATGTGCTTTCTTTCTTTTTTTTTTTTTTTTCTGTAATAATGCACTGTATTATTTTATTTACATTGTAAGACAGTCAATGGAAGGATGCACACAGGTTTCACATAAATCAAAGTACATCTGCAGGAGCGATTCTTTACGCTAAATGCACCTAAACAGCGGGAATGAAATGAGTGTATTCTGACGCTACCAACTGAGCAAAACAGTACTGTACAGTAGATCTTCAGCGTTTGTGTATTGCACAGGACCTGAATTTCCTCCCTGTGCAGGCCCCCAGGGGGGAAGGGCGATGGGGGTAGGGGGGAGACGATGGAAAATACTGTGCCTTTGAAATGCAATTACATGAGCGTCCGAGTACACTACGGCATACTGTAAACCAACACCAATGGGAAGGAAGTGCCAACCTTATTTTTAATGTGTTCCCGTGACATTCACTTTAAAAAAAAAAAAATTATCTCCAATACAGTACATCCAATGGAAGGATGCACACAGGTTTCACATAAATCAAAGTACATCTGCAGGAGCGATTCTTTACGCTAAATGCAACCTACAGTACAGTACGGTACTGTAAGTGAGCAAAATAGTACTACAGTGGGCGTTTGTGTATTGCACATGACCTGCATTCCCTCCCTGTCTACTGCATGATCTGTGCAGGCTCCCATGGGGGAAGGGCAACAGGCTAGCAGGAGGCGGAGGAAAACACCGTGCTTTACAAATGCGAGCGTCCGAGTCCTCTAAGGCATAAACCAACAGCAATGGGGCGGGGGCCGGGCGCTGTTTGCAGTACTTTCACACATGAAATTGGAAATCTCTCATGAAGCGTCGTGGGCTAGGGGTGAAGGCTCCCACCTCCCTCGCTGGGAGTCCAGGGTTCGAGACCTGATGTGCTTTCTTTCTTTTTTTTTTTTTTTTCTGTAATAATGCACTGTATTATTTTATTTACATTGTAAGACAGTCAATGGAAGGATGCACACAGGTTTCACATAAATCAAAGTACATCTGCAGGAGCGATTCTTTACGCTAAATGCACCTAAACAGCGGGAATGAAATGAGTGTATTCTGACGGACTGTGCATCTTCGGTATTTGTGTATTGCATAAGAACTGTGAAGGCTCCCAGGAGGGAAGGGCGTAGGGCAAGACAGTGGAAAATACTGTGGTCAAAGAAAGGGCATATTTAAAACTAAGGGAAACTGTCACAAAGTACAGTAACTACAGTACTGTACGTTGAATGCCTGGACCGCACGACGTCTGAGACGCACGACGTCTGAGGCGCACGACGTCTGAGACGCTCATTGAGCATAAGGACGGTTATGGCTGCTGCACGGGACCGTCCCTATGCTCTTGGTGAGCTGCGTCTCCTCGTTCGCTGGCGGGACAGAACTCTCGCCAGCATACTGTAGTCTAAAATTTACACATCTGAAAATGCATAAGAGTTTTATGATAGAAGTTAATACTGTACATGTTTACTATCCAGTACCTGATGTTCAAATTTAAGTATTGTATACTGTACAGTACTGAAAATACAACTTCAGTGTTATGGACTGCAATTAGTTTCCTGTATGAAACAGATACAGTACAGTAAATAACCCTCCTTGGAAGTGCATGGGCCCTGTGAGACTTACAGTAGTGTACAGAATAAGGGTCGACTGACATGATGTACAAGCATTACATACAGTACATGTCAGTACTGTATGTAAATTCTTCAATTATTGCCTAACAACAATGCTGCTTACTGTATATTAAATACTGTAGGCCTAGAAATGTGCATCTCAATATAGTAGTTAAAAACACAGGGGCCTATGTGGATAAGCGAGTTCTATGCACACTAAAAATGGCCACCGACCGTGAACCCCCAGCACGTGGCAGCGCTCGGATATGTAGTGAGATACAATATGGCATACATTTCACAGTTCAGGGGGCAATGCTGAAGGAGCGTCACAATCCCCTAGCTCAATTACATTGGGATAAGCGAGGTCTATGCACATTACGGTATACCGAGCTGGATCGCTTAGCAACCTGACAAAATGGCCGCCGACCGTGAACTCCCAGCACGTGGCAGCGCTCGGATATGTAGTGAGATACAATATGGCATACATTTCACAGTTCAGGGGGCAATGCTGAAGGAGCGTCACAATCCCCTAGCCAAAATACACAGGGGAGGGATAAGCTACTGTAGGATTGCATACAGTATTACGGTACACCGGACTCAATCGCATAGCACACTGTCAAAACGACCACTACCCATGAACCCCCACCTCCTGAACCCCCACCTCGTGGCAGGCAGCAGTTGGGTATGGAATGAGAAATGGCATAAGCTGTGCAGGCTACGGGGCGATGCTGAAGGAGCGTCACAATCCCCTAGCTCAATTACATTGGGATAAGCGAGGTCTATGCACATTACGGTATACCGAGCTGGATCGCTTAGCAACCTGACAACATGGCCGCCGACCGTGAACTCCCAGCACGTGGCAGCGCTCGGATATGTAGTGAGATACAATATGGCATACTGTACATTTCACAGTTCAGGGGGCAATGCTGAAGGAGCGTCACAATCCCCTAGCTCAATACAGTATCTCACGCTTACAGTATCTTACAGTATACGCTTACAGTATCTGTGTATTTTGGCTAGGGGATTGTGACGCTCCTTCAGCACCGCCCCGTAGCCTGCACAGCTTATGCCATTTCTCATTCCATACCCAACTGCTGCCTGCCACGAGGTGGGGGTGAATAAAAAAAATAATAAAGTGTGAAAAAAACTACAGTAACATGCATTAGTACTTAAGGAATCGAACCCTGGACTCTGAGTATAGGAAGCGAAACACTTCACCACTTCGCCGCAGACAAATGTATAAATCCGTTGGTTTTGATTATGCTGTAATGGCTACGGGATTAAGACGATAACATACTGTAGAAAATTCCTAATCTTGAGAGGCAATAGTGAACTTGTAACACACATCCATTTGCGACAGTGTACACTACTGGTTTTACAGTACTGTGTTTTGTCTGCGGGACTCGGACGCTCACATACAGTATTCATAAAGTATTGTAGATGGATCATATACTGTATGCTGTACTACTGTATTTGCGTCGGTGTCGTACTGTATATACTGTACAGTACTGTATTAAATAATGCAGCGTAATGAGTACAGTATTTGCTGTATGCAGCGTAATGAGACGCCTTAGTAAAGTAGTCCTTATTATGTATGTCAGTATTGTATTTTACGGGAGACCACACGCATGCGCAGTGGTGATTGTAAAAAGCGACATCTGGTGGCTGATCGCAGGTATTACACGTAAAGGTAACGCCAAACGTCAAATGTCTGTCTCCGTGCGATTAGATAGCCTCTCTGTGGCTATGCGCGCCTCGCTACGCCACAGTGCGCTGCGTATGGTCGAACGGGCCAACCGCCGCGGCCACTCAAGATAAAGGTGGCTACATCTGTATACTGGTGTTCACTGTCAGCAAAACTCTGCACTGTACTCCTGCTATAGCTGCTCCCCAGTCCCCACAATTAAGCAGTGTGAGCACTCAGCACAGAAATATTATGTAGCACACTGAGCACAGATATGGTATATGGAGCGTTTTTTTCAGTCAGAGAACGGATAAAAACTGGTGGTCACTTATCAGCAAAACTCTGCACTGTACTCCTCCTAACAGCTGCTCCCCAGTCCTCCCCACAATTAAGCAATAAACCAATTAACTTCAACAATAAACGTAGAGGACGCCAGCCACGTCCTCTCCCTATCATCTCCAATGCACGAGTGAAAATGGCGGCGACGCGCGGCTGCTTATATAGAATCCGAATCTCGCGAGAATCCGACAGCGGGATGATGACGTTCGGGCGCGCTCGGGTTAGCCTAGCAAGGCGGGAAGGTTCGAACCTGCCTCAGACCCGTGTAAAAAGGGTGAAGTTCGGGGGGGTTCGGTTTCAGAGAAACCGAACCCGCTCATCTCTAGTTATAAGGCACAATTAGGTAAATGTATTAACCGTCAGTATGAGGGAGAAGCGGTATCAGCACACATTGTGTGCAGGCCGGTATGTGTGGGCAGTGTATCGCTGACCGTTCCGACACCTGCAGCTATCGATTTCTACAGCTGCATGGTGGCGATGCCCATACACCACAGCAGGAACAGAGCTGTCCCTTGCTGTGGCAGGTCCGGCTCTGGAGTGTGCAGGGGATCTCGCATGATTAGCGAGATCCCGCACAGGCACACTGGAGACGGCCGGGACAGGGAGACACAGACATGTGCTTGGGGGACGTTGCCAGAGGGGGGGAAGCAGACAAGATGTTAGTACATCTTGTCGATGTCCCTTCCTTCTTTGCCTCGGTAATGAGACGAAGCAGGAAGTGTTATAGCGGCACGATCCATGCCGCTATAATACATTTACCCCAATGATCCCTATGGCTACAGGCATTTTAAATAAGGTTTCTCGTGGCCACTTACTATATATGGAACCTCTTGTAAAATACAATACACAAACAAATCCTGAAAAATATCAGCGTCTTTTCTTCAACACGTAGATCTTACTAACTTTGGGGCTCATTTACATTTGGATGTAAGTCATTTTTATGACACGCCTCTCAGATGTAGCAGTACGCTGAAATGTTTTTTTTGAAAAGTAGGCAAGTATGACTTACACTGTTCTTTTCTTTTATCCCTCCCCCCTCTGCATATCTGAACACCCCTAAAACACCCCTGCCACTGCTCGCAAAATGCTCCCATATATCACTCACAATTCCACAAGCAACCTCCAAAAATTTGACATAATGTATCACTCAGACACTCTGGGAATGCTAATGAACACCCACCACTAATTATCAAGTAGTGACTATTAATTAAATAATGGCAGCAAATGAATAATGAAATACTGCTATACCATCCTACACAAAATGTCAGATAAGATTCATATTTTTCCTACAGTATAGAGATGGGCATCGAACTCCGATATTTCCGAAAGCTCGATATCCATCTTCCAATCCATGGTGATTGTGGACTTATTTTCAAGGCACAATATATAGATAGAATTGATCCAAAAATCCCAATACTGCAACAGTGATAAACATGTTCCACTGCATCTCCTGCTCCACTTCGCAAGCGTCTGCTGTTCATTTTAATGGCTGTGGTAACTGTACATGTCCAAAAATTATAGATATTATTTTCACCATTATTTTCTGTATTAAAGCATGCCTCCAAACATTATTAATGTTCAAGTAGGGACACTTCTGCATGGCGAAGGCGAGCACCCCCCGTTTCCGGCACTAGGGGGCATGCCCAGCGATCTGTGAGCTGCTAGCCATGCCCCCAGCCGAAAAGCAGCACTGATATGCCCCCAGCAAGAAGCAGCAGTGATAGCAAGACCAACTGCACCTCAATGATCACTATAATGCGGAGGCTGCTTCTTTATCAGCCCCAGCGGGAGGAAATGGTTATGTTGATTCGGTTTTGAGAACCGAGTAAAACCGAGTAAAACCGAATCCGCTCATCTCTATGTTATATAAGGAGTATGGTTCATAACACAAAATGTATACATCCACTGTGAGAAGCTGGGAAGTCCACTTTAATCTGGCCTAATGAATTCATATAGGACTTGTTTTATGTCAGTTAATTATTTAAGCCTTAAAGGTGTGTACATACGGCGAGATTTATCCTTGCGATTTTGACTATATAGTCAAAATCGCAAGGAAAGTCAAGGCTAGTTAGACTGTGCAGGCAAGTCAATCTTGATCTAGTGTACTATCTAGTACAAAATATAGTCAAAATTGGCACTTAATCAAAATTAAAGGTACAGATAGTCAATATCGGTGCTCCTGGGCTCTGGGGGGATCAATGGAAATCGTAAAGTCAAAATCGGAGATAGTCAATATCTCACCGTGTGTATGCACCTTAACTTAATTTAGTCAGTCATTGCTGAATTTACAGAAGTAGACTGCTAAATTTTCCTTTTTAAGGCAGATGAATAGTTAATAACATTAATATGAAAATTAATTTATAATTAATTAAGCAATATTATTTTCTTTAAATGTTGTGGCATTCACTTTCACTGACACTTAGGGGCATTCAATTGTGCATGGGTTATAGGTTACTTCCCGCAGCCGAAGGGTTTTTCCCATTCAATTGAAGGATAGAAAATGAGCCATAGCCTGCACCCCCTCTCTGCACACACTGCACTCCACTCACTCTGCACCCTCTCCCCGCACACACTGCAATCCTACACTACTGCTCACTCTCAGGGGTATATCTGGGGGTCCGAGCGCCCCTGGCAAAGAAAAGGACTGGCACCCCCCATATTTGAAATAGTGAAGGTGCGTGTGCCAAAAAAGGGGCAAGGCCAGTGGCCACTCAATAGAATCCCAATTCAAAATACACCACACAGTAGTGTTCATTACTCACATTACACAGCACGGTAATGTCCATTATTCACATTATGCTACACAGTAGTGCCTATTTATATGGAAAGGTGCGCACGCTCCTGGGAAAGTGGGTGTGGCCTCAAAATTTTATATTATGATATCAAACGATATATAATTACACACCCCATTAGCAACCTTACACACAATGCCCACAGTAGTGCTCCTTATGTATAATGGCCCTCATTCCGAGTTGTAAGCTCGCTAGCTGCTTTTAGCAGCAATGCACATTCTAGGCCGCCACCCTCTGGGAGTGTATCTTAGCTTAGCAGAAGTGCGAACGAAAGATTAGCAGAATTGCGCGTGAAAAATTTCATGCCGTTTCTGAGTAGCTCCAGACCTACTCCTATCTTGCGATGACTGCAGTCTGTTTAGTTCCTGGTTTGACGTCACAAACATGCCCTGCGTTCGGCCAGCCACTCCTGCGTTTTTGCCTGGCACGCCTGCGTTTTTTAGCAGACTCCCTGAAAACGCTGAGTTGCCGCCCAGAAACACCCACTTCCTGTCAATCATACTACGATCACTCGAGCGACTGAAAAACGTCGCTCGAGCTTGGGTAAAACTACAAAGTTAGTTTTGTGTGAAAGTACTTAGCGCATGCGCGCTGCGTACCATGCGCAGAATTGCAGTTTTTTCACTTAATCGCTGCGCTGCGAAATTCGCCAGCAAACGATCAACTCAGAATGACCCCCAATGTCCCCAGTATAGTGTCAGATATACATAACGTTCTAGTATAGTGCCAGATACACATAATGTCCCCAGTATAATGCCATTTACACATAATGTCCCCAGTATAGTGTCAGATACACATAATTTTCCATTATAGTGCCAGATGCACATAATGTCCCCAGTATGATGCCAGACACACATAATGTTCCCAGTGTGATGCCATACACATAATTTTCCAGCATAGTGCCAGATACACATAATGCACCCAGTATGATGCCAGATACACATAATGCACCCAGTATGATGCCAGATACACATAATGCCCCCATTATAGTGCCAAATACATGTAATATCCCCAGTATACTGTAGTGCCAGATACACATAATGTCCCCAGTATAGTGCCAGATGTATATAATGTCCCCAGTATAGTATCAGATACACATAATGTCTTCAGCATAGTGCCAGATGCACACAATTTTCCCAGTATAGTGTCAGATAAACATAAGGTTCCCCTGTATAGTGCCAGTTACACATAATGACCCCAGTTGTGCAGTGCCAAATACACATAATGCCTCCAAGTATAGTGCCAGATACACATATGTCCCCACAGTGCCAGACACACATTCTGTCCCCACAGAGCCAGACACATATGCCCCCACAGTGCCAGATACACATATGCCCCCACAGCGCCAGATACACATATGCCCCCACAGCGCCAGATACACATATGCCCCCACAGCGCCAGATATGCATATGCCCCCACAGTGCCAGATACATATCCTGCCCCCATAGTGCCAGATACACATACTGCCCCCATAGTGCCAGATACACATACTGCCCCCATAGTGCCAGATACACATACTGCCCCCATAGTGCCAGATACACATACTGCCCCCACAGTGCCAGATACACATATGCCCCCATATTGATTTTACTATTAGAGGCAGCACTTTTAGGTAGACCTACTATTAGAAGCAGGAGCTGTCCCCCCACCCCCATGTAGTTCCTTACCAGCAGGGAAGCATAGTAATGATCACAACATGCAGCAGCAGCAGCCACTGTAATTGGCGCCGGGGTCTGACACCGTACCACACTACAATCAAGAAACTCTACATAAACTACATCTCCCAGCAGCCTTTGTTGCCAGGAGCACGCTGCAACAAGGGTTGCTGGGACCCCGCAAGGGGACTCTTAGCGCTCACACTGCTGCCGGCATTCTGGCAGGCGGGATGCCGCTGTAGGGATATGGATAACCGACATCCTGTCCACCGGTAATACATACCAAAACCTTTACACACTGCACTCCTACACTACTGCTCACTCTGTACCCCCTCCCTGCGCACACTGCTCTTCTACACTACTGCTCACTCTGCACTCCCTCCCTGTGCACACTGCTTTTCTACACTACTGCTCACTCTGCACTCCCTCCCTGTGCACACTGCTCTTCTACACTACTGCTCACTCTGTAACCCCTTCCCTGCGCACACTGCTCTTCTACACTACTGCTCACTCTGTAACCCACTCCCTGCGCACACTGTTCTTCTACACTACTGCTCACTTTGCACTCCCTCCCTGCGCACACTGCTCTTCTACACTACTACTCACTCTGCACTACCTCCCTGCGCACACTGCTCTTTTACACTACTGCTTACTCTGCACTCCCTCCCTGTGCACACTGTTCTTCTACACTACTGCTCACTCTGCACTCCCTCCCTCTGCACAATGCTCTTCTACACTACTGCTCACTCTGCACTCCCTCCTTACGCACACTGCTCTTCTACACTACTGCTCACTCTGCACTCCCTCGCTTTGCACACTGCTCTTCTACACTACTGCTCACTCTCCACTCCCTCCCTATGCAATCTGCTCTTCTACACTACTGCTCACTCTGCACTCCCTCCTTGCACACACTGCTCTTCTACACTACTGCTCACTCTGCACTCCCTCCCTGTGCATACTGCTCTTCTACAATACTTCTCACTCTGCACTCCCTCCCTGTGCACACTGCACTTCTACAAGACTGCTCACTCTGTAACCCCCTCCCTGTGCACACTGCTCTTCTACACTACTGCTCACTCTGCATTCCCTCCCTGTGCACACTGCTCTTCTACACTACTGCTCACTCTGCACTCTCTCCCTGTGCACGCTGCTCTTCTGCACTACTGCTCATTCTGCACTCCATCCCTCTGCACACTGCACTTCAACACTACTGCTCACTCTGCACTCCCTCCCTGCGCACACTGTTCTCCTACACTACTCCTCACGTTGCACGGGTGTAGTATGGTATGCCGGTGTCACGATTCTGACTGTAGTTCTCATATTTGGTGACTTACCTCTGCCATCTGTCCTGGATCCTGTGTCTTTTGCTCACTGAGATAAACAGCTTGTCAGTACCATGAGTTTCCTAAGTGCAGAGTTAACGAGCTCCACCTGTGGTGATTAATCTTCTGTGTGAATCTGAATTCAGCAATTTGAAGTTTAGACCTAAAAGCCAGCATCCTCTGTTCATTTGCTGAAGTTCAGGCTTCAGTGTTCTTTCGGTCTGCTATGCCTCACTCCACATCAGAGCCTATCTGGAGTACTCACGTGACAGTGTCTGATCACCTGACCTGGAGTTGTCCAATCCTGTGCCAGCCTGAGACTCTCTGAATCACCTAACTCTGCTCACCAATCACCAAGGACCAGGAAGTATAAGTCAGGAGACTTCAGTTGCAGATTCTGCCAGTTTCTTGTGTCACAGACACAGCTATGTGTGATCTTAGAACCTAAGCTCCCTAAAGGTAACACTTGTACTTTGGTTCCTGTAAAACTCTGCTCTTTTGTTACCCAGTCTGGATTACAGTTGTGTTACCATTGATATCCAGTATTCATCTCGTCTTAAAGCCATAGCCGCAGAATTCCACAGTCTCGTCTTAAAGCCACAGCTGCAGTATTCTACAGTCTTAAAGTCACAGCTGCAGTATTTCTCCAGTCTCGTCTTAAAGCTACAGCTGCAGTATTCTAGTCTCATCTTAAAGCAACAGCTGCAGTATTCTACAGTCTCATCTTAAAGCCACAGCTGCAGTATTCTTCAGTCTCATCTTAAAGCCACAGCTGCAGTATTCCACAGTCTCATCTTAAAGTCACAGCTGCAGTATTCTCCAGTCTAGTCTTAAAGCCACAGCCGCAGTATTCTTCAGTTTCGTCATAAAGACACAGCTGCTGTATTCTACAGTCTCGTCTTAAAGTCACAGCTGCAGTATTCTCCAGTCCCATCTTAAAGCCACAACTGTAGTATTCTTCAGTCTCATCTTAAAGCCACAGCCGCAGTGCTCTTTAGCCTTGTCTTAAAGTCACAGCCACTGTCATCGTTTTACTTACAGTTGCGTTTCCAGTTATATCCGGTACCAGCCCGGATTACAGTTGTGTTCCAGTATACCGGTACACAGCCCGGTTCACAGTGCGGTTCCCAGTCTCACCGGTAACCAGCCCGGTTCTCAGTCTCACCAGTAACCAGTCCGGTTCAACATCTTCAGCTCTCCTCCCAGTTCTGCACAACTCCAGAGAACCTATTTCATAGTAACCTTGCGTACACAAGCACCTACTCCTGTGACAGTATATCCAGTTCAATTGCACCAATACATTCACCATCCTGCTGTCAACACCAAGTCCCTGGTGATCCAGTGGTCAGGATATGGCTCCATTTGCCGAGGCCCGGGTTCGATCCCCAGTCAGGGATTGCTCCTTCTCACGGATTCATACAGACCAGTCTAATATACACATAGTCCTCTAGTCGCCCGCACAGACTTCACTAACACCGGGTTCACAAAAACCATAGTCGTGTCAGCCGGCTGCCGGGATCCTGGCGGCCAGCATACCCGCACTGGGATCCTGACCAGGGCTGGATTAAGGGCCACATGGGCCTGGAGCTGAAAATTTTCAAGGGCCTATACTGAGAAGGGGAGGAGCTGTGACCACTGCTGTGTGGGTGTGGCCAATACATTAGTGTGTACACCCATTACACAATGGGGGTGATTCCGAGTTGATTGCAGCATCAAGTTTGTTAGCAATTGGGCAAAACCATGAGCACTGCAGGGGTGGGGGGGCAGATATAACATTTGCAGAGAGAGTTAGATTTGGGAGGGTTATTTTGTTTCTGTGCAGGGTAAATACTGGCTGCTTTATTTTCACACTGCAATTCAGATATCAGTTTGAACATCCCCCACCCAAATCTAACTCTCTCTGCACATGTTACATCTGCCACCCCCTGCAGTGCACATGGTTTTGCCCAATTGCTAACAAACTTGATGCTGCAATCAACTCAGAATTAGGCCCAATGTGCCCTGCTGTCTCCCTAAATACATTAACATAGAAAAATTGTATAATTTTGGGAGACATCGACAAAAACAACTTTAATACTTATGATTTATGATTGTTTGGACAGCTTTGCGCCTGGTCATCATCCTGCTGCCAGCACGATTGGCCTATTTTTATGTAGAGGCCTGGAGCTGGAGCTCCATCCGCCCCATTGTTAATCTGGCCCTGATCCTGACCATCGGCATACCGACAGCTGGGCTAGCTCAAATGATCCCCTTGCAGGCACGGTGTCACTCTCCCTCCAGGGGGGCTGTGGACCCCCAAGAGGGAGAATAGTTGTCGGTATGCCGGGTGTCAGGATTCCGGCGGTGGTATACTGAGCGCCGGGATCCCAACAGCCAGCATACTGAATACCACCACGCTGCACACCCTCCCTGCAAACACTGCTCATCTACAGTAAGCCTCAACCTGCACACACAACTGTCCTACACTAATGCTTAACCTGCACCCGCTCCCTGCACCTCTTCTACTCCATTATCTGTCACCCTGCATCCCTTTCTCCCTGAACACAAAGCTCTCCTACACTACCCTTTACCCAGCACCCCCTCTCTTCCAGGTAAAAAATCCAGCCATTTTTTTCAATTGTGTACCACAGTAACAAACATACTCATGGTAAGTATAAATTGGTCACAAGGTCCGCCGTAATTTTTACCCAAAAAAACCTTGTGGCCAATTGAATATGCCCATTATAGCCCTTTTCCACCAAAATCCTGAGTCTGTCCGTAAGTTTTTTACCCGGCATCATGCCGGGCCACCTCCGTTTCCACTGAACCCGGGTTAACCCAGCAAAACCTGTGGTACTCAGGCTCACAAGATGAGGTCACAGAAAGGGAACAAAAGAGAAGGGTGGGGACCAAAACAAGTGTAAAAAAATAAATAAAATGAAAATGTTATTATAATGAAAACAAATACAAAATGTGCCTAAGCAGCACCATGTTACTGTTTCTTTTAACAAATATTAGCACTTGTAAATACCAGGTGAAGTTAACTTTTCAACTGACTCGTTTCCATTGCATACCTCCCAACATGACCCTCTCCAGGAGGGACACAATGCTCTGCTTCTGGACTTTTCTCTTAATGTATGATTGCTGGCACCTGTGTTGAACAGGTAAATAGATATGAAAGGTGTTTCAGCACAGGTGATGGCAATCATACATTAAGAGAAAAGTCCAGGAACAGAGTATTCTGTCCCTCCTGGAGAGGGTCATCTTGGGAGGTATGCCATTGATCTGAATCTAAACTTATTTTGGACACTCCTAAATTGCTTATCATTTCATTATAGCAGCAATATCTATTTGAAAATATAAGCAATTATCTCATCTAGTTACATACCTCACAACATGACCCTCTCCAGGAGGGACAGAATGCTCTGCTCCTGGATTTCCCTCTTAATTTATAATTGCCATCACCTGTGGTGAAACACCTTTCTTATCCATTAACCTGTTCAACACAGGTGCCGGCAATCATAATTTAAGAGGAAAGTTTAGGAGCAGAGCATTTTGTCCATCCTGGAGGTGGGTTCATGTTGGTAGAGATGTAGTTATTGGGAGGACTTTAGGTTCATTAACATTGCCAAGGCAGAGAATCAGATGTGCAAGCACAGTACTGAGCTCAGTGGCCAGAAATTTTTCACTTTCACTTTCCTTTTCCTCCCTGGCAGGATCAATCATCAGCCTATGCATACCTCCCACCTGTCCCGGGGGGGCGCACACATCGCTGGAGATGAGTGAGGAGAATAGATGCTGTGCGCACGGGGGGAGCCTGCGTTCAGCCTCAGTGACGCATTCAAGGGATTTCCATGAGGCTCCACCCCTTTCCCTGAGGTCACGCTCCCTTCCGGCCACCCGAATGGTCCCGCTTCCCTGATCAAGAAAGTTGGGAGGTATGGCTTAAGCAATTACATGGGTCAAAAAACTCGGGTAAGAGCTGTTTCCACTGCAATGTTCCCGGGTTGCACTCGCTAAACACCTTGATCGATACCCGGGAAGAAATCCTTGGTCAGTAGACCCCGGATTTTTTCCTAGGAGCCATATTCAGTGAGCTGCATCCCATGTAGACACGGTAATTACCTGGTTTTTTTTTAGGTAGTGGAAAAGGGGTATTAGGCAGTGGCGTAACTAGAAATTTTTCTACACCAAGCCAAAACATTCTCTGCCCCCCCCCCCCCCCCCCCCCATAAGTGCCACTATCAAAGTGACAGATCTGGGTGTGTCCTTGCTGAAATGGGCGTGGCTTTGCATAAAGGGGCATGGCATTGCAGGAAAAGACTACATTATACCCCAGTTTTGCAACCTGCATGCCCAGACGTTGGCCACCACAGGAAAAAAATAATAATCCTGATTCATGCCCCTTACGTTATTTGTCATTTTTCCTCCTTATAGTAATGCCTGTTAGGCGCCGGGGTCCGCTTGATGGTCTGCGCGGCCCGGCGCCTGGCAACTAGAGACGCCGTGCACGTACAGCCGCCGGCTCCCTAGCAACGCTAGACGCCGGGCGCGCTGAGCCGCACGGACCCTAGCAACGGGGACGCCACTGGCGGACCGCGTTCCCCGTTGCTAGGCTTTAGGAAATTAAGATATTCACCTGCTCTCTGGCCGTGCAGCAAGGCAGCTGCACGGCATTTATTCTAATCAGCCTTTAGCAGCTGATTGGAGGACTCCTTGTTAAATACACTCCCAGGGCTTCTCACAGACGCCGGTAATAGCTTCCTGCATGCTGCCTTTGTTTGCTGAGAGTCTGTTTCCAGTCCTGCTGTATCCGGTCATTCCAGTCCTCAGAAGTCCGGTATTCGGGAGTTGTCATCTCATCCCAAGAGGTCGTTTGGTTCCCTGGAGTCCTGACTGATCACCGTTTTATATCCAGTGGTGTTCGTGAGTTGCGGCTCTGCCGTGTGTTGCGGCTCAGCCGCTTTACCTTTTATATTTTGTGTTTGGAGCATTTGCGGAGGGTTCCGCTTCCACAAGTCCTCTCTGGTACTCGGCGGTGCCGGGTAGGAGAATTGTACAAGTGGATATTTTGGTTGTCCTTTTCCCTGGCGGTTTCTCCGCACATATTATAGTTTTGAGTTTGCTTAGCCCCTGGCCTGGTTGTTTAGTTAGAGGGCCTCTTGTTATCACCCTGTCTCGGGTTTCCCTTTGTCTCTCATTAAGACCGGGGGGCATCGAAGTTGGGCAGACATAATCCGCCCTTCAAACGCGGCTGCCAAGGGCTCAAGAAACCATAGTCTCGCAGGGGATTTCTGACAACACGGGTGAGACAACAGAGTTAGGGCGCCAGGGGCTATTTTCCTGTCCTGCTCCCTTCCCCAGCATTCCGTTCCAGTGCTCCGGTCCTTGCCATAAGATCTCCTCTGACCAGAGTGCTGGAATCATAACATTATTACCGGCCATACCAAAACTTAAAATTAAACGGGGTTTAATTTTTTCTCATTCAGTTTTGTGAGAGTTTATCGGCCTCATGAATCCAACAGGTTTAGGGCCAAATCCTGGTCAGCTCTTAGTCAGCCAGATTCAAGAACTTACTCAGATGGTTCAGGATCTTTCTCTTCGGGTGAAGTCGCAGGAAGATCTTTTGCGAGCTTCCCCAAGGGTAGTCCCTGAACCAAAGATGCATTTGCCTGACCGTTTTTCTGGTGATAGAAAAGAGTTTTTAAATTTTAAAGAATCCTGTAAACTTTATTTTCGTTTAAGACCGACTTCCTCGGGTACTGAATCTCAGCGGGACGGGTTTATTATTTCTTTGCTCCAGAGGGATCCTCAGACCTGGGCATTTGGTTTAAGAGCAGAGGATCCGGCATTGTTGTCAGTTGACGCTTTTTTTGAGTCTTTAGGGCTCTTGTATGATGACCCTGATAGAGAGGCGTCCGCTGAAAGTCAGTTGCGCGCTCTCAGACAGGGTAGAAATCCTGCGGAGGTTTATTGTACGGAGTTTCGCCGTTGGTCGAACGACTGTGGCTGGAATGACCCAGCCCTGCGCAGTCAGTTTCGCCTCGGCTTATCAGAGTCTATAAAAGACAGTCTCCTTCAGTACCCCGCTCCTGAGACTCTCGATAAACTCATGGAGCTTTCTATTAAGATTGATCGTCGTCTCAGAGAGCTGAGGGCTGAAAAAGGAGCACCTGTAAGGTCAAGTCCGTGTGTATATTCCATTCCTGAAGACGTAGAGGAGCCCATGCAGATGGGTCTCTCCCGGCTGTCTCCTGAAGAAAGAGCCAGAAGGCAAAATTCTGGTCTTTGTCTGTACTGTGGGGGTAAGGGACATTTTGCTCGTAATTGTCCGAACAAGTCGGGAAACGCTTTGACCAGGTGAATTGTGAGGGGGTACACCTAGGTCTGCAGCTTATCTCCTCGAATAACTCCCTTTTAGTCCCAGTTAAAGTTTCCTTTGGCAGCCTCAGTTCTTCGGTGTCGGCTTTTGTTGACAGTGGAGCTGCAGGAAACTTTATGGATTTAACTTGGGCTAAGGCCTTAGGCATTCCTCAGTTACCTTTGGGTAGGTGTGTCACCATGCATGGCTTAGATGGGAGTCCGCTGTCTAATGGGATTATTTCTCTCCGTACACCTCCTGTACTACTTACAGTAGGAGCTCTACATTCCGAAAAAATCGAGTTCTTTCTTACACATTGCCCAGCAGTTCCAGTTGTTCTGGGTCACCCTTGGCTGGCCTTTCTTAATCCCACCATTGATTGGCGGTCGGGGGAGATTTCACATTGGGGTACTTTTTGTGATAAGGAATGTATCACGTTTCCAGTCAGAGTAGCAGCTATCATTCCAGAACTCATTCCGGTGGAATACCAGGAGTTTGCTGATGTTTTCTCCAAAGGCAATGCGGACATTCTGCCTCCCCATCGGCCTTATGATTGTGCTATTGAGTTAATTCCTGGTGCCGCATTGCCAAAGGGAAGATTATATGCATTATCCGGGCCAGAAACTGCGGCCTTGAATGATTATGTAAAGGAGAGCCTTGAGAAAGGATTTATTAGACCATCAAAATCTCCTTTAAGTGCAGGCTTCTTCTTTGTGGAGAAAAAGGATGGCTCGCTTAGACCTTGCATTGATTTTAGAGCCCTGAATAAGATCTCAGTTAAAAACACCTATCCTTTGCCGTTGATTTCTGTACTCTTTGATCAGTTACGTTCTGCTGTGATTTTTTCTAAAATTGACCTTAGAGGAGCGTACAACCTCATCCGAATTAAATCTGGAGATGAGTGGAAAACGGCCTTCAGTACTCAGTCGGGTCACTACGAATACCTGGTGATGCCGTTCGGCCTGTCCAATGCTCCGGCAGTTTTTCAAGACCTCATTAACGATGTGCTCCGTGACTTCCTAGGGAAATTCGTGGTCGTTTACTTAGACGACATCCTGATTTTTTCTGAATCAATGGAACAACATGTTACCCAGGTGCGTCTGGTTCTTCAAAAGTTACGTGAGAATCATTTATATGCCAAGCTGGAGAAGTGTGAGTTTCATGTCACGGAACTATCTTTTTTAGGGTACATAATTTCCCCTCAGGGATTTTCCATGGAACCAAAGAAACTCCAGGCCATCCTTAGTTGGGCGCAACCCACCAATTTAAAAGCAATTCAGCGCTTTTTAGGGTTTGCGAATTATTATAGGAGGTTCATTCATTCTTTTTCTGACCTGGTTGCTCCCATTGTAGCTCTGACAAAGAAAGGAGCGGATCCTACCAACTGGTCGCGTGATGCTGAGTTGTCCTTCCGGGCCTTGAAACAAGCCTTTGTTTTGGCTCCAGTCCTCAGACATCCTAATCCGGAATTGCCCTTTGTGGTGGAGGTTGATGCCTCGGAGGTTGGAGTGGGGGCTATCCTTTCTCAAAAGGAGCCGGAGTCTCTGGAGTTACATCCTTGTGCCTTTATGTCCAGGAAATTCTCCTCCGCTGAATCCAACTATGACGTTGGTAATCGGGAGTTACTGGCGGTAAAGTGGGCTTTCGAGGAGTGGAGGCATTGGCTGGAGGGAGCAAAACATACTATTTCGGTATTGACTGACCATAAGAACCTGCAATACATTGAATCGGCGAAGCGGCTTAATGCCCGGCAGGCACGTTGGGCATTATTTTTTACGCGTTTCAAATTTATAATCACTTTCAGGCCTGGTTCCAAGAATACTAAGGCTGATGCCCTGTCACGTAGCTTTCTTCCGGTTCACAATAACAATCCTGTTACCCCCATACTTCCATCTTCGGTCATCTGGGCGGGCCTCACACAAGATTTATTTACCCAGTTAAAACAGCTTCAACACCAAGCTCCTAGAATTACTCCTGCTGGTCGTCTTTACGTCCCTGAGTTTTTGAGAGCTACTGTTTTAACGGAATTCCATGATAACAAAGTTTCAGGGCATCCAGGAGTCTCTAAGACATTGGAGTTAGTCTCTCGCTCAGTATGGTGGCCTGGTCTTTCTAAAGACGTCAAGGAATTTGTTTATTCATGTCAGGTTTGTGCACAGCATAAGGTTCCCCGTTCCTTGCCCATCGGGCAACTTATGCCCTTAAATGTTCCTCTCAGGCCGTGGTCTCATATTTCCATGGATTTTGTGGTTGACCTTCCCCTTTCAGCCGGATTCCGAGTCATATGGGTGGTAGTGGACCGTTTTAGTAAAATGGCTCATTTTATTGCTCTTCCCCGATTGCCTTCTGCCCAAGGGTTGGCAGTTTTGTTTCTCCGCCATGTATTCAGGCTTCATGGGTTGCCTACTGATATTGTTACTGATCGGGGTCCACAATTCATCGCACAATTCTGGAAATGTTTTTGTGCCTCATTGAAGATGAAATTGTCGTTAACATCCGGTTACCACCCACAATCCAATGGGCAAACCGAACGAGTTAACCAATCATTGAAACAATATTTGCGTTTGTATTCAGCCAAACTCCAGAATGATTGGTCCGAGTTTCTTCCGTTGGCTGAATTTGCTTACAATAATTCTTGTCATTCCTCCACTAAAGAGTCTCCATTCTTTTCAGTTTTTGGTTTTCACCCCAGAGCTAATTATTTTTTTTCATCATTCCTCAGTCTCCTCGCTTACCTTAACCTCCCATCTCAGAGCCATTTGGAAAAAGGTGCACCTTGCTCTCAGAAAAGCGGCCTTTCGAGAGAAGAAATTTTCTGACAGGCTCCGACGTCCTTGCACTTTTAAGGTGGGAGATAGGGTGTGGTTGTCGACTCGCAACATCAGGCTTCGACAATCCTCGGCTAGACTGGGACCCAAATTTATTGGGCCATTTCTTATTATTAAAAGAGTCAACCCAGTTGCCTTTCGGTTACGTTTACCAAGATCTCTCAGGATTGGAAATACGTTTCATTGTTCCCTGTTGAAACAATACGTTTCTTCCAGTAGATTTCCTCGGAAGATCTCTCAGGGTAGATCTCCAGTGGATGTACAGGGACAACAGGAGTTCTTGGTAGAGAAGGTTCTCGATTCCAAATTGTCCCGAGATCGGCTGTATTTTCTGGTTCACTGGAAAGGCTATGGTCCGGAGAAAAGGTCTTGGGTCCTGGATAAGGATCTTCATACCCCGAGGCTCAAGAGGGTATTTTTTCGGGAATTTCCTCAGAAACCTGGCTTTAGGGGTTCCTTGACCCCTCCTCAAGGGGGGGGTACTGTTAGGCGCCGGGGTCCGCTTGATGGTCTGCGCGGCCCGGCGCCTGGCAACTAGAGACGCCGTGCACGTACAGCCGCCGGCTCCCTAGCAACGCTAGACGCCGGGCGCGCTGAGCCGCACGGACCCTAGCAACGGGGACGCCACTGGCGGACCGCGTTCCCTGTTGCTAGGCTTTAGGAAATTAAGATATTCACCTGCTCTCTGGCCGTGCAGCAAGGCAGCTGCACGGCATTTATTCTAATCAGCCTTTAGCAGCTGATTGGAGGACTCCTTGTTAAATACACTCCCAGGGCTTCTCACAGACGCCGGTAATAGCTTCCTGCATGCTGCCTTTGTTTGCTGAGAGTCTGTTTCCAGTCCTGCTGTATCCGGTCATTCCTGTCCTCAGAAGTCCGGTATTTGGGAGTTGTCATCTCATCCCAAGAGGTCGTTTGGTTCCCTGGAGTCCTGACTGATCACCGTTTTATATCCAGTGGTGTTCGTGAGTTGCGGCTCTGCCGTGTGTTGCGGCTCAGCCGCTTTACCTTTTAAATTTTGTGTTTGGAGCATTTGCAGAGGGTTCCGCTTCCACAAGTCCTCTCTGGTACTCGGCGGTGCCGGGTAGGAGAATTGGACAAGTGGATATTTTGGTTGTCCTTTTCCCTGGCGGTTTCTCCGCACATATTATAGTTTTGAGTTTGCTTAGCCCCTGGCCTGGTTGTTTAGTTAGAGGGCCTCTTGTTATCACCCTGTCTCGGGTTTCCCTTTGTCTCTCATTAAGACCGGGGGGCATCGAAGTTGGGCAGACATAATCCGCCCTTCAAACGCGGCTGCCAAGGGCTCAAGAAACCATAGTCTCGCAGGGGATTTCTGACAACACGGGTGAGACAACAGAGTTAGGGCGCCAGGGGCTATTTTCCTGTCCTGCTCCCTTCCCCAGCATTCCGTTCCAGTGCTCCGGTCCTTGCCATAAGATCTCCTCTGACCAGAGTGCTGGAATCATAACAATGCCCAGTATACATTATGCCACATACTGCAATGGCCCTTAGACATTCTGCCACACACAATAATGCCCATGACACAATATACCACACACCATAATGCCCCCAACACGTTATGTCACACACCGTAATGCCTGTGACACATTATGCAATGCATCGCAATGCCCGTTATACATTATGCTACACACTGCAATGCCCCTGATACATTATAGCACATACAATGCCTTTGACACATTATGACACACACCGCAATGTCCGTGATACATTATGCCACACACTGCAATGTCTGTGATACTTTATGCCACACACTGCAATGACCCTGAGACATTCCACATACCACAATGCCCGTGATATAGTATACCACACACTGTAATGCCTGTGACACATACCGCAATGCCCGTTATACCCTATGCCACACACCGCAGTGCCCGTTGTACAATATGCCACACACTGCAATGCCCCTGAGACATTATACCACAATGCCCATGATATAGTATGCCACACACCGTAATGCCTGTGACACATTATGACACACACTGCAATATCTGTGATACATTATGCCACACACTGCAATGCCTATTACACATTAAATCCTACAGTAAGGCTTCTAATTACTTTTAAATTAACTGCTCATTGCCATGGGTTTCATGCTCTTTGTTCCATGCACGGTGCCAGGGGTTTTCATGCTCAGGGTGTCATGCTCATTGCTAGGGGTTTCATGCGATAGGTGTTATGCTTGTTGCCAGAGGTATCACATGCTGGGTTTCAAGCTTGTTGCCAGGGGTTAATATTTGTTGCCAGGGGTTTCATGCACTGGGTGTCATGCTCGTTCCTAGGGGGTAATGCTTGTTGCCAGGGATTTCATGAGCTGGGTGTTGTGCTTGTAACCAGGGCGTAATGCTTGTTGCTAGGGCTGTGCTACCAGTGCCACATATGCCCCCAGTGCCAGATATTATTCCCCCACAGTGCCAGATACACATATGCCCTCAGTGCCCCATATGCCCCCCCAGTGCCAGCTACACACATACTCCCAGTGCCAAATATGCCCCCCAGTGCCAGGTACACATATACCCCCAGTGCCAAATATGCCCCCCCATTGCCAGGTACCACATATAACCCCAGTGCCAAATATGCCCTCCCAGTGACAGGTACACGTATACCCCCAGTGCCAAATATGCTCCCCCAGTGCCAGGTACACATATACCCCCAGTGCCAGGTACACATATACCCCCAGTGCCAAATATGCCCCCCCAGTGCCAGGTACACATATACCTCCAATGCCAAATATGCTCCCCCAGTGCCAGGTACACATATACTAGAGATGAGCGCCGGAAATTTTTCGGGTTTTGTGTTTTGGTTTTGGGTTCGGTTCCGCGGCCGTGTTTTGGGTTCGACCGCGTTTTGGCAAAACCTCACCGAATTTTTTTTGTCGGATTCGGGTGTGTTTTGGATTCGGGTGTTTTTTTCAAAAAACCCTAAAAAACAGCTTAAATCATAGAATTTGGGGGTAATTTTGATCCCAAAGTATTATTAACCTCAAAAAACATAATTTACACTCATTTTCAGCCTATTCTGAACACATCACACCTCACAATATTATTTTTAGTCCTAAAATTTGCACCGAGGTCGCTGTGTGAGTAAGATAAGCGACCCTAGTGGCCGACACAAACACCGGGCCCATCTAGGAGTGGCACTGCAGTGTCACGCAGGATGTCCCTTCCAAAAAACCCTCCCCAAACAGCACATGACGCAAAGAAAAAAAGAGGCGCAATGAGGTAGCTGTGTGAGTAAGATTAGCGACCCTAGTGGCCGACACAAACACCGGGCCCATCTAGGAGTGGCACTGCAGTGTCACGCAGGATGTCCCTTCCAAAAAACCCTCCCCAAACAGCACATGACGCAAAGAAAAAAAGAGGCGCAATGAGGTAGCTGACTGTGTGAGAAAGATAAGCGACCCTAGTGGCCGACACAAACACCGGGCCCATCTAGGAGTGGCACTGCAGTGTCACGCAGGATGTCCCTTCCAAAAAACCCTCCCCAAACAGCACATGACGCAAAGAAAAAAAGAGGCGCAATGAGGTAGCTGACTGTGTGAGAAAGATAAGCGACCCTAGTGGCCGACACAAACACCGGGCCCATCTAGGAGTGGCACTGCAGTGTCACGCAGGATGTCCCTTCCAAAAAACCCTCCCCAAACAGCACATGACGCAAAGAAAAAAAGAGGCGCAATGAGGTAGCTGACTGTGTGAGAAAGATAAGCGACCCTAGTGGCCGACACAAACACCGGGCCCATCTAGGAGTGGCACTGCAGTGTCACGCAGGATGTCCCTTCCAAAAAACCCTCCCCAAACAGCACATGACGCAAAGAAAAAAAGAGGCGCAATGAGGTAGCTGTGTGAGAAAGATAAGCGACCCTAGTGGCCGACACAAACACCGGGCCCATCTAGGAGTGGCACTGCAGTGTCACGCAGGATGTCCCTTCCAAAAAACCCTCCCCAAACAGCACATGACGCAAAGAAAAAAAGAGGCGCAATGAGGTAGCTGTGTGAGTAAGATTAGCGACCCTAGTGGCCGACACAAACACCGGGCCCATCTAGGAGTGGCACTGCAGTGTCACGCAGGATGGCCCTTCCAAAAAACCCTCCCCAAACAGCACATGACGCAAAGAAAAAAAGAGGCGCAATGAGGTAGCTGACTGTGTGAGTAAGATTAGCGACCCTAGTGGCCGACACAAACACCGGGCACATCTAGGAGTGGCACTGCAGTGTCACGCAGGATGTCCCTTCCAAAAAACCCTCCCCAAACAGCACATGACGCAAAGAAAAAAAGAGGCGCAATGAGGTAGCTGTGTGAGTAAGATTAGCGACCCTAGTGGCCGACACAAACACCGGGCCCATCTAGGAGTGGCACTGCAGTGTCACGCAGGATGTCCCTTCCAAAAAACCCTCCCCAATCAGCACATGATGCAAAGAAAAAGAAAAGAAAAAAGAGGTGCAAGATGGAATTATCCTTGGGCCCTCCCACCCACCCTTATGTTGTATAAACAAAACAGGACATGCACACTTTAACCAACCCATCATTTCAGTGACAGGGTCTGCCACACGACTGTGACTGATATGACGGGTTGGTTTGGACCCCCCCCAAAAAAGAAGCAATTAATCTCTCCTTGCACAAACTGGCTCTACAGAGGCAAGATGTCCACCTCATCTTCACCCTCCGATATATCACCGTGTACATCCCCCTCCTCACAGATTATCAATTCGTCCCCACTGGAATCCACCATCTCAGCTCCCTGTGTACTTTGTGGAGGCAATTGCTGCTGGTCAATGTCTCCGCGGAGGAATTGATTATAATTCATTTTAATGAACATCATCTTCTCCACATTTTCTGGATGTAACCTCGTACGCCGATTGCTGACAAGGTGAGCGGCGGCACTAAACACTCTTTCGGAGTACACACTTGTGGGAGGGCAACTTAGGTAGAATAAAGCCAGTTTGTGCAAGGGCCTCCAAATTGCCTCTTTTTCCTGCCAGTATAAGTACGGACTGTGTGACGTGCCTACTTGGATGCGGTCACTCATATAATCCTCCACCATTCTATCAATGTTGAGAGAATCATATGCAGTGACAGTAGACGACATGTCCGTAATCGTTGTCAGGTCCTTCAGTCCGGACCAGATGTCAGCATCAGCAGTCGCTCCAGACTGCCCTGCATCACCGCCAGCGGGTGGGCTCGGAATTCTGAGCCTTTTCCTCGCACCCCCAGTTGCGGGAGAATGTGAAGGAGGAGATGTTGACAGGTCGCGTTCCGCTTGACTTGACAATTTTGTCACCAGCAGGTCTTTCAACCCCAGCAGACCTGTGTCTGCCGGAAAGAGAGATCCAAGGTAGGCTTTAAATCTAGGATCGAGCACGGTGGCCAAAATGTAGTGCTCTGATTTCAACAGATTGACCACCCGTGAATCCTTGTTAAGCGAATTAAGGGCTGCATCCACAAGTCCCACATGCCTAGCGGAATCGCTCCGTGTTAGCTCCTTCTTCAATGCCTCCAGCTTCTTCTGCAAAAGCCTGATGAGGGGAATGACCTGACTCAGGCTGGCAGTGTCTGAACTGACTTCACGTGTGGCAAGTTCAAAGGGCATCAGAACCTTGCACAACGTTGAAATCATTCTCCACTGCACTTGAGACAGGTGCATTCCATCTCCTATATCGTGCTCAATTGTATAGGCTTGAATGGCCTTTTGCTGCTCCTCCAACCTCTGAAGCATATAGAGGGTTGAATTCCACCTCGTTACCACTTCTTGCTTCAGATGATGGCAGGGCAGGTTCAGTAGTTTTTGGTGGTGCTCCAGTCTTCTGTACGTGGTGCCTGTACGCCGAAAGTGTCCCGCAATTTTTCTGGCCACCGACAGCATCTCTTGCACGCCCCTGTCGTTTTTTAAAAAATTCTGCACCACCAAATTCAAGGTATGTGCAAAACATGGGACGTGCTGGAATTTGCCCATATTTAATGCACACACAATATTGCTGGCGTTGTCCGATGCCACAAATCCACAGGAGAGTCCAATTGGGGTAAGCCATTCCGCGATGATCTTCCTCAGTTGCCGTAAGAGGTTTTCAGCTGTGTGCGTATTCTGGAAAGCGGTGATACAAAGCGTAGCCTGCCTAGGAAAGAGTTGGCGTTTGCGAGATGCTGCTACTGGTGCCGCCGCTGCTGTTCTTGCGGCGGGAGTCCATACATCTACCCAGTGGGCTGTCACAGTCATATAGTCCTGACCCTGCCCTGCTCCACTTGTCCACATGTCCGTGGTTAAGTGGACATTGGGTACAACTGCATTTTTTAGGACACTGGTGAGTCTTTTTCTGACGTCCGTGTACATTCTCGGTATCGCCTGCCTAGAGAAGTGGAACCTAGATGGTATTTGGTAACGGGGGCACACTGCCTCAATAAATTGTCTAGTTCCCTGTGAACTAACGGCGGATACCGGACGCACGTCTAACACCAACATAGTTGTCAAGGACTCAGTTATCCGCTTTGCAGTAGGATGACTGCTGTGATATTTCATCTTCCTCGCAAAGGACTGTTGAACAGTCAATTGCTTACTGGAAGTAGTACAAGTGGGCTTACGACTTCCCCTCTGGGATGACCATCGACTCCCAGCGGCAACAACAGCAGCGCCAGCAGCAGTAGGCGTTACACGCAAGGATGCATCGGAGGAATCCCAGGCAGGAGAGGACTCGTCAGACTTGCCAGTGACATGGCCTGCAGGACTATTGGCATTCCTGGGGAAGGAGGAAATTGACACTGAGGGAGTTGGTGGGGTGGTTTGCGTGAGCTTGGTTACAAGAGGAAGGGATTTACTGGTCAGTGGACTGCTTCCGCTGTCACCCAAAGTTTTTGAACTTGTCACTGACTTATTATGAATGCGCTGCAGGTGACGTATAAGGGAGGATGTTCCGAGGTGGTTAACGTCCTTACCCCTACTTATTACAGCTTGACAAAGGGAACACACGGCTTGACACCTGTTGTCCGCATTTCTGGTGAAATACCTCCACACCGAAGAGCTGATTTTTTTGGTATTTTCACCTGGCATGTCAACGGCCATATTCCTCCCACGGACAACAGGTGTCTCCCCGGGTGCCTGACTTAAACAAACCACCTCACCATCAGAATCCTCCTGGTCAATTTCCTCCCCAGCGCCAGCAACACCCATATCCTCCTCATCCTGGTGTACTTCAACACTGACATCTTCAATCTGACTATCAGGAACTGGACTGCGGGTGCTCCTTCCAGCACTTGCAGGGGGCATGCAAATAGTGGAAGGCGCATGCTCTTCACGTCCAGTGTTGGGAAGGTCAGGCATCGCAAACGACACAATTGGACTCTCCTTGTGGATTTGGGATTTCAAAGAACGCACAGTTCTTTGCGGTGCTTTTGCCAGCTTGAGTCTTTTCAGTTTTCTAGCGAGAGGCTGAGTGCTTCCATCCTCATGTGAAGCTGAACCACTAGCCATGAACATAGGCCAGGGCCTCAGCCGTTCCTTGCCACTCCGTGTGGTAAATGGCATATTGGCAAGTTTACGCTTCTCCTCCGACAATTTTATTTTAGGTTTTGGATTCCTTTTTTTTCTGATATTTGGTGTTTTGGATTTGACATGCTCTGTACTATGACATTGGGCATCGGCCTTGGCAGACGACGTTGCTGGCATTTCATCGTCTCGGCCATGACTAGTGGCAGCAGCTTCAGCACGAGGTGGAAGTGGATCTTGATCTTTCCCTAATTTTGGAACCTCAACTTTTTTGTTCTCCATATTTTATAGGCAGAACTAAAAGGCACCTCAGGTAAACAATGGAGATGGATGGATTGGATACTAGTATACAATTATGGACGGACTGCCACGGTTAGGTGGTATAAAAAAACCACGGTTAGGTGGTATATATTATAATAATAATACAATTATGGATGGACGGACTGCCTGCCGACTGCCGACACAGAGGTAGCCACAGCCGTGAACTACCGCACTGTACACTGGTTGATAAAGAGATAGTAGTATACTCGTAACAACTAGTATGACACTATGACGACGGTATAAAGAATGAAAAAAAAACCACGGTTAGGTGGTATATATTATAATAATAATACAATTATGGATGGACGGACTGCCTGCCGACTGCCGACACAGAGGTAGCCACAGCCGTGAACTACCGCACTGTACACTGGTTGATAAAGAGATAGTAGTATACTCGTAACAACTAGTATGACACTATGACGACGGTATAAAGAATGAAAAAAAAACCACGGTTAGGTGGTATATATTATAATAATAATACAATTATGGATGGACGGACTGCCTGCCGACTGCCGACACAGAGGTAGCCACAGCCGTGAACTACCGCACTGTACACTGGTTGATAAAGAGATAGTAGTATACTCGTAACAACTAGTATGACACTATGACGACGGTATAAAGAATGAAAAAAAAAACCACGGTTAGGTGGTATATATTATAATAATAATACAATTATGGATGGACGGACTGCCTGCCGACTGCCGACACAGAGGTAGCCACAGCCGTGAACTACCGCACTGTACACTGGTTGATAAAGAGATAGTAGTATACTCGTAACAACTAGTATGACACTATGACGACGGTATAAAGAAAGAAAAAAAAATACCACAGTTAGGTGGTATATATTATAATAATAATACAATTATGGATGGACGGACTGCCTGCCGACTGCCGACACAGAGGTAGCCACAGCCGTGAACTACCGCACTGTACACTGGTTGATAAAGAGATAGTAGTATACTCGTAACAACTAGTATGACACTATGACGACGGTATAAAGAATGAAAAAAAAACCACGGTTAGGTGGTATATATTATAATAATAATACAATTATGGATGGACGGACTGCCTGCCGACTGCCGACACAGAGGTAGCCACAGCCGTGAACTACCGCACTGTACACTGGTTGATAAAGAGATAGTAGTATACTCGTAACAACTAGTATGACACTATGACGACGGTATAAAGAATGAAAAAAAAACCACGGTTAGGTGGTATATATTATAATAATAATACAATTATGGATGGACGGACTGCCTGCCGACTGCCGACACAGAGGTAGCCACAGCCGTGAACTACCGCACTGTACACTGGTTGATAAAGAGATAGTAGTATACTCGTAACAACTAGTATGACACTATGACGGTATAAAGAATGAAAAAAAAACCACGGTTAGGTGGTATATATTATAATAATAATACAATTATGGATGGACGGACTGCCTGCCGACTGCCGACACAGAGGTAGCCACAGCCGTGAACTACCGCACTGTACACTGGTTGATAAAGAGATAGTAGTATACTCGTAACAACTAGTATGACACTATGACGACGGTATAAAGAAAGAAAAAAAAATACCACGGTTAGGTGGTATATATTGTAATACAATTATGGATGGACGGACTGCCTGCCGAGTTCCGACTGCCGACACAGAGGTAGCCACAGCCGTGAACTACCGCACTGTACTGTGTCTGCTGCTAATATAGACTGGTTGATAAAGAGATAGTATACAATACATACAACAATATACTACTATACTGGTGGTCAGGCACTGGTCACCACTAGTCACACTGGCAGTGGCACTCCTGCAGCAAAAGTGTGCACTGTTTAATTTTAAATTAATATAATATTATGTACTCCTGGGGGCTCCTGCTATAACAACCTGCAGTGCTCCCCAGTCTCCCCCACAATTATTATAAGCTTTGCCTTTTATACATTGATGTGCAGCACACTGGGCTGAGCTGAGTGCACACAGACTGAGTCACACTGTGTGACTGGCTGCTGCTGTGTATCGTTTTTTTTCAGGCAGAGAACGGATATAGCAGAGAACGGATATATTATATTAAAATAAATAAAAGTTAACTAACAACAACTGCACTGGTCACTGTGGTAAACTCTGTCTGACTCTGCACAATCTCTCTCTCTCTTCTAATCTAATTTCTAATGGAGAGGACGCCAGCCACGTCCTCTCCCTATCAATCTCAATGCACGTGTGAAAATGGCGGCGATGCGCGGCTCCTTATATAGAATCCGAGTCTCGCGAGAATCCGACAGCGTCATGATGACGTTCGGGCGCGCTCGGGTTAACCGAGCAAGGCGGGAGGATCCGAGTCTGCTCGGACCCGTGAAAAAAACATGAAGTTCGTGCGGGTTCGGTTTCAGAGAAACCGAACCCGCTCATCTCTAACATATACCCCCCCAGTGCCAAATATGCCCCCCCCCATATGCTACCCAGAGAAGGCGACTGACTGAGTTTGAACAGCGATATTCTGTTTTTTTCCCCTTCCCAAATAAAAGTACTAAGGGCCTTATTCAACTATTTTAAGTCAGTCTTTTAACAAGATTGGGAGCATTTGTATGGCATATAGCAGTCGGGGGAAAACTATCATCTTGATTAGGTGGCATCTACCTACATAAGACAGTGAAAAGTATCTCCAGGATTGGATGTCTGACAGTGTGCGAGTAATTAACCCAGGGAAATTAGCTTTATATAAGTCTGCTGGTTTCAATGGTATGTAGAGGCCCAGGTATACTAGGTAAGAGTCTGTCCACAAAAAAGGAAATTCGTCCGACCAATTCTTCTTTGTACCTACGTGGAGCACTAATGCTTTAGTCTTTGATTTATTTATAAGAAAGCCAGAGACGCTTTCCTAATCATTTAATATCCGTAAGAAACCTGGGAATGCTTCCTGAGGGTTCTTAAAATATAAAAGAAGGTCGTCGGCATAAGCCGAGACTTTTAGTACATGTGATCCTATGTCTATGCCACTCCAATGGGTGTGAAGATGAAACAATCTGATTAGAGGGTCAATTGCTAAGTTAAATAATAAGGGGGATAGCGGGCAACTTTGCCTAGTACTATGAAACAAGGTGAAATTAGATGTATTTAGGTCATTAATGGTTAAGAAGGCTGCGGGAGAGGCATATAAGGTACAAAAGAAAGTAATAAATCCTACGCCAAAATTGTGCATGTGCATCACACGAAGCAAATGTGCCCACGACACCCTGTCAAAGGCTTTGGGGGTAATTCAGATCTGATCGCAGCAGCAAATTTGTTAGCAGATGGGCAAAGCAATGTGCACTGCAGGGGGGGCAGATATAACATGTGCAGAGAGTTAAGGCCAGTACTCACGGCCCAATTTGGGAGAGATGTGTGCTGAGCGAACCGCTCAGCACACATCTCTTCCACTGCTCAGCACAGCGCGATGTGTGCTGAGCGTGCGGGGGTAGACGGGGGGTGGGGCGCTCATTGAAATGAGCGACCTGCTAGATTGGCCTGCCTGGCCTGCACGGCAGGCCAATCTAGCACCTGCGATAGCGATGCGCGGGGCTGCACATCGCTATCGCTGTGGGAGGAACACACGGAGCGATCATGCTTAAAATCTAAGCAATCTAGTCAGATTGCTTAGATTTTAAGCAGCGATCGCTCCGTGAGTACCCCCCTTTAGATTTGGGCGGGATGTGTGCAATCTGAAACCTAAATTGCAGCGTAAAAATAAAGCAGCCAGTATTTACTCTGCACAGAAACAAAATAACCCACCCAAATCTAACTCTCCCTGCACATGTTATATCTGCCCCCCCCTGCAGTGCACATGATTTTTCCCAACTGCTAACAAATTTGCTGCTGCGATCAGATCTGAATTAGGCCCTTTATCTGCATCACAGCTAACTAGGAGGGATTTGCCGTCAGGGTCAGACATGGACTGAGTCAGGGTGGCTACCACCTGTCATATATTATGAACTGAGGAACGACCTTTTATAAATCCTGTTTGGGAGGGGTATAGCAATGTAGGTAGTACTATTTGAAGCCTTTGTGCTATAATAGCTGTCAGTAAATTAAGATCTTGGTTTAATAGGGATATGGGGCGATATGATTTTACTAATGTGGGGTCCTTACCAGGTTTTGATAAGATTATAATCCTGGCCTGATTGAAATCAGAAGAGGGGTTTTACCCTGAAAGTATGGAATCAAATAAATTCAGTAGGTGGGGTAGCAGGTGTGGGGATAACATTTTGTAATATTCAGCGCCCAACCCGTCAGGGCCTGGGGCTTTGCCATTAGCCAATCTGCGGATAGCGGAGCTAAGTTCTCGGTCCGAGATAGGGTCTACTAGAGCTTTGCCTTCGGCTTTAGTCAAACTCTGAACTTCAGCTTTCCTAATAAAATCCATGCCTAGGGAAGGACTATCAGGGAGAGCGGTATAGAGGCGTTTGTAGTAATCTAAAAAGGACCTTTCTATGTCAGAAGCTGACGTTAGCTGCCCTGTGTCAGAGATGTTTTTGGTATATGTACCCACGGCCGTTGGCTTCGAACTACAGACGCCAATAATTTGCCAGCTTTATTACCCCACCTAAAGTAACGATTCCTTTGATGGTCTAAAGAATACTGCACCTTTTCCATACATAAGGAATCATACATTGATTTTGTATCGACATATAGCTGGTGATTCTCTGAGGTGTCATTGTGCAAAACATTGGAGTAAGAATTAGAAACCTCTAAACTAAGCTCTTGCAACCTTTTATTCAGAGCCTTATGTTTAGCTGCAACATATGCGATAACGTGGCCCCTAAGTACCGGTTTGGATGCCGCCCAAAACAAGTTGATATCATCTGAATGTTGGATATTATCATCCACATAGTTTAAGAAATGTTGTTCCAGGGACAGCTTGAAATACGGCGAGTCTACTAGATACGAAGGGAACCTCCAATTGAAAGAAAGTAGTTTGAGGGAGGGAAGCTGTAATGTGAACCACGTTGGGGCGTTGTCAGAGATAGCAATAGTCTCAATTTTTGAACAATGTACTCTGTTTAACAGGGAAGTAGGAATGAGCCAATAATCAATTCTAGTGGACGTGTGGTGCGGATGTGAATAAAAGGTGTATTCTCTCCCTACTCGGTGTTGAAACCTCCAGGGGTCAGAGAGATTCAATGAATTCATTAATAAGGCAAGAGCTGTCGGTGGCGTGTTACGAGTGACGTTATGTGACTTGTCCAACGACTGATTTAAGGTGGTGTTGAAATCACCTCCGCCCAGTCTTGTAATCTGACATAAACATCCGTAAAAAAGGCACTATTCGGGCCAGTTGGGACATACAGCGTGAAATTGTATATACTTCCCCCTCCATTTGTAGTTTAAAAAAAAATAAAGCGCCCTTCTGGATCACACAACTTATCTAGAACTGTGTATTTTAAAGATTTGTTGATAAAAAGGAGCACCCCGCGCCGTTTGGCGGTATAAGAGGCGGAAACATAATCAGAGAACCAAACATCTCTAAGAGTATTGTGGTCCCCGTCTCTCCAGTGTGTTTCTTGCAGTACTGCAATATCCGGTTTGAACCGTTTTAAATGTTGCAGTACTTTCTTCCGATTTAGCGGGGTATTAAGGCCTTCAATATTCCATGATAGAAATCTATGTGTTCCCGTTGAGTGAGCATCGCAGTTTGTGTGTGTGCCATCTTAACCGATGCCCAATCTTGGAAACACAAAATCAGGGTCATACAGAGAAAAGACAATTCCCCACGTCCCAGCCTGCAGGGGAACCATCCAAAAAGAAAACACACACACCTTGAGTATAAATGGAGAAACTAAATAACAAATACATGATGCAGTCCTAATAATTTTTTCAATTTTACAAACCCAAACGGACAGCCGGAAAGGCTGAACCTGTACACCAATAAATGCACTGAATTGAAATATGAAAGGAGGAAGGAAAAGGAAAAATTAGGGAATAGTAAAGCCTTCGACAGAAGGACAGTAGGGGAAAAAAAAAAGAAAAACATTTGAACCGCAGTAATTCAAACCCGTAACAATATGAAAATAGCAAAAAAAATATGATCTTTAAAGGAAAGAGTCATCATTATCAATCCTATATTCATTACAGTTCACGAAATAGAAGTTATACTTACGAACTTTGTCAATCCATGCCATCAGATGGAGTAGCCGGTCTGTTTGAGAGTGAAGCAAGGAATCAGCGTGTGATACAGATTCAAAGAAATAATGCTTGCCATCATGTTGAACTCTCAATTTGGCCGGATAGAGGAGCGTAAAAGTGAACGCCCGCTTCACATAAGCATTACTAACGGGGGAGAACTCTTTCCTTTTTATCGTCACCTGGTAAGAGAAGTCCTGGAACAAGAGGAGCCTATCACCTTCATAATTCAAATCACGGGATTTTCTGTAGGCTTCCAGCATGCAGACTTTATCGGTGTAATTTAAGAATTTAAAGATGACTGGTCTGGGTCTGCGACGATCAGTCTGGCGATTCTGGCCAATGCGGTACACTCTTTCAATTAGCATGTTGGCAGAGGCAGGTAAACACTTAAATTCCCTTGGCAGCCACATAGAAACTAGGTCCATCAGATCTCTCTGCTTGACCGATTCAGGAAGACCAATCAGACGGAGGTCGTTACGAAAATTCCTGTTCTCGAGATCTTCCAATTTATCTTGTATTGCTACAAGAGAGGCTTCTTGGGAAGCAATGGTGGCTTTTGCTGTAATGAGGTCATCTTCAACATTGGAGATGCGTTGTTCTGCCTCCTCAAAGCAGACTCCATGTTCCTTCAGTTGGGTCACTGCCAAGTCAATGGCATCCTTTAGGCCAGCCAGTTTCTTGTCGAGTAAGGACGACAATATATCAGACATCTCTTGGGCTTTAGCAAAGGAAGCTGAGCTATACACTGAAGGATCAAGCACTCCTTGGGACTCATCATCCCGAACAGGAGAGGACGGTGGACTTGTCCTCACTGTAATAGTGGCCCTAGTTTCTCGTGTTTTTGCAGCTGTCCCTCCTTTTCATCCCCTCTGCGACTTGGCCACAAATTTATCCATGTTAATTAGAGATAAGTGAGGCAGTACAAGTGTAGGATGGCCTCCTAGAACAAATCCGCACCACAAGGAAAACAGCTATATGAAGCAGGAAGCGTAGTGACCTGACCAGCAGGAGGCAATATGCCATTGTTGGGGAGCTGAGATCCAATAGGAGCAGGCAACAATAGACTGATGTGTATGTATATAATCACCTATAATTGGAGAGGCAATGTGCTGGATCCCAGTTCCTAAGACAACAGTGGTGCAGTGGCAATATAGAGAGGAGCAGAGGCAGTAAGATGTCACCCGCAGGGTAAGGTGTAAGCAGGTCTTGTGGGGTAAGCGGGTGGGTGCCCAAGGCTGCCACTGTGAGGCACAGAGCTGTCGACACAAATGTCACTTAGAAATGAAGAAGCAGGTTGCTATGTCCCAGCCCCCAGTACAGCAGGGGAGCAGTGGTGATATGGAAAGGGGTGCTGGTAGCAGGATGGCACCCACAAAATGAAGTGTGAGCAGTTCCAGTGGAGTGTGTGGGTGCCCAAGGCTGTCTCTGGAAGGCACTGAGCTGCAGACACAATCCTCACTTAAAAGTGAGGAGGCAGGGTATTGTGTCTCTGTGTTTACTATAGCAGCGGTGTGATGATAGTATGAGGAGGGACAAGGGCTGTGAGCCAGCACCCACAGCGCGGCTCTCACACAGGCGCCGCGTGACCAGCACAGACAGAGCGGCGGGGGAGCCGGAGTTGAGCGGAGATCCTGTGCAGCAATAACGGGATGTCGTGTTGCTGCGGCTCTCACCTTGGTCTGGAGGAAGGTAGGTGGTAGCTCAGCGGAGCGGATTGATAGCGGGAGCGTGGGGGGAGACTGGGCTATGAGATGGTGCCCGTCATGTGATGTCCCTCCGGACGCTTAGATTCCGGTGCATACGGGGCGGTGGGGAGCTGGGAAACCGCAGCCTCTTGCCCACCTCTATCTCTGGTGCCCATAGGTGGAGGATGCCGGCACTGATCCTCGCGTTGACAGATGTATTTACTGTTGTTCGTAACTAGACACTTTAGTGCTGTGTGCAAGAATCAGCATCGGTGCCCCCCCATATACAAATCAGGGCCAGTGCATGCCGTAGGCATGTGTCAAAAATATAGGGACGTGGCTTCATGGGGAAGGGGTGTGACCACAAAATAATACTAATTCATATTACGCTGTACAGAAGTCTTCATTATTCAAATTACGCTGCACAGTAGTGCCACTTACACACATTACACCAGGTAGAGCCCTTTTTATACATTTCGCCAGGTAGAGCCCCATTTTACACAGTACGGCAGGTAGAGCCCCTATCACACATTATGCCAGGTAGAATCCCCTTTTACACAGTATGGCAGGTAGAGTCAGTGCTGCAAGTATGGCGGTACAGGGTGGTACGGCGTACCGGTAAGAAATTCCCAGCTGGTACGCCGTACCATCCACCATACCTGCATCCTGCTGGCTGCTATGTGAGGAGAGGAGAGCGCAGCACCTCTCCTGCTCCTCAATTCTCTGTGATGTCCGGTCTCCGGCGGCTGCGGTGGGGTGAATCTGAATAAGGCACCGGTTTGCTAGCCAATCAGTGCTCGTGGAACAGCAGCCTGATTGCCTGCCGGTCCATGAGCTCCGATTGGCTAATGAACCGGCGCCTCATTTGAGATACCCGCCGCCGGAGACCAGACTTCACGAGCATTGAGGGGCAGGAGAGGCGTGCACACAGCAGTTACAGTGGCAGCGGTGAGCAGTGGGGGGGCACTCTTGGGCAATGTATATCTGGCACTGCGGGGGCATTTGTGTATCTGGCACTGTGGGGCAATGTATATTTGACAATGTGGGGGCATTTGTGTATCTGGCACTGTGAGGCAACGTATGTCTGGCTCTGTGGGGGCATTTGTGTATCTGGCACTGTGGGGGCATTTGTGTATCTGGCACTGTGAGGGCAATGTATATCTGACACAGGGGGCATTTTTGTATCTGGCACTGTGGAGCAATTTATATCTGACACTTTGGGGTTATTTGTTTATCTGGCACTGTGGGGGCATCTGTGTATCTGGCACTGTGGGGGCATTTGTGTATATGGCACTGTGGGGGCATTTGTATACAGTATCTGGCACTGTGGGGGCATTTGTGTATCTGGCACTGTGGATCAATGTATATCTGGCACTGTGGGGGCATTTGTGTATCTGGCACTGTGGGGCAATGTATATCTGACACTGTGGGGGCATTTGTGTATCTGGCACTGTGGGTCAATGTATATCTAGCACTGTGGGTGCATTTGTGTATCTGGCACTGTGGGGCAAAGTGTATCTGGCACTGTGGGGCAATGTGTATCTGACACTGTGGGGGCATTTGTGTATCCGACACGGTGGGGGCATTTGTGTATCTGACACTCTGGGGCAATGTGTATCTGACACTGTGGGGCAATGTATATCTGGCACTGTGGGGGCATTTTTGTATCTGGCACTGTGGGGCAATATATAGCTGACACTGGGGCATTTGTATATCTGGCACTGTGGGGGCATTTGTGTATCTGGCACTGTGGTGACAATGTGTATCTGGCACTGTGGGGGCATTTGTGTATCTGACACTCTGGGGCAATGTGTATCTAGCACTGTGGGGCAATCTATATCTGGCACTGTGGGGCAATGTATATCTGCCACTGTGGGGCATTGTGTATCTGGCACTATTGGGGTCATATGTGTATCTGGCCCCCATATAAGTCTATCATGCCCCCATGTTCATTGGTCACGCCCCATGTGGCATTTTGCCACACCCATTTTTTTGGCGCGTGCACACAGTTCCTATAAGACATTTTTTCTACTTGCACCAATGGGTAGAGTCAACTTGTACACAGTACGGCAGGCAGAGTCCCCTTTTACACATTACAGCAGGCAGAACCGCTGTCACATATTACGCCAGGTAGAGCTCCATTTTACACATCACTCCAGGTAGAGCCCCTATCACACCTTATGCCAGGTAAAGTCCCCTTTTACACAGTATGACAGGCAGAGTCCCCTTTTACACAGTACGGGGAGGGAGGGAGAGAGGGAGTGGGAGAGAGAGAGAAAGCGAGAGAGGAAATGAATTAATTATACTTACCCTTGACTAGCCAGCAGGCCTCTCTATCCTGCTCTACGTTGCACTTTTCGCAGTGCAGGGCATTGTGGGTGGGCTGGGAGAGAAGTCATCTCTCCCAGCATACATGGGGAGTGGAGGGGAAGCTGCAGCGCTGCCCGGCTACTTATGTGAAAAGAGGTAGCTGGGCAAAGCAGTTGAGGCTGAGTGGGGACGCGGGCCGGCCCCCACAGTGCGGCGGAGCGGCCAGGTGGGTGTTGCCGGTGGTCCTGCGCCATGTGCCAGGCACCACTGACACACACCTAGTTACGGCCCTGAATACCCTGTATATATGTTATAACACTACACAGCTGTCCCCTGTACATATAACACTACACAGCTACAGTACCTCCCACCACACTAAACACCTGTCATCACTCCCCTGTACATATTACACTAAACACCTGTCTACTCCTCAATGGAAGCCATGTACTCAGCTGGCCACAAAGGCTGCTACTGAGCATGTGGAAGTCATCTAGAGACTGTGGGATATATATACTAAAGTGCAGGTTTTTAAATGTGGAGATGTTGCCCATAGCAACCAGATTCTATTATCTTCTAGAAGATGCTAGATAAATGATAAGTAGAATCTGATTGGTTGCTATGGGCAAGATCTCCATATTTGAAAAGCCACACTTTAGTAAAAATAACCCTGTGCGAGAGAGGGCACAGTGGGAGACAGCAATCTTCCATTTAGCTCCAGTGAGACCTGAGATTACCTGCTGATATAACAGCTCTTCGAGCATTCGGCACAGCTACCAATTGCCTACATACTCCCAGCGGCTGGTAAACTGTATGACACCCTGCTGCAGTGAGTACAATTATACTGGTTTTATCTTCAACTAGCTGTACTACTCGTTCTTCGCACGGGAGTTTCTGATTTTCACAGTTGTAAATATTGTGTTAAAAATTTGGTAAATCTATAGAACTGTAAATTTGAGACCTCTTAATGTAATAAATATTAAAACATGGTTCTTGGCGTTACTCGAGGAGCACCCGTAGCAGATACGGTAAAAAGTGACAGGACCATTTTTGTAGTTGATTCTATTCTATTCACTGGAGATGCAATCCAAATTTTGATCCTATGTCCATTGGGGCATTATTGTTCCCGCTACGCAAGCCACTCATCGGTAATGACGTCATTATGTCAACCCCCTTTTCATCCCCTTTGGGGAGGTTTTTTACAATTCTAATTATGTAGTTCCCTATTTTCCACATGCAGAATACCTTTGTTAAATTTCATCCTCCTAACATATTGGGAAGTAAGAGAATTAGTGATGAGTGAGGGAGTGAGGGAGTGAGTGAGTGAGTGAGTGAGTGAGGGCTTTCACATTTTTATAGTTTATTAAATTGTACACACTGGAGGTGTAATCCAAATTTTGATCTGATTGTCCATTATTGTTCACACAACACAAGCCACACATCGGTAATGATGTCATTATGTCAACCCCCTTTTCAACCCCCAGTCAGTGAGTGAGTGAGGGTTTTCGCATCTACAGATGGAGCTGTGCTCCATCGCATACCAACCCTCCCGGCGTGACTAGGCGATCCGTCCGCCTAGTCACGCCAGGAGCGCACAGAGACGCTCCCATTCTAGGCATACCCAGGCACAGATGATTAGCGTGGCTCCATCTGTATATATATATATACATACACACACACACACACACACACTGGGGCAAAAAAGTATTTGGACAGCCACCGATTGTGCAAGTTGACCCACTTAAAAAGATGAGAGAGGTCTGTAATTTCCATCATAGGTGCACTTCAACTGTGAGAGACAGAATCTGAAAAAAAAAAAAACAGGAAATCACATTGTATGATTTTTAAACAATTTATTTGTATATTCTTGCGGAAAATAAATATTTGGACAATCATAAAGTTTAACTCAATACTTTGTAATATAACCTCGGTTGGCAATTACAGAGGTCAAACGTTTCCTGTAGTTCTTGACAAGGTTTATACACAATGTCGCAGGTATTTTGGCCCACTTTTCCATGCAGATCTTCTCTAGATCTGTCATGTTTTGGGGCTGTCGCCGGGCAACACGGACTTTCAACTCCCTCCATAGATTTTCTATTGGGTTGAGGTCTACAGACTGGCTGGGCCACTCCACGACATTGAAATGCTTCTTACGGAGACACTCCTTAGTTGCCTGGGCGGTGTGTTTGGGGTCATTGTCATGATGGAAGACCCAGCCACGTTCCATCTTCAATGCTCTTACTGAGGGAAGGAGGTTTTGGCCCAAAATCTGACAATACATGGCCCCATTCATCATCTCCTTAATACGGATCAGTCGTCTTGTTCCCTTTGCAGAAAAGCAGCCCCAAAGCATGATGTTTCCACCCCCATGATTCACAGTGGGTATGGTGTTCTTGGGATGCCATTCATCATTCTTCTCCCTCCAAACACAGCGAGTGTAGTTTATACCAAAAAGTTTGATGTTGCTCTCATCTGACCACATTACATTCTCCCAATCCTCCTCTGGATCATCCAGATGGTCACTGGCAAACTTTAGACGGGCCTGGACATGTGCTGGCTTAATCAGGGGGACCTTTCTGGCGCTGCATGATTTCAATCCATGACGACGTAGTGTGTTACTAATGGTAACCTTTGTGACTGTGGTCTCAGCTCTCTTGAGGTCATTGACCAGGTGCCCCCGTGTAGTTCTGGGCTGATTCCTCACCGTTCTCAAGATCATTGATACCCCATGAGGTGAGATCTTGCATGGAGCCCCAGGTCGAGGGAGATTGTCAGTGGTCTTGTATTTCTTCCAATTTTTAATAATTGTGCCAACAGTTGATCTCTTCTCACCAAGCTGCTTGCCTATTGTCGAGTAGCTCATCCCAGCCTTGTGCAGCTCTACAATTTTGTCCCTGGTGTCCTTAGACAGCTCTCTGGTCTTGGCCATGGTGGAGAGGTAGCAGTCTGACTGTTTGAGGGTGTGGAAAGGTGTCTTTTATATGGATAACCAGTTCAAACAGGTGCCATTAATACAGGTAACGAGTGGAGGATAGAAGAGCTTTTTAAAGAAGAAGTAACAGGTCTGTGAGAGCCAGAAATCTTGCTGCTTGGTAGGTGTAGAAAGGGGGGAACCTGGATTGCACATCCTATTACTAAATATATCAAGAGGTGCTATCATGCTGAGGCTTCCAACAGTGGCGTAACTAGAAATTTTTCTCCCCCAAGCCAAAAAATTCTTCGGCGCCCCCCCCATAATTGGCACTAGTAAAGGGACAAATATGCGTGCGCCTTCGGCGCGCGCCGCCAAAAAGGGGTGTGTGGCTTAGTTGAAATGGGCGTGGCTTCACATAAAGGGGCGTGGCATTGCAGGAAAAGACTACCTTATACCCCAGTTTTGCAACCTGCACGCCCACACGTTAGCCACCACAGGAAAGAAAAATAATCCTGATTCATGCCCCTTACATTATTTGTCATTTTTCCTCCTTATAGTAATGCCCAGTATACATTATGCCACATACTGCAATGGCCTTAGCCATTATGCCACACACAATAATGCACATAACACAATATGCACACTGTAATGCCCCCGACACATTATGCCACACACCGTAATGCCTGTGACACAATATGACAGGAATCGCAATGCCCGTTATACATTATGCTACACACTGCAATGCCCCTGATACATTATAGCACATACAATGTCTGTGACACAGTATGACACACACCGCAATGATCCTGAGACATTATACCACATACCACAATGCTCGTGATATAGTATACAACAAACCGTAATGCCTGACACATTATGACACACACCGCAATGTCCGTGATACATTATGCCACACACCGTAATGCCCATTACACATTAAGTTCTACAGTAAGGCTTCTAATTACTTTTACATTACCTGCTCGTTGACAGGGGTTTCATGCTCTTGGTTCCATGCACGGTGCCAGGGATTTTCATGCTCAGGGTGTCATGCTCGTTGCCAGGGGTTTCATGCACTGGATGTCATGCTCGTTGCTAGGGGGTAGTGCTTGTTGGTAGGGCCATGCTCCCAGTGCCACATATGCCCCCAGTGCCAGATATTCCCCCACAGTGCCAGGTACATGCCCCCAGTGCCAAATATACCCCCCCAGTGCCACATATGCCCCAGGGCCAGATATTCCCCCACAGTGCCAGGTATATGCCCCCAATGCCAGATATTCCACCACAGTGCCACATATGCCCCCTCAGTGCCTGCTCCCCCAGTGCCAGATATTCCCCCAAAGTGCCAGGTATTTGCCCCCAGTGCCAGATATTCCCCCACAGTGCCACATATGCCCCCTCAGTGCCTGCTCCCCCCAGTGCCAGATATTCCCCCACAGTGCCAGGTATTTGCCCCAGTGCCAGATATTCCCCCACAGTGCCACATATGCCCCCTCAGTGCCTGCTCCCCCCAGTGCCAGATATTCCCCCACAGTGCCAGGTATTTGCCCCCAGTGCCAGATATTCCCCCACAGTGCCAGGTATATGCCCCCAGTGCTAGGTATATGCCCCCAGTGCCAGATATTCCCCCACAGTGCCAGGTATATGCCCCCAGTGCCAGGTATATGCCCCCAGTGCCAGATATTCCCCCACAGTGCCAGGTATTTGCCCCCAGTGCCAGATATTCCCCCACAGTGCCACATATGCCCCCTCAGTGCCTGCTCCCCCCAGTGCCAGATATTCCCCCACAGTGCCAGGTATATGCCCCCAGTGCCAGATATTCCCCCACAGTGCCAGGTATATGCCCCCAGTGCCAGATATTCCCCCACAGTGCCACATAAGCCCCCTCAGTGCCTGCTCCCCCCAGTGCCAGGTATATGCCCCCAGTGCCAGATATTCCCCCACAGTGCCTGCTCTCCCCCCCCCCCCCGCTCCTTTGTGTTGGAGGGACACGGAGGGCACAGCGCGCGCCTCTCCCATGTCCCTCCTGGCTCTCCTGCGGGTCTAATAAAGGAAGTGCCGGTTCGTGAGCCAATCAGAGCTCACGAACGGCACTTCCTTTTTTAGACCGGCCGGAGAGCCAGGAGGGACACGGGAGAGGCACGCGCGGTGCCCTCCGTGTCCCTCCAACACAGCAGCGGAGGGAGGAGACCGCAGATTGATATGCGGACGCTCGTCCGCATGTCAATCTGTGCTAAATCAGTGGCGCCCCCGCAGCCCCTCGCCCCCAAGCCACCGCAAGGACTGCGGGGGCAGTAGTTACGCCACTGGCTTCCAATACTATGCTGGAGGAAGAGAGATGCAGATGCACACTCTTAGCCCTAAGGACACTGATAGTAAAAATAAGGCCCTATTTAGAGGTAAGTCCAGAATAAATTTATAGAATGTGATAGTATTAGGAATGTTAGGGACCCATGTGATGAAGTCACCTGGCCGCGGTACATGGGCACGTATATTTGCGCAAATGTGTGCTAAGAATTTCAATTATACTCCATGTTAATTGTGAGGGTTTATTTAAATTATTTTTACTATCAGTGTTCTTAGTGCTAAGAGTGTGCATCTGCATCTCTCTTCCCCCCAGCATAGTATTAGAAGCAAGAAGAAGAGAAAAAAAGGCTGTACTATCGGTGCACAGAAGGAGAAATGATCTGATTATCGCATCTCCCTAAAACTTAACTTTAATTATTATTGATATAAAATTAATGTGAAATATATTTATTATAACTACAAGTAGAGGTGAAACATAAAGGTTAAAATTATTGACATAGACAAAACATACAAAGGTGCAATGAAATTTAATAGATGTGAATAAAGATTAAAAGAAGTGTATCAGCGTGTTTCATTCTAATGTCCAAATAATATAATATTTGTTATACGTTGAACCAGCAATCAATTGATCCTTTTATTTCCCATCCACACTATGGTGGTGATTCCGAGTTGTTCGCTCGCTAGCTGCTTTTAGCAGCATTGCACACGCTAAGCCCCCGCCCTCTGGGAGTGTATCTTAGCTTAGCAGAATTGCAAACGAAAGATTAGCAGAATTGCGAATAGAAATTTCTTTGCAGTTTCTGAGTAGCTCCAGACCTACTCACAAATAGCGATCAGCTCAGGCCTTTTTGTTCCTGGTTTGACGTCACACACACGCCCAGCGTTCGGCCAGCCACTCCCCCGTTTCTCCAGACACTCCTGCGTTTTATCCTGGCACGCCTGCGTTTTTCCGCACACTCCCAGAAAACGGTCAGTTTCCGCCCAGAAACACCCACTTCCTGTCAATCAGACTCCGATCACTTCAACGATGAAAAATCTGCGTTCGGACGTGAGTAAATCTACTAAGTTTTGTGTTAAAATACTAACCGCATGCGCACTGCGAACCATGCGCATGCGCATTTTTGCCTTAATCGCTCCGTTGCGAAAATCGGCAACGAGTGAACAACTCGGAATGACCCCCTATGTCTCCCTAATTTTATAGGAACACTGTCCTTATATAATCTAGTGGGACACACTAGTGGGATATTCACACTCTGTTAATATGTGTGGATCTTATATGCATATAATATAAAGGTATATTGGAAAGTACAGGTACTGATGAAATTGCAATATTAGATCAAAATTCTATATTAGATTTAGACCAGATAGGGTAAGGCAGCTATTGCTGCCTCTGAATTAAACACAGGAAGCTCTAGCCGCTGTTAATTTAACAAGCAGATCATTTATAATCAGGGGCGGATCCAGAACAAAATGACAGGGGGGGGGGGGCACCATGACAGAGGAAATGAGGGGGAGGTACTTTACAGCGCACATAAGACGCACGTGCTCCAGAAAAGTGGGTGTGGCCTTGCAACAATAGGTGTGGCTTCACAGAGAATGCCATATCCATGAGGCAGTGGGTGACGCCACAGAATGTGACATGGCGAGGTTGTTCATGACATAGTGGATAACGGGAAGATATAGTGGGTGACTGGGAGAGGCAGACAGGAGGTAGAAGTGATGGGGAGAAATAGTGGGAGACATAAAGGCAATGGGTGACAGGAGAGAAAAGTGATGGGGAGAAATAGTGGGAGACATAAAGGCAATGGGTGACAGGAGAGAAAAGTGATGGGGAGAGATAGTTGGAGACAGAAAGGCAGTAGGTGACAGGCAGTGGGATCTATATATGGGACACCGGTCTAGATGGGAATGGGGCAGAGAGATGGGGGGAGGGGGAAACACTAGGCTGTAGAAGGGGGTACACTGGGCTGAATGAGGGGATGTTCTTGCTGAGGGGCAGTGAGATGGGGTCAGGGGGCTGGGAGAGGGGAAACACTGGGCAGGCAGGGTGGTAGATACTGGGATAAGGGAGTTAGTGAGATGGTGGGGGACACTGGGCTGGATTGGGGGGCCCAGGGCACTATGAATGGGGAGGCACTTGGCAGGATGGGAAGGGGGCAGTGAAAGGGGTAACACTGGCCTGGTGAGTAGGGATCAGTATGTCTAGAGTCACGGGGGGGTTCTAGATGGGAGAGCAGTGAGATGGGAACAGTGGGCTGGTTGGGGAGAGAAAGGGAAACATTGGGATGGCAGGGTGGGAGATACTGGGGCTAGGGCAGTAATGGTGGGGGCACCAGGCTGGAGAAGGGGGCAGACACAGAGAGCACTGGTCTGCTGCTGTTTCTGTCTGGCCCTGCACATGCGGGTGCAGCACCGCACACTCAATCAGTAGCCCTTCCCCAGTGTCCCTGCACCCTACCTGCTTCCTCGGTCCCCAGCTCAGCTCAATCACCCCTGCACAGCGTGGCAGTGCAGGGATCTGTCTCCTGTGGCGGGTCTGGCTTGCTTCATCAGGCGGCGGCTTGTGGTGGCATTGGCGGCTCTCACTCCCCCACTCCCCCGCAATCATCATTCCGCGGAGTCTCGCCTCCCCCGTGTACTACTGCAGCCAGGGAGAGGGTGACACTAAAGCCCAGCCCGCGAATCAGAATACAGGAGGCGGAGCTGGGCTGATCATGTAGCAACAGGAGGGAGGGACTGACAGCCGGCAGCCTCATTGTGCAGTGCAGCATTGAAAAAAAGCACCTCCTAAATGACGCGTATGTTTATAATATTCCTATAACCACATTAATTGCACTAGGAGATGTTATTATAGTGATTATAGTGAGCGTAGTTTCTTCTATGTATGATCTACTATAAATACGCGATCCTCCGTCCAGAATATATATCTTCAATGAAAGCGATGCACTAGATCCAATTCAAATGTATGATACACCTTAGAGAGCATATATCTCCCTTGGTATTTAGTGTCAGTATTAATTAGATATGTGACAATTGTAGTTAATCTGGTGTTCACAAAATTATTGTCCTTAGAGGAAAAGCACCCTCATTATAAAGGACTAGTGACATCCTCTCAATTTATCACATTTAGGTCCATTTACATAGATGGATCAATAGGTATAGCATGAATCTTCTAGATCCAATCCTCATAGATAATAAATACACTTCAATTTGTATACGGCGATACTTCAAAGTGAGGTGTATCACTAGATCAATTTATTGTGCATCGTCCTTAAATATCCAAAGTTTAATATTATAGGAACGGATTTTATTAATACTGCATATTTATAGGTAATATTAGTTTGAATACTAATTTTGTCGTTAGAGCTCACTAATTGCACATATCAGCTGTGTGTTCATTGAGCAGTTATAGGGGGTAATTCCAAGTTGATCGCAGCAGGATTTTTGATAGCAATTGGGCAAAACCATGTGCACGGCAGGGGGGGGGGGGGCAGATATAACATTTGCAGAGAGTTAGATTTGGGTGGGTTATTTTATTTCTGTACAGGGTAAATACTGGCTGCTTTATTTTTACACTGCAAATTAGATTGCAGATTGAACACACCCCACCCAAATCTAACTCTCTCTGCACATGTTACATCTGCGTCCCCTGCAGTGCACATGGTTTTGCCCAATTGCTAACAAAAATCCTGCTGCGATCAACTTGGAATTACCCCCATAGGTGTGAATGTTGACACATTTATTGCATTTGTCTGTTATGTTTCATCTCAGATATCTCACAGCTTAAATAAATTCCTCCTGTGAGTGCACAGTGTTTCAATATATTAATAATATTGGCCCTCATTCCGAGTTGATCGGTCGCAAGGCGAATTTAGCAGAGTTACACACGCTAAGCCGCCGCCTACTGGGAGTGAATCTTAGCTTCTTAAAATTGCGACCGATGTATTCGCAATATTGCGATTACTAACTACTTAGCAGTTTCAGAGTAGCTCCAGACTTACTCTGCCTGTGCGATCATTTCAGTGCTTGTCGTTCCTGGTTGACGTCACAAACACACCCAGCGTTCGCCCAGGCACTCCCACCGTTTCCCCGGCCACTCCTGCGTTTTTTCCGGAAACGGTAGCGTTTTCAGCCACACGCCCCTGAAACGCCGTGTTTCCGCCCAGTAACACCCATTTCCTGTCAATCACATTACGATCGCCGGAGCGAAGAAAAAGCCGTGAGTAAAAATACTTTCTTCATAGTAAAGTTACTTGGCGCAGTCGCAGTGCGAACATTGCGCATGCGTACTAAGCGGATTTTCACTGCGATGCGATGAAAAATACCGAGCGAACAACTCGGAATGAGGGCCATTGTTGCCATTTGTTTGTTAGATATAATCAGAAGGATTGGCACTTATAGCAGCTGTGCATTCATATGAGTAATGCTAGAGATTTAGGGGTATATGCAATTGCGATCGAATTGCCGAAAATGTCGAAAAACGGGGCATTTTCGACACAAAAAAAATTCGACAATGCAATACAGTACTTTTCGACAAAAAAACTGACTTTTCAGATTCGACTTTTTGAAATTCGACAGTTAACAAATTTGACATGTCTGCAATGGTAAAAATGCGGCTTTTCGACAAAAGTATATTCAATTGAAAAATGTCGATTCGACAACAGTGCTTTTCGACAGTAAATTCGTCAATTTCATTCCGCCTTACTTTGCTGGCGGAATCTAATAAAAAAAAATTAAAACATGGGGTTTTTTGTGTTTTTTTTTTATTGCTAATAGCATATCTATTTATATTAGAAGGGAGTAACCTCACCGCTGACCGCAAAGTTCCCACCATTGAATATAATGGAGCGGCTTTGCGATGCGCTGTCTGCCAGCTCAGACGCGCATAGCCAATCAGGAGAGTGCCACGACGTGGCGCTCCCTGATTGGCTGAAGGGACCCTCTGTGACAGGAGTCACGGGGGGTCTCGGCATTCGGGGAAAGGTGTCCCATGTGTAAACATGGGACCCCTTTCAGTCTGTGGTCCGGGTATGCGGTTTGTTATATTGCCAAGTACGTGGATTACAAATAATAACAGGACACTGGATTTAGGTGAGTATAATTTTATTTTCAGGTACCCCGGATTCTTGGAGACGTCGACAGATGGAGACGTGGACACAGTCGGCGTGTGGACATAGGTAAGTATGTGTGTGTCGGCATGTATGTAATAAAGTTTTACTTTCAAGGTGTGCGTGTCCTGTTTTTATTTGGGTATTTTTTTTTGCAGAAGAACTACAGCTACCAGCGGACCCGTTTCCCCCCCACATGCTGGTACTTGTGGTTCTCCAAGTACCAGCTTGCGTGGGGAGGCTTGCTGGGACTTGTAGTTCTTCTGCAAAAAACAATATTCTTTGATTTTACACAAGGCTATCAGCCCCCCATCCGCAGCCCTTGGATGGGGGGGACAACCTCGAGCTTCACCCCTGGCCCTTGTGTGGCTGGAGGGGGGGACCCCTTGATTTAAGGGGTCCCCACTCCTCCAGGGTACCCCGGCCAGGAGTGACTAGTTGGGTATTTAATGCCACGGCCGCAGGGACCGGTATAAAAGTATCCCACGGCTGTGGCATTATCTCCCCAGCTAGTGGAGCCCGGCGCTGGTTCAAAAAATACGGGGTACCCCTACGCTTTTTGGCCCCCGTATTTTTTGCACCAGGACCGGACGCAGAGCCCGGTGCTGGTTCTAAAAATACAGGGGATCCCCAGTCAATTTCCCCCCCATATTTTTACAACCAAGACCGGCTCAAAGAGCCCGAGGCTGGTTATGCTTAGGAGGGGGGACCCCACACAATTTTTTTCTGTGTTTTTTAACCATTTTTGCGCCGTCGGAAAAGTCGAATCCAGGACGCACTTATCCGTCAATTTGTCCGTTTTCCGACAGCGGGACTGTCAAATCTGTTTTTTTATTGAATATGTTGAATTCCGGCACCCGCCGGCCGGAATTCGATGGTCGAATTGTGTCGAATTAAAAAACGGGCGAAAAAAAGCCGCAATTCGCCCAGAATTTCATGTACCCCTTAGAATTGAGACATTGTTGCCCCTTTAAATAGTCAATTATATCACAGATGCTTTGCAATGATCATGTGCTTCTCACATTAATATAGAGTGCAGCTATATAGGATTACTTGTTTATATTGCCATCACTTTACCACATGTTGGGGGTCATTCCGAGTTGTTCGCTCGTTGACGATTTTCGCTATACTGCGATTAGTCGCTTACTGCGCATGCGCAAGGTTCGCAGTGCGCATGCGCTTAATTATTTTACACAAAAGTTAGGTATTTTACTCACGGCATAACAAAGCTTTTTCATCACTGTGCTGATCGTAGTGTGATTGACAGGAAGTGGGTGTTTCTGGGCGGAAACTGGACGTTTTATGGGAGTGTGCGGAAAAACGCAGGCGTTCGAGTTGCAAAATGCAGGAGTGGCTGGAGAAACGGGGTAGTGGTTGGGCAAACGCTGGGTGTGTTTGTGACGTCAAACCAGGAACGAAAAGGACTGAGCTGGTCGCAATGGCTGAGTAAGTCTGGAGCTATTCAGGAACTGCTAAGAAATTTCTATTCGCAATTCTGCTAATCTTTCGTTCGCAATTCTGCTAAGCTAAGATACACTCCCAGAGGGCGGCGGCTTAGCGTGTGCAATGCTGCTAAAAGCAGCTAGCGAGCGAACAACTCGGAATCACCCCCGTTATCCAATCATTTAGCAATCAGTGCAATGCTAAATACTTCTCATGTTACTGTGTCACTATTTGTAAGATGGTAATATAAATCTCTGTATATTAGAAGCCTCAGCATGATAGCACCTCTTGATATCTTTAGTAATAGGATGTGCAATCCAGGTTCCCCCCTTTCTGCACTATGGCCCTCATTCCGAGTTGTTCGCTCGGTAAAAATCTTTGCATCGCAGCGATTTTCCGCTTAATGCGCATGCGCAATGTTCGCACTGCGACTGCGCCAAGTAAATTTGCTATGTACTTAGTAATTTTACTCACGGCTTTTTCATCGTTCTGGCGATCGTAATATTATTGACAGGAAATGGGTGTTACTGGGCGGAAACAGGCCGTTTTATGGGCGTGTGGCAAAAAACGCTACCGTTTCCGGAAAAAACGCAGGAGTGGCCGGAGAAACGGAGGAGTGTCTGGGCGAACGCTGGGAGTGTTTGTGACGTCAAACCAGGAACGACAAGCACTGAACTGATCGCAGATGCCGAGTAAGTCTGAAGCTACTCAGAAACTGCTACGAGGTGTGTAATCGCAATATTGCGAATACATCGTTCGCATTTTTAAGATGCTAAGATTCACTCCCAGTAGGCGGCGGCTTAGCGTGAGCAACTCTGCTAAAATCGCCTTGCGAGCGAACAACTCGGAATGAGGGCCTATATTTGTGTATATATTGTACACTGGAAGGCAAGGCTTCCTTCCTCTGGATTGGCACTCCTCCCATTCACCCTCAGGTGTTTTAATTAGCTGGGTTCCTGCATTTCAGATCACAGGCCCTATTAGAGGTAAGTCCTGAATACATTTATAGAATGTGATAGTATTAGGAATGTTAGGGACCCATGTGATGAATGTTAGGGACCCATGTGATGAATGTTAGGGACCCATGTGATGAAGTCACCTGGCCGTGGTACATGGTCCCGCATATTTGCGCAAATGTGTGCTAAGAACTTCAATTATACTTCATGTTAATTGTGAGGGTTTATTTAAATTATTTTTACTATCAGTGTTCTTAGTGCTAAGAGTGTGCATCTGCATCTCTCTTCCTCCTGCTTGGTAGGTGTCCAAATATTTTTTTTCCACAAGAATATACAAGTAAATTGTTTAAAAAACATACAATGTGATTTCCTGTTTTTTTTTTCTTCCAGATTCTGTATCTCACAGTTGAAGTGTACCTATGATGGAAATTACAGACCTCTCTCTTCTTTTTAAGTGGGTCAAGTTGCACAATCGGTGGCTGTCCAAATACTTTTTTGCCCCACTGTATATATAATTATATATATATATATATATATAGAGAGAGAGAGAGAGAGAGAGAGAGAGAGATATGAAAAATATGGTTGTGCAATCAATGTCCTCTGTTCTTTTAAGTATAAGTCCATATCCAATAGATGTGAATGCAGGCACCTCTTTAACAGTTATTACCATAGACTGTGGCTCCAAGGCATATACACTAAAAGAAAGTGAGGGCGCACTCAGTGAGATCAGGTATCAAAATATATTTACTAAAAAGGAACAAGCTCACGTAGATCTCAGTTTAAACTCATAATCATATGGAAGATTAACCAGTGCCTCTGGATAGCAGCTAGCAGCACACTCCGAACAGCTTTCAACAGCGGTATTCTTTCCTCATTGTCTCAGCTCACGGACCTGGTGTTCAACACCTGTGTGCCAATCACGTACTCCAAGGCCACGACCAACGCATTTCGTCACTGTTGGAACCCCTGACAAAGTCCAACAGTGACAAAACGCGTTGGACGTGGCCTTGGAGGACGTGGCCTTGGAGGACGTGATTGGCACACAGGTGTTGGTTCGGTCTTGGTTCAGACCTTTGTCAAGATAACCATAAAGTGAACCTGTACTGCATATATACCCCTAATAGACCCTACCCCCAATTGATCACAGCTCCCCCAACACCCCATAACAGACAGTATCAAACATTAAACAAGTATTGAAAATACATTCCCAGATGTAACAAATATTCAGTCCAACTCAGTGCGTATAATGTTAATTTAATCCCTGGCAGGCAGCCACCACTGTACACTAAGGTAAAAGCGGAGTGCAGCGGTGTGCGTGTTTCGTTTGATTATAATGATTATAATGCACCGTTAGGTGCTTTGATATTAACAGTGCCACTGACATGATTGCGCTGGCTGGCTCACTTACAATACATTGTGTTGCCATGGAGCGCATAGACTTCCGGTCATCTGATACGGAAGATGCGTTCCAGAGACAGGAAGTGCTGCGGGCGGTGGAGCGCACGCCGCTGCACTCCGCTGCACTCCGCTTTTACCTTATTGTATAGCGGCGGCTGCCCGCCAGGGATGAAATTAACATTAGACTCACTGAGTTGGCTTGAATGCTTGTTACATCTGTGTATGTTTTTTAATACTTGTTTAATGTTTGATAGTGTCTGTTATGGGGTGTTGGGGGAGTTGCTGTGATCTATTGGGGGGAGGGTCTATGAGGGGTAAATATGCATTACAGATTCACTTTATGGTTATCTTGACAAAGGTCTGAACCAAGACCGAAACGTTGATGTAGATTACTATATGCTGATGGTCCGATTAAAATTTTTGCAATTGAACACTGGTGACCGCTTCCTTGCTTTGACACTATATCTATCTGTATAATATATATATATATATATATATATATATATATATATACTAAGATTGGGGTCACCCAGACAATTTGGGGTTACCCAGACAATTTCCATATTTAATTAATCAGAAATACACTCTATACATTGTTAATGTGGTAAATGACTGTGCTAGCTGTAAACATCTGGTTTTTAAAGGAATATCTACATAGGTGTATAGAGGCCCATTTCCAGCAACCATCACTCCGGTGTTCTAATGGTACTGTACATTGTGTTTGCTAATCGCGTTAGCAGACTAATGGATGATTAGAAAACCCTTGTGCAATTACAGTATGTTAGCACAGCTGAAAACGGGTTTGCTCATTAGAGAAGCTATAAAACTGGCCTTCCTTTGAGCTAGTTGAGTATCTGGAGCATCACATTTGTGGGTTCAATTATACTCTCAAAATGGCCAGAAAAAGAGAACTTTCATGTGAAACTCAACAGTCTATTCTTGTTCTTCGAAATGAAGGCTATTCCATGCAAGAATTTGCAAAGAAACTGAACATTTCCTACAACGGTGTGTACTACTCCCTTCAGAGACCAGCACAAACAGGCTCTAACCAGAGTAGAAAGAGAAGTGGGAGGCCCCGGTGCACAACTGAGCAAGAAGACAAGTACATTAGAGTCTCTAGTTTGAGAAATAGATGCCTCACAGGTCCTCCACTGGCAGCTTCATTAAATGGTACCCACAAAATGCCAGTGTCAACGCCTACAGTGAAGAGGCGACTCCGGGATGTTGGCCTTCTAGGCAGAGGAGCAAAGAAAAAGCCATATCTGAGACTAGCCAATAAAAGGAAAAGATTAATATGGGCAAAAGAACACAGACATTGGACAGAGGAAGATTGGAAAAAAGTGTTATGGACAGACAAATCGAAGTTTGAGGTGTTTGGATCACAAAGAAGAACATTTGTGAGATGCAGAACAAGTGAAAAGATGATGGAAGAGTGCCTGACACCATCTGTCAAGCATGGTGGAGGTAATGTGATGGTCTGGGGCTGCTGTGGTGCTGGTAAAGTGGGAGATTTGTACAAGGTAAAAGGGATTTTGAATAAGGAAGGCTATCACATCATTTTGCAATGCCATGTCATACCCTGTGGACAGCGCTTGATTGGAGCCAATTTCCTCCTCCAACAGGACAATGACTCAAAGCAGGCAGCTGCTATTCTGTCTGTAATGGAGTGGCCAGCGCAGTCACCAGATCTCAACCCCACTGAGGTGTTGTGGGAGCAGCTTGACCGTATGGTACGCAAGAAGTGTCCATCAAGTCAATACAACTTGTGGGAGGTGCTTCAGGAAACATGGGGTGAAATTTCTTCAGATTGCCTCAACAAATTAACAGCTAGAATGCCAAAGGTCTGCAATGCTGTAATTGCTGCAAAAGGAGCATTATTTGACGAAAGCAAAGTTTAAAGGACAAAATTATTATTTCAATTAAAAATCCTTATTTCAAACCTTCCCAATGTCTTGACTATGGGCATAATTTAGACCTGATCGTAGATGTGCTAAATTTAGCACATCTACGATCAGCTTCCCTGACATCTGGGTGGACTTCCAGCACAGGGATAGTCCGCCCCTCATATCAGGCCCTAACCCGCCGCACAAGTACAAAAGCATCGCACAGCAGGGAGCTACTCGTCGCTGTCTGGGTCGCAGCTGCTGCCTGTGATGTCACGCAGCTGATGCGGCCTGCCCCCCATACGGTACAGGCACACCTGCGTTGCCCGACCAGCACCCCTAAAACGGTGACCAAACTCCGCCTTCACGACCCCTTCCACCCAGCGACCGCTTCTGCCTGTAAATCAGGCAGAGGCGATCGCAGGGCTGAGACGGCCGTCGGCTGTCTGGCATGCGCCGGCGCACTGTGGCGCCATTGCATGCGCAGATCAGACCTGATCGACTGCTGTGCGAAAATACACAGCAGCGATCAGGTCTGAATTAGGCCCTATATGTTCTATTCATTTTGTAACTCATTTGATAAATAAAAGTCAGTTTTCATGTTAAACACGAAATTGTCTGGGTGACCCCCAAACTTGAACGGTAGTGTCTGTCTGTCTGTCTATCTATCTATCTATCTATCTATCTATCTATCTATCTATCTATCTATCTATCTATCTATCTATCTATCTATCTCTCCATATATCTCTATCTATATCTATATCTATGGGATGTCGTTATGTGACCGGAAGTCAGGAGACTGCTGGTCACAATACTTACGCCTACATCCCGCCGCCTCAAAATCTCGACAGATGGCATGCGAACTAACAGGGACTATTCTGTCGCGGAGGCTCCATGGAGGGATGTCGTTCACTGCCCTGGACTCTGCTGGAGCTCCAAGTGAGAGAGGATGCAGTGTGCAGAGTGGGCTCATCCTACTGCTAAGCAGCTCACAGCCGGCCTGGGGAGAGTGATCCTTAGTACTAGGACTTCAGGCTGATGGAGGATTCCAGGACACCAATAGACAGAAGGTACTGCAGTGTAATCCTTACCCTCCCACCTGCAGCCTAATCCTACCCCCCTCCCCATAGCCAAACCTCAACCCCCCCACAGCCTAACCCTACTTCCCCTGCAACCTGATCCTCCCCACCGCAGCCTAACCCTCCCCCACAGCCTAACCCTAACATCCCCCCACAGACTAAGCCTATCCCTCCTCCCGCAGCCTAACCCTAACCTACCTCTCCCTCAGCCTAACCCTCCCTCCCCACAGCCTAACCCTAACCCTACCCCCCTGCAGCCTAACCGTAACCCACCCACAGAGTAACCCTCCCCTGCAGCCTAACCCTCCCCTCCCACAGTCTATCCCTAACCCTCCATACCCACATCCTAACCCTAATCCTCCATCCCCGCAGCCTAACCCTTCCCGCCCACAGTCTAATTCTAACCCTCCCTACCCGCAGCCAACCCCTAACCCTCCGTCCCCACAGCCTAACCCTCCCCACAGCCTAACCCTTCCATTCAGTCTAACATTAACCCACACTAACAGCAGCCTATCCCTAATCCTCCTTCCGCATTCTGACAGGTGTCTGGATTCCGGCACTGGTCTCCTGACATGCAGCCTTTCCAAGCAAAAGATGCAAGGCAGGCCATGATTACCACCTATTTAGAGGGCGTAAACCACCACTCTCAGACCCTACCCTCTCAACAGACCGACCCATATTAGGACAGCACAACCCTCTCAGTGGAACCTGCTACCCGTGTGCATTATATGTATAAAGGGTGCTACTAAAGGGGGATTGTGTGTATAAGGGGCAATACTACTGTGGGCATTATGTGTATAAGGGGCACTACTACTGTGATCATTGTGTATAAGGGGCACTACTGTGTAGCGTAATGTGGATAAGGGGCACTACTATGTGGTGTAATGTGAATAAGATTCTGCTACTGTGTGGCGTAATTTGAAATGTGGTTATTTTTGTGTGACCATGCCCCTTGTGAGACCACACCCCTTTTTTGTGGCACGTTATCCCTTTGTAAAGTATGGGAGGGAGGGCGCAAATGTATTGTTTGAAGGAGGGCACCGAACACCCTAGCACCGGCCCTGGCAGTATCCCTAGTTATGAGAGAAACAATGTCATTGATAAAATCTTACTGCTGTTTTTGGCTCCTATGCTAAGCCTTTGACAAGCGTTGCAGAGCCAGCATATGGGGCCAGCAGGAGGGAGCAGATGGCTTAGACAGGACCCAGCAATGGAGCCTGAACATGCAGAAAGTCTTCCTAGGGAATTTCTTGTTTCCAGAGGCAGCCGCTGATCAGCATTTCAAACCAAACACTTTTCTTTTCCCCTACTTTACACTTAATGCTGCCGAATGGCCTCATTTCTGAATGCTTGGTCCTGAGTACGTAATTTTGTCCCACGCATTAGTCATAAATTCCTATGGTTTATGAGGACATGCAACAATAACATACAGTACACAGGGACAGACATATGTATTTATATATACACCTTAACTATGGTATCCGGACTCCAGGTCGACAGCAAAAAGGTCGACACACCTTAGGTCGACACCAATTGGTCGACACACCTTAGGTCGACATGGATAAAAGGTCGACAGGAACAAGGTCGACATGGAAAAAGGTCGACATGAGTTTTTCACGATTTTTTTCTTTTTTTGAACCTTTTCATACTTAACGATCCACGTGGACTACGATTGGAACGGTAATCTGTGCCGAGTGAAGCGGTAGCGGAGCGAAGGCACCATGCCCGAAGCATGGCGAGCGAAGCGAGCCATGCGAGGGGACGCAGTGCACTAATTGGGGTTCCCGGTCACTCTACGAAGAAAACGACACCAAAAAAACCCAAAAAACTCATGTCGACTTTTTTCCATGTCGACCTTGTTCCTGTCGACCTTTTGTCCATGTCGACCTTTTGTCCAGGTCGACCTAATGTGTGTCGACCAATTGGCGTCGACCTAAGGTGTGTCGACCTTTTTGCTGTCGACCCTGAGTCCCAGACCCCTTAACTATGCCCTGTCATTTATTTTTTTCAGGGTTTTTTTTGTGATTCTAAATTTTTTTTCCCATACCCAGAACCATGGAATAGCTGCAGCATGCAAATGAAAAAAAAAAAACCCTCACCCCCACCACACACCTTATGTGTAGGGAGCAACACTTAACCAGAAATAATCTCTAATCTGTGTGATCATAGTAGTAGTAGGAACTGGTTGGCTATAGTAGTAAGGACACACATGATCATATCAGCAGGATGTAGTTGGCATCCCAACATACGGGATGTCGGCCGGTATCCTGACACCTGTCAGAATGCCGCACTGGAATCCCGAACGTAAGTATGCTGGGGAGGGTTAGAGTTAGGCTGCGGGAGGAAGAGTTAGGCTGCAAAGGAAAGGCTGCGGGGGGGGGGGGGGGGGTTAGGTTAGGCTGCGGGGGGAATAGGGTTAGGCTGCAGTGGGAGGGTTACAGTTAGGCTGCAGGGGGGAAAGTTAGAACTAGGCTGCAGGAGGAATAGGGTTAGGCTGCATGAGGAGGGTTAGATTTTAACTGCAGGAGGAGAGGTTTAGGGTTAGGCAGCTGGGGGGAGGGTTAGGCTGTGGGAGGGGTGGGCTAGGCTGCGATTGGGGGGTTAGGGTTAGGCTGCAGGGGAAGCGTTAGGGATAGGCTGCGGGGGGAGGTTAGGCTGAAGTAAATTGGGGTTATGCAGCAAGGGGGAGGTTAGGGTTAGGCTGTTGGGGGAGGGTTAGGCTGCGGAGGGAGGGTTAGGGTTAGGCTGTGGGAGGGGAGATTTAGGGTTATGCTGTGGGGGGAGGTTAGGCTGCAGTTGGGTGGTTAGGGTTGGGCTGCCGTGGAGAGGGTTAGGATGTGTGGGAGGGTTAGGCTAAGGTAAGGGAAGTTAAGGGTTAGGCTATGGGAGGAGTGTTAGGCTGTGGGTGGAGGTTAAGGTTAGGTGGTGGGGGGAGAGTTAGGGTTAGACTGCGTGGGGAGGGTTAGGCTGCAGGAGGGGAGGTTTAGGGTTAGGCTGCAGAGAGGAGGGTTAGGATTAGGCTGTGGGAGCGGAGAGGTAGGCTGTGGTGGGGGGTTAGGCTGTGGGGGAGGGTTAGGCTAAGGTAATGGAGGTTTAGGGTTAGGATGAGGTAAGGGAGGTTTAGGATTAGGCAGCAGGGGGAGGGTTAGGGTTAGGCTGCAGGGTAAGATTACGGTTAGTCTGTGGAGGGGAGAGTTAAGTTTAGGAGGCTGTGGGGGGAGGTTAAGGTTAGGCTTCAGGGGGAGGGTTAGGCTGCGGTGAGGAAGGGTTAGGGTTAAGCTACGGGGGGAGGGTTAGGCTGAAGTAAGAAGTTAGACTGCAGGGGGAGGGTTAGGCTGTGGCAGGGGAGGGTTAAGGTTAGGCTGCAGGAAGGAAGGGTTAGGGTTAGGCTGCGGGGGAGGGTTATGGTTAGGATAAGGTAAGGGAGGTTTAGGGTTAGGCTGCAGGTGGAGGTTACAGTTAGGCTCTGGGGAGGAGAGTTAGGGTTAGACTGCGGGGAGAGGTTTAGGTTAGGCTGCGGGGAGAGGGTTAGGCTGTGGGAGGGGAGGTTTAGGGTTAGGCTGTGGGGGGAGGTTAGGCTGCAGTTGGGTGGTTAGGGTTGGGCTGCCGGGGAGAGGGTTAGGCTGTGTGGGAGGGTTAGGCTGCGGTGAGGAAGGGTTAGGGTTAAGCTACAGGGGGAGGGTTAGGCTGAAGTAAGAAGTTAGACTGCAGGGGGAGGGTTAGGCTGTGGCAGGGGAGGGTTAAGGTTAGGCTGCAGGAAGGAAGGGTTAGGGTTAGGCTGCGGGGGAGGGTTATGGTTAGGATAAGGTAAGGGAGGTTTAGGGTTAGGCTGCAGGTGGAGGTTACAGTTAGGCTCTGGGGAGGAGAGTTAGGGTTAGACTGTGGGGAGAGGTTTGGGTTAGGCTGCGGGAGGGGAGGTTTAGGGTTAGACTGCAGGGGGGAAATGTTAGGGTTAGGCTGTGGTGGAGGGGTTAGGGTTAGGCTTTGGGGGGAGAATTAGAGTTAGGCTGCGGTAAAGGAGTTTTAGGGTTAGGCTGCATGGAGAGGGTTAGGCTGGGGGGCAGTGTTAGGCTGCAGGGGGGGTTTAGAGTTAGGCTGTGGGGGAGGTTAGGGTTAGACTGTAGGGCGGGTTGCAGTTAGGCTGTGAGTGGAGGTTATGATTAGGCTGCACAGGGGAGGGATCTGGATTAGGGTTACACCACAGTACCTCCAGGCTGCTGATGTCCTGGAGTCCTCCATCAGCCTGAAGCCCTGGTACTTCAGCTCACTCTCCCTGGGACGGCTGTGAGCTGCTTAGCAGCTGGATGAGCCCACTCTGCATCAGCTCTAACCTGCAGCCTCAGCTCCACCAGAGTCCAGGACAGTGAACAACATCCCGCCATGGAGCCTCCACGGCCGGAGAACTTTAAGTCTCCTCCCCCCTCCTGCTTTCTTTGATGCTGCTCAGGTCTCCGCCTCCTGTATACTATGGGAAGCTTGCAGCGGCACTGGCAGCAGACTGCTAACTAATTAAAGTACCTCCTGGCAGGCCCCGGTGTTGAAACCTACCAAGCAGGTCAGACGCTGGTGACACAGCCAGCCAAACCTGCTGCCAGCAAGGAGATGGTGCTGCTGTTCACATCTCAAGCACCACTGCATGTCTGTCTGACAAGCGCAGCGGCAACCAGCAGCAATGGTGGACCCAGCAGCAGGGTAGCACAGCAGGGAGAGCAACTCTCCTGGCTGGCACCTCCCTACAATGCATGTCCTTGCTGAGCAGATTCCGCCAGCCCTGAATAGTTGCTTACTACAGTGTAGGGTATGTTGGACTAAGATGCATTTTGGGATTGGCTACACCCTGTCTAGTTTATAATAATCTGTAAAGCACTGCTGAAAATGTATGCGCTTTATTAATAACTGGTAATAAATAAAAAAATAAAAAATAAATAAATGTCATATGACCTGTTAGCTTAATCTGTGGACTGAGATACAGACAGAATGCAGTGTCCAGAATTAATATAAGAAATTTGGTCAGGATTTGAAGGTACTGGAGCTCCCTGACATAACATTGGAATCTGGTCTGGATTTCTATGCATGAAATGCCTTATGATTGACCATCAACTTAACAGTATTGGGATTCGCTTGAAACTGAGTTTTACTGTGTGCCAAGTAACTAAACTTAGTATAAAACTGCAATTTTTATTCTGTTTGTGTTTGAGCTTTCATTAATACACCGGTATACCTGACCCCAATCACATCATCTTTCCCCCTTTTTACCTAGTGTGTCCAAGGGCCAAGGCATCATTAACTATTCTTGGGAGTGTGGCACTTGGTTGTTATTTCATTTCCAAGGGTCACATTCTAAACCCATTATTTAATAGAAGAGCAGCATCAAGCAGCTTCACAGGTAAAAAAAGGCTGTCTGTTGGGGATCGGTATGAAATACCTACAATCAAAATCCCGACGGTCGAAATCTCGACAGCAATTGACTGACGGCCAAAATCCTGACAAGGTCAAAATCCCGACATGGACAAAATACCAACATTCAAAATACCGACAAGGTCAAAATACCGACATGTAAAATGTCAACAGGTCAAAATGCCGACGTGTGTTTTTCAAGGTTTTTTGGTGTGCATAGGTTGAGATGGACACCATATAAGTGTACCTTGTCCCCTCGCATGGCTCGCTGCGCTCGCCATGCTTCGGGCACAGTGCTTCGGGCTGCGCTCGGCACACTATTATATTCCCCCTCCAGTTCCACCGGGGTGGTAAAGTATGAACAAGTCGGTTTCAATGAAAAAGTCATGAAAAAGTCATGTCGGTATTTTGACCTTGTCGGTATTTTAAATGTCTGTATTTTGACCATGTCGGTATTTTGACCTTGTCGAGATTTTGACTGTCGGTCAATTGCTGTCGGTATTTTGACCGTCGGGATTTTGATTGTCGGTAAATTGACTGCATCCCGTCTGTTGTTCCTTTATGTGTGTAGGTGGCCTTCAGTGTGGGAGCTCTGAGATAGTTATTAAAACACTGAATGAGTGACATGTCCATTTACAGATGGGTTGATTAAATGGAGATACTGTAGTTGGGCAGTGAAAGGGGAAACAACATGATCCCTCGGAATGGAGATGACGAAAACAACATTGGAAGGTAAGAAGGGGTGGGGAGTGTGGAGGCAGTGAGGTGCATTGCCTAGGAGAGTGAGTGAAAATGTGAGGGTGAGAGAACACAGGGCACAAATCAGACCTGATCGCTGCTGTACGTTTTCACGCAGCAGACGATTATCGAACTGCTGCGCATGCAAATTCACCGCAATGCACATGCGCTTTGCCGAACAGCGACAGGATGGTGCGAAAATTTTGATTGCACGGCTGTTTGCAAGGTGATTGACAGGAAGAGGACGTCTGTGGGTGGTAACTGACCGTTTTCAGGGAGTGTCAGGAAAAACGCTGGCGTTCCCAAGCGTTTTCAGGGTGGGTGTGTGACGTCAGCTCCAGTCCTGATTAGCCTGATTTCTTCACTCTGAAGGAGTAAGTATTGAGCTACGCACACACTGCACAGAATGGGGAAAACATTCGATGGTGAGTATGCTGCGAATGGTTTTGCAGCTGTCCGCTACTGAGGAGAATCTTTGCACAGTGAACACATGCAATCGCTACTTGCACAGGGCGAATTTTCACTCCTGCTGGGCGGTGACTATCTGATCGCATGACAGTGTAATTTACAGCGATCAGGTCTGAATCAGGCCCACAGAGCAGTGGTGTGGGTGTTTGGACAGAGACGTGGGATACAGGGGGAATAAGAGAGAAAGACAATCAGATAGAACTTTATAGTTGAGTTGCAGGGGAATGCCAAGATATCATTAAACAATACATTTCACATACACAATTTAGATAAGGAGAGTGCCTGACTGGGCACGATATCTATATAAGAGTCTGGCAATTTTGTGATTGGTTAAGGAAGGTCAATTGTTGCTAGGCAGATCAGAGTTTTGAGTGAGTGATAATTGGGTAGGGCCAACCTATCGGTGAGTGTAGGGGAGGTGTTTAGTACATGTAGGGTAGAAACTTCCAGAGTTACTTCCTCTTGTCATCTGGAAGCCTGGAAGGATAAGTGAAGGCTGATTGTTGTCTGCCTATCTCTTTATTTCATTCAAGTTTCTGCCTCATTCCTAATTTTTTCCTTTATCTTCTTCTCTTATATTGCTATCTTTCCCCAGCCTTTCCTTTTTTATATACTGCTGCTTATCTTATACTGCTGCTTTTCTCCTTGTTGTATTGCCCAGTGTGCCTCCCCACCCTGCATTATGCCCAGGCCTAAGTGCTCGGCACCCCGTCCCCTGAGGCAGGCGGACGCTGCTCCCGCATCGGGTGCTGTGCGCCTCCGCCGCCCAGCTGCTGTTCCCTCTCGTCATGTTCCCAGCTCCGGGGTGGGAGACGCGGCGGTGCCCGTTCCGTCAGCGCCTCCCGTCTCTGCCCCCGATGCAGCGCCCGGCGGCTCCGTGCGTCCCGCTACTAGCGGGTCGGGCACGGCGGCCGCCAGCGCAGGACGCTCACTGCCTCGGGCCGGGGACTCGTCATCCCCGGCCGCGAAGGTGGCTGGGGCTGCAGCGCCGGCTAGCCGCTTCTCTCCCGCGATCAGCGGGTGTGGGGCGGCTGGCTCCGGCGCTGCTACAGGGGTCATGCGCGGCGGGGATTCGGCACCCCCGGCCGCGCTGGTTTATAACACTGGGGAGGTTGCGGGCGCGGCTGCCCTGGGGCATAGTGGGTGCTTTTGGGGCCCCTGAGGCACCCCTAGCTGCGGGTGGGCATCATATAGCCCCAGTAGCTGGGGGGGTCAGCGGGCAGTGGGGGGATATGCAAGACACCAGTGAGACCCTCCTGGGTCGGGCTCCCCCTCTGGCGGCCATTTTAGGACATGGCTGCTCACCTCATCCACCTCAACAAGCTGCTAGCAGCATGCTGGGTGGGGAGTCGCAGCCATCTGGTGGACACTTGGAGGTGCTGCGGGCCTTTTCGGTACATGGCTCTGCAGCAGCCTCTGTGTCTTTGCCAGGCCAGCATTCCGTCGCGGATTTTCGGTCCGTGGCGGAGGGTGGCTTTGCTACGAGCACCCTTGGTTTGCCAGCATTCTCTTCCCCCAGCGGTGCGGGCCTGCCTTACTTGCAATTCCCATTTCCCCCGTTAGTTTCGCAAAGTTTCCCTCCGCTAGTCTCCACTCCGCAGGTGGTCCAGTCAGTCTGGTCCTCCGGGATGGGGCAGGCTTTCGGACACCCGCATAATGTTTCTTCCTTTTCAGGGGGATTTCAATCCGCGTCACTTCCGGCGCCAGCTTTCCACCAGTTCCCATACTGTCAACCGCCTTATATCCCGGCACAGCCAGGGCCTTACGGGTATCCGGGTTTCCGCGTTCCCAGCGTTAGCCAAGCAGTTGCGCTGCCTCCGTACCTTCCCCCAGCACAGGCCCCGCCAGCTCAAGTGGCACCGCCTGGGTCAGGTACACCATTGCATTCGGTGGCCCCGGGCGGGGAAGCGCCGCGCCCCCTCCCCGTTTCATCCGTTGGTGGGGCTGAGGGGCCGGGTAACTTAATTCCGCTTGTTTCTGTTCCCGAGGTTAGTACAGACTGCTCTGCAGCCCCTCAGGCCGCTCCGGTACAGGACGGATCCGGAAGGCGCGGTGATGTGGACCCATCTCCAACAGATGCCGTTTCTTCAGTTCCAGGTCTCTCGCAGGCGACTGAAATGGCTGACGTCCCTGGCCCTTCCGGTTCTGGTGAGCATGACGTTGCAGCTGATTCATCTGTTGTATCCTCATCTGAATCCTCTACTAGCAGCGAGGGGTCTGATTCCCCCAAGCGCCCGCGCAAGCTTGCGAAATTAGTAGCGCGTGAGGTCGCCAAGGTGGTAGGGAAGGATAAGGTGCCGAGGAAGGCGGTGGCTCCTGATCAGCCGCGGAAAAAGGCGGTGGCTCCTGATGAGCCGCCGTTGTTTTCGGAGATGGTGCGCTGCGCAAACACGGCTGTTACTCGGGGTTTACGGAAGAGGATGAAGGACAAAATAGTTAAGGGGAAATTTGTCGACCTTTTCAGCCTCACGGATGACATGAGGAAGGACTTCGACAAGGCGAAGAAGGCGGGGGGCATCGGTGAAAATGCTTTTCGGAGCTTTCATCATTGGTTAAGGGGTTTCTTAGTCTTTTCTGCTGTTTACCTAAAAACGCGCCCTGCCGAACATCTTAATGTGGTAAAGTACATGTTTTTAATTAATGAGATGTTCTTAAAGTACAAAGGTTCCGTCTGGAGGGATTACGATGAAAAATTCCGTAAGAATCAGGATGGCAATCCGACGTTACCTTTGGGCTTTAAGGATGTCGAGATTTGGATGGAGGTTTCCAACCAAGCGAGTAGTGTGGTCGAGGGTCCGGCCAAGAGGAAGTTTTCGGGGGGCAAGAATGTTACTGGTACGGCAGCAAAGTGTTTTGCGTTTAACGACTCTAAGTGCACTAGGGGTGCGGCCTGTCGTTTTCGTCACTCCTGCCGCGTCTGTGGAGCCAATCACCCCGCCAAGGATTGTAAGTCCGGAAGCGGGGTTAAGCAGGCCGACCAGGGCGCTGCAGGCGGCAGTGCGAAGTAAGGCACCCTCGCCCATAGTTGTACCTGAGTTGGCTAAATGGTTGCACCGTTATCCCAGGACGGAGGATGCTGAGTTTTTGTTAGCCGGTTTTAGTTGCGGTTTTCGTTTGCCCATTTCGGAATCAGTTCATGTTGTGTCCCGCAGGAATTTGAGGTCGGCGACGGAGTTTCCCCATGTGGTCAGGCAGAAGGTGGAGGCGGAGGTGCAATTGGGTCGCATGTGCGGTCCTTTTGCATGCGAACCTTTGCCTGGGTTATGCGTATCTCCCTTGGGAGTAGTACCCAAGAAGGCGCCGGGTAAATTCCGCTTGATACAACATTTGTCCTACCCACATGGGGGCTCCGTTAACGACGCCATTCCTGAGGAGTTTTGCACGGTCAGGTACCAGGTGTTCGATGAGGCCCTGGAATTGATCCGGGGTTTTGGGCCCGCGGCCCTGTTGGCCAAGTTGGATGTTGAATCCGCCTTTCGCCTTCTTCCCCTTCACCCCGACTCTTTCAAGTTTATGGGTTTTCGGTTAGGCGGTTTCTTTTATGTTGAGCAATGTTTGCCGATGGGTTGTTCTGTCTCTTGCGCCTACTTCGAGAAATTTAGCTCGTTCCTGCATTGGTGCATTGCTGCAGGAACGGGGCAAGTTGGCATCGCCCACTATCTCGATGACTTTCTTTTTGTGGGCCCAGGAGGCAGCAACACCTGCCAGGAGCTCCTTTTTTCGGCGTCCGCCTTGTTCAGGGTTCTAGGGGTGCCTGTTGCCCACGATAAGACAGAGGGACCCACGTGTTGCCTTTCTTACCTGGGCATCGAGGTAGACACTAGCGCGGGTTGTTGTCGCATCCCAGCCGACAAGGTGGCGAAGCTTTTGGGACAGATCGAAGAATGCTTGAGGAAGCGTAGAGTTAGACTCCGTCAGGTGCAGTCCCTTTTAGGCTCCTTTAATTTTGCTTGCCGGGTCATACCTATGGGGAGGGTGTTTTGCCGCAAACTTGAGAGGGCCACAGCGGGAGCGACTGGGCCGCACCACACCATTCATCTGTCTCGGGAAATTGAGGATGACCTTAGAACTTGGTCGACCTTTTTGGTAACTTTTAATTCAGAATTGCTGTGGCCTCTCCGGCCCGTAGCCAATTCTTCCCTGGAGCTGTTTACAGATGCTGCCGGTTCTACGGGTTTCGGTGCTTTTTTCCAGGGCGAGTGGTGTGTTTCGGCCTGGCCCCAGTCTTGGGTATCTCGTGGCTTTACGGCTAACCTACTCTTATTGGAACTGTTCCCTATAGCGGTGGCAGTGGAGTTGTGGGCCCCTAAGTTGGCGAACCGGACGATTGTCTTTTGGGGCGACAATTTGGGGGTGGTGCATGCGGTGAACAACCAACGTGCATCATCGCCGCAGGCTTTGCGGCTGTTGAGATTTTTGGTGTTACAATGTCTCCGTTTTAACATCAATTTCACGGCGAAGCACGTGCCTGGGGTCGAGAACGACATCGCGGATGCGCTGTCGCGTTTCGATTTTACCAGGTTTCGCAGGTTGGCCCCCGGGGCGGGGGCCCTAGGTTTGACTTGTCCAGCTTCTGTCTGGCAGATTATAGAACTGGCGTAGATGGCTTGGCGCTGAACTCATTGGCCCCTTCGACCCGCCGGGCATACGCTGCGGCTTGGCGTGACTGGCAGGCGCATCAGGTTAGGTGTGTGGCTGGGGGTAAGTCGGATGGTAGGTCCAAGGCGTCCATGTGCGCGGCGTTGGCGGGGATTTCGTTCCATGCCCGGTTGCAGCGGGGGACGGACCCCACCAGGTCTTTCACTTTATCCAAGGCGCTCAGGGGTTGGGCGAAGTTAAGTCCGTCCCAGCCGGATACGCGCAGGCCTATTGACACGCAGTTGTTGTGAGAGCTCATGGCGATTCTGCCGGCGGTGACTGATTCTGCTTTTGAGGCGTCCCTTTTCCGTGCAGCATTTTCATTTGCGTTTTTTGGGGCCTTTCGGGTTGGCGAGCTGGTGGCCGCTAATAAACGGTCCACTGATACTGGCATGCTTTTCAGGGACCTGGTACTCAAGGAAGGTGTCGCCATGTTTAGGTTGCCTCGTTCCAAGACCGATCAGTTGGGTCGAGGTCGCTGGGTGACTTTGAAGGCGCATGAGGATACAGATTTGTGCCCGGTGCTGCATGCAAAAATGTATTTACCTTTACGACCCACAGGTGGGGCTCAAGTACTGCTGCATGGGGATGCATTGCCTCTCACTCGGTTTCAGTTTGCTGCTGTGTTGAAGCGCTGTTTGGTCGCCCTGGGGCTTAATAGCGCGGAATATGGGACGCATTCCTTTCGCATCGGTGCGGCAACTTGCGCTGCGGCACGCGGACTTCCACCGTCGGCCATTCAGGAAATGGGACGTTGGAAGTCAGCGGCGTTTAAGTCATATGTTAGATTGGATAAGGTTTAATGTTGCGCTACTTGCGCTAACCCAAAAACGTTGTTTACCTGCCAATTTTGGAATGATTAGCGTTCCGGAATTGGAGGTGTGAAGGAATTTTTTTAATTTTTCCTCCGAGGGGGCCTAAATTACAATTGGCTGACACTCCAGGTCCACGGGAGGTTTTTTAAGTTTTCTCCTTCACTTGGGTTTTTATGTTACTAACTGTTCGGTTCGGTCTAACGGTTCTAATTACCCGTTTTATGGGCGCGGCCTGACAGCTAGGTTACTTTTTCTTTTTCAGCGTCCACTGATTCCAACGAACAGATTTGGGTAGTTGGCCATTCTTACGTGTTTTGGGCCGAGCGTCATCCCCTTGCTGATAGGTCGTCTGAGTTGTTAGGTGGTCGCAGAGTGCGATGGTTAGGCGTGAGAGGGCTCAGATGGTCTGGACTTTTGGAGCTGTTGTTGCAATACGAACAGCGTTGGGGGCGTCCCCAATGGCTGCTGCTGCACCTGGGCGGTAACGATGTAGGTCACCTAAAAGGTATAGATCTTATCCTTCGGATTCAGGCGGATTTGGGGGAACTTAGCTTGCTTTGGCCTGGTGTACGCTCGGTTTGGTCTGACATTATTCCTAGGTTTGTCTGGAGGGGATCACGGAACGTCACAGCGCTGGACAGGGCTAGGAAGAAGATTAACTTTGCTGTGTCGAAGTTTGTGTTGGCTGCTGGTGGTTTGGCCGTTAGACATCCGCTATTGGTGCTCCAGAGCCCCTTTTATTTTAGGAAGGATGGTGTGCATCTCTCCCATCTTGGGATTGGAGTTTTTCTGAGGGCGCTGTTCTCTTGTCTGGAGTAGTTTGTTATCTTTGTAGGTAGGGATAGGATTTGTTTTGCTAGGTATTTTGTTCTTTTAGTTGGATTTCATTTCGTATTGGGTTGGCGGGCTGCGTTTCTCTGAAACTGGCGGTGGCAGGAAGGCGCTACTGGCCAGCGGTCACTTGTAGCATAAGTGGTGTTGTGGGGCACTTACCCCTTTTGAAGGACGGCGAGTGTGTCCTGCCCTTGTGGGGGGGCGAGGGGCGCTTCCTTGGGGAGCGTCCTCACTCTGCTATAGGAAGGGGTGGTGAGACCTTCGCAACACAGGTTATGCTGATATATATAGATGGGGCGTTTCAGTCGCACCCATGACAGTTGGGGCGTTTAGTCGCCGCCATTTTGTAAGATCGTGACTAGAGCTGGTTAGTGGTATCGTTTTCCTGGCCACCCACTACGAGTGAGGTCATTCCAATTAATAAATTCAATGACCATTTAATCCAACGCAGTTGTGTCCGTGTCGTTATTTTTAGTTGATAAGCTAGCTTAAAGTGTATAGTTAATGTCAAGCGCAATAATTGAATAGACGTCTTAGATAAGGAGAGTGCCTGACTCGGCACGATATCTATATAAGAGTCTGGCAATTTTGTGATTGGTTAAAGAAGGTCAATTGTTGCTAGGCAGATCAGAGTTTTGAGTGAGTGATAATTGGGTAGGGCCAACCTATCGTGAGTGTAGGGGAGGTGTTTAGTACATGTAGGGTAGAAACTTCCAGAGTTACTTCCTCTTGTCGTCTGGAAGCCCACCCACCCGCCCTATTGGCTCACTAATTTGGCCCTTTTCAATGTGGCTTACTATTATCTTTCTTTCAGACTTAGTGGGCGGGAAGGCGCTACTGGCCAGCGGTCACTTGTAGCATAAGTGGTGTTGTGGGGCACTTACCCCTTTTGAAGGACGGCGAGTGTGTCCTGCCCTTGTGGGGGGGCGAGGGGCGCTTCCTTGGGGAGCGTCCTCACTCTGCTATAGGAAGGGGGGGTGGTGAGACCTTCGCAACACAGGTTATGCTGATATATATAGATGGGGCGTTTCAGTCGCACCCATGACAGTTGGGGCGTTTAGTCGCCGCCATTTTGTAAGATCGTGACTAGAGCTGGTTAGTGGTATCGTTTTCCTGGCCACCCACTACGAGTGAGGTCATTCCAATTAATAAATTCAATGACCCTTTAATCCAACGCAGTTGTGTCCGTGTCGTTATTTTTAGTTGATAAGCTAGCTTAAAGTGTATAGTTAATGTCAAGCGCAATAATTGAATAGACGCCTTAGATAAGGAGAGTGCCTGACTCGGCACGATATCTATATAAGAGTCTGGCAATTTTGTGATTGGTTAAAGAAGGTCAATTGTTGCTAGGCAGATCAGAGTTTTGAGTGAGTGATAATTGGGTAGGGCCAACCTATCGTGAGTGTAGGGGAGGTGTTTAGTACATGTAGGGTAGAAACTTCCAGAGTTACTTCCTCTTGTCGTCTGGAAGCCCACCCACCCGCCCTATTGGCTCACTAATTTGGCCCTTTTCAATGTGGCTTACTATTATCTTTCTTTCAGACTTAGTGGGCGGGAAGGCGCTACTGGCCAGCGGTCACTTGTAGCATAAGTGGTGTTGTGGGGCACTTACCCCTTTTGAAGGACGGCGAGTGTGTCCTGCCCTTGTGGGGGGGCGAGGGGCGCTTCCTTGGGGAGCGTCCTCACTCTGCTATAGGAAGGGGTGGTGAGACCTTCGCAACACAGGTTATGCTGATATATATAGATGGGGCGTTTCAGTCGCACCCATGACAGTTGGGGCGTTTAGTTGCCGCCATTTTGACTAGAGCTGGTTAGTGGTAGCGTTTTCCTGGCCACCCACTACGAGTGAGGTCATTCCAATTAATAAATTCAATGACCATTTAATCCAACGCAGTTGTGTCCGTGTCGTTATTTTTAGTTGATAAGCTAGCTTAAAGTGTATAGTTAATGTCAAGCGCAATAATTGAATAGACGCCTTATATCGGAAAGTTTGCCTTTCTGGGTTAATACTCCTTTAAATACCTAAAGGTATACTTCTCTAAGGAATGAACAGTAGCCTGCCGCCATGAGCTATATTTAATGCTGTGATTATTTTGTTTTTTCAAATATGTCAGGGGAAAAATGTGGGATATAGTTTACATCAAGCTAGAAAAAATTAAAGTCATTTGTTTAGTATTAGTTCTTCATTAAACTGAAATAATTGCATTGATCATATACTGTTTGACATGTGTCTATGGTGATATTTGTATTATTATTGAGTATTTCCTTTACTGTTTCTAACCAAAGTGCAAAGAATTATAGAGCAAGAAGCTTTCATCATCACGCCTGCTAAAACAGCGAGCAAAGAGCTGTCAGTGTATTGGTGATAGGACAGTTCTTTAGTCTGTTTTTTTTTAACCTCTTTTTCTTCTCATCTTCATTTGCTGTGTTGTGACCTTATGACTGCTGGTACTTATGCAAACATAGACTGACAGTTAATGAAGCAATCATGCTGTGAAATCTATACAACGTTATCCAATCAAATAGGCTATTTATGTTCATAAATATGGACAGGGCTGCCTCCATATGTACAGGAAGGTAGTGAATTTGGCATGTCACCTACAAATTAATGATGGTATAGTAGCTGCAGTGCCGTAACTAGATATTTTAGCGTTGTGTGCAAGAAACAGCATCGGCGCCCCCCATATACAAACCAGGGGGGGCTAGTGTGCGCCATAGGCGCAGTAAACATATTGGTGCGTGGCTTCATGGGGAAGGGGCGTGGCCACAAAATAATACCAATTCATATTACGCTGTACAGAATTCTCCATTATTCAAATTACGCCGCACAGTAGTGCCACTTACACACATTACGCCTGGTAGAGCCCCACTTTACACATTACTCCAGGTAGAGCCCCTATTACTCATTATACCAGGTAGAGTCCCCCTTTAGACAGTATGGCAGGTAGAGTCTCCTTTTACACAGTACAGCAGACATATTTCCCTTTTACACAGTACAACAGGCAGAGTCCCCTTTTACACATTATCGCAGGCAGAGCTCCCTTTTACACATTACAGCAGGCAGAGTCCCCTTTTTACACATTACGACACCAGAGTCCTCTTTTTTACACATTAGGCAGGCAGAGTACCCTTTCTACACATTACGGCAACAGAGTCCTCCTTTTTACACATTAGGCAGGCAGAGTCCCCCTTTTACACATTACGGTGACAGAGTCCCCCTTTTTACACATTATGGCAGCAGAGTCCCCTTTTTACACATTAAGGCAGCAGAGTCCCCTTTTTACACATTAAGGCAGCAGAGTCCCCTTTTTACACATTAAGGCAGCAGAGTCCCCTTTTTACACATTAAGGAAGCAGAGTCCCCTTTTTATACATTATGGCAACAGAGTCCCCTTTTTACACATTACGGCAACTAGAGTCCCCTTTTTTGACACATTAGGCAGGCAGAGTCCCCCTTTTTTACACATTATGGCAGCAGAGACCCCCTTTTTACAAATTAGGCAGGCAGAGTGGGAGAGAGAGAGAGAGAGAGAGAGAGAGAAGGGGAGGGAGTGTTTAAGTATTATACTTCCCTGTGACCAGCCAGCAGCACAGGTCATTGTGGGTGGGCTGGGGGCGTGCTGAGAGAGACCTCATCTCTCCCAGCACACATGGGGGAGCTGCAGTGCTGCCCGGCTATCTGTGGCACTCATTCCGAGTTGATCGCTCGCTAGCTGCTTTTAGCAGCAGTGCACACGCTAGGCCACCGCCCCCTGGGAGTGTATCTTAGCTTAGCAGAAGTGCGAACGAAAGGTTAGCAGAACTGCTCGTAAAAATTTTCAGGCAGTTTCTGAGCAGCTCCAGACCTACTCCTACCTTGTGATCACTTCAATCAGTTTAGTTCCTGCTTTGACGTTCGGTCAGCCATGCCTGCGTTTTTACCTGACACGCCTGTGTTTTTTTAGCACACTCCTGAAAAACGGGCAGTTACCACCCAGAAACACCCACTTCCTGTAAATCACTCACCGATCAACAGAGCGTCAGAAAAGCGTTGCTCGCCCTTGTGTAAAACTGCATAGTTTTTTGTGAAAGTACTTCGCGCGTGCGTACTGCGGCCCGTACGCATGCGCAGAAATGCCGCTTTTTCACCTAATCGCCGCGCTGCGACCGAAAGCAGCTAGCGATCAACTCGGAATGAGGGCCTATGTGAAAAGAGGTAGCTGGGCAATGCAGCTGAGTGGCGATGGTGGGGGGACACAGACCCCACAGAGTGATGGCGGCAGAGCGGCAAGGTGGGTGTTGCTGGTGGTCCGCGCTCACAGTACATCTGCGCTCTGTGCCAGGTACAACTGGCACACACCTAGTAATGGCCCTGAGTACCTGTGCTGTTTTTCCCTTTTAACAACTATGCATCTTTTGACAGTAAGAACTCATGGGGTGGCTAGGACCGCACACCTTAATTCCAAACACAATGGGGGTCATTCCGAGTTGTTCGCTCTGTAAATTTCTTCGCATCGCAGCGATTTTCCGCTTAGTGCGCATGCGCAATGTCCGCACTGCGACTGCGCCAAGTAAATTTGCTATGCAGTTAGGAATTTTACTCACGTTTTTTTCCTCGTTCTGGTGATCGTAATGTGATTGACAGGAAGTGGGTGTTTCTGGGCGGAAACTGGCCGTTTTATGGGTGTGTGTGAAAAAACGCAACCGTTTCTGGGAAAAACGCGGGAGTGGCTGGAGAAACGGAGGAGTGTCTGGGCGAACGCTGGGTGTGTTTGTGACGTCAAACCAGGAACGACAAGCACTGAACTGATCGCAGATGCCGAGTAAGTCTCGAGTTACTCAGAAACTGCACAGAGATGTCTTTTCGCAATATTGCGAATCTTTCGTTCGCAATTTTGATAAGCTAAGATTCACTCCCAGTAGGCGGCGGCTTAGCGTGTGCAAAGCTGCTAAAAGCAGCTTGCGAGCGAACAACTCGGAATGACCCCCAATAATAGGTGCTATCATACTGAGACTTGTAGTTCCACACAGACAAAAAAAAATGCAGCTCTATAATACTAAGCCCTGCTAATTAGAATATTTATAATAAACTCTGCAATCTAACATAGCGCAAAATTGAGGTGCTTAGCATAATTTTTGGCCAAAATATGGGCCCACCAACTGCAACCAAGTGACCTCTATAGTACTAAGCACTGCAGAGGCGGTATGATGGTAAGTCCTGAATAAATGTATACAATTTGTCAGTTTTAGTGATGAGTTTGGGGCACAAGGCCTGTGTTGGTATGACTGCTTTGGGGCATCATATTGAAATACTTAATCTAGTACTTTTTTTAGCACCTTTTCTACCTATGTAACATTTTTAACATATAGCTTCTGCTTCTTACTTATGTAACACTTATTAACACTTTTTAACCTCTCACTAGTGTGATGCCTTGGGACAGTTGGCCTGTGCTCACCTGGGGGGGGGGGGGGGGGGGGTCCCATGCCCTGGACTTTAACCTTAGTGTTAGGACCCAACCAGATGATGTCACCTAGTTACATTTGATGGGCTCATATTTTTTGCCAAAAATGATGCGAAGTTTATTATAATTATTTTACAGTATTTAACAGTGCTTAGTACTATACAGCGTGCACTTGCATTTTCTTTTCTTTTTTCTGTGACAGTAAGATTTTTCCAGCTACAGCCCATGGCTGGATTTGGGCACTAAGTACAATGAAACAATTTTTCTAAATATTTTTTCAACAATTTTGTTAATATAATTGTATCAATGTATTCAAGGAAAATCTTTTTGGCTTCTTTATAAACTGTACTTCTTAGGAGATTCTAAAGGTGGGTACACACTTGCCAATAAAGTAAACTACATTTTGCCCTTTCTGAGCGACGTCGTTTACCATATCGACTAGTGTGTACGCTGATGAGCAGTTCGCAGCCTCGCGGGTCGTTAGCGACCCTCGTTCTGCCGTGCATGCAGCTCAATTTGGACTGTCATCCAAAAACTGCATGCACGGCCCAGCCGCGGCATGACGTCACTGAGAGATATCGTTTGCATATCGCTCAGTGTGTACGCACTGCCGATGACCCCCCCCCCCCCCCCCTGCAGGGAATGGAACACACTAGGCGACATTGCTCATAGAGCACATCACCTAGTGTGTACCCACCTTAAGAGAAGATAGGAAAAGGATATTTGTGTCATGAAGTGGGTGAGGCAATGCATATGACATTGGCACTTTTTTATCATTTCCCTACCTACCCAGTGTACACTGAGGTGGGTGGAGCTTAGAGATGCAGTCCTCTGTATGCAATTACAGTTGGGATGCCCATCAACATATCTGCCATCAAAGTTCTCCACTAACTACTCTTGATGTTTACAGTGCATTTGTAAACTATTCACAGTTCTTCACTTTTCCCCATTTTGTTATGTTACAGCCTTATTCCAAACTGGAATAAATTATTTTTTTCCCTCAGAATTCTACATACAATACCCCATAATGACAATGTGAAAAAAAGTGTTTTTGAGATTTTTGCAAATTTATAAAACATAAGAAACTAAGAAATCACATGTACATAAGTATTCACAGCCTTTGCTCAATACTTTGTTGATGCACCTTTGGCAGCTATTACAGCCTCAAGTCTTTTTGAATATGATGCCACAAGCTTGGCACACCTATTTGTGGGCAGTTTTGACCATTCCTCTTTGCAGCACCTCTCAGCTTCCATCAGGTTGGATGGGAAGCGTCGGTGCACAGCCATTATCAGATCTCTCCAGAGATGTTCAATCGGATTCAAGTCTGGGCTCTGGCTGGGCCACTCAAGGACATTCACAGAGTTGTCCTGAAGCCACTCCTTTACTATCTTGGCTGTGTGCTTAGAGGCGTTGCCCTGCTGAAAGATGAACCGTCGCCCCAGTCCGAGGTCAAGAGCGCTCTGGAGCAGGTTTTCATCCAGGATGTCTTTCTACATTGCTGCCTTCATCTTTCCCTCTACCCTGACTAGTCTCCAAGTTCCTGCCGCTAAAAAACATCCCCACAGCATGATGGTGACATGGATAGTATTGGCCTGGTGATGAGTGGTGCCTGGTTTCCTCCAAACATGACGCCTGGCATTAACGCCAAAGAGTTCAATCTTTGTCTCATCAGACCAGAGAATTTTGTTTCTCATGGTCTGAGAGTCCTTCAGGTGCATTTTGGCAAACTCCAGGTGGGCTGCCTTGTGCTTTTTACTAAGGAGTGGCTTCCATCTGGCCACTCTACCATACAGGCCTGATTGGTAGATTGCTGTAGAGATGGTTGTCCTTCTGGAAGGTTCTCCTCTCTCTACAGAGGAATGCTGTAGATCTGACAGAGTGACCATCGGGTTCTTGGTCACCTCCCTGGCCAGGGCCCTTCCCCCCCATCGCTCAGTTTAGATGGCCAGCCAGCTCTAGGAAGAGTCATGGTGGTTCCAAATTTCTTCCATTTACAGATGATGGAGGCCACTGTGCTCATTGGGACCTTCAAAGCAGCAGATATTTTTCTGTACCCGTCACCAGATTTGTACCTTGAGACAGTCCTGTCTCAGAGGTCTACAGACAATTCCTTTGACTTCATGCTTGGTTTGTGCTCAGACATGCACTGTCAATTGTGGGGCCTTATATAGACAGGTGTGTGCCTTTCCAAATCATGTCCAATCAACTGAATTTACCACAGGTAGACTCCATTTAAGCTGTAGGAACATCCAGGCTTGGACTGGCCCGCAGGGGTACAGGGGAAACCACCGGTGGGACCCACTGCCCAGGGGCCCACCTCCTGCTCTAAGGATCAGGTTCCAGTCTGTGCACTTGAATTATACATTATACATATGTTACCTTATACTGGACTATGGTGTATTTTCTACAGTGCATTGCTGTTATTAATCTGTTATGAATTTGGCACATTATTATGCATGCACCATCTTAATTTACTGTATATATTTATGAAGGGGCCCAGACAATGCACTCTCTAATGGTTAGTCAAGCCAATGAGGTGGAAGGCCACACCCCCTCTGCAGACTGGCCACATCCCTAACATGGGCCCCTACCACTGCATTTCCCCGTTGGGCCCTACATGCCCCATTCTGACACTGGGAACATCTCAAGGATGATCAGTGGGAACAGGATGCACCTGAGCTCAATTCTGAGCTTCATGGCAAAGGCTGCGAAAACAAATGTACATGTGATTTCTTAACTTTTTATTTTTAATAAATTTGCAAAAACCTAAAAAAAAACATTTTTCACATTGTCATTATGGGGTATTGAGTGTAGAATTTTGAGGGAAAAAATAAATGTATTCCATTTTGGAATAAGGCTGTAACATAACAAAATGTGGAGCACTGTGAATACTTTCCAGATGCACTGTAACCATCAATGGTTCGAACCATCATGGTGCCAACAGGAGAGAGGGCTAAGCAGCACTGCCACTGCAGGGATTATATTAGGGAAGCCACTGTCACAAAGGAGTCAATGGGATATGGTCGTTAGGTTGACACAACTTAGGTCGACAGTCATTAGGTCGACCACTAAAGGTCGACATGCATTAGGTCGACAGGGACACTAGGTCGACATGCTCATTAGGTTGACATGTACTAGGTCGACAGGTCAAAAGGTCGACATGAGGTTTTTTTTAAAATACATTTTTGGACTTTTTCATACTTTACGATCCACGTGAACTACAATTGGGAACAGTAACCTGTGCCGAGCGCATCGGTAGCGGAGCAAGGCACCTTGTCCGAAGCATGGCGAGCGGACACGATGCACTAATTGGGGTTTACCCGTTACTTTACAAAGAAAAATACACCAAAAAATTCCAAAAACTCATGTCGACCTTTTGACCTGTCCACGTAGTACATGTCGACCTAGTGTCCGTGTAGACCTAATGAATGTCGACCTTTAGTGGTCGACCTAATGAGTGTCGACCTATGTTGGGTCGACCCAACGACCCATACCCGGAGTCAATGATGGCCTCACACCATCGATGTCAAAACAGTTGCCATAGAGCCCTAAAACAGGATTTTAATACCTACCGGTAAATCCTTTTCTCCTGGTCCGTAGAGGATGCTGGGGTCCACTTTAGTACCATGGGGTATAGACGGTTCCGCAGGAGCCATGGGCACTCTAAGACTTTTCAAAGGGTGTGAACTGGCTCCTCTCTTTAAGCCCCTCCTCCATACCTTATAGGAACTGTGCCCAGGGAGACGGACATTTCGAGGAAAGGATTTACTTTTATACTAATGGTGAGATTCATACCAGCTCACACCTCAACCATGCCGCACAACATGGCATTCAACATAACACACGCCAACAGGCATGAACCATTTGCAGCAACATGCTGAAAACAAATGTAACACAACTTGTGTAACTATAATGAACAAACTGCAGGTAAATTACGCACTGGGTCGGGTGCCCAGCATCCTCTACAGACTAGGACAAAAGGATTTACTGGTAGGTATTAAAATCCTGTTTTCTCATACATCCTAGAGGATGCTGGGGTCCACTTCAGTACCATGGGGTTATACCAAAGCTCCAGTACGGGCGGGAGAGTGCGGATGACCCTGCAGCACCGATTGACCAAACTTGAGGTCCTCATCGGCCAAAGTGTCAAACTTATAAAATTTAGCAAATGTGTTTGACCCTGACCAAGTAGCTGCTCGGCAAAGTTGTAAAGCCGAGTTGCCCCGGGCAGCCGCCCAGGATGAGCCCACTTTCCTAGTAGAATGGGCCTTCACCGACTTCGGTACCGGCAAGCCTGCCGTAGAATGAGCGTGCTGAATTGTCCCTCTGATCCAGCGCGCAATAGTCTGCTTAGAAGCAGGACACCCAATCTTGCTGGGAGCATACAGGACAAACAGAGCCTCTGTTTTCCGTAACCGAGTAGTTCTTGCGACATAAATCTTCAAAGCTCTAACCACATCTAGAGACTTTGACTCAGTGAAAGTGTCAGTAGCTACTGGCACCACAATAGGTTGGTTTATGTGGAAGGACGAAACCACCTTTGGAAGAAATTGTTGACGAGTTCTTAACTCTGCCCTATCTTCATGGTAGATCAGGTAAGGGCTCTTGTGAGACAAGGCCCCCAACTCAGACAAGGCCAAAAGCATCACCACTTTCCAAGTGAGAAACTTCAATTCTATCTCCTGCAGAGGTTCAAACCAATCTGATTGAAGGAACTTCAATACCACATTAAGGTCCCATGGTGCCACTGGAGGTACAAATGGAGGCTGGATGTGCAGAACCCCTTTCACGAACGTCTGAACTTCTGGAAAGAAGGCCAATTTTTTTTTTCAAGAAAACTGATAAGGCCGAAATCTGGACCTTGATTGACCCCAATCTAAGGCCCGCATCCACACCAGCCTGCAGAAAATGGAGAAAACATCCCAACTCAAACTCTTCCGTAGGAGCCTTCTTGGATTCACACCAAGACACATATTTTCTCCAAATACGGTGGTAATGTTTAGACGTTACTCCTTTCCTGGCCTGAATAAGAGTGGGGATGACTTCCTTGGGAATACCCTTTCGGGTTAGGATCTGGCACTCAACAGCCATGCCATCAAACGTAGCCGTGGTAAGTCTTGATACACACAGGACCCCTGCTGTAGTAGGTCCTCTCGAGGAGGAAGAGGCCGAGGATCTTCTATGAGCAACTCCTGAAGATCTGGATACCAAGCCCTCCTTGGCCAGTCTGGGGCAATGAACATTGCTCGAACTCTTGTACTTCTTATTATTTTGAGAACTTTTGGAATCAGTGGAAGTGAAGGGAAAACATATACCGACCAAAAGACCCACTGGGTCACCAGTGCATCCACTGCTATTGCTTGAGGGTCTCTCGACCTGGAACAATCTCTGAAGCTTCTTGTTTAGACGAGATGCCATCATGTCTACTTGAGGAGCTCTCCAAAGACCTGTCACCTCTGCGAAGACTTCTTGGTGGAGGCCCCACTCTCATGGATGGAGATCGTGTCTGCTGAGGAAGTCTGCTTTCCAGTTGTCCACTCCCGGAATGAAAATTGCTGACAGGGCTCTTACATGTCTTTCTGCCCAGAGGAGAATCCTTGTCACCTCTGCCATTGCCGCTCTGCTTTTCGTTCCGCCTTGCCTGTTTATGTACGCGACTGCTGTTACATTGTCCGACTGGATCTGCATGGGATGATCTTGAAGAAAATGCACCGCTTGTAGAAGGCCGTTGTAAATGGCTCTCAATTCCAGAACATTTAAGTGAAGGCAGGCTTCCTGACTTGACCATTTTCCTTGGAAGTTTTCCCCCTGTGTGACAGCTCCCCAGCCTCGGAGACTTGCACCCGTGGTTACTAGGACCCAGTCATGAATCCCAAGCCTGCGTCCCTCTAGTAGGTGAGAACTGTGTAGCCACCACAGGAGCGAAATTCTGGCTTTGGGGGACAGGATTATTTTCCGGTGCATGTGTAGGTGGGATCCGGACCACTTGTCTAACAGGTCCCACTGGAATACTCTGGCATGAAATCTGCCAAACTGTATGGCCTCGTAGGCCGCTACCATTTACCCCAACAACCGAATGCATTGATGGATCGACACGCTTGTTGGTTTCAATATTTGTTTGACCATTTTCTGGATTTCCAGAGCATTTTCCACTGGAAGAAATACTCTCCGCACTTCTGTGTCCAGAATCATCCATAAAAAGGACAATCTTGTCATCAGTTCCAACTGCGACTTTGGAAAATTCATGATCCAACCATGTTGTTGGAGTATTGACAGGGAGAGTGCGATGTTCTGCACCAACTGTTCCCTGGATCTCGCTTTTATCAGGAGATCGTCCAGATACGGAATTATATTGACTCCTTTTTGATGAAGGAGGACCATCATCTCCGCCATCACCTTGGTGAATACCCTCGGTGCCGTGGAGAGTCCGAACGGCAACGTCTGGAACTGGTAATGCAATCCTGTACTGCGAATCTCAGATAAGCTTGGTGAGGAGGATAAATGGGAACATGCAAGTAAGCATCCTTTTGTTATGAGCCACGGCAGTGGCTCATTCCTGTTTTGCATTTTGGTTATGTATTTTATGTTATACTTCTGTTTCTGTTCCCCGTGGGTGTCATGGGGTGTCCGGAGTCCACCCTTAAGGAGAGGGTACTGTTATGAACCACAAGTAGTGGTTCATTTCTGTTTGCTTTCCGTTTATGTATTTTATGTTATAGTTCTCTTGCAGGCCAGGATTCCTTTGCTCTGGTTTAGAAAGACTCTTGTTGGCCGCCGGTGGTGAGTCTGTGTAATTGCAGCCTGTTTCCATGTATTTAGCCTCACCTGTCTGTTTATTGCACCTGTCAGTTTGGAGTCGTGCAGCAGGGCAGCTGCACAACATAATTAATTAGGGTCCCTGCTGTGATTGGAAGAAATCCTTGTTATATACTGTCTCAGTGCATTACACAGACGCCGGTGATAGCTTTTGTCTAGCTGCTTCCTGCCTTGAAGCATTCCTGTCCAGGAGTCCTGTGGCTTTGCCTGTGTCTGATCCAATATCCTGCTTTGAAGCATTCCTGTCCAGGAGTCCTGTGTCTTTGCCTGTGTCTGATCCAGTATCCTGCGTTGAAGCATTCCTGTCCAGGAGTCCCGTGGCTTTGCCTGTGTCTGACCCAGTATCCTGCTTCTTGGTGTCCATTGGTCTGTCATTTGGAATTCTGCCTGTCCTCCGGTCCTGAGAGCCTGTGTCAGCTACTTTGGGGGTTCCTGTCCTTTTGCCAGTATTCGTACCGGTTTCGTGAGTAGCGGCTTTGCCGTGTCCCTCGGCCTAAGCCATAGCTACCTGTTGCTTTTGCTTTGGATTTTCTGCAGAGGGTTATGCGTGTGCTGTCCTCACCGGAACACAGCGGTGTTATGTCGGCGTGTGGACAGCATTTCCTTTGTTGTTGTTTATCCTGGCGGCTGTGCCGCACATACTTTATTTAAGTTCTGTAGCACCCCTAACTGGGTACTTCCTTCTCTAGTTAGAGGTTCCCCTTGTCATCGCCCCGTCTCAGTCTACGCCTTGTCTCCAACTAAGACCGGGGGGCATCGGAGTTGGGCAGACATAATCCGCCCTTCAAACGCGGCTGCCATGGGCCCAAGAAACCATAGTCACGCAGGCGTAGGCTGACAACGAGGGTGAGACAACGGAGTTAGGGATCCTTGGGGGTGCTGCTGAACTCCGTATCTATTGCAGCATTATGTTCCTGTACTTGGGGCTCATCCGCCCAGTTCCAGGAGAACCAAGTACAATGAACGTAACACCTTTATGTCTACTGACACCATGAAGTCCCCCTCCTTCAGACTGGAAATCACTGCCCTCAGGGATTCCATCTTGAACTTGAACCTTTTCAGGTAGAGATTTTTCAGGTTTAAAATCGATCTGACCGAGCCGTCTGGCTTCGGAACTACGAAGAGGCTTGAATAAAAACCTTCTCCTTGCTGTGACAAGGGTACCAGGACAATGACATGATCCTGACATAATTTTTGAATTGCCGTTGTTACTGCCTCTCTTTCTGGAAGAGAAGCTGGCAAGGTCGATTTGAAAAATCGGCATGGGGGGACGTCTTGAAACTCTAGTTTGTACCCATGGGACACTATTTGTAAGACCCATGGGTCCAGGCCAGATTGAATCCAAATTTGACTGAAAAGTTTCCCACCCGAGCAGACTCCTGCAAGGGAGCCCCAGCGTCATGCTGCATATTTGGCATAAGCAGGGATGAACTTCTACTCCTGCGATCCGGGAGACGCTGCGGATTTCTTTCCTTTTCCCCTTCCCCCACCTGCAAAGAAGGGGGAACCTTTGGCCTTTTTGTATTTGTTGGGCCGAAAGGACTGCATGTGAGAGTGATGTGTCTTTTTCGCCGGTGTAGGAGCATAAGGCAAGAATGTCGACTTACCTGCGGTAGCCGCCGAGGCTAACGCATCCAGCCCATCTCCAAACAAGGCCTCACCTTTATACGGGAGAGCCTCCATATTTCTTTTGGAATCTGCATCAGCATTCCACTGGCAAATCCACAACGCCCTCTGAGCCGATACTGCCATGCTAGTGGCTTTTGGACCCAAGAGTCCATTATCCTTCATAGCTTCCAGCATGTATGCAGCAGCGTATTTGATATGACCTAATGTTAGGAGTATCTCGTCTCTAACAACTGTGTCAATTTCTGATGACAAGTTATCTGACCATTTTTCGATAGCACGACTCACCCACGCGCAGGCAATGGTGGGTCTGAGCAACGTACCATTGGTCACATAAATAGATTTTAACGTAGTCTCCATTTTGCGGTCTGCCGGCTCCTTTAGTGAAGCCGTCCCAGGTGCAGGGAGAATCACCTTTTTTGTTAACCTTGACAGTGCACTGTCTAACACCGGGGGTGACTCCCATCTTTTCCTGTCCTCTAATGGGAAAGGATAAGCAATCTGAATCCTTTTGGGAATATGAAATTTCTTTTCAGGATTCACCCAAACTCCCTCAAAAAGAGTATTTAGCTCGTGGGAAGGAGGGAAAGTTACCTTACATTTCCTTTTCTTATATAAATAAGCCTTCTCCTGAGGTACAGTAAGGGCTTCCGTAACTTCTAAGACCTCCTTTATAGCAACAATCATATACTGTACGCTTTTTGCCAATTTAGGATCTATCCCCCTGGAATCACAATCGTCGACACAGGAATCAGAGTCCGTGTCGGTATAAGTATGTACAATGTTTGCAAACGGTCTCTTATGTGACCCAGAGGGGTCGCCTGCGGATGAGAAAGCAGAACCCTGAAAAATCACATCTTCCACTGATTTTATCCAGCTTTCTGCATGAGACTCAGACTTATCTAATCTCCTGCTGATATGATTCACACTATCACGTATTTCTGTCACCCATTCAGGCTCGTGGTGTGCCGGCAGCACCACCACATTACAACTCTGTGTCCCTAAAATGGCTCCCTCAGGGGAAGAACTCCCTGCCTCAGACATGTCACACACGTGCACAAACACACCACAGACACTCCGGGACTTATAGGGGACAGACCCACAGTAAAATCTGTCAGAAGGACACAGATAAGAGCAGCCAGTTCACAAACCCAGCGCCAGTAACACAATGCCTGTGAAACATAAAATGCTCACTGACATGCAGCGCTTTTTTATAATGTAAATACACAATATAAAGTACCAATTTCACTGTGCTCCACCCTGTTTTGCACCCTGATACTTGTATTCAGTAGTGGAGGAGGACCAGCGTTGTCTCTGCAACCTGAGGAGAGAGAGAAAATGGCAATGAGCAGTGTGCTGGCTGACTGAGGAGGAAGCTCCGCCCCCCCAATGGCGCGTTTCTTCTCAGAGATTCTGATGACTGTATTTATACTGGCGGGGGTAGGGCTGTGCCTGGGCATCTTATGCCCCTTTTCTACCAGTTTTATAAGGTTTCAGGGCGAACCCCCCCGCCCGCCGCGCCCTGCACCCTGGCAGTGCCTGTGTTGTGTGGGCTGTATGGCGCGCTGCGCTCCCGCCAGAAGCGCGGTACCTTTAGCCGTCACCTTGATTGAAGATCTCTCTTCTAACACTCACCTGTCTTCTGACTTCTGGCTCTGCAAGGAGGGTGACGGCGTGCTGTGGAAGTGAGCATCTAGGCACAGCTAGCGTTCAGTACCCTTCAGGAGCTAATGGTGTCCTGTCAGGCAGAAGCAGAGCCATTAAACTATTCAGGAAGTTGGTTCCTACTTCTGCCCCCTCAGTCCCTCGAAGCAGGGAGACTGTTGCCAGCAGTCCTCCCTGAAAATAAAAAACCTAACATAAGTCTTTTCAGAGAAACTCAGTAGAGCTTCCCTGGAGTGCATCCAGTCTGCCTGGGCACATTTCTAAAACTGAGGTCTGGAGGAGGGGCATAGAGGGAGGAGCCAGTTCATACCCTTTGAAAAGTCTTAGAGTGTCCATGGCTCCTGCGGAACCGTCTATACCCCATGGTACTGAAGTGGACCCCAGCATCCTCTAGGACGTATGAGAAATATTGATGGTTTTGAAATACTGACCATCGATGGCCTTTCGTAGTTATGTGTCTTTGTTAAAGAATTGACTGGTATCTCCCCCTAATTCAGGAGTTTCCCAGACATTCCATTAGACATAGCAACTATTATTTTTTATTATGCTATTTCAGTGTATAAAGTATGGCTGTCCAATTAAACCAATAAAATTGCTAGTGAAGTAAGACACAGGGTTTTCTGAAGTAGAGGAATGTTATCTGTCTAAACCACTTACCATACTATTGCACTGCCTGAGGGCTGACTCAAATATAAGGAAACTAGAGTGCTTCATTATGCTACAATCTGTTAAAGGTCTCAATTAGCACGTCAGTGAATTAACAGGATTGTTTACCAATTTGCTGTACTTGGGACAACAATTACTTATGTCAGCAAAAGATGATATTCAGTATTCAGGACCCTATCTGGTCCTTTATATAATATCACCAAAATGTGTTTTTTTTTTCAGTGCATCTATTTATTTCCATTGTTCACATAAATGCTATTTATAAGGTGTATTTATTATGCCGACAAATGCCTTTTCTCCTATGTTTTCACAGGAGAAAGGCTTTTTCTCAATTTATAAACAGTTTAACACCTCACTTTGTTTTCGCCCCTTATTTCCAATCCCATAGACCTCTATAGGTCTATACCTTAGTGATTAGACCAATTATTCTTATAGACAGTTAATCGTGTTGATTTTTAATGGCATCATGGTGATTGTTATACATATTTTGAGAAAGGCTAGGGATGGGAAATAGGTTATCCTCGTGTTCTCCCCACGTTAAGCCACATATTTTCTTGAGCCACAATTGTACTGCAAATGTGAAAGAAAGGTAAAGAAACTGTGAGGAGAGTCTTCTTATAACTGTAGAAGAGTTTCCTTTGCAGTTTCTATTCTAATGCATATCTAAGAATACAACTGTATTAGGGAGATGTATGGGGTCAAAGCTTGAACTGTGAAGTCTTGTCTTATCAGAAGATTCCCATAGGAGTCAACTGATATCCAGAGTAGAACAATACTCAGGTAAATAGCTAAAATTGTTATGAAACTATAGCAAAAGTATAAGTAGGTTAACACATCCTTGCAATAAGAAACTGGAGTACCATAATGCTCCATCCTAGGTCTCTGTTCTTCTCTATCATACCACTTCTTTGGAAAATTAATAATCTCCTTCAGATTTCAATATTTACTTTATGCATTACTGAATGTCTTTTTGACATTTCATCTTTGATGTTAATAATCAGTTAATAATATTCCCATCAGCCAACATACAGTAAGTTACAGAACTGACATTTCTGTTCCTGTTGATAAAATTGTCATCCTTCACTCCAAACTGTCCTCTTCCTCCTACATTCACTCTGTATCCAAATTACACATAAGAAACATATCCAAAATGTGACACAAGAGCCTGCACTCTTTACATCCCGCATTGATTATTGCAAAGGTCCCTTTACTGGTATTTACTGTAACAAACTTTCACTTCTACAATCTATTTTAAATGCTATGGCTCTAATGACTTTCTTTGCAAAGCATTCTTCTCCCTCTGCTACACTGTCAGTTTCTACATTAGTTGTCTATATTTTATCTAACTCAATATAAAACTATTCTGCTTACATATAGGGCTATCAATAAAACCACAACAACATCACTTATTATCAATATCTTATCTCCACACTTGGCAGCTCCATTCTATGTAATATCTGTATCTCTCCTCCACGCTCATTAGCTGTTCTTATTCACAGTTACAGTACATTTTTAGGGCTATACCTTATCTGTGAAATGCCCAACCTGGCAGAAGATTCCCCTGTTGCCATGTAGCTGAGCCGACGCGGCGGAACTGCGTTCCATTAGTTCCACTTGAAGACGGAATGCAGTTCCGCCTCCACCGGCTCACCTAACCCGATGTGTGGCGGCGCCGCAGGGAGATGCCAGGCGCCCGCTGTTATCAGCGGCGCCTGGCTCTCCCCACACAGTGGAAGCCCGGCGGCAGGAGCTCAGTACTGAGCTCCTGCTTCCGGCTCCCAGCTCTAGTGTGCGCTATGAGAGAGACGTCATGACGTCTCTCTCGTAGTGCAGGGAGCCAGACGCCAGGGAGGATCACAGCGGTCGGACGCGGGAGCGGGGCTTGGTAAGTATGGTGCTTTTTGGTTTTTTTAAGGCATGTCTGCTGGGGGCAAGCTACAGGGGGCAAACTACAAGGGGTAACTACTGGGGGCAAACTACAGGGGCGCATTACTACTTGGGGCACACTACTGGGGGTATAACTACAGGGGCTAAACTACTGGGGGCATTACTACTGGGGGGCCAAACTACTGGGGGCGTAACTGCAGGGGCTAAACTACAGGGGGCATTACCGCTGGGGGCTAAACTACATGAGGCAAACGTTATGAGGACTAAACTACAGGGGCTAAACTACTGGGGGCATTACCACTGGGAGGCTAAACTAAAGTGGGGGTAAACTACTGGGGTCATAACTGCAGGGGCATTACTACTGGGGCTAATCTACTGGTAGCATAACTACTGGGGCTAAACTACAGGGGGCTAAATGACTGGGGGCATTACTACAGGCAACATTACTACTGGGGGCAATACTACACAGGGCCATTACCATTAAGGGCAGTACTAATGGGGGCACTACTAATGAGGGCACTGTAAAGGGGGCACTTCATAAGGGGCATCACTACTGGGGACATAAGGGGCACTACTACTGGGGGCATTGCATAAGGGGCACCACTACTATGGGCTACATATAAGGGGCACTACCAGTACAGTGGACATTGCATAAGGAGCACTACTACTGTGGTCATTGTAAAAGGGGGCGCTTCTGCTGTGGGCATTGTGTATTACGGGGTGCTACTACTGTGGACATTCTGTGTATTAGGGGTTCTACTACTGTGGACATTATTACTATTGTGTGACCACGCCCCTTTCGGTTTGAGACCACGCCCCTTTTCGCAATACTTTTATTGCATGGGCGCCGGGGGGAGGGGGAGTGAGTTCCACCACCTCTCTAGGACCACTTTAAGCACTGGGTTAAACGCTACAGAACAAGCTGTCTCTTTACTGAGTGTTATTTTGCATGACTCATCGGTCAAATTAACATCACATGCCCGTGTTATTGTGCATGACTAATTAACCTCAATAACATCAATAACAACTGAGTAACTATTATTCAGCAACTTAAAGTAAAGGTCAAAACTGTATAGACTGCAGGTGCATGTTATTTACATGCCTCTATGAAAAGGTCTGCAGGTGCCCAAGCCTGTCACTGTGTTATTAGAGTGTCACAGTGCTGTACAGATGTACAGTACTTATCACAGGAGAAATTGACACCTTATCATATTGACTGATGTTTATCTTCTATCACTTGTATCCTGTTATCTTCAATAAAACCTACTCTGGTTTGGAATCAACATTTAGACTAACTTCCTTGCTTACATCCACTATGCACCTAACAACTTGTAGGCATCTGCTATATCCCCTCTTATAGTCTATACTATGGACATGCAGGGGCGGATTGGGATCGAACACCAGCCCGGGAAATTTGTGGAAGCAGCCCTAATTGGGGTGGGGTCTGTTGAGGGGGAGGGGCCTGTCAAGAGGCCGGAGTCACTCCTCAGAGGTCCTGAGTCTGAGATAGACACAGTCGGGGCCTCAGTTGCTTTGCGTTTTGCTAATGTTCACCTGTGACTTTATGCATATGCTGCCACAATGCCCTTCCCTGATGTACATCTGTATGTCTGAATATACAAGGACTGATATGCCCACTTTCAGTGTCTACTGACACTACAATCATGCCTTTACTCTATTTCTGATTTTAGAGATTTTTCATTCTACAACCCCTTTTTTTAACCTTATATGTTTCAAAGTACAGGGAGGGGGAGCACACACTACATACAGCTCAGTACAGGGAGGGAGCACACCTACATACAGCACAGTACAGGGTGGGAGCACACACTACATACAGCACAGTACAGGGAGGGAGCACACCTACTGTACATACAGCACAGTACAGGGAGGTAGTGCACACGTGTAGTGAAACACAGACACAAGGGACCAGCGCAGCGGAATCTGTCCCAGTGGCCAATCCGCCCGATTACATACATAGCCACCACATTATTACATGAATAGCACCACATTACATGTATATCACCGCATTACATGTATAGCACCAAAATACACGTATATCACTGCATTACACAAATACCACCACAAAACACAAATAGCACCACATAACACAAATGGCACCACATTACAGGTATAGCACCGCATTACACGTATAGCACCACATTACACAAATAGCACCGCATTACATACGTAGCCACCACATTACATACGTAGACGCCGCATCACATACTTAGACACTGCATTACATATGTAGCCACTGCATTACATAAATTAGCCCATCATCATGGACAGACATTGGGCAGCTATAGGGCTGAAGGACTTTTTCATTAGAGATTGTCCCAGGGCTGGCTGTGTGTGCAGCCTGATCAGCTGGCATCCTGAGAACAAGGTACATCCTGCTCCTGTCCAGTCCCCAAACCATACACTGTGACTGGGGACGCCGTAACCCTTACACCAACATGATAATGCAAATAATGTAATTAAAAATAACCTCTCTGCCGGGTCCTCTTCAGTGCTCAGTTGCCGCTCTGGCCAGTTCAGTAAGAGTGCGGGAGCTAAGGTAGCGGCGGGTGTAGTGAACCCGGCTCTGACCATCCATATGCTGCTGCTCCCGGGCCGGGCTCATTGAAGAGACCTTTGGCCGGGGCCAAAGACAGTATACTGCTTGGCTGGTTAACTTTCTCCAGGTCCACTGTTGGTAAAACAGCTTCAGCACTTTTCACGGCAAGCGGTACCTGGAATTGCCCGCTATCCTAACTTCCAGATTGCGTTCCAATGAACCGCAAGTACTGGAAGCAGTTGAGTGTGAATCGGCCTGGCTGAGGGGGATATGGGACCGGCCCATTGGAATCTGTCATGGTGTCCTGGTGGGCCAATCCGCCCCTGTGGACATGTACCGCCCAATGGGGACACATTTGCTATAGGGGAACTGGGTGAGAACACAGACTCCTGCTAATCTCTACCCTGGTATGATTTGGACTGGTTATCTCCCCGCATATATTGCGGCATACAACAATACAATACAATAATTACTAATCACATTTCTGTGCCAGCATTGGGGACTTCTGCACTTTAACCGGTATTAATCTGCTTTTGCTGACCTATTATGGACATTCCACTGGAGAGAGTCCTAGCCGGGGTATGAATAATACTGCAGATTGAGTCATATAAGTGTCTACTTTAAAGCTTTTTTTTTTTATTGTGTTTGCAAAAATGGAAGGGGAGACGAAACGACCACAGCATGTTTCGTTGAGACCTCTGAAAATGGTGGTCTTCCACAGATACCAACGACCGAATCGATGCTATACCTCCCTCCCTCCATGATGTAAAGGGGTGGGCAGCCATGCCGTCTAAAAATCCTGGGTTTCTAAGTAAGGGCAGGTGTAAGGAATAGTATTGATTCAATTTCGCATTGTGGCGCAGTATGTGCCACATTTTCCTAGTAGACCACAAGAGTGGGTTAGACCTAACATGGTCCGGCATCTCCCAATCATGTTGGTGAAGAAAACATGTTAGACCTACATTTGGCAAAAAGTTCTGTTCGAGGGATGTGTTTGTATATATAGAGCTGTTTTGTAGCCAATCTCTCAAGTGTCTCAGAAGTGCGGCTTGATTATAGACTACTACATCTGGGAAGTTGATACCTCCATTGGACTTAGGTTGGGCAAGTTTACGCAAAGCAATACGGCCTCCCTTCCATATAAAGGTTCTGATAAGTTTATTGATCATTTGTACGTCCTGTTTAGTCAGCAGTATGGGAAGTGTTTGCAATGGGTATAATATACGCAGGATAGCCACCATTTTTAGCAGGGTAGCCCTGCCGAGATATGATAGTGGAAGACGTTCCCATCTCTTGATGTCATCAGTTAGAGTGTTTATGGCCTTGCTTATGTTGATTTTGTATAGTTCAGACATATAGCGTGGCACCATAATACCCAGATATATAATATATGTGGACACCCAGTGTAAGGGAAAGTTTGAGGTCCAACTCGGACATGTCACATTGCCATGCAACAATAATGCTTTAGATTTGTCCATATTGATACTAAAACCTGAAATGTGGCCAAATATTTGGATCTTGTCTAGAATCAAGTTTAGGGAATGCTCAGGGTCAGATATATAAAGAAGGATACCATCAGCGAAAGCGGATAGCTTAATTTCCTGTCCACCCACTTTTATACCCCGAAAAACGACCAATCCTGTAATGTCCTAAGCAACGGGTAGAGGGCCAGATTAAATAGCAGCGGCGATAGAGGGCATCCTTGACGGGTGCCCCTTTCTAAAAAGAACCGTTGGCCTCTGACCCCATTTATTAACAAAGAGGCAGACGGATTGTTGTAGATGTATCGTATGTAGTTAATAAAGCCCGTATCAAAGCCTCTTCTCTCCAACACAGCAAACAAATGTGGCCACAAGACCATGTCAAAGGCCTTGTTGGCATCGAGGCTGAGAAGCATATTCGAGTCTGTGCATGGAGATTGGGATGCCGCCACCGCCGCTAGTGCCATGCAGATTGCTTTAACCGCATGTCTACCAGTCACAAACCCATTTGTGTTGTGGTGAGTATATCGGGGAGAATGGATTGAAGCCGCGTCGCCATTATCTTGGCCAATAGTTTTTTAGTCAACATTTAATAGACTAATTGGTCTGTATGAGGAAAGAAAATTGGTGTCCCTACCAGGTTTCGGGATAGGTGTAATAAACACTTCATTAAAGAGAGGAGATGGAGAGCTCCTTTCATGTATAGCATGGAACAATTCCAATAAGGCGGGGACAATATGGGCCTGTAACATGCGGTAGTAATCTCCCGACAGGCCATCTGGACCTGGAGATTTACCATGAGGTAAATTGGAGATAGCAGTGTTAATTTCCTCCGCCGTTATTTTTCCCACAAGGGCTTCTCTCTGGTCTCGAGTCAGAGGGGGCAGTACCTCATCTGTGAGCAGTTGTGATTGTATATCAGTATCTATTTGAGCCGAACTAAACAGGGATTGAAAATAGGATTGAAATTGTTCCACTATTTCTTGAGATTTGGTGATAATACGACCGGACCTGGGGTGGTGTATAGCGGTTATAATGTGTCGTTTTTTTGGGGGCCGGGAAATGACCGCCAGTAATCTACCAGCCTTATTGTTCCATCTTTAAAATTTATTTTTGGTAAAGTCTAAGGAGTGTTTTGCCTGGGTGGCTAAATAAGTTTCAAGCAGGTGCCTGGCCTGTTTGTACTCAGTGAGGGTGGTCTCCGTTGGAGTAGAGGTATATGTTTGAAAGGTCATGGACATTGTCGCTTTCAACGCAGTGTATTCCAGTTTGGATTCCCTTTTTTTTCGGGTGACATAGCTAATAATATGACCCCTCATCACCGCCTTAGAGGCGTTCCAAAAGACGTCAGGTCTATCCCAGTAATCTATATTTTCATCAACGTAATTGGTCCAATGATATGTAAGATATAATTTAAAATCCTCTGAGTCTGCCAGATATTGTGGGAATCGCCAGATACGATCCGTCGAGTGCATATAGGGGTGGGTTAGTGCCAACATGATGGGGGCATGATCAGAGACCAATATGTCAGGTATATCCACCCCAGCAACCTGGACATTAAGTCATCAGCAATTAAGAACCTGTCAATGCGAGACAACGTTCCATGTGCCAGTGACAAATGGGTATGCGTCTTGTCGGTTGGGTGTAGCAATCTCCATGGATCAGAGAGGTTTAAGGAATCTCTAAATGTTAATAAGTGTTTGCACTGGGAGTCAGTGGTTCTCGGCATAGTCGGTGACCTGTCAACTGTAGGGTCGTCCACCATGTTATAGTCTCCACCCACTATTAGAGAATAATTAGTTCTGCCTAGAAGAATGTGGGTGATATCTTGAATAAATGTGTGTGTATTAACGTTCGGGGCGTATAGGTTGACAAGGGTAAATTTAGAATGAAAAAGCTCTATGTCCATTATAATATATCTGCCTTCGGGGGTCAATTATTTCTGTCAAAACAGTGACAGGGAGATTTTTCCAAAAAAGTATGGCTACCCCTCTGGCTTTCGTACGATAGGGAGCAGCGATACAAGAACCAAGCCATGGAGCTTTCAATATATTTTCCTCGCCCGTCAGCCAGTGTGTTTCCTGTAAGAAAATCACATCCGGGTGAGAGTGTTTAAGGTGCGTGACCACACGTCGACGCTTTCCAAGAGATGAATTGTAGTGGCTTTGGGGGTATTACCTCAGATGAGGAAGAAATTGCTGACGGCATGGCTATACAATCCCCTCAAGGCAGTGAATTATCTGACAGATAAACAATAAGGCCAAGCATACAATGGCGGCTCCCCTCCTAACCCAAGGTCCCCAGGGTAGTAAATATTTCAACATCAGTAATATCAGTATAACATGAAATGCAGTGCACAGTCTCAGTACTGGAGATATCAGTTGTGAATCATAATGTCTCATACCTCTATTCTCTAACAACCAAAACTATGGTGGGCACCAGCTAGGCCTAGTGGTGCGCACACTGAACACTATCAAAAATAATCACAGAATTAGTAAGAATGAATACTTATAGTTAAATACAGAATTAACTAGAACAGAAGAGAGAAAAGAAAATAATTTTTTGTTGTTGTTTTTTTTTTTTTTTTTTAAGGTAGGTTAACACATATCCGCCCGAGGTGGGAGTACTCGAATCGCTCAACCCCTTGTGTCCTATTGAGCGACATCCTAACTAATAGGCGACCTTGACGGGGATCTGTGAGTCAGAAAATGAGACCTCGCCACCTCTGGGTCAGTATAAAATGTCTGATTTCCAATCTCTGAGACCCGCAGTTTATCTGGGTACAGCAGAGCGAATCGGACATATTTACTATGCAAGTAAGAACAAACGTCAGAAAATTATTTTTTTTTCTGAGCCACAGCTGCCAAAAAGTCTTGAAAGATCAGGATCTTGTGGCCCTTGACTAACAATTCTCTAGTTTTATGGTAAGCTGCGAGAATTTGTTCCTTGGCCCTGTAGTCTAAGTAGCGGTCGATGTCTGGTCGGGAGCGCTTCCGCGCCCCGTCCTGCATCGCTTCCAGCCTATGGGCTCTTTCGATATATGGGACTTCAATATCATCTACGATTCCCAATGAGGTCGGGAGGTCAACACTAAGATAGGAGGATAGGGCAGGGCCCATCAGGGACTTCGGAATACCTCTAAATCTGAGGTTATTTTTGCGACATCTATTTTCCAGGTCCTCAACTTTATCCTGCAATTGTTGTATTAATTTATCTTGGGTTGATACCCCCTCCTGACAGGATTGGGCTAGGTCCTCAGTGTCACTCAGCCTCGTTTCCAACGCGGAAATATGCGTTGCATGGGAGTCTATGCGAGCTAAGCCCGTTTCCAAGCGGGCCTGTAGGTCGTCAAAACGTTTATCAAGCAAGGGCATAAGAAAATCTGAAATTTCTTTAGCTGTCAGGGGAGAGGTCTTATCACTAGGTAAGCTAGAGAATTACGACCCATGTTCAGCTGGGGAGGGCGGTCCCGACTTAGGTAGAGCGTCCTTCCCCTTCCCCGCTTTATAAGAGGTGTTAGACTGTTTTGGAGGCATGGCTTTGTCGAGGTATTTGTCCATACCCCAGGGAATGAGATGTGGAACAATCAGCGTCTCCTATAGGCACCAATCCCACAGGTACAGGCAGTGATACTAAAACAGAAGTAAATATATATGAAGCTCGAGCGGAAGTGCGAAACCAGACCAAATTATTCAGAACATACTACACTACATCAACCTTCCCACCAAAAAAAAAAAAGAAAGCTGCAATTATTTACAATGGTCTATAACCTGTGACGCGGCCCTGGCAACAAGCTATGGCAAACCCCGACTGGGGCGCAAACCTATATCTGAGAACAATTTGAAATGTCAAGCAATACAGAATAGAATTATCGAATAAAAATAACAAACGTCACATACAGGCCACAGCGGACGAAGAGAAGAAGAAAATTATCTCACACAGAATTCGTTGAAGGAAGAAAATAACAAATTTCACATAGAATTCTCCATATAGGAAGAACAGAGATATATCACATAAAATCCTTGGTGTGCGTAAAATAACAAACATCACATTAATTGCTCCGCAGGAGGAAAAAATAAATAAAATACTACGCTCGGTAATGTGAGAAAAATAACAAATAGCACAGATAGGTTTCAAAGGAAATCAGCTGGAGGTAGGATACAATTAGGATATGTAATAATGGGCAGGGATAGCAATTCAGGTTCGTGGTCGGCAGCCAAATAGAATGAATGAAAAGTCCTCTTCTGAGAGTAAGATTTCCCGGTGCAGCACCAGCCAGTGGTACGTAATGTCCAGTAATATGGCAGGCCCCCCTACAGGAGTAAGTAGGAGGAAGCAGATTTAGGCTGTGACACAGTTAATGGAGAGTGTTGGTACACCCCTAAAATAATGTAATAGGGGAGTAGGGTCCAGTAAGCTTCCGATAGAGAGGCCAAATCATCACGTGTATGTGTGGGAAGCTGCCATACACAATATTAGTGCACGTACAAAGTGCAGGGAGAGGAAAGAAAAATAGAGGAGGAAGGGAGGGTGATTTCGACTGGGGAGGGAAAAGATAAGCAACAGGGGGGGAAAAGGTTCACACAGGAGGGGGGAAGGTTTCAAGTATAGGGTAAAGTAAGAGAAGAGAGGGGTATTTATTAGTAAAAAGTGAGGGGGGGGGACAAACAGTGTTAGTACCTGAGGTGCCCGCAGGGCCATGCACTTGGGTAGAGGCTGTGGGTATGGAGGTACCCCCAGGTTCACCAGCCGGCGAGTGGGTCCAGATACTTCAGCCTCAGGCTCCCGTGGGAATCTGCAGTAGAGATGGATAGCAGCAATACCCAGCAGCACGTATAAGAGAGGGGGGTGGTCACCACGATCTCAGTACCTCCAAGTAGGGATGGACTTGCAGCCGCACAGTATCTCCACAATCCCGTCAGCCCCGGCTTCCGCTCGTGAGGATGTGGGCACCGGCTCAGAGCAGCATCCGCTGCATCCCAGGTTAATCGGAGACGAGCGGCCTTCTGACGATAGGTTTGACACCGGACAGGTCTCAAGCAGACGTCAGCCAGGAGTTCCTTCAAGTGATCGCTCAGACACCAGATGTAAATGCTCTCATAACCAGGATCCAGAAACAGGCGGGCAAGAGCAGGTCACCAGCGCAGCACTTTCTCCAATCATCGCTTCTTCGGTTCATTAGCAAAAGGCAATGTAGCAAGCAGTTCCAACAAGTGGTACGGTCACCAGCCTCCAGGGGATCATAGGACGGTTTCTCAATGTCCCTCGGCTGTAACACTCCCACCGGGATATCACAGAGGACAGCAGTCGTGATTCAGGCAACCCCAGGGCCAGACTTTTTAGATGGCAGCCTATGGGAAAGGTAGCAGGAGCCTATTAGCACAGCACGCTATTAGAGCGGATTTAGTGGCAGTCACTTCCGTATAAAATCCGCACTGCAGGAATGGAAAAAAGGAGGGGAATCCTGGCTACAGGAATCACTCAGGTTATACAGGTAGGGGCAGAAATGTGTCCCTGGTAAAGGGTCACGGCTGCAGCACTGATGTAGTCCGGGGGCAGCGTGTATAGGGGCCGCTCTGGTCTCCGTCACAAGAAGGGCCTTTCAACAGGTAGGAGAAGGAGCGCAGCAAGGCAGCATGGGCAACACGGGCCAGCACACCTCTTGCGATCCCCCCCTCCCCGGCACTCGTCCAGCCCCGCAAAACTTCAGGGAGCCGCGCCGGCGAGTGGGAGAGCAGGGCGTCGCAGCAGTGAAGCCGCCGCCCGCCACCAGCGGTGATCCACAGCGGGGTGAGGGCGGGTGGGAGAGCAGGGTTCCGCAGCAGTGAAGCCGCCGGCCGCCACCAGCAGCAATCCACAGCGGGGTGAGGGCGGGTGAGAGAGCAGGGCGCCGCAGCGGTGAAGCCGCCAGTCGCTCCCAGCAGCAGCGCCACCAGCAGCGATCTACACCGGGATGAGGGCGGGAGGGCAGCCCAGAGCACAGACCACCGAGCAGGACAAAGGGGGAGTCAGGGGTCCGCAGCAAGCCGGAGTTTTGTCTCCCGCCAAGTCCAGCACGCCACTGCCGATATGTCTAGCAGCCTAGGGGGCCATCAGTTACGGTGGCCAGACTCCGGTGATATAAAGTCGCTCCACGACACAGCGTGTATCAATCTCCTCAGCGTAGTCAGATCTATCCACCTGAGGTGTTAGAAATTGAAAAAGCAGTCAGTATGAGGAGGATGTAGGCAGATTAGGGAGCCGCTGTTCGGAGCCTCAGTAAAAAGCGGCCATGCTGGATGCCCCGCAAATCGGAAGTCCCTTTAAAGCTTTTTTATAGTAACCACTGTGATATTTTTTATTTATTTTGATTTTTTTTATATATATCTTAAATCATGGTGTAGTATTATAAATTGTATTCATTCTTTGTATCAAACTGTCCAACAAGTATTATTGTTGCTACAGCCAGCGCTGATATATATATTTTTTATCTTTTTCTAGTTTATAACTTGGGGATCTGACCACCCCCATTACCAGCTGCTGCTGACCGCGCACTTGAAATGACCATTTGATCTCTTTATTGAGAACACAGAACAGTAAACTGTGCCAGATTACAGTTATACTGGGAAGAATGTTAAATTGTCCGGATACAAAATACCATATCGCTGCAAAAAAAAAAAAAATAGTAATAAGGGATGTTAGTTATCAGGGCAAACTTGAGTAGGCTTTTATAAAGGCCTCATAGTTTTAGACATAATCAGATCACAATAGAAACTACTACGAAATAATAATAATAATAATAATAATAATAATAATAACCTAAATAGCAAAACAATGACACATTTGTGGACTAGGGACATATATCAGTACTCCTTGTGTATTCTGTATTTAGTACTGATATACTTGGCAATAAAAAGTGATTCTGATTCTGATAAACTAATAAGACCATAGCATTCGGGACATTCATAGAAACATAAAATATGATGGCAGTTAAGAACCACTAGACCCATCTAGTCTGCACATGCACACACCTACACACTAGAGTTAATTTTTGTTGGGAGCCAATTAACCTACCAGTATATTTTTGTATTGTGGGAGGAAACTGGAGTACCGGAGGAAACCTACGCTAGTATGGGGAGAATATCCACACAGTTAGAGCTGTGGTGAGAATCAAACCAATGACACCACACCCGTACCCCTATCCCATCCACTGACCTGGCAGAGATGGCGGCAGTGTCCACACCCCCTCCTCCCCAGCACCAAGTGCCGAAATCACAGCGCACCCCCGCCGACTCCATGAGCCAGCTACACACCCGCCCGCACAACTCCGCCGTGGCCGGGTCTGCCCAATGGGCACACAGCCAAAATCAGCGGCTCTTCCTTGTTCAGCGCTGTGTGATGGGAGCGCAGCAGCATAACAGGAAGGAAGAGCGGCTCCTTCTTCCTGCTGCATGCATGCCTGCCTTGCTGTCCGCCAGCTGGCGCCAGGAGAGGAGGGTGAATGTCTTTTCAGTGAGAAAGACACAGAGTTAAGGAGTGGGGGGCACGCAGGCTGAGAGAGAGACTGAATGAAGGGGGGGTGGGGGAAAATGCAGGCTGAGAGAGACTGAATGAAAGGGGGGGATGCAGGCTGAGAGAGACTGAATGAAAGGGGGGATGCAGGCTGAGAGAGACTGAATGAAGGGGGGATGCAGGCTGAGAGAGACTGAATGAAGGGGGGCGCAGGCTGAGACACACAGAATGTGGGGGGGACACACGCAGGCTGAGAGAGACTGAATCAAGGGGGGACGCGGGCTGAGAGAGACAGAATGAGGAAAGGGGGAATGCAAGCTGAGAGACACAGACTGGGGTAGGGAACGCAGGCTGAGAGAGACAGAATGATGGGGGGGGAAAGGCTGAGAGACACAGAATTGTGGTGGGGGAACAAGGCTGAGTGACAGACTGAACGGGGGGGGGGGGGGCACAGGCTCAGAAACGCAGAATGAAGGGGGGGCGACGCAGGCTGAAAGAGACAGAATTAGAGGGGGGGGCAGGCTGGGAGACAGAATGAAAGGAGAGGGGATGCAGGCTGATAGAGACAGAATGAAGGGGGACACACACGCAGGCTGAGAGAGACAGAATAAGGTGGGGAATGCAGGCTGAGAGAGACAGAATGATGGGGGGGAAAGGCTGAGAGACACAGAATTGTGGTGGGGGAACAAGGCTGAGTGACAGTCTGAACGGGGGGGGGCACAGGCTCAGAAACGCAGAATGAAGGGGGTGCGACGCAGGCTGAAAGAGACAGAATTAGAGGGGGGGGGCAGGCTGGGAGACAGAATGAAAGGAGAGGGGATGCAGGCTGATAGAGACAGAATGAATGGGGACACACACGCAGGCTGAGAGAGACAGAATAAGGTGGGGAATGCAGGCTGAGAGAGACAGAATAAAGGAGGGATACAGGCTGAGAGAGACAGAATAAGGGGCGGGGGGGACGCAGGCTGAAAGACACAGAATGAAAGGGGGAACGCAGGCTGAGAGAGACAGAATGAAGGGAGGGGAACGCAGGCTGAGAAATACAGAATGAAGGAGGGGGGGAACACAGGCAGAGATACAGAATGAAGGAGGAGGGGATTGCAGGCTGAGAGACACAGAATGAAGGAGGGGAGAACTGCAGGCTGAGAGACACCGAATGAAGGAGGGGAAATGCAGGCTGAGAGACACCGAATGAAGGAGGGGAAATGCAGGCTGAGAGACACCGAATGAAGGAGGGGAAATGCAGGCTGAGAGACACGGAATGAAGGACGAGGGGGAACGCAGGCTGAGAGACACGGAATGAAGGAGGGGGAATGCAGGCTGAGAGACACGGAATGAAGGAGGGGGAATGCAGGCTGAGAGACACAGAATGAAGGAGGGGGAATGCAGGCTGAGAGACACAGAATGAAGGAGGGGGAATGCAGGCTGAGAGACACAGAATGAAGGAGGGGAGGAACGCAGGCTGAAAGACACAGAATGAAGGAGGGGGAATGCAGGCTGAGAGACACAGAATGAAGGAGGAGGTGAATGCAGGCTGAGAGACACAGAATGAAGGAGGGGGAACGAAGGCTGAGAGATGATGGTGTGGCTGAGAGTATCAGGGGGGAGAGGATGGTGTGCTGGGAGACGCAGTGGGGAAGATAACGGTGTAGCTGAAAGACACGGGGTAGAAGGTGACACAGCTTGCATGAATCTGGTTGAAACTCTGTTGTATGACAATGACTTTGGTTATACTGTATTCCTACACAAACAGGCATCTTCCGAACCATGTAATTTCCTACATGAATAGTGAATACCAACTAAAGATGCTGTCTGACCAGGGAGGATACATTTCTTCAGAGGTTCCCCATTCTTCAGAGAAACCACCATAAAGGTAAGGTGCATATGGAATGTAAAGTAATGTTCCCAGAGTGACGAGAAATGGGGAAGTGTCATGTAGACATGCCTCATTTTCACTGGCCATTCTCCTTTGTGGCACACGGCCACGCCTATTTTTTTTAAACTTTCACCTACGACGCGCGTGCACAGTACCACTAAGACATTTTTCTACTTGCACCACTGGGGGAAAGCAATACTCCTGATACCCATAGTTATTGCAGTAATGTTCAGACCGGTAGCAGGTGCCTGCGTATACACCCACCTGTGACTAATAGCATATCAGTAGATTTTGGGTTTAATTCAGACCTGATCGCAAAAGGAAAATCTTTCTCTAATGAGCAAAACCATGCTGCACTGCAGGTGGGGCAGATATAACATGTGCAGAGAGAGCTAGATTTGGGCATACTTGCCTACATTTGAAAACTAGTTTCAGGGAGATTGAAGGAGCGCGTTGAGAGGGCGTGTCATGTTCCAGCCAAAGGGGTGTGTCTAGCTCCACCCATGGGCGTGTCTGTTTCCACTAAGGAGTGTGTCCTGCAGTGGCAGGTGAAAACTACAGTACGAAGAGCAGCATACCACAAATTTATATAATATGTATACAGTGAGTAGGGTACAGAGGGTTATATAATATGTATATAGTGAGCAGGGTACAGAGGGTGATATAATATCTATATATTGTATATACTCTCTGTACCCTACTCACTATATACCTATTATATCACCCTGCATACCCTACTCACTATAATATACCTATTATATCACCCTGCATAGCTCCCTCACCTGAGTCCCAGAGGTTGTCTTGCTTCTCCTCCAGCCTCTCTCTGTCACTCCGGCTTCCACAGAGAGGAACTACAACAAGCTAAAAAAAAACCTCACGTACCCAGCAGGTACTAGGTGGGTACAAGGTGTCATACATACTGGGGTAGGGGGGTACAAGGTGAAATACACAGGTGTAGGGGAGTACAGGAGGTCACACACACAGGTAGGGGTACATTGGGTCACACACACACAGGTAGGGGGTACATGGGGTCACACACACAGATAGGGGGTACATGGGGTCACACATACACACAGGTAGGGGGTACATGGGGTCACACACACAGGTAGGGGGTACATGGGGTCACACACACAGGTAGGGGGTACATGGGGTCACACACACAGGTAGGGGGTACATGGGGTCACACACTCAGGTAGGGGGTACATGGGGTCACACACTCAGGTAGGGGATACATGGGGTCACACACTCAGGTAGGGGGTACATGGGCTCACACACACAGGTAGGAGGTACATGGGGTCACACACAAGTAGGGGGTACATGGGGTCACACACAGGTAGGGGTATAGGGGCTCAGACACAGGTAGGGGGTACATGGGGTCACACACACAGGTAGGGGGTCACCTACAGGGCTACCAGGTTACTCACCACACTGTGTCCAATCAACATCGAGGTGAGCTGCAGGGTGTCACTGAGGGAGGCCGGCGGACCCAGGTCGTAGGCGGGACTTGGTGGCTGGTGACATCATAGTGCCCAAGGGAAGAGGAGCTGCTGCATCTGGGCATGTAGCCCTTACCCAGGACCAGAGCCAAGATTTGTTACTGGCAGCAGCCGGTCCAGTAAATTAGCGTTAGAGGCAGCCTCTCTCCTCCTTCTCCCCCCTCCTCCCTTCCGCACGCTGGCAGGTTTTACTATTGCCAGACGCGCATCCGTTCTGGCGCTCCCCGCTGCTGCTGGCTCACATCAGCTTACTGAGCTTCCCTGCCAGCGGCCGCCCAAACGGAGCGGCATGTTTATATTACTGTTAGCCGGCCCCTGGCGCTTCCTCCCTCAGTTGTGTGAGCTGTCCTGCGTGCTGCTGCCCGATCTCTGCTTAAACGGGCAGTGGCGTGTAACAGCGCAAATGAAAACCACCCGCCAGTGGCTCGGCACAACCCAACCCGCCAGCGGCTCTGCATAACCCAACCCGCCAGCGGCTCTGCACAACCCAACCAGCCAGCAGCTCGGCACAACCCACCCGCCAGCGGCTTGGCACAAACCACCCGTGGGTGGCAGGTGCCCACAAACTAGTGATGAGCGGGTTCGGATCCTCGGAATCCGAACCCGCCCGAACTTCACCTTTTTTTGCACGGGTCCGAGCAACTCGGATCCTCCCGCCTTGCTCGGTTAACCCGAGCGCGCCCGAACGTCATCATCCCACTGTCGGAATCTCGCGAGATTCGTATTCTATATAAGGAGCCGCGCGTCGCCGCCATTTTTCACTCGTGCATTGGAGATGATCGTGAGAGGACGTGGCTGCCGTCCTCTCAGTTTCTATGTTCAGTGGGCTGCAAATTGTGCTGCAAATATCTGTGCTCAGTGTGCTGCAAATATCTACGTTCTCTGCCTGAAAAATGCTCCATATCTGACTGTGCTCAGTGTGCTGCAAATATCTGTGCTCAGTGTGCTAATTGCTTTATTGTGGGGACTGGGGACCAGCAGTATTATATCGTAGGAGGACAGTGCAGAGTTTTGCTGACCAGTGACCACCAGTATTATACGTTCTCTGCCTGGAAAACGCTCCATATCTGTGCTGCATTGTAGTATATATATACTAGTAGGAGGACAGTGCAGAATTTTGCTGACCACCAGTATATAATATATAGCAGTACGGTACAGTAGTCAACTGCTCTACCTACCTCTGTGTCGTCAAGTATACTATCCATCCATACCTGTGGTGCATTTCAGTTTTGCACAGTTTGCTGACCACCAGTATAACTATATATATAGCAGTACGGTACAGTAGTCCACTGCTCTACCTACCTCTGTGTCGTCAAGTATACTATCCATCCATACCTGTGGTGCATTTCAGTTTTGCACAGTTTGCTGACCACCAGTATATACTATATAGCAGTACGGTACAGAAGGCCACTGCTCTACCTACCTCTGTGTCGTCAAGTATACTATCCATCCATACCTGTAGTGCATTTCAGTTGTGCGCAGTATATATAGTAGTAGGCCATTGCTATTGATATATTACTGGCATATAATTCCACACATTACAAAATGGAGAACAAAAATGTGGAGGGTAAAATAGGGAAAGATCAAGATCCACTTCCACCTTGTGCTGAAGCTGCTGCCACTAGTCATGGCCGAGACGATGAAATGCCATCAACGTCGTCTGCCAAGGCCGATGCCCAATGTCATAGTAGAGAGCATGTAAAATCCAAAAAAATAAAGCTCAGTAAAATGACCCAAAAATCTAAATCAAAATCGTCTGAGGAGAAGCGTAAACTTGCCGATGTGCCATTTACGACACGGAGTGGCAAGGAACGGCTGGGGGCCTGGCCTATGTTCATGGCTTGTGGTTCAGCTTCACATGAGGATGGAAGCACTCATCCCCCTGCTAGAAAACTTAAAAGAGTTAAGATGGCAAAAGCACAGCAAAGAACTGTGCGTTCTTCTAAATCACAAATCCCCAAGGAGAGTCCAATTGTGTCGGTTGCGATGCCTGACCTTCCCAACACTGGACGGGAAGAGGTGGCGCCTTCCACCATTTGCACGCCCCCTGCAAGTGCTGGAAGGAGCACCCACAGTCCAGTTCCTGATAGTCAAATTGAAGATGTCACTGTTGAAGTACACCAGGATGAGGATATAGGTGTTGCTGGCGCTGGGGAGGAAATTGACAAGGAGGATTCTGATGGTGCGGTGGTTTGTTTAAGTCAGGCACCTCTATTTTTCTTTGCATCATGTGCTGTTTGGGGACTATTTTTTAAATCTGCCATCCTGTCTGACACTGCAGTGCCACTCCTAGATGGGCCAGGTGTTTGTGTCGGCCACTTGGGTCGCTTAGCTTAGTCACACAGCTACCTCATTGCACCTCTTTTTTTCTTTGCATCATGTGCTGTTTGGGGACTATTTTTTTGAAGTGCCATCCTGCCTGACACTGCAGTGCCACTCCTAGATGGGACAGGTGTTTGTGTCGGCCACTTGGGTCACTTAGCTTAGCCATCCAGCGACCTTGGTGCACCTCTTTTTTTTCTTTGCATCATGTGCTGTTTGGGGACTATTTTTTGAAGTGCCATCCTGTCTGACACTGCAGTGCCACTCCTAGATGGGCCAGGTGTTTGTGTCAGCCACTTGGGTCGCTTAGCTTAGTCACACAGCTACCTCATTGCACCTCTTTTTTTCTTTGCATCATGTGCTGTTTGGGGACTATTTTTTGAAGTGCTATCCTGTCTGACACTGCAGTGCCACTCCTAGATGGGCCAGGTGTTTGTGTCAGCCACTTGGGTCGCTTAGCTTAGTCATCCAGCGACCTCAGTGCAAATTTTAGGACTAAAAATAGTCATGTGAGGTGTGAGGTGTTCAGAATAGACTGGAAATGAGTGTAAATTATGGTTATTGAGGTTAATAATACTATGGGATCAAAATGACCCCCAAATTCTATGATTTAAGCTGTTTTTGAGGGTTTCTTGTAAAAAAACACCCGAATCCAAAACACACTCGAATCCGACAAAAAAATTTCAGGGAGGTTTTGCCAAAACGCGTCCGAATCCAAAACACGGCCGCGGAACGGAATCCAAAACCAAAACACAAAACCCGAAAAATTTCCGGTGCACATCACTACCACAAACCATCACCAGAGCCGGACCCTAGGGGTAACTGTACTTGCTCCTAAGCACCATGCTACGGTCCTGCCAATCAGAGCTCCGCCTCCCACCGTGATTGCAGCATACTGTGCAGGCTTCGCCTCCGTCACCTGCACTTTGGGACAGGCGCATGCGCAGTCCGTATATACAAAAAAAACTGTGAAAAACTGGGAGGACAGGGACTGTTTGCGTGGAAGCGGGAGGCTCAGTTAAAAAACGTGAGCCTCCCGCTGAATGCGGGAGGGTAGGTAAGTATGGATTTGGGTGGGTTATTTTGTTTCTGTGCAGGGTAAATACTGGCTGCTTTATTTTTACTCTGCAATTTAGATTTCAGTTTGAACACGACCCACCTAAATCTAACTCTCTCTGCTCATGTTATTTCTGCAGCTTGGTACACTGGGTTCCACAGGGATAACATCGGGGTGTAGAGTAGGATATTGATCCGAGGCACCAACAGGCTAAAAGTTTTGACTGTTCCCAAGATGCTCAGCACCGCCTCCTCTATAACCCCGCCTCTGTGCACAGGAGCTCAGCTTGTAAGTTGGTGCCTGCAGTGCAGGCAGCTAACAGGCAGGGCTGCTCCAGCAGCCCTGAAAAGAGCTTTTTAAGTGAAGATAGAAGACTTCAAGGGCTGCAGCAGAGGCTGCAAATTAGTTTTACCTCATTCTGACCATTTAGTTGACATACGTCAGCAGGGCCGTTTCTAGACAATTTGGCTCCCAGTGCGAGATTTCAAAATGCGCCCCCCCCCCCCCCCCCATTGCTATAAAAAAAAATTGCGTGCCCCCCCCCCCATATAGCCAGAAAAAAAGCATGCGCGCGCCGGAGGCGCGCGCGCTCCCGACAAGGCTGTGTGGCCTGATTGAAATGGGCGTGGTCTCATTACAGTGGGCGTGGCCTCATCTGATATCACGCCCACCACAGGGGGAAAAAATAAAAATAAAAAAGTCCCCTTTTTACACATTACACCAGGCAAGTGTCCCCATATTACACAGCGCGGCAGGCAGGTGTCCCCATTTTACAAAGCGCGGCAGGCAGGTGTCCCCATTTTACAAAGTGCGGCAGGCAGGTGTCCCCATTTTACACAGTACGCAGGCAGGTGTCCCCATTTTACACAGTACGCAGGCAGGTGTCCCCATTTTACACAGTACGCTGGCAGGTGTCCCCATTTTACACAGTACGCAGGCACGTGCCCCCATTTTACACAGTACGCAGGCAGGTGTCCCCATTTTACACAGTGCGGCAGGTATCCCCATTTTACACAGTGCGGCAGGTGCCCCCATTTTACACAGTGAGGCAGGTATCCCCATTTTACACAGTGCGGCAGGTGCCCCCATTTTACACAGTGCGGAAGGTGCCCCCATTTTACACAGTGCGGAAGGTGCCCCCATTTTACACAGTGCGGCAGGTATCCCCATTTACACAGTGCGGCAGGTGCCCCCATTTTACACAGTGCGGCAGGTATCCCCATTTTACAGAGTGCGGCAGGTATCCCCATTTTACAGAGTGCGGCAGGTATCCCCATTTTACACAGTGCGGCAGGTGCCCCCATTTTACACAGTGCGGCAGGTATCCCCATTTTACAGAGTGCGGCAGGTATCCCCATTTTACAGAGTGCAGCAGGTATCCCCATTTTACACAGTGCGGCAGGTGCCCCCATTTTACACAGTGCGGCAGGTATCCCCATTTTACAGAGTGCGGCAGGTATCCCCATTTTACACAGTGCGGCAGGTGCCCCCATTTTACACAGTGCGGCAGGTATCCCCATTTTGCAGAGTGCAGCAGGTATCCCCATTTTACACAGTGCGGCAGGTGCCCCCATTTTACACAGTGCGGCAGGTGCCCCCATTTTACACAGTGCGGCAGGTATCCCCATTTTACAGAGTGCAGCAGGTATCCCCATTTTACAGAGTGCAGCAGGTATCCCCATTTTACACAGTGCGGCAGGTATCCCCATTTTACAGAGTGCAGCTGGTATCCCCATTTTACACAGTGCTGCAGGTGCCCCCATTTTACACAGTGCGGCAGGTGCCCCCATTTTACACAGTGCGGCAGGTATCCCCATTTACACAGTGCGGCAGGTGCCCCCATTTTACACAGTGCGGCAGGTATCCCCATTTTACACAGTGCGGCAGGTATCCCCATTTTACAGAGTGCGGCAGGTATCCCCATTTTACAGAGTGCGGCAGGTATCCCCATTTTACACAGTGCGGCAGGTGCCCCCATTTTACACAGTGCGGCAGGTATCCCCATTTTACACAGTGCGGCAGGTATCCCCATTTTGCAGAGTGCAGCAGGTATCCCCATTTTACACAGTGCGGCAGGTGCCCCCATTTTACACAGTGCGGCAGGTATCCCCATTTTACACAGTGCGGCAGGTATCCCCATTTTGCAGAGTGCAGCAGGTATCCCCATTTTACACAGTGCGGCAGGTGCCCCCATTTTACACAGTGCGGCAGGTATCCCCATTTTACACAGTGCGGCAGGTATCCCCATTTTGCAGAGTGCAGCAGGTATCCCCATTTTACACAGTGCGGCAGGTGTCAAGTGGGGGGAGGGAGGGGGAGAGAGAGAGAGAGAAAAAGAATACTTACAACTTGCCGCTCTTCGGGTCCCGCGCGCCGGCCGCCTCCTCTGTAGATGGTTATCTCCAGTCCTCCTCTCCTCCCCCCGAGCGCTCCTGCTCGGGGGGCGGGGCTTCGCGGAATGACGCGTTTGCGTCGTGACGTCACGACGCAAACGCGTCATTCCGCGAAGCCCCGCCCCCCGAGCAGGAGCGCTCGGGGGGAGAGAGAGGGAGGAGAGCAGTGGTCACAAAGTGCCGCGGCGGGCGCCCCGTGCGGTTGCACGGCTCGCCCGCCGCTAGAAACGGCACTGTACGTCAGAAATCCTGGGAAAATCCAGGAAAGAAATTCACACCTCACAAAAAGATGCTTGCTCGCTATATCCTCGCTGCAGAGCTAAGTAAAAATTGGGAAACACCACCGCCGGCGGATTCGCAAGTAGCTCGGCTGGTAGTGTCCTCTGCTCTGCCTGTAACTACCGTCACCTCTCTGAAGGAACCGACGGATAAGCATGTGGAGGGTTGCTTGAAAGCTATTTATTAGAGATGAGCGGGTTCGGTTTCTCTGAATCCGAACCCGCCAGAACTTCATGTTTTTTTTCACGAGTCCGAGCGACTCGGATCTTCCCGCCTTGCTCGGTTAACCCGAGCGCGCCCGAACGTCATCATGACGCTGTCGGATTCTCGCGAGGCTCGGATTCTATCGCGAGACTCGGATTCTATATAAGGAGCCGCGCGTCGCCGCCATTTTCACACGTGCATTGAGATTGATAGGGAGAGGACGTGGCTGGCGTCCTCTCCGTTTAGACACTTGATTTACTAATTTTGGGGAGCATTAGGAGTACTCAGTAGTGTACAGTGCAGAGTTTTGCTGATAGTGACCAGTGACCACCACTTTTATTTATAATCCGTTCTCTGCCTGAAAAAAGCGATACACAGCACACAGTGACTCAGTCACATACATACCATATCTGTGTGCACTGCTCAGGCTCAGGCCAGTGTGCTGCATCATCTATATATATTATATATCTGTCTGACTGCTCAGCTCACACAGCTTATAATTGTGGGGGAGACTGGGGAGCACTACTGCAGTGCCAGTTATAGGTTATAGCAGGAGCCAGGAGTACATAATATTATATTAAAATTAAACAGTGCACACTTTTGCTGCAGGAGTGCCACTGCCAGTGTGACTAGTGACCAGTGACCTGACCACCAGTATATAATATTAGTAGTATACTATCTCTTTATCAACCAGTCTATATTAGCAGCAGACACAGTACAGTGCGGTAGTTCACGGCTGTGGCTACCTCTGTGTCGGCACTCGGCAGCCCGTCCATAATTGTATATACCAGTGACCTAACCGTGGTTTTTTTTTCTTTCTTTATACATACATACTAGTTACGAGTATACTATCTCTTTATCAACCAGTCTATATATTAGCAGCAGACACAGTACAGTGCGGTAGTTCACGGCTGTGGCTACCTCTGTGTCGGCACACGGCAGCCCGTCCATAATTGTATATACCAGTGACCTAACCGTGGTTTTTTTTTCTTTCTTTATACATACATACTAGTTACGAGTATACTATCTCTTTATCAACCAGTCTATATATTAGCAGCAGACACAGTACAGTGCGGTAGTTCACGGCTGTGGCTACCTCTGTGTCGGCACTCGGCAGCCCGTCCATAATTGTATATACCAGTGACCTAACCGTGGTTTTTTTTTCTTTCTTTATACATACATACTAGTTACGAGTATACTATCTCTTTATCAACCAGTCTATATATTAGCAGCAGACACAGTACAGTGCGGTAGTTCACGGCTGTGGCTACCTCTGTGTCGGCACTCGGCAGCCCGTCCATAATTGTATATACCAGTGACCTAACCGTGGTTTTTTTTTCTTTCTTTATACATACATACCAGTTACGAGTATACTATCTCTTTATCAACCAGTCTATATATTAGCAGCAGACACAGTACAGTGCGGTAGTTCACGGCTGTGGCTACCTCTGTGTCGGCACTCGGCAGCCCGTCCATAATTGTATATACCACCTAACCGTGGTTTTTTTTTCTTTCTTTATACATACATACTAGTTACGAGTATACTATCTCTTTATCAACCAGTCTATATATTAGCAGCAGACACAGTACAGTGCGGTAGTTCACGGCTGTGGCTACCTCTGTGTCGGCACTCGGCAGCCCGTCCATAATTGTATACTAGTATCCAATCCATCCATCTCCATTGTTTACCTGAGGTGCCTTTTAGTTGTGCCTATTAAAATATGGAGAACAAAAATGCCACTCCTAGATGGGCCCGGTGTTTGTGTCGGCCACTAGGGTCGCTAATCTTACTCACTATCACTGACCTGGTTTGGGAGTGTTGTGGACTCGGGGCTTCTTCCGATGACCGGGAAGAGGAACCGCCACTGGGTCGCAGTAGGGATGGCCGGATGTAGGTCTTCCTCATGCAGGACTACGTCGGCAGGCGGGAGGCACAGAGGAGTTCTTGACGGTCTCCTGTAAGACAAGACTCGTAGAAATACTGAAGGCTGGGGTACTGAGATATTAGAGGTACCGTGATGTCGGAGGCTCCGCGGTATTGGGGTTCTGAGGTGCTGGAAGTACAGGGCGTGCTAGGAGGCCCCTGGAGGTACGGAGATGCTTGGAGGCACGAGGTGCTTGGAGGCACGGAGGTGCTTGGAGGCACGGAGGTGCTTGGAGGCACGGAGGTGCTTGGAGGCACGAGGTGCTTGGAGGCACGGAGGTGCTTGAAGGCACGAGGGTACTTGGAGGCACGGAGGTACTTGGAGGCACGGAGGTGCTTGGAGGCACGAGGTGCTTGGAGGCACGGAGGTGCTTGGAGGCACGGAGGTGCTTGGAGGCACGAGGTGCTTGGAGGCACGGGGTGCTTGGAGGCACGGAGGTGCTTGGAGGCACGGAGGTGCTTGGAGGCACGGGATGCTTGGAGGTACAGGATGCTTGGAGGCACAGGACGAGCTTGGAGGCACAGGATGCTTGGAGGCACAGGACGAGGGAGCTCTGGAATCACAGCTTCCGAAGGAGAAACGAAGATACTCAGGCACCGGATCTCTGCCTGGTATCCGCTTTTAAACTCCCCGCCCCAGCCTGATTGACGGAGCAGGCAGGTGACGTCAGACCTGCTCCGCCTGCTTGCCCTCACTTGCGATGGCGGCGTCCCTGCTTCCGGGAAGCCGCCGGGGAGCAGCGCCGACCCGCCACTGAATCCGGAGACCGCCAGGGGGAACGAGGCGCCGGGCAGACCAGACCACCCGTAGGGACAAGCGCGGCCGCCGCGGCCGCTGCAGGTTTGTAACAGTACCCCCTCCTCCAGGAGTGGCCCCTGGACACTTCCCGGGCTTAGTCGGATGTTTGGAGTGGAAGATCCGAATCAGACGAGGAGCCATTACTTCAGTAGCTCCAATCCAACTTCTTTCCTCAGGACCGTAACCCTTCCAGTCCACCAAGTACTGTAATTTTTTATGAAGATAACGGGAGTCAAGAATAGCTTTGATTTCAAACTCTGCTCCGGCTTCTGCCACTACTGACGTTGACCTAGGGAGTGCTGAGTGGAACCGATTCAGAACGAGGGGACGGAGTAGAGAAACATGAAAGGCGTTAGGTACTCAAAGATGGGCAGGCAAACCCAGTTTACAGACCACAGGATTTAAGACTTTTAGCACAGGGTAGGGCCCGATGAACCTTGGAGCGAATTTCATGGTAGGCACCTTCAGCCGGAGGTTCCGTGTGGACAGCCATACCCTGTCCCCAACTTTATATTGAGGTGCAGCTCGCCGTTTCTTATCTGCGAAGAACTTGTACCGAGCCGAAACCTGCTTAAGATTGGCATGAACCTTCCTCCAAATTTGTCCAAAGTGTCGTAGAGTGGATACTACAGCAGGAACCTCTACTAACGGAAGGCTTGGAAATTCCGGAACACGGGGATGGAACCCGTAATTGACGAAAAATGGTGATTCCCCAGTGGAAGAATGAAACAAATGGTTGTGGGCAAACTCCGCCCAAGGCAGCAACTCCACCCAATTGTCCTGTGAAGGAGAGAGGTACAGACGAAGAAAAGTCTCTAGATCCTGATTGACACGTTCCGTTTGTCCATTTGTTTGGGGATGATAAGCAGACGAAAACTTAAGTTTGATTTGCAGAGTCGAACAAAGGGCTTTCCAAAACCTGGCGGTGAACTGTACTCCTCGGTCAGAAACAATCTCTTGTGGCAACCCATGCAAACGAAAATGTTCTCGGATAAACAGTAGTGCCAGTTTCGGTGCTGTTGGAAGACCAGTCAAGGGCACAAAGTGTGCCATCTTCGAAAAACGGTCAACGATAACCCAAACGGTGTTGAAACCTTTGGAACAGGGCAGGTCAGTGACGAAGTCCATGGAAATGTGAGTCCAGGGTCTCACAGGGATAGGCAGAGGACGAAGTAACCCTGCAGGAGGCAAACGAGGAGATTTGTGTTGTGTACATTGGGGACAGGAATTAACGCAATCTTGTACATCCTTCCTCATGGTGTTCCACCAGTAAGATCTTTGCAGAAACTTGTACATCTTCTGAGCGCCGGGATGACCGGAAAACTTGGAGTTATGGACCCACAGTAGTATCCTTGAGCGGAATCTAGCTGGTACGGACATTCTTCCAGGAGGAGGAGCTGGAGTAGTTAAAGCAACAGAGACAGAAACTGGATTCAGAATTAAACCCCGCTCCGGAGGTTCATCCTCGTCAGAGGAAACTTGTGAACGAGAAAGTGCATCTGCTTTAATATTGAGACTCCCGGCCCGGTACTTGATAATGAACGAGAATCGGGAAAAGAAAAGTGCCCATCTTGCCTGGCGAGGATTCAAGCACTGTGCGGATTTGATGTACAGCAAATTCTTGTGATCTGTGTAGATAGTAAACACGTGTTTAGCCCCTTCCAGAAGATATCTCCATTCTTCCAAGGCAGACTTGATTGCCAAGAGTTCCTGGTCTCCAATAGTGTAGTTCCGTTCGGCCGGAGAGAACTTACGAGAATGGAAGCCACACGGATGTAGTTTCTTATCAGAGGAATACTGGGAGAGAACAGCCCCAACTCCGACTGAAGACGCATCAACTTCTAAGAAGAAGGGTTCATCGAAATCTGGTTGTTTGAGAACTGGAGCCGTCATGAAGGCTAATTTTAAACGAGAAAAAGCTAAAATGGCTTCCGGGGACCACAGACTAGGATTGGAACTCTTCCTCGTCAGGGCAGTAATGGGCGCAACAATGGTGGAGAAACCCTTAATGAATTTCCTGTAGTAGTTCGCAAAGCCCAGGAATCTTTGTATTGCTTTCAGGGAAAGAGGTTGAGTCCAGTCACGAATGGCAGATAACTTTTCCGGATCCATGCGAAGCTCCGTCCCCGAGATGACATAACCGAGGAACGGAATAGATGTTACTTCAAATGTACACTTGGAGAGCTTGGCGTAGAGATGATTCTCTCGTAAACGGTGTAGTACTTCTTTGACTTGTAACCTGTGTTCGACAAGATTCTTGGAAAAAATCAATATGTCGTCCAAATATACCACAACGCTCTGATACAGCATATCACGAAAGATTTCATTGACGAATCCCTGGAAAACCGCGGGAGCATTACTAAGACCAAATGGCATCACCAAGTATTCGTAATGCCCATCTCGGGTATTAAAGGCAGTCTTCCATTCATCCCCCTCTCGGATGCGTATAAGATTATAAGCTCCTCTCAAGTCGAGTTTGGAAAAAATGCGGGCCCCACGAACCCTATCAAATAACTCTGTGATTAGTGGCAAAGGGTACTTATTCTTAATAGTAATGTCATTTAGGCCGCGGTAGTCGATGCATGGTCTCAACCCTCCGTCTTTTTTCTTCACAAAAAAGAAGCCTGCACCAGCAGGGGAGGAAGAGGGGCGAATGAATCCTTTGAGCAGATTGGACTTAATATACTCCGACATGGCTTGGGTCTCAGGAAGAGACAGAGGATATGTGCGACCACGGGGTGGCGTCTTCCCTGGGACAAGGTCAATAGAGCAGTCCCAAGGCCTGTGAGGTGGTAATAGGTCCGCAGCTTGTTCCGAAAACACGTCCTTGTACCCTTGATATGCCTCCGGAATGTGCTCTTCATCCGTCTTGGAAGTGACACGGAGCGGACAGACAGGAGTAAGACAATTAGTGTGACAAAAGGAACTCCAGGACAGAATTTGTGACGACTTCCAGTCGATGTGGGGATTATGACTTTTTAGCCAAGGTATTCCAAGAACCAGATCATGGGACATTTCTGGGATTACCAAGAGTTCCAAATCTTCCTGATGTAGAGCCCCGACCTGCAGCTTAACTGGCCCCGTGCGCCACCTTATAAGACCTTTGGCAATTCTAGTCCCATTGATAGCCGTCAGTGAGATTGGCCGCTCGATAGGCCGTAACTTCAAACCCAAACTTTGGGCACAGATGGAAGAAACGAAGTTCCCCGCAGCTCCGGAGTCCAATAGGGCTTCACAAGACTTGGAGACTGAGTTGGAGACTAGAGTTACTGGAAGCAAACAGTCCGAAGTTGGAGAAGCTTTTGTCGCAACTCCCAGCTTGACTCCTCCGGAACAAGCTAGGACTGCCCGTTTCCCGGACGGACTTTACAAGATTTAAGAAAATGATCTGCGGCTCCACAGTAAAGGCAGAGTTTACCCTCACGACGACGCTGTCGTTCTTCTGGAGACAGTCGGGAGCGGTTAATTTGCATGGGCTCATCTGAGCTAGGTGAGGCCACCGGCCTAGGAGTAGGATTCCGGAGCCTGGGACGATCTGAATGGCTACGTTCTCTTCCACGCTCTTGCATCCGAAGATCCACCTTGACGCACAGAGAAATCAAATCTTCTAATGGATCCGGCAGATCTCTAGTAACCAGCTCATCTTTCAGCCGGTCGGAAAGACCGTTCCAGAAGGCAGCTCTCAGGGCGTCATTATTCCAGCGTAGTTCGGAAGCAATGGTCTGGAAATGAACCACATACTGGCCCACGGAACGGGCGCCTTGCCGAACATGGAGCAAATCGGAAGAAGCCGTGGTCATTCTGCCGGGTTCGTCGAAAATCCTTCGAAAGGACGAGATGAAGTTGGTATAGTTGGAAACCATGGGATCGGACCGTTCCCATAGTGGAGACACCCAATCCAGAGCAGAACCTTCCAATAAAGAAATGATATATGCTACCTTGGACCGGTCTGTAGGAAAGTTGTGTGCAAGTAGCTCGAAATGTACCTCGCATTGGTTCAAGAAACCGCGGCAATTTTTGGGATTCCCATTATAGCGGGACGGAGTAGGCAACTGAAGACGTGGAGTGATACCAGCCGATGGTTGAACATTACTGGCAACGACAACTGGTGCGACCACTGGAGCAGGAGCCGGAATTACTGAGGCCAGAGACGCCTGGATCTGATCCAGACGTCCGGACAACTGCTGGAGGTACTGCATCACCTGGCCTTGCGCCGCCTCCTGACTTTGTACTCGGGAAGCCAGGTTCTGGATGGCACTCGAGTCCGTGTTCCGAATCCCCGAGTCCATTAGGCCTGAGTATACTATCACTGACCTGGTTTGGGAGTGTTGTGGACTCGGGGCTTCTTCCGATGACCGGGAAGAGGAACCGCCACTGGGTCGCAGTAGGGATGGCCGGATGTAGGTCTTCCTCATGCAGGACTACGTCGGCAGGCGGGAGGCACAGAGGAGTTCTTGACGGTCTCCTGTAAGACAAGACTCGTAGAAATACTGAAGGCTGGGGTACTGAGATATTAGAGGTACCGTGATGTCGGAGGCTCCGCGGTATTGGGGTTCTGAGGTGCTGGAAGTACAGGGCGTGCTAGGAGGCCCCTGGAGGTACGGAGATGCTTGGAGGCACGAGGTGCTTGGAGGCACGGAGGTGCTTGGAGGCACGGAGGTGCTTGGAGGCACGGAGGTGCTTGGAGGCACGAGGTGCTTGGAGGCACGGAGGTGCTTGAAGGCACGAGGGTACTTGGAGGCACGGAGGTACTTGGAGGCACGGAGGTGCTTGGAGGCACGAGGTGCTTGGAGGCACGGAGGTGCTTGGAGGCACGGAGGTGCTTGGAGGCACGAGGTGCTTGGAGGCACGGGGTGCTTGGAGGCACGGAGGTGCTTGGAGGCACGGAGGTGCTTGGAGGCACGGGATGCTTGGAGGTACAGGATGCTTGGAGGCACAGGACGAGCTTGGAGGCACAGGATGCTTGGAGGCACAGGACGAGGGAGCTCTGGAATCACAGCTTCCGAAGGAGAAACGAAGATACTCAGGCACCGGATCTCTGCCTGGTATCCGCTTTTAAACTCCCCGCCCCAGCCTGATTGACGGAGCAGGCAGGTGACGTCAGACCTGCTCCGCCTGCTTGCCCTCACTTGCGATGGCGGCGTCCCTGCTTCCGGGAAGCCGCCGGGGAGCAGCGCCGACCCGCCACTGAATCCGGAGACCGCCAGGGGGAACGAGGCGCCGGGCAGACCAGACCACCCGTAGGGACAAGCGCGGCCGCCGCGGCCGCTGCAGGTTTGTAACACTCACACAGCTACCTCATTGCGCCTCTTTTTTTCTTTGCGTCATGTGCTGTTTTGGGAGGGTTTTTTGGAAGGGACATCCTGCGTGACACTGCAGTGCCACTCCTAGATGGGCCCGGTGTTTGTGTCGGCCACTAGGGTCGCTTATCTTACTCACACAGCGACCTCGGTGCAAATTTTAGGACTAAAAATAATATTGTGAGGTGTCAGGTATTCAGAATAGACTGAAAATGAGTGTAAATTATGGTTTTTGAGGTTAATAATACTTTGGGATCAAAATGACCCCCAAATTCTATGATTTAAGCTGTTTTTTAGTGTTTTTGGAAAAAAACACCCGAATCCAAAACACACCCGAATCCGACAAAAATAATTCGGTGAGGTTTTGCCAAAACGCGTTCGAACCCAAAACACGGCCGCGGAACCGAACCCAAAACCAAAACACAAAACCCGAAAAATTTCAGGCGCTCATCTCTACTATTTATACCCTTGCGGGAGCTGTGCATCGGCCCACTATTGCGGCCACTTGGGCTGCAGAAGCTATTGAAGCGTGGGCTCAGGAGGTGGAAGCAGAGCTGCCGTCCAATTTTTGTGATAATGCTAGACAATGTCTTTCGTATATTGTCACAGCCTCTCATTACATTAAGGAGGCGGCTTCTTTATACCGGTGTTCTGGCGGCCAAGGCTTCTACTAAGTCCATTCTGACTCGCCGGATTCTCTGGTTACGGTCTTGGTCTGTGGATCTGGACTCTAATAAAAACTCTGGAGGTGCTTCCTTTTAAGGGAAACATTCTTTTTGGTGAGGAACTCAACAAGATTGTTGCTGACTTGCAAGACTGGGTGTCTGCCTAGTACTACTTCTTTGGTCCCAAAGGTTAAGAGTACTTCCTTTCGTTCCTTTCGACCTCCAGGTAAAGGAAAGGGTCAGGCGTACCCGAAACAGGCTCGCACTTCCAAAACCACTAAGCCAAAACCCAAACGTGCCTGGGCTGCCCATCAGTCTGCTTCCAAATCAGACAAGCCTGCTGCATGATGGGGCGGGCCTCCCACTGCAGGATCCCAGGGTCGGAGGCCGGCTTCTAGGGTTTACCCAGGTATGGTTGAAGACCACTTCCGATGCTGGGTATGGAAAGTCGTCACTCACGGATACACCATAGCCTTCAAGGATCATCTCCCTTTTTGTCAGGCATCATTTTTGCCTGACAAACATTCCTTCAGATCTAGTGAAGGCAAACACTCTTCATTTGGTGGTACAGTCCCTCCTGGGCACAGGAGTGGTAGTGCCGGTGCCTCTGGCTCAGAGAGGCAAGGGGTACTATTCACCGCTGTTTCTAGTCCCAAAACCGAATGGTTCCTCTCGCCCCATTCTCAACCTCAAGTCCTTGAACAAATTTGTGAGGGTCTCCAAGTTTCATATGGAAACTATTCGCTCTATTGTTCTGGCTTTGGAGCCCGGGGACATATGGTCTCCCTGGACATACAGGATGCTTACCTCCATATTCCTATTGCCATGTCGCACCAGCAATACCTGCGGTTTGCTATTGGCAACCTCCATTATCAATTTCGGGCCTTACCTTTGGATTGACCACGACTCTGCGAGTATTCACAAAGGTCATGGCGGTAATGACGGCTCTACTCCGCCGTCAGGTTGTCAGGATCCTACCGTACCTGGACAACTTACTGATCCTGGCGAATTCCCCAGAAATTCTCCTCCGTCATCTAGATTTGACGGTCCGGTTTCTGCAAGCCCACGGGTGGCTCATCAACTGGAAGAAATCTTCCCTGGTCCCTGCTCAGAGCAAGGTACGCCTGGGGGCATTGTTGGACACTCACAACCAACGGTTGTTTTTGTCTCAAGAGAAGGTACTGAACCTTCAGGACAGAATTCAACATTTCCTCTCTCGCCCGCAAGTGTCGATATACTCGGCGATGCAAGTACTAGGCCTCATGGTGTCAGCTTTCGACATGGTGGAGTACGCTCAATTTCATTCCCGCCCTCTGCAGAAGCTGATTCTTGCAAAGTGGGACGACCTGCCTCACCGGATCAGGTCCACCTGATCTCCTTGTCTCCAGAGGTCCGTCTGTCACTGAGCTGGTGGCTACAGGACCATCGATTGAGCAGGGGTCGTCCCTTCTGGATCTCCAACTGGGTCCTTTTGACGACGGATGCCAGTCTGCGGGGTTGGGGTGTGCTGTTGGAGCAACACTCTCTTCAGGGTTGGTGGACCAGGGAGGAGTCTCTCCTCCCGATAAACGTTCTGGAATTGCGGGCGGTGTTCAGTGCTCTGAACCTGGCCCAGCATGTCATACAGAACAGGCCTGTTCAAGTACAGTCGGACAAAGCCACCACAGTGGCGTACATAAATCATCAAGGTGGAACTCGAAGCCGCATGGCAATAATGGAAGTGTCCAGGATTCTTCAGTGGGCGGAACGCTATCTGCCAGCCATATCGGCTGTGTTCATTCCGGGGGTTCTCAACTGGGAAGCGGACTTCCTCAGTCGTCAGGACGTTCACGCCGGAGAGTGGAGCCTCCATCCAGAAGTATTTCACCTCCTAGTGGACAAGTGGGGCTTACCAGACATAGACCTGATGGCGCCTCGACACAATCACAAGGTTCTGGTCTTCGGAGCAAGAACAAGGGATCCTCAAGCAGCGTTCGTGGATGCACTGGCAATTCCATGGAACTTTTGGCTGCCGTACGTGTTCCCTCCGGTGTCACTTCTGCCCAGGGTGATAAGGAAGTTCAAGCAAGAAGGAGGAATCCTACTTATGATTTCTCCAACGTGGCCCAAACGGCATTGGTTCTCAGACCTACAGGGTCTCTTCTGCTTCCGCAGTGCCCAGACCTCCTCGTTCAGGGCCCTTGTGTATACCAGGATTTGGCCCGGCTGGTTTTGACGGTGTGGCTCTTGAAGCTTCAGTTATGAGGGCCAAAGGATTTTCAGAGGCGGTCATTCAAACCATGTTGAAGGCCCGTAGGCCGCCTATGGCCCGGATTTATCTTTGGGTCTGGAATTCTTACTTTGCTTTGTGCGCATCTAACAATCATGACGCTTACAAGTTTAGTACGGCCAAACTTTTGGCCTTCCTACAATGGGGCCTGGACTTAGGCCTTCGTCTGGCCTCCATCAAGGTTCATATTTCTGCCTTGTTGGTATGGTTCAGAAAAATTGTGACTCTGCCTGATGTTCATACATTCACTCAGGGTGTGTTACGGATTCAACCTCCCTATGTCCTGCCGGCGGCTCCTTGGGATTTGTCGGTGGTTCTGGGGGCCTTGCAAGAGTCTCCGTTTTAACCTCTTGAATCTGTGGACCTTAAGTGGCTTCCTTGTTTTTGCTGGCTATTGCCTCTGCTAGATGGGTTTCAGACTTGGGTGCATTATCCTGTCGGTCACCCTTTCTGATTTTTCACCATGACCGGGCGGTTCTTCGGACACGTCCTGGTTATCTACCTAAGGTGGTGTTTTCTTTCCACCTTAACCAAGAGATTGTGGTTCCGGCCTTTTTAGCTCTCCTGATTTGTCCTCCAAAGAGCGGTCTTTGGATGTGGTACGGGCTCTCCGTATCTATGTAAAGAGGACAGCCTCCATTAGGAAGTCTGATTCTCTTTTTGTACTTTTTGGTTTTCACAAACGTGGCTGGCCTGCGAATAAGCAGACCTTGGCCAAATGGATTAGAATGGTGATTGCACAAGCTTATGTAGAGGCTGGTCTTTTAGCTCATGCTACCATTAAAGCCCATTCTACTCTGTCTGTTTGATCTTCTTAGGCGGCCCGCCGTGGTGCGACCCTTGAACAATTGTGCAAGCGTGGTCCTCAGTGAACACATTCATAAGGTTCTATGCCTTCGATACTTCTGCCTCCCAGGATGCTTCCTTTGGACGCCGGGTTCTTGTGCCCGCTACAGTGCATCCCCTCCCATGAGGAACTGCTTTAGGACATCCCTGATGTTATCCCGGTGTAAACCAGTGTACCCCGATTTATGGTAAGAACTTACCGTTGTTAAATCGCTTTCTGCGAGGTACACTGGGTTCCACAGGGTGCCCACCCTGATGCACTTAGCTTCTTTGGGTTTGTATCGCATTAGCCGCTGATACCTTCTCCTGTCGTGAGAATGTGGTGTACGTGGCTACTAACGGTTGTCTCTTTTGCCTGCTACTGCATTGGCCTGGTTAACTAAACTGAGCTCCTGTGCACGGAGGCGGGGTTATAGAGGAGGTGGTGCTGAGCATCTTGGGAACAGTCAAAGCTTTTAGTCTGTTGGTGCCTCGGATCAAGATCCTACTCTACACCCCGATGTTATCCCTGTGGAACCCAGTGTACCTCGCAGAAAGAGATTTAACAATGGTAAGTTCTTACCATAAATCTCCTTATCTGCCCCACCTGCACTGCACATGATTTTGCCCATTAGAGAAAAAAATTGCTGTTGCGATCAGGTCTGAATTAGGCCCTTTGTAAGCTGCTGGAGGCTATGGCATTCTGTGATGTGGCAGCACCAGGACAATCTGCCTCTTGCAGCAAAAGTGTAGTAGGATACATCTGCAAGTGCAAGTCTGCAAATGCCTATTTTTGTAATGAAACAGATTTTCGCGTGAATGTGCATACCTGAAGGTAGCCATACATCAGAAATATGAATCGCATGTGATCATCGCATGCGATTTCCCTTGAACTCCCCAGAAGCTACCCGGCAGTCCTGGACTCACGATATCATACACAAGTGCTCTAAACTAGTACAAAAACATTACTAAGGGTTCCGTGTGATGTGATACGGAAGGAGGTCCATGGGGGTGACACCATGAGTTACCATACCGGGTAACACCAACCCTAGTGACACCTCTGCCCATGACCTCAGTGCTGTGAGACAGAAATGCTATCCACTACACCATATGTACTGCCCTACTTATATAATGTTACAGGATGCTGGTATGACTAGAGATACAAACCTCACCTGGTCTGGAAATCCAACAGAAACAGATTGCAGGTAAGACAAGGCAGGGAGAATGACCAACTTTAATAGACACAAGCCCTGAATCTGTATTCTATGAAGATATGAAAAAAATCGAATTATTGTGGCCGGGACGCCGGCATTTAAAGCCAATAGCTATACCTGTGTGGATCGTGCAAAGGATTGCAACTATTGATACACATTGTCTCTAAAAAGGACACTCTAGTATCTATTTAACTACAATATAGCATATTCATTAGAGTTGTTATAACAGTCATCTATACACTTTGGAATGCTTTACATATATTAACCATCTGATGCTTTCATAGAAATTTTATATATGTTTTATTCTTACATTCCACATGGTGGATTATTTGGTATAAAATAAAAGGTATTTTATTGTTTATAAACAGTCTCCCGACCTAATTTCTGACAACTTCACAGCCATATTTTTAAACCTAATTTTTATTGTTGTATTGATAAAATTTATCTTTACATATATTCTTATTTACTTTATAGCGCGATGTTTTCTAGATTTTTTTCATTTTGTTTATGCTAGAGACCCTAACCAAGTCTCAAAACATACGCTGCTGTTTACCTATATTAGTTGCATTTATACAACAAAATCTTCTTATATATAAAAGGTTTATTAACAGTGCCAGGGGAGTGGGATTGGCATACCACTGGGAATTTTTTTCTCCTCTCTATATTCTATGAAGATATACTTCATAAACATAACTAACTCTTTAGTAATATAGTAATGAGATGACTTGTAGATGTATGCTGTATGTGGATGGTGGAAGTTGCATCATTGCCATCCACTTTGTCATACAGGAAGTGTTTGTTATGCAAGAAGTGCCCCTGCACCCATTGTTCAGCATGATTGCAGTGAGTAAAGGCACACTTATGTAACTCTCCAGAGGCCTTGGGATTTATTTACAAAGTGTCAGGTTGTAAAACAAAGTGCTTTTGATAGTGTTTATGCATGAATTTGAAAAGGGCAATGGATTACTTGTAAAATATAGCCATGTAAAACCATTCCCCTTTTAAATATCATGTATAAGCACGACCAAGAGCGGCGGGATTTACAACCTGACTTGTCGTAAATAATCCTCCTGTAGTGATTTGCACATGGACCACTTTACAAGGTATTAGAAGGTCTGGCTGTGATGGTACCAGGTCTCCGATGCATAGATCTGCTGATTTTCGATGACACCATTGTGGAGACTTGGCTCAAGTTCAAGAAGGAATGGCGCTTATATACTACAGTGCAGTACTATCTCAAACAAGTCAAAAAAGGTACATACCTATACAGTACCTTGTATGGGACAGAGGCTCTTGATAAGGCATTTGTCTATTTCGGGCGAGAAGATCAAGAGGATCCAGACACACTAATAAAAAAGTTTGATGAGATATGCTTACCTGTGAAAAATGTTATAATGTTCAGACAGGTATTTAACAACTACTCTGAGAGTATCCAGTCATATGCTGTCAGATTGAAACTACTAGCAAACAATTATGGTGCATCAGTGAGATCATCAGGGACAGGATTATTTGTGGAACTATTTGTTGGCTATAGTCTTTACTGTCAAACGTTTTATGAGGTCATCTATTGGCATCCAGTGCTGTTTGAGGTAGACCACCAACCACTGATTAGCATTCTCCACAAACCGCTGCATACAGCCTCATCAGGAATTTAACATTTAATGCTCAAGTTCCAAAGGTACCATTTGGATGTGTACAAACTTTGAAAAGACATCCCCGTCCTTGACGCCTTATCATTTGCTCACCTCTGGGACTCAGGGGTCATTTATGTTGATGATGACTTGGATGTAATGGAGTTTGGTGTCCTCTACGATGCGACACTCAGGGATAACCTCTGCCAACAGTTATCTCATGGTGTCTTGCATGTCTGGCTTTCTTCCTCCAGGGAACTGTCTCGTTACTTCAAGTTTTTCTTCAGATTCTTCAATTAAGTAGTCCTCTCAGATGGCATCCCCCTGTTTGGTTATTTCATAATACTTTATGGCCTTTGAGAGTCTATGCTCAGCAGGCTCATCAGGGACACCCTGGGTGGGAAGCCACTATATGGCGGACTAGGCTAAGGGTGCATTGTTTTGGTCCTCTTATCACTGCTAACATGATGTGTCTCTGTCTCTGCCCCTTGAAATGATTTATGGCCCATCATGCCAAATAACCACTTGCTCTTCATTAGGTTCCTGATGTCCCTTGGTCCATCATAGCATCATTGATCTCTTTAAATGAATTCATATTATGGTTTATTCAAGATACTGTGGATTATCTTCCCAAAATGATGAGCGCCACAGTCATCAACAAAATTTAAAGACACTTTTATGCACATGGCTTACCTCGCAAGCTTCTTACTGACAATGTAATGCAGTTCATGAGTGATGAATTCCAGACTTTCATCAGTGATTGTGACATCACACATCACCAGCAGCCCTTGTTATCCATAGTCCAAAAGATTAGCAAAAAGAGCAGTATATTCAGCAAAGCATCTGTTGTTCTAGCGATAGTTCTGACACGTTTATGGTGCTCCTCAATTTCTGTCTTCTGCTCAACATCTTCTGTCCACATGCACCTGCACCATTATTCCCACTATCAAGTTCCAACTTAGACCACAAATTGAGGACAATGTGCAAAATGCTCTGCAGAACTCTAGGATGATAAAACATGTCACCGATTAAGACTGTTGTCACCTGGTCAGATTTGACAGAGTCTGAAATGTACAGGGATCTTCTAATAGGCCCATCAGCTATGTGGTGCAATTTGACCGCATTTTATATGAGCACAGGTGCAACCTGTTAGGGATGTGTGAGCCAACACCTACTGTAGTCCCCGCATCCAACACCAGTCACACTGTCTTACATCCACACACCTGTTTTCATGTTGAAAAAGGGCAGTGCAGATGTAAGCTGTATATGGATGATTATTCCATCAACATTGGCATGAATGCAGTTAATTAATTATTAAATGGTATAAATTCAGCAGGTCACAGTGACAGAAATCCAAACTCACTAGTCACTATCATCCTTCATCCCTGTCTTCTCTTTCCTTCCCTTACATCAGGCTTCCTTTTTCATAAATCTGATGGAGTTAAAAGTTAACTGACACATGTTCAAAATATTTTGATTTAACCCACTTAACACCTACCTTTTCTATAAATATATTTTCCCAGCCTCTATCTCATTATCCTTTATTCACTGTGCCCGTATTCCCTACCTCCTAATCACTTCCGTATTGAAAGGTACAAGTTTTGAGTGTCATAGTGTGATGACCCAGCTTTCTCCCTTGAATTCCATCATCCTGTGCCTATGCCCCTCCTTTTACCATTCATCATCATCTCCACAGAGCTCTTCTGGCTGCATTACCTCCATTAGGAAATAAATGTTTTCAGCAGACACAGCCATTACTGCCAAGAATTACTTGTGAGCTGTTACCAGCCAATTTAAGCAGCTCCTGATCCCTTCCTTACACATTAATTATTCCTGTCCTGCTCCCAGAAGGATGAAAATCCTCAGCTTTCTTATAGTTTCCTTGTCACGGAGGACACTTCCTTAGTAGTGCTGAACAGGATTGGATACACTGGGGATAGTTGCTGCTGAATCATTATAGGAAATACAGCCATAATTTGGTGGATTTATGGAAGAGCTTTACAATAGATGTGGCAAAGCTATTACAAATAGGGAATTATCTTTCATTAGGAAATAAATAAATGTACAGTGAAAGAGACCATAAATAATCAATTTAAATCTGATGTTGCGGGTAAAATAAACATATATTATATAAGACAGATTGCATTTAACTGAGTTTGAGTTGAAAATGTCTTGGATACAGTACATTGAAATGCATATATTGCAAATATCACTACACACAAATTTAGAAAAATGTGTTTGTACCTGTGTAAATTAGTATTATTAATAAATGGAATGAGAGCCACAACTGCTTTTTTTGCACCCCGGGTGGTCTGGGCTTTCCCCCTAAATACTGCCCCCTGGGTAATGGCACAGTTAGTTCTAAATCCAAGTTGGGTAAGGGACCTCTGATGTCACCAGAGGAGGAGCCACATCACCAGGGGGAGGAGCCATGGGCGAACAGGGTACCCAAAATGTACCCTTGTGGGCTCGCTTCGCACGCCACGCTTTGGGCTCGGTGGCTTGCTCTGCGGTAATAATTGGTGCCGTGGATAGTAGAAGAACTATCCTGCTGGCCTAGCTCCTCCCCTTGGTGACATGGCTCCTCACCCTGGCATCATAGGTCCTTTCCCACTTGATTCTAGCATCTACCGTAATGGCACTGCCTTTGGCACAGCCCTGTATAGGATAATGAGACTCCCAACTATGAACTACAAGGATATAAGAATTAATTGAATAAACCCCTTATCGGCAGATGTGAGGTTGAGTGTCTCCCACATGCTTACCCCCAATAAAAACCCTTTAACCATACAACTCTAAACGTATCTAAAATAACGACACTGACAACAGAAATGCCATTAAAATCAGTCAACCTATTTATTATTTAAGAAATCTTTTAATAAGTATGGTGACAGAAAGAAAGAACGGCCAGTTGCTCAGTGACGTTGCGACTTTCACTGATCTGATGTCCACGACATGTGCTTAACTAAGCCAAATGGCCTCTACTAACAAACAAGTCGAGGCTCCAACTCTCCCGTCAATACACCAATAAAGGTCTGGCCAGACAGCCAATGCCCCTAACCCCCAGTAGGGTAAGTCAGACTAGCGGAATGTATTAAAAGAGAGAGCGCACCTCCAATAAAGCAGCACAATAGCCACTGGACTGACGTTCTTTCCTGCTGCATCGAGGTTGACAAACCCAACCGGCAAAAGAAAAGAAAAAAAGTTTTTGGGGTGGGAGGGTGGGAAATGCAGGAAAAAAGAGGCAGACCCTATCTAATACTACTCACAAAATGCCCGACACCTCACCCTAAACACGGCCCCAGAAAACCTAACTGGCGAACACTCCCTAACCATTAACCCCAACCTTCCCTGTGTGAAAGCCCTCACTCTCACACACCCTAGGAGTTTATCTTGTCTCGCGCTCATTCGAGCACTCGCTGACAGTATTACTGTATGTGAACATATCAAACACAACGTGCAGCTGTCATCCCTAGCTGAGAGCAAGGCTGATTCTGTTTCTGTTCTGGAAAGTGCAATGTCTCGTTCAGGTAAATCTGATGGTGTCAGGTTCGGTCTGGTTTGTGTCCCCGGAGGGGGCGCTAGTGGGTCAGTGGAGGTAGGATGGAAGAAGTGAGGAGACTGGATTGGATTCCCGCACATGTGCGCAATGTTATTTATTAACATAAAAGTTCACACAATAAGGCAGCAGAATAACGTGCAGGAATAAACAATAAAAAGTATGTAATGGAAATGGTGCAGCTTGGAAGCTGAGAGTCTATGGAAGGAATGGTAATATGACAGTATGATGGATAAGTCCACTGGTGTGGAAACCAGAGTGGTTTAAAACGTGGAGCCAGCAGAGATGGTAATAAATGTATAGCAACCTGGTAGCAGATGCAGGAGACTCACGTGAAGGTTCACAGTGCAGTTCGTTAAGCACAGGCAGCTAGCAAGCTGCTTCACAGGTGAGGTGATGGAATGCACCTGGAGAGAGTCTCTACTGCTGAGGCTGAAGCACACTGCGGTTGTAGATAGGTGTGGAGCCAAATACAGATGCAGGGGTTGCTGATGCTTGTAGTTCCACGGAGATGTAGGAAGGTAACCAGGAACACGGAGGATCCAGGAAGGTAACCAGGAACACGGAGGATCCAGGAAGGTAACCAGGAACACGGAGGATCCAGGAAGGTAACCAGGAACACGGAGGATCCAGGAAGGTAACCAGGAACACAGGGGAACTGGAGACTGGAACACAGGAACTTGCACACTGAATGTCACAGGAGAGCTGGAGTGGTTGCTGGAACTTGTAGTTCCACAGGAACACTGGAACAGCTGGAAACTGGAACGGAACTGGAACAGCTGGGACCTGTAGTTCCACAGGTCCAATACACAAGGATATCTCTGTAGACAGATGATTGCAAACAGGAGCCACCTGTTCACAGAATGTGACGTGTTGTCCAAGGCGATGAGACTGAGCCAGGAACTGGAGTTTAAACACCTTGGTCTGTGATGATTGGATGATCTCTATGAGAACACACCCTGCTGGATTGGGTGTTCAGATCAGCTGTGAGTTAACTGGAGCTGGTGATTAACCGGGAGAATTACACTGTAGACAGTTAATGCCATGCACTGCTGGTTGCTGGCTGGGATCAGTAGTGCACCGGGAGTAAACGCTGTTTAACTAGAAACACTGTGTATTCCAGGCTGCTGGCTGAAACCAGTGATTACCAAAAGATAGAACTGGTTAGGTGGAGCACAGTGAGCTGTGGGCTGCAGGAGACTGAAGACTGGAACTGCTGGAACCTGTAGTTCCACAGGTTCAATTCACAGGGAATACTCTGAAAACAGAGGACTGAAGCCAGGAGACCCCTGTTCACTGGAAGTGACGCAATGGAGACTGCGGATTCCTGACAGATGGAATATGAGATGAATGATGCAAATTAGCTCCATGAACAACAGTACTATTTGATACTCTTTGTATGGATGAATTAAGTAATAAAATGAACACTGTAGTGAAATGTATTATCTTTGATGACTAGTGATGTCAGAGAGTGACAAAAATGGTGATAACGTTCATAAGTATTTATACAAATTATTTTTATGCATTAAAAGACTACTCATTCCTTTCACTTTAAAGTGTGAGGGCGGGATGTACTAAAGGGAAAATGCGGTAAAACCCTGTTTTACTGCATTTTCGTATGTACTAACCCCCGGCCGCCGCATTTTCGCCCCATAGGGTATCGCCATCTTTTTATGGCGATACCCTATAAAAGCCTATGGGATTCTTACCGCCGCATCCCGCCGCTTCCCCCGTGCCACTCACGACGACCCTTCTCCCCCCAGCATACCTGTGTCACTGAGCTGCTGCGGCCCTCCTCCTCCTTCTCCCCCGCAGCACAGCCTTATCTCCTTCGGGCTACAGGGGGGAGGAGGAGGAGCCCGGGGACTCCCTGAACACATCACCTACCGGGTCTGGGAGGTGACGGAGACCCGTGCTGACCACCGCCGATTCCTGCACACATCATCGCGGGGGCCTCCTATACCGCATTGCGATACTAATCGCATAAGTTAGTACATATGCAATTAGTATCACTGTGGTAGGCGACGAGGGGGGGCGATGACATATAGTACATCCCGTCCTCAATGATTTAATGAATCCTTATTTTGCTGGACAAAAGAAAATAATGATACACAGATTTTCTATAAGTTGTTTTATTTATGTTTGTTATCGGACGCTCTTGCATTTGTCAAAGTCTTCCCTAATGCTACAGTAGTACTAAATTATTTATGTTTGGGAAAGATATACAGAAAGCCGGGAAGATAGAGAGAAAGCCAATAAGGCTTGATTGACATTAACCCTGATGCTATGTCCTGAGGGAACAATAATAATACTGGATTAGTTACGGTTAAACTCTTGGGGACAGATTTACTAAACGTCCAGTTTACATAGCAGCCGATGATTGTTGGCTTTGATGATGTTTTTCAAACGACAATAATTATTAATGCTTAACCAAGCTGTTTTAGCATTATTTGTGATTGCCATTGACAATTCATCAGTCCAAGGGGTATATTTACCAAGCTCCCGATTTTGACCGAGATGGTGTTTTTTCTTCAAAGTGTCATCTCGGGAATTTACTAAACTCAAATCTCGGCAGTGATGAGGGCATTCGTATTTTTTTGGAAGTTACAGAAAAAAAATACAAATGAGTACACCATCGGTCAAATACGACTGTTTTTTCATACAACTCAGTAATTTACTAAAAAGTGTATTTCACAAACACTGCCGGCAATAGCCAAACACTGCCGTGAAAAAATACAAATCGTAAAAAAAAGCAGATTTAAAACAGACCTGCTTTTTTTTACCGTGTTCTGATAGGCATGCACAGATCCGTGAGATCCGTGCATGTTTATCAGTGGGAAGGGGTGGAAAAGTGTTACATTTTGAGAAAAAAAATGCGTGGGGTCCCCCCCTCCTAAGCAAAACCAGCCTCGGGCTCTTTGAGCCGGTCCTGGTTGAAAAAATATGGGGGAAAAAATGACAGGGGTTCCCCCATATTTAATCAACCAGCACTGGGCTCTGCGCCTGGTCCTGGTTCAAAAAATACGGGGGACAAAAAGAGTAGGGGTCCCCCGTATTTTTTAAACCAGCACCAGGCTCCACTAGCCAGGTACATAATGCCACAGCCGGGGGACACTTTTATCTAGGTCCCTGCGACCCTGGCATTACATACCCAACTAGTCACCCCTGGCCGGGGTACCCTGGAGGAGTGGGAACCCCTTAAATCAAGGGGTCCCCCCTCCAGCCACCCAAGGGCCCGGGGTGAAGCCCGAGGCTGTCCCCCCATCCAAGGGCGGCGGATGGGGGGCTAAAAGCCTTGTGTAAAAAATGAGAATATTGTTTTTAGTAGCAGTACTACAAATCCCAGCAAGCCTCCCCCGCAAGCTGGTACTTGGAGAACCACAAGTACCAGCATGCGGTGGAAAACCGGGCCCGCTGGTACCTGTAGTACTACTACTAAAAAAATACCCAACAAAAAACAGGACACACACACCGTGACAGTATAAGTTTATTACATACATGCACACCTCCAAACATACATACTTACCTATGTTCACACAAGGCTCGGTCCTCTTCTCCATGTAGAATCCTAGGGGTACCTGTGAAAAAAATTATACTCACATAATCCAGGGTATCTTCTGTTCTTTGTATAATCCACGTACTTGGCAAAATAAAAAAACGGAAACCCGACCACGCACTGAAAGGGGCCCCATGTTTACACATGGGACCCCTTTCCCCGACTGCCAGGACCCCCCCTGACTCCTGTTAAAGAGAGTCCCTTCAGCCAATAAGGGAGCGCCACGTCGTGGCACTCTCCTGATTGGCTGTGTGCTCCTGTAGTGTCTGTGAGGCAGCACACGGCAGAGATACAATGTAGCGCCTATGCGCTCCATTGTATCCAATGGTGGGAACTTTGCGGTCAGCGGTGAGGTTACTTTCGGTCAAGCGCTGACCGCAAAGTTCCCACCATTGGATACAATGGAGCGCATAGGCGCTACATTGTATCTCTGCCGTGTGTTGCCTCACAGACACTACAGGAGCACACAGCCAATCAGGAGAGTGCCACGACGTGGCGCTCCCTGATTGGCAGAAGGGACCCTCTTTGACAGGAGTCAGGGGTTGTCCTGGCAGTTGGGGAAAGGGGTCCCATGTGTAAACATGGGGCCCCTTTCAGTGCGTGGTCAGGTTTCCGTTTTTTTATTTTGCCAAGTACGTGGATTATACAAAGAACAGAAGATACCCTGGATTATGTGAGTATAATTTTTTTCACAGGTACCCCTAGGATTCTACATGGAGAAGAGGACCGAGCCTCGTGTGAACATAGGTAAGTATGTATGTTTGGAGGTGTGCATGTATGTAATAAACTTATACTGTCACGGTGTGTGTGTCCTGTTTTTTGTTGGGTATTTTTTTAGTAGTAGTACTACAGGTACCAGCGGGCCCGGTTTTCCACCGCATACTGGTACTTGTGGTTCTCCAAGTATCAGCTTGCGGGGGAGGCTTGCTGGGATTTGTAGTACTGCTACTAAAAACAATATTCTCATTTTTTACACAAGGCTATCAGCCCCCCATCCGCCACCCTTGGATGAGGGGGACAGCCTCGGGCTTCACCCCTGGCCCTTGGGTGGCTGGAGGGGGGGACCCCTTGATTTAAGGGGTTCCCACTCCTCCAGGGTACCCCGGCCAGGGGTGACTAGTTGGGTATGTAATGCCAGGGCCGCAGGGACCTAGATAAAAGTGTCCCCCGGCTGTGGCATTATGTACCTGGCTAGTGGAGCCTGGTGCTGGTTTAAAAAATACGGGGGACCCCTACGCTTTTTGTCCCCCGTATTTTTTGAACCAGGACCAGGCGCAGAGCCCGGTGCTGGTTGATTAAATATGGGGGAACCCCTGTCATTTTCCCCCCATATTTTTTCAACCAGGACCGGCTCAAAGAGCCCGAGGCTGGTTTTGCTTAGGAGGGGGGACCCCACGCATTTTTTTTTCATACTTGAACACTATTTTTTATTTTTTAAAAGATGCACAATGAAACCCTGCACGGATCTCACAGATCCGGCCGAGTTTCATTGTTGTAATGTCGGCAGTGTTTTACTATTCACTCCCGTAAAACACTGCCAAAAAACCGAATGACATCGACATCGGAAAACACGAAAATGTAAAATACGGCAGCTTAGTAAATGAGGCGTAAAAAATTCAAAAAGTTGCACAATTACACATTCAATGTAATTCGTGATGAATCTCCCTCCAAATCGGCACAAATACGAATTTTAGTAAATATACCCCCAAGCTGCTAATCATTGGTGGCTCTGTAAACCCGACGCATAGTAAATGACCTGTTCTGTGGGCACTGTTTGTATGGGATGAACTAGGGATGGCCACTGAATGGAAGGAAACCTCTGATTGAAAACTATTGATGGCAGGCAGCTATTGATGAAGAGGCTGAGGGGATGAGGTGAGGTGAGAGGAGTGTTGTCATTGTGGCTTGCTGCTCAGTTCACAATCCAGTATTCTGGTAAATGGAATCTCTTTTATCAGTATGCCCCATTAGGGACAAGATTCTCAGGTCCAGCCTATTGGTCCAGCAGAAGCCGAAGGGGAATATCAAATTAGAGGTGAAGAAACATCGTGCACCTAAAATGTCAGTTTTTCACGCTGATGTTTCTTCACCTCTAATTGGATACCCCCCTTAGACTCCAATGCCTGTACTTCTCCCTATTATAGAATTCCGGTAGCAGGTCTTCTAAATTACGATCTTTCTTAAAAAGGGGCTAATAATGAGATGACCCTTTGCACACACCCAGGCCCCCCTGCTAAATACTACTGGTCATATTGTTCACAGCTATCATATACTTTAATGTCTGCTTTCTTTAAAACTAAGGGGTCTATTTACTAAGCCTTGGATAGAGATAAAGTAGACAGGGTAAAGTACCAGCCAATCAGCTTCTAACTAATTTTTCAAACACAGCCTGTAACATGGCAGTTAGGAGCTGATTGGCTGGTACTTTATCTCCATCCACGTTATCTCCGTCCAAGGGAACAATATGGAAAGATGTACTAAGGAAAGATGTACTAAGCAGTGATAACAGTGGAAAAAAACAGCCAGTGGAGAAGTTACCCATGGCAACCATTCAGCTGCTCTGTATAATTTTAAAGTGTGCAAATTACAAATGTTACTTCAATGCTGATTGGTTGTCATGGGGAACTTCTCCACTGGCTCACTTTTACACTCGTTTCACTGCTCAGTACATCTCCCTCCAAGGGGTCTATTTACTTAGCCTTGGAGAGACATAAAGTGGAGGAGAGAAAGTACCATCCAACTAGCTTATCACAGATAGGGAGCGGCGGACGCCGCGCTTACCCCTTCACTGTGAGCTAGGTCTCCGGGAAGGTCTCCCCCCGAAGCTTGGTGTGCGGATGGCGTCTCTCCGGTCTATGAGCGCCGCCATTATTCCCAGCGTCCACGTGGGCTGAATGGGCCAATGGCGTGAGCCGGAGTTCCCTCCACCAATCAGAGCAGGGCAGGCAGTTCAAAAGGAGGCACCGGGCAAAGCCCCGGTGCCTGAGTATCGTTGCTGCACAAGCTACTCCCAGGCTCACGCTGCTGTTCATGGAGGTCCGTTTCCCAGCTCTCTCTGAGTTCCAGTGCTTCCAGCAATTACAGTGTGTTTCCCAGCTCTCACTGAGTTCCAGTGCTTCCAGCATTCAGTGTTCTTCAGCATCGTTCACATGTCATCACTCATTTCTTCATTCAGTGTTCTTCAGCATCGTTCACAAGTCATCACTCATTTCTTTATTCAGTGTTCTCCAGCATCGTTCACAAGTCATCACTCATTTTCTTCATTCAGTGTTCTTCAGCATCATTCACAAGTCATCACTCATTTATTGATTCAGTGTTCTTCAGCACTGTTCACAAGTCATTACTTATTTTCTCATTCTGTGTTCTTCAGCATCATTCACAAGTCATCACTCATTTCTTCATTCAGTGTTCTTCAGCATCGTTCACAAGTCATCACTCATTTCTTCATTTCAGTGTTCTTCAGCATCATTCACAAGTCATCACTCATTTCTTCACCCTGTGTTCTTTGGCATTGTTCTCAAAGCATTAGTTATCTATAAATCTGCATGAAGAATACCTATATCCGGCCATCTTTATTTTGACCCAGCTCCGGTTTCTCTTCCCGACCATCGGAAGAATCTCCGAGTACCCAACTTCCCTGTTCCAGGTCTGTGACAGAATACTCAGGCCCAATGGACTCGGAGGATCGGAACGCAGAAGCAAGCGCCATACAGAGTTTGGCTTCCTGTGTACATAGTCAGGAGGTGGCACAAGGACAGGTGATGCAGTATCTCCAGGAGTTATCTGGCTGTCTGGATTAAATTCAAGCAACCTTGGCCTCGGCAGCTCCGGGCCCCGCTCAAGTTCCCACTTCGGTAGTAGTCTCCAGCAGTGCCAAGCCACCGGCAGCAATTAGGTCCCATTTTCAGCTTCCTACTCCATCCCGATATAACCGGGATTCAAAACATTGCCGCGGGTTCCTGAACCAGTGCAAGGTGCACTTCAAACTGCTCTCACATAACTTTCCTATGGACCGATCCAAAGTGGCGTATATCATTTCCCTGCTCGAGGGTTCAGCATTGGATTGGGTATCTCCGTTGTGGGAGCATTCGGACCCACTAGTCTCCAATTACACCGACTTTATAGCTTCCTATGAGCCCGGTAGCTCCACCGCAGCTTCTACCGAATTGCTCCGTGTTTCGACAGGGCTCTCGTTCCATAGGGCAGTACCTGGTTCAGTTCTAGACCATCGCATCAGAACTGCGCTGGAGTAACGAAGCTCTCAGGGACGCCTTCTGGAGCAGTCTGTTGGATCGTCTTAAGGACAAGTTGGTCACCGGGGATCTGCCTGATCAACTTGAAGAGTTAATCTCGCTCTGCATCAAAGTGGATCTCCACATGCAAGAGCGTGGTAGTGAGCGCAGTCGGTCAGATCGGCCTAAGTTCCGGTTTCCCCCTCCCAGACGAGCTTCACCACCCAGGCAGGATGAAGCCATGCAAATGAACCGTTCCCGCTTGTCTCTTGAAGAACGCCAGCGTCGTAGTGAGGGGAAACTTTGCCTCTAATGTGGAGCCGCGGACCATTTCATCAAGTTTTGCAAGTTTCGTCTGGGAAACGGACAAGCCTAGCTTGTTTTGGAGGAGTCAAGTTGGGTGCCACATCCAAATTTTCTCCAGGAAAAGACTGCTTACTCTCTGTACTGTTATCTTATGAATCAGCTACTAAGTCTTTCCACGCCTTATTGGATTCCAGGGCCGCTGGGAACTTTATCTCTTCCTGTTGAACCTAGGAAATGGGTCTGAAGCTGATGTCCACTGATTGACCTATTATGCTGACCGCTATTAATGGTACCCAAATCTCCAACGGAGTCGTTTTAAGTTGCACGGAGCCAATCAAATTACAGATTGGAGCTTTACACTTGAATGTCTGGAGTTTCTAGTGATTCAGGAGATGTCTCATGATCTAGTCCTCGGCTTGCAAGATCCACAATCCCCACATGGGAATCCCCGTAAGTCCTATCCTGGAGCTCTTACTGTCATTCTAGTTGCCTCACACCCAGGGCCGGTGCTAGGGTGTTCGGCGCCCCCCCTGCAAACTATAAATTTGCGCCCTCCCATATTCCTTTGGCGTGCGCCGGGAAAAGGGGTGTGGTCTCACAAGTAAGGGGCATGGCAACACAAATAGTACCCCCATTTAAAATTACGCCAAAATGTAGCACAATCTTATTTATCTTATACGTAATGCCCCACCCGTAGTAGTAGCATACTTATGCATAATGCCCCCCCAGTAGTATTAGCGTCCTTATACATAATGCCTCCCCAGTAGTAGTAGCATCCTTATACGTAATGCCTCCCCCAGTAGTAGTAGCGTCCTTATACATAGTGCACTCCAAGTAGTAGGAGCGTCCTTATACATAATGCCCCCCTGTAGTAGCGTCCTTATACGTAATGCTCCCCCAGTAGTAGTAGCATCGTTATACGTAATGCCCCCCTGTAGTTGCGTCCTTATACGTAATGCCCCCCCCAGTAGTTGTAGCGTCGTTATACGTAATGCCCCCCCTGTAGTTGCATCCTTATACGTAATGCCCCCCTGTAGTAGCGTCCTTACACGTAATGCACCCCCCCAGTAGTAGCGTCCTTATACATAATGCCCCCCCAGTAGTAGTAGCGTCCTTATACGTAGTGCACTCCAAGTAGTAGTAGCGTCCTTATACATAATGCCCCCCCAGTAGTAGTAGTAGCGTCCTTACACGTAATTGCCCCCCCAGTAGTAGTAACATCCTTATACATAATGCCCCCCAGTAGTAGTAGCGTCCTTACATGTAACACCCCCCAGTAGTAGTAGCGTTATACGTAATGCCCCCCCAGTAGTAGTAGCGTCCTTACACGTAATGGCCCCCCCAGTAGTAGTAGCGTCCTTACATGTGATGCCCCCCCAGTAGTAGTAGCGTCGCTATACGTAATGCCCCCCCTGTAGTAGCGTCCTTATATGTAATGCTCCCCCAGTAGTAGTAGCGTCATTATACGTAATGCCCCCCCTGTAGATGCGTCCTTATACGTAATGCCCCCCCTGTAGTAGCGTCCTTACACGTAATGCACCCCCCCAGTAGTAGCGTCCAGAAAGCGCGTGCGCACACACACAATTCACACATATAGATTATAGACACACACATACACACCCACCATCAGTAGCGGATCTTGCCACGGGCAAGCAGGACTTTTGCCCGGGGCGCCGTCCGGAGGGCGCCGCACCATGGCAAGATCCGCTGCTGTTTTGCCCCCCGCTGCCCGCTGTCCATTGTGAAGTAGTTTCCCTTCGTGGGCTGCCCGCTGTGAAGGGAAACTAGACGCTACGCATCTAATTTCCCTTTCTGGAGAGGGCCTTCACTGTCATGATGTGCGGTGCACGTTGACGTCATCGCGCACCGCACAGCAAAGGTCCTCTCCACGAAGGGAACTAGACGCTTAGCGTCTAGTTTACCTTCGTGGAGAGGACCTTTGCTGTGCGGTGCGCGATGACGTCATCGCGCACCGCACATCCTACAACAGTACAGGGGGCATAGTGACGTGATCGTTGCGCTGTGAAAAATGGCAGTGAGCGATCAACTCAGAATGACCCCCAATGTCTTAATCCTCGCCAAGCTAGATGGACGCTTTTTTCACTCGGTTTTCATTCATCATTAAGTATCAGTCCGGGGCTCTCAATGTAAAAGCTGACACGTTATCTCGCTCCCTGGCCACCTCTGACAAAGAGAGTTCAGTTATAAAGAGCCTAATTCTCAGTCCAGTATCCATCATCACAGCTCGCACCTCCCTAGGTCCTCCACCTGGAAGATCGTCGGTTCCGGCTGAGCTTCTCCTAAAATTGTTACAGTGGGCTCATATCTCCAAGTTTTCTGGATACTTAGGAGCACAAAAAATGTTTGAATTCTTGCAGAGGGCTTACTGGTGGCCCACCATGAGGAAAGATATACAGGATTACGTCAGCTCATGCTCTCAATGTACCCAACACAAAATCCTTCATCTACCTCCTGTCGGGTTACTCCGTTCTTTGTCCATTCCTAGAAGGCCCTTGGCCCATACCTCTATGGACTTCATCACTGAGTTACCCCTCTTCAAGGGATATAACACCATCTGGGTGATTGTTGACCCCTTCTCGAAAATGGCACGTTTTGTCCCATTGACAGGTCTACCTACGGCTCCCAAGTTGGCTCAATTGTTCATCCGAGAACATTTTTGGTTACATGGGTTACCACAAGAGGTGGTCTCTGACTGAGGGGTTCAATTCACCGCAAATTTCTGGAGAGCTCTCTGTACTGCACTACAAATTAAACTCAAGTTTACTTCCGCCTACCACCCACAAACCAACGGACAAACCAAAAGAGTCAATCAGGACCTGGAGACTTTTCTTCATATCTATCTCTCTCCTTCCCAGGATGACTGGGTGAAATTGTTGCCCTGGGCAGAATTCAATCATAATCATCAGTACCATACTTCCACTAGCGAGAATCCATTCTACATCAACTATGGATTTCATCTGCGTGTTCCTGAATTACTGCTTTTCCAGTGGCGTAAATTCGTCCCAGTTGCCCGGAGGCAAGATAAATATTGGTGCCCCCCTATTTCCTATATTAAGAGAAATATATGTATGTATGTATGTATGTATGTATGTATGTGTGCGTATATATGTGTGCGTGCGTGCGTGTGTGCGCGTGTGTGTGTGTGTGTGTGTGTGAATGTGTGTGTTTATGGAGTGTTCTGAAAAAAAATTATATACTGTATTTATACATTTAATTTTATTTTATTTTAAATCACACATTTCTTAGCAGTCATACCCAGGATTAGAACCCATGACCTGTTACACTAACAGCAGACACTTTACTGATGGAGTTATTTGCTCCTGTAGAGGTAGCATGAGAATTCTAACTATATGAAGTTACGTGTCATTGTCAGAGATGTAACTTCATATAGTTAAAATTCTCATATTTCCTATACAGGAGCAAACCGCTTCATCAGTAAGGTGTCTGCTTCCAGTGTAATAGGTTGTGGTTTGTAATCCCGGGTATGACACTTGTAAAATGTGTATCTACAGAATAATAAAGAGGGTGGGATTTGTAAGGTGCAGGGACCAGTGAGGAAGTCACCCACTGAAAAGATAGTGGCAGCTATCAATTAACTTTAATTCAATGGTGTCACAGAATGGGAGGAGAGGTGCCCCCCTTCAGAGCAGGAGCCCGGCGGCAGATGACTCCGTTGCCTCCCAGAGTTCTGCCTCTGCGCTTTTCCCTTCATAGGATGTTCCTGCTGTAACCTCCACTCTACAGCAGTTCAGTCACATTTGGAATAAGGTTCATACTAACCTTAAGAGAATCTCCATCAGTTATAAACTCTTCGTGAACAAGAAACGACGGGCAGCTCCTTAATACAAGGTTGGCGACAGGGTATGGCTCTCCACACGCAACCTTCATCTAAAAGTGCCCACTATGAAATTTTCTCTGAGATTCATCGGTCCTTATCCGGTCCTGCAAGTCCTGAATCCTGTTTTCTGCAAATTGGGTTTGCCATCTCACTTTCGAATATCGAACTCTTTCCATTTTCTCTCCTCTGCTCTCTCCTTTTAAATAGTTTCCATTCGGATTCACCTAGACCAACCCCGGTGGAGACTGAAGCAGGAACAGAATTTGAGGACAAGACTATTCTCAATTCTTGTTACTATCGTAAGAACCTGCAGTACTTGGTAGAATGGAAAGGTTATGGACCTGAGGAGAGAAGTTGGTTGAAGGTTTCCGATGTTTCTGCTCCACGACTAGTTTGGATCTTTCATTCCAAGCATCCAACAAAGCCATATTTTGTGAAAGTAACCTCCTACGCCGATTGCTGACAAGGTTACCGGCTGCACTAAACACTCTTTCGGAGTACACACTGGAGGGGGGGGCAACTTAGGTAAAATAAAGCCGGTTTGTGCAAGGGCATCCAAATTGCCTCTTTTATCTGCCAGTATACATACATGCCTGACATGCCTACTTGGATGCTGTCACTCATATAATCATTCTTTCAATGGTGACAGATTCATATGCAGTGACAGTAGACATGTCAGTAATCATTGGCAGGTCCTTCAGTCCGGACCAGATGCCAGCTTTCTCTTCTGACTGCCCTGCATCACCGCAAGCAGGTGGGCTAGGAAATCTTATGCTTTTCCTCGCAGCCCCAGTTGCCGGAGAAAATGAAGGAGGAGCTGTTGACAGGTCACGTTCCGCTTGAGTTGACAATTTTCTCACCAGCAGGTTTTTGAACCTCTGCATACTTGTGTCTGCCGGAAAGAGAGATACAACGTAGGCTTTAAACCTAGGATCGAGCACGGTGGCCAAAATGTAGTGGTCTGATTTCAAGAGATTGACCACCCTTGAATCCTGGCAAAACGATTGAAGGGCTCAATCCACAAGTCCCACATACTTAGCGGAATCGCTCCGTCTTAGCTACTCCTTCAATTTCTCCAGCTGCTTCTGCAAAAGCCTGATGAGGGGAATTACCTCACTCAAGCTGGCAGTGTCTGAACTGACTTCATGTGTGACAAGTTCAAAGGGTTGGAGAACATTGCACAAGATGGTAATCATTCTCCACTGTGCTTGAGTCAGGTGCATTCCCCCTCCTTTGCCTATATTGTAGGTGGATGTATAGGCTTGAATGGCCTTTTGCTGCTCCTTCATCCTCTGAAGCATATAGAGTGTTGAATTCCACCTCGTTACAACCTCTTGCTTCAGTTGATGGCAGGGCAGGTTCAGGAGCGTTTGCTGGCACTCCAGTCTTCGGCACGAGGTGGCTGAATGTCGAAAGTGGCCCGCAAGTTTTCGGGCCACCGACAGCATCTCCTGCACGCCACTGTCATTTTTAAAAAAATTCTGAACTACCAAATTAATTGTATGTGCAAAACATTGGACGTGCTGGAATTTGCCCAGATGTAATGCACGCACAATATTGGTGGCGTTGTCCGATATCACAAATCCCCAGGAAAGTCTAAGTGGGGTAAGCCATTGTGCGATGATGTCCCTCAGTTTCCGTAAGAGGTTGTCAGTGGTGTGCCTCTTATGGAAAGCAGTGGTACTTAGCGTAGCCTGCCTAGGAACGAGTTTGCCTTTGTGAAATGCTGCTACTGGTGCCGCTGCTGTTGTTGTTGTGGGAGGCAATACATCTACCCAGTGGGCTGTCACAGTCATATAGTCCTTAGTCTGCCCTGTTCCACTTGTCCACATGTCCGTGGTTTAGTGGACAGTGGGTACAACTGCATTTTTTTTGGGACAATTAGGACACTTTCTGACTTCTCTGTACATTCTCGGTATCGCCTGTCTAGTGAAGTGGAATCTAGATGGCTTTTGGTACCGGGGACACACTACCTCGATTAATTCTCTAAGTCCCACTGAACTAATGGCAGATACCTGACGCACGTCTAACACCAACATAGCTGTCTCAGTTATCCACTTTGCAACAGGATGACTGCTGTCATATTTCATCTTCCCCGCAAAGGACTGTTGGACAGTCAATTGCTTACTGGAAGTAGTACAAGTGGTCTTCCGACTTCCCCCCTGGGTTGACTATTGACTCCCAGCAGCAACAACAGCAGCGGCAGCAACAGCAGCAGTAGGCGTACCACTCAATGATCCTCCGGAGGAATCTCAGTTAGGAGAGGGCTCCTCAGTCTTGCCAGTGACATGGCCTGCAGGACTACTGATGGTCCTGACTGAGGAGGAAGTTGATGATTAAGGAGTTGGTGGTGTGGCTTGCAGGAGCATGGGTACAACAGGATGAAGGGATTTAGGTGTCAGTGTACTGCTTACGCTCTTACCCAAAGTTTCACAACTTGACACTGACTTCTGATGAATGCGCTGCAGGTGACGTATCAGGGAGGATGTTCCTAGGTGGTTAACATCCTTACCCCTACTTATTACGGATTGACAGAGCCAACACACGGCTTGACACCTGTTGTCTGAGAATTTGTGGAGAAATAATTCCACATCGAAGAGGTGGCTTTTTTGGTATTTTGCCCAGGCATCACAATGGGCTTATTCCTCCCACGGACAACAGGTGTCTCCCCCATTGCCTGATTTAAACAAACCACATCACAATTAGAATACTCATCGTCAACTTCCTCCTCAGCACCAGCAACACCCATATCCTCATCCTGGTGTACTTCAACAGTGATATCTTCAATTTGAATATCAGAAACTGGACTGTGGGTGCTACTTCCAGCACTTGCAGGGAGCGTGCAAATGGTGGAAGGAGCCACCTCTTCCCGTCCAGTGTTGGGAAGGTCAGGCATCGCACCGCCAACACACTTGGACTCTCCTTGGGGATTTGTGATACCATCTTAGAATGCACAGTTCTTTGCTGTGCTTTTGCCAGCTTAACTCTTATCATTTTTCTAGCGGGAGGATGAGGGCTTCCATCGTCATGTGAAGCTGATCTACTAGTCATGAACATAGGCCAGGGCCTTAGCCATTCCTTGCCACTCCGTGTCATAAGTGGCATATTGGCAAGTTTACGTTTCTCCTCAGACCATTTCAGTTTGTTTTTTTGGAGTCTTTTTACTGAACTTTAGCTTTTTGGATTTTACATGCCCTCTACTATCACATTGGGCATCGGCCTTGGCAGACGACGTTGATTGGATTTCATTGTCTATGTCATGACTAGTGGCAGCAGCTTCAGCACTAGGAGGAAGTGGTTCTTGATCTTTCCATATTTTATCCTCCAAATTTTTGTTCTCCATAATTTTTCTGGAGTTATATAACACAATATGCTGTGCAGGACAGTGTATCCCTACACAACACAGGGCAAACTCTGTAAAAATGATTTGGATTAAATATTAATAACCCTTTTATTTGGAGTAAATAATATACAGCACAAGACAGTACCACTGGACTTACACGGCAGTACTAGTGGAATTATACGGCAGTATCACTGGACTTATACGGCAGTACCACTGGATATTTACGGCAGTACCACTGGACATATACGACAGTATCACTGGAATTATATGGCAGTACCACTGGACATATACGGCAGTATCACTGGAATTATACGGCAGTATCACTGGAATTATATGACCGTACCACTGGACTGTATTTATATGGCAGTATCACTGGAGTTATATGCCAGTACCACTGGAATTATATGGCAGTATCACTGGACATATACGGCAGTACCACTGGAATTATATGGCAGTACCACTGGACATATACGGCAGTATTACTGGAATTATACGGCAGTACCACTGGACTTATATGGCAGTACCACTGGACTGGATATATATGGCAGTATCACTGGATTTATACGGCAGTACCACTGGAATTATACTGTATTATCACTGGAGTTATACTGCAGTACAACAGGAGTTATGTGGCAGTACCACTGGACTGGATTTATACGGCAGTATCATGAATTATATGGCAGTACCACTGGAATTATACGGCAGTATCACTGGACTTATACGGCAGTACCACTGGATTTATACTTCAGTACCACTGGACATATACGACAGTATCACTGGAATTATATGGCAGTACCACTGGACATATACGGCAGTATCACTGGAAATACATGGCAGTACCACTGGACTTATACGGCAGTATCACTGGATTGGATTTATATGGCAGTACCACTGGACATATATGACAGTATCACTGGAATTATATGGCAGTACCACTGGAATTATATGGCAGTATCACTGGAATTATACGGCAGTACCACTGGACTGGATTTATACAGCAGTATCACTGGAATTATACGTCAGTATCACTGGAGTTATACGGCAGTACCACTGGACTTATACTGCAGTACCACTGGACTGGATTTATACGACAGTATCACTGGATTTTTACATCAGTACCATTGGAATTATACGGCAGTACAACTGGAAGTATACGGCAGTATCACTGGAAATATATGCCAGTACCACTGGAATTATACGGCAGTATCACTGGAATTATATGGAAGTACCACTGGATTTATAAGGCAGTACCACTGGACTAGACTTATATGTCAGTATCACTGGAGTTATATGCCAGTACCACTGGAATTATATGGCAGTATCACTGGAATTATTCAGCAATACCAATGGATTTATACGGCAGTATCACTGGACTGGATTTATATGGCAGTATCACTGGATTTATACGCCAGTACCACTGGAATTATACGGCAGTATCACTAAAGTTATACGGCAGTATCACTGGAATTATACGGCAGTACCACTGGAATTATATGGCAGTATCACTGGAATTATACGGCAGTACCACTGGACTGGATTTATACAGCAGTATCACTGGAATTATACGTCAGTATCACTTTAGTTATACGGCAGTACCACTGGACTTATACTGCAGTACCACTGGACTTATATGGCAGTACCACTGGACTGGATATATATGGCAGTATCACTGGATTTATACGGCAGTACCACTGGAATTATACTGTATTATCACTGGAGTTATACTGCAGTACAACAGGAGTTATGTGGCAGTACCACTGGACTGGATTTATACGGCAGTATCATGAATTATATGGCAGTACCACTGGAATTATACGGCAGTATCACTGGACTTATACGGCAGTACCACTGGATTTATACTTCAGTACCACTGGACATATACGACAGTATCACTGGAATTATATGGCAGTACCACTGGACATATACGGCAGTATCACTGGAAATACATGGCAGTACCACTGGACTTATACGGCAGTATCACTGGATTGGATTTATATGGCAGTACCACTGGACATATATGACAGTATCACTGGAATTATATGGCAGTACCACTGGAATTATATGGCAGTATCACTGGAATTATACGGCAGTACCACTGGACTGGATTTATACAGCAGTATCACTGGAATTATACGTCAGTATCACTGGAGTTATACGGCAGTACCACTGGACTTATACTGCAGTACCACTGGACTGGATTTATACGACAGTATCACTGGATTTTTACATCAGTACCATTGGAATTATACGGCAGTACAACTGGAAGTATACGGCAGTATCACTGGAAATATATGCCAGTACCACTGGAATTATACGGCAGTATCACTGGAATTATATGGAAGTACCACTGGATTTATAAGGCAGTACCACTGGACTAGACTTATATGTCAGTATCACTGGAGTTATATGCCAGTACCACTGGAATTATATGGCAGTATCACTGGAATTATTCAGCAATACCAATGGATTTATACGGCAGTATCACTGGACTGGATTTATATGGCAGTATCACTGGATTTATACGCCAGTACCACTGGAATTATACGGCAGTATCACTAAAGTTATACGGCAGTATCACTGGAATTATACGGCAGTACCACTGGAATTATATGGCAGTATCACTGGAATTATACGGCAGTACCACTGGACTGGATTTATACAGCAGTATCACTGGAATTATACGTCAGTATCACTTTAGTTATACGGCAGTACCACTGGACTTATACTGCAGTACCACTGGACTGGATTTATACGACAGTATCACTGGATTTTTACATCAGTACCATTGGAATTATATGGCAGTACAACTGGAAGTATACGGCAGTATCACTGGATATATATGGCAGTACCGCTGGACTGGATTTATATGGCAGTATCACTGGAATTATACAGCAGTACCACTGGATTTATATGCCAGTACCACTGGAATTATACGGCAGTACCACTTCACTTATATGGCAGTACCACTGCACTGGATTTATACGGCAGTATTACTGTAATTATACAGCAGTACCACTGGATTTTTATGCCAGTACCACTGGATTAATACGGCAGTACCACTGAAATTATATGGCAGTACCACTGGACATATACGGCAGTATCACTGGAATTATCTGGCAGTACCACTGGACTTATACGGCAGTACCACTGGATTGGATTTATATGGCAGTATCACTGGATTTATACGCCAGTACCACTGGAATTATACGGTATTATAATGGAGTTATACTGCAGTACAACAGGATTTATATGGCAGTACCACTGGACTAGATTTATACGGCAGTATCACTGGAATTAGACGGCAGTACCACTGGATTTATACGGCAGTACCACTGGACTGGATTTACATGGCAGTATCACTGGACTTATCTGCCAGTACCACTGGAATTTTACGGCAGTATCACTGGAATTATACAGCAGTACAACTGGAATTATACAGCAGTACCACTGGAACTATACGGCATTATCACTGGAATTATACAACAGTGCCACTGGATTTATACAGCAGTACCACTGGAATTATACAGCAGTACCACTGGATTTATACGGCAGTACCACTGGACAGGATTTATATGGCAGTTACACTGGATTTTTACGCCAGTATAAACTGTAATTATATGGCAGTATCACTGTAATTATACAGCAGTATCACTGGAATTATACTTCAGTACCACTCTATTTATACGGCAATACCACTGGACTGGATTTATATGCCAGTACTACTGGAATAATATGGCAGTATCACTGGAATTATACGGCAGTACCGTTGGATTTATACGGCAGTATCACTGGAATTATACAGCAGTATCAGTGGAATTATACGTCAGTACCACTGGATTTATACACCAGTACCACTGGATTTATACGCCAGTACCACTGGATTTATACGCCAGTACCACTGGATTTATACGCCAGTACCACTGGACTTATACGCCAGTACCACTGGAATTATATGGCAGTACAACTGGACATATACGCCAGTATCACTGTATTTATACAGCAGTACCATTGGAAATATACAGCAGTATCACTGGAATTATATGGCAGTACCACTGGACATATACGGCAGTATCACTGGATTTATACGGCAGTACCGCTGGACATACACAGCAGTATCACTGAACATATATGGCAGTATCACTGGACTTATACAGCAGTACCACTGGACTTATACAGCAGCACATGGACATAACCACTGGACTGATGCAGGACAACACAGCACCACTGCAATGGACTGGATTTATACAGCAGCACTGGACATATGGCAGCAGAGGACACCATCACTGTGACTGGACTGATGCAGCACAAGACACCACCACTGGACTGATGCAGCACAACAAAGCACCACCGGACTGGACTTATACAGCAGCACTGGACATATGGCAGCAGAGGACACCACCACTGTGACTGGATTGATGCAGCGCAAGACACCACCACTGGACTGATGCAGCACAACACAGCACCACTGGACTGATGCAGCACAACACAGCACCACCGGACTGGACTTATACAGCAGCACTGGACATATGGCAGCAGAGGACACTACCACTGTGACTGGACTGATGCAGCATAGGACACTACACTGGACTGAGCAGCACAAGACAGCACTGGAATCGCCACTCCACTTTCCCTCTTACACAGACACTGAGGACGAAGACACATCCTCTCGTTACACTCTCCGGGACTGGAGTGAAAATGGCGGCGACGCGCGGCTCCTTATATGGAATCCAAAACCCGCAAGAATCCGACAGCAGGATGATGACGTTTTGCCTCATTCTGGCTTCCGAGTCAGTCGGGAAAACCCGAGCCGGGCTCAGATCCAGGCTCGGGTAGTGAAGTCCGGTAGGGTTCGGTTCTCAGGGAACCGAACCCTCTCTTCTCTAATGTGCATCTATAAATCTGTATGCGTCCCTCTGTCTGTCTGTTTTTCTGTATATCTGCATGCGTCTCTCTGTCTGTATGTGCCCCTATATATATGCATGCGCCCCTCTGTCTGTATGTGCCCCTATATATCTGTATGTTTCCCTCTGTCTGTATGTGCCCCTATATATCTGTATGCATCTCTCTGTCTGTATGTGCCCCTATATATCTGTATGCGTCTCTCTGTCTGTATGTGCCTTTATATATCTGTATGCATCCCTCTGTCTGTATGTGCATCTGTATATCTGTATGCGTTCCTCTGTATGTGCCCCTATATATCTGTAAGCATCCCTCTATCTGTATGTGCCTTTATATATATCTGTATGCGTCCCTCTGTCTGTATGTGCCCCTATATATATATGCATGCGTCCCTCTGTCTGTATGTGCCCTTCTGTGTGTGCATGTGCTTCTATATATCTATAATATGTGCTCCTTTGTCTTTATGTTCCTCTATATATCTGTATGTGCTTGCTTCTATTTGTCCTCATGTGCTTCTCTACAGTGTGTTCTGTATTGCGGTCCCCCCTCTCCATCTATATGGTATTTAATGTGCTACCTTCAGGTCCCTGTGCCGTATTGTGCACCTTCTTGTCTTTGTGCTCTGTATTTTTTAGTGTACTCTTTATCAACCCCAGTTCCTGATTAAGCTAATCACACCCCCCACACACACACACACACACACACACACACACACACACACACACACACACACACACACACACACACACACACACACACGTAAGTTATTTTATGTGCTCTGGACCCTCACCTGTATATTCTTCAATGTGCAATTCACCCACCCTGCTAGTATGTTCTCTTTTACTGACTCTGAGCCCCCACATGTAACGACTCTGAGCCCCCTATACTATCTGTCCTGTGGTCCCACAACATCCCCGTTGGCAACTTACTTTAGGAAGGGTTATTTCTCTCCTAGTCGACAGGGCTTATTTCATAGCAGCGGTGTGGTACTTCCTTATAGCAGAGATGAAGTCAGGCTTTGCTGGGGAGCCGTGACCCATGTGCCAGGAGAGGAGGTGCACCTCATCTCTAGTTCCAGTGCAGCATCGATTTCTGGGGCAATGGAGAAGGCACCCCTCCACTAGTCCAACCCCTTATGTCACGTTACTCGATGAGCCAGCGTAGAGGACTCGCTGTGCGGCTGCAACACTATCTATGTGGCGCAGGGATGGAGGGGGGAGAGTATACGAAGTGATGGTGCCTTACATGGCCGCTGGTGGTAACATGATTTTTTTTTTACCTGTCACACCAACTGTCTGTTGGCCTATTTTTAATGGGGGGCCTGCAGCTGAATATCCATCCGCCCCATTGTTAATCCAGCCCTGTCACGGCCGCTGGGCTCCTCCGCTGGTGTCACCTGTGGCTGCTGCCGGACTCATCTTCTTATATCACCGCCACTGGGATCCTCTGCCACTGGCTGCCGCTGGGCTCCTCTTCTCCTGACACCGCTACTGGGCTCCACTGATGCTTGCTGCTGCCGGGCTTCTCTGCTGTTGGCTTCCGCCAGGCTCCTCTGACGCTTGCTGCCACCGGGCTCCTCTTCTCCTGACACTACCGCTGAGCTCCACTGACACTGGCTGCCGCCGGGCTTCTCTGCTGCTGCCACACCATCTCAATTATGGCGCCAGTTCACCGGTGCCTGATTTGAGTAATGTGACGGGCCGGCTGATGGCCGCCCTTTGGAGTCTGGTGCCTTACGTGGCCGCTCCCAAAGAACGTGCCTCCAGCCGGCCCTGGTTAGATTTTAGGAATGCTGATTTTGTAGGGATGGGAAAATGTGTAAGCTATTCTTTGGCAGAGTGGAGGAGCTTGAAAGCAGTGCAGGAGAGGTGGGAAACATTAAAAAGTGCAATATTAAAGGCAACAGACCTTTGTATCAAAAGTGTTAGGAAAAACACAAGGAAAAGGAAGCCAGTGTTCTTTGCGAAAGAAGAAGCAAGTATCAGATGTGCAAAGGCACAAGCTGAGGAGAAAATGGCCCAGTCATTGGGGAAAGGAGGCAAAACTTTTTTAGGTATATAAGCGAAAGGAGAAAAACAAAAGGAAGAATAATAAAACTAAAAACAGAGACTGGGGGGTATATTTACTAAGCTCCCGATTTTGACCGAGATGCCGTTTTTTCATCAAAGTGTCATCTCGGTAAATCTCGGTCATTTACTAAACACTAATCACGGCAGTGATGAGGGCATTCGTAATTTTTTGCTAGTTCAGGTAAAAAATTACGAATGAATACACCATCGGTCAAAACGCGGCTGTTTAAGTATGAATCTCGGTCATTTACTAAGAAGTGCAAAGCAAAAAAACACAAAACACTGCCGTGAAAAATTACAACTCGTAAAAAAGTCCTAAAAAAAAACAGACCTGCTTTTTTTATCCGTGATTTGAGATGCATGCAGGGATCCATGAGATCCGTGCATGTATATCAGTGGGAAGGGGTGTGAAAGTGCTTATTTTTGCTAAAAAAATTGCGTGGGGTCCCCCCTCCTAAGCATAACCAGCCTCGGGCTCTTTGAGCCGATCCTGGTTGCAGAAATATGGGGAAAAAAATGACAGGGGTTCCCCCATATTTAAGCAACCAGCATCGGGCTCTGCGCCTGGTCCTGGTCCCAAAAATACGGGGGACAAAAAGAGTAGGGGTCCCCCGTATTTTTAAAACCAGCACCGGGCTCCACTAGCTGGACAGATAATGCCACAGCCGGGGGTCACTTTTATATAGTGCCCTGCGGCCGTGGCATCAAAAATCCAACTAGTCACCCCTGGCCGGGGTACCCTGGGGGAGTGGGGACCCCTTCAATCAAGGGGTCCCCCCCCCCAGCCACCCAAGGGCCAGGGGTGAAGCCCGAGGCTGTCCCCCCCCCATCCAATGGGCTGCGGATGGGAGGGCTGATAGCCTTTGTTGTAAAATAAAAGATATTGTTTTTAGTAGCAGTACTACAAGTCCCAGCAAGCCTCCCCCGCATGCTGGTACTTGGAGAACCACAAGTACCAGCATGCGGCGGAAAAACGGGCCCGCTGGTACCTGTAGTACTACCACTAAAAAAATACCCAAAAAAAGACAAGACACACACACCGTGAAAGTATAATTTTATTACTTACATACACACATACATACATACTTACCTATGGCCCCACGCAGGTCGGTCCTCTTGTCCAGTAGAATCCAAGGGTACCTGTTGAATAAATTATACTCACGAGATCCAGGGGTCCAGGCTCCTCGGCAAATCCAGGGTTAATCCACGTACTTGCCAAAAATAAAAAAACGGTGTCCCGACCACGAACTGAAAGGGGACCCATGTTTGCACATGGGTCACCTTTCCCCGAATGCAAGAAACCCACTTTGCCTTCTGGCTAAGTGGGTTTCTTCAGCCAATCAGGGAGCGCCACGTTGTAGCACTCTCCTGATCAGCTGTGTGCTCCTGTCTTCACTGACAGGCAGCACACGGCAGTGTTACAATGTAGCGCCTATGCGCTACATTGTAACCAATGATGGGAACTTTCTGCTCAGCGGTGACGTCACTTTAGGTCAACCGCAGGGCAGAAAGTTCCCATCATTGGTTACAATGTAGCGCATAGGCGCTACATTGTAACACTGCCGTGTGCTGCCTGTCACTCAGTACAGGAGCACACAGCCGATCAGGAGAGTGCTACAACGTGGCACTCCCTGATTGGCTGAAGAAACCCACTTAGACAGAAGTCAGAGTGGCTTTCTGGCATTCGTGGAAAGGAGTCCCATGTGAACACATGGGGCCCCTTTCAGTTCGTGGCTCGGCTTTCCGTTTTCTTATTTTATGCAAGTACGTGGATTACCCCTGGATTTCCCGAGGAGCCTGGACCCCTGGATCTCGTGAGTATAATTTCTTCAACAGGTACCCCTTGGATTCTACTGGAGAAGAGGACCGACCTGCGTGTGAACATAAGGTAAGTATGTATGTATGTTTGTGTGGATGTATGTAATAAATCTTTACTTTCACGGTGTGTGTGTCTTGTCTTTTTTTGGGTATTTTTTTAGTAGTAGTACTACAGGTACCAGCGGGCCCATTTTTCCGTCGCATGCTGGTACTTGTGGTTCTCCAAGTACCAGCATGCGGGGGAGGCTTGCTGGGCCTTGTAGTACTGCTACTAAAAACAATATCTTTTCTTTTACAACAAAGGCTATCAGCCTCCCCATCCGCAGCCCATTGGATGGGGGGGGACAGCCTCGGGCTTCACCCCTGGCCCTTGGGTGAAGGGGTCCCCACTCCCCCAGGGTACCCCGGCCAGGGGTGACTAGTTGGATTTTTGATGCCACGGCCGCAGGGCACTATATAAAAGTGACCCCCGGCTGTGGCATTATCTGTCCAGCTAGTGGAGCCCGGTGCTGGTTTTAAAAATACGGGGGACCCCTACTCTTTTTGTCCCCCGTATTTTTGGGACCAGGACCAGGCGCAGAGCCCGATGCTGGTTGCTTAAATATGGGGGAACCCCTGTCATTTTTTCCCCCATATTTCTGCAACCAGGATCGGCTCAAAGAGCCCGAGGCTGGTTATGCTTAGGAGGGGGGACCCCACGCATTTTTTTTAATTATTTTACAGTGTTTAATTAAAAAAAAAAAAAATAAGAACCCCAGCACGGATCACACAGATCCGGCCGAGATTGATTGTAAAAAAAAACGGCAGTGTTTTGCTAATCACTGCCGTAAAAATAGGTAAAAAAATACGAATGACATCGACATCGGAAGAAAAGAAAAACCCGAATACGACAGCTTAGTAAATCCATCGTAATCAATTCAAAAAGTTGCAGTTTTACACTGTCGATGTCATTCGTGATTGAACTTTGACCTTTTTTTCGGAAATTACGAATCTTAGTAAATTTACCCCTGGGAGTCTTGTTGAGGGAGCCAATTTAATAGCAGATCATCTTAATAATTATTTTTGCTCAGTATTCACTACTGAAAGATAGGGGAAGGGGCCACCGTTAAGTTGCAGGGATATTCAGGAAAATGAAACAAGTAAATTTAGGAGAAGGTGCTAATAGAACTCTCAAAGCTGAAAGTGGACAAATCTATGGGGACAGATGGGATACATCCAAGGATACTAAAAAAGCTTAAAGAGGTGCTGGTAGCACCATTAACAGAATTATTCAACCAGTCATTAGCTACAGGAGTAATTCTAGAGGACTGGAACGAGCATAGTTCCGCTGCACAAAAGTGGAAGCAAGAAAGAGGCAAACAACTACAAACCTGTGAGTCTTACATCAATAGTAGGGAAATTTATGGAAACACTCTTAAAAGAAAAAGATGCAGAATATCTCAAATCCAGCAATTTACAGGATTCCAAACAGCATGGATTCACTGGGGGAGATCATGTCAAACAAACATTATTGACTTTTTTGACTGTGTGACTAAAGTGATGGATAAAGGGGGAGCCGTGGGTATAGCTTTTCTAGACTTTAGTAAGGCTTTTGACACTGTTCCACATCACAGACTGCTAAATACATTTGAAAGCTTGGGATTGGATACTAATATTGATGAATGGATAAGATCTTGGTTGCAGTATTTAAAACAGAGAGTTGTAGTAAATGGAGTGCATTCACAGGAGAGAAATGTTTCCAGTAGAGTACCCCAGGGATCTGTACTTGGACCAGTGCTTTTTAATATCTTTATTGGTGACATTGCAAATGGCATTAAAGGGAAATTATGCCTTTTTGCAGATGACAAAAAGGTATACAACAGCATATACATACCAGAAGGAGTAAAACAAATTATTGAGGATTTAGGTAGATTAGAGGAATGGTCAAGAATGTGGCAATTACATTTTAATGGCAAAAAAATGCAAAATCATGCACTTGGGCCTCAAAAATGCAAAGGCTAAATATAGTATTCATGGCACTATACTGGGAACTACTGAGGATGAAAGGGATGGAGGAGTCACTATTTCAGGTGGCTTAAAGGCAGGTAAGTAATGTAACAAAGCAATGAGAAAGGCTAGTCAGATGCTTGGCTGCAATGGGAGAGGACTCAGCAGCAGAAAGTAATAAGTAATAATGCCACTATATGGTCTCATCTAGAATACTGTGTTCAATTCTGGAGGCCATATCTTCAAAAGGATATTAATACATTAGAGACTGTACATAAAAGGGCAACTAAAGTGGCTCATGGCCTACATCACAAAACATACACAGAAAGACTACAAAATGTCAATATGTATAGTTTGGAGCAGAGAAGGGAAAGAGGGGGACATAATAGAAACTTTCAAATATATCAGGGGTCTTAAAAAAAGTCCAGGAGGGAAATATTTTTCAAATGAAGAGAAGTAATAGGACACGAGGACATGCACTGAGACTGGAGAGAGGTAGATTCTGGAGAAATTTGAGGAAAAATTAGTTCACAGAAAGGGTAGTGGACAAGTGGAATAGCCTCACATCAGAGGTGGTAGAGGCTAAGACAGTAGAGAAATTTAAACATGCATGGGATAGACATAAGGATATCCTTACAAAGAAATAAGGATCAAATAAGGTTTGAGATAAAAATATGGTAAAAAAAAAGTGGCAGACTAGATGGGCCAAGTGGTTCTTATCTGCAGTCAAGTTCTATGTTTTTATATTTCTATTAGTATCCCCAGAACACTGTCTGTTGTAACTATATTATGACATTTGTCTTTTGATTTTCTTCCTCAACTGCAAAATCGTTGACAATCATCAGCTTAGCAGAAGATATTGGTATCCCTACATGTTCTTTGAAAGTATTCCCCTCAGTCTCTTCTGTGTCAGTATTATCTAGGAGTCCATTTCTATAAGGCAGTACCTCAATTGTTTCTGTGATTTCTGCTCTAGCTGCAGGATTGGAATTTTTATCCTGTGACAGGAATTGTTATCCTCATTTAAAGGCATTGATGTTTCATTAGTGTATTTAAGCTGAGAGTCTATTTCATCTGGTGTTAGGATAGGAACTTGTATAAAATGTGATAAAGTCATTTCATGCTTGTCAATAAGCTGTCCATCTTTCACTTTTTGTAGTTACTTGTCCATGGGTATTACATGTGATCTGCTGCAGGCGGCTTCTGTGATCAAACTACCTCGATTTAGTGGTATATTCAATTGATGTCAGATCCTTTCCAACAAAAAAAAAATATTCAATTCGTGACCTGGCTGTTCCCGACAATGCCAATCTGACTTTTTTTTTAAAGTTGGATTGACATTGTCGGAAACAAGGCTAAATCCTGTCGGATTTGGCCGCAATCCGACAAAACTCGTGTATTGGTGGCTTAAGCCGTCGAGCCACAAGCTTTCCGACAAGTCAGATTTTCTGACTTGTTGGATAAACTGCACTTTGATTGAATAGGTTGAATCTGGATTTGACCTTAAATTGCTGTTTATTCAACAAGTCGGGAAATCCGACTTGAATTGAATACACCCCATAGTGATAATTATGGGAGGTTAGTTGTGGTATGGTAAATCTATTTATCTGACCAATTATTATAGCAGACTTTCTGTCACCTTTTACTACATAACCAAAACCAAGAACATAGCTACCATAGGTGCAGGGAGTGCAGCTGATAGGGGCCCAGAGCTAAGAAGGGCCCACCTTCACTGTCACAGTTACATGTGTTATATACATTTTTTACCATTGGGTGGTACATAGGGGCTGTTACAAACTTTTGCCTTGAGGTCTACAATATATCTTGGTATGCCCTAATGACCAGGGGCACCTGGTCATTGTAATATGATGTAAAATGAACTGGAGGGCATTAGAATCAGGACTGGATTAAGGGAGGGATAACAGGGGCATCTGTCTTGTGACCTCTACACACTGTCTAGTACACATCAGCCAAAAGCAGAAAAGAAAAACTGCCTTACTCTTTGGCTAATCTTTATTTTCCAAGGGCTAACACCAGTAAGAATCTCTTACTCCCCATTCACTGTTTACACATGGGGGACAGCAGAATTCTGACAGTGTCCTGGTAGTCCTGCGTACCTACTGCATACTCTGGTGGGTATAAGATTGATAATCAAATGTGCTAGCATTTTTACCTGTGTGCTTTTTAATTTTGTGTATTTTTACTTTCATGTTGTGTATTGTCTTTATATTTCGCCATGTGTCATTTTCTAATACCTTGTAGGCCTATAGTAGGCCATTTTGATATGTTTTGAATAAAAGTTAAGTTTTACAAATCCCCTCTTTCTAACAGAGTGCTCTACCACCCTAAGAGTTTCTTTCTAGCTTTTCTAAAGGTTTGACCCTGTCTTTTACAATATTTTGACTCTGTGGGAGCACCACCACTTTACTTTCAATAAAAAATAGAATATTAATATTGAATAGTGGTAATGTGTACTATCTTTGATATTATGAATATAATCCAACTTTCTCTTTAGACCAGTGCAGTGAGATAACCCCTTTTTTTCTGAGGGTATGAAGTGTAGCATAATATGAACCGAGGGCACTGCAATGTGGCATAATATGAACTGTATGTAATAATATGACTTGGGGGTACTGTACTGTGTAACATAATAATGTGTACTGGCAGCCCTACAATGTGACATAATGTGAACTCGGGCACTACTGTGGTTCATAAAATAAACTAGGGTACTCCTACAGGGCATAACATTACCAACTACCATGGAGAGGTGTTTTCTAAAAGCATTTGGGCAGGGGACACTTGAAAATGAAGAAACCAAAGCATTTATCTTTCAGTCAAAGTAACTCAAACTGTTAAGTATATATTTCTCCTGGCCTGTGAACTATTAAAACCCCTCCATAGACACATGGCATGATGTTAAGATCACAGCTATATATTCCATATAGTGCCTATAATATGCATCTATTCCATTGTGCTTCTCTGAAACTTACCGCTTTGAGGTCCTTACCTGATACCATTCACTGTTCTTGAACTTCAATTCAATTTACTGTGAATCAGGAGGAGAGGCAGGATTACAGTGTGGCACTGTTGGGTATATTTTACATTTTATTATCAGTTCAATATTTCTATTGCTAAATATTTAATCTATCTACATATTAATATTCCATTATAAAGCCATCTGCATTCTGCTAACTCTCTGCAATATGATTTGCTCTATAAGTTAACAATAGTAGTAGCAGTGACAACAGCATACAGTGTGTCATGACTGTGGTTTTGTGGACCCGGTGTTAGTGAAGTCTGTGCGGGCGACTGGAGGACAATGTGAATACTATTACTGACCTGGTTTGGGAGTGTTGTGGACTCGGGGTTTCTTCCGGTGACCGGGAAGAGGAACCGCAGCTGAGATGACCTAATCTAGGTTTTCCTCATGCAGGATTTGGTCGGCAGACAGGAGGCACGTATGGATGCTGGAGGTCTCCTGAAAGACAGAACTTGAAAAGGTGCTGAGGAATGAATGAAGGAGTACCGGATGCTGGAGACACCAATTACGCTTGTGAGCACTGGGTGTTTGGAGGTGCAGAAGTGCTAGGAGGCACTGAGGTGCTTGGAGGCACTGAGGTGCTTGGAGGCACTGAAGTGCTTGGAGGTGCAGAAGTGCTTGGAGGTGCAGAAGTGCTTGGAGGCACTGAGGTGCAGAAGTGCTTGGAGACACTGAAGTGCTTGGAGGCACTGAGGTGCTTGGAGGTGCAGAAGTGCTTGGAGGCACTGAGGTGCAGAAGTGCTTGGAGGCACTGAGGTGCTTGGAGGTGCAGAAGTGCTTGGAAGCACTGAGGTGCTTGGAGGCACGGAGATTCTTGGAGGCACAGAGATTCTTGGAGGCACAGAGATTCTTGGAGGCACGAAGCCACAGGGATACGGGAGCTCTGGAGATCACAACAACAACAGCAGTAAAGATGAAACACGGCAGCTGTGGTTTTCAGTTAAGACTATGGAATACTGTACTGTGCCTTTAAGATGAACCACTGCAGCTGTGCCTTTATGTTGAGACTCGTGGAAATAGTGAATATCAATGGCAACACAAAAGTAAACCAAACTGGGAAACAAAGGAACAGAGTTTTCACAGGAACTAAAGTACAAAGGTTACCTTTAGGGAGCTCAGCTTCAAAGCTCACACAGAGCTGTGTGTGACATGAGGAACTGGCCCAGTTTCCAACTCAGTCTCCCAACTTATACTTCCTGGTCCTTGGTGATTGGTGAGCAGGATTAGGTGATGCAGAGAGTCTCAGGCTGGCAGAGGATTGGACAACTCTGGGTCAGGTGAACAGTCACTGTCATGTGAGTACTCTAGACTAGGCTGTGATGTAGAATGAGGCCTAGCAGGCCGAGAGAACACTGAAGCCTGAACTTCTGCAAAACATAAGATGCTGGCTTTTAGGCCTAAACTTCAGATTACTGAATTCAGCCTCACACAGGAGATCACCACAGGTGGAGCTAATTAACTATTACCTTTCAGGCAGAGAACTCAGGAAAACTCATAGTACTGACAAGCTGTTTAACTCAGTGAGTAAAAAGACACAGGATCCGGGACAGATGGCAGGGGTAAGTCACCAAATATGAAACCTACAGTCAGGATTGTGACACAGTGCATGAGATGAACACAATAAAGCCAAATGCAATACGGTTTCAGTAGATTTGGTTGTGTGATTTACACATAAAAACGTGTGCAGCTCTACATTAGCTATATATGTATTTTATGTCACATACACTTACACACACCATTTAACCATTTATAAATGTGTAAAGAAATCGCAGAAATATGCTAAAGGCGTAATATTTGCTCGTGTAACAAGAAACCACCTATTTGAGCAGCTCTGAATTCTTTAGACTATATGCTGTTTCAGCAGGGCCCTCCAGCCTTCTGTTCTCATCACCTACTACCCTTGTGCACCAGCTATATTCTATACCTCCTCCTTGGGCTCTCAGCCCCCAAACTCCAATCCTCTGCTGTTTAATTTCTTCAAACAACCTAGAACATTATCTGCATTCACACTAATAGGTACAGGTTTCAGCTCACACTTGCATCAGTGGCCGTGTTGAGAGCTGTGGTGCTATTTATTACTTGTCTACTGTACTGTACTGCACTGTTTAACCTTGTACTGTCTTATAGTTTTGCCCACTGTACGCCGCTGCGAACCACTTGTAGGGCCCAATGAATAAAGTTGTTTTTTATTATTATTATTATTATTATTATTATTAATAATAATAATAAACATCATCATCATCATTATCATAATATTCACAAACAACAAATCACAAAAACAGTTTTTTAGTGCCGGTGACTGCCTTCACCAGTACTTTTACACCAGCCCCATACCACCTCAAAATAAAACTCCTTTAATTTGCTTAACAAGGTTAGAACACCCCACCCTTCCCCTGTTCCATTGCTCCAGATGAAGGGGTGTGTAGAGTATGTGTCCTCTGGGCCTCCATTTTCTTAGCATTTACTGTACTAGGCCTCTAGTTGCTGTACTAGGCCTACATTTGCTGTACTAGCTACAGTTGCTGTACTAGGCCTACATTTACTGTTCTAATGTACATTTACTGTACTAGGCCTATATCTGCTGTACTATGCCTACATTTACTGTTCTAGGCCTACACAAAAATTAACATATGTCATAGATTTCCTTAGTGTAGACTTAATAGAATCCATTCACATGCCAACCACACAGGGCTCCGTGAAAAATTGAAAGGAATCACAGATTAGGACCCAGAGAGATACTAATCTCACCTCCCCTTCTTCCTTTCTTCCAGAGATACTGTACAGTAAGGATGATATTATACCAGCTTCTGCAAAACCTGATCCATAATAATGATGGGACTTACCCATGATATGTCAAACTTTAAGTAGAAGTAATATAAAATTTGATCTCCTATACCTTGCAAAGCTTAAGTCGGGAACACATAATTTCCAATATATATTGGATATATCATTCAGTGTGTATGCCTGATATGCTGGTGCCTGCGGTCACTAGCAACATCACATGGTCAGCCCTGCTGCAAGACCAACAGGGCGATATTGCTACCGACATGGTGTATGCTAATGAAGGACTGAACATTAGATACTTCTGGTATGTACCGCGGTAACGATATGTGGGCCAGTTGACTGCCACATCATCTCAGTACACATCATCTCAGTGTGTACCCAGCTTTAGAGTCACACTTAATGGGAATTTGACCTGTGGTTTTCTACAACTACAAAAGACAGAACCCAAAAACAGCATGCCTATGATCTATGCACTTTGCAAACCAATTAGGTAAGTAATGGCCCCCATACATCTGTGTCCACAACTCCCCGACCCACCAGCACTGCTGATTTGCCAACCAGATCTGCAGAATAGCAGTCAGCGATGATTGGCGATCCCTCAGGGAATATGGTAAATTAAACATGTTAAAAAAACGGTTGGGATCTGGAAAACTGAATTTTTAAACATGTTTAATATTCCCAATTCCCAGATGCAGTCGGTTGATCGGCAACTTGCAGCAATAAATTGCTGCTGTATGGAGGCCTTAAGATTTAATGCTAAAATCACTAGCACTCTCTCATGCGTAGACTATCTGCTAGTAGCTGACAGTCTCCTTCCTAGACTTAAATAAACACATATTGACAGCATCATATTTAGACCATCTAAATTTATATAATAAAACTGTTTTTACCAGTTTTGGCATTTCATACCATTTCTTAGAACATTCAAAATTATATGCACACTATATAGCAAGAACATTGAACACCGGGAGAATAAACTGCTATTTATTAGAAATGTGCACCGGAAATTTTTGGGGTTTTGTGTTTTGGTTTTGGATTCGGTTCCACGGCCGTGTTTTGGAATCGGACGCGTTTTAGCAAAACCTCCCTGAAAATGTTTTGTCGGATTTGGGTGTGTTTTGGATTTGGGTGTTTTTTTTTTCAAAAACTCCTCAAAAACAGCTTAAATCATAAAATTTGGGGGTAATTTTGATCCTATAGTATTATTAACCTCAACCACAATTTCCACTCATTTCCAGTCTATTCTGAACACCTCACAATACTATTTTTAGTCCTAAAATTTGCACCGAGGTCGCTGGATGACTAAGCAAAGCGACCCAAGAGGGCGGCACAAACACCTGGCCCATCTAGGAGTGGCACTGCAGTGTCTCACAATAATGCAGCACAGATATGGAATGGATACTTGCAGTGACACAGAGCTGCAAGATACAGCAAGGGCCTACTGTACTGTACAACTATATACTGTTGGTCACCAAAATGCTGCACTGTAATACTATATACACTGCTCACAAAAATGCAGCACAGATATGGAATGGATACTTGCAGTGACACAGAGCTGCAAGATACTACAGCAATGGCCTAATGTACTGTACAACTATATACTGTTGGTCACCAAAATGCTGCACTGTAATACTATATATACTGCTCACAAAAATGCAGCAGAGATATGGAATGGATACTTGCAGTGACACAGAGCTGCAAGATACTACAGCAATGACCTAATGTACTGTACAACTATATACTGTTGGTCACCAAAATGCTGCTCTGTAATAATACTATATATACTGCTCACAAAATGCAGCACAGATATGGAATGGATACTTGCAGTGACACTGAGCTGCAAGATACTACAGCAATGGCCTAATCATGTACTGTACAACTATATACGGTTGGTCACCAAAATGAAGCACACTGAGCACAGATATTTGCAGCACACTGAGCACAGATATGGAGCGTTTTCAGGCAGAGAACGTAGATATTTTCAGCACACTGAGCACAGATATTTGCAGCACACTGAGCACAGATATTTGCAGCACACTGAGCACAGATTACGGAGCTTTTCAGGGAGAGAACGCAGCCACGTCCTCTTCGTTCAATCTCCAATGCACGAGTGAAAATGGCGGTGACGTGCGGCTCTTTATATAGAATACGAATCTCGCGAGAATCCGACAGCGGGATGATGACGTTTGGGCGCGTTCGGGTTAACCGAGCAAGGCGGGAAGATCCGAGGCTGCCTTGGAACCGTGTAAAATAGGTGAAGTACGGGGGGGTTCGGATCTCGAGGAACCGAACCCGCTCATCTCTACTATTTATACCAAAACATATTTGCAAATGGCAAAGCTTACTTTAATAAACTATATACAGCTCTAGCTATACGTAATTTCCTACAACTATACGTCCTAATAGGCTGTACTATAAAATTGGCCCACCTCTCCCCCCACCAGCTAGATGGCAAATTAAATTGCCAGATCACAGACTAATTAAAATACCAATGACTAATTTATTCTCAAATAAACGGTCCAAGGTGACCTTAATAGAAACTACTGCAAAATGCTGAGGCCATATATTACAGCATTCCCTAACAACCCTATTTTAGTGACATCACAAAGACAATATCCGTTTTCCACACTTCAGTGAGGCCTTCATAATATTCCTATGCAATATTTCTGCTGAAACCAGAAAAAACCCTCCAGAACATTTATCATCTCGCAATCAATCACGTAGCTAAACCAAGATTTTAAATTACTTACAGAACTAGCAAACAGGAATCATGTCACTTCTGCTAACCACACAACAATTAAACGTCACACACCATCACTCTGTAAAATGTATATACACAGCAGTAGCCCCCTCTAATAACACATGCAAATCCACCCATCCTTCTTAGTATAGATATAGAAATGGCATTTGATAAAGCATCTTATATCGATTTACATTTTTGAGATTAGATCTTTACGATTTTTGAGATTAGACTTTTTGGTCCAATTTATTAATTATCTCTATGGGGTTTATTCATTATCCCTTAATTTTAGTGATGTGCACCGGACATTTTTCGGGTTTTGTGTTTTGGTTTTGGATTCGGTTCCGCGGCCGTGTTTTGGATTCGGACGCGTTTTGGCAAAACCTCACCGAAAATTTTTTGTCGGATTCGGGTGTGTTTTGGATTCGGGTGTTTTTTTTTAAAAAACCCTAAAAAACAGCTTAAATCATAGAATTTGGGGGTCATTTTGATCCCATAGTAATATTAACCTCAATTACCATAATTTCCACTAATTTCCAGTCTATTCTGAACACCTCACAATATTATTTTTAGTCCTACAATTTGCACCAAGGTCGCTGGATGACTAAGCTAAGCGACCCAAGTGGCCGACACAAACACCTGGCCCTTCTAGGAGTGGCACTGCAGTGTCAGACAGGATGGCCGATTTAAAAAATAGTCCCCAAACAGCACATGATGCAAAGAAAAAAAGAGGCGCACCAAGGTGGCTGTTTGACTAAGCTAAGCGACACAAGTGGCCGACACAAACACCTGGCCCATCTAGGAGTGGCACTGCAGTGTCAATCAAGACAGGATGGCACTTCCAAAAAATTGTCCCCAAACAGCACATGATGCAAAGAAAAAAAGAGGCGCACCAAGGTGGCTGTGTGACTAAGCTAAGCGACACAAGTGGCCGACACAAACACCTGGCCCATCTAGGAGTGGCACTGCAGTGTCAATCAAGACAGGATGGCACTTCCAAAAAATTGTCCCCAAACAGCACATGATGCAAAGAAAAAAAGAGGCGCACCAAGGTGGCTGTGTGACTAAGCTAAGCGACACAAGTGGCCGACACAAACACCTGGCCCATCTAGGAGTGGCACTGCAGTGTCAATCAAGACAGGATGGCACTTCCAAAAAATTGTCCCCAAACAGCACATGATGCAAAGGAAAAAAGAGGCGCACCAAGGTGGCTGTGTGTAAGCGACACAAGTGTCCGACACAAACACCTGGCCCATCTAGGAGTGGCACTGCAGTGTCAATCAAGACAGGATGGCACTTCCAAAAAATTGTCCCCAAACAGCACATGATGCAAAGAAAAAAAGAGGCGCACCAAGGTGGCTGTGTGACTAAGCTAAGCGACACAAGTGTCCGACACACACACCTGGCCCATCTAGGAGTGGCACTGCAGTGTCAATCAAGACAGGATGGCACTTCCAAAAAATTGTCCCCAAAAAGCACATGATGCAAAGAAAAAAAGAGGCGCACCAAGGTGGCTGTGTGACTAAGCTAAGCGACACAAGTGGCCGACACAAACACCTGGCCCATCTAGGAGTGGCACTGCAGTGTCAATCAAGACAGGATGGCACTTCCAAAAAATTGTCCCCAAACAGCACATGATGCAAAGAAAAAAAGAGGCACACCAAGGTGGCTGTGTGACTAAGCTAAGCGACACAAGTGTCCGACACAAACACCTGGCCCATCTAGGAGTGGCACTGCAGTGTCAATCAAGACAGGATGGCACTTCCAAAAAACTGTCCCCAAACAGCACATGATGCAAAGAAAAAAAGAGGCGCACCAAGGTGGCTGTGTGACTAAGCTAAGCGACACAAGTGTCCGACACAAACACCTGGCCCATCTAGGAGTGACACTGCAGTGTCAATCAAGACAGGATGGCACTTCCAAAAAATTGTCCCCAAACAGCACATGATGCAAAGAAAAAAAGAGGCGCACCAAGGTGGCTGTGTGACTAAGCTAAGCGACACAAGTGGCCGACACAAACACCTGGCCCATCTAGGAGTGGCACTGCAATGTCAGACAGGATGGCACTTCAAAAAAATTGTCCCCAAACAGCACATGATGCAAAGAAAAATGAAAGAAAAAAGAGGTGCAAGATGGAATTGTCCTTTAGCCCTCCCACCCACCCTTATGTTGTATAAACAGGACATGCACACTTTAACAAACCCATCATTTCAGCGAAAGGGTCTGCCACACGACTGTGACTGAAATGACTGGTTGGTTTGGGCACCTACCAAAAAAGAAGCAATCAATCTCTCCTTGCACAAACTGGCTCTACAGAGGCAAGATGTCCACCTCATCATCATCCTCCGATTCCTCACCCCTTTCACTGTGTACATCCCCCTCCTCACAGATTATTAATTCGTCCCCACTGGAATCCACCATCTCAGATCCCTGTGTACTTTCTGGAGGCAGTTGCTGGTGAATGTCTCCACGGAGGAATTGATTATAATTCATTTTGATGAACATCATCTTCTCCACATTTTCTGGAAGTAACCTCGTACACCGATTGCTGACAAGGTGAGCGGCTGCACTAAACACTCTTTCGGAGTACACACTGGAGGGAGGGCAACTTAGGTAGAATAAAGCCAGTTTGTGCAAGGGCCTCCAAATTGCCTCTTTTTCCTGCCAGTATACGTACGGACTGTCTGACGTGCCTACTTGGATGCGGTCACCCATATAATCCTCCACCATTCTTTCAATGGTGACAGAATCATATGCAGTGACAGCAGACGACATGTCAGTAATCGTTGGCAGGTCCTTCAGTCCGGGCCAGTTGTCAGCACTCGCTCCTGACTGCCCTGCATCACCGCCAGCGGGTGGTTTTGGAAATCTGATCCTTTTCCTGGCAGCTCCAGTAGTGGGAGAATGTGAAGGAGGAGATGCTGACGGGTCACGTTCCGCTTTACTTGACAATTTTCTCACCAGCAGGTCTTTGAACCCCTGCAGACTTGTGTCTGCCGGAAAGAGAGATACAACGTAGGTTTTAAATCTAGGATCGAGCACGGTGGCCAAAATGTAGTGCTCTGAATTCAACAGATTGACCACCCGTGAATCCTGGTTAAGCGAATTAAGGGCTCCATCCACAAGTCCCACATGCCTAGCGGAATCGCTCTGTTTTAGCTCCTCCTTCAATGTCTCAAGCTTCTTCTGCAAAAGCATGATAAGGGGAATGACCTGACTCAGGCTGGCAGTGTCTGAACTGACTTCACGTGTGGCAAGTTCAAAGGGTTGCAGAACCTTGCACAGCGTTGAAATCATTCTCCACTGCGCTTGAGTCAGGTGCATTCCCCCTCCTTTGCCTATATTGTGGGCAGATGTATAGGCTTGAATGGCCTTTTGCTGCTCCTCCATCCTCTGAAGCATATAGAGGGTTGAATTCCACCTCGTTACCACCTCTTGCTTCAGATGATGGCAGGGCAGGTTCAGGAATGTTTGGTGGTGCTCCAGTCTTCTGTACGCGGTGCCTGAATGCTGAAAGTGGCCCGCAATTCTTCGGGCCACCGACAGCATCTCTTGCACGCCCCTGTCGTTTTTTAAATAATTCTGCACCACCAAATTCAATGTATGTGCAAAACATGGGACGTGCTGGAATTTGCCCACACGTAATGCACGCACAATATTGCTGGCGTTGTCCGATGTCACAAATCCCCAGGAGAGTCCAATTGGGGTAAGCCATTCTGCGATGATCTTCCTCAGTTGCCGTAAGAGGTTGTCAGCTGTGTGCCTATTCTGGAAAGCGGTGATACAAAGCGTAGCCTGCCTAGGAACGAGTTGGCGTTTGCGAGATGCTGCTACTGGTGCCGCCGCTGCTGTTCTTGCTGCGGGAGGCAATACATCTACCCAGTGGGCTGTCACAGTCATATAGTCCTGAGTCTGCCCTGCTCCACTTGTCCACATGTCCATGGTTAAGTGGACATTGGGTACAACTGCATTTTTTAGGACACTGGTGAGTCTTTTTCTGAGGTCTGTGTACATTTTCGGTATCGCCTGCCTAGAGAAATGGAACCTAGATGGTATTTGGTACCGGGGACACAGTACCTCAATCAAGTCTATAGTTGCCTCTGAATTAACGATGGATACCGGAACCACGTTTCTCACCGCCCAGGCTGCCAAGGCCTGAGTTATCTGCTTTGCAGCAGGATGACTGCTGTGATATTTCATCTTCCTCGCAAAGGACTGTTGGACAGTCAATTGCTTACTGGAAGTAGTACAAGTGGTCTTCCGACTTCCCCTCTTGGATGACGATCGACTCCCAGCAGCAACAACAGTAGCGCCAGCAGCAGTAGGCGTTACACTCAAGGATGCATCGGAGGAATCCCAGGCAGGAGAGGACTCGTCAGACTTGCCAGTGACATGGCCTGCAGGACTATTGGCTTTCCTGGGTAAGGAGGAAATTGACACTGAGGGAGTTGGTGCTGTGATTTGCAGGAGCTTGGTTACAAGAGGAAGGGATTTAGTGGTCAGTGGACTGCTTCCGCTGTCACCCAAAGTTTTTGAACTTGTCACTGACTTATGATGAATGCGCTGCAGGTGACGTATAAGGGAGGATGTTCCGAGGTGGTTAACGTCCTTACCCCTACTTATTACAGCTTGACAAAGGCAACACACGGCTTGACACCTGTTGTCCGCATTTGTGTTGAAATAATTCCACACCGAAGAGCTGATTTTTTTTTTATTTTGACCAGGCATGTCAATGGCCATATTCCTCCCACGGACAACAGGTGTCTCTCCGGATGCCTGACTTAAACATACCACCTCACCATCAGAATCCTCCTTGTCAATTTCCTCCCTAGCGCCAGCAACACCCATATCCTCATCCTGGTGTACTTCAACAGTGACATCTTCAATTTGACTATCAGGAACTGGACTGTGGGTGCTCCTTCCAGCACTTGCAGGGGGCGTGCAAATGGTGGAAGGCGCAAGCTCTTCCCGTCCAGTGTTGGGAAGGTCAGGCATCGCAACCGACACAATTGGACTCTCCTTGGGGATTTGTGATTTAGAAGAACGCACAGTTCTTTGCTGTGCTTTTGCCAGCTTAAGTCTTTTCTTTTTTCTAGCGAGAGGATGAGTGCTTCCATCCTCATGTGAAGCTGAACCACTAGCCATGAACATAGGCCAGGGCCTCAGCCGTTCCATGCCACTCCGTGTCGTAAATGGCATATTGGCAAGTTTATGCTTCTCCTCAGACGCTTTTAATTTTGATTTTTGGGTCATTTTACTGATCTTTTGTGTTTTGGATTTTACATGCTCTCTACTATGACATTGGGCATCGGCCTTGGCAGACGACGTTGATGGCATTTCATCGTCTCAGCCATGACTAGTGGCAGCAGCTTCAGCACGAGGTGGAAGTGGATCTTGATTTTTCCCTATTTTAACCTCCACATTTTTGTTCTCCATTTTTTAATGTGTGGAATTATATGCCAGTATCAATAGCAATGGCCTACTACTATATTTACTGCGCACAACTGAAATGCACCACAGGTATAGAATGCAGATGGATAGTATACTTAATGGATGACGACACAGAGGTAGGTTCAGCAGTGGCCTACCGTACTGCTATATATAGTATACTGGTGGACACTGTGTCAGCAAACTGCAAAACTAAAATGCACAACAGGTATAGAATGTAGATGGATAGTATACTTAATGGATGACGACACAGAGGTAGGTACAGCAGTGGCCTACCGTACTGCTATATAAAGTATACTGGTGGACACTGTGTCAGCAAACTGCAAAACTAAAATGCACCACAGGTATAGAATGTAGATGGATATTGGATAGTATACTTAATGGATGACGACACAGAGGTAGGTACAGCAGTGGCCTACCGTACTGCTAAATATAGTATACTGGTGGACACTGTGTCAGCAAACTGCAAAACTAAAATGCACCACAGGTATAGAATGTAGATGGATAGTATACTTAATGGGTGACGACACAGAGGTAGGTACAGCAGTGGCCTACCGTACTGCTATATATAGTATACTGGTGGACACTGTGTCAGCAAACTGCAAAACTAAAATGCACCACAGGTATAGAATGTAGATGGATAGTATACTTAATGGGTGACGACACAGAGGTAGGTACAGCAGTGGCCTACCGTACTGCTATATATAGTATACTAGTGGACACTGTGTCAGCAAACTGCAAAACTAAAATGCACCACAGGTATAGAATGTAGATGGATAGTATACTTAATGGATGATGACACAGAGGTAGGTACAGCAGTGGCCTACCGTACTGCTATATATAGTATACTGGTGGACACTGTCAGCAAACTGCAAAACTAAAATGCACCACAGGTATAGAATGTAGATGGATATTGGATAGTATACTTAATGGATGATGACACAGAGGTAGGTACAGCAGTGGCCTACCGTACTGCTATATATAGTATACTAGTGGACACTGTGTCAGCAAACTGCAAAACTAAAATGCACCACAGGTATAGAATGTAGATGGATAGTATACTTAATGGATGACGACACAGAGGTAGGTACAGCAGTGGCCTACCGTACTGCTATATATAGTATACTGGTGGACACTGTCAGCAAACTGCAAAACTAAAATGCACCACAGGTATAGAATGTAGATGGATAGTATACTTAATGGATGACGACACAGAGGTAGGTACAGCAGTGGCCTACCGTACTGCTATATATAGTATACTGGTGGACACTGTGTCAGCAAACTGCAAAACTAAAATGCACCACAGGTATAGAATGTAGATGGATAGTATACTTAATGGATGACGACACAGAGGTAGGTACAGCAGTGGCCTACCGTACTGCTATATATAGTATACTGGTGGACACTGTCAGCAAACTGCAAAACTAAAATGCACCACAGGTATAGAATGTAGATGGATAGTATACTTAATGGATGATGACACAGAGGTAGGTACAGCAGTGGCCTACCGTACTGCTATATAAAGTATACTGGTGGACACTGTCAGCAAACTGCAAAACTAAAATGCACCACAGGTATAGAATGTAGATGGATAGCATACTTAATGGATGACGACACAGAGGTAGGTACAGCAGTGGCCTACCGTACTGCTATATAAAGTATACTGGTGGACACTGTCAGCAAACTGCAAACTAAAATGCACCACAGGTATAGAATGTAGATGGATAGTATACTTAATGGATGACGACACAGAGGTAGGTACAGCAGTGGCCTACCGTACTGCTATATATAGTATACTGGTGGACACTGTGTCAGCAAACTGCAAAACTAAAATGCACCACAGGTATAGAATGTAGATGGATATTGGATAGTATACTTAATGGATGACGACACAGAGGTAGGTACAGCAGTGGCCTACCGTACTGCTAAATATAGTATACTGGTGGACACTGTGTCAGCAAACAGCAAAACTAAAATGCACCACAGGTATAGAATGTAGATGGATAGTATACTTAATGGGTGACGACACAGAGGTAGGTACAGCAGTGGCCTACCGTACTGCTATATATAGTATACTGGTGGACACTGTGTCAGCAAACTGCAAAACTAAAATGCACCACAGGTATAGAATGTAGATGGATAGTATACTTAATGGGTGACGACACAGAGGTAGGTACAGCAGTGGCCTACCGTACTGCTATATATAGTATACTAGTGGACACTGTGTCAGCAAACTGCAAAACTAAAATGCACCACAGGTATAGAATGTAGATGGATAGTATACTTAATGGATGATGACACAGAGGTAGGTACAGCAGTGGCCTACCGTACTGCTATATATAGTATACTGGTGGACACTGTCAGCAAACTGCAAAACTAAAATGCACCACAGGTATAGAATGTAGATGGATATTGGATAGTATACTTAATGGATGATGACACAGAGGTAGGTACAGCAGTGGCCTACCGTACTGCTATATATAGAATACTAGTGGACACTGTGTCAGCAAACTGCAAAACTAAAATGCACCACAGGTATAGAATGTAGATGGATAGTATACTTAATGGATGACGACACAGAGGTAGGTACAGCAGTGGCCTACCGTACTGCTATATATAGTATACTGGTGGACACTGTCAGCAAACTGCAAAACTAAAATGCACCACAGGTATAGAATGTAGATGGATAGTATACTTAATGGATGACGACACAGAGGTAGGTACAGCAGTGGCCTACCGTACTGCTATATATAGTATACTGGTGGACACTGTGTCAGCAAACTGCAAAACTAAAATGCACCACAGGTATAGAATGTAGATGGATAGTATACTTAATGGATGACGACACAGAGGTAGGTACAGCAGTGGCCTACCGTACTGCTATATATAGTATACTGGTGGACACTGTCAGCAAACTGCAAAACTAAAATGCACCACAGGTATAGAATGTAGATGGATAGTATACTTAATGGATGATGACACAGAGGTAGGTACAGCAGTGGCCTACCGTACTGCTATATAAAGTATACTGGTGGACACTGTCTGCAAACTGCAAAACTAAAATGCACCACAGGTATAGAATGTAGATGGATATTGGATAGTATACTTAATGGATGACGACACAGAGGTAGGTACAGCAGTGGCCTACCGTACTGCTATATATAGTATACTGGTGGACACTGTGTCAGCAAATTGCAAAACTAAAATGCACCACAGGTATAGAATGTAGATGGATATTGGATAGTATACTTAATGGATGACGACATAGAGGTAGGTACAGCAGTGGCCTACCGTACTGCTATATATAGTATACTGGTGGACACTGTGTCAGCAAACTGCAAAACTAAAATGCACCACAGGTATAGAATGTAGATGGATAGCATACTTAATGGATGACGACACAGAGGTAGGTACAGCAGTGGCCTACCGTACTGCTATATATAGTATACTGGTGGACACTGTCAGCAAACTGCAAAACTAAAATGCACCACAGGTATAGAATGTAGATGGATAGTATACTTAATGGATGATGACACAGAGGTAGGTACAGCAGTGGCCTACCGTACTGCTATATATAGTATACTGGTGGACACTGTCAGCAAACTGCAAAACTAAAATGCACCACAGGTATAGAATGTAGATGGATAGTATACTTAATGGATGACGACACCGAGGTAGGTACAGCAGTGGCCTACCGTACTGCTATATATAGTATACTGGTGGACACTGTCAGCAAACTGCAAAACTAAAATGCACCACAGGTATAGAATGTAGATGGATAGTATACTTAATGGATGGCGACACAGAGGTAGGTACAGCAGTGGCCTACCGTACTGCTATATATAGTATACTGGTGGACACTGTGTCAGCAAACTGCAAAACTAAAATGCACTACAGGTATAGAATGTAGATGGATAGTATACTTAATGGATGACGACACAGAGGTAGGTACAGCAGTGGCCTACTGTACTGCTATATATAGTATACTGGTGGACACTGTGTCAGCAAACTGCAAAACAAAAATGCACCACAGGTATAGAATGTAGATGGATAGTATACTTAATGGATGACAACACAGAGGTAGGTACAGCAGTGGCCTACCGTACTGCTATATAAAGTATACTGGTGGACACTGTCAGCAAACTGCAAAACTAAAATGCACCACAGGTATAGAATGTAGATGGATAGTATACTTAATGGATGACGACACAGAGGTAGGTACAGCAGTGGCCTACCGTACTGCTATATATAGTATACTGGTGGACACTGTCAGCAAACTGCAAAACTAAAATGCACCACGGGTATAGAATGTAGATGGATAGTATACTTAATGGATGACAACACAGAGGTAGGTACAGCAGTGCACTCTGCACTGTACTCCTCCTATATAATATTAATTATACTGGTGGTCCCCAGTCCCCACAATAAAGCAGCACACTGAGCACAGATATGGAGTGTTTTTCAGGCAGACAACGTATACTGGTGGTCACTCTCAGCAAAACTCTGCACTGTACTCCTGCTATAGCTGCTCCCCAGTCCCCACAATTAAGCAGTGTGAGCACTCAGCACAGATATATTATGCAGCACACTGAGCACAGATATGGTATGGAGCGTTTTTTTCAGGCAGAGAACGGATAAAAACTGGTGGTCACTTATCAGCAAAACTCTGCACTGTACTCCTCCTAACAGCTGCTCCCCAGTCCTCCCCAAAATTAAGCAATAAACCAATCAACTTCAACAATAAACGGAGAGGACGCCAGCCACGTCCTCTCCCTATCATCTCCAATGCAAGAGTGAAAATGGCGGCGACGCGCGGCTGCTTATATAGAATCCGAATCTCGCGAGAATCCGACAGCGGGATGATGACGTTCGGGCGCGCTCGGGTTAGCCGAGCAATGCGGGAAGGTTCGAACCTGCCTCGGACCCGTGTAAAAAGGGTGAAGTTCGGGGGGGTTCGGTTTCCGAGAAACCGAACCCGCTCATCACTACTTAATTTATACAAAAATATATGAAAAGTAACATTTTCACCTACTTTTGTAGAAACTGACATTCTACAAAGGTGGGTGATATCATGGATATCTCCTGCTTACCTTTCTGTCCTAATCCGGCACACTGATCTCATACATTAGTATGGGGACCTAAATACTTAATTTTTGGAACTTGACGACGGGAACCGTCGCCCTCTTCAGATGGAGCTGATTCCGGGACCCTGCTTCTTCACTATGGGAAGGTGTGCCGGGTTGCAAAAGGGATCTTTTGAGATCCCTACGCCCGTGTTTAGCTCCCTCTTCTGTAAGTCATTCATGCGTGAATCCAACCTCACCACACATGTGCACTAGCACTGTCAAAAATGATACATATCAGCTTGTCCTAAACTGTATGAATAAAGTAGGGTCCTTTCAACCTACTGTACATCTACTGTAATATGTACATATCTGAACATCATCTGACTGCAGTGTGTGCATTTTTCAATGCAGTGTGACACTAAAGTCTCCCAGATGACGCTCACAATGTATTTCTGGGGAAACAATCTTTGTAATTTGTTGCCAGGTTGTCACAAAACATATAACCACACATCCAGTTTTCCTTTGGCAATCCGTAGGAATAATCTAATCTGAACACACAGGAAATAGCACCCTTATAAACCATATGCTCCACCCCAGTACTATTCTAATTGGGATAAATGGACCATGGACAAGTAGCTAATGAAGCAGTGAAAATGGTGGAGAAAATGAGCCAGTGGAGAAGTTGCCCATGGCAACCAATCAGTGTTGAGGTAACATTTATAAAATGCATCCTATAAAATTACATGTAGCAGCTGATTGGTTGCCATGGGCAACTTCTCAATAGACTCAGTTCTCCACACTTTCTACTGCTTCATGAATAGACCATTAAGTTTGAAAGGTTTACCAACTGTGTTAGGAGAATGCAACTTTGATTGGTAATATTGCACTCTAATTCGAACTCACGCTGTGTCTTTTCAGAACCACTGTCAGAAGCTACCGAGCCAGCTTATTCAGTATCACAGTGTAGATTCTCATAGTCTCTTAACTCACCCTACAAAGCCGATTCAGTGACTAGCATGTCTCCACAGGCCAGTCATCTAATGATATTCCAGTTTAATCAACTTCAGAATAATGTTACTGCTGCATGGGCATAGCCATCTCGCCTTAGGTCAGCTGATACTATTGCAGCCAGTTACAGCGACTTACTTCTCACATGACTCCAGTATCCAATGCAGTGAGCCCTATATATTCCAATTCCTGGCACCAACTCATTACCAGGTCAACTTGTCTTCTAGGAGATTCCTGGCTCCTGCATCTGCAGCTCCAGTCTGTAAATACCTTGTAGTTTCCACATTGCAAGCACTTACAGCACCATTCTGCAAACTAGAGTAATTCTCTACTATAACTTCCAAACGTGGTCCTCAAGGTGCCTTAACGGTCCAGGTTTTAAAGATATCCATAGCTCAGCACAGGCAAATAAATCAAATTAACTGAGGTACTAATTAAGTCACCTGTGGCCAAGCATTGATATTCTTAAAACCTGGACCTTTAGAATGCCTTGAGGATCATGTATGGGAACATTGGTTTTTACTACAATCTGCAATATATCCAGTACTACAAGAGTTTGATATCTGATTTACAATCACCCTTACTTCTGCTGTAATCAGTGCTGATCCCTAATCACTACTGTGCTGTCTGACCTCTGCAGTTCTACCAAAGTCTCCAGCTACAGTCTACTTTTTCAGCTTCCTGCATACAGTCCAGGGATGGAATGGGTCGTTAGGATGCTGGGCCACTCCCATTGTCTCCTCAGTTGCCTTCACTTAGCTCTCCGCCGGTTCAGCTTCCGCATCTGGTGCTGAGCTCCATGTGGGCAGTGTTAGGAGACAGCTTCTGCGCACGTGCAGAAGCTCAATAAAACAAAAGCTCTGTCCCTGCATGTGATAATTGATAAATCCATCCAATGAACTCAATTATCACATTGCGAGTTTGGTCGATATTATCACCTATAATCCGCATCATCAGATGTGGATAGTGATAAGTTGTCCCCTAAGACATAAATTAATGCTCTCATGTTTTTAATTAAGTTGTGTCCATCTTAAAAGCTGCACCACTAGCTTGTAACATATATGTATATTTTGAAAACTTTTTATTTAGTATTTCAGTAACATTTTTACTAAGGCATCTCCGTATACCCCCAACCCCGTTGGCAAAATGTTGACGAAAAGGAAAGAGTGGGAGGACCAATCCCAATCTGCAATAAAGATTTTACAGCTTGTGATTGGACATCCAGCTCAAATACACCCTCTGCAACCAATTAAAGTTAGTTACAGTAGCTTTAGTTCTGCATTATAGAAGAACCAACAAGGGGATACTATGTGACCTACTAAGTTTGCTTACATCACCCGCTTAGGTTAGAGGAGAAGGTGGAAATGTTTCTTCACAGTAAGGACGATACGTATCTGGAATTCCCTGCCTGAGAGAGTAGTAATGGTGGAATCAATTATTGCTTTAAAGAATGGGCTAGATAAATTCCTAATGGATAAGGATATACAGGGTTATGGTGGGTAAATCATGCACTATAGTAATAAAAAAAAACCCCAGAGGAACAGACATAATGGCTAAGCATTCACCACAGTTAAATTTAGTCTTAAAAATATTACAGTGTAGGAGATCACAAACAGTTTGAACTCGATAGACAAATTGTCTTTTCTCAACCTCAGAAACTATGGGGGTAATTCCGACTTGATCGTAGCTGTGCTAAATTTAGCACAGCTACGATCAGGAACACAGACATGCGGGGGGACACCCAGCACAGGGCTAGCCCGCCCCGCATGTCAGTCCCTGCCCCGTCACACGACAGTGATGCTTTTGCACTTCAGGAGTAGCTCCCGGCCAATGCAGCTTTTGCATGCTGGCCGGGAGCTACTCGTAGCTGCCCAGGTCGCAGCGGCTGCGTGTGACGTCACGCAGTCGCTGCGGCCCGCCCCTTGCACGGTCCAGCCACGCCTGTGTTGGCCGGACCGCGCCCACAAGACGGCGGCCAAACACCGCCGTGCCGCTCCCTCCCGCCCAGCGACCGCCTCTGCCTGTCAATCAGGCAGAGGCGATCGCTAGGCAATGACAGCCGTCGGCTGTCAGACATGCGCCGGCGCACTGCGGTGCCGGCGCAGTTCTGACCTGATCGCTGCACTGCGAAGAACTGCAGCGAGCGATCAGGTCAGAATGACCCCCTATGTTATTATGTTACCTCTAAGTAAGGAAACCCAAAATAATAAAATCTATTTACTTTCTAAATTAAGTACAGCCCATAACAAAAACTGGGCAAGTCTCCATGTTTACCTAGACAGCTCACGGTTCTTTGTTTAAATATGAAGCTCTCATTGTTGACATTTTTTCTTTCTAAACTATCATTTTTCTGGTAAATTCTTCTTAGGTTGTGCATATTTGAGCAAAGCGCAAAAGTGACTTTTGCACTGTGCTTCCCTTTACATAATTGATGTCAGTTTGAATGTGAGGAACATGCATAGTGGCTTAATGTATTCTGTGTGTATTCAATATTAATTGCACTGATTTCATTTGCTAATGCTATTTTATTTGTTAGAAAAAGAAATAAAAGAACCCCGCCCCCTCTACAGACCCCATCCCGATTAGGGCTGCTTCTAGAATTTTCCCAGGCTGGTTTTCCAGCCCAATCTGCCTCTGATGCAGTCTCATACATGCTACATACAATGTAGGGGAAATAGCTCTAAATTGCACACCCTCCAGTAATGAAAGGTGCTATGCTGCTGAGATTAAAGTAGTATACACAGACAAAGGGGGTGCAGATGCACTATGCGATCATTACATTTCAATTTAATAAAATATAATCTATCATAAGAGGTTGTTAGTATATCGTTGGCCAATGATATCGGCCTGCCCACCAATTGCCCAGGTCACCTCTTGTTGAGCAGGTCCCTAACACTATGGGGCCAACATCTAGGACACAGGGAACCCCAAAACATGATCCAGCAAAGGACCCCCCCCAGGGCATCACACTAAAGGATAGTGATAGTAAAGTAATATAGGGTATACGTGTGTGAAGGTCGCTACTAAGTGTTCAAAAGTGAAGCGTATGTAAAAAAAATGTGCATACATGAATAATAGACAAACATGATATAAAAGTGACTGTGTATTTAAATGGTGATGCCCTGAGACAGCCCAGCCAGAACAGCCCGGGGGGCCCCACGTCCAAATGCCAACCCCAAATTTTCTGACGCTATATTCAAATAAATAGGACTTACTTAGAATTATGCCTGTGTTACAGTGCAGTCCATGCTGGTTCCCTGCTTAAAAACATAGAGGATGGTGGGGGGAGGGGTGCCAATCTAGATAGAGGCATTCTCAAACCTCAGGTATGTATTTCTACACATATACATAGTAGGAGAAATGGCTCTAAATTGAACACCCTACAGTAATGAAAGGTGCTATGCTGCTGAGAATAAAGTAGTATACACAGACAAAGGGGGTGCAGGTGCACTATGCGATCATTACATTTCAATGTAATAAAATATAATCTATCATAAGGTTGTGTTAGTATATCGTTGGCAAATGTTATCGGCCTGTCCGCCAATTGTCCAGGTCACCTCTTGTCGAGCAGGTCCCTAACACTATGGGGCCAACATCCAGGATGCAGGCAACCCCAAAACATGATCATGAAATATAATGATCGTATAGTGCATCTGCACCCCCTTTGTCTGTGTATGCTACATACAATACCTGTGAATTGAATTGTCTCCTCTGACTGCCTCCACGTTCGCTACACCAGTGTGTTGTCTGCCTCCTGCAGCCTACCTGTGCTTGTTCAAGTCTGCTCTCAAGCATCATGCATGCAGTCTTCTCACTCACACCACCAGTGTCCTGAGCTGCAACTAACTTTCCAAGTATTCAGCTGCTTCTGCAGATACACACATGCAATAGTGTGTTCACAGACTATTACATCCAGTGCTCACAAACACTCACATTTTCAAGTCTACAGTTTGTATCAGTCCTGCCTATGGTCCCAGTCCTATGCCCATGACAAATAAGTCATCTGTAAATCTAGAGACTGAGCAACCAACTCATACTTATGGGTCCCCTGTTTTGTATCTGTTGTCCTACTGTTGACACCCTGGGCGTAAATGTCCAAAACTCAGGGTAGGGAATTTACTCATTTGAACAAAAGGGGTGGTTAGTGACCATTGATACAGATGGGGACCTCCCTTGGAGATTAAATCACTAGGCTGCCAGGATCTGGGAGGAGGGAGGGGGGAGTTGCTAATTAATTCCAAAAACACTAGCTGCTCCACAGCTTGTTAGTTACACAACCGCCCGGAGGCATTGTTAAGTTTAAAGACTTGCCAGATGCCTGTGCCAGTATCACCATGCAACTTCTAAATCCTTTACATTATGCACATTGTTCTACAGTGTAGCAACTGCTGGGCTTCATGCGATCATCTTTAGAGCCTTCACTAAAGATTTTTTGTCTGGGCGGATAAAATTGTATTTGTGGTGGGGGTTTGTTACGTGTGTGTTATCCTAGGGTGTCTGGAACCCTTAATCAGGTCCTGACAAGACTGGAAATTCCCAGATGTTGATTTATATTACATGATGTGATCGCAATAATGAAGTCCATCCACATCAATGGATCAATTGTCCAATAAGTATAACAAAATGGAGCAACTCCATCAGCTTTCATTAATTCACATTGCAAAAAGATCGGTATCTTTGGTCACACGGTGGAGACTTTTTAAAAAGATCTTTCGACAATACTGTACATAAGTATTTCTCACAAAGACGCTTCACAAATGTAAATGCAGTCCCTTTCTGCTGCATTGACTATTGCAATTCCTCCTTCTCCTAACCACAAACTTTCACCCCTACAATCTACTGTATCGTGTTTGCAGTGGTTCTTTCAGTCCATGCATTTGTTGTCTATATTTTACTAAATAGGAGACAAAAATACTGCTACTAAAACGCAAGCACATAAAGAAACCAGGTACTAACATACGTACATCTCTTCTCTTATTTCAGAATATACCAACCTGCCCTGCGCTCTGCAAAAGATCTGCATTTTTAATCCCCACTAGTTACTATACCTCAGTTAAGGTTAGATAACATCTTTCTGGCTGTACCCTCTTCAACCAATTCATGCATTTGCCTGTAGCATCTAGTGTAAACCATCAAGTTTATCTAAAAACTACACCTTCAAGCAATCTTATCAAATTCCCAAACCACACAAGTAAACCCTATATGCTATTCTACCCTATATAAAGACTTAGATTTAATTCTTCTCACCTATGCTAAAACAACCTTCTAACCCCCAAACTTACACTGCTATATGACCTTTACACAGAGGCGGATTGGGATAGAAAACCAGGAATTTATGGAAACAGCTCTAATGGGGGTGCGATCTGATGTGGGAGAGGGGTCTGTTGAGGGGGGCAGGATCCCTCCTCATATGGCCTGATTGTATGCAATTGCAGCCTTATTTGCATCTTTTGTGTCTGCGTCCAAGGGGTATATTTACTAAAGTTTGATTTGGGATGCATTTTTATGAATCCAAAAAATCGACTGGAATCGATTCTATTGAAACTGAAAAATCCCTTAAATAATCCCTAGTTTTTCAAATCAAATTCGATTTTGATTCATTTTTATAAGGGATTTTTGTGTTGAGATTATGAAATCCCTTCCAAAATCGAGCCTCAAATCCCCAGCAAAATTGAATGTAAAATCGAACAGAACTTCCTTATTGCTTAATATTGGTCCAAATGCATCACATGCACACTAATTAAAGGGGAAGCTCTCTCTTTACACTGCTTTATACATGAAAACTGATAATTAAACTTTTGTGGATTTTTATATATTTGAAAAAAAATAAAAATTTACGGCTGAAGTAGTTGGCAATAAGCTTAGCCCTAATCTGCCTTTCTACATGTCTTCACTTTTTGTGCTCACATATAGGGAAATTTACTAAACTCCTGATTTTATTCGAGATTGCATTTTTGGACGAAAATGCATCTCTGTAATTTACTAAACACAAATCATGGCAGAGTTTAACCAGTTCGTATTGAGATACATGGCCGGCCACACATGTACGAACAAATAGACCATCGGCTAAACACGTTTTTTCACATACACGTCATACAACATGGGAATTTACTAAGGATTCATATTCTCAATCATTGCTGAAAAAAGATGGAATTCTTACACAAAAAGAACTTTCAAATAGACCTGCTTTTGGCTGGAGTGTTTGGAGAATCATGCACGGATTAGCTTAACTGGATAAACCAAAAGAGGGTACCGCCTAAGTCCTCCCCCCCCCCCCATATTTTTGGAATCAGGACCAGTCCAAGAGCCCGCTGCTGGTTCTTAAAATACTTGGGGACCCCTACGCATTTCCCCCCCAGTATTTTAAGCACCAGGACTGGCTCAAAGAGCCCGGGCCTGGTTATGCTTACCCCCATGCACTTTTGTTTCTGATTTTTAAATCTTTCACACACTTTACAAAATGAAGCCCTGCACGGATCTCAATGATCTGGTCAGGCTTCATAGTGTCATAATCGGCAGTGTTTTACAAAACACCCCGTAAAACACTGCTCTTGATTTCGAATGACATCGACATTGGAAAATTTAAATTGAATAAGCATGGTAGTTTAGTAAATTACCACATTTGTTTTCAAAAGGTTGCAATTTTAAATGCCCTATTTTTTAATAATTAGAACAATATATTAACAAGTACTATTACCTGCTTCATTAACACATACTGTACAGGTAACTAACCCAACATTCATCCCTTTAGCATTTGTCTCACTTCAAGTTTTGCAGACAGGGATGATTTGCTAGATCAGTGATGGCTAACCTTGACACTCTAGCTGTTGTTGAACTACACATCCCAGCATGCCCTGCTACAGTTTTGGTATTTGGTCATGCTAAAACTGATGCAGGGCATGCTGGGATGTGTAGTTCAACAACAGCTGGAGTGTCAAGGTTAGCCATCACTGTGCTAGATAAATGAGAAGTAGAATGATTGGTTGCTACGGGCAACATCCCATCTTAGTAAATTTACCTCAGTGTCATTCATTATGAGACAGAGCATACTTAATTAAAAACAAAGATAATATTCACTATGCAATGTTACTGTACTCTATATCAAAGTGCAGTTAGTGCTATTTTGGCCCACTGTGCTCAGCAGTAGTACTATTTGCCAGGTGTAATGCTGCCCAAATTCGGCGGCCATATGGGATGCCGTACGAACTCTGACTTTTTTTTAAAGGGGCAATCAATTACAATGCATGGTTTTGCCTTGTAAGTGATTGCCCCTTTCAAAAAACCTCAGAGTTTGACCGGCATACTGCCGAAACTCCGGCGGCATTACATCCGCCTATTGTGTACTTGTGTACACCTGAACAATATATGGCAATATATTTGCACATGCAATACAATGTACATGCAGGGGAGGAATATGTGGTTCTGGGTCAAGGTAAGGGGGTGAGGTGTGAGAGGGTGATGTTTCGGGTTGGGCAGAGATATCAGTGTACCGGGCCCCCGGGATTTCTATTGCTGGCCCTACTCATACCTATCTGATAATAACTATCTGATAATAAATGCCTAGTCTTTCATTATTACTGTATTATTTCCACATTTAAAGCACTGCTGATTATGCTTCCTCTATATTAATAAATGTTAATGAATTCTGTTTATTTTTTCATTGTTAGGAATTGTTAGACTGTTGTACTTTCCCCATAAAAGGAATGAATAATGCCTAGACTGAGATAGCATCCCTAGTTTCTGCATCATTAATGTGTTATTAAAATAGAGATGTGAAGGTTTGGATTTACTCAGTTCTTAACACCAGAATTAACGCAAGTTCGGATTTATCCGGATTTTTCTTATTGGGTATCCAAAACATATGACATCAGAGAGCCAATAAGATGCCGTTTTTAGATCTGGGTAAATCCGGGTAAAAATCGAACACGCACATCTCTATATTAAAGGCATTTTGCACTTTTATAAATTAGCAAAATGTATCTCTGCAATTGTTTTCACCATACATTTTTTATGAAAACACAAGGTGGCATAAAGATCTCTCATTGTTTGAAAAAAAAAAAAAAAAAAAAACCTCAACCAGTTTTATGAACTGGCAGTAAAAATACAGTACTTAATTTTATAAATGTAGCCATCCCTTTAAAATGAGTCACTCCTTTAAGATGCACTTTGCTCCCATGACTATGGATTAACCACTTGCCTGGCGTGGTCACATGAGATGATGCAACTGTGTCAGAGGAGCCTGCTGACAGCTGCTGGAGGATTAGCTCAGCCCACCCGGCCAGCCCCTTGGTTGCTGTGGCTACCCCCCCAGTCTCCTCCTGCCAGACGGGATCACCCACCCATAACAGCAAGAAAACAGTCTTGATGCAGCATGGGCTTTGGGAAGCCACAGCATCCCTTCTCTTCCCTAGCTAGGCACTGCTAGGGAGGGGCTGCATTAGGCGATCCTAATATGCCACCTGCCCCCCCACCACCACCACCCCGCTTTCTCCCCCTCTCTCAGCCAGCAGTGAACCATGGGTGGTTTTTAGATCAAATTATGCAAATTATGTAAAGAGCTATTCAATATAGTTTTAATAACAAAGCTGCATATTTGTTATAGACTGTTATAGGGTTTAAATAGCTAATTACATAATTTTAAAATAAAGAAATCAACAATTTTGGGAACATTATTAGCCAGTTAAATGGCTAAAGGTGCATACACACACAGTGCAATGTAACCTTACGATTTTGACTATATAGTCAAAATCGTAAGGAAAGTTAGTGCAAATCGCACCGTGTGTACACAGCTTGCGATACAGATGCGTGCTCCTGTGGGGTCGGTAACGCAAACAAATACAGACTGTGCAGGCAAGTCAGTCTTGACTATATTGTGTACAATCTAGCACATAGTATAGTCAAAATCTCACATAGTCAAAATCTCAAGTAAAGATAGTCAATGTCGGTGGTTCAGGGCTCCGGGGAGTTCAAGGGAAATCGCAAAGTGAAAATCAGAGATAAAGTCAATATCTCACCGTGTGTATGCACCTTAAGAGTGAGACATTAAGAAATGGTTTGGAGTATTTTACATTTTATCATGTAATCTACCTACACAATCAGTGAAGTCAGGAAAGATGGTATAGCACGATGACTGTAGCTGTGCTGGGTACTTACTGTATATTGATCAAGTCTCAGCGGAATGCTTGACTGATGGCATGGCAAATAATGACAGCCATATTTATATAAGGCAAACTAGCATTGAAGTGCTTCCTGTGATTGAAGGACCCTACTGTTGTTGATGGGGTGACATTGTTTCAAGATCTACTTATTTCTCCTGCTGTCCACAAACCATTGTAAAATCAATTTTCCTTGATTAAGTGCTTATGCTCGGTTCAGCTTGACCTTGATAATACACACTTAGAAAAAAAGAAAAGAATAGAAAAGTGAGAATTATTACAGAAGAATGTTTGATTCCTCTAAGGGCCTTTTCTTTTGTAAAGCAGCATTTAATAAGTCATTCCTTTGAGTTCTAATTGAATTTTTGCATTGAGAAGAGAGAGCCAGCCTAACTTTTACAGACGGTAACATCCTTGTAAGTTGATCTGTGAAATAGTTTTTTGAGTCTTCGGTAATATACAGTAGGCAATTTACTTTAAATTGTATTTACTTTAAGCACACCACAAAACAGTGTCCTTAAAGGAGAACAGAGATCTAATTTCTAAAAAGTATTTTTTAAACAGTAATATCTGGTTTGTTACAGATAAAAAGAACTTCAGAGGATCTGACCTCTGAGCTCAGAGTCTCCTGAATGAATGCAAGGCTATTCAGAATAATTTCCAGCACTTTCTGGTGGGAGCAGGGGTGTTTTTAGAGAGGACGGTGCCCGTGTGAAGCCTTTGTCAGGGGCCCTTCCTCTCTAACCAGCAGCACAGTTTCTCTGTCAGCACTAGGGTCACTAGGAGACCCTAGTGCTGTGACAGAGTCTATTGTGTATACGCAAGTCTCCGGGGAAATGGCGCTTCAATTTTCCCATTGAGTTTCTTACTGCACATGCATGAAATGCCAGAAAAATGGCCACCACACCAGTGATTTGTGCAGCACTGCTACCGACGACATGGGACCCCTGAAGGGGAAGTATTCAAGCAATGGGTGCAGGCTGTGTGATGTATGTCCCCTGGACACCACACACCTTGCACACATAAATAAGCCACTGGGTGGGGGTAATAAACATACTGTATTAGCAAAAAGAGAAAAGGTAGTGTGTGATGTACTTTGTTGTTTTCTGAAATTATATTAAAATTCATCCTTTCATAATCTTTTTAAAGCATAGGTTTAATAACTTTGATACCGTACATAGTAAAATATTAAAAGAATAAGTGCACCTAAAATGATTCCAAGATCACCAATTTTTACAAAATCTTAAATATAATGATAACTGTGTGATTAAAAAATAATATCAAATATTTATAAATGTAATAAAGTTTTAAGGTCTGATGCCCCGGACTGATATTATCAAATGATATGGTAATCAGTAAATAAAGGGTAGAAGTGCTCTATTATACCCATACATTCAACTCCTCAGTTATTGGCTGCCCTCAGGAAATTTGACAAAAACATTATTCCACCGCTAAATAATACTTTCATTAAAACCAAAATAGTTTGCATAAAAAAACACAAACTATTTTTATTTCTTCAAGTCTCCAGGAATTCCTGTTGGCTATAGCTATTACCTGTTTCCATGGGGTATAATTATGAGGGTACATAATGGGTAGGATGCATTTGTCATCCATCAACATGGCTAAGCCCAAAGAGCTGGCACCTCAAATGAGACATCAATGATATAGGAAAAAAATAGCAGCCGGGCAAAACTACCATAAAGCACATTCAGGGTGAAAAAAAAAAAGCAGTTGAAAATGTGTCAGGAATAGGTCTCAAGAGCATACTGCTACCATGTACAGTGAGGAGATCGCAAGAGATGCAACCCAAACCCAAAGATCATGCTTTCAAAACTGTACAGTTTAGTTGAATATTGGGGTTTGAACATTTAAAAATCCAGATGCCACCTCTATGACCCAAAACACAATGCCTTAGCTTTTCAAAATGTCATGTTGAGAGAAAAAGGATCTGCATACAACAAAAAGCACCAGTTGCCCACTGTGAAATATAATAGTAGATCATTAATGCTTTGGGGCTGTTATACAGCTGGTGATCCAGGGGCTACTGTTAAAATCAATGGCACGAATTCCACTCTAGACAAGGAGATTTTAGATCAAAATCTGTCTGCCTTTGCCAGAATCTCGAAACTTGGTTGTTGGTGGGTATTATAGTAACATAATGACCCCTAAATCCATACTGAAATGGTTGCGCAAATGCAAAATCAAAGTTTTGCATTGACCCTTTCAGTTTCCAGATGGGAATTTAATTGAAAACTAGTGGTGTATATAGAAGAGGGAAGTCTACGCTGAGGACCCATAAATATCAAGTAACTGTAAAAGTTCTGCGTGGTGAAATAGCCAAAACCCCTACAGAAGTGTTCTCCAACACTGTGTTTGTGCCAGGGAGGCCTCACCAAATAATAATAATTGGGGTGCCATTGTTTGTCCTAAAGATGTACACCGGAAATTTTCGGGTTTTGTGTGTTGGTTTTAGATTCGGTTCCGCGGCCGTGTTTTGGATTCGGACGCGCTTTGGCAAAACCTCCCTGAAATTTTTTTGGCGGATTTGGGTGTGTTTTGGATTCGGGTGTTTTTTTAAAAAAAAAACAGCTTAAATCATAGAATTTGGGGGTAATTTTGATCCCATAGTATTATTAACCTCAATAACCATAATTTCCACTCATGTCCAGTCTATTCTGAACACCTCACACCTCACAATATTATTTTTAGTCCTAAAATTTGCACCAAGGTTGCTGGATGACTAAGCTAAGCGACCCAAGTGGGCGGCACAAACACCTGGCCCATCTAGGAGTGGCACTGCAGTGTCAGACAGGATGGCACTTAAAAAAATTAGCCCTAACATCACATGATGCAGAGATAAATAAAAAAAGAGGTGCAAGATGGAATTGTCCTTGGGCCCTCCCACCCACCCTTATGTTGTATAAACAGGACATGCACACTTTAACAAACCCATCATTTCAGCCACAGGGTCTGCCACACGACTGTGGCTGAAATGACTGGTTGGTTTGGGCCCCCACCAAAAAAGAAGCAATCAATCTCTCCTTGCACAAACTGGCTCTACAGAGGCAAGATGTCCACCTCCTCCTCATCGTCCGATTTATCACCCCTTTCACTGTGTACATACCCCTTCTCACAGAGTATTAATTCGTCCCCACTGGAATCCACCATCTCAGGTCCCTGTGTACTTTCTGGAGGCAATTGCTGGTGAATGTCTCCACGGAGGAATTGATTATAATTCATTTTGATGAACATCGTCTTCTCCACATTTTGTGGAAGTAACCTCGTACGCCGATCGCTGACAAGGTGACCGGCTGCACTAAACACTCTTTCGGAGTACATACTGGAGGGGGGGGCAACTTAGGTAAAATAAAGCCAGTTTGTGCAAGGGCCTCCAAATTGCCTCTTTTTCCTGCCAGTATACGTACGGACTGTCTGACGTGCCTACTTGGATGCTGTCACTCATATAATCCTCCACTATTCTTTCAATATTGATAGAATCATATGCAGTGACAGTAGACGACATGTCAGTAATCGTTGGCAGGTCCTTCAGTCCGGACCAGATGTCAGCACTCGCTCCAGACTGCCCTGCATCACCGCCAGCGGGTGGGCTCGGAATTCTTAGCCTTTTCCTTGCAGCCCCAGTTGCAGGAGAATGTGAAGGAGGAGCTGTTGACTTGACAAGTGTCTCACCAGCAGATCTTTGAACATCTGCAGACTTGTGTCTGCTGGAAAGAGAGATACAACGTAGGCTTTAAACCTAGGATTGAGCACGGTGGCCAAAATGTAGTGCTCTGATTTCAACAGATTGACCACCCGTGAATCCTGGTTAAGCGAATTAAGGGCTCCATCCACAAGTCCCACATGCCTAGCAGAATTGCTCCGTTTTAGCTCCTCCTTCAATCTCTCCAGCTGCTTCTGCAAAAGCCCGATGAGGGGAATGACCTGACTCAGGCTGGCAGTGTCTGAACTGACTTCATGTGTGGCAAGTTCAAAGGGTTGCAGAACCTTGTACAATGTTGAAATCATTCTCCACTGCGCTTGAGTCAGGTGCATTCCCCCTCCTTTGCCTATATCGTAGGCAGATGTATAGGCTTGAATGGCCTTTTGCTGCTCCTCCATCCTCTGAAGCATATAGAGGGTTGAATTCCACCTCGTTACCACCTCTTGCTTCAGATGATGGTGGGGCAGGTTCAGGAGTGTTTGCTGGTGCTCCAGTCTTGGCACGCGATGGCTGAATATCGAAAGGGGCCCGAAATTCTTCGGGCCACCGACAGCATCTCTTGCACGCCCCTGTCATTTTTTAAATAATTCTGCACTACCAAATTCAATGTATGTGCAAAACATGGGACGTGCTGGAATTTGCCCACATGTAATGCACGCACAATATTGGTGGCATTGTCCGATGTCACAAATCCCCAGGAGAGTCCAATTGGGGTAAGCCACTCTGCGATGATGTTCCTCAGTTTCTGTAGGAGGTTGTCAGCTGTGTGCCTCTTATGGAAAGCGGTGATACAAAGTGTAGCCTGCCTAGGAACGAGTTGGCGTTTGCAAGATGCTGCTACTGGTGCCGCCGCTGCTGTTCTTGCGGGAAGCAATACATCTACCCAGTGGGCTGCCACAGTCATATAGTCCTGAGTCTGCCCTGCTCCACTTGTCCACATGTCCGTGGTTAAGTGGACATTGGGTACAACTGCATTTTTAGGACACTGGTGAGTCTTTTTCTGACGTCTGTGTACATTCTCGGTATCGCCTGACTAGAGAAGTGGAACCTAGATTGTATTTGGTACCGAGGGGTGTAGTATGGCTGACCGGCGGTCAGGAGACCGCCGGTCAGCATACCGACACCGGGATCACGGTGGGGAGGGGCGAGTGCGGCAAGCCCCTTGCGGGCTTGCTGCGCTCACCATGCTGCGGGCCCGGTGGCGACCTGCGGTCGCCACGGTTTCTATTCCCACTCTATGGGTGTCGTGGACACCCATGAGTGGAAATAGTCCCTGTTGGACGGCATGACGACCGTCGGGATAGTGAGGGGTCGGGATGGTGGAGGAGGTCATGTGACTGTTGGTCTCCCCACCGCCGGTCACATTAATACCACCTGGTACCGGGGACACACTACCTCAATAAATTCTCTAAGTCCCTGTGAACTAACGCCGGATACCGGACGCACGTCTAACACCAACACAGCTTCCAAAGCCTAAGTTATCCGCTTTGCAACAGGATGACTGCTGTGATATTTCATCTTCCTCGCAAAGGACTGTTGGACAGTCAATTGCTTACTGGAAGTAGTACAAGTGGTCTTCCGACTTCCCCTCTGGGATGACAATCGACTCCCAGCAGCAACAACAGCAGCGCCAGCAGCAGTAGGCGTTAGACTCAAGGATCAATTAGAGGAATCCCAGTTAGGAGAGGACTCATCAGACTTGCCAGTGACATGGCCTGCAGGACTATTGGCGTTCCTGTCTAAGGAGAAAATTGACACTGAGGGAGTTGGTGGTGTGGTTTGCAGGAGCTTGGGTACAAGAGGAAGGGATTTAGTTGTCAGTGGACTGCTTCCGCTGTCACCCAAAGTTTTTGAACTTGTCAATGACTTCTGATGAATGCGCTCCAGGTGACGTGTAAGGGAGGATGTTCCTAGGTGGTTAACGTCCTTACCCCTACTTATTACAGCTTGACAAAGGCATCACACAGCTTGACACCTGTTGTCCGCATTTGTGTTAAAATATTTCCACACCGAAGAGGTGATTTTTTTATTTTTATTTGACCAGGCATGTCAATGGCCATATTTATCCCACGGACAACAGGTGTCTCCCTGGGTGCCTGACTTAAACAAACCACCTCACCTTCAGAATCCTCCTTGTCAATTTCCTCCTCAGCGCCAGCAACACCCATATCCTCATCCTGGTGTACTTCAACAGTGACATCTTCAATTTGACTATCAGGAACTGGACTGTGGGTGCTCCTTCCAGCACTTGCAGAGGGCGTGCAAAGGGTGGAAGGCGCCACCTCTTCCCGTCCAGTGTTGGGAAGGTCAGGCATCGCAACCGACACAATTGTACTCTCCTTGGGGTTTTGTGATTTAGAAGAACGCACAGTTCTTTGCTGTGCTTTTGCCAGCTTAAGTCTTTTCATTTTTCTAGCGGGAGGATGAGTGCTTCCATCCTCATGTGAAGCTGAACCACTAGCCATGAACATAGACCAGGGCCTCAGCCGTTCCTTGCCACTCCGTGTCGTAAATGGCATATTGGCAAGTTTACGCTTCTCCTCAGACGCTTTTCATTTAGATTTTTGGGTCATTTTACTGAACTTTTGTTTTTTGGATTTTACATGCTCTCTACTATGACATTGGGCATCGGCCTTGGCAGACGACGTTGATGGCATTTCATCGTCTCGGCCATGACTAGTGGCAGCAGCTTCAGCACGAGGTGGAAGTGGATCTTGATCTTTCCCTATTTTACCCTCCACATTTTTGTTCTCCATTTTTTAATGTGTGGAATTATATGCCAGTAATATATCAATAGCAATGGCCTACTGTACTGTACTATATGTATACTGCTGGTCACTAAAATGCTGCACTGTCCTACTTTATACTGCTCACAATAATGCAGCACAGAGACAGTATACTTGACACAGAGCTGCAAGATACAGCAATGGCCTACTGTACTGTACTATATGTATACTGCTGGTCACCAAAATGCTGCACTGTCCTACTATATACTGCTCACAATAATGCAGCACAGAGATAGTATACTTGACACAGAGCTGCAAGATACAGCAATGGCCTACTGTACTGTACTATATGTATACTGCTGGTCACCAAAATGCTGCACTGTCCTACTATATACTGCTCACAATAATGCAGCACAGAGATAGTATACTTAACACAGAGCTGCAAGATACAGCAATGGCCTACTGTACTGTACTACTATATTTATATACTGGTGGTCCCCACAATGCAGCACACTGAGCACAGATATTTGCAGCACACTGAGCACAGATATGGAGCGTTTTCAGGCAGAGAACGTAGATATTTTCAGCACACTGAGCACAGATATTTTCAGCACACTGAGCACAGATATTTGCAGCACACTGAGCACAGATACGGAGCTTTTCAGGGAGAAAACGCAGCCACGTCCTCTCCGTTCAATCTCCAATGCATGAGTGAAAATGGTGGCGACGCGTGGCTCTTTATATAGAATACGAATCTTGCGAGAATCCGACCAGGGCCGTCTTAACAGCAGTGTGGGCCCCTGGGCACAGCAATGCACTGGGGCCCCTACCCATCCTCTATGGGAGGGGGTGCTATCAGCGGCAGCTTTGATGTCCCGCGGGTGGTATGGAATGTTCTATCTTCCGCTCAGCATGTAGGACCTGGAGCAGCACTTTCTGCTAATTACTCCTTTACTGCACAGATGGGGTGGGAGGGAGAACACTAAACTGTAGAAGGTGGCATTGGGCTGAATGAAGGGGCCCCGGTACATGACTTCCAGGGTGGTATGGGGTGTTTAATACGTAAGGAAGGGGTCGACAGTGGAGTGGGCTTAATATTTATAATTTTCTGTTCAGACAGCAGCTTGCTTGACTGCAGATATCTCAAGTTCCTGGAAAAAAATTTCTTAGCTTTGAATGGGATAAAAAAATTAGAGTGTCTCACTTGTCAGGAGGTACTGGGGACTTGGGTATCAGAGTTCAGGAGCCAGAGCAATCCACCAACAAATATATAAAACTGCATATTAGGCGTGTGGAGCTTGAGCAGGGACCAGCTGCTTGAAGGCTGATATCTCTGGCTCTTGGCACAGTAGAGACAAGCTGCTAGTGTCCACTGAAAGTGGAGAGTCTCAGCTTTTGAAATTTATCCTCAGAAAAACTCTAAGTCATACAGAGCCTGAGATATCTGGCTGGGAAGAGCAATTAACAGGCTTGGATGGGGACCACTGCTTTGAAGTCAGATATCTCTGGTTCCCTAGGGCCGATTTTCAAAAATCTGGTACCCCTGGAAAGAGGAGACCATCAGCTATCAGCCTAGGGCCCTTATACTCCTGGGGCCCTTGGGCAAGAGCCCATTGAGCCCATACGAAAAGACGGCCCTGAATCCGACAGCGGGATGATGATGTTCGGCCGCGTTCGGGTTAACCGAGCAAGGCGTGAAGATCCGAGGCTGCCTTGGAACCGTGTAAAATAGGTGAAGTTCGGGGGGGGAGGGGGGGGTTCGGATCTCAACGAACCGAACCCGCTCATCTGTAGTTTTAACCTATCTGTATTCAAAAAATTATACTATATATAACACACAAAAAAAGCAGCTTCTTTTCTGGTCCCAAAACACAGTAGGAAAATAAAAACTATGCAATTTACTACTTCCTTATGCCTCATTGTATGTGTGGTTTATTTAATATTTTGTTTTTAGCTAATTTCCATAAAGAATGCTCCTGTGAGGAATTACATCCTGTCATGCCATTGTATTGCTATATGTGTGTTCATCTTGCTATGCTGAATAGGTTTACCTGGTAGACCAAATCATAAGCTGAATAAATCACATCATAAGGATGGCTCCCTATTGGCTCTAAGTGAATCAAGATAACAACTTACTATAATCATAATCACTGATAGTGAAAGCTGGTATGAGTAGTATATAATTTGTAACAAGTATGAGATAAGTAGCTACAATTATAGTCATTCCTTAATTGAGAACAATGTGATACGAGTGATGCTTTTATAGCTACGATGGTCAGAGGTATTAGCCAGGAGACAACTGTTGCACGTATCTTGTGATCGCTCCAGGAGTTTAGTTTTTATAAAACAGATTAGGAAAATGATAGCCCCTCCCTTATATATTAATCACTAAGCCCTGGTTCTAACCTAATATAGGGCCTAATTCAGATCTGATCACAGCATAAAATTTGTTAACAAATGGGCAAAACCATGGGCCTAATTCAGACCTGATCCATTGCACAGGTCTGAACTGCGCATGCGCCGGCGCCACAGTGCGCCGGCACATGCCAGACAGCCGATGGCTGTCTCAGCCCTGCGATCGCCTCTGCCTGATTGACATGCAGAGGCAGTCGCTGGGCGGGAGGCGTTTGGCCGCTGTTTAGGGGGCGCGGTCCGGGCAACGCAAGCATGCCCGGACCGTTGGGGGCGTGGGCCGCATTGGCTGTGTGATGTCACACGCAGCCGCCGCGACCCGGGCAGCGACGATTAGCTCCTGCCAGCACGCAGGACCTGCGCTTGCAGAGAGCTACTCTTCAAGTACAAAAGCATTGCCGCTGTGCGATGCTTTTGTACTTGTGCGGCGGGGCAGGGCCTGACATGCGGGGCGGACTAGCCCTGTGCTGGGCGTCCCCCCGCATGTCAGGGAAGCTGATCGTAGATGTATTAAATTTAGCATATCTACGATCAGGTCTGAATTAGCCCCCATGTGCACTGCAGGGGGGGGGGGGGGGGGGGGCAGATGTAACATGTGCAGAGAGAGTTAGATTTGTGTAGGGTGTGTTCAAACTGAAATCTAAATTGCAGTGTAAAAATAAAGCAGCCAGTATTTACCCTGCACAGAAACAATATAACCCACCCAAATCTAACTCTCTTTGCACATGTTATATGCTCCACCTGCAGTGCACATAGTTTTGCCCATTTGCTAACAAAATTGCTGCTGCGATCAGATCTGAATTAGGCCCCTAATCCTTTCCCATTACACCTTAAATGTCAGTTTCCTTTTATGTTTTATGTACCAGGGAATAACATACTCCATTTCTACAGGACCTAAAATGACTAAATCTGCGTGTTAATACCTAAAATTACCTATTTTGACTGTTAGAACCTAAGAAGACCTTATTCTGTAACTTAAACTATATAAATTTACTGTGGAAATATGTGGAATGAGAAGCTTTCAAATGTAATTACTTTAAACAGGTGTCCTGTTACAGCCTTGCTACGTAGCGTGCGCGGCATGACTGCTGGCTCCCGAGATTCACAGGTGCAAGCGTACGCGCGCACCCGCAATTCATTTGCTTCTATGGGAAAGCCATGGCTGCGACTGGACGTAGCCTCCTGTGGTATAGCGCATCGTGGGAGTAAACACTGCTAGGAAATAGCAGGACATATCTATAATAAAGGCACCGTTTTTTTTAGACATAATGATATGTTGCGTGGCTTTGTTTTATTTTCATATAACGTATACATTCCTAAACTGAAATTTTTAAAACCGATAAAATCCTGAAATATGGATTGAAAAAACCTAATTTTAGTTTTGTAGAGCCTAAAAATCCTGTGCCTATTAATCTCAATACAATCCCACTGTGTATAGATGACCTGGAGCATATGAAATAGTACCTCTTATTGTTCAAAATGAATCACACATTAAGAGTAACTCTCTATTTGCTACATGGGAGTTGTGACAAATATTTAATTTATATTCACTATAATAACAAAGGCATCTGGTGTAGATAACATAACAATTGTACCAAGTGACTCATAAATAGTTACAAATTTGATTGCCTCCTTAAGCACAATATTGCACTGGTGATATACAGCAGAATTAGTTCAAGAACATCGTAGGTTAATGGCTAAATCACTCTGGATCCGATTGCATACCTCCCAAAATCCACAATGAACAGATCAGGACTCTTGTGCGCGGCTTAGACCTGCGTGTCCGAAAAGGAGGAGTGATCTTGGCAAAAGGAGGCGTGGCTTTGCAGGCACACTGCGATCGTAAGTCACAACCCCATTTTCATCACTGAGGGGCATGCCCAGTGCTCTGTGAGCTGCTGGCATGCCTCCAGTCCCTCTGTCTCCCGTGAATAGACATTGTGCACATATGCCAAAAAAGAGAATTGGTGCCCCCTCTCCCTATATTTAAAAAGGGACAGTGCATGCCAAAGGTATATACCAAAATATAGGGAAGTGGCTTCATGGGGAAGGGGCATGACCACAGAATAGTACCAATTCACATTACACCGCATAGTAGTGTCCGTTAGTCAAATTACACAGCACAGTAGTACCCCTTATACATGTTGTACCACAGTAGAGCCCCTTATACACATTATGCCAGGTAGAACCCCTACACCTCATTCCTCCTCCTATACAGTGGCTAGTGCTGCAGCTGTCAGCACATACATAGGCGGCAATGCAGGGTGGATGCAGACCTGCTGGCAGGGCCAATGTAAGGGCCATATGGGCCTGGGACTGAAAATATTTAAGAGTATATCATATTTGCCTACTCTCCTGGATGGTGCAAGAGACTCTTGATTTTTTGGGTAGTCCCCCACACCCCCAGAAGAGTGAGTGGATTTCCACCATCAGACCCACAACTTAGAGAAGTGGGCAGGATGGAGGGATAATGGGATATTGCAAATATGTAGAGGGGGCGTGACAAAAATTATGCAAATCTAATTGTTTTAGCTTTGCCTCTTCCCTACAGACCCGTAATTCAACGAGGCAGTGCCTAAGGAGGTGTAGTCCGGCCCCGTCCTTGAAGTGATCAGGTGCATCTCCTCTCTGGACTAAATCAATGTTTGGTCTATATTGAGAAGGGGAAGAGCTGTGACCAGTGATGTGTGTGTCTTTGCATTCCCTTCCCTTTCAGGCCCACTGTCTCCAAAATTACCTTCTGTAAAAAATTGCATACATTTATGAAAAAACTAGACAAACTAATTTAATACTGATGATTTATGTCTGACTGTCTGGTCATCCAGGCAGCTTGTCATCATTATGCTACCATGAGGCTGGTCCTATTTTTATGTGGAGGCCTGGAGATGTAGATCCACCTGCCCCATTGTTAATCTGACCCTGGTAATGTACCTGGTACATCTAAACTACGTTGTTAGCCTAATTAAATGTATTATGACATTTTGAGACAACGGGTGATCTTTGATGCATTATGTACACAATTATTTTATTTTTCTTTAAATATTGTGATTTGTATCATAGTTGCTACACTTATATTTTAATGAGATTATTAAATGTAAAATTTTAATACAATTTCTGAAATTGAACAGGGGCAGCACACAACTACTTTTGTCTCTTTGCTAATCTGTTGAATTGTAGTCCGTACCACCTTTCCCTTATCCTTCACCTATTAATAAGAGGAGATTTAGGTGATAATTGATCTGCACATAATGCCTTCCTAGCAGGCCTCGCCGATTGGTGGTGCTGTAGCGATATTGTGAATCGATATGGGGAATATCGAACATATGGATATCGAAATGAGAGGTGGGTATTATATTGAGAATTAATAGTCTCAAAAATGACAGAAAATGCATGTGCAGTTGCTGTCTGCATCAGGTCTGGGTGAGGGGGCTGCTGGTCTGAGATTCTCTGGGTTCTTGGTGTCTTCTGAGAGGCTCTCTCAGACTCTCAGAAAATCTCAGGATACCCCCAAATGGATGCAGGAGTGAGCTGGATGGCAAAAACAGCTGAGTGTCTGGGAAAAAAGATATCTTAATGGCAGAAACAATTCCAATAAAATATTGTGTGAATCGTGTTGACTAAAATATTATATTGCATCCGGCTGAAATATTGCAACATGTTGAATATGCCCATTCCTTCTTCCTAGTCTACTGTATAGGAGTTAATAAAACTGTCAGACTTCAAGTGAGACAGTTCTAAAGATATATACTATTGGGTACCAAGGTCAGTTTGGGACATAAGAATGCTGATTTATATACAGGAATGAAAAGCTATACCTTAAACACACTTTAAATACACTTTACCATGGAGCCGCTGCGGCCGCTATACTTAATACACACTCTACGTACTCTTTACGCTATTAGCGTAAAGAGTCCCTTACTGTGTACGGACTTTGCGCACAAACGCCGCACTGACGGTACAAAGTACACACAGCGCGTACACACCCAGAGATACACCGCAAACCCTTAACAGCTATGCAATGCGATAATAATACACTTTAAACCTTAGCAGGGAAAGGAAGATACGACACCAGATTGTAATTAAACTGCTGGGTTCCGACACCACAGCATATTATTACTGAAAGGGGGTTACAATATATACAATACAATACAATACAATAATGCCTACAGTCAATGTTACATACTTGTTTGGATTTCGCCGCGCTACCCAGTCTGGTCCTCCGTCATCTAGATAGATAACTTTGTGAGTCTTGTGTCTGACCAGGCCTGCAGCAGGCTCTCTTTATACAATTCTTCCAAAACCTAACACAATGGATACTGTAATCTCTTTGTCCATTGGACACAGGGATTGTCATTTACAGTACAGGAGAGGTCATAGGTCGGTTTGAATAGGTGGGCGATGTCTGTTCCAACTGCTCTTGTGGGTGGTCTCCTCTGGATTCCCGCCGCATACATAATGGGGGTCATTCCGAGTTGTTCGCTCGCAAGCTGCTATTAGCAGCTTTGCACACGCTAAGCCGCCGCCTACTGGGAGTGAATCTTAGCATATCAAAATTGCGAACGAAAGATTAGCAGAATTGCGAATAGACACTTCTTAGCAGTTTCTGAGTAGCTCCAGACTTTTTCGGCATCTGCGATCAGTTCAGTGCTTGTCGTTCCTGGTTTGACGTCACAAACACACCCAGCGTTCGCCCAGACACTCCTCCGTTTCTCCAGCCACTCCCGCGTTTTACCCAGAAACGGTAGCGTTTTTTCACACACTTTCATAAAACGGCCTGTTTCCGCCCAGAAACACCCACTTCCTGTCAATCACACTCCGATCACCAGAACGAAGAAAAAATCTCGTAATGCCGTGAGTAAAATTCCAAACTGCATAGCAAATTTACTTGGCGCAGTCGCAGTACGGACATTGCGCATGCGCATTAGCGACTAATCGCTCCGTTGCGAGAAAAAAATAACGAGCAAACAACTCCGAATGACCCCCAATGAACAGTAAATACCGTTTATATCTATATTCTGCTCCTGCACATAACTATCCGCAGGAACATGCGATCTGCTGCAGACCAACACCGGAATGTTACCCTTAAAATACTCTACAGCTGGATACCAAACACCACCTTATAACCTTAGTCTGCCCCCTCCTATCCTGTAAAGGTGAATCCCTTTGTTCTGAAACCATTTAAACTGTTGTAACTTACTGATGTGGTGCAGGGAGACTATGTGTACATTGTGCACTATTTGGATTTAAATATGTAATGTGTTTTGATAGCTTTCCATGCGTTCACAAACTGTACCGTAAATACCCATACCACGCGCTAGTGCACAGAACCGCGGGAGCGACCATATGCAAATTGCGGATATGTGCACGCACGGCAGAATAAGTATGCGCATGGAGGCCATCTGTGTGTAGTTTGTACTTGATGTGTGTACTGCAATATTTTTCGACTTTGACAGTCCACCCTTTGGCAGTCACCAATAACTGCCACTATCTAATCAATAAACAGAAAAATATCTACACAATATCTACAGAAGTTTGGATGGTCGGGGAAGAGTTGTAGGTGGGAAATATATGACCTAGTGGGATAGTAAAAAGCATGTATGTATGAATCCATGTCTTAGGGGCATGTATCATCGTGTCGTATATGTAATAAGCTTCGAGGTATTGTGAAGTATACATTAAATCCTTCTCATCCCGTATTAAGGGTCTGTAAATGGGCCAACAAATACTACCGAGCTCTTTTACGGCTTCTTGTTCCAACAAATGGGGTGCACATTTAGTTGATGATACATGGAGGGGGAAACATATGTGAGTGCTTGTATATGTGGATATCACCTGTCGACTATGTGTGCCATTAACTGGAGGTTGCAGAGATGAAGATAAGACACATATATCAAATACATTCACATAAACATTTTGGGTAGGGCTGACGTCTTTTCCGGATGGGTGTATCTGGGCAGAGGGGGAAACAAAAGAAAAACGGGTGAAAGAAACAGGCCATGAAATTCATTTGCAATCCTTATCACAACACTGTCTCTATGGATGGGTCATAAATGAAATCTTCTGCTATAACAGTGCCCTTGCTCCTTAGACTCATCAGATTTGTGCCGTGCTTGCGCCGCATTAGAATTCGAACACACATAAATATCGAACCAATAATTATGACGACTCCCAGGATACAAAGGAGAAACTTCCCAACACCCATAATGACATTCTGAGCCCACTCTCCTAAACCTGAGAACCATTTGCGTGGGTTCAACCATGAGACCCAGCCGGTCAGTTCATTACTCACAGTCGCTAAGGTAAGGTTGTGCTTCCTCCTGAACTCCCACTTCAACTGCAAGATATCGTCCATCTTTCGATCGATAATCTCTGTGGGGTCATCAGTGCTGTTCGTAATATATGTACAGCACTTAATACCATATTGAGTTGCCAGAGTAACACAGTACCCACCTGTCACGGCTGTAACATAATTAAGGACCATTCTGTGCTGAATCAGTTCCTTCTTGTAGGATTGTAACTCCCTTCCCGTATACCAAAAGGTGTCATCATACATCTCAGTGATATTATCTATCAAGTTTGCTAGCGCATGGATATACCTATAATTTATAATTCCTCTGGCAGTACGGGTGATGTCTAATGCGAGAAGGAATTGAATCCCGGTGGATTCGTGGATCAAATCAGAGGCTGCGTGCTCTGCCCTATCTATGAGGTGTCTCTTGATGATGTGTTCATAGTGAGTATGAGTATAAGGAGCCTGAGCACTTCAGTGAACGTCTTTCATCTTATCATGGGTTATGGTCATGACCTCTGGCAGTACTCTCCCAATATAACACAATCCCTCTGAGCTCGGGGCAAGCCACTTGTACGCCTTCCTCCCACATATGAAATAGGCATCATCTGGGAGAACATAGGGGACAAAATATAACATCACCATATTACAAATTTTCCAAGTAAAGAAACCAATCCCTAGTTCTCCCATCTGCTCAGTACAAGTATCTGCTGGATGATATGAGCACAATACCCTGGCGATACTTTTCCAACCCACATGGTCTTGCTTCCACGAGTATACCTATACCGGAAATACCTCCCACTTTTGGCTATTTGGCGTACAAGTTCAGAGTCTATGGGTATGCTATCAGCTCTGTGTGAAAAGGTCATTGGTTATTCCACGTCACTTCCCAATTTCCCGGTTTTCGGTAATTGGAAATATTAAAACACAATAAGGACCTGTCTACATGATACTGGTGGAGCTTCAAGCTAGGGGGCCTAGAGATATTTAATTTCTTGTCCACCGGTCTCCCACCCCGTAATTCGAGTACCTCATCTATTGCTAAAGGGTACGGTACTAATACTGACTTTCTCTGACCTTGAGGTACCTGTGAGCACACCCAGCATTCTGTCTGGTTTAAGACCTTACCCACTAGTGAGTGGTAATCACTCAATGTATGACGGTCCATGTCAATATTAAGGTTGGACTGACATCTCTGGATGCACCCATCCTCAACTATATTCTCACAATTCCTACAAATACAATATTCATCAGACAATAACCCTTCACAGTGCCTCCGAGCTCCCTGACTACCAGAGCGCTTACTGATGCCAGCCTTTACTAAAGTGATACGCTGATCCTGAGATCCTACAAATTCATACTTGCCATCAGAACCCATTCCAGATCCCTGCTCGACCTCTCTGGGACTCTCACCAAAACAAACTGTCCTTATCAAAACCAGAATTACTAACAGAACCCGAAACGCAGTCTCTTGTGATCGATCCATTTCGTTAGGGGAAAGGAGGAAAATAAGAAGGAGAAAAGAAAGGAAAAATGCATGGGGAGGTGAAAAAAGAAAGTGGTACGACAACCGTTCTAGGTCTTGTTACTCTCTGTGCTCAGATGCCCTTCAACAGTCCTGCCTCTAAACCTTCCCGGAACAGACACTCCAGTGATACGAGATTCTCTACACTCTGCTCTTTGTCACGAGTTCTCTCCGGGTCAGCAACTTTCTTGCAGTGGGACGAGTGGACCCAAGTCTCTCTTTCGGCGTCCTTCAATGCTGTCGTGCTGGTTAACAAGACTTGATATGGTCCTTCCCACCTGTCTATGAGGCAACCTGAGCGTAAGAAATTTCGAATCATCACATAATCCCCAGGCTCAATGTCATGACAATTACTGTTCGGCAGGTCAGGAATCACCAGCTTTAAATTTCTTTGTTGATTTCTCAGCTGCTGGCTCATCCCAACCAAATATTTCACAGTCACTTCATTATTACATTTCAAATCATCCTGGGGGTCTATCATTACATGAGGTTGTCGACCAAAAAGAATTTCAAAGGGTGATAGGTTAAGGGGAGACCTGGGAGTGGTTCTGATGCTGTACAACACTAGTGGCAAAGCTTCTGGCCACGACAATCCAGTTTCAGCCATTAATTTGCTCAGCTTGTTCTTAATAGTGCTGTTCACTCTCTCCACCTTTGCACTCGCCTGTGGACGGTACGGAGTATGTAGCTTGCTATTAATTCCCATCAGTTTGCACATGACCTGAAAGACTTCACCTGTAAAATGGGTACCCCTGTCACTTTCAATTATTCTAGGGATACCATATCTACACACAAATTCCTGCACAATTTTCTTTGCAGTGAACGTAGCAGTATTTGTGGCAGCAGGGAACGCTTCTACCCAGTTGGAAAATACATCAATACAAACTAACACATATTTTAAATTCCTACAGGGTGGTAACTGTATGAAATCGATTTGTATTACCTGAAAAGGTCTGTCTGTCGGAGGGATATGGGATGGCTCTGTTGGTATTGACTTTCCAATATTCTTCCTCAAGCAAGTAAAACATGTCATTGCTTTCTTACCTGCATGAGAAGAGAATCCTGGCGCACACCAGTAGGCTCTTACCAGCTTGCACATACCCTCTTTGCCCAGATGAGTCAGACCGTGTGCCGCCTCAGCTAAGCTTGGAAGATATGCTCTGGGGGCCACCGGCTTACCTTGTCCACCTGTCCACAGTCCTGAGGATTCCTGGCCATACCCCTTTGACCTCCAGACTGCCTTTTCCTGTAAAGAACACAAATCTTGCATTTCAATTAATTGTTGTGTGTTGATCGTGTTAAATGTCATCAGTGATGTGATGTTCGTTTGTATGGGGGTGCTGGCTGCTGATTTAGCAGCTTCGTCTGCCCGGCTGTTACTAAGTGAAATTGGGTCTTGGTTGTAAGTATGTGCTTTGCACTTGATAACAGCCACTCTGTCTGGTTCCTGTATCGCTGTTAGAAGTCTTTTTATGTGGGACGCATGCGCTACAGGTGTGCCAGCTGCCATCATGAAATTTCTGAGGTGCCATAGGGCCCCGAAATCATGCACTACTCCAAAGGCGTACCTAGAATCTGTGTATATATTAGCTGACTTACCCTTGGCCAATTCACACGCTCTGGTTAGGGTGACCAACTCAGCAACTTGTGCCGAGTGCGGTGGGCCCATGGGTTCAGCTTCTATGATACCTCTGTCGTCTACAACTGCATATCCAGTACACAAGTCTCCCGATTCTGTCTGTCTGTGGCAACTACCATCAGTGTAGAAGGTAAAGTCTACTCCTTCCAGTGGGTTGTCACTGATGTCAGGTCTCGCTGTGAAAGTCTGATTCAGGTATTTCATACAATCATGCGTATCAGTATCTGCACTAAATCCTCCTTCACCATTATTCTCATCCTCCACCCTTTGTGCCTGTCCAGGTACACTTGCCAAGTAAGTTGCAGGATTTAATGGTGATGTTTACCGGGCCATCAGTGATAATTCCCACTTTGTAAACCGAGCAGATGAGACATGTCTGGTTTGGGCTGAGTTCAGTAAGGCTGATACTGCATGAGGTGTATGAATGGTCAGGTCATGTCCTAACACTACGTCCTCGCTTTTAGTTACCAACAAAGCTATCGATGCAACACTTCGCAAGCAAGTGGGCAGAGACCGCGCTACCGTGTCCAACTGTGCACTGTAGTATGCTACCGGTCTGCTGGCATCACCATGTCTCTGAGTTAAAATGCCTGCCGCGCACCCTGCACTTTCTGTACCGTACAAAGGGCTTCTCAATATCTGGCATACCTAATGCAGGTGCCTGTGATAGGCACTGTTTGAGTCTCTCAAATGCCAGTTCGGACTCATCTGTGTGCGAGACCCTTTCTGGTTTGTTTGAAGAGACCATTTCTTGCAAAGGTAAAGCCAGTATAGAGAACCCTGGAATCCAGTATCGACAGTACCCACACATTCCAAGGAAAGTGCGGATCTGTTGTTGCGTTTGTGGCAGAGTCATGTCGCGAATCGCCTGTATTCTATCAGCGGTGAGGTGTCTAAGTCCTTGGGTCAAGCAATGTCCCAAATATTTTACCCTGGTCTGGCCCAACTGCAGCTTATGCTTTGAAACCTTGTGCCCCGTTTGGGAAAGATGAAACAGAAGCTGTTTCGTGTCTTTCAAGGACGATTCGAGTGAGTCAGAACATAACAATAAGTCATCGACATACTGTATTAGCACTGATCCACTCTCAGGTTGAAAGGATTGTAAACAGTCAGGCCTGAGAGAAAATACTCGGGCTGTCAATGAAACCTTGGGAGAGACGAGTCCAGGTGTACTGTACTCCCCTGTATGTAAAATCAAAAAGGTATTGGCTGTCAGGGTGAAGAGGGGCAGAAAAGAAAGCAGAACAGAGGTCAATGACAGTGAAAAATTTTGCCGTAGAGGGAATTTGCATGAGGATGACTGCTGGATTGGGCACTACGGGGAATTGGCTCTCAACTATCTTGTTTATCCCCCTTAGATCCTGCACTAGCCTATAACCCCTCCTCCCACTCTTTTTCACAGGGAAGATGGGACTATTGGCGGTGCTGGACATCCTGACTAGGATGCCCTGCTGTAGCAGCCGCTCTATGACAGGGTACACTCCTAATTCTACCTCTGGCTTCAGAGGATACTGAGGGATTTTTGGAGCTATCCTACCATCTATTACTTGTACTACTACTGGAGCTACATTTGCCATCAATCCAGTGTCTTGTCCATCTTTGGTCCAAAGGGAACCCGGTATTTGTGAGATCATTTCCTCTACCTTTGATGGACACTTGTCTATAACAGTAGAATGCGACATTAGCCTTTGAGGGGTGTCTAATATATCTTGTACTTCTTGAGCGTGGTTCCCAGGTATATCCAAAAAGACACCCTCAGGAGTACAATATATGACACACCGCATTTTACACAATAGGTCTCTGCCGAGTAGATTAGTCGGAGCCGATGCAGCCAGCAGAAAAGAATGTTTGGTTTGCAAAGGCCCTATCGTAATCTCTGCCGGTCTACTCAAAGGGTATTGTTGCACCGTTCCTGTTACTCCCATTGCCGAAATTGTTTTACCCGTGGTTTTTATACCTATCGTTGAATTTAACACTGACCTGGCCGCCCCTATATCTACGAGAAAAGGTAATGGTACACCAGCTACATCAACTGCTACCTCAGGTTCACTACCAAGGCTAGCAATCAACTTCACTGGCTGCAGACTACAGGTGTGGCCCAACCCCTATTGTGTGCTGAGACCCTCCCGCAGCGCATTGGCAGCTACAATATGTGAGGGGGGTAGCTGAGAATTTTCGGAGACCTGACAGTCTCTCCTTGGTGGGTACCTCCTTGTTTCCCCTGCATGTGGCTCGTAATTTCTCCTAAGTGGTCCCTGATCCCAATTATGTGCATTGTAGTGTAGTTCATATCCTGGTCTAGGGGGTCGGTATACATTATGTGTACGTTTATTCTTACATTCCTTCAAGTAATGTCCAACCTGGTGACAAGCATAGCATGTTACTATACGTGACTTACCATCAGGGGTCTGGGGTTTCGGCTGATATGGCTTTTTGGTAAGTGCGTCTATACTCACTGTCATCAGATTTTCCCCCTGAGACTCCCTGTGCTTACTGATGTTCCTGTCGTGCTCGATAGCGGACTCTCTCAATGCAGCCACCGAGATACCTCTCCAGTTTGGTAGAGAGGTCTGTACCCTTGCTCTTGATGCCTCTTTTAACCCGTCCATTAATACAGTAACAGCTACCTCCCTGTGATGCACATTATCTTTTATGTCCTCGATCCCAGTGTATCTAGACATTTCCTGCAGTGCTCGATTTAAATATTCGGATGCCATTTCACCTTCCTTTTGCCTTATGGAAAAGATTTTATTCCACTTGACAACAGTAGGGAAATATACTCCTAATTGCAGATTGATTTGCCGTACATTCTCCTGATTGTATTCATCAGTGAGAGGTACTTCTGCGTCTAACTTACAATCAGTTATGAAATTTGCGGGGTCAATATTTGAGGGTAAACATACCCGTAGCACTGTTCGCCAATCTTTGTTCGTGGGTTCGTTGGCGTTACCTAACTCTTTAATGAACCTCTGGCATGCGACTAGATCTTTTCTGGGATCGGGAAATTCTGACATAATTGACCTTAACTCTGCTCGGGACCAGGGACCGTGCATGGCAATGTTCCTGATGAGAGTGTCTCCCTGAGCGTCAGTCTTCCCATTGGGGACTGCAATCACCCTGACAGGATTTAATTCAATTACATCATTCTAGTTTGATTCTACAATGTGAGGAGCTATTGTCTCTGCATAATGTATGGTACCGTACTTACCTGTGGACACAACCTCACTTATCCCTCTGCTAGGGGGCCTGACTACTTCTCTTGTTGGTTGTTCCCAGTGCCGTCTTAACAGCAGTGTAGGCCCCTGGGCACAGCAATGCACTGGGCCCCCTACCCATCCTCCAGCGGTTGGGGTGGGGGGTGCTATCAGCGGCAGCTTTGATGTCCCGTGGGCGGTAGGGGGTGTTCTATCTTCTGCTCAGCATGTAGGACATGGAGCAGTAATTTCTGCTAATTACTCCTTTAAGGGGGCATTGGGCTGAATGAAGGGGCCCCTGTATATGGCTTCCTGGGTGGTAAGGGGTGTTAAATACGTAGGGGAGGGGTGGATAGTGGAGTGGGCTTAATATTCATCATTTTCTGGTGGGAGGGCAGCTTGCTTGACTGAAGATATCTCAAGTTCCTGAAATTAGATTTCTTAGCTTTGAATGGGATAAAAAATCTAGAGAGTCCCACCTTTCAGGAGATACTAGGGACTTGGGTATCAGATCTCAGGAGCCAGAGCAATCCACCAACAAATATATAAAACTGCGGATTAGGCGTGTGGAGCTGGAGCAGGGACCAGCTGCTGGAAGGCTGATATCTCTGGTTCTTGGCATAATTGAGACAAGCTGCCAATGTCTTCCGAAAGGGGAGAGTCCCACCTTTTGGAGTATATCCTCAGATAAACTCTAACTCAGACAGAACCCAAGATATCTGTCTGGGAAGAGCAATTAACAGGCTTGGATGGGGACCACTGCTTTCAAGTCGAATATCTCCAATTCCCCAGGGCCGATTTAAAAAAATCTGGTACCCCTGGAAAGAGGGGACCCTTAGCTATCAGCCTAGGGCCCTTATACTCCTGGGGCCCTTGGGCAAGAGCCCATTGAGCCCATACGAAAAGACGGCCCTGGTTGTGCCGTGCCCACCTGAGTGTCCTGTATGGTGGCTGCTAGACAGAGTGCCGATATCGTGCTGGGCTCATCTTCCTGCTCGCAGTCCTGGGGAAAATGTAAAATGGGATACAACTGGCAAGGGTTAGCGTTAGTACATTTATCAATTACTCTCCTATCCTGTACCAATGTACCATTGTCTGTAGCCACTTTCTCCCCCACAATATATGGTGGTGGTGGTGGTGCGGTCGCCATTGTTTTCCCGCTAGGTTTGGAACCTGCTGCGCGAGCTAATTCCCTTTGCACATCCCCCTCCTGTTGCCATAAATTTAAACAATCTGTATGTCTAATCCTTTGTTTCTTGGATTTTATCAGACATATCCTTATCCTTAAGTTCTGTAATACCTCTGGTTCAAAGCTGCCCACCCTAGGGAATGGTACCCTATCTTTGCCAGTCATACGTACCCATTCAGACAAAAAGTCTTCCGTGTGTGATCCATATTTACCACACATAACAAACCTCGCTGACCCCTTGGGCCGCGGCTCTTCAACCTGAACCCTGGCTACAAAACGTCCACCGCTTGTACAATTGGATCCCATCCAGAGCCGGATTAAGGGGGGGTCACAGGGGTTAAGTACCCCGGGCCCCCCAATCTAAAAAGGCCCCCCGCCGCCCACCACAGATCGGTTCTTAAACACTGATCTGCAGCGCAGCAACAGCAGGCACAAGCAGCCGGTGCACTGACAGCGCCGCACCTGCAATGTGCTTCCGGCAACCGGCCAGATTGAAAACCTCCGCTGGCTCAGTGCAACTGACTGGCAGCGCGGCTGGCAGGGAGGAGCCGGCTGGAGGGGGAGAGAGAGGAGATGGCGGGCAGCTGAGGCTGCAGTCACCTCAACCTGAAAGAGTAAGCCAGTGTAGTTGTTATCAATTATATATGTAAGAAAACGGCTGTGAAGAGTTTGTAATCCAGGAGTGCCTAACCCCATGGGAACATACATATATATATATATATATATATATGTATATATATATATGTATGTATGTATGTGTGTATATATATATATATATATATATATAAATATGTGTGTGTATATACATATATATATATCTGTGTACATGTATATATGTGTATATATATATATATATATGTTTATGTGTGTGTATATATATATATATATATATATATATATATATATACATATATATGCAACAAGTGTGGAACCCCGGCACTCGCATAAATGCACCCATGCCCCATGAAACATCTGAGTGCCGGGGTTCCGCACATGTTGCGCATATATATATATATATATATATATATATAGTCAAAAACGATGTGTGGCACTCAGGAGTGTAGAAGTAAATTAACACCAGCGGTCTGTCAACGTTTCAATTTTACTAGAAAATTGTCATCAGGATAAATACAGCAATAGAAAAACTCACCTTATATCCCAGACACCAAAGTGAAGTGCAGTGTGCATCGCTCGTCCGGCGGGGACCCGCTCGGCCGCTGCGGCGCTGAAAGATGACGTCATCGCGTATTGCGCGATGCACGTCAGTGAACCCGTCACCATGGAAACCCGTAGTGTTACTCCTGGGATGAACTAAACAACATAGAGACATAGTAGCTATGTTAAGCCTCACAGATCAAAGTCAAGCAAGAAATGTATATTGAATTGTCATGAGAGCATGCATGGCTGCAAGAGAGATGAGAGGGATTATTGCTCTATATTATGAGTGCAAGTGTATTGGCACATATAGTGCCTGAGGCTCTCCATTTATTTAGACATGTTTAATGATAAATGTCTGTTTGTGATAGAAAAGAGCACTAATGTTGTAAGTTTGTTCATGTAACTAACTGTGTGGTTGTTAATAAAGCACTTGCAAATAGATGAACTGTCTCTACACCTAAAAATGTGTGTAAGAGATGTGTTAAAACATCATGTTATGGAATAATCAGATGTCTGCACAGATTACATGAGCTAGATTAGAGAAAAAGGAAAGGAAGCTAGAGGAGAGTGAGAACAGAGCAAACGGAAGAATCTAGGGACCAGCATAAAGGGATGTTAGAGATCATGGTTAGAAAAAACAAGACAGTGGTAATGATTCATTGAGTCCCTTCGGTGTAATTACATCCAATTTAAAAATCCATCGTGATTCACATTTGAGCAGAGACTTGTGTCTATCTCCACCTCTGATGTTGGCAGGTATGTGATCAATCATGCGGTATCGTAAACTCGCCAGGGAATGTTTAAAAGTCACAAAATGACGTGCAACTGGCTGATCACTCTTTCCTTTAGTTAAGGCCAGTCTAATGGCTGATCTGTGGGCAGTCATTCTTTCTTTAAACTTCCTCTTTGTTTTGCCTATGTAGGTCAAGCCACAGGGGCAAATTATTTGATAAATCACAAAGGAAGATTCACAGGTTAGATGATGTTTGATAAATATTTTGTAGCCCAAATGTGGATGGTAGAAAGTATCTCCAGCAATGAGATATTGGCATGTTGTACACGTGCATCTAAAGCAGCCCCGTTTGCAGGCTGTAAACATAGCTGGTCTGTCAAAGGTGGTTCTGGTGGAGATGTCTGTTTTGACCAGTGAATCTCTAAGATTTCTGGACCGGCGATAACAAGGCATAATGTTAGTGTCCTGTAAATTCAATTTATTGTCAGTTTGAATAAGATGCCAGTGTTTTTTGGTGATTTTATTGGTTTCCACTGAAGCCACATTGAAGGTGCTTTTCCAGATGAATTTGGGTGATATAGTGGCCTTGGACTTCTTCTGTAGTAATGAATTTCTGTTCATGGCTAGCACTTTCACTTTGGTCTCCTGCAGTTGCTTAGAATTATATCCACGTAAGATGAAGCGATTGATAAGATCATCAATTTGTACAGCTGCTTGCTTTATATCTGAATTGATTCTGTGGATCCTAATCATTTGCGAGTATGGAAGACCAAATTTGAGGCCTCTAGGATGACAACTTGCATTATGCAAGAAGGTGTTCCTGTCCGTTGGTTTAGTGAACACCGTGGTGTTAATACTTGTATTCACAATAGATATCCTAACGTCAAGGAAATCTATGGTGTGTTGGTCCATCTTATAGACCAATTTCACTGGACTGGAGGAGGTATTATGAGCATCCAATATATTCTGCAGTGTATTTTGAGGACCTTTCCATATAATGAACAGATCATCTATATATCTCTTGTATAAGATGATATTAGATGAGACATTGATGTCAGAGAAGAAAATGTCCTGTTCCACTTCAACCATGTATATGTTTGCATAGGTGGGGGCCACGGCCGATCCCATGGCACACCCCCTTTGTTGTAGATAGAACTTGTTGTCAAACAAAAAGAATTTTTTTGTTAATACCAGTTCCAAGAGATGTACCAAGATCTCACTGTGTGCTGGATCAATCTTCAGTTCATTCAACAAAACCTTCTTGACTGCATGGAGTCCCACTGGGTGTGGAATAATTGTATATAAGCTGGTAACGTCAGCTGTTACCAGCCATGCATCTGGAGGAATGGGTCCTATGTCACTTAATTGGTTGAGTAAAGATGTTGTGTCCATCAGAGTGTGAGGATGTTGTTGTACATACGGCTGAAGAATGGAATCCAGAAATACTGAGGTAGGCTGGAATAATGAGCCCCTGGCCGAGATAATTGGTCGCCCTGGAGGGGGATTAATCCCCTTGTGGATCTTAGGGACTGTATATAGAATAGGAACCACTGGGTGTTCTGGGAGAAGTAATTTCATGATCTCCTCTGTGATGATCCCTGCATCACAGGCCCTCAGTAGTGCTTCTTTCAGTTCTTTCAGAAATATTGACGTTGGGTTACCATTCAGCCTTATGTATACACCCGGTTCCTCCAGTTGATGATAAATTTCAGCCCGGTAATCAACTATGTCTTGCAGGACAATAGCTCCGCCCTTGTCTGCCGGGCGAATGATTACTTGCTTGTTGTTTGATAAGTTGTGAAGAGCCTCCGATTCAGATTTGGATAAATTATGCTTAAATACCTTATTGGTTGCTGTGAGGTGTTGTGACTCCAGGTCCACTAGACGCATGTATGTTTTGATGCTCGCGTTGTTAGATAATGGATCAAAAGTAGATGGTGGTTTAAATTGCATCAATTTTGAAGGTATATTGCTGGAACCTTGCATGGATGTCTCAGCAAAATGTTCCTTCAGTTTCAACTTGCGATGAAGTTGATTTTTCGCAACTTGCCAATCCAGGGCATCAATTGGAGCCGTCGGGACAAATGATAGACCTTTGGATAATAGCCTACGTTCGCTGGAAGAGAGTTCATAATGGGATAAGTTAACAATTACCTCCGCTTGTTTGGCGCGGGTGGTTTCTTTCCACCTGCGACTGCGTTTGTACTGGCCCCCTCTTCGGGTTGCTTTGCTCTGCGAGGTCTTGCTTCGCGGGTGCCTACTTCTAAAGGGGCAGCTCCCTTAGGGCGGTTTGAAGGTAAGTCCTGATCACTATTCGTGCTCTGGCCTTCCGCTGATGTTTCAGTACCCATATCGGTTCGCGGATAACGTCGTCGTCTAAAGAAAGGTTTTCTTTTTGTACCAGGATCATTCCCAGAGAGCCATCTGTAAACTTGATGGTTCTCATAATCCTGGTCTACCTTGTCAAATTTAGCTTTTTTGAATTTAATTAGATCCCGCTTATATATGGCTAATTGGTTCTCCAATTTTGCCAGCCAGTCGTTCTCTGAATCAGCAATCAGTATGGGAAGATGTTTCACTTCATATTTGTTGATTTTCTGTTTGGAGTTGTCCACCTCCAGGTTGGCTTGCTCAATTACCAACAACATAAGATCTGCTGAGCATTTATTTAAAATGGAGATCCATTTACGGCAAAATGTCGGGTTGAATCTGCCAATGGTGGGACAATTCCTCACCCTAAACCCCCTTGGGATTTTTTTGGCCCGGTGATAGTCACTCAATGTGATGGCATGATAAGTAAAGTCGATTTCTTTCTTTTTCATGCGAAGCAGATCTCTATATATTGCCTCCGGCGCCAGGGCTTCGGCCTGAGTCCATAGTTGTTCTTTGTGTAATATGGCTTCTGTATCTGACTCGGAGTAGCTGAAGTATTCCTGTAAAGGAATCAGTGCTGGATTGAATAGGTTCTCATCTCCTTGTGGTGGATGCTCCATGGTAATTTTTCAGGAGTACTAAACAGGGTTCCGTGAACAAAAGTGAAGATGATTATTGTATGCACACAATAATCCAAAATGATTTCCAGATGCAAATAGGTAAGGTACTTGATAAGTATAAATGACACCGTTGGTTGCCTTGACCTGCTGAGTCCCCTGTGGTCTGGGAACGCGGCTGATGTATATTGGGAATGGTCCGGCACTCCAATAACTCGTGTAATAGTCCCTGGTGCCCTCACTTTCCAGCAGGGAGATGTAGTCAAAAACGATGTGCGGCACTCAGGAGTGTAGAAGTAAATTAACACCAGCGGTCTGTCAACGTTTCAATTTTACTAGAAAATTGTCATCAGGATGAATACAGCAATAGAAAAACTCACCTTATATCCCAGACACCAAAGTGAAGTGCAGTGTGCATCGCTCGTCCGGCGGGGACCCGCTCGGCCGCTGCGGCGCTGAAAGATGACGTCATTGCGTATTGCGCGATGCACGTCAGTGAACCCGTCACCATGGAAACCCGTAGTGTTACTCCGGGGATGAACTAAACAACATAGAGACATAGTAGCTATGTTAAGCCTCACAGATCAAAGTCAAGCAAGAAATGTATATTAAATTGTCATGAGAGCATGCATGGCTGCAAGAGAGATGAGAGGGATTATTGCTCTATATTATGAGTGCAAGTGTATTGGCACATATAGTGCCTGAGGCTCTCCATTTATTTAGACATGATCCACAAGGGGATTAATCCCCCTCCAGGGCGACCAATTATCTCGGCCAGGGGCTCATTATTCCAGCCTACCTCAGTATTTCTGGATTCCATTCTTCAGCCGTATGTACAACAACATCCTCACACTCTGATGGACACAACATCTTTACTCAACCAATTAAGTGACATAGGACCCATTCCTCCAGATGCATGGCTGGTAACAGCTGACGTTACCAGCTTATATACAATTATTCCACACCCAGTGGGACTCCATGCAGTCAAGAAGGTTTTGTTGAATGAACTGAAGATTGATCCAGCACACAGTGAGATCTTGGTTCATCTCTTGGAACTGGTATTAACAAAAAATTTCTTTTTGTTTGACAACAAGTTCTATCTACAACAAAGGGGGTGTGCCATGGGATCGGCCGTGGCCCCCACCTATGCAAACATATACATGGTTGAAGTGGAACAGGACATTTTCTTCTCTGACATCAATGTCTCATCTAATATCATCTTATACAAGAGATATATAGATGATCTGTTCATTATATGGAAAGGTCCTCAAAATACACTGCAGAATATATTGGATGCTCATAATACCTCCTCCAGTCCAGTGAAATTGGTCTATAAGATGGACCAACACACCATAGATTTCCTTGACGTTAGGATATCTATTGTGAATACAAGTATTAACACCACGGTGTTCACTAAACCAACGGACAGGAACACCTTCTTGCATAATGCAAGTTGTCATCCTAGAGGCCTCAAATTTGGTCTTCCATACTCGCAAATGATTAGGATCCACAGAATCAATTCAGATATAAAGCAAGCAGCTGTACAAATTGATGATCTTATCAATCGCTTCATCTTACGTGGATATAATTCTAAGCAACTGCAGGAGACCAAAGTGAAAGTGCTAGCCATGAACAGAAATTCATTACTACAGAAGAAGTCCAAGGCCACTATATCACCCAAATTCATCTGGAAAAGCACCTTCAATGTGGCTTCAGTGGAAACCAATAAAATCACCAAAAAACACTGGCATCTTATTCAAACTGACAATAAATTGAATTTACAGGACACTAACATTATGCCTTGTTATCGCCGGTCCAGAAATCTTAGAGATTCACTGGTCAAAACAGACATCTCCACCAGAATCACCTTTGACAGACCAGCTATGTTTACAGCCTGCAAACGGGGCTGCTTTAGATGCACGTGTACAACGTGCCAATATCTCATTGCTGGAGATACTTTCTACCATCCACATTTGGGCTACAAAATATTTATCAAACATCATCTAACCTGTGAATCTTCCTTTGTGATTTATCAAATAATTTGCCCCTGTGGCTTGACCTACATAGGCAAAACAAAGAGGAAGTTTAAAGAAAGAATGACTGCCCACAGATCAGCCATTAGACTGGCCTTAACTAAAGGAAAGAGTGATCAGCCAGTTGCACGTCATTTTGTGACTTTTAAACATTCCCTGGCGAGTTTACGATACCGCATGATTGATCACATACCTGCCAACATCAGAGGTGGAGATAGACACAAGTCTCTGCTCAAATGTGAATCACGATGGATTTTTAAATTGGATGTAATTACACCGAAGGGACTCAATGAATCATTACCACTGTCTTGTTTTTTCTAACCATGATCTCTAACATCCCTTTATGCTGGTCCCTAGATTCTTCCGTTTGCTCTGTTCTCACTCTCCTCTAGCTTCCTTTCCTTTTTCTCTAATCTAGCTCATGTAATCTGTGCAGACATCTGATTATTCCATAACATGATGTTTTAACACATCTCTTACACACATTTTAGGTGTAGAGACTGTTCATCTATTTGCAAGTGCTTTATTAACAACCACACAGTTACATGAACAAACTTACAACATTAGTGCTCTTTTCTATCACAAACAGACATTTATCATTAAACATGTCTAAATAAATGGAGAGCCTCAGGCACTATATGTGCCAATACACTTGCACTCATAATATAGAGCAATAATCCCTCTCATCTCTCTTGCAGCCATGCATGCTCTCATGACAATTTAATATACATTTCTTGCTTGACTTTGATCTGTGAGGCTTAACATAGCTACTATGTCTCTATGTTGTTTAGTTCATCCCAGGAGTAACACTACGGGTTTCCATGGTGACGGGTTCACTGACGTGCATCGCGCAATACGCGATGACGTCATCTTTCAGCGCCGCAGCGGCCGAGCGGGTCCCCGCCGGACGAGCGATGCACACTGCACTTCACTTTGGTGTCTGGGATATAAGGTGAGTTTTTCTATTGCTGTATTTATCCTGATGACAATTTTCTAGTAAAATTGAAACGTTGACAGACCGCTGGTGTTAATTTACTTCTACACTCCTGAGTGCCGCATATCGTTTTTGACTACATCTCCCTGCTGGAAAGTGAGGGCACCAGGGACTATTACACGAGTTATTGGAGTGCCGGACCATTCCCAATATATATATATATAATGAGAACGGGCGGCACTCAAAAATAATATCAAGCGACAAGCACGTATAGGTCGCTTGATATTATTTCTGAGTGCCGCCCGTTCTCATGCTATATTGGACCTTGTGCTATGGAGGTACCTAGGAGGGCGCCAGGCAAGTAATCGCTTAAATTGAGGAGTGCTACCACAACCACAGGCTAATTAAATATATATATATATATATATATATATATAAATATTAAAGTTTTTGAAATTAATTACATTTGATATTAAAGTTTCTGAAACGTTATATATATATATATATATATATATGTGTATGTATAATATACATACATACGTACGCACGTACACATATATAACATTTCAGAAACTTTAATTCCTTCTTCAGAGTACAGTTACCTGTTTGTTACCTAGGGGTTTCATGTTCTGAGTTCCATACTTGTTGCCAAGGTTTTCACGTTCGTGCCAGTGGTGTAACTCATTGCCAGGGGTGTGTAATGCTCGTTGCCAGGGATTTCTTGCGCTGGGTGTCATGCTCGTTGCCAGGAATTTTTATGCTCTCGGTGTCATACTCGTTGCCAGGGGTTTCATGGTCTGGGAGTCATGCTTGTTGCCAGGGGTGTGTAATGCTCATTGGCGCCAGCACTGCTATTACCTGCTCCCCCTCCTCCTGCCCATGGTACTCCATGCGCTGGGCAGAGTTTCGTGAAATTAAGTGGTTGCATAGTGGTGTCACAACGCAACTATTTTGTGAAACTTCGCCCGCTGAGAGGAGTTCTATGGGCAGGAGGAGGAGGAGCAGGTAATAGCAGTAAGCAGATGCTGCGTCGGGCACCCCGTGCGATTGCACGGCTCGTCCACCTATAGAAACGGCACTGCCTCCACCACCCCATCCTCTGTCCAGTCTCCATTCTCTGTCTGACCTCTATCCCACTTCATTCCCAGAGACATGACACAGTGATTCGATTATTATGTGTGTTCGCACGGGTGTATGATTAGTTTGTGGGGAAAACTTTAGGGCCCCCCTGTCTTAAATGCCCCGGGCCCCCCAAAGCCTTAATCCGCCTCTGATCCCATCGCGGACTTTTTCCTTTTTACGCAATCCCCAATGCACAATACGAATAGACGGTGAAAGTTCTTAGAGCGCTTTCACCCACTCCTTCTCCGCTGAGTACCACGACTCACTCCAATAGTGACCACCGCGAACCCAGTGAGGCCCCTATCTGGTTTCTATTCACTGGAAGTGTTTAGGAGTGACTTACCTATTCCAGTGAATATACACCGCTGGAGATTTTCCTGAGAGAGACCAGCGAAAACTCCCTATACACTTATACACAAATCACACTTGCATATGCTCTACACAGCGCTCATGATACTGCGATTTTACGCAAAAGTTCGGAAAGGGGTATCAAGTTGCGCTGTATATATCGCACCCACAAACGCGCAGTCCAATTGCACAGCATATAGGTACTTGTTACCTATCTGCCGTACAACCACGGGTCAATGTACAAACTGTGACCCTCAGCCTGGAGCGTAATACAAAAACCTTTTTACTTCAATACTTCGCAATACTTATGCACTATCACGCTCCTTTGCAAATCACCTCACAATTTGCGTATTAAACCTTATACTAACGTGAGTCAGCCACTTCACGCCACCAAGCCTCCTCTTACTTGATGTACCACACGACGGGATCCCGATTTCCCAGGGTTCAAATATCCACTCACTCCTATGTTCGCTCACTCAAATACACTTTGTTTTTCTGTACAGAAAATTTGGATTCATTCAGGTTGGCAGCTTTACCCCAGAGGCAATTTAAAAAAATGTTTTTATACAATTTTTTTTTATTTTTATTAATCTGCTTTAAAAAGCGGGCAGTTTTGTGCTATTGTAGCGTGGCTACTGTCCCACCTTTAAACTAAACAAACTATTGTGTAGTTTTATTATGCGCACACAACCCTACGCAAGCTTGCGTAATTATGCAACCGTGCATACCTCTATGCCACGTGTGCGGCCTTGCGCCACGTGCACGTTTTTTTGTATGCTGTCCTCACGTTCCGTACCACGTGTACCAATGTGCATACGCAATAAAACAAATCACACAACTTCTATAAATGTGAGCAATAAAAACTACTATTGCCCACTAAACACAACACACACTTGTTCCGTTTAAATCTATTACGACTGGGCCAGAACTGCGTTTGTGCTTTACACTTACTTTCTTAAACATTTATTTTAGTTTTAACTATATAGCAACAAAATGTAACCGGTTTCACACAGATCTAAATGAATCTAACAATTTGAGTCTTATGGCAACAATATGAGAGGGTATAAAAAGGGTATGGGTGCCTTTTGTTGTGTACGCTTTTGACGCCAAAAAAAATTCACAGATTTTTAAATTGCTTTTTTCCTGTTTAATTTACGGGTTCTACCAGCATCTCTACAAACCATACAGAGCAGACGTCATCTAATCAGCACACAAGTAGGGTTTTGTTATGCACACCAGTGCCTGCAGGAATGTACTGGTGTCTGAACTGTTATGCACACCAGTGCCTGCAGGAATGTACTGGTGTCTGAACTGTTATGCACACCAGTGCCTGCAGGAATGTACTGGTGTCTGAACGGATAGGGATGCAAAACAAATGAACTCACAGACAGACTGGGGAATATGACATTACGTACACAGAAGGTGATAGGGTAACAAAATAAACACAAAGTGAACAGAGAAGCCCAGAGGCTAAGAAACTGGGTGTCTCCCAAGTATTAGGAATGCTCAGATGGAAAAAGCAAGATGTTGTGTTTTAATACGTAGAGAACCCGAAATGCTGTTGCTAATGGCAACAGCAAAACCCTAAAGGGTTACCAACGGGTGTGGCAGTAAACTCCTTGGTCAGAGATGGAATGATAGACACAAGGAGAGTCTCCACAATCCTAATCCTCACTTGCAGTGCACAGGTTCAGCTTACTGCCACTAAACTGACCCCTGAACACCTTGCACAGTGAGAAAGGATTTAGGCAGGCAAGTCTGAGAATACAGCCGCAAACTTGCTAAGTTCACAGAGTAGCAAAAGAACCCCAGCAAGTTAAACGACTGACTCCAGTCTTACTGCTAGGTCTGGATTGGCAGAGTGTAGTACCAAACCCCAAGGCCTATTTGCAGTAAGCAACAACAAATACAAAGCTACACAGTACTGGCTAACTTTCAGGAACTGACTAACCAACAAAGATTCAGCAGCATCTGCTTGACCTGAGAAGAGGCCTTATATAGCAGGTGCTGTCCACGCCCTACTCAGACCTCACAGACTGTGAGCACAAAAACCAGCACCGGATCCCCTGCCGTGCACAGAGCCTGTAACCACTGCACAGCAAAAGACCCGAACCGGAGTATCAGCTGCGCTCAGGTTACTCCGCTAGCACTTGTCTCCCGGTTGCCATGACGACGTGGCAGCACAGGGCAGGAGACCCTAACAGTACCCCCCCTCTGACGAGGGGTCAAAGAACCCCTACCACCGGGTTTATCGTGGAACTGCGAGAAGAAAGAGCGTATCAGTCTGGGGGCATGAAGATCACAACTGCGCACCCACGACCGCTCCTCCGGGCCATACCCCTTCCAGTGCACCAAAAATGACAGCCGACCCCGAACCATCTTGGAGTCAAGAATCCTTTCAACAACAAACTCCCTCTGGCCACGTATCAGAAGAGGGGAAGGTCTTCCACTGGAAGAAGGATTACTAATCGCCCGTTTTAAAAGGGAACAATGAAATGTTTTATTGATACCCAAAGAACGGGGCAGATCTAACTGAAATGCCACCGGATTGATAACCCTGGTGATCTTATAAGGGCCGATGAACCGGGGGCCTAACTTATGAGATGGCTGTCTCAACTTCAAATTCTTGGTAGACAACCAGACAAAGTCTCCTAATTTGAAGCTGCAGGGTCTTTTCCGCTTATCAAAAACCCTTTTGGTCACTAATGACACAGACACAAGGGCTTTCTTCACTTTCCTCCAAATACCCCTAAGGACCGAAACAACAGAGGAACCACCAGGCGTGGAATCCAGGGGGTCAAAAGAATTGGCCTTAGGATGATGCCCATACACACAAAGGAAGGGAGAGATCCCTGTAGCAGAGTGAGCCGCGTTGTTATAGGCAAACTCCGCCATGGACAGATGAGCAACCCAGTCAGTCTGACACTTGGAGACATAACACCTGAGGAACTGCTCCAAGGACTGGTTCACCCTTTCAGTCTGCCCATTAGACTGCGGATGGTAGCCTGACGACAAGCTGACAGAAATCTGGAGATCGGAAGAAAATGCCCTCCAGAATTTGGCCACAAACTGGGATCCACGGTCAGAGACCACATCAAGTGGCAACCCGTGGAGACGCACAACATGCAGCATAAATAATTCAGACAGGCGTCTGGCCGATGGCAGCCCAACCAGTGGAACGAAGTGCGCCATCTTCGAAAACCTGTCAACGACAACCCAGATGGCTGTCATCCCCGAGGATTTGGGCAAGTCCACCACAAAATCCATTGAAATGTGGGTCCATGGCTTAGATGGAATAGAGAGTGGATGTAATGGGCCAACAGGAACCCCTCTAGGAGTCTTATTTCGGGCACAGATGTCACATGCCCGAACCCACTGATCCACATCCTTAGCCACCGAGGGCCACCACACCGCCCTAGATAGCAACTCCCGAGTTCTGGCAATACCCGGGTGACCTGCCGACTTCTTGGCATGGAATTCCAGGATCACTCGCTGTCTTAACCTAGGAGGCACAAACAAAAGACCTACCGGAAGGTCTGGAGGAGCCTGCTCCTGTGCTCTAAGGACTAATGACAAGAGGTCCTGGGTAATGCCCACTTTAATACATGATGGGGACACAATGGGCAACGGCTCCTCGGTGGTCTCCTGGATTGGAGCAAAACTCTGCGAGAGCGCATCAGCCTTGATGTTTTTTGACCCAGGGCGATGTTATCAAAAAATTAAAGCGAGCAAAAAACAAAGCCCATCGTGCCTGCCTGGCATTGAGACGCTTCACTGACTCTAAATATGCCAGATTCTTATGGTCGGTGAGAATTGAGACCACAAACTTAGCCCCCTCAAGCCAGTGTCTCCACTCCTCGAGTGCATCCTTAATAGCCAACAATTCCCGGTTACCCACGTCATAATTCATCTCGGCAGGCGAAAATTTACGGGAAAAGTAAGCACAGGGATGAAGGCGATTATCAGACACTCCCATCTGAGTGAGCACTTCCCCAATACCCATCTCAGAGGCATCCACCTCCACCACAAAAGGACGCTCTGGATCTGGGTGTCGCAGCACCTTGGCCGAGACAAATGCCCTTTTGAGACGGGCAAAAGCCGCTTTAGCCTCACAAGCCCAGTGAGCAACATCCGCCCCTTTCTTAGTGAGTGCGACCAAGGGCGCCACTATAGACGAAAATCCAGCGATAAATCGTCTATAAAAATTCGCAAAGCCCAGGAAACGCTGAAGCGCCTTCAAACTAGTGGGCTGCACCCAATCCAGAACTGCCTGTACCTTGGAACCCTCCATTTGGAAACCTTCTGGGGAGATAATATATCCTAGAAATGCGATTTGCTGAACTTCAAATTCGCACTTCTCCAGCTTCGCCCCAAGCCGGTGGTCTCTGAGTTTCTGGAGGACTAAGCGTACATGCTTCCGATGTTCCTCCAGGGAATGGGAGAAGATTAGGATGTCATCTAAGTATACAACTAAGAATCTATCCAAATATTCCCTGAGTACATCGTTCATGAAATCCTGGAAGACTGCCGTGGCATTACAGAGCCCAAAAGGCATCACCAAATATTCATAATGCCCTGAGTGGGTATTAAAGGCAGTCTTCCATTCATCCCCCTCTCTTATTCGGATTAGATTGTACGCCCCGCGTAGGTCAATCTTAGAAAAAATGGTGGCAGTACGAAGCTGGTCAAACAAGACCGAAATGAGAGGCAGTGGGTATGAGTTTTTATTCGTGATACGGTTCAATTCCCTGAAGTCAATGCAGGGTCGCAACGAACCGTCCTTTTTACCCACGAAGAAGAACCCCGACCCAACTGGAGACTGTGAAGGTCTGATAAATCCCTTAGCCAAGTTCTCCTGAATGTACTCTGCCATAGCCTGAGTCTCAGGACGTGACAGGGAGTACAACCTGCTCTTGGGAAGCTTAGCATTCGGCAACAAATCAATGGCACAGTCATAGGGGCGATGGGGAGGTAGTACCTCTGCAACTTTTTTGGAGAACACGTCCGCAAAATCTGCATAACACCCTGGCAATCCTGGCAAACTTAGCTGCGAGAGCCTGACTGGAAGGCTCAAGCAACTCCTGAAACAATCAGTACCCCAACTAAGAATCTCCCCAGAGACCCAGTCAAATTGAGGATTGTGGGCCCTTAACCAGGGTAACCCCAACACCAATGGGGCAAAAGTACAGACAGTCACATAAAAGGACAATTTTTCAGAGTGTGTGGCTCCAATAAACAAAGAAATCTGGCTAGTGCAAGAGGTAATTTTACCTTGGGACAATGGTTCCCCGTTTAACCCACAAATCTCAATTTCCAATGCCAAGGGTACTAAGGGAACAGAGTGTTTCAGGGCGAATTGGCGGTCCATAAAAACCCCGTCGGCCCCACTGTCCACAAAGGCCTCAGTCTTGACAGTTTGACCGAGGATCTTCAAGGTCACCGGAATGATAAAAGTCTTCTTGGGAAATTCTGACTTCTGGCCTGACAGGATATTTCCCATCACCCTCAGGCCCTGAAGTTTTCCGGCTTTTCTGGGCATGATACTACCACATGACCTTTATTCCCACAGTACAAACACAACCCCTGCTGTCTCCTCCGCGTCTTCTCATGCGAGGTGATAAAGCTGAATATTTATCGTATATAAAACACTTTAAGAGGTCTAAGAACACTGTACGCTATCTACGTAAGAAGTACCGTAAGGGTACGCAAGTTGTGTAGCGATCGCTCAACCGTAGTCGAGACGCTCAAGCGTCACGTTCGCTTACGGCCCAGTGATCACAGGCAGGGACGCTATTGGCTGCCGACTAACGTGATGATTCGCTATAGCGTAGCGTACGCTCGGGACCACGAGGAGATCACCAGCGGTGCAGACGCTTACAACGTTTAAACCTTTATATCTATACCTTTAACAGTGAGATACACAGTATACCTTAGTGTAGAGACAGAGTGTAAGTGCAACCTGGTGTAACCTGATTAACTACAAAGCTGCTTGAGCGTCACCGACGCTCAGGGAATACTTAACACTAAAAAGAATACACAGATACCTGGGCTTAGGGTCCGAAACCTATTATATGTATTATAACTATTATACTTGCAAAAGGAATCACAGTACAAATGATACACTACAATATAACATAAACCAACTAACCAGATAAACTACACAGGAAATACAATACAATACAATTAAAGGAAAATACGAGAGAAAGAGTAGAGAGAGAGAGAGAGAGAGAGAGAGATGGCTCACAGTAAGACAATATGATTACGGAGAAAACTTACGCACAAGGGGAACGATCGCATGCGCCTCGATATCCAGCTCCCGATTATCAGCAATGAGAACCGTTGAAGAGAGAGAGCTGGATACGGTCGGCCTGCCTATTTATGCCCCACACACAATACAATTCAATGGTCCCTACAATCTCATTGTTCATTGGACACAGGAATTCGGCTTCGCATTATAACAAAAGGTCATAGGTTGATTCATACAGGTGGGCTGTGACTATTTCCAACTGCTCAGGTGGGAGGGAAACTGGGTTTCCCGCCGCATGGGTAATAAAGTGCAAATAAAGTAAATGTTCATAAACTTCTTATGTCCATAACTATTCGCACGAGCGATTGATCTGCTTCAAACCAACACCGGAATATTTCTAATTAAATATTCTTCCGATGGATACTAAACACCACTGTATTACTCCTGTCTGACCCTTCGTATCATACAAAGAGGGATTCCTCTGTTCATAAACATTCTATATTAACCAAACTTTCAGAATCTATCAAAGGGACCATGATCTACTAGAGATGAGCGGGTTCGGTTTCTTTGAATCCGAACCCGCACGAACTTCACTTTTTTTTTCACGGGTCCGAGCGACTCGGATCTTCCCGCCTTGCTCGGTTAACCCGAGCGCGCCCGAACGTCATCATGACGCTGTCGGATTCTCGCGAGACTCGGATTCTATATAAGGAGCCGCGCGTCGCCGCCATTTTCACACGTGCATTGAGATTGATAGGGAGAGGACGTGGCTGGCGTCCTCTCCATTAGAATAGATTAGAAGAGAGAGAGAGAGAGAGAGAGATTGTGCAGACAGAGTTTACCACAGTGACCAGTGCAGTTGTTGTTAAGTTAACTTTTATTTAATATATCCGTTCTCTGCTATATCCGTTCTCTGCCTGAAAAAAACGATACACAGCAGTCACACAGTGTGACTCAGTCTGTGTGCACTCAGCTCAGCCCAGTGTGCTGCACATCAATGTATAAAAGCTTATAATAATTGTGGGGGAGACTGGGGAGCACTGCAGGTTGTTATAGCAGGAGCCAGGAGTACATAATATTATATTAATTTAAAATTAAACAGTGCACACTTTTGCTGCAGGAGTGCCACTGCCAGTGTGACTAGTGGTGACCAGTGCCTGACCACCAGTATAGTAGTATATTGTTGTATACTATCTCTTTATCAACCAGTCTATATTAGCAGCAGACACAGTACAGTGCGGTAGTTCACGGCTGTGGCTACCTCTGTGTCGGCAGTCGGCACTCGGCAGGCAGTCCGTCCATCCATAATTGTATAATTATATACCACCTAACCGTGGTATTTTTTTTTCTTTCTTTATACCGTCGTCATAGTCATACTAGTTGTTACGAGTATACTACTATCTCTTTATCAACCAGTGTACAGTGCGGTAGTTCACGGCTGTGGCTACCTCTGTGTCGGCAGTCGGCAGGCAGTCCGTCCATCCATAATTGTATTATTATAATATATACCACCTAACCGTGGTTTTTTTTTCATTCTTTATACCGTCATAGTGTCATACTAGTTGTTACGAGTATACTACTATCTCTTTATCAACCAGTGTACAGTGCGGTAGTTCACGGCTGTGGCTACCTCTGTGTCGGCAGTCGGCAGGCAGTCCGTCCATCCATAATTGTATTATAATATATACCACCTAACCGTGGTTTTTTTTTCATTCTTTATACCGTCATAGTGTCATACTAGTTGTTACGAGTATACTACTATCTCTTTATCAACCAGTGTACAGTGCGGTAGTTCACGGCTGTGGCTACCTCTGTGTCGGCAGTCGGCAGGCAGTCCGTCCATCCATAATTGTATTATAATATATACCACCTAACCGTGGTTTTTTTTTCATTCTTTATACCGTCATAGTCAGTCATACTAGTTGTTACGAGTATACTACTATCTCTTTATCAACCAGTGTACAGTGCGGTAGTTCACGGCTGTGGCTACCTCTGTGTCGGCACTCGGCAGGCAGTCCGTCCATCCATAATTGTATTATAATATATACCACCTAACCGTGGTTTTTTTTTCATTCTTTATACCGTCATAGTGTCATACTAGTTGTTACGAGTATACTACTATCTCTTTATCAACCAGTGTACAGTGCGGTAGTTCACGGCTGTGGCTACCTCTGTGTCGGCAGTCGGCAGGCAGTCCGTCCATCCATAATTGTATTATAATATATACCACCTAACCGTGGTTTTTTTTTCATTCTTTATACCGTCATAGTGTCATACTAGTTGTTACGAGTATACTACTATCTCTTTATCAACCAGTGTACAGTGCGGTAGTTCACGGCTGTGGCTACCTCTGTGTCGGCAGTCGGCAGGCAGTCCGTCCATCCATAATTGTATTATAATATATACCACCTAACCGTGGTTTTTTTTTCATTCTTTATACCGTCATAGTGTCATACTAGTTGTTACGAGTATACTACTATCTCTTTATCAACCAGTGTACAGTGCGGTAGTTCACGGCTGTGGCTACCTCTGTGTCGGCAGTCGGCAGGCAGTCCGTCCATCCATAATTGTATTATAATATATACCACCTAACCGTGGTTTTTTTTTCATTCTTTATACCGTCATAGTCAGTCATACTAGTTGTTACGAGTATACTACTATCTCTTTATCAACCAGTGTACAGTGCGGTAGTTCACGGCTGTGGCTACCTCTGTGTCGGAACTCGGCAGGCAGTCCGTCCATCCATAATTGTATTACAATATATACCACCTAACCGTGTTTTTTTTTTCATTCTTTATACCGTCATAGTCAGTCATACTAGTTGTTACGAGTATACTACTATCTCTTTATCAACCAGTGTACAGTGCGGTAGTTCACGGCTGTGGCTACCTCTGTGTCGGAACTCGGCAGGCAGTCCGTCCATCCATAATTGTATTACAATATATACCACCTAACCGTGGTTTTTTTTTCATTCTTTATACCGTCATAGTCAGTCATACTAGTTGTTACGAGTATACTACTATCTCTTTATCAACCAGTGTACAGTGCGGTAGTTCACGGCTGTGGCTACCTCTGTGTCGGAACTCGGCAGGCAGTCCGTCCATCCATAATTGTATTATTATAATATATACCACCTAACCGTGGTTTTTTTTTCATTCTTTATACCGTCATAGTGTCATACTAGTTGTTACGAGTATACTACTATCTCTTTATCAACCAGTGTACAGTGCGGTAGTTCACGGCTGTGGCTACCTCTGTGTCGGCAGTCGGCAGGCAGTCCGTCCATCCATAATTGTATTATAATATATACCACCTAACCGTGGTTTTTTTTTCATTCTTTATACCGTCATAGTCAGTCATACTAGTTGTTACGAGTATACTACTATCTCTTTATCAACCAGTGTACAGTGCGGTAGTTCACGGCTGTGGCTACCTCTGTGTCGGCACTCGGCAGGCAGTCCGTCCATCCATAATTGTATTACAATATATACCACCTAACCGTGGTTTTTTTTTCATTCTTTATACCGTCATAGTCAGTCATACTAGTTGTTACGAGTATACTACTATCTCTTTATCAACCAGTGTACAGTGCGGTAGTTCACGGCTGTGGCTACCTCTGTGTCGGCACTCGGCAGGCAGTCCGTCCATCCATAATTGTATTACAATATATACCACCTAACCGTGGTTTTTTTATACCACCTAACCGTGGCAGTCCGTCCATAATTGTATACTAGTATCCAATCCATCCATCTCCATTGTTTACCTGAGGTGCCTTTTAGTTCTGCCTATAAAATATGGAGAACAAAAAAGTTGAGGTTCCAAAATTAGGGAAAGATCAAGATCCACTTCCACCTCGTGCTGAAGCTGCTGCCACTAGTCATGGCCGAGACGATGAAATGCCAGCAACGTCGTCTGCCAAGGCCGATGCCCAATGTCATAGTACAGAGCATGTCAAATCCAAAACACCAAATATCAGAAAAAAAAGGACTCCAAAACCTAAAATAAAATTGTCGGAGGAGAAGCGTAAACTTGCCAATATGCCATTTACCACACGGAGTGGCAAGGAACGGCTGAGGCCCTGGCCTATGTTCATGGCTAGTGGTTCAGCTTCACATGAGGATGGAAGCACTCAGCCTCTCGCTAGAAAACTGAAAAGACTCAAGCTGGCAAAAGCACCGCAAAGAACTGTGCGTTCTTTGAAATCCCAAATCCACAAGGAGAGTCCAATTGTGTCGGTTGCGATGCCTGACCTTCCCAACACTGGACGTGAAGAGCATGCGCCTTCCACTATTTGCATGCCCCCTGCAAGTGCTGGAAGGAGCACCCGCAGTCCAGTTCCTGATAGTCAGATTGAAGATGTCAGTGTTGAAGTACACCAGGATGAGGAGGATATGGGTGTTGCTGGCGCTGGGGAGGAAATTGACCAGAAGGATTCTGATGGTGAGGTGGTTTGTTTAAGTCAGGCACCCGGGGAGACACCTGTTGTCCGTGGGAGGAATATGGCCGTTGACATGCCAGGTGAAAATACCAAAAAAATCAGCTCTTCGGTGTGGAGGTATTTCACCAGAAATGCGGACAACAGGTGTCAAGCCGTGTGTTCCCTTTGTCAAGCTGTAATAAGTAGGGGTAAGGACGTTAACCACCTCGGAACATCCTCCCTTATACGTCACCTGCAGCGCATTCATAATAAGTCAGTGACAAGTTCAAAAACTTTGGGTGACAGCGGAAGCAGTCCACTGACCAGTAAATCCCTTCCTCTTGTAACCAAGCTCACGCAAACCACCCCACCAACTCCCTCAGTGTCAATTTCCTCCTTCCCCAGGAATGCCAATAGTCCTGCAGGCCATGTCACTGGCAAGTCTGACGAGTCCTCTCCTGCCTGGGATTCCTCCGATGCATCCTTGCGTGTAACGCCTACTGCTGCTGGCGCTGCTGTTGTTGCCGCTGGGAGTCGATGGTCATCCCAGAGGGGAAGTCGTAAGCCCACTTGTACTACTTCCAGTAAGCAATTGACTGTTCAACAGTCCTTTGCGAGGAAGATGAAATATCACAGCAGTCATCCTACTGCAAAGCGGATAACTGAGTCCTTGACAACTATGTTGGCGTTAGACGTGCGTCCGGTATCCGCCGTTAGTTCACAGGGAACTAGACAATTTATTGAGGCAGTGTGCCCCCGTTACCAAATACCATCTAGGTTCCACTTCTCTAGGCAGGCGATACCGAGAATGTACACGGACGTCAGAAAAAGACTCACCAGTGTCCTAAAAAATGCAGTTGTACCCAATGTCCACTTAACCACGGACATGTGGACAAGTGGAGCAGGGCAGGGTCAGGACTATATGACTGTGACAGCCCACTGGGTAGATGTATGGACTCCCGCCGCAAGAACAGCAGCGGCGGCACCAGTAGCAGCATCTCGCAAACGCCAACTCTTTCCTAGGCAGGCTACGCTTTGTATCACCGCTTTCCAGAATACGCACACAGCTGAAAACCTCTTACGGCAACTGAGGAAGATCATCGCGGAATGGCTTACCCCAATTGGACTCTCCTGTGGATTTGTGGCATCGGACAACGCCAGCAATATTGTGTGTGCATTAAATATGGGCAAATTCCAGCACGTCCCATGTTTTGCACATACCTTGAATTTGGTGGTGCAGAATTTTTTAAAAAACGACAGGGGCGTGCAAGAGATGCTGTCGGTGGCCAGAAAAATTGCGGGACACTTTCGGCGTACAGGCACCACGTACAGAAGACTGGAGCACCACCAAAAACTACTGAACCTGCCCTGCCATCATCTGAAGCAAGAAGTGGTAACGAGGTGGAATTCAACCCTCTATATGCTTCAGAGGTTGGAGGAGCAGCAAAAGGCCATTCAAGCCTATACAATTGAGCACGATATAGGAGATGGAATGCACCTGTCTCAAGTGCAGTGGAGAATGATTTCAACGTTGTGCAAGGTTCTGATGCCCTTTGAACTTGCCACACGTGAAGTCAGTTCAGACACTGCCAGCCTGAGTCAGGTCATTCCCCTCATCAGGCTTTTGCAGAAGAAGCTGGAGGCATTGAAGAAGGAGCTAACACGGAGCGATTCCGCTAGGCATGTGGGACTTGTGGATGCAGCCCTTAATTCGCTTAACAAGGATTCACGGGTGGTCAATCTGTTGAAATCAGAGCACTACATTTTGGCCACCGTGCTCGATCCTAGATTTAAAGCCTACCTTGGATCTCTCTTTCCGGCAGACACAGGTCTGCTGGGGTTGAAAGACCTGCTGGTGACAAAATTGTCAAGTCAAGCGGAACGCGACCTGTCAACATCTCCTCCTTCACATTCTCCCGCAACTGGGGGTGCGAGGAAAAGGCTCAGAATTCCGAGCCCACCCGCTGGCGGTGATGCAGGGCAGTCTGGAGCGACTGCTGATGCTGACATCTGGTCCGGACTGAAGGACCTGACAACGATTACGGACATGTCGTCTACTGTCACTGCATATGATTCTCTCAACATTGATAGAATGGTGGAGGATTATATGAGTGACCGCATCCAAGTAGGCACGTCACACAGTCCGTACTTATACTGGCAGGAAAAAGAGGCAATTTGGAGGCCCTTGCACAAACTGGCTTTATTCTACCTAAGTTGCCCTCCCACAAGTGTGTACTCCGAAAGAGTGTTTAGTGCCGCCGCTCACCTTGTCAGCAATCGGCGTACGAGGTTACATCCAGAAAATGTGGAGAAGATGATGTTCATTAAAATGAATTATAATCAATTCCTCCGCGGAGACATTGACCAGCAGCAATTGCCTCCACAAAGTACACAGGGAGCTGAGATGGTGGATTCCAGTGGGGACGAATTGATAATCTGTGAGGAGGGGGATGTACACGGTGATATATCGGAGGGTGAAGATGAGGTGGACATCTTGCCTCTGTAGAGCCAGTTTGTGCAAGGAGAGATTAATTGCTTCTTTTTAGGGGGGGGTCCAAACCAACCCGTCATATCAGTCACAGTCGTGTGGCAAACCCTGTCACTGAAATGATGGGTTGGTTAAAGTGTGCATGTCCTGTTTTGTTTATACAACATAAGGGTGGGTGGGAGGGCCCAAGGATAATTCCATCTTGCACCTCTTTTTTCTTTTCTTTTTCTTTGCATCATGTGCTGATTGGGGAGGGTTTTTTGGAAGGGACATCCTGCGTGACACTGCAGTGCCACTCCTAGATGGGCCCGGTGTTTGTGTCGGCCACTAGGGTCGCTAATCTTACTCACACAGCTACCTCATTGCGCCTCTTTTTTTCTTTGCGTCATGTGCTGTTTGGGGAGGGTTTTTTGGAAGGGACATCCTGCGTGACACTGCAGTGCCACTCCTAGATGGGCCCGGTGTTTGTGTCGGCCACTAGGGTCGCTAATCTTACTCACACAGTCAGCTACCTCATTGCGCCTCTTTTTTCTTTGCGTCATGTGCTGTTTGGGGAGGGTTTTTTGGAAGGGCCATCCTGCGTGACACTGCAGTGCCACTCCTAGATGGGCCCGGTGTTTGTGTCGACCACTAGGGTCGCTAATCTTACTCACACAGCTACCTCATTGCGCCTCTTTTTTTCTTTGCGTCATGTGCTGTTTGGGGAGGGTTTTTTGGAAGGGCCATCCTGCGTGACACTGCAGTGCCACTCCTAGATGGGCCCGGTGTTTGTGTCGGCCACTAGGGTCGCTAATCTTACTCACACAGCTACCTCATTGCGCCTCTTTTTTTCTTTGCGTCATGTGCTGTTTGGGGAGGGTTTTTTGGAAGGGACATCCTGCGTGACACTGCAGTGCCACTCCTAGATGGGCCCGGTGTTTGTGTCGGCCACTAGGGTCGCTAATCTTACTCACACAGTCAGCTACCTCATTGCGCCTCTTTTTTCTTTGCGTCATGTGCTGTTTGGGGAGGGTTTTTTGGAAGGGCCATCCTGCGTGACACTGCAGTGCCACTCCTAGATGGGCCCGGTGTTTGTGTCGACCACTAGGGTCGCTAATCTTACTCACACAGCTACCTCATTGCGCCTCTTTTTTTCTTTGCGTCATGTGCTGTTTGGGGAGGGTTTTTTGGAAGGGCCATCCTGCGTGACACTGCAGTGCCACTCCTAGATGGGCCCGGTGTTTGTGTCGGCCACTAGGGTCGCTAATCTTACTCACACAGCTACCTCATTGCGCCTCTTTTTTTCTTTGCGTCATGTGCTGTTTGGGGAGGGTTTTTTGGAAGGGACATCCTGCGTGACACTGCAGTGCCACTCCTAGATGGGCCCGGTGTTTGTGTCGGCCACTAGGGTCGCTTATCTTACTCACACAGCGACCTCGGTGCAAATTTTAGGACTAAAAATAATATTGTGAGGTGTGAGGTATTCAGAATAGACTGAAAATGAGTGTAAATTATGGTTTTTGAGGTTAATAATACTTTGGGATCAAAATGACCCCCAAATTCTATGATTTAAGCTGTTTTTTAGTGTTTTTGGAAAAAAACACCCGAATCCAAAACACACCCGAATCCGACAAAAATAATTCGGTGAGGTTTTGCCAAAACGCGTTCGAACCCAAAACACGGCCGCGGAACCGAACCCAAAACCAAAACACAAAACCCGAAAAATTTCAGGCGCTCATCTCTATGATCTACAAAATACATTATTAGTGAAAATATGTAATGATTGAGTCGCACGCTACAATCGCATAAACTCTACCGTAAATACGCATACCATGCGCCTGCGGGTGCCCGCGACTGTGAGTATGCGCACGTACGGGAGAGCGTACGCATGCGCAGCGCGGACCAGTGTGAGGTGCAAATATGGCAGTGTGTATAGAGATATTTTTCTGACTTTGACAGTCCACCCTTTGGCAGTCAATAATAACTAAAACATTTCAAAAGGAGAAAAATATATGTCAGGGGTTAATTCATTTCCATGGTTGGGTAAGGGAGGAGAGAGGAGTAGGTGTGAAGAGGGTATGACCTAGTGAGATAGCAGAAGCATGTGTGTATGAATCCGTGTTTGGGGGGTCATGTATCATCGTGCCGTATGTGTTGTAAATCAAGCTTCGAGGTATTGCGAAGTATACATTTGAATTCCTTCTTATCCCGTGGTACGGGTCTGTGGATGGGCTGTCAAACTTTACCGAGCTCTTTTCGGATTTTGAACAAAATGGGGAGCACATTTTAGTTGATGATACATGAATGGGGGAATATGTGATTGCTGATATCTGTGCCTGTATTCCCTATACTATGTGTGTCATTACCTGAGGGTTGTAGAAATGAAGAAAAGACATAATTACGGTAAATGCGGTGGTATTCTATGTCAGGTTAATGTACATCTGTCGGTTGAAGTTTTGTTCGGTATCAGTTGAAAGTCGTCTTCTTTGCGCTGTTTTGCTCATTAGGCGTGAGCAATAAGCTTTGTCAATGCCATTAGATTTACAAAAAATGTTGGGCTAGCGTAAGTTTAAGAATTCTAGGGAAACTGGGGATCCATGGCAAAGTTCATCAAATGTCCATTTCTCAAGTGGTCAAAACTCCTTCTTTGGTCCATCCGTTGTCTGTATAGCGTCTCATCAACTTCCTCGTCCAAGGGGGTCTTGTTATCTTGGAGAAAAACCAGAAAAACAGGTGAAAGAAACGGACCGTAGAAATCGCATTTTCATCACATCATTGTTTCTATCATTGGGTCATAAATCAAATCCAGGTTAATTACAGTTTCCTCACTCCTCAAACTCATTACCTTAGTACGACGATTTCACCTCATTAAAGCCTGACCGCATCTAAATATCAAACCGATCGTTATGATAACACCTATGATACATAGGAGAAACTTCCCAACATCCATTATGACTCCTTGAGCCCAGTCTCCCAAACCGGAGAACCAATTTCGCGGGTTCAACCATGACACCCAACCAGTCAGCTCATTACCTACAGCAGCAAGAGTGAGATTGTGTTTTCGGCGAAATTCCCACTTCAATTGGAGAATATCGTCCATCTTTTGGTCTATGACCTCGACCGGATCCTCGGTGCTATTTGTGATATACGTGCAACACTTCACGCCGTACTGTGTTGCCAATGTAACACAATATCCGCCTGTCACTGCTGTGAGGTAATTAAGAACCATTCTATGCTGCACCAGTTCTGTTTTATAAGCTTGAAGTTCCCTTCCCGTATATCTAAACGTGTCATCATACATTTCAGTGATATTGTCTAACAAATTTGCGAGCGCCGATATGTATTTATAATTTAGCACTCCTCTAGCGGTGCGGGTGAAATCTAACGCGATTAAGAATTGAATCCCGGTGGATTCACTTATCAGATCAGAGGCCGGATGCTCTGTCTTCTCTATCAGGTGCCTTTTAACAACGTGCTCGTAGTGGGTGTGAGTATAAGGAGCTTGGGCACCACGATGTATGTCTTTCATTTTATCATGTGTTACAGTCATTACTTCAGGCAATACTTTTCCAATATAACACAATCCTTCAGAGTTTGGGGCAAGCCACTTGTACGCCTTTCTCCCGCATATGAAATATGCATCATCGGGGAGAACATATGGGACGGAGAAGGACATAACCATATTACACACCTTCCAGGTGAAATCTCCTAACCCTAATTCTTCCATCTGCTTAATACACGTATCAGGTTGTACGATATGTGCACAGTATCCTGGTGATACTTCTCCAACTCTCGTAATCCTATTTCCTAAGGTGTACCTATACCGGAAAGATTTTCCTCTACTGGCTATGTGGCGTACAAGCTCTGTATCTGTAGGCATTCTATCTGCTCTATGCGAAAAGGTCATGGTGTGGTTACTCCATGACACTTCCCAATTTCCCGGCTTTCGGGGATTGGAGATGTTGAAACATAATAGGGACCTATCCACATGGTATTGGTGGAGCTTCAAACTAGGAGGGCTGGAGATATTAAACCTCCGGTCCACCGGTCTCCCACCATTTAACTCAAGTACCTCCCCTATCGTTAAAGGAAATGGTACTAGCCCTGATTTGCTATGACCCTGAGGTACTTGAGAGCATACCCAACAATCTGTTTTGTTTAACACATTACCCACTAAGGAGTGATAGTCACTCAATGGATGCCGGTCCATATGGATATTAAAACTGGATTGGCATTTCTTAATGCACCCATCTTCAATGACATTGTTACAGAGCCTACAGATACAGTTTTCTTCAGCTAACAATCCGTCACAATTTCTTCTATGGTCAATGCTATCGGATCGTTTTCTGATACTCGCCTTTGCTTGTTGGTTAGGTTGATCTTGGAAAACTACGCCTCCATCTTTATCATCAGAACCCATTCCAGAACCTCTATCGACCTCCATGGTACTCTCGCCGGAACAGACTGCTCTGGTCAACATCATGGTCAACAGGAAAATCCGGATCACAGTCTCTTGGGGCAAGTCCATCTTATAGGAGGAAATGGAGAAGAATGAGAAGGAGGAAAAATAAATTTGAGGGAGAGGGGATGGGAAGTGGAGAAAAACAATAAAAGGGAGTGGGGAGTCGACAACAGTTCTCGGTCTTCAAGGCTCAGGTGCCGCCTCAGTCCTCCTGGAACAGACACTCCAGTGATACAACCTCTACCGTCTGTTCCTTATCACGGGACTTCTCTGGATCAGCAACCTTCTTGCAGTGGGATGAATGGACCCAAGTCTCTCTCTCAGCAACCTTCAATGCCGTAGTGCTAGTCAATAAGACCTGGTATGGTCCTTCCCATCTGTCAATAAGGCAACCTGAGCGTAGAAAATTCCGTATCATTACATAATCCCCAGGTTCAATGTCATGACAATTACTATCAGGTAGATCAGGAATCACCAACTTCAGATTATCATTTTGATTCCTTAACTGTTTACTCATGTTAATCAAGTACTTTACTGTTACTTCATTGTTACATTTCAAATCATCCTGAGGGTTAATCATGACATGCGGTTGTCGACCAAACAAGATTTCAAAGGGAGACAGATTAAGAGGGGACCTGGGAGTGGTTCTGACACTGTACAATACAATGGGCAAAGCTTCTGGCCATGTCAATCCTGTCTCTGCCATCACTTTACTCAATTTATTTTTAATAGTGCTGTTCACTCTTTCGACCTTCGCACTCGCCTGTGGACGGTACGGAGTGTGCAGCTTGCTATCAATTCCCATCAACTTACACATTCCTTGAAAGACATCACCTGTAAAATGGGTACCCCTATCACTTTCGACTATTCTAGGGATACCATATCTACATACAAATTCCTGCACAATTTTCTTAGCAGTAAACATAGCGGTATTTGTAGCCGCAGGAAATGCTTCGACCCAATTTGAGAAAACATCTATACAAACAAGTACATATTTCAAATTCCGACAAGGGGGCAATTGTATAAAGTCAATTTGTATTACCTGGAAAGGGCCGCCGGCAGGTGGGATATGGGATGGTTCTGTAGGTATTGCCTTTCCAATATTCTTTCTCAAACAGGTAAGGCATGACATTGCTCTTTTACTCGCATGAGAGGAGAATCCTGGGGCGCACCAATAGGCTCTTACCAATTTGCACATCCCTTCCTTGCCTAGATGAGTCAGCCCGTGAGCTGCTTCAGCCAGACATGGAAGATATGCTCTGGGGGCCACTGGTTTACCATGTCCATCCGTCCAGAGTCCTGAAGACTCCTGGCCACATCCCTTTGCCTTCCAGACTGCCTTTTCCTGTGTGGAACACAAATTTTGCTTTTCACACAACTTCTGTGTGTTAATGGTATTAAATACCATTAATTGTGTGGTGTCTGTCTGTATGGGGGTAGCAGCTGCTAACTTAGCAGCTTCGTCTGCTCGGCTGTTACCAAGTGATACCGGGTCTTGGCTATATGTGTGTGCTTTACATTTGATAACAGCCACTCTGTCGGGTTCCTGTATCGCTGTTAGAAGCCTTTTTATGTGAGCTGCATGCGCTACCGGTGTACCAGCTGCCGTCATGAAATTTCTGAGGCGCCATAGGGCTCCGAAATCATGGACTACCCCGAATGCGTATCTAGAATCGGTGTAGATATTGGCTGACTTACCCTTAGCCAATTCACATGCTCTGGTTAGGGCGACCAGTTCAGCAACCTGGGCTGAGTGAGGTGGGCCTAGCGGTTCCGCTTCTATGGTGTCTTGGTCATCTACGACTGCGTATCCAGTACACAAGTCTCCCGAGTCTGACTGTCTATGGCAACTACCGTCCGTGTAGAACGTGAGTTCTGCATCTTCCAGTGGGTTGTCACTGATGTCAGGCCTTGCGGTAAAATTTTGGGTCAAATATTCCATACAATCATGTGTATCTTCCTTTGTGTTAAATCCTCCTTCCCCATCACTCTCACCTTCCACCCTTTGTGCCTGACCAGGCACACCTGGGAGATACGTTGCAGGATTTAATGCACTGCATCTCCTTATGGTGATGTTTACGGGGGCCATTAGTGCCAATTCCCATCTTGTAAATCTCGCTGATGAGACGTGTCTGGTTTGGGCAGAATTCAATAAGGCTGATACTGCATGTGGCGTATGGATTGTGAGGTTGTGGCCTAGCACGACATCTTCGCTTTTTGTCACTAGCAATGCTATCGCAGCAACACTTCGCAAGCATGTGGGGAGGGATCGCGCTACCGTGTCTAGCTGAGCGCTGTAGTATGCAACTGGCCTGCTGGCATCACCGTGTTTTTGGGTTAGTACACCTGCCGCGCAACCAGCACTTTCTGTTCCGTATAGTTCAAAGGGTTTCCCATAGTCTGGCATACCTAGTGCTGGTGCCTGCGTTAGGCACTGTTTGAGTCTCTCAAATGCTGTTTCGGACTCGTCTGTATGCGAAATCCTATCAGGTTTGTTTGAGGAGACCATTTCCTGCAAAGGTAACGCCAAAATGGAAAACCCTGGGATCCAATTACGGCAATACCCACACATTCCTAAAAACGTTCTGATCTGTTGCTGGGTTTGTGGCAGAGTCATGTCTCTAATTGCTTGGATTCTATCAGCGGTCAGGTGTCTCAGTCCTTGTGTTAGACAGTGTCCCAAATATTTTACCTTAGTTTGGCATAATTGTAACTTGTCTTTGGACACCTTGTGTCCTGTGTCTGAAAGATGAAACAGGAGCTGTTTCGTATCCTTCAGAGATGCTTCCAGTGAATCTGAACACAGTAATAAATCGTCCACATACTGTATCAATACTGATCCACTGTCTGGTTGGAAAGACTGTAAACAATCATGCAAAGCCTGAGAAAATATACTTGGACTATCTATGAAACCTTGGGGTAATCGAGTCCACGTGTATTGGACTCCTCTGTATGTGAATGCAAACAAATATTGGCTGTCAGGGTGCAGAGGTACCGAAAAGAAAGCGGAGCAGAGGTCAATAACAGTGAAAAATTTGGCAGTGGGAGGGATTTGCATTAGGATGACAGCTGGATTTGGCACTACGGGGAACTGACTCTCAACTATTTTGTTAATCCCCCTTAGATCCTGCACTAGCCTGTAACCCCTCCCCCCACTCTTTTTAACAGGGAAGATGGGACTATTGGCAGTGCTGGACGTTCTTACCAGAATGCCCTGTTGTAGCAAGCGCTCTATTACTGGGTAAACTCCTAACTCCACCTCTGGCTTCAGAGGGCACTGTGGGATTTTTGGAGCTATCCTACCATCTTTTACTTGTACAACTACTGGAGCTACGTTTGCCATTAATCCAGTGTCTTGTCCGTCTTTTGTCCAAAGTGACTCTGGTATCTGAGATGTCATCTCTTCTATTTGGGATGGATTCCTATTTGTCATAATGGTATGTGACATTAATTTTGATGGGGAATCAACTTCTCTCCTGATATGTATGGTGGCGGCGGGGCCGTGGCAATCAGTTTTCTGTTAGAGCCAGATCCCGCCGCCTGAGCCAAACCTCTCTGTATCTCACCTTCCTGTTGCCACAACTGTAAATAATCATAATGCTGGATTCGTCTCTTTGTTGATTTTATGAGACATATCCTCCTCCTTAAATTTTGTAACACTTCTGAGCTGAAGCTCCCTATTCTTGGGAATTTCTCCCCGTCATGTACAGTCATTCTCTCCCATTCATCACATAAAGTTTCTGTGTGACTTCCATATTTCTCACACATTATATACCTGGCCGACCCAATTGGTCGGACCACTGAATCAACCCGAACCGAGGTTGATCGTCCCCTACCTGAACAAGTGGCCCCCATAGTTCGAAAGTGTTGCTTTATTTAGCCAACCCTTTACGCAAAACCAAATGCCAACAATAGGCTGACGGTGGCGGTTTACCGAGTACCCCACTCACTCGCCCACGCCGACCAATACGACCTGATCACACCGATATGGTGCTGGCGTACTCGACCTAGGGCCCCTGCGACCTGAACCTCTATTTACTGGAACCTGCGAGGGTTATCCGAAGAACACTTACTCTTTCCAGTAACTATTGGTTGCTGGATAGTTCCTGAGTGAGCAGCGAACTTCCCTTAAAAAAAAAAAATTACACAAATCACGTTAGAGTGTACAGATAGCGTTTGTGACCCCTTTACTCTAATGGTATTAGGTCAGATTACTAACTACTGCACACACTTACGTGCGGTCCAGTCGTTCAGTACACAAACAACTAAGCTTATGTACGGAAAGACCAATGGAATCGAAACTTACGACTGCGAATTCCTTCAGCCAGAGCTTATATGGCCTATATGGGTGTTGCACCAACCCTTTTCGGTGTTGTGCCTGTGAACTGTATAGCGGACTTCCTTGTCAGCTGTACCTGGACCTCCTGGTCTGTTATGACCTCCTGGTCTTGTTACAGTACGACCTCCTGGTCTGCTATACTCTAATGCTCAAAATTGTATATTTAACCAGAGATGCCTCCCTAGCCACCGTGCACGTCACTTACACGCATGTACCTCACGAGTACTCGACTTTTCTTGTGGTTCAACCTTTAAAAATTGTAAAAACACTCACTCATCACATGTACACTTTTGTTTCTATTTCTATTTCTGCGCAGAAATTTTTCTTCAGATCAGGTGTGTTACCAATTAGGAGCAGGATCTGTTAATTAAATTTCGGACACCCAAAAATAGACTTGCGTTATTTCTCGCCTCGCGTTATTTATCGCTTTGCGTTATTTATCGCTTTGCGTTAAAAATCAACTTATCGTGACTTGAGCTACGTGGGCGTAACCGGACGCTCCGTTGCGTAACGTACGCTGCGTGCGTCGGCCTTTGGGTTGCGTACGCAAGTCTTTGTTAGAGACACGTATACGCAAAGCAAAGATCCACCGTAACACAATTTATACTTTTATCAATGTAGATGATCCTTGATCATCTACCACACAAACACACTGACTTCGCCTTATCTCCCAGGCAAAACTGTGTGTTTGTCTATCTTTTAACTATATTATCTTTACTCTTAAACTATGAAATAACGGCAAATCCCTTTTAGCACTTCTATCAACTATAAAAACTGGCAGACAGGAGAGTGATATACGAAAATGAAAAAGAAAAAGAAATGCAGATATATATATATGTGTGCGTGCGTGTGTACGCAAGACAGGAAAAATAAACAGTTTTAAAAGGCACTAGCGTTTTGTTCTTACCTCCGGTTCCCGGATTCCTTCAGCACTCTTTACCTAAGTGAAGCAGACGCTTATCCTGTCAGCACTACGAGGGATACAACCTCCCGCCCTTTGCTGAGGGATAATGTCTGCTGATCTACCTAGTGCAGATATGTGAAGGACGGGCGAGCCGCCAATTGATAAAGCTGAATATTTATCGTATATAAAACACTTTAAGAGGTCTAAGAACACTGTACGCTATCTACGTAAGAAGTACCGTAAGGGTACACAAGTTGTGTAGCGATCGCTCAACCGTAGTCGAGACGCTCAAGCGTCACGTTCGCTTACGGCCCAGTGATCACAGGCAGGGACGCTATTGGCTGCCGACTAACGTGATGATTCGCTATAGCGTAGCGTACGCTCGGGACCACGAGGAGATCACCAGCGGTGCAGACGCTTACAACGTTTAAACCTTTATATCTATACCTTTAACAGTGAGATACACAGTATACCTTAGTGTAGAGACAGAGTGTAAGTGCAACCTGGTGTAACCTGATTAACTACAAAGCTGCTTGAGCGTCACCGACGCTCAGGGAATACTTAACACTAAAAAGAATACACAGATACCTGGGCTTAGGGTCCGAAACCTATTATATGTATTATAACTATTATACTTGCAAAAGGAATCACAGTACAAATGATACACTACAATATAACATAAACCAACTAACCAGATAAACTACACAGGAAATACAATACAATACAATTAAAGGAAAATACGAGAGAAAGAGTAGAGAGAGAGAGAGAGAGAGAGATGGCTCACAGTAAGACAATATGATTACGGAGAAAACTTACGCACAAGGGGAACGATCGCATGCGCCTCGATATCCAGCTCCCGATTATCAGCAATGAGAACCGTTGAAGAGAGAGAGCTGGATACGGTCGGCCTGCCTATTTATGCCCCACACACAATACAATTCAATGGTCCCTACAATCTCATTGTTCATTGGACACAGGAATTCGGCTTCGCATTATAACAAAAGGTCATAGGTTGATTCATACAGGTGGGCTGTGACTATTTCCAACTGCTCAGGTGGGAGGGAAACTGGGTTTCCCGCCGCATGGGTAATAAAGTGCAAATAAAGTAAATGTTCATAAACTTCTTATGTCCATAACTATTCGCACGAGCGATTGATCTGCTTCAAACCAACACCGGAATATTTCTAATTAAATATTCTTCCGATGGATACTAAACACCACTGTATTACTCCTGTCTGACCCTTCGTATCATACAAAGAGGGATTCCTCTGTTCATAAACATTCTATATTAACCAAACTTTCAGAATCTATCAAAGGGACCATGATCTACAAAATACATTATTAGTGAAAATATGTAATGATTGAGTCGCACGCTACAATCGCATAAACTCTACCGTAAATACGCATACCATGCGCCTGCGGGTGCCCGCGACTGTGAGTATGCGCACGTACGGGAGAGCGTACGCATGCGCAGCGCGGACCAGTGTGAGGTGCAAATATGGCAGTGTGTATAGAGATATTTTTCTGACTTTGACAGAGGAGAGGCGGGTAGCCCCAATCTGCATAGGCTCCTCGGAAAATTCCTCAGAGTCTGAGGTTCCCTTTGGAAAGAAGGAAACCTCGGTCTCCCTTTCAAGCCTACGCTCTCTCAGCCGTCTATCCACCCGGATGGATAACTGCATGAGCTGATCCAAGCTATCAGGCAAGGGATATTGTACCAGTTGGTCTTTTATCTGGTTAGAAAGACCTCTTCGGTACTGGTGTCTCAGGGCTGGGTCATTCCACTGGGTATCATGGGCCAACCTCCGAAACTCCGTACAGTAAACCTCAACTGGCCTTCGCCCTTGCTTAAGGATCGAAATCTGAGCCTCGGCTGAGGCCGTCTTGTCAGGGTCATCATACAACATGCCCAGTGCCGTAAAAAAAGCATCAACACTTTTAAGCGACGGACAGTCAGGCTGCAACCCATATGCCCAGACCTGTGGGTCTCCTTGTAGCAAGGAAATCACTATGCCCACCCGCTGAATCTCCGACCCAGAAGACTGAGGCCTAAGCCGGTAGTATAGCTTGCAGCTCTCCTTGAAACAAAAGAACTGCGAGCGATCTCCAGAAAAACGATCCGGGAGATTTACTTTCGGCTCCTTAACCCCTGAAGGTGCTGCTGCTGCGGGAGCTCCGCCAGCGGCCAGGGAGGTGTGCATTTTAATAGATAAATCATTAAATTGTCGAGTCAGGACCTGCACCTGATCGACCACCTGTTGCAACGTATTTTGAGGGGTATGCTCCATATTCCCACAAAATTTCAACAGGAGTATTGGGCTGCTGAATATGTTATGCACACCAGTGCCTGCAGGAATGTACTGGTGTCTGAACTGTTATGCACACCAGTGCCTGCAGTAATGTACTGGTGTCTGAACTGTTATGCACACCAGTGCCTGCAGGAATGTACTGGTGTCTGAACGGATAGGGATGCAAAACAAATGAACTCACAGACAGACTGGGGAATATGACATTACGTACACAGAAGGTGATAGGGTAACAAAATAAACACAAAGTGAACAGAGAAGCCCAGAGGCTAAGAAACTGGGTGTCTCCCTAGTATTAGGAATGCTCAGATGGAAAAAGCAAGATGTTGTGTTTTAATACGTAGAGAACCCGAAATGCTGTTGCTAAGGGCAACAGCAAAACCCTAAAGGGTTACCAACGGGTGTGGCAGTAAACTCCTTGGTCAGAGATGGAATGATAGACACAAGGAGAGTCTCCACAATCCTAATCCTCACTTGCAGTGCACAGGTTCAGCTTACTGCCACTAAACTGACCCCTGAACACCTTGCACAGTGAGAAAGGATTTAGGCAGGCAAGTCTGAGAATACAGCCGCAAACTTGCTAAGTTCACAGAGTAGCAAAAGAACCCCAGCAAGTTAAACGACTGACTCCAGTCTTACTGCTAGGTCTGGATTGGCAGAGTGTAGTACCAAACCCCAAGGCCTATTTGCAGTAAGCAACAACAAATACAAAGCTACACAGTACTGGCTAACTTTCAGGAACTGACTAACCAACAAAGAATCAGCAGCATCTGCTTAACCTGAGAAGAGGCCTTATATAGCAGGTGCTGTCCACGCCCCACTCAGACCTCACAGACTGTGAGCACAAAAACCAGCACCGGATCCCCTGCCGTGCACAGAGCCTGTAACCACTGCACAGCAAAAGACCCGAACCGGAGTATCAGCTGCGCTCAGGTTACTCCGCTAGCACTTGTCTCCCGGTTGCCATGACGACGTGGCAGCACAGGGCAGGAGACCCTAACAGGTTTTCAGTGTATCCACCGACCAAGAAAAGGTTACGTAGGATACTTTCTGTCCACCCTTTTGCTGGTAGATTAAGTCTGCTGTGACCTGTTAGGCTGTGAGTATGTGGAATCCCTGACGGAGCCCCCAATTGAGAATGCTGATTTATATACAGGAATGAAAAGCTATACCTTAAACACACTTTAAATACACTTTACCATGGAGCCACTGCGGCCGCTATACTTAATACACACTCTACGTACTCTTTACACTATTAGCGTAAAGAGTCCCGTACTGTGTACGGACTTTGCGCACAAACGCCGCGCTGACGGTACAAAGTACACACAGCGCGTACACACCCAGAGATACACCGCAAACCCTTAACAGCTATGCAATGCGATAATAATACACTTTAAACCTTAGCAGGGAAAGGAAGAATCGACACCAGATTGTAATTAAACTGCTGGGTTCCGACACCACAGCATATTATTACTGAAAGGGGGTCACAATATATACAATACAATACAATACAATAATGCCTACAGTCAATGTTACATACTTGTTTGGATTTTGCCGCGCTACCCAGTCTGGTCCTCCGTCATCTAGATAGATAACTTTGTGAGTCTTGTGTCTGACCAGGCCTGCAGCAGGCTCTCTTTATACAATTCTTCCAAAACCTAACACAATGGATACTGTAATCTCTTTGTCCATTGGACACAGGGATTGTCATTTACAGTACAGTAGAGGTCATAGGTCGGTTTGAATAGGTGGGCGATGTCTGTTCCAACTGCTCTTGTGGGTGGTCTCCTCTGGATTCCCGCCGCATACATAATGTACAGTAAATACTGTTTATATCTATATTCTGCTCCTGCACATAACTATCCGCAGGAACATGCAATCTGCTGCAGACCAACACTGGAATGTTACCCTTAAAATACTCTACAGCTGGATACCAAACACCACCTTATAACCTTAGTCTGTCCCCTCCTATCCTGTAAAGGTCAATCCCTTTGTTCTGAAACCATTTAAACTGTTGTAACTTACTGATGTGGTGCAGGGAGACTATGTGTACATTGTGCACTATTTGGATTTAAATATGTAATGTGTTTTAATAGCTTTCCCTGCGTTCACATACTATACCGTAAATACCCATACCACGCGCTAATGCACAGGACCGCGGGAGCGAACATACGCAAATTGCGGATATGTGAACGCACGGCAGAATAAGTACGCGCATGGAGGCCATCTGTGTGTAGTTTGTACTTGATGTGTGTACTGCAATATTTTTTGACTTTGACAGACATCAGTGACAAACGCAGGATTTCTAGAGGGGGGTTTCCAAATGAACACTGGAGCAAGCGCAGGGGAGCTGTAGAAGAACCTAGTAACGACACTGGACATTAATATAATCATTGGTCTTTTTATACACTGGATACTGTATGGAATGCAATACTAATATTTAACACTATAGATGGTCTATAGCAGTGGTAGCCAACCCTGGTCCTCGAGAGCTACCAACAGTTCATGTTTTCCAGCTCACCTAGCAGGTGCACAGGTGTAGTCATTACTAACTGACACATTGTAAAAGATCCACGGTTGGAGTTAATTACTTCACTTGTGATTCTGTGAGGAGACCTGGAAAACGTGAACTGTTGGTAGCTCTCGAGGACCAGGGTTGGCTAATGGCTACCCCTGCTCTATAGTATAGGCTGTATCAAACATATTTAAATAATATAAATGAGAAAAGTGGTCAGGAAAAGGCTACACATACCATAACAAATAAATAAATACATAAATAAATACACATAATAAAACTAGAACTGCACTTTTTAAGCCCACATTCTCCCACCTCATGATAAGGCTCCTGTCTCTTATACCTAGGTGCTACTCTCTGGTCCTATGATTGAGAACTCAGAGCCACACACACAGCAAACTTAGTAGAAGAAACTGCTACCATTGTGCATGTGCAGCAGCTCTGCTATGTACCTTAAACTGCATAATGTGGCGGCAGCTCTAGCAATCATATTTTCTCTGACGTCCTAGTGGATGCTGGGAACTCCGTAAGGACCATGGGAGAATAGACGGGCTCCGCAGGAGACTGGGCACTCTAAAAGAAAGATTAGGTACTATCTGGTGTGCACTGGCTCCTCCCACTATGACCCTCCTCCAGACCTCAGTTGGATTTCTGTGCCCGGCCGAGCTGGATGCACACTAGGGGCTCTCCTGAGCTCCTAGAAAGAAAGTTTATTTTAGGTTTTTTATTTTACAGTGAGACCTGCTGGCAACAGGCTCACTGCATCGAGGGACTAAGGGGAGATGAAGCGAACCTACCTGCTTGCAGCTAGCTTGGGCTTCTTAGGCTACTGGACACCATTAGCTCCAGAGGGATCGACCGCATGGAACTGGCCTTGATGTTCGTTCCCGGAGCCGCGCCGCCGTCCCCCTTACAGAGCCAGAAGCAAGAAGAGGTCCGGAAAATCGGCGGCAGAAGACATCAGTCTTCACCAAGGTAGCGCACAGCACTGCAGCTGTGCGCCATTGCTCCTCATGCACACTTCACACTCCGGTCACTGAGGGTGCAGGGCGCTGGGGGGGGGGGGGGGGGGCGCCCTGAGCAGCAATAAAAACACCTTGGCTGGCAAATATATCACAATATATAGCCCCAGAGGCTATATATGTGATAAATACCCCTGCCAGAATCCATAAAAAAGCGGGAGAAAAGTCAGCGAAAAAGGGGCGGAGCTATCTCCCTCAGCACACTGGCGCCATTTTCTCTTCACAGTGCAGCTGGAAGACAGCTCCCCAGGCTCTCCCCTGTAGTTTGCAGGCTCAAAGGGTTAAAAAGAGAGGGAGGGCACTAAATTTAGGCGCAATATTGTATATACAAGCAGCTATTGGGAAAAATTCACTCAATATAGTGTTAATCCCTAAATTATATAGCGCTCTGGTGTGTGCTGGCATACTCTCTCTCTGTCTCCCCAAAGGGCTGTGTGGGGTCCTGTCCTCAGTCAGAGCATTCCCTGTGTGAGTGCGGTGTGTCGGTACGGCTGTGTCGACACGTTTGATGAGGAGGCTTATGTGGTGGCAGAGCAGATGCCGATAAATGTGATGTCGCCCCCTGTGGGGCCGACACCAGAGTGGATGGATAGGTGGAAGGTATAAACCAACAGTGTCAACTCCTTACATAAAAGGCTGGATGACGTAACAGCTGTGGGACAGCCGGCTTCTCAGCCCGCGCCTGCCCAGGCGTCTCAAAGGCCATCAGGGGCTCAAAAACGCCCGCTCCCTCAGATGGCAGACACAGATGTCGACACGGAGTCTGACTCCAGTGTCGACGAGGTTGAGACATATACACAATCCACTAGGAACATCCGTTACATAATCCCGGCAATAAAAAATGTGTTACACATTTCTGACATTAACCCAAGTACCACTAAAAAAAAAAAAAAGTGTTTTATGTTTGGGGAGAAAAAGCAGGCAGTGTTTTGTTCCCCCATCAAATGAGTGAATGAAGTGTGAAAAAGCGTGGGTTCCCCCGATAAGAAACTGGCAATTTCTAAAAAGTTACTGATGGCGTACCCTTTCCCGCCAATAAGTTACGCTGATAGATATCCCCTAGGGTGGACAAGGCGCTCACACGTTTGTCAAAAAAGGTGGCACTGCCGTCTTAGGATACGGCCACTTCGAAGGTACCTGCTGATAAAAAGCAGGAGGCTATACTGAAGTCTGTATTTACACACTCAGGTACTAGACTGAGACCTGCAGATAGTGCTGCTGCAGCGTGGTCTGTGACCCTGTTAAACAGGGATACTATTTTGCGAACATAAGAGCATATTAAAGACGTCATCTTATATATGAGGGATGCACAGAGGGATATTTTGCCAGCTGGCATCCAGAATTAATACAATGTCCATTCTGTCAGGAGGGTATTAGAGACCCGACACTGGACAGGTGATGCTGACTTTAAAAGGCACATAGAGCCTTATAAGGGTGAGGAATTGTTTGGGGATGGTCTCTGGGACCTCGTATCCACAGCAACAGCTGGGAAGAAAATTTTTTACCTCAGGTTTCCTCACAGCCTAAGAAAGCACTGTATTATCAGGTACAGTCCTTTCGGCTTCAGAAAAGCAAGCGGGTCAAAGGCGCTTCCTTTCTGCACAGAGACGAGGGAAGAGGGAAAAAGCTGCACCAGTCAGCCAGTTCCCAGAATCAAAATTCTTCCCCCGCTTCCTCTGAGTCCACCGCATGACACGGGGGCTCCACAGGCGTAGCCAGGTACGGTGGGGGGCCGCCTAAAAAATTTCAGCGATCAGTGGGCTCGCTCACAGGTGGATCCCTGGATCCTTCAAGTAGTATCTCAGGGGTACAAGCTGGAATTCGAGGCGTCTCCCCCCTGCCGTTTCCTCAAATCTGCCTTGCCGACAACTCCCTCAGGCAGGGAGGCTGTGCTAGAGGCAATTCACAAGCTGTATTCCCAGCAGGTGATAGTCAAGGTGCCCCTACTTCAACAAGACGGGGTTACTATTCCACACTGTTTGTGGTACCGAAACCGGACGGTTCGGTGAGACCCATTTTAAAATTGAAATCCTTGAACACATACATAAAAAAATTCAAGTTCAAGATGGAATCGCTCAGGGCGGTTATTGCAAGCCTGGAGGAGGGGGATTACATGGTATCCCTGGACATCAAGGATGCTTACCTACATGTCCCCATTTACCATCCTCACCAGGAGTACCTCAGATTTGTGGTACAGGATTGCCATTACCAATTCCAAACACTGCCGTTTGGACTGTCCACGGCACCGAGGGTCTTTACCAAGGTAATGGCAGAAATGATGATACTCCTTCGAAAAAAGGGAGTTTTAATTGTCCCGTACTTGGACGATCTCCTTATAAAGGCGAGGTCCAAGGAGCAGTTGTTGGTCGGAGTAGCACTATCTCGGGAAGTGCTACAACAGCACGGATGGATTCTATACATTCCAAAGTCACAGCTGGTTCCTACCACACGCCTACTGTTCCTGGGGATGGTTCTGGACACAGAACAGAAAAAAGTGTTTCTCCCGCAGGAGAAAGCCAAGGAGCTGTCATCTCTAGTCAGAGACCTCTTGAAACCAAAACAGGTATCGGTGCATCACTGCACACGAGTCCTGGGAAAAATGGTAGCTTCTTACGAAGCAAAATTCCATTCGGCAGGTTCCATGCAAGAACCTTTCAGTGGGACCTCTTGGACAAGTGGTCGGGATCGCATCTTCAGATGCATCGGCTGATAACCCTGTCTCCAAGGACCAGGGTATCTCTACTGTGGTGGCTGCAGAGTGCTCATCTTCAAGAGGGACGCATATTCGGCATACAGGACTGGGTCCTGGTAACCACGGATGCCAGCCTTCGAGGCTGGGGGGCAGTCACACAGGGAAGAAATTTCCAAGGACTTTGGTCAAGTCAGGAGTCGTCCCTACACATAAATATTCTGGAACTGAGGGCCATTTACAAGGCCCTAAGTCTGGCAAGGCCTCTGCTTCAAAACCAGCCGGTACTGATCCAATCAGACAACATCACGGCAGTCGCCCATGTAAACCGACAGGGTGGCACAAGAAGCAGGATGGCGATGGCAGAAGCCACAAGGATTCTCCGATGGGCGGAAAATCACGTCTTAGCACTGTCAGCAGTGTTCATTCCGGGAGTGGACAACTGGGAAGCAGACTTCCTCAGCAGACATGACCTACACCCGGGAGAGTGGGGACTTCATCCAGAAGTCTTCCAACTGTTGGTAAACCGTTGGGAAAGGCCACAGGTGGACATGATGGCGTCCCGCCTAAACAAAAAACTAGATATTGCGCCAGGTCAAGGGTGTCACGATCCGGGTATCTGGACGCCATTACTTACCCTTCAGATGCCTCCTAAGGCGGGCTCAGCGTTCCAGGACCAGATTCCGCTGTTCCTGAGTTTCCACATGCAGAGTGTCAGAGTGGTGTTTTCATCAGCCGCGGCCTCCGCTGTGCCCGCGTGGTTAAATGTGCATCTATCAGCCTGGCGTCTCCTGTCTCCGGTGGCCGGCGCCGCCATTACTGTTTCCCAGACCACATGGATTACAAACCAAACTTCCCTCCAAGTGTCTGCATGGGCGCAGCCATCTTGGATTCTGTCATCTGATCATTTCCACCAATCTGCTGTTTGTATTGTTGATTTGCATAATTGCCTAGCCAACCCCTTCCTTGCTGCAGGTATAAGTAAGCTGTGCCTGAGCAAGGAAGACGTCAGTGCTTTGGTTGTCAAACCTAGTTCCTGTTTGTCTCTCTTCTATGATTGTCTTCCAGGTTCCAGCTCCTGTCTCAAGACTTCCACCATAGAGACCCGCACCAGCATTCCACCTGCGGTGTAGCCTGACTCTCCAATCCATTGTGGATTCATCTGTTTCCAGCTACAACACTACCTGCTTCCAGCCTCAGCTTCCAGCAGAATACAGCTTCCCTTAAAGGGCCGGTGTCCTTTCTACACTTTACCACTCTCCACCGGAATTATTATTTCTCCGCTCTCAAGTTCTACATTTCAGTTCACATTTCATCGCTCCCAAAGTTCATTTATTATTTAACTGGTTCCAGCCAGTATCCACTCCGTGCTAACAACAGTCTGGTTCCAGCCAGTATCCACAGCAGCTGTTTTACCTTCAGCAACCCAGCTCTTCCTGGAACACCAGCTGGTACAATCCTGGGTTATCTCCATTGCTACAGCCGGGCCTGGTAAGGACTTTCCATCTAGAAGATCATAAGAACTATCTCACACTACCAGTGCCCTGTGGCTCCTGCCATGCTGTAGTACTCAGGAACTGTATTTATTCTTTGCTGACTTTTACGTTTTCTTTTATTGCTGCTGTGATGCGGAGTTGTCATAATAAACATCATTGACTTTTATCTAAGTTGTCGTGGTCACGCCTTCGGGCAGTTATTATCCATGTTACTTACATGTCCAGGGGTCTGATACAACCTCCCAGGTTCCGGTACATCTCAGCCCCTACAACTGAGGCTGCCTCCCGTCAGCTCAGGCCCTCAGTTGTGACAGTAAGCACTGACCTAATGAATCCAGCCGGAGACCAGGATCAAGCGGCTAGGCCGATGCAAGAACTGGCAGCCCGACTAGAACATCAGGAGGCTGCACAGGGCCACATCATCCGCTGTCTCCAGGATCTCTCTACTCGGCTGGATGGGATTCAGACCACTCTCCGTGGATCAGGCGCGTCTGGTACGTCAACCACAGTGACTCCAGCTATAACCCCACCCACCTTACCCATTCCTGCTCCACGTCTTCATCTTCCAACGCCAGCAAAATTTGACGGATCTCCAAGATTCTGCAGGGGATTTCTCAACCAGTGTGAGATTCAGTTTGAGCTACAACCTGGCAATTTCCCCAGTGACCGTACAAAAATTGCCTACATTATTTCTCTTCTCAGTGGCTCAGCCCTCGATTGGGCATCACCGTTATGGGAGAGGTCCGACACCCTGCTATCTTCTTACACTGCATTCGTGTCAACATTCAGGCGCATCTTCGACGAGCCAGGCCGGGTAACTTCAGCTTCGTCTGAGATTCTCCGTTTACGCCAGGGATCACGTACTGTAGGACAATATCTTATACAGTTCCAGATCCTGGCATCCGAACTGGCATGGAACGACGAGGCCCTGTATGCTGCATTCTGGCATGGTTTATCCGAGCGTATTAAAGATGAGTTAGCTACCAGAGACTTACCCTCCAAGTTAGATGAGTTAATCTCACTTTGTACGAAAGTTGACTTACGTTTCAGAGAGAGAGCAACTGAGCGTGGAAGATCATCTGCTCCAAAATCTTCTGCTCCTCCTCCTCGCCAACTGTCACCAACTAAAGATGAACCCATGCAAATTGGCCGTTCCCGTTTAACTCCTGCTGAGCGCCGAAGACGTCTCTCCGAGTTTCTCTGTTTGTACTGTGCAGCTCCGTCTCACACCATTAATGCCTGTCCCAAACGTCCGGGAAACTCCAAATCCTAGCTCGCCAAGGAGAGGGCCGGCTAGGAGTAATGATCTCCTCTCCATCTCCTCAAGATTGTAACCTCCCAGTCTCGCTTCAAGTTGCTCAACGTTATCAGAACGTCATTGCCCTCCTGGATTCCGGAGCAGCTGGGAACTTTATTACCGAAGCCTATGTTAAACGGTGGTCCCTACCCACCGAGAGACTTCCTTCGTCCTTTTCCTTAACTGCTGTGGATGGCAGTAAAATTTTTGATACAGTTATTTCTCTAAGGACTCTACCAGTTCGTCTGAGAGTGGGAGTTCTTCATTCCGAACTTATTTCACTTTTAGTGATTCCAAGAGCCACACATCCTGTGGTCCTGGGCCTTCCATGGCTCCGTCTTCACAATCCTACAATTGATTGGACGACTACGCAAATCCTGGCATGGGGTTCCTCCTGTACTAAGACATGTTTGTTTAAAGTGTTGCCTGTCTGTTCCTCCTCCCCCAGGTCGTCTGATGTTCCACCTCCTCCATATCAAGATTTCACGGATGTGTTCAGTAAAGCTTCTGCTGATATCCTTCCCCCTCATAGAGAATGGGACTGCCCGATTGATCTCGTTCCAGGGAAGGTTCCACCTCGAGGCCGAACTTATCCGTTGTCTCTCCCCGAGACGCATTCTATGGAGGAATACATAAAAGAGAACCTAGCAAAGGGGTTCATTCGACCTTCTTCTTCTCCAGCCGGCGCAGGCTTCTTTTTTGTAAAGAAGAAAGATGGTGGTCTGCGGCCGTGCATCGACTACAGAGGTTTGAACGACATTACCATCAAGAACCGCTATCCTTTACCCCTGATTACTGAGCTCTTTGACAGAGTTAGCGGAGCTACCATCTTTACAAAGCTGGACCTGAGAGGTGCATACAATCTCATCCGGATCCGTGAGGGTGACGAGTGGAAGACCGCATTTAACACCCGTGACGGACATTATGAGTACCTCGTCATGCCCTTCGGATTGAGCAATGCTCCAGCTGTCTTCCAGCATTTCGTCAATGAGATCTTCAGAGACATTCTATACCGTCATGTCGTGGTCTATCTAGATGATATCCTCATTTTTGCCAACAATTTAGAGGAACATCGTTTCTGGGTAAAGGAGGTTCTGTCCCGTCTCCGTGTCAATCATCTTTACTGCAAATTAGAGAAATGCGTCTTTGAAGTCAAGTCCATTCCGTTTCTAGGGTACATTGTGTCCGGTTCCGGACTAGAGATGGATCCTGAGAAACTACAAGCAATCCAGAATTGGCCAGTACCCTTAACCCTCAAAGGGGTCCAGAGGTTCTTAGGGTTCGCCAATTATTACCGAAAGTTTATACGAGACTTTTCCACCATTGTGGCGCCTATTACTGCTTTCACCAAGAAGGGTGCTAACCCGTCCAAGTGGTCTGAAGAAGCCATGCAAGCTTTTCATCTTTTAAAACAGAGGTTCATCTCTGCACCTGTCCTGAAACAGCCTGACGTCGACTCTCCTTTCATCTTAGAGGTGGATGCCTCCTCCGTTGGAGTAGGAGCGGTGTTATCTCAGAGGGCTAAAGATGGTCATTTACATCCTTGCAGTTTCTTCTCACGGAAGTTCTCCCCAGCGGAGCGCAACTATGCCATTGGCGACCAGGAGTTGCTAGCCATCAAGCTCGCTCTAGAGGAGTGGAGATATCTGTTGGAGGGAGCTTCTCATTCAATCACCATCCTTACAGACCACAAGAACCTTCTATATCTAAAAGGCGCACAATGTCTCAACCCTCGTCAGGCCAGATGGGCACTTTTCTTTTCCAGGTTCGACTTTAAACTCCAGTTCTGTCCGGGCTCTCAGAATCGCAAGGCCGATGCCCTTTCCCGCTCATGGGAGCAAGAAAATGAGTCAGAGTCTTCAGACAAGCATCCTATTATAAATCCGTTGGCATTCTCCACGGTAGGGATGGACTCTACGCCCCCATCAGGGAAAAGTTTTGTGAAGCCGACACTAAGGAAGAAGCTCATGCATTGGGCCCATGCTTCCCGTTTTGCCGGACATACAGGTATCCAAAAAACCCTGGAGTTTATCTCTAGGTCCTATTGGTGGCCAACTCTGAAAAAGGACGTTTTGGAGTTTATTGCATCTTGCCCAAAGTGTGCTCAACATAAAGTATCCCGCCAGTCGCCTGCGGGGCAACTGGTTCCACTATCTGTTCCCCGTCGACCATGGACCCATTTGTCGATGGATTTTATTACAGATTTGCCCATGTGCAACAAGTTCAATACCATCTGGGTGGTAGTTGACCGGTTCACCAAGATGGCACACTTCATTCCTCTCACCGGTCTTCCGTCAGCTTCCAAGTTGGCTCAAGTATTCATACAAGAGATCTTCCGACTCCACGGTCTTCCAGAAGAAATTATCTCAGATCGAGGAGTTCAATTCACAGCCAAATTCTGGCGAAGTTTATGTCAAGTCCTCCAAGTCAAGTTAAAGTTTTCCACGGCTTACCATCCTCAGACCAATGGTCAAACTGAGAGGGTGAATCAGGACTTGGAGGCCTTCCTCCGCATCTATGTGTCCTCCTCTCAAGATGACTGGGTTCAATTACTTCCCTGGGCCGAGTTCTGTCATAACAACCAGTATCATTCTTCATCTTCTTCAACACCATTCTTCACCAACTTTGGATTCCACCCTAAAGTCCCTGAGTTCCAACCGCTTCCAGCAACTTCTGTTCCCGCAGTGGATATCACCTTGCATCAGTTTGCCAATATCTGGAAGAGCGTACGATCAGCTCTGCTCAAGGCATCGTTCAGGTACAAGAAGTTTGCGGATAAGAAGCGTCGAGCAGTTCCTGCTCTCAAGGTGGGTGATCGGGTATGGTTATCCACGAAGAATTTGAGGTTAAGAGTTCCCAGTATGAAGTTTGCACCTCGCTACATCGGTCCTTTTAAAATTGATCAAGTCATCAATCCTGTTGCTTACAGACTCCAGTTACCTCCCTTCTTAAAAATACCCAGGACATTCCATGTTTCCCTGTTGAAACCGCTAATCTTGAATCGGTTTCATTCCTCACTTCCACCAACTCCGAAAGTCCAAACTCAACGAGGCGTTGAGTATGAAGTGGCCAAGATCCTGGACTCACGTCACCGTTACGGTCAACTTCAGTATCTCATTGACTGGAAGGGCTATGGTCCTGAAGAACGCTCTTGGACCAATGCCTCTGACGTCCATGCTCCTGCCTTGGTCCGAAATTTCCACGCAAAGTTTCCTTTAAAGCCTAAGAAGTGTCCTGGGGCCACTCCTAAAGGGGGGGGTGCTGTCACGATCCGGGTATCTGGACGCCATTACTTACCCTTCAGATGCCTCCTAAGGCGGGCTCAGCGTTCCAGGACCAGATTCCGCTGTTCCTGAGTTTCCACATGCAGAGTGTCAGAGTGGTGTTTTCATCAGCCGCGGCCTCCGCTGTGCCCGCGTGGTTAAATGTGCATCTATCAGCCTGGCGTCTCCTGTCTCCGGTGGCCGGCGCCGCCATTACTGTTTCCCAGACCACATGGATTACAAACCAAACTTCCCTCCAAGTGTCTGCATGGGCGCAGCCATCTTGGATTCTGTCATCTGATCATTTCCACCAATCTGCTGTTTGTATTGTTGATTTGCATAATTGCCTAGCCAACCCCTTCCTTGCTGCAGGTACAAGTAAGCTGTGCCTGAGCAAGGAAGACGTCAGTGCTTTGGTTGTCAAACCTAGTTCCTGTTTGTCTCTCTTCTATGATTGTCTTCCAGGTTCCAGCTCCTGTCTCAAGACTTCCACCATAGAGACCCGCACCAGCATTCCACCTGCGGTGTAGCCTGACTCTCCAATCCATTGTGGATTCATCTGTTTCCAGCTACAACACTACCTGCTTCCAGCCTCAGCTTCCAGCAGAATACAGCTTCCCTTAAAGGGCCGGTGTCCTTTCTACACTTTACCACTCTCCACCGGAATTATTATTTCTCCGCTCTCAAGTTCTACATTTCAGTTCACATTTCATCGCTCCCAAAGTTCATTTATTATTTAACTGGTTCCAGCCAGTATCCACTCCGTGCTAACAACAGTCTGGTTCCAGCCAGTATCCACAGCAGCTGTTTTACCTTCAGCAACCCAGCTCTTCCTGGAACACCAGCTGGTACAATCCTGGGTTATCTCCATTGCTACAGCCGGGCCTGGTAAGGACTTTCCATCTAGAAGATCATAAGAACTATCTCACACTACCAGTGCCCTGTGGCTCCTGCCATGCTGTAGTACTCAGGAACTGTATTTATTCTTTGCTGACTTTTACGTTTTCTTTTATTGCTGCTGTGATGCGGAGTTGTCATAATAAACATCATTGACTTTTATCTAAGTTGTCGTGGTCACGCCTTCGGGCAGTTATTATCCATGTTACTTACATGTCCAGGGGTCTGATACAACCTCCCAGGTTCCGGTACATCTCAGCCCCTACAACTGAGGCTGCCTCCCGTCAGCTCAGGCCCTCAGTTGTGACAAAGGGACCCTCAGGCAATAGCTGTGGACGCTCTAGTGACACCGTGGGTGTACCAGTCGGTTTATGTATTCCCTCCTCTGCCTCTTATACCAAAGGTACTGAGAATAATAAGAAAACGAGGAGTAAGAACGATACTCGTGGTTCCGGATGGGCCAAGAAGAGCTTGGTACCCAGAACTTCAAGAAATGATATCAGAGGACCCATGGCCTCTACCGCTCAGACAGGATTTGCTACAGCAGGGGCCCTGTCTGTTCCAAGACTTACCGCGGCTGCGTTTGACGGCATGACGGTTGAATTCCGTATCCTAAAGGAAAAGGGCATTCCGGAGGAAGTCATTCCTACGCTGATAAAAGCCAGGAAAGAAGTAACCGCAAACCATTATCACCGTATTTGGCGAAAATATGTTGCGTGGTGTGAGGCCAGAAAAGGCCCCAACAGAGGAATTTCAGCTGGGTCGTTTTCTGCACTTCCTACAGTCAGGAGTGACTATGGGCCTAAACTTGGGTTCCATTAAGGTCCAGATTTCGGCTCTTCCAGAAAGAACTGGCTTCACTGCCTGGAGTTCAGACATTTGTAAAGGGAGTGCTACATATTCAGCCCCCCTTTTGTGCCTCCTGTGGCACCTTGGGATCTCAACGTGGTGTTGAGTTTCCTAAAATCACATTGGTTTGAGCCACTTAAAACTGTGGATTTGAAATATCTCACGTGGAAAGTGGTCATGTTATTGGCCTTGGCTTCGTTCGGCCAGGCGTGTGTCAGAATTGGCGGCTTTGTCATGTAAAAGCCCTTATCTGATTTTCCATATGGATAGGGCAGAATTGAGGACTCGTCCCCAGTTTCTCCCTAAGGTGGTATCAGCTTTTCACTTGAACCAACCTATTGTAGTGCCTGCGGCTACTAGGGACTTGGAAGATTCCAAGTTACTGGACGTAGTCAGGGACTTAAAAATTTATGTTTCCAGGACGGCTGGAGTCAGGAAAACTGACTCGCTTTTTATCCTGTAGGCACCCAACAAAATAGGTGCTCCTGCTTCTAAGCAGACTATTGCTCGCTGAATTTGTAGCACAATTCAGCTGGAGCATTCTGCGGCTGGATTGCCGCATCCTAAATCAATAAAAGCCCATTCCACGAGGAAAGTGGGCTCATCTTGGGCGGCTGCCCGAGGGGTCTCGGCTTTACAACTTTGCCGAGCTGCAACTTGGTCAGGGGCAAACACGTTTGCTAAATTCTACAAATTTGATACCCTGGCTGAGGAGGACCTTGAGTTCTCTCATTCGGTGCTGCAGAGTCATCCGCACTCTCCCGCCCGTTTGGGAGCTTTGGTATAATCCCCATGGTCCTTACGGAGTTCCCAGCATCCACTAGGACGTCAGAGAAAATAAGATTTTACTCACCGGTAAATCTATTTCTCGTAGTCCGTAGTGGATGCTGGGCGCCCATCCCAAGTGCGGATTGTCTGCAATACTTGTATGTAGTTATTGCCTAACTAAGGGTTATTGTTGAGCCATCTGTTGAGAGGCTCAGTTATATTTCATACTGTTAACTGGGTATAGTATCACGAGTTATACGGTGTGATTGGTGTGGCTGGTATGAGTCTTACCCTGGATTCAAAATCCTTCCTTATTGTGTCAGCTCTTCCGGGCACAGTATCCTAACTGAGGTCTGGAGGAGGGTCATAGTGGGAGGAGCCAGTGCACACCAGATAGTACCTAATCTTTCTTTTAGAGTGCCCAGTCTCCTGCGGAGCCCGTCTATTCCCCCATGGTCCTTACGGAGTTCCCAGCATCCACTACGGACTACGAGAAATAGATTTACCGGTGAGTAAAATCTTATTATATACCATTGCTATTGATGTCATAATATGAGCCACTTACCAAGAGAAGGTGGGTTTCCCGGCAACTGGGAATCACACACCCCGCATTTGCCTATGGACATTGAAGTTCAAAAAGAGAATGGGCAATAGGAGGATTGCATTTAGGTGTCTGCTTCAAAAATTTCTGAAAGCCAGGCTGCTGGTGCAGGTAGAGTGATAGGATGTATATTGGTATTAGTGATTCAGTAGGAATGTAGTCAGAGGACAATGATGGTCCTAGATTGACAGAAAAAAAGTAAATGATAAACCAATTAATATTTATGATTTTGTGAAGGGCCATTTTTACACATGCTTTAAAGTCACATTAGATGCCCTTTGGAAGAAGACATTTGAAAACTAAAATACAAAATAGAGAATATACAGTATAGGTGTTATCCTTCTGCTACTGTTTCATCAATTTGATATGAATATTCCCAATGGAGGATCAGTGAATCATGAGATTGATGAGGAATTGTTTTTCAGTAACTTATGCATCATTCAGTGACTCAGTCAAACTGGCTAGAGATACATTATTTGGTTGACTTCTTCTCTGTAGGTCTGGCTGGATCTGCAAAATGTGCCATGATGTAGAAAATTGTGCAAATTAACATGATCTATACATTACCCAAAGACAAACTGAAGGATTGAAGGACGTTTTTCTATCATGTTGCTAAGAAGGTCACTTTTAAGCAGCTACAATATTTTGTGGGTAAGTTTAATTTAGTAGGCCATATTTTACCAATGGAAAGAAATTTTTGTAGATGATTATTGTTGACAATAGCAGGGACATGAAAACTGCAAGAATACTGTATATTAGCTATATGGAGTTTTGTCAGCACACTTTTGAGATGAATATTTAAAAGGTTCAAGCTACTTAAAATTAAAGTGGGTAAATCTTCCTCCCAAGTGTGAACAATGGATATGTGTTAGTAGTATTCAGCACTATGTAGGGTAATTTTTTTAAAAAAAGGGGGAACTGAATCCAAAGATTATATAGTATCAAGCCTTCTACTGATCACAAAGAGGATTTAATGGTCTGCAAGACATTTGTATCAGAATACAATATGAAGTCTCTGTGGCTGTCATATACAGAATCTAATGCTTTTAGGGGTCTATACTAGGCCTTGGAGAGAGATAAAGTGGACAGAGATAAAGTACCAGCCAATCAGTTTTCCTCACTTCGTCTCTTCTGAAATTCCCTCCATTATTCTAGGTGATTAATTTTCAACATCCCTATTGATATCCCCATAAAATCCCTTGCTTTTAAACTCCTTAACATTACCTCTTCACTTAGTCTCTCCCAGTGGACCTCCTCACCGTCCCATGGAAATGGGACTCACTGGATCTGGTTTTCACTCACTGTTGTGATATTTCTAATTTCTCCAACTCCCCTTTTCCCCTCTTTGACCACCACATTCTCTCTTTTAACTTATCTCTCTCTGCTTCCACATCTCTACCTTCTAGGGCAATTACCACTAAGTGTAACATTGAGGCTATTGACACCTCATCCCTATCCTCCATATTCGACTCACTTCTCTCTCCTATTTTCTCTCTCTCCCATGCCCTAAACAAGCCACTTCCATATACAATGCATCCCTTACTTCTACTCTTGACTCCGTTTCGCTCCACCGACCACTATCCACCCTCACAGATTAAAACCTCAACCCTGGCACACCAAATGCACCAGGGGAGTCATTCCGAGTTGTTCGCTCTGTAAATTTCTTCGCATCGCAGCGATTTTCCGCTTAGTGCGCATGCGCAATGTCCGCACTGCGACTGCGCCAAGTAAATTTGCTATACAGTTAGGTATTTTACTCACGGCTTTTTCTTCGTTCAGGCGATCGGAGTGTGATTGACAGGAAGTGGGTGTTTCTGGGCGGAAACTGGCCGTTTTATGGGTGTGTGAGAAAAAACGCTACAGTTTCTGGGAAAAACGCGGGAGTGGCTGGAGAAACGGAGGAGTGTCTGGGCGAACGCTGGGTGTGTTCGTGACGTCAAACCTGGAACGACAAGCACTGAACTGATCGCAGATGCCGAGTAAGTCTCGAGTTACTCAGAAACTGCACAGAGATGTCTTATCGCAATATTGCGAATCTTTCGTTCGCAAATTTAAGAAGCTAAGATTCACTCCCAGTAGCGGCTTAGCGTGTGCAATGCTGCTAAAATCGGCTTGCGAGCGAACAACTCGGAATGACCCCCCAGATACGTTATAAAATGCTACATACTGAAATGCGACAGTGGAGGAAATCATGCTCTAAGGCAGACTTCCTCCATTTTAAACTTATGCTCTTATCCTTCAGTGCTGCCCTTTCCTTCGCGAAACAGTCATACTTCAAGAATCTCATCTTCTCCCAGTCTTCCAACTCCCAGCACCTTTTTGCCACTGTCAACTCCCTCCTCTGCCCACACCCACCTCGTCTCCCCTTCTCACTGTCTGCTCTTGAATTTGCCATTTATTTCACATCCGAGCTTGACTCCATACATCAGGACATCCCAACCCACCAGGCTATCAGCAACCAGCCACCTCCTATCCCTTACCACTCGTCCCCATCTCTCTCACCAACTCTGACATCTTTCTCCCATGAATCTGGTGAGTAAGTCATGGCCCTCATCCACCCCCCACCCCCACCTCCCCACTTGACCCTATCCCCTCCCACCTCCTCTGCTACCTGTCTCCTTCTGCCTGTTCCTATCTTGCCTACCTTCTCAATATCTCCCTCTCATTAGGCACTGTCCTCTCTGCCTTCAAGCATGCACTCATCACCCTTATTTTTTTTAAAGTACCCTTGATCCATCCTCTCCAGCTACCGACCTATCTCTCCTCCATTTTGCCTCCAAGCTCCTTGAGCGTATTGTCTACAATCGCCTTCCTTCCTTCCTTTCTCCCCTCCCACTCACAGCTTGACCCTTTCCAGTCTCGCTTCTGTTCTCTTCACTCCACTGAAACTGCCCTCTCAAATGTCTGCAATGACCTCTATGCTGCCAAATGTAAGGGCAATTACTCTCTGCTTAATCTTCTTGACCTCTCTGCTGCTTTTGACACTGGGACCACCATCTCCTTCTGCAAATCCGTCACTCCCTTGGTCTGCATGATACTGCCCTCTCCTTGCTGTCCTCCTACCTCTCTGACCATTCCTCTTCTGTCTTCTCTCATAACTCTACCCCCCCCCCCCCCCCCCACTTCCACTAACTGTGTCCCCCAAGGTTCTGTTTTTGGTCCTCTCCTTTTCTCTCTCTATACGTCCTCTTTACATGAATTCATTAGCTCTTTTAACTTCCAATATCATCTCTATGCTGATGATACTAAAAGCAACCTTTCCTTCCCTAACCTCTCCCCTGCTCACCTCACTCGTATCTCCAACTGTCTCTCTGCTATCTCTTCTTGGATGTCCCAGCACTTCTTAAACATGTCCAAGACTGAACTGATAATCTTCCCACCCACCTGCACAGCCTCACCTCCCACAATTTCATTATCTATTGATGGCACTATGATCTCCTCTAGCCCCCAAGTGCACTGTCTTGGAGTAATCCTTGACTCCTTCCTCTCCTTCAAACCACACATTTAGCACCTCTCACAAACCTGACATTTTCATCTCAAAAATATTTCCAGGATCAGACCCTTTCTCATCCAGGATGCTGCTAAGACCATTTTCCACTCACTGGCCATTTCCAGACTGGACTATTGTAGTCTCCTTCTAATTGGCCTCCCTGAAAAATGCCTATCTCCATTCCAATCTACCCTCAATGCTGCAGCATGGCTCATCTTTCACACCAAATGCAGTACGTCCACATTCCCTCACCTGCAAGCCCTTCACTGGCTTCCTTTCTCTTTCAGAATCCAATTCAGGCTTCTCACACTCGCCTATAAAGCCCTCACCCACTCCTCTTCCATTTATATCTCTGACCTTATCTCCCTTTACACTCCCACCCATCCTCTTCACTCTGCTAATGCACGCCAACTCTCCTGCCTACTGATTACTTCATCCCACTCCTACCTCCAAGATTTTTCACGTGCTGCTACCTTTCTCTGGAATTCTCTACCTCTCCCCCTCAGACTCTCCACCTCTCTACAGAACTTCAAAAGGGCTCTCAAGACCCACTTCTTCACCAAACCCAGCCAAATCTCCTCCTAACCCTCTGTTCCATGCTCTCTGTCTACCCTATGTGTCACACCTGTTTGCCTGCACTTCCCAGTTAGAACGTAAGCTCGCACGAGCAGGGCCCTCTTCCTCCATGTGCTTATAATTTTCTTATTTATAATCTTCAATTGCACCAAATCCCGTGGTTTTCTGCCACCCTGATATTTATTTCAGTGTCATGTGCTGATGTGGCTATGTTTATGTGCACCGGAAATTTTTCGGGTTTTGTGTTTTTGTTTTGGATTCGGACGCGTTTTGGCAAAACCTCCCTGAAAATTTTTTGTCGGATTCGGGTGTGTTTTGGATTTGGGTGTTTTTTTTTTTCAAAAACCCCTCAAAAACAGCTTAAATCATAGAATTTGGGGGGTCATTTTGATCCTATAGTAAGTAACCTCAATTGCCACATGTTCCACTCATTTCCAGTCTATTCTGAACACCTCACACCTCACAATATTATTTTTAGTCCTAAAATTTGCACCGAGGTAGCTGGATGACTAAGCTAAGTGACCCAAGTGGCCGGCACAAACACCTGGCTCATCTAGGAGTGGCACTGCAGTGTCAGACAGGATGGCACTCAAAAAAATTGGCCCCAAACAGCACATGATGCAAAGAAAAGAGAAAAAGAGGTGCACTGTGGTCACTGGACGGCTAAGCTAAGCGACGCAAACACCTCAATATCACAGGAATTATTAGTTCTAATCAATGGCATTATTGGTCCAAATCACTGAAAGAAAATTACAAAATCACTGGAATTATTTGTTCTAATCAATGGCATTATTGGTCCAAATCACTGGAAGAAAATGACAAAGGCGGTCATTCCGAGTTGTTCGCTCGTTGCCGATTTTCACTAAGCTGCGATTTGTTGCAAAATGCGCATGCACAAGGCACGCAGGGCGCATGCGCTTAGTTATTGAACTAAAAACTTAGTAGATTTGATGTGGATCCTGCGACGCTTTTCAGTCGCACTGCTGATCGGTGAATGATTGACAGGAAAAAAAATTTCTGGGTGGTAACTGAGCGTTTTCCGGGAGTGTGCTAAAAAACGCAGGCGTGTCAGGGAAAAACGCGGGAGTGTCTGGAGAAACAGGGGAGTGGCTGGCCGAACGCAGGGCGTGTTTGTGATGTCAAACCAGGAACTAAACGAACTGAGCTGATCGCAATCTGTGAGTAGGTCTGGAGCTACTCAGAAACTGCAAAGAATTATTTAGTAGCAGTTCTGCTAAGCTAAGATACACTCCCAGAGGGTGACGGCCTAGCGTGTGCAATGCTGCTAAAAGCAGCTAGCGAGCGAACAACTCAGAATGACCCCCAAAATCACTGGAATTATTTGGCAAGATCACTGTAATTAATAATTATAAATCACTGATATTAATTGGTAAAATCTCGCTATTGCCTGCCTAGTGCAGTGGAATCTAGATGGGATTTTGTACCGGGGACACAATAACTTCACCAATTGTCTAAATCCCACTGCACTGATGGCGGAAAACGGGCACACGTCTAACAGCGCACTGATTATACTGAGAACTGATTATACTGATCACTGATGATACTATGGAGAACTGACACTGAGCAGCGAGAACAGCACTGGACTATTGTACTGTAGTATACTGGTCACCACAATGCAGCACTGACACTGAGCACAGATATTAAGCACTGATTAGGATACTAGAAGTGACACAGAGCTGCGAGATACAGCAATGGCCTACTGTACTGTACTACTATATACTGGTGGTCACCACAATGCTGCAATGTACTACTATATACTGGTCACAACAATGCAGCAGATATTGAGCACTAATCAGGACACTAGAACTGAGTCTGACACGTAGCTGCAAGATACAGCAATGGCCTACTGTACTGTACTATATGTATACTGCTGGTCACCAAAATGCTGCACTGTCCTACTATATACTGCTCACAACAATGCAGCACAGATATGGAATAGATACTTGCAGTGACACAGAGCTGCAAGATACAGCAATGGCCTACTGTACTGTACTACTATAATTATATACTGGTGGTCCCCACAATGCAGTACACTGAGCACAGATATTACCAGATGTATCTCACACATCGCTCAGTACAGATTACAGGATGTATAATCACCAGGTGTATAACACACATCGCACAGTACAGTATACAGGGTGTATAATTAATTACCAGGTGTATCACACACATCGCACAGTACAGTATATAGGGTGTATAATCCCCAGGTGTATCTCACACATCACACAGTACAGTATATATGGTGTATAATACCCAGGTGTATCTCACACATCGCTCAGTACAGTATACAGGGTGTATAATCACCAGGTGTATCACAAACATTGCACAGTACAGTATATAGGGTGTATAATCCCCAGGTGTATCTCACACATCGCTCAGTACAGATTACAGGATGTATAAAATCACCAGGTGTATAACACACGTTGCACAGTACAGTATACATACTGGTCACAACAATGCAGCAGATATTGAGCACTGATCAGGATACTAGAAGTGACACAGAGCTGCAAGATACAGCAATGGCCTACTGTACTGTACTATATGTATACTGCTGGTCACCAAAATGCTGCACTGTCCTACTATATACTGCTCACAATAATGCAGCACAGATATGGATAGTATACTTGACACAGAGCTGCAAGATACAGCAATGGCCTACTGTACTGTACTACTATAATTATATACTGGTGGTCCCCACAATGCAGCACACTGAGCATAGATATTTGCAGCACACTGAGCACAGATATGGAGCGTTTTCAGGCAGAGAACGTAGATATTTGCAGCACACTGAGCACAGATATTTGCAGCACACTGAGCACAGATATTTGCAGCACACTGAGCACAGATATGGAGCGTTTTCAGGCAGAGAACGTAGATATTTGCAGCACACTGAGAACAGATATTTGCAGCACACTGAGCACAGATACGGAGCTTTTCAGGGAGAGAACGCAGCCACATCCTCTCTGTTCAATCTCCAATGCACGAGTGAAAATGGCGGCGACGAGCGGCTCTTTATATAGAATACGAATCTCACAAGAATCCGACAGCGGGATGATGGCATTCGGGCGCGTTCGGGTTAACCGAGCAAGGCGGGAAGATCCGAGGCTGCCTCGGACCCGTGTAAAATAGGTGAAGTTCGGGGGGGTTCGGATCTCGACGAACCGAACCCGCTCATCTCTAATTGTCTTCAACTGTAAGTCACTACTTTCCTGTTTTGATTATTTTGTTTATTTACTCTGTAATTGGGCGCTGTGGATTCCTTGTGGCACCATTAGGATAATAATAATAATAATAATAATAATAAGCTCCTGTCATTTTTCAAACTCAGCTTGTAATGTGGCAGTTATGAGCTAATTGTCTGGTGTTTTATCTCTGTCCCCTTTGTCTCTCTGCAAAGCTTAGAACACAGGCCCCTTTGTCTTTTCACCAATGCCCCAGGATTAATAGTTTTGAGAACCCTTTAGTAAAGGTGGTGTTCACTGTACAGGTACCATAAATGAGACAAAAAAGACTAAAAGACTTGCATTCTTGGAATGGTTCCCAAGTTTGATTTAATACAGGCAACATGTTAGCAGAATCAATAGCCAATAAAATGATGGCTTCCCCTGTCTCAATCATTAAGCCCTTGAAACAGCCAGAGCTGGGGTGCTTGATATATTTATTATTTATTACCAGTTATTTATATAGCGCACACATATTCTGCAGTGCTTTACAGGGAATATTTGGCCATTCACATCCCTGACCCAGTGGAGCTTACAGTCTATATTCCTCACCACATGTACATGCACGCTAGAGTTAATTTTGTTGGGAGCCAAATAACCTACCAGTATATTTTTGGATTGTGGGAGGAAACCGGAGAACCCGGAGGAAACCCAAGCAAGCACGGGGACAATATACAAACTCCACACAGTTAGGGCCATGGTGGGAATTGAACCCATGACCTCAGTGCTGTGAGGCAGTAATGCTAACCATTACACCGTCCATGCTGCCCAATATATGGAATTATATTTAAGCTAAACATCTCCAGATGTATAAATGTCATTCCTACCGTTCTTTGTACATGGACTTGGAACTCTTAAAGGCCCTACACACAGCGCGATCCGCCGCAGAGCTGCCTGACGGCAGAAGCGGACGATGGGCAACCGACCCGGCAGCGCGGGGGGGGGGGGGGGGCAGTGACGGGGGGAATGAAGTTTCTTCACTCCCCCCGTCACCCGGCTCCATAGCAGTGCAGGCAAATATGGACGAGATCTCACCTGTTCTTCAAAGTAGTGTCTAAACCAGAGTCATAATCTTACTGTTGGGAATTACAGGTCTTAGTGATTTCTACCAGGGGTAAACAAACAGGAAACCTCTGCCTGACATTAAAAGAAATAGCATGTATTTACTGCACTGCACACACCAGAAGAATGGGACAAGCTACTTGGCACATTTATTAATATTGTACTGTAGATATGTGGGGGGGGGGGGGGGGGGCACTCTTACGTATAGAATCAGATGTACTTGTATGTGTGTTTTGGATATTACTCTATAACTTAGCTTTTAATGTATTATTAAATTAAAAGGAAAAGAGATAGATACCTCAAATAAATTAATATGCTTCTGGTGCTATAAATACAATTTTAGTGTGCAATACAAAAATATGTATATAACAATTTTTGTGGTGTGCAGACTTCCACACATATTATGTATCAGATTCTTTTATACTGAAATAATTCAACACTTTTATTCATGTCACACTGTAGAAGATTTCAATTTTCATACATAGTTTATATAGTATATATACCATACATTTTGGTTCCAAAATAGCCTAGTATCAGCAAACCGTTTGCTTAAACACATTCACTGTAATGCAATACAGAATATCAACATAAGAATTATTATCACAGACGTCAATTGGCAGATAAATTGACTGTAGCAATAATGTCCACAGATAAGAAGAAAGGTTTCACAGAATTTACATTATCTGGGTTAATTAGTCTTGTTAACGACATCAATAAGATAGTTCCTTTCCAAAGCTAGGGTTATTGACACAATTGTGTCTATACCAGCAATGCTGTTTCAGAGAAAACATAGTAACAAAAGGAAACATACTGCAGTGACCAAACATTGTAACCAATCAGATAGTTAAATGTCCTGCCCTGGGCCGTCTTTTCATATGGGCTCAATGGACAGTTGCCCAAGGGCCCCATCAGTATAAGGGCCCTAGGCTGATAGCTGAGGGTCTCCTTTTTCCAGGGGTACCTGATTTTTTAAAATCAACCTTTTGCAACCAGAGATGTCCTACTTTAAAGCAGTAGTCCCTATCTGAGCCTGTTAATTGCTATTCCCTGCCAGATATCTCAGGTTCTCTCTGTCTTTTGTATTTCTGAGGGTATACTCCAAAAGCTGTGACTATCTACTTTTGGTGGGCACTGGCAGCTTGTCTTTACTATGCCCAGAACCAGAGATATCAGCCTTCCAGCAGATGGTCCCTGCTCTAGCTCCACACTCTTGGTATGCAGTTTTATATTTTCGTCGGTGGGTTGCTCTGGCTCCTGAACTCTGGTCCCCAAGTCCCCAGTACATCCTGAAAGGTGGCACTCTCTAGTTTTTAAGCTAAGAAATCTATTTCCAGGAACTGGAGAAATTTGCAGTCAAGCAAGTTGCCCTCCCACCGGAAAATGATGTATATTAAGGGCACTCTTTGATCCACCCATCCCTTGCATATTAAACACCACCTATTACCCTGATAGTCATGTACCGGGGCCCCTTCATTCAGCCCAATGCCCCTTCTACAGTTTAGTTTTCTCTCTCTCGACCCATGTCCCACCATCTGTGCAATTAAGGAGTAATTAAAGGAAATTACTGCTCCAGGTCCTACATACTGAGCGAAAGATAGCCCCCCCCCTACTGCCCACAGGACATCAACGCCTACACTGATAGCACCACCCATCCCTACAGCTGGAGGATGGGTAGGGGCCCCAGTGCATTGCTTTGCTCAGGGGCCTACACTGCAGTTAAGACAGCCCTGGTCCTGCCTAAGCAATGAAAGGCTTGCAAATCAATGAATAATGATGGGGAAAAAAGGACTATTCTGCAGTTAATTGAGAGTGGCTGAAGTTACTTTTTACAAACAAAGGGCCTAACTCAACCTGATCGTAGCAGCAAATTTGTTAGCAGATGGGCAAAACCATGTGCACTGCAAGGGGGGGGGGGGGGGGGCAGATATAACATGTGCAGAGAGAGTTTGGGTGGGGTGTGTTAAATATGAAATCTAAATTGCAGTGTCAAAATAAAGCAGCCAGTATTTACCCCGCACAGAAACAATATAACCCACCCAAATCTAACTCTCTCTGCACATGTTATATCTGCCTCCACCCCCTGCAGTGCACATGGATTTGCCCATCTGCTAACAAATTTGCTGCTACGATCAGGTCTGACTTAGGCATAATGTAAGGTTGCACACCAATGACGATATGAAGACTTGCCACAAAAATTTTGACAAAAGGATAAATGCATTTGAATAGAAATGTACAATTACATTATATTCCTGAATATGCATCTGAGCAAATGAATACTCCAGTTATAATTGTAGTTCATGTTATTGGCAAAGAAAATAGTGACTGAAGTGAAGTTTGAGTAATAAAATAAAGTACAATTGTTGAAGCATTTGATCCTCGTTCCAACTATGATTTGGTCAGATCTATTGCCACACTTCAATTGGAGGTGAGCTAAATGTATGGCAAGCCTTGAACAAGGAATAAAGGAGTATGGCAGAACATTGGGGTTTAAGAGGTAAGCCTACAATGCTTAGGGCGGCTCCTTGGCACTTGAAGTGGTAGGAGAAGGAAATGGTGTGATAACAAAATGTATCTCTGATATAGGATACAATAGTAAATTAACTTTTAAGATAATGTATATAGGTCTGGAGTAAAATTGGAATGTTAAAAGTTGGTACAGGATGCCCATAGTAGCTTCCTATAGGAGGCTTTGGTATGGAAGTCATTTATAGATGTTAGATTGTTACAAAAACCTTTTTGATGAACTCTCTGAACTGTGAGCGCTCCCTCCTCTGTGATGGATATATGCTTGTCATTTTTGATAACTATTAATAATAAAATAACTGTGCCCTAGTCATTCAAACATTGGTTCTCACAGCATCTTTAATTCATTGCTATATGAACCTAAGGAAGTGAGTTAATGCTGTACTGGTCACAGGCAAATAAGCCCATGTAAAGGAATATTAATGTTGAAGCTGCTGTCTTTTGGCAAATAAGTCCATGTATGGGAATATTAATGTTGAATCTGTTGTCTTTTCTGCGTGCTACTAATTGCAAGTATACAAGAGAAAAATGAAATAATTATGCTGACCATTGTAGACTTTTTTTTTTTGTAAAATATTTGTAAATGATGAATTGGCTACCATTTGTTAGATACACTCTAACAGTACTATCTACTGTAACATTGAGTGATGCTGCACTTTGCTCTCTGTAGCGGGAGCGGCACACATATGTATTCCTCACACTTTATGACATAGAGACTTATGTTTTATGGAAACACATACAGTAGCTTTTATGATTGCACATTTTAAAGCCCATCAATACAATTTTATCTATTCCAAAAGAAAATCCTGTAACCAGAAATAAAGTGCACAATTTATTTTGTGCCTATGAACTAAATGTGTGTATGTATGTGTGTATGTATGTGCGTGTGTATATATACTGTCTATATATATATATATATATATATATATATATATACAATGGGGTTCAGAACACAAGGTTCAAAACGGACACGGCACTGCAGGACTTGTAATTAATAAATTGCTTTAATGTTCATCCAAGTTACTGCTGCATACATACATATCCGAGATGACAATGTCCCAAGATACAAGTCATGCAGCTGACCAAAACAAGCTCACGCCTGTGGAACAATGCGGCATTTCGGGCCACTGCGGGTCCCTTCGTCAGGTTCAGCGTGTGCTGCAAAAAACGTGAATAACGCAGTGGCCCGAAATGCCGCATTGTTCCACAGGCGTGAGCTTGTTTTGGTCAGCTGCATGACTTGTATCTTGGGACATTGTCATCTCGGATATGTATGTATGCAGCAGTAACTTGGATGAACATTAAAGCAATTTATTAATTACAAGTCCTGCAGTGCCGTGTCCGTTTTGAACCTTGTGTTCTGAACCCCATTGTGTTTGAATCTATGAGACAAGGGCACGCAGGCAGTTGATTTAATACAGAGAGTGCCGGATTATACAGAGACTATATATATATATATATATATGTGTGTGTAGAAAACAAAGGTTCAGATGTAGGACCGAAACGTCGATGTTACTTGTTTATGATGCATTGAATAAAAGCTGATTAATGAAGACAGGTGAGTGCGCCCCTGGTTCTCTTCCTTACATTGTAAAGGATTTTTTCCTTTATTTTTCGCGTTGACATCCCAGCATTTTATATATATATATATATATATATATATATATACTTCTCCAAAGGCACAGCACTCCAGGCGACTTATAAATAATGACAGACAGCAGTGATACAGCAGGACAATGTGAATAACATTGAAACGTTGCTGTATCACTGCTGTCTGTCGTTATTTATAAGTCGCCTGGAGTGCTGTGCCTTTGGAGAAGTGAACTGCTTATATAGCACGGGCACCTGACGCTACATTGAATATGGTTGATGGGAGAGCCGGTACATTTGTTGTATCTGTATATATATATATATATATATATATATATATATATATATGTATTCTGTATGTGTATATATGTATAGGAATAGGGGATACCGATACTCAATGGTTAGTATGTATTTGATGGGTGCCCTCCTAAATTGTTTCCATAAGAAACTGCATATATTTCAATAAATGGTGGCACTCTGGACTGATCAATAAATATTTGCTACTCCATAATGAAGTTAACGTTTCAGCACTTTACTGGCACTTTCGTCAGGTTAAGCAAAGCATGAAAACATGTACAAACAATTCTCACTTTTATACCTGCTTGCCAGTGTTTGTTTGGCGCCATTTGCTGACTCCAATAAACATAGTAACATCATGGAAATTACATCATTATGGTGTAACCTTACAAAGTGAAATCGTAGTAATTTACCACGACTCCTGTTTTTATATTTTTTGCTTTTTTTGCCGCAAAAACTGACTTTTCTTGGGTATGCGCGATCCCACGATTCGCCCTATTCAAATGAAAATGAGTGAAAATGGGATTACCACAAAAAATTGGTGGCAAAAGTGAAAAGTGAAAGACGGGTAAATCTGTCCATAGCCCACCAAAAAAGGTGAACTAACATTGGATAACAGTATAAAAGTTTTTGATTGTTTGATTGTTTATAATAAACTTATTTCTGGTACTTAAATTGGATCAAATGTCTGTTACTGTATATGCATTTTTTAATGTAAAAAAGAAAGAAAGAAAGTAATTTGTTTTTAGCAAAATAAGTGCTAAAACTGAATGTTGGTTACATAAAAATGGGTATAAGAATATATTTGGGTTATTTTAAAGGACTTTAAAAAAAAAGTGGAAACAGACCGATTACTCCCACCTGCAAATCTAAAAACACTTGTCCCACTCATAAAGCACCCCAATATACCTGTCCCATACCTTGTACCCCAAGTTCCATTATTTTGCACTTTTTCACCACAAAAATGACATTTCATTATTGGGCAATTAAAAATAATTAAAAACTTCTAAGTGCCTAATTAGTCATGCAGGGGGCTGTCCCAGGGGTTTAGAAACAAATCCCAACATTTTTAACTTCAAATAGGAATTTTCCTCAAGTTTATCACCTGCTCAGAGTTGGTGAATTGAAATTCGCACTAAAATTACCGCAAACCCATTTTTGTGGACAATTGAATAGGCGTCATTTTACCACCCTAAATATTTACAAAAGCAGCAAATACTGTAGAAAATTGTGTGCAATATCTGGAAAATACCCATCTTCTCTAATGTGGTAATTACTAGGGAAGTGGTTCCTGCGCTCACCTCCTAGTGTTAGTAAGGAAATATGTGACAGATAAGCGTTGTATATATTGTATTTGTATATTTCCTTACTAACACTAGGAGGTGAGCGCAGGTACCACTCCTCCAGTAATCACCACTTACCAGATGAGTTTGGACATCTCATTGGTACCAGCTGCCCTGAAAAAGGAGACAGGGCACGTTGTTGCGCTGATCACCCCACTCCCCAACACATTCCATCTTCTCTAAAGTTAAATTGTTACAATTCACATTTTACAATGTATCAATTGCTTTGCATCACAGATTTATACAGCTTCACGCAGCACTGCTATAAACCATCAGAATAATACTCAATAATATTAATTGCAGACTAAGTTATGCAGAATATTTATCAAAATATCAAATTGAGAACAATAAAGATACTGATATTTTTAAAAGGATTATAGTAAGCTGTGAAATCCTAATGTGTAATTTAACCCTCGCAGTGGGTAACGTGCCCAGGTGTTCAATCCATCTATTCTCAAGTTGTAATAATAGTTTTCCTCTGTCTTCTCCTCTCAGTGTTTGTGGTATATGGTCAATAATTCTATATCTTATAACAGACCAATTATGTTGGCCATGACAAAATGCTTTGGCATGGGTTGATCACTCGTGCCCTTTACAAGTGCAGCTCTGATGGCAGAGCAATAGCGCCCCATGTGCTCTTTAAATAAACATTCCGTTTTTCCCACAAAATACACTGAGCAAGGACATGAAATTACATCAGTCACATATGTTATATAATGACAGATCTTAAATTTCTTGCATGTTAAGGGATGGGAATAATAACTTCCTGTTTGAAGATAATGGCATATTAAAACATTTGGGCATTTGAAACATTTGGGAATTTGAAAACATTTGGGCATTTGACTAGATTGCTTAGAATATAAGCCTGATCGCTCCGTGTGTACCCCTCACAGCGATAGCGATGCGCAGCCCCGCGCATCACTATCGCTGCTGCTAGATTCTAGCGGGTCGCTCACTTCACCCGCTGGGTGAAGTGAGCGCCCCCCCCCCCCCCCCGTCTCCCCTCCGCACACTCAGCACAGATCGCGCTGTGCTGAGCGGCAAGAGAGATGTGTGCTGAGCGGTTCGCTCAGCACACATCTCTCCCCGCATCTGCCCGTCTATATGGGCCTTTACAGTTACATGTGTTATGTACAAGGTTATAGCGTGCAGGGAGTGCAGCTGCTATGGGGCCCAGAGCTGAGAGGGGCCATCTGCCCTGTCACAGTTACATGTGTGCCACTGAATGTACTATTTGCTACCTCTGTAAATATTTATGGTTGCATAGTTATGTGAACACTTTGTAAGGTTGCACCATGATGACGTCATTTCCACTCTCTCTCTCTCTCTCTCTCTCTCTCTATGCAAAGTACTGTAACTAATACAGTTTTTGTAATATTCCTATTTCCCAGGTTATTGAAGTGCAAACTACCTTGAAGTGCAAAGCCAGTGGCGCACCCAGGGGGGGTTTCCGAGTACCCAGAAACCCCCCTCCACTAAAAAAAAAAAATTTTTTTTTTTTTTTAGCTGCATGAGTATTATTAATGACTGTCTAGCGTCCTCTGCAGCCTGCTGTCTTCCTGGTGGCACTTGCAAGTACAATAAAAGTTTACTTTATTTTAATTATAGTACATATATATCCATGTGCCTACATATATACACATGTATATACATACATACATACATATAACACACACACACACACACACACACACATATGATATATATATATATATATATATATATACATGTGTATATATATGTGTACTGTATGTGTGTGTGTATATATATATATATATATATATGTATGCATGTTTAATATGCTATGTATATGTGTATATGGGTTCACTACGATATCCCGGCGGCCGGCCTCCCGGCGACCAGCATACCGGCGCCGGGAGGCCGGTCGCCGGCTTACCAACAGTGTGGTGAGCGCAAATGAGCCCCTTGCGGGCTCGCTGCGCTCGCCACGCTACGCGTGCCACACTATTTTATTCTCCCTCCAGGGGGGTCGTGGACCCCCACGAGGGAGAATAAGTGTCGGTATGCCGGCGGTCAGGCTCCCGGCGCCGGTATGCTGGTTGCCGGGAGCCCGACCGCCGGCATACTGAAGACCACCCGTGTATATGTATGTGTGTGTGTGTGTATGTATATATATATATATATATATATATATATATACTAGGTGCTTCATCGCGCCCTACGGGCGCTCTTCACACCGTCGCAAGGGGCTACGCCCCCTTAACCCTTGCATGCCTTTCTGGGGTTCAATATTTGTATTATATGGAGAATTACCTGCATTCCTTTGTTAGTGGTTAAATATTGCACAATGAAAGGGCGTGCGATGGTGAAGGAGGCGCAGCCCCTTGTGACGGCGTGAACAGCACCTGAAGGGCACGATGTACAGAATGTAGCGGGTGCGGGAGGGACTGCAGATGGTGTCTGTAGATGCTGCGGGTGGAGGGGGGGCGGAAGTGGGGGTGGGGCCTGGATGGGGAAGGGTCGGGAGGTGCTGCGGGTGGGGGAGGGGCAGAGGAGTAGGGGATGCAGATAGGGGAGGGGTCCAGAGGCACTGCAGGTGGGGGAGGGGCAGGGGTGCCATGGGTGGGAGAGGGGCAGGTGTGGGGATGTTGTGGATGGGTGAAGGGTTCCGGAGGTGCTGTGGGATGGGAAGGGGCGGGAGTGCCGGTGGTGGGGTAGGGGTCCGCAGGCGCCATGGGTAGGGGAGGGGCAGGTACGGGTGTTGCGGCGGATGGGGAAGGAGGTCTGGAGGTGCTGCAGGTGGTGGAGGGGCAGGTGCGGGGGTGCCATTGGTGGGGGAGGGGTAGGTGAGGGGGGGACCGCGGATGGAGGAGGGTGTCTGCAGATGCTGCGGGTGGAGGGGGGCAGGTGTGGGGGGAGACATATAAGGGGGGTGAATGGTGGAGGGGGCCTGGTGGTGCTGGGGGTGGTGAAGGGGCGGAGGAGTGGGAGCCGCTGGTGGTGTAGGGGGTCTGGAGGCACAGCATGTGGGGGAGGGGTGGAGTGCCGCATGTGGTGGAGGGGAAGGTGCGGAGGTGTGGTGCATTGGGGAGAGGTCTGGAGGTGCTGCTAGTACTGTACATGCCAAAAAGGTAGTTGGAGGGTATGCAGTAATAGGGCCAGGACAGGGGTGACAGGGTCAGAACAGGGTTGACGGGGCCAGGACAGGGGTGACAGGGTCAGAACAGGGGTGACGGGGCCAGGACAGGGTTGACGGGGCAAGGACAGGGGCGACGGGGCCAGGACAGAAATGGCAGAGACAGGATAGGGGTGACAGGGCCAGGGTAGGGGCAGCAGGACCAGGACAGGGGGGACAGGGCCAGTATAGGGTTGACAGGGCAAGCACAGGGGTGACAGGGCCAGGATAGGGGTAACAGGGCCAGCATAAGGGTGACAGGGCCAGGATAAGGGTGAAAGGGACAGGATAAGGGTGAAAGGGCCAGGATAAGGGTGGCAGGTCAAGGCCAGGGGTGACAGGGACATGACAGAACACAGGGCACGGGAGAGATTGGTATTAGGGACAAAACAGTGGTGACAGACAGATGTGTCTTACCGGAGTCACTGCAGCTGGCTGCTGCTGTTCCACTCCAACCTGTTGGGATCTGCTGCTGGTGGAGACTTGGCATGGCTGATTCTCTTAGGCTGAAGTCCTGCTTCCTCTGCCCGTTCGCATCCCTCCCCCCCTCCTCTGTCACACACCGCAGACCTCGCGCGGCTGCTGGGCACTGTGGTAAGGGGAGACTGGGAGTGACTGGTTAGCTCCCAGGAGACGCTGCGGCTGGAGGGAGAAGGGGGTCAGAGCCTGCAAGCAGCTCGGACTTCTGCAGCGCTACCCGCCGGCTAAAGTGTGTGAATGAGCTGGGCGCACCTCACTGCGGGTGGCAGCGCTGCAGCTAGCGGTGGGGTTGCCGTGGCTGGAGATAACAGAGGCAGTACGGAAAGTGCACAGTGGCTGGTGACCCACAAAACTGCAGCTAAGAAGCGTGGAGTGTGCCAGAAAGTGAAAGCTCCTCCGCACCAGAGAGACCCTGCTGAGTATGCTGATGTGGGGGGTCAAGTACACAGTGAGCCGGTGCCCGTCTGTCTGTATGGCATACCCACTCACACACCCCCATAACTCCCAAATGTCCCGATTTTAACGGGACAGTCCCATTTTTTGGGGTCTGTCCCGCTGTCCCACCCGGGGGGCAGTTGGAAAGCTCCTGTACTCGCTGTTCTGCTTAGCAGAGCAGCGGTGAATAGTGGAGACAGAGGGAGAGGGGGTATCAGGGGGTACGGATTAAGGGGGGTTCCAGCAGCAGAGCCGGATTAAGAGGGGGGGGGGCAGGGGGTACGTACTGTTGGCCCCACAGTTTTAGGGGTCTCCCCGGCTCGAGTAGCTCTGTCCCAGCTCAGAAGCTCCCCCGTCCTGCCAGTAACAGCAGCAGCAATGTGCTACAGTCAGCACATGCTGCTGCGTATTGGCAGGTCTGTGGTGTTGCAGGGAGGCAGCAGTCTCCCTGCTTTCTTCTGCCTGTGCGGGTGTGTGGGGGGGAGCGACCACCTCCTCTGGATTTAGCCCTAGCTGAGGGGCCAAAATTCCATAAAAAAAAAAAAAAAAAATCCCGGAATGTGCATAAGGGGGCGTGGCCTCGCGTGGCGCGATTAGGCCACGCCCCCAACCCCATAGCAGGCACAGCAATGATATAGGGCTACCCTGTCTCAAGTGCCCTGGGCCCCCCGGACTCATAATCAGCCCCTGGGGGCATTCCAGCAGCTCACAGAGCGCTGGGCAAGCGCCTTCACTGACGAAAACGGGGACCTCCCATGAAGCCACGCCCCCTTTTCGCTGTGTGTGTGTGTGTGTGTGTGTGTGTGTGTGTGTGTGTGTGTGTGAAAGCTGGGAGGTATGCACCCCTGCCTGTGCCATGCCCATACTATCTGCTTCTGCTCCTAGTCTCCTATAGATTTGGCCAGATCTGTGACTCATTTGACTAACTCCACCCAGTTTTGTGACTCCGCCCAGCGTTAGCAAATGAATCACAAAGTCACAGATCTGGGCTATTATATAGGAGATGTGTGTGTAGATATATGTATATATATATATATATCTCCTATATAATAGCCCTATTCTGTGACCTTGTGATTCATTTGCTAATGCTGGGCGGAGTCACAACACTGGGCGGAGTTAGTCAAATGAGTCACAGAGATCTGGCCAAATCTACAGGAGACTAGGAGCAGAAGCAGATAGCATGGGCATTGGGCATGTCACAGGCAGGGGTGCATACCTCCCAGCTTTCTGCAGGAGCTTTATCCAGGCAGAAGGAGGGAAACACACTCAGCAAAAAGGGGGCGTGGCTTCACGGGAGGGTCCCCGTTTTCGTCAGTGAGGGGGCATGCCCAGCGCTCTGTGAGCTGCTGGCATGCCCCCCAGGGGCTGATTATGAGTCCGGGGGGCCCAGGGCACTTGAGACAGGGGAGCCCTATCTCATCGCTGTGCCTGCTGTGGGTTGGGGGCGTGGCCTAATCGCGGCCCGCGCGGCCACGCCCCCTTACGCAAATTCCGATTTTTATTTTTATTTTTTAATGGGATTTTGGTCCCTCAGCTAGGGCTAAATCCAGAGGAGGTGGTCGCTCCCCCCTACACACCCGCACAGGGAGAAGAAAGCAGGGAGACTGCTGCCTCCCTGCAACACCACAGACCTGCCAATATGCAGCAACGTGTGCTGACTGTAGCACAATGCTGCCGCTGTTGCTGGCAGGACGGGGGGGGGGGCTTCTGAGCTGGGACAGAGCTACTCCAGCCGGGGGGCCCCCTAAAACTATGGGGCCAACGGTACGTATCCCCTGCCCCCCCCCCAACCTTAATCCGGCTCTGCTGCTGGAACCCCCCCATTAATCCGTACCCCCTGATGCCCCCTCTCCCTCTGTCTCCACTATTCACCGCTGCTCTGCTAAGCAGAACAGCGAGTACAGGAGCTTTCCAACTGCCCCCCCCCCCCCCACCGCCGGACAGTGCGACCTGCGGGTGGGACAGCGGGACAGACCCCAAAAAATGGCTGTCCCGCGAAAATCGGGACATTGTGAAGGTATGGGGGTGTGTGAGGGGTATGTCATACAGACAGACGGGCACCGGCTCACTGTGTGCTTGACCCCCCACATCAAGAACAAAATTAGAGACTTCAATAGGCGTAAAATGAGGTTCCATAGACACAGAAGGGAGTCATTCAATCCAACCAAGATGGATAAGATTTTTTCTCAAATGTCTTTTTGTGTGACACAGACAGTCCCCAAAAATCTTGGTTCTCTTATTCCTTCCAGATAGATTCACTTTAGAGATGTATTCGGAATATACCCAAAAAGGAACGAAACGATAATAGTGTAATTCTGTATATATTAATAATATGGAAATAGTGTAGATGCACTTACATTCCAAAAGTTAAATGAAGGCATGTATCTCACACAATGGTGAGTAATTCCCAGGATCAGGATAATTCTCTCTTTTAAAGATGGTTTCTACTGGGTGGTCTTCCAGGGCAGTGTCACCAAATAAAGAGAGAATGTACAATAGTGCAAATAACGTCTTTTTTTAAAAACAACGATATCTTTAATAAATTGCACTCACATTATAAAAAACAAATATAGGCATATCTACCCAACATCTGGGTCCAGGAGTTAAAATTTCAAGCAGCAGGTTATCCTCACAGATGGAAAAGTGCACGTGCAGTGAATAAAACCAGCCTCCTCAAGATAACCCCAGGGTCCACAGAGTACAGACAGCAGCTTAACGCGTTTCGAACCTTAAATGGTTCTTCCTCAGAAGCATGCTGTCATATCATTCCAAAACATCCTTATATACTATATCTAATTGATACTCCTCCCCTTCCTACCAGTTAGATTTCCCGCACTTTTTTCAAAGGGCCGGTCTGGAAACATCATATCCGCCGGAAGTGACATATGTCCCATAAGAACCACAATTATAAATTTAATTCTATCTGCTTGTATTATAGAGCAGACCAACAGTTTCTAATAAAAGAAAACAATGCCCAGGGATCTGCCAAACACCGTCAGAGATTGAGCCCAAAAGACTTCCGATCCCGGCCGCAAAATAAAAAGAGACCCGGAAGTCACCATAAACCTCTTTTAGGTGTTTGCGTTCCATGTGCGGGTCACCCGCTAAATCGGAAGCAGGATGTCGTTAGTTCTAAGCGCGTCACTTCCGGAAACCGGAAGTTGACGCGACGGATCCGTAGCTCATAGCTAAAGTGCTTTTCAGTCACTTTGCACATCATACACGTGACGCATCCGGAAACCGGAAATCGACACGATTTCTCCTATGCGTTCCATATAAGGTTCACATCACTTCCGGAAATATAACGTTCTACCAAAACCACTATATCATTGAATTCACTCTGTGGTTTAAATTACCGCTTAATTAGTGCTACACCACCACTACTAATATATATATAAAAAATAAATTAAAAAATGGAGTCATTTATTCTTTTAAAAAACATTTGAGCTCAAAGTCTCCATTTAATCCAGTTGGTACCAACGTTTTTAGGGTATGTATCCATTTCATCTCCCTTTTTGAGAGTCTAACTTCAACATCCCTAGTTCTCCATCTAGGGAGAATTTGCTCAATTGCCCAAAATGCCTTAAAACCGGATTCCTTACAATTATGAGTGGATTTAAAATGAGAGGATACTGTATGGGAGTCTAAACCTTTCCTTATATTATATATATGTTCTGCTAGACGTACCTTTAAATTTCTCCCAGTTTTTCCAATATATATATATAGTTACATTTACATTGGAGGGCATAAATCACGTTTTTTGAATCACATGTTATGAATTCCTTAATTTTATAAGTCTTTTCATTTACTATAAATTCTTTTTGTTTCCTTTCACCTTTTACTGAGCGGCACATCAAGCACATGCCGCAACGATGGAAACCCTGATTACGTGAACTGGTTCGTTTATTTTCGTCTAACGAACTCTTAACCAAGCTATTTTTTAGGGACGGGGCCTTCCTATAAATGAAAGTGGGTTTCTCTGGGAGTATAGCCCCCAGAGTAGGATCTTTCTTTAATATGTACCAATTCTTTTTGAAGATCTGTATAATTTCCTTATACTGAACATTAAAACGACTTAAGAAGGCCCATTCATGACATGTGTTTGATTTAGCAACCTTCTCTTTTTCTATCAGCAAGGAATTTCTTTCTACTTTAGTTAGTCTATCCTTAGCTTGTTGCAGGGTCTCACTTGTATATCCTTTATTTTTAAAGCGATTTGACATCTCATCAATCTGTTTATCACAAACAGCTATTTCTGAACAATTCCTTTTTGCCCTCACAAATTGGCCGTAAGGGATACCCTCAAGCCAGTTTCTATGGTGTAGACTATTTCTCTCAATGTAGGAATTCGAGTCTGTAGGTTTTCTAAAAATCCGTGTATGTATTGCATTGTCTTTGATATAAATCAATAAATCCAGAAATGTAATCTCTACCTTACTGTGAGAAAAAGTTAAATGAATTTTAAAATCATTCTCATTAAGTTTCATACAGTATTGTTCAAGTAATTCCTCTGATTCACACCATATAAAAAAGACATCGTCTATGAATCTCAGCCAGGACACCAGAGACGCCCCGAGAACGCCACCCATCCAGACCTCCAACTCCTCCCAATAGGCCATGAAGAGGTTGGCGTAACTCGGAGCGAATCTGGTGCCCATGGCTGTGCCTACCAGCTGAATGTAAAATGTTCCATTAAAATAAAAATAATTATTCTTTAAAATAAATTTAATGCTATTTAAAATAAATTCCTGTAGGTCCCCTGAGTATTCTGTCCTTTCCAGAAAATATGATACTGCTTGGATGCCTTTATCAGCCTCAATAATCGTATAGAGAGTGTTTACATCTGCGCTTACTAAACAAAGATTCTCATTCCACTGTATACTTTCAAGTTTCCTCAAAACATCACTTGTGTCTTTAAGATAGGCCCTTGTGGTTTTTACAACCGGTTGCAAGTAAAAATCCACAAGTGAAGAGAGATTAGAGGTTAAACTATTGACCCCAGAAATTATTGGTCTGCCAGGAGGTTGTAGGGGATTTTTATGTACTTTTGGTAGTACATAAATAGTGGGGACCGATGGATGGGATATGTTAATGAAATCAAATTCTGATTTATTTATAACATTTTTGGCAAGCGCTTCCCTCGTAAGTGTAAGCAAATTTTTTGCAATATTGGCAGTCGGGTCACTCTTTAATTTTTTATAAGTGACTCCATCGTCCAATTGTCTATTGATTTCAGATATATAGTCATCTTTATTCAGCAAAACGACCCCACCCCCCTTATCAGCTGGTTTTATTATTAAATCAGCGTCATTCCTAAGTGACTGAATGGCGTCAGATTCTTTTCTGGTTAGGTTGTAAGTCCTCTTTCTTTTTCCGTTTACTATGGTGGATTCTACTTCATCACTAACCACACGATTAAAACAATTGATAAAGCTTCCTCTAAATTGTGAAGGATAAAACGTAGATTTAGGTCGCAGGCCAGAATGTGAGGGCTTTTCATCCTCAACATCCTCCCCAGTTGTATCCTTATTATTATTAATGAAATATTTTTTAACTGTTAACTTTCGAATATATTTCTGAAGGTCAATATATATCTCAAATGGATCCACAGTACTTGTGGGTGCAAATTTTAAACCCTTTTTCAGTACTGTAGTTTCATCTTTAGTGAGACACCTTTTACTTAAATTAAAAATTTTACAGTCCTCATTCTCAAGGGGATTGTTATCTTTATTAAGGGTTTCAATATCAGGTTGTGGTGGTTTAGTAGTCTTTTTCCACCGTTTAGCACCACCCCTTTTACCCCTTCGTTGTTTTTTTATAACTAATTGAACCTTCTCCTCCTGTCCCTCCAGTTCTCCCCTAAAAAAGAGGGTGACATGGAACTATTATCTACATCCTGTAAGGGTAAAAATCTATTTCTCAAGGGCCGATATTGATCTGACCTTTGTGGGTCCCAATTTCTTGGTCTCCTTATAGTATCTTTATTTCTTTTAGGGTACATAAACCTTCCGTTTTCCAAATCTTCAAAAGGAGCTTCTTGTCTGAAATTATATTTTCTATTATTGAGGAATTTCTTCTTCCTCTCAGGGACTTTATTCCATTTACTAAAAGGAGTTTGTGGTGGGTGAGATTTGCAATCTTCCTTCCTTTCCTTTGACACAACTACCTCCTTTTCTCCTTTTGTGTCACGTTGGAATTTTTTAATTTTTTTTGATTTCAAGAACTTAGTTTCCTTTTCTATTTTTCTCACAATCATAGTTTCTGCCGTTTTAAAGTCCTCTAAATCCTTGAATGGTTTCACCAATACTAATAAAGCATTGATCTCCTCATTCAAAGCATCCAGAGTAGCTCTCCTTTCACTCAGAATGAGTTCAATCAATCTAAATGAACAATTAGATAGAATACAATCCCATTCTTTCACAAATCTCTCATCTGAAGAGGTGAAGGAGGGAAGTTTGGAAATTTTCAATCCTTTTGGTATTATTTCCTCCGTCTGGTATTTCTCCAGGCTAATCACCTCCCACCATATTCTATTTTCCTTTAAAATTGCAGTTTCAAGTTTTTTAAGGACATTATGTAAATCTTCATCCTCTACATTCATAGAGGATACTATAAGGAGACCAAGAAATTGGGACCCACAAAGGTCAGATCAATATCGGCCCTTGAGAAATAGATTTTTACCCTTACAGGATGTAGATAATAGTTCCATGTCACCCTCTTTTTTAGGGGAGAACTGGAGGGACAGGAGGAGAAGGTTCAATTAGTTATAAAAAAACAACGAAGGGGTAAAAGGGGTGGTGCTAAACGGTGGAAAAAGACTACTAAACCACCACAACCTGATATTGAAACCCTTAATAAAGATAACAATCCCCTTGAGAATGAGGACTGTAAAATTTTTAATTTAAGTAAAAGGTGTCTCACTAAAGATGAAACTACAGTACTGAAAAAGGGTTTAAAATTTGCACCCACAAGTACTGTGGATCCATTTGAGATATATATTGACCTTCAGAAATATATTCGAAAGTTAACAGTTAAAAAATATTTCATTAATAATAATAAGGATACAACTGGGGAGGATGTTGAGGATGAAAAGCCCTCACATTCTGGCCTGCGACCTAAATCTACGTTTTATCCTTCACAATTTAGAGGAAGCTTTATCAATTGTTTTAATCGTGTGGTTAGTGATGAAGTAGAATCCACCATAGTAAACGGAAAAAGAAAGAGGACTTACAACCTAACCAGAAAAGAATCTGACGCCATTCAGTCACTTAGGAATGACGCTGATTTAATAATAAAACCAGCTGATAAGGGGGGTGGGGTCGTTTTGCTGAATAAAGATGACTATATATCTGAAATCAATAGACAATTGGACGATGGAGTCACTTATAAAAAATTAAAGAGTGACCCGACTGCCAATATTGCAAAAAATTTGCTTACACTTACGAGGGAAGCGCTTGCCAAAAATGTTATAAATAAATCAGAATTTGATTTCATTAACATATCCCATCCATCGGTCCCCACTATTTATGTACTACCAAAAGTACATAAAAATCCCCTACAACCTCCTGGCAGACCAATAATTTCTGGGGTCAATAGTTTAACCTCTAATCTCTCTTCACTTGTGGATTTTTACTTGCAACCGGTTGTAAAAACCACAAGGGCCTATCTTAAAGACACAAGTGATGTTTTGAGGAAACTTGAAAGTATACAGTGGAATGAGAATCTTTGTTTAGTAAGCGCAGATGTAAACACTCTCTATACGATTATTGAGGCTGATAAAGGCATCCAAGCAGTATCATATTTTCTGGAAAGGACAGAATACTCAGGGGACCTACAGGAATTTATTTTAAATAGCATTAAATTTATTTTAAAGAATAATTATTTTTATTTTAATGGAACATTTTACATTCAGCTGGTAGGCACAGCCATGGGCACCAGATTCGCTCCGAGTTACGCCAACCTCTTCATGGCCTATTGGGAGGAGTTGGAGGTCTGGAGGGGTGGCGTTCTCGGGGCGTCTCTGGTGTCCTGGCTGAGATTCATAGACGATGTCTTTTTTATATGGTGTGAATCAGAGGAATTACTTGAACAATACTGTATGAAACTTAATGAGAATGATTTTAAAATTCATTTAACTTTTTCTCACAGTAAGGTAGAGATTACATTTCTGGATTTATTGATTTATATCAAAGACAATGCAATACATACACGGATTTTTAGAAAACCTACAGACTCGAATTCCTACATTGAGAGAAATAGTCTACACCATAGAAACTGGCTTGAGGGTATCCCTTACGGCCAATTTGTGAGGGCAAAAAGGAATTGTTCAGAAATAGCTGTTTGTGATAAACAGATTGATGAGATGTCAAATCGCTTTAAAAATAAAGGATATACAAGTGAGACCCTGCAACAAGCTAAGGATAGACTAACTAAAGTAGAAAGAAATTCCTTGCTGATAGAAAAAGAGAAGGTTGCTAAATCAAACACATGTCATGAATGGGCCTTCTTAAGTCGTTTTAATGTTCAGTATAAGGAAATTGAACAGATCTTCAAAAAGAATTGGTACATATTAAAAAAAGATCCTACTCTGGGGGCTATACTCCCAGAGAAACCCACTTTCATTTATAGGAAGGCCCCGTCCCTAAAAAATAGCTTGGTTAAGAGTTCGTTAGACGAAAATAAACGAACCAGTTCACGTAATCAGGGTTTCCATCGTTGCGGCATGTGCTTGATGTGCCGCTCAGTAAAAGGTGAAAGGAAACAAAAAGAATTTATAGTAAATGAAAAGACTTATAAAATTAAGGAATTCATAACATGTGATTCAAAAAACGTGATTTATGCCCTCCAATGTAAATGTAACTATATATATATTGGAAAAACTGGGAGAAATTTAAAGGTACGTCTAGCAGAACATATATATAATATAAGGAAAGGTTTAGACTCCCATACAGTATCCTCTCATTTTAAATCCACTCATAATTGTAAGGAATCCGGTTTTAAGGCATTTTGGGCAATTGAGCAAATTCTCCCTAGATGGAGAACTAGGGATGTTGAAGTTAGACTCTCAAAAAGGGAGATTAAATGGATACATACCCTAAAAACGTTGGTACCAACTGGATTAAATGGAGACTTTGAGCTCAAATGTTTTTTAAAAGATTAAATGACTCCATTTTTTAATTTATTTTTTATATATATATTAGTAGTGGTGGTGTAGCACTAATTAAGCGGTAATTTAAACCACAGAGTGAATTCAATGATATAGTGGTTTTGGTAGAACGTTATATTTCCGGAAGTGATGTGAACCTTATATGGAACGCATAGGAGAAATCGTGTCGATTTCCGGTTTCCGGATGCGTCACGTGTATGATGTGCAAAGTGACTGAAAAGCACTTTAGCTATGAGCTACGGATCCGTCGCGTCAACTTCCGGTTTCCGGAAGTGACGCGCTTAGAACTAACGACATCCTGCTTCCGATTTAGCGGGTGACCCGCACATGGAACGCAAACACCTAAAAGAGGTTTATGGTGACTTCCGGGTCTCTTTTTATTTTGCGGCCGGGATCGGAAGTCTTTTGGGCTCAATCTCTGACGGTGTTTGGCAGATCCCTGGGCATTGTTTTCTTTTATTAGAAACTGTTGGTCTGCTCTATAATACAAGCAGATAGAATTAAATTTATAATTGTGGTTCTTATGGGACATATGTCACTTCCGGCGGATATGATGTTTCCAGACCGGCCCTTTGAAAAAAGTGCGGGAAATCTAACTGGTAGGAAGGGGAGGAGTATCAATTAGATATAGTATATAAGGATGTTTTGGAATGATATGACAGCATGCTTCTGAGGAAGAACCATTTAAGGTTCGAAACGCGTTAAGCTGCTGTCTGTACTCTGTGGACCCTGGGGTTATCTTGAGGAGGCTGGTTTTATTCACTGCACGTGCACTTTTCCATCTGTGAGGATAACCTGCTGCTTGAAATTTTAACTCCTGGACCCAGATGTTGGGTAGATATGCCTATATTTGTTTTTTATAATGTGAGTGCAATTTATTAAAGATATCGTTGTTTTTAAAAAAAGACGTTATTTGCACTATTGTACATTCTCTCTTTATTTGGTGACACTGCCCTGGAAGACCACCCAGTAGAAACCATCTTTAAAAGAGAGAATTATCCTGATCCTGGGAATTACTCACCATTGTGTGAGATACATGCCTTCATTTAACTTTTGGAATGTAAGTGCATCTACACTATTTCCATATTATTAATATATACAGAATTACACTATTATCGTTTCTTTCCTTTTTGGGTATATTCCGAATACATCTCTAAAGTGAATCTATCTGGAAGGAATAAGAGAACCAAGATTTTTGGGGACTGTCTGTGTCACACAAAAAGACATTTGAGAAAAAATCTTATCCATCTAGGTTGGATTGAATGACTCCCTTCTGTGTCTATGGAACCTCATTTTACGCCTATTGAAGTCTCTAATTTTGTTCTTTTTGTATCCATTTGAAGTTGGGTGTAACTTCTGAGAGACTTTTTGTGCTGTTGGTGTGAGGTGCAGTGCGCCTATTCATATATCATCACCATTTGTTTATATTGACCCCCCACATCGGCATACTCAGCAGGGTCTCTCTGGTGCGGAGGAGCATCACTTTCTGGCACACTCCACGCTTCTTAGCTGCAGTTTAGTGGGGCACCTGCCGCTGTGCAGGTTCCATACTGCCTCTGTTATCTCCAGCCCCGGCAACCCCACTGCTAGCTGCAGCGCTGCCACCCGCAGTGGAGTGCGCCCAGCTCATTCACACACTTTAGCTGGCGGGTAGCGCTGCAGAAATCCGAGCTGCTTGCAGGCTCTGACCCACTCCTCCCTCCAGCCGCAGCGTCTCCTGGGAGCTAACCAGTCACTCCCAGTCTCCCCTTACCACAGTGCCCGGAAGCCGTGAGGTCCGCGCCACGTGCATGCTATGACCCCCTCCTCCCTCCAGCCGCAGCATCTCCTGGGGGCTAACCAGTCATTTCCAGTCTCACCTTACCACAGTGCCCGGCAGCTGCGCGAGGTCTGCGGTGTGTGACTGAGGAGGGGGGGAGGGATGCGGACGGGCAGAAGAAGCAGAACTCCAGCCTGAGAGAGTCAGCCATGCCAAGTCTCCAGCAGCAGCAGATCCCAACAGGTTGGAGTGGAACAGCAGCAGCCAGCTGCAGTGACTCCGGTAAGACACATCTGTCTGTCACCACTGTTTTGTCCCTAATACCAATCTCTCCCGTGCCCTGTGTTCTGTCATGTCCCTGTCACCCCTGGCCTTGCCCTGCCACCCTTATCGTGGCCCTTTCACCCTTATCCTGGCCCTTTCACCCTTATCCTGGCCCTGTCACCCTTATGCTGGCCCTGTTACCCCTATCCTGGCCCTGTCACCCCTGTGCTTGCCCTGTCAACCCTATACTGGCCCCATCACCCCTGTCCTGGTCCTGCCGCCCCTACCCTGGCCCTGTCACCCCTATCCTGTCCCTATCATTTCTGTCCTGGCCCCGTCACCCCTGTCCTGGCCCCGTCACCCCTGTCCTGGCACCGTCACCCCTGTCCTGGCACCGTCACCCCAGTACTGACCCTGTCACCCCTGTCCTGGCCCTGTTACTGCATACCCTCCAACTACCTTTTATGGCATGTACAGTACCCGCAGCGCCTCCAGACCTCTCCCCAATGCACCACACCTCCGCACCTTCCCCTCCACCACATGCGGCACTCCACCCCTCCCCCACATGCTGTGCCTCCAGACCCCCTACACCACCCGTGGCTCCCACTCCTCCACCCCTTCACCACCCACAGCACCTCCAGGCCCCTTCCACCATTCACCCCCCTTATATGTCTCCCCCCACACCTGCCCCCCTCCACCCGCAGCATCTGCAGACACCCTCCTCCATCAGCGGTCCCCCCCTCACCCACCCCTCCCCCACCAATGGCACCCCCGCACCTGCCCCTCCACCACCTGCAGCACCTCCGGACCTCCTTTCCCATCCGCCGCAACACCCGTACCTGCCCCTACCCTACCCATGGTGCCTGCGGTCCCCTACCCCACCACCGGCACTCCCGTCCCTTCCCATCCCACAGCACCTCCGGAACCCTTCATCCATCCACAACATCCCCACACCTGCCCCTCTCCCACCCGTGGCACCCCTGCCCCTCCCCCACCTGCAGTGCCTCCGGACCCCTCCCCCATCTGCATCCCCCACTCCTCTGCATCCCCCACTCCTCTGCATCCCCCACTCCTCTGCCACGCGCAGCACCTCCCGAACCTTCCCCATCCAGGCCCCACCCCCACTTCTGCCTCCCCTCCACCCGCAGCATCTACAGACACCATCCGCAGTCCCCCCCGCACCCGCTACATTCTGTACATCGTGCCCTGCAGGTGCTGTTCACGCCATCGCAAGGGGCTGCGCCTCCTTCACCATCGCACGCCCTTTCATTGTGCAATATTTAACCACTAACAAAGGAATGCAGGTAATACTCCTTATAATACAAATATTAAACCCCAGAAAGGCATGCAAGGGTTAAGGGGGCGTAGCCCCTCGCGACGGTGTGAAGAGCGCCCGTAGGGCGCGATGAAGCACCTAGTATATATATATGTGTGTAGATATATATATATATATATATATATATATATATATATACACACACACACAGACACACTAGTTTTACGGACCCAGCATATACTGGGTCACCTCAGTCCCCACCCCCGTGATTGGCTCCGCCCAGTTCTGGAAACCCCCCCCATGCAAATCCTGCTTTTGCCACTGAAAGGGGTTAAGAATCAGTAGTGTACTATGTTTCTAATATTTGAGGTTGTAGTTTTCTGCCTTCTCCCTTACAACCCAACATTGGAGAATTATAGTTCGTTCTCTTGCACATGGCAAAGTAAATTCGTTAAAGTAGAAATGATTGAATACAGCAGAACTCTGGCCCTCTAAGTGGTCTGGCAGAAGCCTCATCCATTTAGAACCATGCTTGATTTAACGTTAGCTGAAAATCCCTGAAACCTCCAGATTCATTCTATGGCTCAATTTCCTACCACTGCATCCATGTGTAAAATTACATTATTCTCTACTTAAAAGGGGGCTTTTTTTGGCAGGCAGCTGGAAGACTTGCATCCACCACATTCCCAATAGAACACATATGTCTGTGAGTGTCTTGCTTCATTGACATTACCCATGTTCCTATTATTCCTCATTGATAATATCACCAACGCCACATGTCACACATATCACTAAAGTCAACACTACACCTCATTACATGTTATATTCTTGTACACCTAATTACTGTATGTACACTATGTAATAAAGAAAGGTATATACAAGTTTTAATATGACAGAACAAATATAACATGCATATTCCTTGACAGACTGATTAAATTAACCAATTTGCATCAAAATGAACTTGACTTTTTTTTAACAAACATTTTGTTTAATAAAAAAACAATTGCATGAGGGAATTAAAGATATACAGTATGTGTTATGAGGTCTGCTATATACTCATATATCTTTATTGTACAGCATAATATAAAATAAAGAACAATATGATGAAATGTATAATGACATGAAACAATGAAAGTTTTTTTTTTTTTTTCAATAAATTTGTAGTGATTTCCCTGTTTCAGAAATAATACATTCAGAACATAGCTTAGCATACGTCTTGTCTCTCATTCGAGTGAAACTAAACCTATAATGATACACTAAACAACAATCACTCACCAAATGATACTAGTCAGTCACCATTTGTCATTCTCCTTTCTGAGAATCTAAGAAATGATATAGATACAGTAGTTTCTCACCCTTTTAGAATGAAATGGAAGATACCATTAGAAAGTCAAGCTTTTAAAATAAACATACCCACCTTTGCTTATGAGCCTTCTATCTACAGTATGGGCCTAATTCAGACCTGATTGCTGGGCAGCGATTTTTGCAGCCCTGCGATCAGATAGTTGCCCCCACTGGGGGAGTGTATTTTAGCTGTGCAAGTGTGCAAATGCATGTGGAGCCAGTGCTGCAAGTATGGTGGTATGGGGTGATAGAAACATAAACATAGAAACATAGAATTTGACAGCAGATAAGAACCACTTGGCCCATCTAGTCTGCCCCTAATATGGCGTACCAGTAAGAAATTCCCAGCTGGTACGCCAGGCAGCCGGGCCACCACCTTGCAGACACCATGGAGAAAGGAGAGCACAGCATGCATCCCTCCCCTCCTGCCCACTTCAGTTCATTTCAGCCCTGTGAGTCCAGTGGCTGCTGCAGCAGAGGCGTGTACTCAAACGCTGGTCCGTGAGCCAATCAGAGCTCACGGACCGGTAGCCAATCAGGGTCCACCGCTGCCAGACTGCGAGGTCTGATTGGCTCGTGGACCAGCGCCAGAATCTGATCTATGGGACGCCGCTGTTGCCGCAGGAGGAGACCGGACTAAGGGCAGGGGAGGCACGTGCTGGGCTCTCCTCTCCCTTCCCTAACAGCAGCAGCAGACAGTGCTGGCCCCAGGAAGCAGCAACAACGGTGAGTTGCGCTGCTATGGTCATATCTGGCACTGTGGGTCATATCTGACACTATGAGGGCATATCTGGCACTGTGGGGGCATATCTGGCACTGTGGGGGCATATCTGGCACTGTTGGGGCATATCTGGCACTATGAGGGCATTTCTGGCAACATGGGGCATATCTGGCAACGTGGGGTAATATGTTTATCTAGCAATGTGGGGGCATATCTGGCAGTATCAGGGCATATCTGGCACCGTGAGGGCATTTGTATCTGGCAACGTGGGGGAATATGTGTATCTGGCACTGTTGGGGATATCTGGCACTGTGGGGGCAAGTGTATCTGGTAATGTGGGGGCATATTTGGCATAGTGGGGGCATATCTGGCACTATGAGGGCATATATGGCACCGTAGGGGCATGTGTATCTGTCAACGTGGGGGCATATTCGGCAACGTGGGGGCATATCTGCCAACATGGGGGAATATGTGTATTTGGCACTGTGGACGCATGTGTATCTGGCAATGTGGGGTCATATCTGGCACTGTGGGAGCATATGTGTATCTGGCACTTTGGGGGCATATCTAGCACCGTGGGGGCATATCTGGCACTGTGGGGGCATATGTGTATCTGGGATTATGGGGGCATGTGTGTATCTGGCACTGTGCGGGCATATCTGGCACTGTGGGGGCATATGTCTATCTGGCACAGCACTATTGTGGTCATGTGTATCACGCCCCCATTTCCATGTGGCCACACCCATTTTTTTGCTGTGCGCGCACCTACCCATGAGAATTTTTTTTCTACTTGTACCACTGTGTGTAGCAGAGCTGGACAAACTTATTTTGTTTAGTTTCTGCGCAGCCCAGGACTTACTTAGCCGCTGCAATCACTTCAGCCTGTCCAGGACCGGAAATTGAACCGGAATCGTTCCAATGCTTGGACACGCTTGCATTTTTTCCAGACACTCCCTGAAAACGGTCAGTTGCCACCCACAAACGTCTTCTTCCTGTCAGTCACACTGTGATCGCCCATGCGATCGCTTTTTTCGCACCATCCCGTCGCTATGCACGATTCCCATTGCTGCGGTCCACCGCGCCTGCGCATTATGGTGCATATGCATGCGCAGTTCAGACCTGATCGAAGACTGTGAGAAAACGCAGCCTAGCAATCAGGTCTGAATTACCCCCTATGTCAGAACTTTCATAGAGTATATTTGAGTATATTTACTTATAGTTGCATATTACATTTTGGTGTAAATATCTGGGTTGCCTTAACTGTGTGAAAGTACTGTAACTATGGGATAGTATATATATTATAATACTGTATGACACAAAAGAAAACCTCAAAAACACCCAGAAAAAAGTGAAACAAACTATTCGTACAGTGTTATTAATATCACTACATGTAACAGGGTTGTAGGGAGGGGTGTGTGAGCAGTACCATCACCAGGGCAATGGGAGCACCACCTTCACTGTCCTATAGCCCCTCTTCTGGGCAGGCACCTTGCAGTGTGTAGAGCCACATGGAGTGTCCAGGAAGTTCTACACTTTCTCCTAAGCCATCTCAGTTGATATCACGTCTTCAGGTGCCGGCGCAGGGGAGCCCTGCTCTGACGCTGACATAATTGGCGAATTTATAATGGGTGAAGGGTGTGTGATCCAGAGGGACCCACAACATACACCCCACACATATAATTATACGTATCCCGCCGGAGTCCTGTGGCAGTCGAAGTGGCAGACATAAATCACCGGGAAACTGGCATAGCAGCCATTTTCCTAGTGATTTCTGCAGTGGATATGTCTCAGAGAACTAGGCGCAGATACCATGTTCCCAGAGACCCACGAATATGCAGTATGGATGGTGTAATGGTTAGCATTCCTGCCTCACAGTACTGACGTCATGGGTTCGATTCCCACCATGGCCCTAACTGTGTGGAGTTTTGTATATTCTCCAAGTACTTGCATGGGTTTCCTCCGGGTTTTCCGGTTTCCTCCCACAATCCAAAAATCCCAACAAAATTAACCATAGTGTGAATGTGTGTGTGTGTAAATGTGGTAGGGAAAATAGATTGTAAGCTCCACTGGGGCAGAGACTGATGTGAATGGCCAAATATTCTCTGTAAAGCGCTGCGGAATATGCGGAATATATAGTATGCGCTATATAAATAACTGGTAATAATAATAATAATAGACCATGGCACAAAGCCAGAGTCTACAGTGCTGTAACCTCTGCCAGAGAGGAGGGAGACTGCATGGAGCCTGCATACGGGCCCTTTCCTCTCTAAATCCGCCCGTAGCTGGTCTGGTCATGAAGACATCCACCATCAAACTGCTGTCAACTATTAAAAAACGAACTACTGTAAGACTTACCAAGTCTAAATAAATGTAAAAAAATATATATATTGTATATAAAGTATGAAAATATATAATAAGCTACTCATTACTTCACAGCGGTTGTGCGATCAGGTAGACCTAGTGCCTATATTGGGTCATGTTTTTAAATTGAGAGTTACATGTTTTTTCCTTGAGTGCTTTTGGATAAAAGTGTTTTATAACTACTATAATAATAATAATAATAATAATACTTATTATTATTATTATTATTAATAATTTTTTACAATTATTTTTTTATTATTATTATTATTATTATTATTCATTATAATAACAAATCACCAGGCAGATCCTCCAAAAAACCTCCAAAATGGCACTTCAAGGACCAGCACTCCCTCTCATCAACTGAGTCAATGTATGCAGCAAGAAACAGTGATGTACAATATAAATGTTACTGTATGAGCAACAGGTACTAGAAAGGAAGGGTTCTCTAGAATAGAAACACAGAAAAGAACAGCACAAAAATCTGTGTCAGTAAATAAGACCAAATAACAAATCACTAACACAGAGGTTCCCAAACTGTGTGCCGTGGCTCCCTGGGGTGCTTTGGGACACTTGCAGGGGTGCCCTGGGTTGGTGGCAGAGCAGGATTAAGGCTTCGGGGGGCCTGGTGTACTTAAGACAGTGGGGCACTAAAATCTAAATTTAAAATTTTTAAATTACAACATCTTCAGTCAATACAAAGAAAATTACAATTAGGTGGTACATTTTAAAGAATCTTTCAAATAAGAAGCACACACATGTATATATAATATATATGTGTGTGCATGTGTATATATATATATATATATATATATATATACATACACACACACACATACATACACACACACACACACACACACACACAGTGGTCGAAGTTGAAATTTTGAAGTGCGAGTATGGAAAAGTGAAGGCTGTTATTTAGTGCGCGCCGTGCTCCGGAAAAGGGTGTGTGGCCACTCAAAAGGCGGCATGCCCTTAAGTGTAGTGTACCACACCATATACCCCTTATACACATTATGCACCACAATAGTAGGACCCCTTATACTATCTAGTAATGGTGCTCCCTACACATTACACATTATGCCACATGGAATGAGCCAAAATTCACACAGAATGAGCCAAAATTCACATTCTGCCACATGGAATGAGCCAAATTTCACATTATGCCACATGGAATGAACCAAAATACACACTGGATCCCAGTGAGGTTGTGCTTGTTCCTGTCAAAAAGGAGTAGCGCTGTTCAAGATTGGAAATTTCTCAAAGTCCCTTTTTTTGGTGATACTTATTGGAACAGAGGTGGATTGTAGGGCTCCACCATCCCTGATGAGAATAAGATTGGAAATTTCTCAAAGTCCCTTTTTTTGGTGATACTTATTGGAACAGAGGTGGATTGTAGGGCTCCACCATCCCTGATGAGAATAGGGAATATAACATCATCTAACTTCAACCTAATTGTTATTTTCTGTTACGATGAAGTCTATTTAGATACCATATTTATTGAATCGAACGTGTGATTGGATGTAACATTGAAAATTCTAACCAGTTCTAACCAGTGGTAATCCATTCTATTATAAGAACTGATTGTAAACCCCTGATGAAGTCCTAACGAACGAAACGCGTTGGTTTCGCGACATCGGGTTAATAAAGCCTTTACCACAAGCATCTGGTTGGAGACATATCTCTTTCAAGTTCTGACTGTGATCACCTGACTGTAAATTCCTCACATCAACCGAAATATGTTTATGTATAAGATTGTAATATTGTTTTATTGAATTTTTAGAAATTTGTACCAATGACGAATGTTTAGGATATAAATATCGTTTGTTTATGTATGAATAAAAACTTTTAATCATTGTCATACTAAAGGCGTATTGGCTCCCACGAGAATCTTTTTCCATTTCAAATCTACTCTTAATACCTCATCTGACAGAGGGTATTTTCTTAGTGGTTTGAGACTAGTGGTATAGCGCAAAAAAGGGGTTCATCTTTGTTTTATATATATATATATATATATACACACACTGAAGGTATACAGTACATTTCATTTGAAAGAAAATATATAATTTTTTTTCTCTTTTTTGTATTTTTTCAAGCAGTACAGTAATATACTTTAGGTAACATTATGGTAGTATTCAGTTGTACAAATAGCACAAAAATATATAAGTATACGACAGCCAGATACTGTTGACCATTTTACACATTTTAGTCTTATGTTACTGTAGTTCCCATCAGAGGTGAAGCAGGTGCAATTGTCCAGCTATTGGGCACAGTCAAGAACTTACAGATGCCCTCCAGTGCAAAAATTACATCAATGGTATCATGTGGACCAATGTAATCATATGGCACTGTCACTCAAAGGGTTAACTACGGGAAACCCAAATAGCTCAGAGGAGACCCTAATGGAAAAAGTCTCTAAGCACTTGAGTCCTGAAGAGAGAGAAAATGTCTTAGCATGATTTCTCAGAGCTGTAAAGATTCTACAGCTAATATTCTGATTTAAAGGGCTTTCTGTGCTGCAGTATAATATATTTCCAGCAGCTTGACACCAAAACACCATTTCTAGCTGGAACTTACAGTACGTGGTACACATAAATGCTACTATTTCTATACAGTATATCGGCTTAGCATTTGTGCAAAGTGACAATAAAAATATGAATGTAGAATAATACTCATAGAGCTACTTGCAGCAGTTTATTTGCTTACAACGACAGTGTGACTGATATCATTAGCCTTGTGGCCTGTTTTAGGGGTGTTAAATGGCACAGATCAGACAAAGTGGAGACAAAGCCCTAGGTTTGCTCCTAACACGTACAGAGGATAAGGTAATGCGACGTCTGCTTTAATATTAAGCCAATAACATTTGTGAATGTATAATTTAATGCTGTGCTTGAGGAGATCCTATGTGCCTCTGGTAATTTGTCCTGGCTGCTTTTGGGTGTATTTTTGCATAGTAATATAACTTACAGTATAAAATAACCTTAAATTAATATATTTGTTTACATATTTTTTATTAAATGACTAATTCATAGAACAGAAACAGGAATCTTTCTCACACGTTATACATGGTTATACAACGCTAGTGACAGTGATACACATGCATGTGAACATTGGAAAGATTTTACATAGATAAGTATAGGAGAATATAATAAACAAATATATCATCTATATTTATAGATTTATTTCCTGTGATGGCCATTGCTGAACAATGTGGCGCAATGGGTCCAGTGAGACACTAAAAAACAATGGTGTAAGGATTGCCTTAGTGATTGCAGAGAGTTTTTTTGGAAACCAAAAAAAAGGTAGTGGGATTGTCATAGTAATATCTACTAAGCCAAATGCTCTACTATCTTGAACAATAGAATATGTGGTATCAGAAAATAGTAATAATGTTTATTGGCACCAAACTAATGTCTGTGGCTGTGTTTGAATGATGAGCAGGTGTGTAGGTTTTTGATATAAATTCCATGTGAGCAAGCCTGCATTAAAGTTTATCATTAAAGTTCAGTATTTACATCCAAAGCACAGTAATTCATAGGAGCTTTGCTTATCTCAAATGATCTCCCTACTCGACCCCATTGCTCTAAACAAGATCTGCATCTCTCATCCACACTCATTACCTGATGCAATTCAATTACAAGACTTTTTTTTTAGCAGCACCCAACTTTCAAGCATTCTCTTAAAAGTTCCTTTTCAGGCAAGTTTATCACATGGCCGATCCACCCACATAACCTCCTTAAGATATTTTACCCACTTACCTCTCCTCTACACAGTGTAGTTATGATATAATCTATATAATAACTCTGCAAGGTGTTTCTCATCTCCATGATGCATGCGCAGTGGGCTTCCATTGCTAGGAAGATAGAACCGACCTCTCCAGGAAGGAACACATGCTTCTGAGGAAGCTGGTCATACTATACCAACGAAACGTGTTGAGTTTACCACTGTGCCCACTGTGCCTGCCACTTGGATCTATATTGTATGCTGACATCAATTGGACTTTGCTTGTTCCTGATTGGGATTTTTCAACACTGGCCTAATGGAGCCCCGCTGCTCAAGAGGATTCTTTCCTAGCCAAGGAATAAGGGGACTGCACCATCTGTATTGGCCCACCAGTAACATCATACCCGCTGCTTGTGGGACATTGCCAAATCTCCAAATGGTATGCTCATTATTCCTACTGCGGAAACATTGGATATTCCTTAAGTCCTGGCCATCTATAATCCATTGGTACCTGTGGCAACTAAACTATTTAAGCACAGTGACTGTGTTTTATTCATAATACCCTTTTATCATTTTTATTATTGTGTGAAATTAATACATTTGTTATATTTATTATACAAGCCGTTCTGTTCCTTTCTTAAAACAGCCAGCGCTGGTGTGTATATACCTTTATCTCTCCAGGAAGGAACACCCCTGGGACATCTGAACAGGGTAGGTATGTGAGTGGGTAGGGGTGGGGACCAGGGCCGTCTTTTTGTATGGGCTCAGTGGGCTCTTTCCCAAGGGCCCCATGAGTATAAGGGCCCTAGGCTGATAGCTGAGTGTCCCCTCTTTCCATGGTTACCAGATTTTTGAAAATCGGCCCTGGGGAACCGGAGATATCCGACTTGAAAGCAGTGGTCCCCATCTAAGCCTGTTAATTGTTCTTCCCAGCCAGATATCTCGGGTTCTGGCTGATTTCTGAGCTGTGACTCTCCCCTTTCACTGGACACTGGCAGCTTGTCTCTACCATGCCCAGAACCAGAGATATCAGCCTTCCAGCACCTGGTCCCTGCTCTAGCTCCACACGCCTTGTATGCAGTTTTATATTTTTGTTTGTGAATTGCTCTGGCGCCTGAACTCTGATCCCCAAGTCCCCAAATGCTCCTGAAAGGTGAGACTCTCTAGGTTTTTATCCCATTCAAAGCTAAGAAATATATTTTCAGGAACTTGAGATATGTGCAGTCAAGCAAGCTGCCCTCCCACTGGAAAATTATAAATATTAAGCCCACTCCACTATCCACTCCTTCTACAGTTTAGCCCCATCTGTGCAGTAAAGGAGTAATTAGCAGAAATTACTGCTCCAGGTCCTACATGCTGAGCGGAAGATAGAACACCCCCTACTGCCCACGGGACATCAAAGCTGCCGCTGATAGCACCTCCCACCCCTACCGCTGGAGGATGGGTAGGGGGCCCAGTGCATTGCTGTGTCCAGGGGCCTACACTGCTGTTAAGACGGCCCTGGTGGGGACGGGAATGAGCTGCTGGGGGGGATGAAGCGGTAGTAGAAGGTAAGAGCAGCAGAGATGGGGTGGCCAGCAGATAGAGGTGGCAGGGCCAGCCAGACCAGGGGGAAGACTGAGGTGACCTGAGTGACACATCACTCTTTCTTGCAACGCTCACAATGCAATGTACAGATGTAGCCATGCTCATCTTTGGCATGTAGCGGGAAAAACTAGTCGCATTACATATGACTGCACCTGGTCGCAAGGCGGCATTTTCGGTTCCTGGGTGGCATATGCAGTCGCAGTATAAAAAAATTGAGTTTCTGGCTGGTGCAATACTGGGATTTGTCCAAAAGGTGTTGCTTTTGAAAACTAGCGTTATATTATGGTGGATATATTTTTTACATCTGCAAGCCTTACCACAATAACAGTTGTTTTATTACACACTGCAACCTGTGCCGTGCTTATGCTGGGGCGCATGCGATCACTCACAGTAATTACAAGTATCAGCACAAAATAAGGTCGTTTTGCATTGAGCTGATTGTGCATCAATTGCCCATGAAAATTACAGTGAAAAGTACCAGGGCCCCCACACATTAGGGGCTTTCCCCCCAGAATTAGTCATAGCGATTCTGTCCGTAGCACAGCATTTAGCTGTGTTTCCATTCCCTCATTGGCTCAGCTGTTCATTAACAGCAGCTGCTGAGGAGCTCACACAGTCTCTCAGGATTCGGAGCTGCCCACGGCAACTGCAATGATGGAGAACCTGCCAAGACTTCGGGACCCAGCTAGCTGTCCCAGCTCCCTGCACTCCTGCTCCCCACACCCTCGCTTTGCTGGAGGGGGTCCAGACGGGTGGTATTCATGTGAACTCCGGTCAGCTGACCGACAGTCACATGACCTCCTCCGTGAGCCCGACGGCTCACTATCCCGATGGTCGGCATGCCGACCAACAGGGACTATTTCCACTCGTGGGTGTCCACGACACCCATAGAGTGGGAATAGAACCCGTGGCGACCGCAGGTCGCCACCAAGCCCGCAGCGTGGCGAACGCAGCGAGCCCGCAAGGTGCTTGCTGCACTCGCCCCTCCCCGCCGGGATCCCGGCGTCGGTATGCTACCGGGATCCCGGCGTCGGTAAGGTGACCGGCGGTCAGGAGACCGCCGGTCACCAGTACTACACCCGTCCAGACAGGTAATGCTACACACGGGAAGGGGGCTATCCAGTGAGTGTGTATGTGTGTTTTTATTATTGCCACTACCTTAAAAAATAAGGCTACACTTCCAGCTGTGCTCCCGTAACTATTATACACCAGCTTTGTACCATAATGTTATTATTAAGCATTCATTTTTTCCAGCCCACGTCTGAACCATCTTGTATCTAAAACATTACTTTGTGTAATTCGGATTCCTATAAATAAAGGATATTAATAATAATAATAATAATAATAATAATAATAATAATAATAGTGTAGTGGTATGCGGGGCTCAAAGAAGTTGGGACTGAAAAAGGGGAAGCTGGCTATGGAAATGGGAGGAGTCAGGGTTAATTGTTAACATCCCCCCTCCCCCCCTCCCAAAGAAAAGTCTAGATCCGCCCAGAGCCGGCCCTAACCAATATGATGCTCTAGGCAAGATTTTGGCTGGTGCCCCCTAGCACAACCGCTGGTTCCGCCTCTGACCTTGCACCTCTTTCCCAGCACTATCACCCCTCACCCGTAGCAGTCCTTATTTTGGTGTTTGTACCCTCTATATTTTAAATAGGAACAGTTCGCACATTTGGCGCACAGACCAAAAAGGGGTGTGTTTTTGCTGGCAAGGGGCATGGCCACACAATAGTAACCCCAATTCCAATTACCCCACACAGTACTGCAACTTTATTCACATTTGATCATGCGATAGTGTCCATAATTCATATTAAATCCCACAGTAGTACTACTTTACCTTACTTGAACTTGAACCTTTTCAGGTATATGTTCAGGGATTTTAAATTCAATATGGGTCTGACCGAACCATCTGGTTTCGGGACTACAACATGGTCAAATAATAACCCCCTCCTTGTTGAAGGAGGGGAACCTTGACCACCACCTGTTGAAGATACAATTTGTGAATTGCAGTTAACACTGTTTCCCTCTGGTGGGGGGAAGCCGGCAGGGCCGTCGGTGAGGGGGCATCTCCTCAAAGTCCAGCTTGTATCGCTGAGACACAATATCTATTGCCCAGGGATCTAACAGAGAGTGAACCCACTTGTGGCTGAACTTACGAAGGCGTGCCCCCACCGGGCCTAGCTCCACCTGTGGAGCCCCGGCGACATGCGGTGGATTTTGTAGAGGCCGGGGAGGACTTCTGTTCCTGGGAACTAGCTGTGTTGTGCAGCTTCTTTCCTCTGCCCCCGCCTCTGGCAAGAAAGGACGCACCTCGGACTTTCTTGTTTCTTTGTTCGAAAGGCTGCATTTGATAATGTCGTGCTTTCCTAGGCTGTGCAGGAATATAAGGCAAAATATCAGAATTACCAGCTATAGCTGTGGAGACCAGGTCCGAGAACCCTTCTCCACACAATCCTCAGCCTTCCATATGCCTCTTAAGTCGGCATCATCTGTCCATTGCATATTCTACAGGACACATCAAGCAGAAATCGACATAGCTTTGACTCTAGGACCCAGTATACTCATGTCTCTTTGGGCATGTTTTATATATATATATATCTCTTAAGACAGCATCTTTAATATATATATCTCTATATATACATATATATATATATATATATATATACATACATACTAGGGTCTCAATCTCTGCTGATAAGGTACCTGTCCACGCTGCCACAGCGCTATAAACCCATGCCGACACAATCGCCGGTCTGAGTAGTGTACCAGAATGTGCACGCTATCTGCAGGATCCCTGAGAATAGCTGTTACGTCAGGGCTACCTTTTGGGCAAACGTGACACCCTAGGGGAAGATTCCCATCATATCCTGGCCCTAGTGGGGAAAGGATACTGCCTGAGAATTCTTTGTGGGAAACTGCAGTCTCTTGTCTGGAGATTCCCGCTCTTTTTCATCCTGAGAGGAGGGAAATTTACCTCAGCTTTCTTCCCCTTAAACATGTGTACCCTTGTGACAGGGACAGATGAGTCATCAGTGATATGCAAATCATCTTTAATTACAATAATCATATATTGAATACTTTTCTGCCATTTTGGCTGTAACTTTGCATTATCGTAGTCGACACTGGAGTCAGACTCCGTGTCGATATCAGTGTCTATTATTTTGGATAGTGAGCATTGAGAGACTCTGAAGGTCTCTGCGACATAGGGACAGACATGGGTAGATTTCCTGTCTGTTCTCTAATCTTTTGTGCAATAAATTCACCTTAGCACTTAATTACACATATCGTTGCCGTTTGGTCTCTCCACGGCCCCGAGAATATTCACCAAGGTAATGGCGGAAATGATGGTGCTCCTGCGGAAGCAAGGTGTCACTATTATCACGTACTTGGACGATCTCCTCATAAAAGCGAGATCAAGAGAGCAGTTGCTGAACAGCGTATCACTTTCTCTGGAAGTGTAACGGCAACACGGCTGGATTCTATATATTCCAAAGTCGCAGTTGGTTCCTACAGCTCATCTGCCTCTCCTAGGCATGATCCTAGACACAGACCAGAAAAGGGTTTATCTCCCGATAGAGAGAGCTCAGGAGCTCGTGAAACTGGTCAGGAATCTATTAAAACCAAAACAGGTGTCAGTGCATCACTGCACTCGAGTCCTGGGAAGGATGGTGGCATCATACGAGGTCATGCCCTTCGGCAGGTTCCATGCGAGGACCTTCCAATGGGACTTACTGGACAAGTGGTCCGGATCACATCTTCAGATGCATCGGTTAATCACCCTATCCCCCAGGGCCAGGGTGTCTCTCCTGTGGTGGCTGCAGAGTGCTCACCTTCTCGAAGGTCGCAGATTCGGCATTCAGGACTGGGTCCTGGTGACCATGGATGCAAGCCTCCGAGGGTGGGGGGCAGTCACACAGGGAAGAAATTTCCAAGGGCTGTGGTCAAGTCAGGAGACTTGCCTTCACATCAACATCCTGGAACTAAGGGCCATATACAACGCCTTACGTCAAGCGGAGTCCCTGCTTCGCGACCAACCGGTTCTGATTCAGTCAGACAATATCACCGCAGTGGCTCATGTAAACCGCCAAGGTGGCACAAGGAGCAGGGTGGCGATGGTAGAAGCCACCAGAATTCTTTGCTGGGCGGAGAATCACGTAAGCGCACTGTCAGCAGTGTTCATTCTGGGAGTGGACAACTGGGAAGCAGACTTCCTCAGCAGGCACGACCTCCACCCGGGAGAGTGGGGACTTCATCAAGAAGTCTTCATGCAGATTGCAAGTCGGTGGGAACTGCCACAGGTGGACATGATGGCATCCCGCCTCAACAAAAAGCTGCAGAGATATTGCGCCAGGTCAAGAGACCCTCAGGCGATAGCTGTGGACGCACTGGTGACACCGTGGGTGTTCCCGTCGGTCTATGTATTTCCTCCTCTTCCTCTCATACCCAAGGTGCTGAGAATCATAAGGAAAAGAGGAGTGAGAACAATACTCTTTGTTCCGGATTGGCCAAGAAGGATATCCAGATCTGCAAGAAATGCTCACAGAGGACCTGTGGCCTCTGCCTCTAGGACAGGACTTGTGCAACAGGGGCCCCTGTCTGTTCCAAGACTTACCGCGGCTGCGTTTGACGGCATGGCGGTTGAACGCCGGATCCTAGCAGAAAAAGGCATTCCGGATGAGGTCATTCCTACGCTGATAGAGGCTAGGAAGGATGTGACGGCTCAACATTATCACCGTATATGGCGAAAATATGTGGCTTGGTGTGAAGCCAGGAATGCCCCTACGGAGGAATTCCAGCTGGGCCTTTTCCTTCACTTCCTACAGTCGGGAGTGACTTTGGGCCTTAAATTGGGTTCCATTAAGGTCCAGATTTCGGCCTTATCCATTTTCTTTCAAAAAGAACTGGCTTCTCTGCCTGAAGTTCAGACGTTTGTAAAGGGAGTGCTGCATATTCAGCCCCCTTTTGTGCCTCCAGTGGCACCTTGGGATCTTAACGTGGTGTTGAGTTTCCTGAAATCACACTGGTTTGAACCACTCAAAACGGTGGAAGTAAAATATCTCACGTGGAAGGTGGTCATGCTATTAGACTTGGCTTCGGCTAGGCGTGTGTCAGAATTGTCGGCTTTGTCACATAAAAGCCATTATCTGGTTTTCCATGCGGATAGAGCAGAATTGCGAACCCGCCCACAATTTCTGCCGAAAGTGGTTTCATCCTTTCATATAAACCAACCTATTGTGGTGCCTGTGGCTACTACTGACTGGAGGATTCCGAGTCACTGGATGTAGTCGGGGCTTTGAAGGTTTATGTAGCCAGAACGGCTAAGGTCAGGAAAACAGAATCTTTGTTTATCCTGTATGCTTCCAACAAGCTTGGGGCGCCTGCTTCAAAGCAGACTATTGCTCGCTGGATCTGTGACACGATTCAGCAGGCTCATTCTGCGGCTGCTTTGCCACTGCCTAAATCAGTTAAGGCCCATTCCACAAGGAAGGTGGGCTCTTCTTGGGTGGCTGCCCGAGGGTTCTCGGCATTACAGCTTTGCCGAGCGGCTACTTGGTCAGGTTCAAACACCTTTGCAAAGTTCTACAAGTTTGATACCCTGGCTGAGGAGGACCTTGTGTTTGCTCATTCGGTGCTGCAGAGTCATCCGCACTCTCCCGCCCGTTTGGGAGCTTTGGTATAATCCCCATGGTCCTTACGGAGTCCCCAGCATCCACTAGGACGTTAGAGAAAATAAGATTTTACTTACCGGTAAATCTATTTCTCGTAGTCCGTAGTGGATGCTGGGCGCCCGTCCCAAGTGCGGACTTCTTCTGCAATGCTTGTATATAGTTATTGCTTAAATAAGGGTTATGTTATAGTTGCATCAGAGTTTATCTGATGCTCTGTGATTGTTCATACTGTTAACTGGGTAAAGTTATCACAAGTTATACGGTGTGATTGGTGTGGCTGGTATGAGTCTTACCCTGGATTCCCAAAATCCTTTCCTTGTACTGTCAGCTCTTCCGGGCACAGTTTCTCTAACTGAGGTCTGGAGGAGGGACATAGAGGGAGGAGCCAGAGCACACCAGAATCTAAATTCTTTCTAAAAGTGCCCATGTCTCCTGCGGAGCCCGTCTATTCCCCATGGTCCTTACGGAGTCCCCAGCATCCACTACGGAGTATGAGAAATAGGTTTACCGGTAAGTAAAATCTTATTTTTCCAGCCATGTCCAGCCATTTGTGACTACCTCACAGCTTAAATAGTAGAATTATTATTTTATTCTAGAAATATAAAATATTAGAAGCTGTCTTGCAACATATAGTGTCTGGTCACGTGATTAGCTAGTATAGATATCAGAGGACTCAATCATTGCTATTAAGTCTAATAAAGATAAGGGACTGTTTTATTTACATTTAAAAAAATGAAAAAATATATATTTTCTTTTTACATTGGAAAAAAATAGAATAACCTTGCTTTTTTTCTTGATATTATATATTCTACATTCTCAGTAACAATGAATGAGTATCAACAGCACTGTGAAAGATCACAAGAATATTTTGTATAACTGTAAGTCACAAACACATACTGTACATCTTTTTTTTGCAATGAAAAACCCTGCATCACAACGCTGCACACCAACAAACGCTGTGTACATTGTTTATAAACACTGAACAACTGTAATCGTAGGATTCATTATTGAACATTACTATATTGATTTTAAAACTCTAAATGGAATTCCGTTAATCAAACTAGATTTATCTTACAATTCAATGAAATACATATTATATATAATCTAACCTGTAATGCATTAAATAATGGGACTTGTACCAGTAGCGATACTTGCAAGTGATGGGACCAAATACAAAAATATGTTTTGATCCCCTACTCCATCCCATGGGGAGAGGCAGTGGGTGATGGGGAGAGGTAGTGGATGTAAGTTAGAAACAATGTTTGACAGGGAGAGGCTGGGGTGGCAGAGGGGACAGGAAGAGGCAAGTGGGTGACAATGGGAGGCAGAGAGTGACACCTGTTTAAAGGAGCTGACAAGGTCTACAAAAGTTTTTCTGCAAGAGCCTGGCAGTTGGCCAGCAATTACAGGGGCGGAAGCCATCCAGGTGTCTTGTAAGCTCTGCTCCCTCTCCACGGGTGGCAATAGCATCAGTAATAGCAGCCTGAGCCTTGGCCTCTCCTCCCGCCCCAGAATGTGATGCTCACTGACCTGCTCTCCTCTTCACTCTCATATTTCCACTATTTTTTCAGTGCTCCTCCCCCACCCTATCAGGGGCACGGCACCAGGAAAGCACCCTGAATGTGAGTGGCAAATTTCCCATTAGGCATGTGAGGCATGTGCTCAAGGGCGCAACTTCTTGGGAGGCTGCACATGGGCTTATGTTTCATTACGGTCAGTCCTAAATTACCAGTAACTACAACATTTTTCCACTTTAATATACTGTAAACTACCTACAGTTGAGTTTGAATGAGTAGGACATGGACAGACTGCCCCGTAACCTTTCCTACTTAGTAAATATGTATACATACCGTATCTAAAATGAAATGTCATGCACCCCCCCATGCTGCGGGACTTTTATACTTGGGGACAGTGACACTGACAGACACCCGGCAATGTGACCCCCCTCATGTTGCTGTGTCTGCTGGGGACACACACCTGGTGGCAGCCGCCGCCAAAATGACCCCCTTCTGCTGCAGTGTCCGCAGGGCACAAACACACACAGTGACAGGTGCCGGCAAAGTGACCCATTCCTGTTGCAGCATCCACTGGCCATGCATACACCCGATGACAGCTGTTGGCAATGTGACCTCCTCCTGCAGCGTGAGCTGGGCTCAATAATTGGCAGTGAGATATGAGTGGCAAAGAAGCGTATGTGAACCAGGTACTTGAGGAGGAGCAAGACACACATCGCAGCTGCGGGACCCATGGGGGTCTATTAATGCAGCAAAGAAAAGCCCTGTTTTGCATTAAACAGGGCTTTTCTCTGCCTAGTACTATTCACAGAGCGGGTTACCATGAAGAAGTCCCTGACTTCTCCAGCGGCACCCCCGCACTGTGCCTGGATCATATCATCATACTTTTACAAATCTCAGCTTTCCGTTTCCCTTCGCAAAATCCATTCGCCATCTCTGGATGGCGTGTAGAAGCTTGTTAGGGGAGTAGAGCAGTGAAGACGTTTGTCTCCTACCTTCTCTCCACCCCCTTCTGTGACAGGAGCCAATCAGAGGAGCCTATATGCTGGGTTTCCTCCTCCCAACTGCCTGGCCCGCTGCCATAGTTTACCCTCGCTCTGCACCAGCCTCCTGATTGCCCACTTGCCCTCATCCCTGCTGCCGCTGAGGTGACCCGACATATGCATATGCTGGGTCACCTCCTCCTTACTGCGCACTGACCCGGCACATGTGCAATCATAATCACACGGAAAGGAAGATGCCGCACATGTGCAGAGCATTAAAAAGATAAAGTCAGTGATGAAGAAGAGAAGACGGCATTGCGGGACCTGTCTATACCATATCGCTTCACTAAAAAGGTGAGGGTACATGACCAAGCTATAGATCATATTAAACTGATGCGATCTATAGAGATAAGTAACTATTCTTTACTGTTCACCTTCAATAATAGACCCCTTGCTCCCCTGGGTGTAGCGATGATGTCCCCCTTGTGTTTTCTGTCACTTCTGCTTTTCTAATCCAATCATTGGCTGCTGCCATTTTTTAACAGGCCACTGGTTGGCTGAGAGAAAGCAATTTTCAGCCAACAAGCGGCCTGTTACCATGGTAGTGGCTGCTTGATTGTATCCGACAGACAGAAGTGAATTAGACATTTTTCCGGACCAAAACATTGAAGATCCGCCACTGGAAATAGGATGTTTTGCCTTGTGTTCAGATCTGAGCCTGGTAGGAAGATCTGTGCCAGGGCTCAAATCTGCTCGGAACCCCTAAATTGGGTGTGTTCGGTTTCCAAGAGTCCGAAACCGCTTATTTCTACTTCTAACATAATTTTACAGGTGTGTTTTAGGTACTGATTGGTTGCTGCTTTATCGCTCTACACTTTATCTCTTTCCAAGCTTCAGTACATATCAACCTTAATGGACTAGTGGGGAGGACCCCTAGCCTGCAGCCTACTCAGCCTGTTGGCAGAGTGTTGCGGTGTCGGATAGGAATGTTAGTCCACACAACTGCACTTAACAATGATGATTGGTTTATTCAGATAACAGAGATAACAGCTTGTAGTATATAGAAGATGTTCTGCAGGAGTAGGAAATCACAGTATACATGTAAAGCAGAACAGCGGTAACACAGCGTCTCAGTGCGCACAAGATGCGGCTGTATACACACAGGGTGCGGCTGCAGGGTAGACAAGGTCACACACAAAGGAGAGCAGTAGCTGCACATTACTGCAGTTGTCTCTCCCAGGAAGAACTCTCTTAGACTGTGCACTAAGCACCTCCTTCTGCACTGAGCTGACACTAGGAGGGAAAACACTAGAGCAGGGAAGCTGCCTCTAGTGCTGGGAACGGAGACAGACCACAGAATGATCCACTGTCTAACACAGCCTCACTTTAAATCTGGCCCTGGTACTAATACCAGGAACACATCAGTATAGATAAGCATCTGCTTGAAGCCCAGCTTACTGGAAGTTCTGTAACTTTCCTTCAGTTATTTAGGAACAGTTTACAGTACTTCTCTTATTGAAAACAGTGAGTACATACAAGGGGAGTACTTTATGTAGTACTAAACCAGCCATTTATGTTCTCATGTTTACACGTCTGTTTATCACCTGTTAGAATGAATATCTTTAAAGATGCCTTTGAGACGACTGCAGCAGCGGCGTTTCTAGAGAGGAGGAGACCCGTGTGCAGACCCCATGTGTGGGCCCCCTCCTCTCCTGTAGCCGTCAGCGCCGCTGCTAGCGCTCTCAGTATTTAGATTCTGGCATAGTGCCAGAGTCTACAGCGCATGCGCAGGACTCCAAAAAATGGCCGCCACGCCATTTTTACGGAGTCCTGCGCATGTGCTGTTGACTCTGGCACTGTGCCAGAGTCTCTCGCTCAGTGCACTAGCAGTGGCGGTGACGGCTACAGGAGAGGAGGGGGCCCACACACAGTCGGCGACGGACGCCAGAAAGGTAAGTATAGAATAAATGGGTGCAGTGTGTACGGTGTGGGCTCCCCCTGGACCCAGGGGCCCGTGTGCACCGCACACACTGCACCCATTATAGATATGCCAGTGGATTGCAGCACAGTCTGTGTGATACATCATACCGGCTGAATTACAATACAGGGCTCAGCAGAATGAATTTGAGTTTGTTGAGAGATCTTGTGAACTGATTCTCTTAGATCATAGGTTAATTATGTAAGCTGAGAAATGCAGAACTGTTGGTAAAAGTCTCTTCTCTTTTCGTTCAATAAACTGTTTCTTGAAGAGAAAATTACCATTTAAAATGGAGAAATATTTAACCTTTGAATGGTTTCAAGCTGACTCGCTATGCTTTATCTGACACTGCTGGTGGAATAGAAAAAAAACTCTACATTTCTGACTTATTCAGCATGAAGTGTAAGAATTGAGGGAGCATTTATATCATACGTATGACCATGCCATGACTGGCTGGGAGGGTTTAGTCATCTGTTTGCCTACAGCATGCTATACAAAACTGTAGCTAGTGGTGAGCGAGTGATACCTTTGCACCTGCATGTGGTTTGTACTTTGGGGGTCATTCCGAGTTGATCGTAGCTGTGCTAAATTTAGCACAGCTACGATCAGGTACTCAGACATGCGGGGGGATGCCCAGCACAGGGCTAGCCGCCTGGCATGTCAGTGCCGCCCCCCTCGCAGAAATGCAAAAGCATCGCCGATTTTGCATTTGAGGAGTAACTCCCGGCCAGCGCTGCTCCTGCGGCTGGCTGGGAGAACCTCTTCGCTGCCCGGGTCGCAGCGGCTGGGTGTGATGTCACGCAGCCGCCGCGACCCGCCCCCCCAACGGTCCGGCCATGCCTGCGTTGGCTGGACTGCGACCCCTAAACGGCGGCTTAACGTCACCGTCCAGCCCCCTCCCACCCAGCGACCGCCCCTGCCTGTCAATCAGGCAGAGGAGATCGCTAGGCAACGATGGCCTTTGGCCATCTGTCATGCGCTGGCGCATGCGCAGTTCCGACCCGATCGCTGCGCTTCAATAAACTGCAGCGAGCGATTGGGTCAGAATGACCCCCTTTGTACAATGCCTGCAACAGGGGTGTATCTATGGGTCCGGGCGCCCCTGGAAAAGTAAGGGACTGGCGCCTCCCATATTTGAAATAGGGAAGGTGCATGTGCAAAAAAGGGACATGATCTTGTGGAAAAGGGTCATGACCATACAATAGTTCCCCCAATTCAAATTACGCTACACAGTAGTAACCCTTTTACACATTATGTCCACACACTAGCAGTTCCCTTTACACATTATGCCCACACAGTAATTCTTATAATACTGAGGAGATATCCGCAGTGCCTGGCCTGGCTGAGGAAGCAATGCCACACAAGGCCAGGTAGTATAATGAAATATTAGTGCAAAGAAGTGCAGTGCAGCACACTACCCAGTGGTGCAAGTAGAAAAAAAATCTTAGTGGTACTGTGTGCGTGCACCTTCGGCGCGATCACGCAAAAAAATGGGTGTGACCACATGGGGGCATGATACACATATGACCACAATAGTGCAGTGCCAGATACACATATGCCCCCAATAGTGCCAGATACGCACATGCCCCCACAGTGCCAGATACACATATGCCCCCATGGTGCCAGATACACATATGACCCAACAGTGCCAGATATGCCCCCACAGTGCTAGATATGCCCCCACAGTGCCAGATACACATATGCCCCCACAGTGCTAGATATGCTCCCATGTTGCCAGATATGCCCCCACATTGCCAAATACACATGCCCCCACTGTGCCAGATATGCCCTCATAATGCAAGATATGCCCCCATGGTGCCAGATACACATATGCCCCCACAGTGCTAGATAAGCCCCCACAGTCATATAGTCATAGTCCCCATCTCCCTCCCAGCACATAGCCATAGTCCCCTCCCAGTAAATAGCCATAGCTCCCACCTCCCCAAGCAATAGCCGTAGTCCCTCCAGCACATAGCTATAGTCTCCACCTCTCCCAACACAGTCATACAGTAGTCCCCACCCCCTCCCATCACGTAACAATAGTTCCCTGCCAGCACAGATAGCCATAGTCACCCTCCCTGCACATAGGGGGTCATTCCGAGTTGTTTGCTCGCTAGCAGATTTTAGCAGCATTGCACAAGCTAGGCCGCCGCCCTCTGGGAGTGTATCTTAGCTTAGCAGAATTGCGAACGAAAGATTAGCAGAATTGCGAATAGAAATTTCTTAGCAGTTTCTGAGTAGCTCCAGACCTACTCACAGATAGCGATCAGCTCAGGCCGTTTCGTTCCTGGTTTCTCCAGACACTCCCGCATTTTTCCCTGTCACGCCCGTGTTTTTCCGCACACTCCCAGAAAACGGCCAGTTTCTGCCCAGAAACACCCACTTCCGGCCAATCACACTCTGATCACTTCAACGATGAAAAATCTTCGTTCAGACGTGAGTAAATCTACTAAGTTTTGAGCTAAAATACTAACTGCATGCGCACTGCGTACCATGCACATGCGCATTTTTGCCTTAATCTCTCCGTTGCGAAAATCGGCAATGAGCGAATAACTCGGAATGACCCCCATAGCCCCTCACCTCCCCAAGCAAATAGCCATAGTCCCCATCCCCCTCCCAGCACATATCTGTAGTCCGCTCTTAGCACATAGTAGTAGTCTCCTCCACATAGCCTCCCCACACAGCACATAGCCCTAGTCCCCACCCCACAACATCCCAACAGATAGCCGTAGTGTCTGCCAATACTTGCTGTGCCGAGCTGTCTGGGATGGAGGGCGGAGGATCGCTCAGCAGGCAGGAGCTGGCACCAAACTACTTGAAGAAACTGAATATAAACTACAGCTCCCAGCAGCCCTTGCCGCCGGGAGCTCCCGACAGCAAGGGTTGCTGGGAGTTGGAGTTTATTTTCAGTTTCTTCCCTGTAGTGCATTGCAGTGCCGGATGCCAGCTCCTGCCTGCTGAGTAATCCTCCGCCCTCCATCCCAGGCAATGCACAGGAAGCTTGGCACAGCAGGTATTGCCAGACACTACGGCTTAAGGGATTCCACCCATTGGCCGAGGGTGGCACCATCAGGCGGTGCCCCTTGCTCAGGCCAATGGGTAGTACACCCCCCAGCCTGCAATGGCATCCTGCAGCCAGCTACTACAGAGCCTGCTGGAGCATCCAAGGGATGTTCCAGACAGGCACCCTGCAGCCTGTGAAGCTGCCCAGAGATTCCTCTAGTTCCCAGAGCAATGGCATTCTGCCATTCTTTTAGGACACTGATGCCATATACATACCTCCCAACTGTTACAAAAACTGCGGGACAGTCCTGCTAATTGGACACTGTCCTGCTGTCAAACCCGTGGGCAGCAGTGTCCCATGGGCGGGGGGTACTGATGGGAGAGCCAGTGATCACCATTGCTCTGCAAAGCAGCCAGTGATTGCTAAATAGATGCCGTGCGCATGGCACCTATCAGTGCAGGGGGGGGGGGGGAGCCAGGGGCTGCCCAGTTGCTTAGGGAGTATTGGGCACGCCCCCAAAATGACAACACTAGGGTCGCGGCACTATGCCCCGCCCCTCCATCTGAGGCTCTGCCCACCCCATCAGAGGTCTGTCCCCTTTTCGCGCGCAGCCACGCCTGAGTCCCGAATCATAAGAGTGCAGAGTTGGGAGGTATGACATATATACATTACAGACAGTGCCAGAGTAATTGGGGGGGCTTGCGGCAGGGACAGTAGGTTGAAGACCCATGCCTTATATCATACCTCCCAACTGTCCTGATTTTCACGGGTTTTGGGTGGGCGCGTCTTAGGAGTCCCAATATTAACAGTTGGGAGGTATGCCTATATGCTTTTTCTTATTCTATCTATCTATCTATCTATCTATCTATCTATCTATCTATCTATCTATCTATCAGCAATGTTATGGGTTTCATTCTACATCGATGCTTGCATAATTGCAGATGCTAGTAAATGGTTTAAGAAATTCCTGTGGATGTGTTTTGTTATTATTTTCATTCTTCTTCCGTTTTGCTGTAAACCGATTTCCCATTATATAGACTGACACACAGGCTTCTATTTTTGCATGGTTTGAAATATGAGGTTTATCATCTTTGTTACAATTTTTACACTCTCTCAGACAGTACCTTTTCCTTTTTCCTCTAGTAATGCTTCATTGGTTCAGTAACTGCTATTTAACATACTAGTTGACTCAGTCGAACTTACTTTGGGTATCTCAGTACTATTTTATTATTAATATTAACACTTTCTTATATAGCGCAGCAAATTCCGTGGAACTTTACAATTGGAAACAACAATGATGAAACAAAACTGCCTAGTAACAAACAGCCATAGAAGTAGGAAGGCCATGCTCACAGGCTTACAATCTATAGGGAAATAGGCATTGATACACAAGGATAGGTAATATCGATTGCATAATTGTCAAGGTTTTGGTGGGCTGCATGATATGGCCACACGGCAATGTTGAACCGGGGTCGAGAATGATGGTAAAGTGAAGAAAGAGAAAATACGTGAGGATATGTGTGGACCGTACAGTAGGAAAAGCTTATGAAGGTTATGTGAGCGGTTCTGGAATTCTGGAATTTGATAAGCTTGCCTGAAGAGGTGGGTTTTCTGGGAATGCATGAAGGTTAGGAGACAAGAGGAGAGGCTTATTGTGCATGGTAGGTGTCACGGACCCCGGCCGCCCCACTCTCCGGATACACCAATCCAAGAGTTGCGCCAGCGCCGTGCGAATCTCCGCTGCCACCAGCAAAGACTTTTCAACGTATTACGGACGTTGCAGGTGTCTTTAGCTTTACCTGTAACCACCAATCTCAATATCTCATGAAAACAATAGGTAACGTACTTCACTTGGCTTGACTTGGGTTCAAGAACACAGCAGTCAGATCTAATTATATGTTTATTATAATTAAGAAATATCTTCGGGTTTACAATGGTAAAAAGATTACAAAGAATATAAGGAGTTTAGAAAAGATATACAGGTTACTAGCAGTCTCAATAAACAAAAAGAGAATAATTTCAGAAGCCTAACTTACTCAACCTCAGTTAGCCTTCTGTGTGGAGGGATCTCACAATGGAAGATATATAGGGTGCATTCCCAGCTCCTGGCTGCTTCCCTCAGAAAATGAACAAAACAGTGTGTGTGTGAGGGGCAGATATAGTCCCCTCATAGCTGCAGGCCCCCCACCCTTTCCTTAACTCTCTCATTGCTGTGTACCTGGGCAGTAAGAAACCAGCTTTCATTTGGTTTCACTTTCAACAACTGTCTTTCTTTTAAGTTTCAAGAGGTCAGGTTTCTTGGCCTGGCCTGGCTTTTGTAATGTCGTTTATACAGTAGCTTCTTAGATAAGGTAAGAGCCATAAACTAACCTCTGACTCTCCCACTATACATCAGTGTCCTCTACTCCCATATCTATGTAGTTATGGGTTAATTTAAAGGGCAGGTTGAAAACCATTTTGTGTTGCAGACTGCATTACAATATACACATAGACATTACATACAAGTCTTATATCGCTGGATACAAATTAATTGCCCGTTTGCCACAGTAGGTTATTCCACAGAGTGGGTGCAGCCTGAAGCAAGTCCTGCAATCGTGCATGGGAGTGAGTAATGAGTGTGGATGAGAGACGTAGATCTTGTGAAGAGCGAAGAGGTCGTGTTGGGGGATAGTTTGAGATACACAAAGAGCTGAACATTGGTGTAGTTTGGTTAATGGCCTTGTGTGTAAGTAAAAGTATTTTATATTGAATATGGTGGAATACAACTAACCAATGGAGGGACTGACAGAGTGGATCTGCAGATGATGAGCGAGGAAGATTTGTCCTGCAGCTGCATTCAGAATGGATTGTAGTGGTGAGAGTCTCTTTTTGGTAAGACCAGTAAGGATGCTGGAGATAATGAGAGCATGGACTAGAGATTTAGCAAATGTTTTGTGTAAGATATGATCGCATTTTGGATATGTTTGTTTAGATGCATGTAATATGATTTCAAGACAGATTGAAAGTAGGGAACAAAAGACAGTTTAGAGTCAAGGAAGACACCTAGGCAGTGAGCTTGTGGGGTTGGATTGATTGTCTAGTTCTCAAAAGTGATAGAAATATAAGCTTGGTAACTACTAAACTACTATCGGCTTGTGGAAATATAATTAACTCTGTTTTGGAAATAATACATTTAAAGTGGTGAGATGACATCAATGATGAAACTACCCTTACGTATATCCAAAAAAGTAGACCCTAAATTTCTGATCATATTACCAGCAAGAAAATTGGACATACACAGTGCCGCTGAGAGTGGGTCATTCCGAGTTGATCATAGCTGTGCTAAATTTAGCACAGCTGCGATCAATCACACTGACATGCGGGGGGACGCCCAGCACAGGGCTAATCCGCCCCGCATGTCAGTGCCGCCCGCCCCCCCTACCCCCCTCAGAAGTGCAAAGGGTCGCACAGCGGCGATGCCTTTGCACTTCAAGAGTAGCTCCCGGCCACACAGCTTTAGCGTGCTGGCCGGGAGCTACACATCGCTCCCCGACCCGCAGCGGCTGCGTGTGACATCACGTAGCCGCTGTGGCCCACCCCCGTTCGGTCCGGCCACGCCTGCATTGGCCGGACTGCTCCCACGAAACGGCGGCCAAGCGCCGCCGTTCCGTCCCCTCCCACCCAGCGATCGCCTCTGCCTGTCAATCAGGCAGAGGCAATCGCAGCCCTGCTATGGCCTTCAGCCGTCTGGCCTGCGCACTACGGCGCCGGTGCATGCGCAGTAGGGCCCCGTTCGCTCGGCTGCGACAAAAAGCAGTGAGCGAACGGGTCAGAATGACCCCCTGAGTCCCAAATCCCAAGATTTTGTGATAACACTTCTGCATTGGGAGTATATACACAGTGCTCTGGTATTCACAATGGGCATTATCATGCACCCCACATTTGGTTATGCCTCCTTAATAATAGGGTCTGAATAGTCTCTTGACCTTACTCATTATGCCTGACTTCAGAATGTAGTACAGGTATGTGAATGCTCAATATACCATTAACTGTCTCTCAAAACTCCTTAGGAGATACTTTTATTAAGCTTTCCCCAGTTCCTTATATTGAAGCCTCACAATTCCCCACCATATCCTTAAAATGAGATTAAAGTGTAACCCAAGAGGGTATACTTTCCTTCCCTCTATTATTTTAAACACAGGTAGTATGGAAATAAATCAGAAAAAGTATATAGGTAAGTTAACATTACCACTAATTGGTCTGTTTATTTTTTTTTCCAATATATCAGGACAATTAAAAAAAATATGTATTAACTAATTTTATCATAAACATATGTAAGATTAGATTTATGGAAAAGTTACATATTCTAGTGACTACTGTGGTAGTCCTAGAAGTGGTGGCATCATTATGAACTTCATTTAAATTATATAAGCCGCATTTCCTACAGAAATCAATGAGAATTGAATCTGTGTATTTAAATATAACTTACGCATAGCTCATTTTGGAATTTAGGATAGTTTGATGGGAAATACATTTTTATATGACACAATGGGCCGGAGTCAGTGGCGGAACTACTGCAGTGAGCGGTGGGCCCAGGTGCAACAATCTGCAGTGGGCCCTCAGACTCCAGCCCCAAACCAAAAAACTGCATTGCCTCACGATTAATAGGGCAAGGCCTAGCGGCACACAGGGCATCAGTATTGCTCATGTACAATCCAAATAGTTTTCAATCAAATCAGGATAATCCTGATTTGACTGAAAACTATTTTGCATTGTACATGAACAATATCGATACTATGACCCAAATGTATTAAGCCTTAAAAAGTGATACAGTGGAGACGGATAAAGAGTGATAAATGACCAGCTAACCAGCTCCTGTCATTTTTCAAACACAGCCTGTAACATGACAGATATGAAGCTGATTGGCTGGTCATTTATCACTTTTTATCCCTCTCCACCTTATCGCTTTTTAAGGCTTAATACATTTGGGCCCATGTGTGGAATGTGTCCTATATACATAGGAAATGGGTCAGATGGCACAGGAGAAGTGTATCTGGGTTGGGCTTAAATTCTATCTATGGGCCTTGTTTTGTGTGTTGTCACGTGGCCCCACCTCCCCACATGACAGGCCGCCGCACACAGTAAACTGCATTGTCCCCAGTTATTCTGTTATACCATCTCTGCAGTACAGCAACTCTGCCATACAGTGATGCTGCAATAACTACACGGTAAGTCATACCTCTTGTGCTGCCCATGTCGGGACACTTGTACAAATTTTTACAGGGCCAGTGTAAGGGGTTTATTTACTAAGCCTTGGATAGAGGTAAAGTCGCTGGAGATAAAGTACCAGCCAATCGGCTCCTAACTGCTATGCCACAGGCTGTCTTTGAAAAATGAGAGTTAGGAGCCGATTGGCTGGTACTTTATCTTCAGCAACTTTATCTCCATCCAAGGCTTAGTAAATAGACCCAAGTTCCCAATCTGCCCCTGGTCTCAGACACAACTGCAGCAAAAGACGCAAGGAAGGCCACAATTGCGTACAATCAGGCCCTATGAGGACTCATCCCGTCCCCTCATCAGACTGCACCCCTATTAGGGCTGCTTCCATATATTTCCCGGGCTGGTTTCCCATCCCAATCTGCACCTCTATTCCCCTGTAACATGTAAGTTAGAAGCTGATTAGTTAGTTAGTCATTTATTACTCCCCACGTTATCCCTCTCCATGCTCTGATGTCTCTACCCAGTTGTCTTTTACTGTATGTTCATCTTTTTATCATTGTTTATTAGATACTACAACATTTTGGTGCAAATCTCTTAAAAACCACAATTCTTGGGAGGTCCCAGCAAAAGCAAAGTATCTCTAAGGTGTAAGAAGGAGGGACTGCAGCAGACATCTCCCATATCTTCTGTCATACCTCCATTTTTACCTACAAAAGCAGCCCCTATTGAGGAAGCTAAAATACTAGATGCATCATCGCTTGGAAAGTGATAAAATGGAGAATGAAAAAGTGCCAGCCAATCAGCTTCTAACTGCCATTTTTCAAATATAGCCTGTGATGTGGCAGTTAGGAGCTGATTGGCTGGCACTTTTTCACTCTCCATTTTATCACTTTACAAGCAATGATGCATCTAGCCCAAAATGTGAAATTAACAAAGATCCGGAATGTGAAGCGTTCTGGAGCTTGGCTTTGACAGTTTTTCACAGCCATTACTGCAAAATGATGGTAATGCCGCATGAGGCTTCAGGATGCGTCTTGTGTAAGTAGTATGCTTCTGCCAGCTTCTTGGATCCACTGCAGTGTCTTAGGGCACAGCAATGGATCATCTGCACAAACATTGGTCATCTGAGTAAGCTGAAGGTTACTCAGGATGGCCGAAATAGTCACACAGCTGAAACAAGCGACGCTGCATCCAGAAATGCAGCCACTGGCTTCAGCATGCTCAGATAGGGGGAAGAGGGGGTGACACCCCCATTTTCTCCAGCGCTGCCCATTGCTGTCTCCACTTCACCGACATAAGACTGTAGCATGCCAATCATACGCACAGGACAGGATCTGCACATGTACAACGCGGGGTCTGCACAAGAGCAGATCTCTCACCACCGGGATTGTTCATAAACTATTGGGTTGAATCAGGCCCGTAGTCAAAAGGTCATCAATTAGAAAATCGACATTTATAGTGTCAACACCACAATGTCAACAGTTATTATGTCAACATTGTTAAAATGTTAACAGGCATTGTGTTGACATTCTCAGAAAGGTTAGAAGCGGGTGGTAGGGTTAGTGTTAGGCTGCGTGGGAGGGGGGGGGATTAGGGTTAGTCTGAGGGAGGGGGATTAGAGTTAGGCATTAGAGGAGGTTTCGGTTACACATAGGTATTAGCGTTAGTCATAGAGGAGAAATACTCACAGAACCTCAGAGGATTGGAGGCCTTACCTGGAAATCACAGTCACGTGACCCCTTGGACCCAGAAGATGCCAATGGAGCCACTGCATCCACTGTCAGCTGGTAAGTGCCTGCTAGGCCACCAGGGATATGTTAACATTCTTACATGTTGACATTTCACCACTGTCTACATGATTAATATCGACGTGGTCAATGTCAATATTATGACAACGGAGGGCACCCATGTATGCAGAATGGACCATAAACCCCTAGGCTAGATGACTGGGTGAATGGACAGATGCAGGAGAGTTAAGAGTTAAGTACTTTGGTGTGTTAGTGTCACAATCCTGACTGTAATTCTCATGTTCTGTGGCTTACCTCTGCTTATTCTGCAAACAGGCATCTGCTTCTCATACAAACTGCAGTCTTGATTACTTGCTGGTTAGCACCTGAGCAGGAATTCCACTGTGTGTGTAATTGCCAAGATCCAGTGTTCAGCAACCCGGCTCTCTGTTCATCACACCCAGCTTGCAGTAAAGTCTTTACATGCTGTTCCTGCATAGCTCTCTCAGCATAATGTCTGCTTCCTAGTGTTTGGGCCTACTAGGCCTCAATCCACATCTGAGCCTGAGCCTGGAGTACTGCTGTGACAAGGCCTGATCACCTGACAGCAGCACAGCCAATTATGTACCTGTTTGAGTCTCCCTGCATCACCGGATCATCCCAGCCAATCCCTGCACTCTGGCTCCTATAAGAATGCTGGGTAAGGACTGCCTGTCGCCAGTGCTATGATTGTCATACCTTGTATGGATGTTTGCTCTCAGCTGCTTCCAGGTTACCTTGCTCCAGGAGATTCCATTCTGCCCTGAGACCTGAGTTCCATCCTGCTTGCAGCTCTGCCTGGCTCCATCGGTGTTCCGCCATCGATCTCCAGCTCCATCGGTGCTCCGCCGTCGATCTCCAGCTCCATCGGTGCTCCGCCATCAATCTCCAGCTCCATCGGTGCTCATCCATCGATCTCCAGCTCCATTAGTGCTATACCATCGATCTCCAGCTCCATCGGTGCTCTGCCATTGATCTCCAGCTCCATCGGTATCCTTTCTTCTCCAGTGGTCAGTAACATTGTGTATTCCTCTACATTGACTTCATCAGTAGTTTACACTGCAACTGTGTCTGCTATCGTGTGCTCATTATATTGGGACTTCATCAGTGGTTCTCACTGCATCTCATATTACATCTTGCCATCGATGTTACATATGCTTCTGCATTACCTTGATCCTGTGCCAATGTTACTGCATTATCTGTGATACCGATCATTGAGTCTAATACCATCTGCCACTATCTGTACCATCTTGCGTGCTGAATAAAAGACTTGTCTTATCTTATATTCTCCTCCATTCTGGTCATGCCTTCGGGCCTATGCTCAAGTTTACCATATCCTGGTTATGTATCAAAGCTCCCAGATTCACATTCCAGTCAGCCCCTACGCCTGAGATCTCCACTGGTCAGAGTCGGACCTCAGGCGTGACAGTTAGCCAATAGTTAGTGATAGGGTGGGATTAGGGAGAAGAATACTTTTCTTAATTCATGTGAGGCAGGAAGCTGCCTCTTTCAAACCTTTTTCCCTCCCACCTTAATGTTTAAATGTTTCAATCTATCATACTTTTTTTTTTTTTGGCATGTTGGTGGAAAAGTACTGCAGTCAAGGGGTCAGAAAGCAGTTTAATAGGTTACTCCCCCCACACACTCCCATTAAGATACTTTTGCTTGAGTATCCCTACTAGGATCAGAGGCCTCAGTTTTCTAACCAGCCTTGATGATATTGTTGGGGGGGATTGTTTGACCTATGTACTTACGTTAATGGGCATTTGGCCCTGCAAGCTTTGGTAGTCATTTGATGGTAGGCACTGACCTCTGTCAGCTGCTCTATTCTTTCAGTTGTTAGCATAATCATAATAATAACAATAATAATAATAATAATAATAATAATAATAATAACAACAATTATTATTATTATTATTATTATTTAAATATAAAAGACCAGCTAGCTTTTCTAAACTCCCCATCTGTGTCTGTGTCTTTATTTTGGATAAGTTTGGTTTATCTGTCATTAGCCACTAGGGCATTTATGGACATAATGAATGTCAACATATCATAGCCAACCCTGCAATAATAACATAAATTCTGTTTATGTTCCATTTTGTTCTCCACACAATGACACCTCCATCTGTATGCTCCATATTGTCCCCCACGCTCCCTATCTGCGTGTTTCATACCATCCTCTGCACTCACACAACCCTGTCTCTGTGTTCCATATTGTCCATCACACCCCACACCTTCATCTCTGTGTTCCCTATCACCCTCCACACCCTCATACCCTCATCTCTGTGTTCCACCAGTATCCGAATGCTAGGTCGACATGGATAAGTTTGACAGTCAATAGGTTGACCACTAATGGTCAACAGGCATTAAATCAACATGGTCAAAATGTCAACATGGACAAAAGGTTGACATGTAAATGGTTGACACAGGAAAAGGTCAACATGACAATTTTTTAAAAACTTTTTTTCTTACGATCCACGTGGACTACAATTGAGATTAGTAACCTTGCCTGAAGCATGGCGAGCACGGTGCACTGATTGTGGTTCCTGGTCACTTTACGGAGTAAACAACACAATTTAAAAAAAATCTCACGTCCACCTTTTCCTGTGTCAACATTTCCTGTGTCAACCTTTTTGCCATGTCAACCTATTTCAGCTGTCGGCCTTGTGCCTGTCAACCTTTTGGCGTCGACCCAGACACTTTTTCAGGTCAACTAAGACAGCCATACCAGTTCCACCTGCTACAACACTAGATTGCTTAGACATTGAAACCATCAGGTGCAGTATTCATTAGACATCTCCAGTCTGTGTAGGTGTGACTTGTTCAGATAGGCTTGGATGCGGGGGTCAAAGGTCATTGTTCTTTCTTTTTGAACCTGGGGGTGCACAAAAGCCCCACTTGGAGAGACACAATTAAGTAGTGTTAAAATGTGGATAAAAACTTGAACAATTACAACAAATTTTGAGTTGTAGAGTTCCAAGAATGGAGAGATCAAATACCCACCATTTCTGGAGAGTAACCCGCACCAAGATACAAGTGACATTATAATAATAAATAAAGTACCCCAACTTTTGGGTTATTTATGATATATCTCTGTGTGAGTTTAAGGTTCTCCACATTGATATATAATAAAGGTTCAAATGGTGCTACCAACTCGTTCGAGTAAGGATACTGTATATAGTCAAATCCCCACAGTGAGGGGACAAGAAAAGGAAACCAGTTATAACTGGGATGCACATAACCCAACTAATAATTACAATAAGTGCTTAATTAAGGATTAAATGAAACTCCCCTAGATTAATATTGACATTAATTTACTGTTTACAGTAATAGTGCAATTGCAATCGCACTATTACTGTAAACAGTGAATTAATGTCACCGTACTTCTTCAGTTGCGGAATAGTGGCAGTGTATCTATGTTGTAGTATTTCAATATAATTGTGCAGTCTGTTAGTGGCATTGAATTAACACTGCAACATTTAAATTACACATATATATGCATACTACCCTATCTCAAGGCACAATTATACTATTACTGTAATTATACAATCTCCACTGTTGTAAAGACTTGCCTTGTTGCTTTGTAGGAGCAGTATATCAGTGTCACCATACTTACATACACTAGCTACCATTGAGGTTTAATTCATGAATATGTATCCATCTTCAGTAGCTGAATAGTGGCAATGTATCTATATTGTAGCATTTTTATATAGTTGAGCAGTCTGTCAGTAGCACTGAATTAACACTGCAACAGTTAGACACGTGTTACTATTACTTTGTTTCATTATTTCAAACAGTTGATTACAACATCTTCTCATTGTGAGATATCAGCCCTATTACTTTACAAACTATTTGATCTACGGGGCAATCAAAAATCCAACTCAACGGAATTAGTGCTGTCACAGCATTCTATGCAGTCTTTTTTCTTGGGTTCATGAATGTGTGGATAAGAAAGCATATATAATACACAAAGAAATGGACACATCTGCTATTTGTTTTTAATCTTTATTCACTAGATGTGTTTCTTTTTATTTTCTTTCAGAATCTTCTGATTTTAATACTTCACTCGTCAAACAATAAAGGACATTTTCAGTCCCTATATAACAAAAATGTACTAAAAACTTTTTTTCTAATCTATACTATTTAATATATGTGGCATGTAAGCCTTTATTGGACAATATTAATCTAGGGGAGTTTCATTAAATCCTCAATTAAGCACTTATTGTAAATATTAGTTGGGTTGTGTGCACCCCAGTTATAACTGGTTTCCTTTTCTTGTCCCCTCACTGGGTGGATTTGACTATAAATTTTCAGTTGTCTTGGATCATCCTTTAAACTTTTCAGCCTTTCAAAATAACCACATATTACTAATCTCGTTCATATAGCCAGGTGTAGATCACTGGAGTCTGCAAATAAAAAACATATTTTTTCTTTGAATCAGATGCACTCAGTTTTTTAATTGGGCGTGTCAGGATTGCTTTCATGCTGCTACTTTAAATCACAGAGGAGATAAATGGTACAAAATTTAATTTTTTTCCTGTTGAGAGAAATATTTTCACCTCTTATTGAATTACTGTTACTCTGCGGAACTATGAACACATTTCTGTATCCTATTCTCCAACTGAGGCTCCACATAATCCAATTTATCCTAAAATATGTTATACTACACATTTTCCCAATGTTTGGTGGTAATTGAATTAGATGTCACTCAGAGAAAAAGCATTGGCTGTTTTTGTAACTGTGGAGGAATTGAAAAAAAAATGTAAAGATCATTTATAAACAAGTCCATATTGTTAGAAGAATTAGTGGTTAGAAATTGGATAGCCGGGAAATAAAAATGTGTATTATTATCATCCTCCCACCCTCCTCCTGTCCCCATCCTGTCGGTTTGGGGACTTTGTGACATTTTTATTCTGTTATATTTAGAATTAATGATGTAAATGGAAAGAGTAGCTGTGAAAGCAGCTTTGTGCATCCCCCCAACTGGGATTATGTCCCTATAGTAAAGCTTTAACTGAAGAAACAGAAATGCTGGTTTAAAAATGAAAAGTTTACTTAAAGTGAAAACTTGTAGTAAACCAAAACAAGACGTGTATCTGTACAAGGTATGTGTGCCTGTACTTGTACAAGAAATATGTGCCTGTACCCAAATGTGTAAATGTGGAGGTAACAGAGACGGCTCCTACTCTGTAAGGGGGCACCTCTCCACCTGTTCAGCGATACCATTCAATTCAATTAATTGATAGCCGCCACTATGTCTTCCCCCTTCACCTTACAAGTCATACCATCTTTACTATAGATACACATTTTACAAGTGTGATACCCAGGATTAGACCCCACGACCTATTACATTTGAAGCAGCCACCTTATTGATGAAGCTATTTGCTCATGTACAGGAAGCATGAGAAATCTAATTATATGAAGTAGAATCTGCAGGGTTGCTATGCAGGAGCTCTATCAGTATGGCGTCTACCTTCAGTGTAGCAGGTCATGGGCATGTTTGCCAAGAAATGTGTGATTTAAAATAAATGACAATGAAATATGTGTATATACATATATAAATATATATGTACTTTTTCCTAGAACATTTTATATATATGTATATATTATGTGTATCATTCACACTGTACATACATATTTACATATATTTATCTATATAAGGGAGGGGGGGCACCAAAATGTATCTTGCCTCCGGGCAACTGGGACGAACTTACGCCACTGCAGGCTGTACCTGTACAAGATATGTGTGCCTGTACCTGTACAAGAAATGTATGCCTCTGCCTGTATCTATACAAGAAATGTGTGCCTGTGTACCTGTACAGGAAATGTATGCATGTGCCTGCAGAAGAAATGTGTGCCTGTGTCTGTCATGAAATGAGTGCTTGTATCTGTACATGAAAATGTTTGCCTGCATCTGTACTAGAAATGAGTGACTGTACATGTACAAAAAATGTATGCCTCTGCCTGTATCTATACAAGAAATGTGTGCCTGTGTACCTGTACAGGAAATGTATGCATGTGCCTGCAGAAGAAATGTGTGCCTGTGTCTGTCAAGAAATGAGTGCTTGTATCTGTACATGAAAATGTTTGCCTGCATCTGTACTAGAAATGAGTGACTGTACATGTACAAGAAATGTGTACCTGTACATGAAATGTGTGCCTTCACCTGTACAAGAAATTTGTGGCTGTACCTGTAAAAGAAATATGTGCCTGTACAAGAAATGTGTGCCTGTGCCTTTATAAGAAATTGGTGCCTGTGCCTATACAATAAACGAGTGCATGTACCTGTACAAGAATGGTGTGCCTGTCCTGTACAAGAAGTTAATGCCTGTGCCTGCACAAGTAAGGTGTGCCTATGCCTGTAAAAGAAATGTGCACCTGTGCCTGTACAGGAAACTAATGCATGTACAAGAAATCAGTGCCTGTGCATGTACAAGAAATCAGTGCCTGTGTATATTTAAGAAATAGGTGCCTGTGTCTGTACAGGAAATAGGTGCCTGTGCTTATACAAGAAATGTGTTCCTGTGCTTGTACAAGAAATGTGTGCCTGTGCTTGTACAGGAAATGATGGCATGTAGATGTACAAGAAATGTGTGCCTGTACAAGAAACAAGTGGCTGTGCCTGTACAAGAAATTAGTGCCGATGCCAGTACAAGAAATATCTGCCTGTGCCTGTACAAGAAATGTGTGCCTGTGCCTTTATAAGAAATGAGTGCATGTGCAAGAATTGAGTGCCTCTACCTGTACAAGAAATGTGTGCCTGTGCCTGTACAAGAAATGTGTGCCTGTACAAGAAATGTGTGCCTGTGCCTGTACAAGAAATGTGTGCCTGTACAAGAAATGACTACCTGTGCCTCTACAAGAAAGGTGTGATTGTGCCTGTACAAGAAATGTGTGCTTGTGCCTGTATATGAAACGCGTGCATGTGCCTGTACAAGAAATGTGTGCTTGTGCCTGTATATGAAACGCGTGCATGTGCCTGTACAAGAAATGAGTGCCAGTGCCTGTACAATAAATGTGTGCCTGTACAAGAAAGGAGTACTTGTACCTGTACAAGAAATGTGTGCTTGTGACTTCCGGTGGGTGGGGCATCGAGCATGGCCGTTTTTTACTGAAGCTCCAGGCTGCGGCTCCACAATCTAGCCATTTCCTCCTCATAACACTACCTTTTCCACATTGTAACATACTCCGTGGATAGATCTGACTGTGTGGAGGAGACTGATATCCCGCATGCCGTGGAGCAACCTTTTTTCACCGGAGTCTGGTCACTGTGACTGATGGGCCCCTGAACCATTTAACTTTGCCTCCAGTGGCGTGTCTCCCATTGTACAGGACAACGTTCCTAGCTGCTACCATCCCCTGGGTCCCCCTACTCCCTACTCATCAATCTACATTCCGGGCTGCACATTGCTGGACTCCCTCTCATCCCTGTCCCGCTTGTGGACCAAGTCTGCGGCTGTTAACAGCACTGCCACTCTTACCTGTGACTGGCGGCTTCACGATTGCAGTGCCCTCCTCTGGCAGTCACTAGCGCAGTCTCCTGGAGATTGGACCTCCCTATCTCTGCGGCGCTGAATGGGTGGCTGTGCGGACTGAGAAGGATAGCTGGCACTGATGTCCATGCTGAGCTCCCTCCTCTGATCGCTGGATGGCCCTCTTTGCACCGGAGACCAGAGCGGCTTCTGCGCACACTGAACCTGGACTCTGCCGGTGTATACATTGCGGCTGGGGGTGGTGGTGCTCGGGCGCACTGTGTCTGCTCTCACTCCCGCCAGCGCTTTCTGTGCCGTCCCTGGGGGCAGGATCTCCCTCCACTCCCCTGCTCCTGCAGCGCTGACCCTGTGGCCACATGAACAGCTGTGGTGCCTCTGATAGCAAGATTGTATTCTCCGGAACTACCATCTTCCTACGTTCCTCCTGTACTGCAGGACTCTGCAATTAAGTCGATCGCGGCTGCTGCCTCTAGATGAAAATCCAGCGGGAGGTGAGGAGGTCCCACTGCAGCATCTGCCTGTGATTATTGCGAAGCTCTGCTCTTCCTCTATCCGGAGAGGGGCTGCCCATCCGGAGCTGAAGGGACACCATCCAACCGCTTCTCTCCTGATTCGCTGTCAGCATCTTGACATTCAGAAGTTTCTCTAAGGACTTCCATACCTGCCTCGCGGGAGATTTGAGGGAATGCTGCGAGCCTGGCTGGTGGAGTGTCGTGTAGCAGGGGACTGACGAAGCCCTCCCCCTTCGTTTTCACTCCTGTGCCCCTGCTGACCACGGAGCACCCTGTCGGCAATACGACGCCCTCTGAGTGGGACTGCTGGTGCCTATGGACCTCATCTCCTACTTACCCGGTATTTGTCTTTACCCCTACTAAGACCCCCTTTTCCCTCCCTACCTTGTGTTTTACACTCCCCCTGACCTTTTCTATCCCTTACCCCTTTCTTTCTTTTTTCCTATCCCACCCTTCCTATTCCTCTGGTGGCTGCAATAACTGTATTTGGCTGGAAGCCTTGCTCAGGCTGATTACCCTCACCTTATTCTGCAACCGTAACAGGTTCATTGAGACCCTTAATCAAGATGGGACTGACCTGCTAAACGTCCTAAGTGTGTGACTGTTGCTTTATTTCATTTTATTTAATTTGTGTTTCATACTGAGCCCCACGGCTTTTCCTATTGCAGGACTACCTTCAGTGTTCATGCTTTCCATTTTCTGTTATTCCACTGTATAGATGGGATTCTCATAGAGTGCCCTTTTTTCATATGTTATACGTTTAGAAGGTCTCTGCCGTAGGGCTATAATTAGACTTTGTGTCTGTTGTATAAATTTTGGGTATATACCTTGTATGACAAATTCAATATTAAGTTGGTATTCGTACTGCTGTGTTATTCTTTAGTGGTTATCTTGTGGAGCAGCTTCATTTTTTTGATTTTGAAGATATTGTTCACTGCCGTAGGCACAGCAGTTGTGCCACCTAGTGGCTCTGATTATCTGAGTAACAGTGGGGTCTCTATTGCTCATCACCTCCCGGTGGTGCAGTCCTAAATTTTTCTCAAATACAACCCATTTATATGTGAATTCTACTCTTTTCCCCTTATGTAAACGATATGTTGTGGGAGTCCCTCCCCTTGAGGGATCATCTTTTTGCTTATGTAACTTACTATTACCGCCCGCCCGGGTTTTTGCCTATATTTTCTAGATTCGTCATTAGGTGATAACTAACTTTTCACTTGGTGAGTCCTCTCTACGCCCGAATTTCTCATCATAATTCTTTTGGGGCATGGACAAATATATTGAGAAAACTATGCCACCCAAACAACCAGGCTCCTAAAACAGGAAAGGGTAGGGGTTCATCACAAAAGTCTGGCCCACCCTCCCCCTCTGGTTCGGACCAGGGATGTTCTGACATGCATGGAGACAGATCCACTCCCCTCACGGCAAAGGAGATCTCTGATTTCCTAATGCCTCTCATGGATAAAAGGTTCAATGATCTCCAAACCCGCTTAGATGCAGGACTGGCTCGTATAGATTCCCATGCTACATGCATTACAACACTAGAAACAAGAATGAGTGATGTAGAGGATCAACTACAATCTTGTCAGACAGACGTGACCTCCCATGAAAAGATTACCCTCCAGCTACAAGAAAAATTAGAGGATTTAGAAAATAGACCCCTTAGGAATAACTTGCGGTTTGTGGGGATCCCGGAATCAATCACGGGTCCTGCTCTGACCTTGTTTCTCTGCTCAGACTTACCCGATGCCTAGGAAATCTCAGATGATTTAGAAGTCCCATACATAGAACGGGCCCACAAGTTGGGCGCTGTACAGGCTGGAGGGCCTAGATGCTCCCGCCTGGTTATTGCCCGATATCTTGACTATAGAACCAAAGAAAAAATCCTGACTGCCTACCGCAAGGCGAGAGACTTGGTGGTTGGGGGGTCATAAAATTCTTATTTTTCAAGATTTCTCAGCAGCTGTCCCACTTAAATGTGGGGAATTCTCAGAAGTTTGTTCATACCTCCACAATAAAAACATTAGATTTGCTCTGCTGTACCCAGCAAAGTTGAGGGTTTTGGACAATGGTACTCAATTGTTCTTTACAAACCCTGACTCTGCAAAATCTCATTTCTTGACGAATAAATCACCACAACGCTCCCCAAACTGATAGCTCATGTCCTTGTGAGACTACATGGTTTAGTTTATTGGGAGATTTTCCCCCTGGGCGGGAGTGTTTTTGTTCATTATGATTGCGGGTTCTTACCCCTGTATTTACAATTCTATAAATACCTTTATTCTATGTTCTTCGTGCGCACCTCTAAATCTAGATGATGCTCACTACTGTTTTGTTTGGTTGGAAAATGTTTGAAATTATGGTTATGAGACATTGCAAATGTTCACTATTGCTTGTATTGCTACTGTTTTGTTCAAATGCAAAGCTTAGTTGCTTGTTTATTGCTACTTATGTAACTTTATCTGAGGTTCAGGACGTTGGAGGAGACCGGGATTCTAAGTTTTTGAAGACTATCACCTATTGTCCAGTTCTTGGGGGTGAGAATCCATGCCATCCTCACACTCCGCCTCCTCTGATACCCTGCCCCCAAAACCCTTGAAAATAGTTTCATGGAATGTAGGTGGCCTGAACACTCTAGTTAAAAGAAAGATGGTCACTACTCACCTCAGACGTTTTCACCCGGACGTGGTGTTTCTGCAGGAAACACACTGGACAGCTAATGCAGAAAATACTTTGAAGGCGGCTTGGATTGGGTCATGCATCTCCGCCCCCTTTCGAAGAAAAGCTAGGGGTGTAGCCATTTTATTTCGCAAAGATCTACCTGTAGCCATATTGTCGGAAGTGATTGATCCTGAGGGGAGATATATAATCTTGGACATAGAATTATATCATACCAAATATACGCTGGTCAATTTATATACCCCCAACGTTAGCCCTCATTTGTATATCCAAGATTTGGGTTATCTCCTTCAGGGTAGACCCCATTACACTTTAATCTTGGGAGGGGACTTCAATATGGTAGAGGATTCTGGCGTTGACAGATCCCCCTACATTATGCGCGCATCTGATTCTCAGGTCAAACCCTATAATCTGTTTGTGCCGCCCTGCGTCTATCGGATCCCTGGAGGTTGTTTAATCCCATGGATAAAATGCATACACACCTGTCAATGCTACATGGGTCTCTTTCCCGTATAGATAAAATTTTGGTAGAGGATACACTAATGTCACATATTTGTCAGGTTGTCATCTATGATATTATAGTGTCAGGCCACGCACCTGTCTCCATAGCTCTCAGCCACACGTTTATGTCCACATCGGATTGTATTTGGAGATTTCCTCATTATTTATCAACAAATGAAGACATTAAATCTTACCTTATTTACCACTGGACTAACTATGTGAATGAAAATTTAGAATACTGGGACAAACCAGAAGTTTTCTGGGAAGCCTCTAAGGCGGTAATGAGGGGGCACATAATTAGCTATGTCTCCCGGAAGAAGAGGGAAGCCAAGGCTGAATATACTGCGTTACATTCGGCAATGTCTGAGCTGTTCCAACATTATACTGTCTCCCCTTCCGATATCACCCTGACTGCTTACAAGCAAACCAGGCATTTACTTGAGACCTATTTGGCGACGCAGGCTAAACATTCTATTGATTTCACTAAAAACAGGTTCTACAGATGGGGAAATAAGGCTGGTAGACTACTAGCAACCTTATCTAGGCCCCCTAAAAAGCAACATGTTATAACTACCCTCAGACACCCTATTTCAGGCGTTAACCAAATCAACTGAGATTGCGGCTCAATTTCAGACTTACTTTGAAACCTTGTTTACCTCCTCACATGTGGACACTGAACTCCAACAACGATTCCTTTCTGATGGAGTGCTACCTCCACTCACCCCTGACCAGGCGGAAACTTTAGCGTGTAGGATTACAATGGATGAGATTAATTTGGCCATTTCTAGACTTCCCCATGGTAAGGCACCAGGCCCGGATGGCCTTTCAGGTGACTATTATCGTTTATTGCAGACCAACATTGCCTCTTCACTGCTGGAATTGTTCCAAGCTATATATGATAAGAACTCCCCCCCTCCTCTTTTCAATGAAGCATTCATTACCCTTCTACCCAAACCTGACAGGGATCCCTGCTTAATGTCTTCATACAGGCCCATAAGTCTCTTGAATGTAGACTACAAATTGTTAGCTAAAATCATGGCACTACGCCTACAATCTATACTCCCTGATATATTAACGACTACACAAGTAGGATTTTGTCCAAGGAAGACATGCTGTTAAAGCAGTACGCACAGCTTTGGCTGCAGTGCTATCTTCCCAAAACTCCCATACTGATCAACAAATGCTTTTAAGCTTGGACGCTAATAAAGCATCCGATATGGTGTTATGGCCACATTTATTTACTGTCTTGGAAAGGAGAGGTTTCGGAGCCAGCTTTTTTCAAATGATTCTTTCTCTATACAAGAGGCCATCTGCTTCTTTGTTGGTTAATGGATCTAGGGGCCCACGTTTCTATTTAGAGAAGGGTACCCGGCAGGGTTGCCCTTTTCCCCCCTTGTTATTCAATTTAGCGCTAGATCCACTTCTACGTACGCTTCAAAACTCTCCAGCTTTTTGGGGTATCCCTCTAGGTACACATGAAATAAAGCTGTCAGCCTTTGCCGACGACATTCTCCTTTACATAGTGGACCCTGAAAACTCGCTTCATCATGTTTTAGACATTATTACTCAATTTGGCTCCATTTCAGGTTTTAGTATTAATGTGGACAAATCAACTGCTGTGTTACTACACGGTAACCGTATTCGTCCTGGTTGGACTACCCAATACCCATTACATTGGGCTACCGCACATATTCCCTACCTGAGGATTATGATTCCCCGTAATCCTGCAAATTTATATAGAATCAATGTGAGCTGTGCTATTACTACCTTGACTAATGATGTGAAGGGGTGGTAACGTCTTCCGTTATCATACTTGGGACGAGCTAATTTACTCAAGATGGTAGCCATTCCACGTTTGCTTTATCCATTACAAATTCTCCCGGCCTTACTGACTAAAGCAGATGTGCAACAAATTAATGCAATCTTTCGTAGATTCATCTGGAAAGGGAGCCGTGCCCGCATAGCATTACAAAAAGTCATTCAACCAAAATCTAATGGTGGAATAAATTTCACAGACATCGTAAATTACAATCACACCTCTCTTTTGAGACATCTGAGAGATTGGCTACAGGATAGCTCAGTATACACCAACACATCATTAGACCAAGGTTTTCTTCCTACTGTGAGTCTGACAGGTTTTCTCCATCAGCATGATCAGGAAATACTGTAATCAGGAGGAGGAGGGGCTGATTAAAGCAGCTGGCTGAGCCTATATAAGCAGTGATTAGACTCTTTGGAGCTTGCTCTGTGTAAAGGCTTGTCTTTTTTAAGTGCTGCTTGGATTTCTAAGTGAGCTGGAAGCCGAGTGAAAAGGAGGTGCAGTGAGCTGGAACAACTGCAACTGCTAAGTGGAGTATAGGTGCCGCAGGAGAGAGTACTACGGCTGCATAAAAGTGAAGGACCAAGAACCGCACAAAGATAGATAAGTATAAGCCAGCTTAATTATTGTATAAGTGAGATTGCTTGTCTTCTACTTTTTATTTTTTCTGCTTTTTCTTTGAGAGTAACAGGGAGTTAGACCTTACAAACAATATGGGAGGGGCTGTGATTGGGGACCTCACTCAGTGCATGTCGTGCAAGATGTATGCACACCTGGAGCTACCGGCCCAGTGTGATTACATCTGCACGAGGTGTGTGCGAACTGTTGCCCTGGAAGCCCAGGTAACTGATCTAGAGCAAACCGTTACGCGACTGAGGGAGATTCACAATCTCGAGCGTAGTTTAGACAGAACGGTGGAGGAATTGCGGGAGGGGTCACTGGTAGAAGAGGCTGATGATCAGGTAGCCAGTTGGGTCACAGTTAGAAGGAAGAAAAAGAGGGGGAGGCTCGACATCTCCGAACTATCAAATCTGAACAAATTTGCCCGATTGGACGAGGAATCGGAGGAGGATAGTGAAGAAATGACGGTGCCGGAGGAGACTGCTCCCTCTAGCATCCAGAGGAGCAGTCCCTCTGGCGCGGTTGGGATAAAAGAAAGAGAGGTACCTAGTCAGATGGTGGTGGTAGTGGATTCTATCATCAGGAAGGCAGATAGGGCAATCTGCTACCGGGACCGTGATCGCCGTACAGTCTGTTGTCTCCCGGGTGCTCGGGTACGGCACATCGCAGACCGGGTAGATAGATTGTTGGGAGGGGCTGGGAAAGACCCGGCGGTCTTGGTGCACGTTGGCACCAATGACAAAGTTAGCGGAAGGTGGGATGTCCTTAAGAAAGACTATAGGGACTTAGGAAAGAAACTGAAGGCAAGGACATCTAAGGTAATATTCTCGGAATTATTACCCGTGCCACGCGCTTGTCCTGGGAGGCAGAGGGAGATTAGGGAGGTAAATGTGTGGCTTAGGGATTGGTGCAGGAAAGAGGGGTTTGTGTTCCTGGAACACTGGGTGGACTACTCAGTCAGGCGCCATCTCTTTTGTCGTGACGGATTGCACCTGACTGAGGAAGGGGCAGCGGTGCTGGGGGGAAGGATGGTTAGAAGGTTGGAGGAGATTTTAAACTAGGAGCCTGGGGGGAGGGTTTAGCTAGAAACTATGGGTCATGCAGTGAGAATAGTGGGGATGGCGGTAGTAAACGAAATGGGGGAGAAGTTGGGGGGAGGGTAAGAGCAGGCGGTAAGGTTACTAACATGGGTACTAAAAGAGATTTTACCAAAGCACTAACCAATGACAATTACATGTCATCATTGCTACATAAGGTGAAAGATGTCCCTAACGCAAGGGAAAATACTTATCTTAGTTGTATGTATGTAAACGCCAGAAGCATTACTGGTAAAAAGGGTGAACTAGAAATACTTGCAGAAAGCAAACAGTATGATATTATAGGCATTACTGAAACTTGGTGGGATGAATCTCATGATTGGACAGTCAATCTAGAGGGCTATACACTGTTTAGGAGAGACAGACTAAATAAAAAGGGTGGAGGGGTGTGTCTTTACGTAAAGCCGTTTTTAAAACCTGATATACGGGAAGATATTCAGTAGGGGACTGTAGACACTGTCGAGACATTATTGGTAGAAATTGCATGCGGGGAAAAAGGAATAAAAAAGTTAGTATTGGGTGTATGCTATAGGCCGCCTGGTATCAACGTATCTGATGAGGAATTGTTACTAAAGCAAATTGAAAGAGCAGCAGGAGTAGGAGACATAGTAGTGATGGGAGATTTTAACTATCCAGAGATAAACTGGAAAAACAATTCATGTGATACTGCTAGGGGCAATATGTTTTTAAACACACTTAATGATAACTACTTAGTCCAACTAATTTAGGAACCAACTAGGTACAATGCAATCTTAGACCTGGTATTAACAAACAATGGGGATTTGGTATCAGGTATTATAGTTGGGGAACCCATAGGAAACAGCGACCACAATATGGTCACATTCAATATCAGTTTCCATAAACAGCCCTATACTGGCTCAACTAGGACTCTAAACTTTAGCAAAGCAAATTTTGAAAAGATGAGGGTATTTTTCAGGGATATTGAATGGGAAGGTTTGTTTTTAGGAAAAAATACTACGGAGAAATGGGAGGTACTAAAATTCCTGCTAGCTAAAAATACACTCAAATTTATTCCTATGAGCAGCAAAAAAAGGAATAAAAATCATAAACCGATGTGGCTTAACAAAAAGATTAAGGAACTTATGGGCAAGAAAAGGCGAGCATTTAAAAAATACAAATCTGACGGGGAAGCAGAGTCATTTCAGCACTATAAGGAATGTAACAAAATTTGCAAAAAGGAAATAAGAGCGGCTAAAGTAGAAACTGAAAAACTAGTAGCAAAGGAAAGCAAAGCGAATCCCCAAAAATTCTTTAAATACATTAATAGCAAGAGATTAAAGAAGGAGAGTATAGGCCCTTTAAAAGACAAGTTGGGAGTCTTAAGCAAAAATTATAATGACATAGCGGACACACTAAATGAGTTTTTTTCAACAGTATTCACTAGAGAGGACCCAATTCAGGGACTGACACACAATCTCAATAATGAGAATATCCCACTGATAGGTACTTATTTAAGCGAGGAAGTAGTCTGTGACCGATTAAAACATTTAAAGATTAATAAATCACCAGGGCCCGATGGTATTCACTCAAGGGTTCTAATGGAGCTTCACTCTGAACTGGCAAAACCGCTATCTTTGATCTTTAAGGATTCAGTTATATCAGGTATGGTTCCCAAAGACTGGCGTATAGCGGAAGTAGTGCCTATATTCAAAAAGGGAAGTAAAGCTGAACCAGGTAATTATAGACCAGTTAGTCTTACATCTATAGTGGGGAAAGTATTTGAAGGTATTCTAAGAGATAGTATTCAGAAGTTCCTTGAAGTCAATAAGGTAATTAAAAGGAATCAACATGGGTTTATGAAGGACAGATCCTGTCAAACCAACTTACTTGGCTTTTATGAAACAGTAAGTGCAAACCTAGATCAGGGTAAAGACGTGGATGTAATCTTTTTAGACTTTGCCAAAGCGTTCGATACTGTACCACACATGAGACTTATCTACAAGCTACAAGAATCAGGGCTAGGAAGCACAATATGCACTTGGGTCAAAAACTGGTTAGATAATAGGGAGCAGCGCGTTGTGGTTAATGGATCTTTTTCAACTTGGACTGAAGTGCTAAGTGGTGTGCCGCAAGGCTCAGTATTAGGACCGCTATTGTTCAATATTTTCATTAACGACCTAACAGAAGGTCTAGAGAGCATGGTGTCAATTTTTGCAGATGATACCAAATTGTGTAAGGCTATAAATACAGAGGAGGATGCCGAGTTTCTTCAGAACGACTTAGTTAAATTAGAAGCATGGGCAGCCAAATGGAGAATGCGCTTCAACACAGACAAGTGTAAGGTAATGCACTGTGGTAACAAGAACAAAAATTACACCTACCTACTAAATGGGGTAAAATTAGGGGATTCTATACTGGAAAAGGACTTAGGTGTCCTCATAGATAGCAAGCTAAGCAGTAGTACCCAAAGTAGGACTGCAGCAAAGAAGGCTAATAAGATATTAGCATGCATAAAACGGGGTATTGATGCTAGGGACGAGAGTATTATACTCCCATTATATAAATCACTAGTGAGGCCACACCTTGAATACTGTGTACAATTCTGGGCACCGTACTACAAAAAGGATATCCTGGAGCTAGAAAAGGTACAGAGGAGGGCGACCAAACTAATTAAGGGCATGGAGACGATGGAATACAAGGAAAGGCTTGAAAGACTAGGCATGTTTACATTGGAAAAGCGGAGACTAAGAGGGGATATGATCAACATCTACAAATATATAAGGGGACAATACACAGAGCTTGCGCGGGACCTGTTTTTGGTTAGATCAACACAGAGGACACTCGCTCAGGTTAGAGGAGAGGAGATTCCGCACAATACGTCGTAAAGGCTTTTTCACGGTAAGGACAATACGTGTTTGGAATTCCCTGCCCGAGGGAGTTGTAATGGCGGAATCTGTCAACACCTTTAAGAATGGGTTAGATAAATTCCTAATGGATAAGGATATCCAGGGGTATGGTGCATAGTCATGCATTATAGTTACTATAAATAGGGATAAAATGCAACGGCTGACAGCAGCATCAGTCAGAAATTTTAGTCAAATCATCATGCATAGGAGACCACAAATAGTTTGAACTCGATGGACAATTGTCTTTTTTCAACCTCAGATACTATGTTACCAGACTCTCTGAAGTTAAATCCCCTTTTATGGACTACTAGAAAAATTTGGCATATACTGCACCATAAAGCAGGTCTCAACCAATACCATTCTCTTCACCTACTCCTGATTCGCAACCCTAACTTTTTGGATGGCATGGCTGCTCACCCCTTCACTTTGTGGAGGTTGACAGGAGTTCACAATTTGCGATCCCTGGTCTCAATAAAGGATAAGCGTCCTTTGCATTACTCAGAAGTATAGTCCCAATATCCTATGATAAACTCATACCCAATGGCGTATTTACAAACAAGATTTTATGTTACTCATTTTCACATGGGGATTGGAATGGCCTGTTAGACAGCCTCTTGACACTCCCATTGTCTCAATGTAGGGCCATATCTATACATTATACTTTTATGAGAAATATTATTAACCACGCAGGGTTGGCGGGAGGCATGTCTAAATGGTTGACCCACTTCCCTACTTTGACCGTACCAATACTGGAAAAAACCCTTTTATTTTCACGTAAGATGTTAAAAGCTAGTATGTACACTGAACTATACCATAGTACTTATCTGTCCCCTATTAGGCATTTACATATGGGAACTTCCGACATACATACATGTCCGAAGTGTCACCAAGCGGAAGTAGATAACTACCATTGTCTCTGGGCTTGCCCCATCATACAATATTTCTGGCATCTCATTCGGCGCTACGCTGAGGCTAAGCTTGTCACATACGTGCCTTTCAACCCTGAATGGGCTATACTGGGGGCCTTTGACCCCTCTCTTCGTATGACTTTAGAAAGTAAACAGCTCTTGCTAGCCCTCAGTGCAGCTGGGAAAAAGACGATACTTCAGGTTTGGATTGACGCCACTCCCCTGCAAATTCCCTTATTCTTGTCTAAGCTTCATTTTCTATTCAAAATGGACTGGGTAGAAGCTATTGTGGATAAAGGTAAACAGGTTGAATGTTTCTTTATTCTCTGGGACTCTTATATTGCGTCCCTTCCTCTTGCCATGAGGCAGCAAATCCATTTTAGTCTCAAAAATACTACTTGGTATCTTACAAGGTTGGCTGCCCAAGATCCACCTGTTAATCTAGCTGAATAGCGGTGGCCTCTCCGGAAATAGTCATGTTCATTGTTTCACTTACAATACACTGATGTGGCTATTAATGTTATGTACAAGCAATGTTATAACCTATTGTTATGGTTTTCTTTTTATGTATCCATGTGAATCTTTTTCAGACTGTATATTATGACCATTTATTTGGCCTGATTTGTGATGTTGTAATGTCTCAATAAAAAATTTTGTGAAAAGAAGAAATTTGTGCCTGTGCCTGTACATGAAACGTGTTCCTGTGCCTGTACAAGAAATGAGTGTCTGTGCCTGTACAAGAAATGAGTGTCTGTGCCTGTACAATAAATTAATTCCTGTACAAGAAATGTGGTCCTGTACAAGAAATGTGTGCCTGTAAAAGAAATATGTGCCTGTACAAGAAATGTGTGCCTGTGCCTTTATAAGAAATTGGTGCCTGTGCCTGTACCTATACAAGAAATGTGTGCCTGTGTCTTTATAAGAAATTAGTGCCTGTGCCTGTACAAGAAAGGTGTGCCTATGTCTGTACAAGAAATGTGCACCTGTGCCTGTACAGGAAATTAATGTATGTACATGTACAAAAAATGTGTGTCTGTGCCTGTACAAGAAATCGGTGCCTGTGTATATTTAAGAAATAGGTGCCTGTGTCTGTACAGGAAATGTGTGCCTATGCCTGTACAAGAAATGTGTGCCTGTGCTTGTACAAGAAATGTCTGTCTGTGCCTGTACAAGAAAGGTGTGCCTGTACCTTTATAAGAAACAAGAGCCTGTGCCTGTACAAAAAATGAGTGCCACTACCTGTACAAGAAATGTGTACCTTTGCCTGTAAAAGAAAGGTGTGTTTGTGCCTGTAAAATAAAGGTGTGTTTGTGCCTGTACAAGAAATGTGTGCTTGTGCCTGTACATGAAAATGTGTGCCAGTGCCTGTACAAGAAATGTGCCTATGCAAGACATCAGTTCCTGTGTATAAATAAGAAATAGGTGCCTGTGTCTGTACAGGAAATGTGTGCCTGTGCTTGTACAAGAAATTTGTGCCTGTGCCTGTAAAAGAAATGTGTGCCTGTGCCTGTGCTTGTACAATAAATGTGTGCCTGTACAAGAAATGTGTGCCTGTGCTTGTACAAGAAATGAGTGCCTGTACCTGTACAAGAAATGAGTACTTGTACCTGTACAATAAATGTGTGATTGTGCCTGTACAAGAAATGTGTGCCTGTGCCTGTACAAGAAATGAGTGCCTGTGCCTGTACAAGAAATGAGTGTCTGTGCCTGTACAATAAATGAATGCCTGTACAAGAAATGTGGGCCTGTACAAGAAATGTGTGCCTGTAAAAGAAATATGTGCCTGTACAAGAAATGTGTGCCTGTGCCTTTATAAGAAATTGGTGCCTGTGCCTGTACCTGTACAAGAAATGTGTGCCTGTGTCTTTATAAGCAATTAGTGCCTGTGCCTGTACAAGAAAGGTGTGCCTATGTGTTAGGGTCTCCTGCCCTGTGCTGCCACGTCGTCATGGCAACCGGGAGACAAGTGCTAGTGGAGTAACCTGAGCGCAGCTGATACTCCGGTTCGGGTCTTTTGCTGTGCAGTGGTTATAGGCTCTGTGCACGGCAGGGGATCCGGTGCTGGTTTTTGTGCTCACAGTCTGTGAGGTCTGAGTGGGGCGTGGACAGCACCTGCTTTATAAGGCCTCTTTTCAGGGTAAGCAGATGCTGCTGAATCTTTGTTGGTTAGTCAGTTCATGAAAGTTAGCCAGTACTGTGTAGCTTTGTATTTGTTTGTTGCTTACTGCAAATAGGCCTGGGGATTTGGTATTACACTCTGCCAATCCAGACCTAGCAGTAAGACTGGAGTCAGTCGTTTAGCTTGCTGGGGTTCTGTTACTACTCTGTGAACTTAGCAAGTTTGCGGCTGTATTCTAAGACTTGCCTGTCTAATCCTGTCTCACTGTGCTAGGTGTCAGGGGTCAGTTTAGTGGCAGTAAGCTAAAACCTGTGCACTGCAAGTGAGAATTAGGATTGTGGAGATTCTCCTTGTGTCTATCATTCCATCTCTGACCAAGGAGTTTACTGCCACACCCGTTGGTAACCCTTTAGGGTTTTGCTGTTGCCCTTAGCAACCGCATTTCGGGTTCTCTACGTATTAAAACACAACATCTTGCTTTTCCATCTGAGCAGTTCTAATACAAGGGAGATACCCAGTTCCTTAGCCTCTGGGCTTCTCTGTTCACTTTGTGTGTATTTTGTTACCATATCACCTTCTGTGTACATTATGTCATATCCCCCAGTTTGTCTGTGAGTCCATCTGTTTTGCATAACAGTTCAAACACCAGTACATTCCTGCAGACACTGGAGTGCATAACAGTTCTGACACCAGTACTTTCCTGCAGGCACTGGTGTGCATAACACTATGTCTGTACAAGAAATGTGCACCTGTGCCTGTACAGGAAATTAATGTATGTACAAGAAATGTGTGTCTGTGCCTGTACAAGAAATCGGTGCCTGTGTATATTTAAGAAATAGGTGCCTGTGTCTGTACAGGAAATGTGTGCCTATGCCTGTACAAGAAACGCGTGCCTGTGCTTGTACAAGAAATGTCTGTCTGTGCCTGTACAAGAAAGGTGTGCCTGTACCTTTATAAGAAACAAGAGCCTGTGCCTGTACAAAAAATGTATTGCCCGGCAGCCAATACAGAAGGAGAGGGGGATGCTGCAGCGGCGCTTACTACCAATAACATAGCGCTGCTGCGGCTCCCTGCTCCCCCTCCCTCCTCCTCCTTCTCATCTCACTGCCTGCACCGAGGGAGCAGCACGAGGAGCCTGTCAGCGGGGAGAAGGTAAGTATATTCCCCCCCCCCCTCTCTCTCTCTCTCTCTCTCTCTGTCTCTCTCTCGGACACCGCCTGCCGCAATGTGTAAAAAATGGGACTGGCTGCCGCAATGTGTAAAATGGGACTGGCTGCCGCAATGTGTAAAAAATGGGACTGGCTGCCGCAATGTGTAAAAAAGGGGGATGGCTGACGCAATGTGTAAAATGGGACTGGCTGCCGCAATGTGTAAAATGGGACTGGCTGCCGCAATGTGTAAAAAATGGGGACTGGCTGCCGCAATGTGTAAAATGGGGTCCTGGCTGCCGCAATGTGTAAAAAGGGTCTATCTGCCGCAATGTGTAAAAAGGGGGACTGGCTGCCGTAATGTGTAAAAAGGGGGACTGGCTGCCGCAATGTGTATAAAGGGGGACACCGTCTGCCGTAATGTGTAAAAACGGGGACGCTGTCTGCTGTAATTGTAAAAAAGGGACGCTGTCTGCCGCAATGTGTAAAAAGAAGGACCGGCTGCCGCAATGTGTTAAAAGGGAGACTGGCTGCTGTAATGTGTAAAAAGGGGGACTGGCTGCCGCAATGTGTAAAAAGGGTCTATCTGCCGCAATGTATAAAAAGGGGGACTGGCTGCCGCAATGTGTAAAAAAAGGGTCTATCTGCCACAATGTGTAAAAAGGGGGCCTGGCTGCCGCAATGTGTAAGAAAGGGCCCTGGCTGCCGCAATGTGTAAAAAGGTGACTGGCTGCCGCAATGTGTAAAAAGGGGGACACTGTCTGCTGTAATGTATAAAAGGGGCTCTACCTGGTGTAGTGGCGCTACTGTGCAGCGTAATTTGAATAATGTAGACTACTGTGCACCGTAGTATGAATTGCTATTATTTTGTGGCCACGCCCCTTCTCCGTGAAGCCACGCCCCTAGAATTTTTTTGCGCACCTGCGGCGCGCACTGCCCCTATCTTACATGGGGGGGGGGGGGGGGCGCCACTGTCGTTTCTTGCACACAGCGCTAAAATGCCTAGTTACTGCACTGTGTGTGCCAGTGCCTGTACATGAAAATGTGTGCCAGTGCCTGTACAAGATATGTGCCTATGCAAGACATCAGTGCCTGTGTATATTTCAGAAATAGGTGCCTGTGTCTGTACAGGAAATGTGTGCCTGTGCTTGTACAATAAATGTGTGCCTGTATAAGAAATGTGTGCCTGTGCTTGTACAAGAAATGAGTGCCGGTGCCAGTACAAGAAATATATGCCTGTGCCTTTATAAGAAAAGAGTGCGTGTGCCTTTATAAGAAATGAGTGCCTATACAAGAAATGAGTGCTCTACCTGTACAATAAATGTGTGCCTGTGTCTGTACAATAAATGTGTCTCTGTGCCTGTACAAGAAATGAGTGCCTGTACCTGTACAACAATGGTGTGATTGTGCCTGTACAAGAAATTATTGCCTGTGCAAGAAAGGTGTGCCTGTGCCTGTTCAAGAAATGAGTTCCTATGTCTGTACAAGAAATCGGTGCCTGTTATATTTAAGAAATAGGCGCCTGTGTCTGTACAGGAAAAGTTTGCCTGTGCTTGTACAAGAAATATGTGGCTGTACAAGAAACAAGTGGCTATGCCTGTACAAGAAATGAGTGCCTGTGCTTGTACAAGAAATATGTGCCTGTACAAGAAACAAGTGGCTATGCCTGTACAAGAAATGAGTGCCTCTGCCAGTACAAGAAATGTCTGCCTGTGCCTGTACAAGAAAGGTGTGCCTGTGCCTTTATAAGAAATGAGTGCCTGTGCAAGAAATTAGTGCCTCTACATGTACAATAAATGTGTGCCTGTGTCTGTACAAGAAATGTGTGCCTGTGCCTGTACAAGAAATGTGTGCCTGTGCCTGTACAAGAAATGAGTGTCTGTGCCTCTACAAGAAAGGTGTGATTGTACCTGTACAAAAAATGTGTGCTTGTGCCTGTACATGAAACGCTTTCTGGTGCCTGTACAAGAAATAGGTGCCAGTGCCTGTACAAGAAATGTGTGCCTGTACCTGTACAAGAAATGAGTACTTGTACCTGTACAATAAATGTGTGATTGTGCCTGTACAAGAAATGTGTGCCTGTATCTGTACATGAAACACGTACCTGTGCCTGTACAACAAATGGGTGCCAGTGCCTGTACAAGAAATGTGTGCCTGTGCCTTTATAAGAAATTAGTGCCTGTGCCTGTACAAGAAAGGTGTGCCTATGTCTGTACAAGAAATGTGTACCTGTGCCTGTACAAGAAATCGGTGCCTGTGTATATTTAAGAAAATAGGTGCCTGTATCTGTACAGGAAATCTGTGCCTATGCCTGTACAAGAAACGTGTGCCTGTGCTTGTACAATAAATGTCTGTGCCTGACTGCCTGTACAAGAAAGGTGTGCCTGTACCTTTATAAGAAACAAGATCCTGTGCCTGTACAAAAAATGTGTGACTCTACCTGTACAAGAAATGTGTGCCTTTGCCTGTACAAGAAATGAATGCCTGTGCCTGTAGAAGAAAGGTGTGTTTGTGCCTGTACATGAGATGTGTGCTTGTGCCTGTACATGAAATGTGTGCCTGTGCGTGTACATGAAAATGTGTGCCAGTGCCTGTACAATACATGTGTGCCTATGCCTGTACAAGACATCAGTGCCTGTGTATATTTAAGAAATAGGTGCCTGTGTCTGTACAGGAAATGTTTGCCTGTGCTTGTACAAGGAATGTGTGCCTGTGCCTGTACAAGAAATGTGTGCCTGCACTTGTACAGAAAATTAATACATGTACAAGAAATGTGTGCCTGTACAAGAAATGGGTGCCTGTGTATATTTAAGAAATGTGTGCCTGTGCCTGTAAAAGAAATGTGTGCCTGTGCTTGTTCAAGAAATGTGTGCCTGTACAAGAAACAAGTGGCTGTGCTTGTACAAGAAATGCGTGCCGGTGCCAGTACAAGAAATATTTGCCTGTGCCAGTACAACAAATGTGTGCCTGTGCCTTTATAAGAAATGAGTGCCTGTGCCTGTACAGGAAATGTGTGCCTGTGCCTTTATAAGAAATATATGCCTGTGCCTGTACAGGAAATGTGTGCCTGTGCCTTTATAAGAAATGAGTGCCTGTGCCTGTACAAGAAAAGAGTGCTCTACCTGTACAATAAATGTGTGCCTGTGTCTGTACAATAAATGTGTGCCTGTGCCTATACAAGAAATGTGTGCCTGTACAAGAAACGAGTACCTGTACCTTGTACAAGAATGGTGTGATTGTGCCTGTACAAGAAATTAGTGCCTGTTCAAGAAAGGTGTGCCTATGCCTGTACAAGAAATGTGCACCTGTTCCTGTACATGAACAAGAAATGTGTGTCTGTTATATTTAAGAAATAGATGCCTGTGTCTGTTCAGGAAATGTTTCCCTGCTTGTACAAGAAATGTGTGGCTGTACAAGAAATGTGTGCCTGTGCTTGTACAAGAAATATGTGCCTGTACAAGAAACAAGTGGCTGTGCCAGTCAGGGCCGGATTAACAATGGGGCGGATGGAGCTGCAGCTCCAGGCCTCCCATTGAAAATAGGCCCACAACACCCCAAACCAGCTGGCCAAAGTTCCGACCACAGAGGTCTGAAACTCTGCCGGCCCGAGTCAGTCCTGAATACCTCTGAGGCTCTGCCCCCGAATCCATCCATAGCCCCGCCCACTGGCCTATCCTCACAATCAGAGGCGGCCTGGGCTGTTGGTTAATCCCAGGTGTGCCCCCTGCTCTGTAACTCCTCCCACTATCATCGGGGGCGTGGCCAAGGCAGGGTCGGGCTGGTGACAAGCTGTATACGGTAGGTACTCACTATCAGCTGCTGAAGCTGTGGTGCGCCCTGCTGTAACGCTGAGGAGAATCCTGATCAGTGCAGGAACTCCTCAGCAGCATCTGCTGTGCTCCGATTGGCTGAGTGACACATCACACACAGTCACTCAGCCAATCAGAGCACAGACACCCCCCCACCCACACACAGACCAGCAACTACCCGGGCAGCAGGCTGCAGAATGATATTGCAGCCAGGAACTCAACACAGGAGAGATGGTTAGTCACCTGTCAGTGTGTCACACACACATACATGTGTATAGTACTGTACAGGATAATTACTTTTATAAGCTTGATTTCGCCTCACCAAAACCTACAAGTTCCATCTCTATCCAGCACCTCCTGTAACACCCTCCCTGCTCTTTTGCAGTATGTATAGTTATCTATACTATGTATACAACATGTACTCTGCATATATATGTATATTATGTACGTGTATTGTATGTGTGTGCTTTATATATATATATATATATATATATATATATATAATATACTATACGCTATATATGCATGTGTATTGTATGTGTGTGCTTTATATATATATATATATATATATATATAATATACTATACGCTATATATGCATGTGTATTGTATGTGTGTGCTTTATATATATATATATATATATATATATACATATATATATATATATATATATATATATATATATATATACTATACGCTATATATGCATGCAGGGATGGTATCGGGATCTTTGTGATGGCAGCGGTCAGAATACAGACAACATCACCCTTACATGCCAAATCTTGACACCTGGAAGGTAAGTATACTATTACTAACCTTCATCTACTCCCCCACCTAACCCTCCCTTCCCGCAGCCTGACCCTAACTTTACTCGGTGATGCCTAAACCTAACCCACCCCCCACACACATGTAGCCTAAAGCTAACCTTTCCACCCCCGCAGCCTAACCCTTCCCGGTGGTGCCTAACCCCCTCTCCCCACAACTAACCCTCTTCCTGCAGCCTAATACTAACCCTCCCACAGCCTAAACCTTTCCCCTCCATCTCCTACCACAGCACACTTACGTTCGGGTTTTTATCCACGTGTGTATCCCGCACCAGCATTCTGACCAATGTTGGTATTCCGGCATCAGCATTCCAAATGCCGATATCCTGAACGCCGGTATGCTGACTGCATCCCATGCATGCATACTATGTATAGTGTGTATATATATATATATATATACACACACAGTATATGTATGTATGTGTGTATATATATATATATATATACACAGTATATGTATGTATGTATGTATGTATGTATGTGTGTATATATATATATATATATGTATATAATTTTATATTTATAATTTCTCTATCGTCCTAAGTGGATGCTGGGGTTCCTGAAAGGACCATGGGGAATAGCGGCTCCGCAGGAGACAGGGCACAAAAGTAAAGCTTTTACAGGTCAGGTGGTGTGTACTGGCTCCTCCCCCTATGACCCCCCTCCAGACTCCAGTTAGATTTTTGTGCCCGGACGAGAAGGGTGCAATTCTAGGTGGCTCTCATAAAGAGCTGCTTAGAGAGTTTAGCTTAGGTTTTTTATTTTACAGTGATTCCTGCTGGCAACAGGATCACTGCAACGAGGGACAGAGGGGAGAAGAAGTGAACTCACCTGCGTGCAGGATGGATTGGCTTCTTGGCTACTGGACATGAAGCTCCAGAGGGACGATCACAGGTACAGCCTGGATGGTCACCGGAGCCACGCCGCCGGCCCCCTCACAGATGCTGAAGCAAGAAGAGGTCCAGAATCGGCGGCTGAAGACTCCTGCAGTCTTCTTAAGGTAGCGCACAGCACTGCAGCTGTGCGCCATTTTCCTCTCAGCACACTTCACACGGCAGTCACTGAGGGTGCAGGGCGCTGGGGGGGGGCGCCCTGGGAGGCAAATGTAAACCTTTAAAAAGGCTAAAAATACCTCACATATAGCCCCAGAGGCTATATGGAGATATTTACCCCTGCCTAAATGTACTAAATAGCGGGAGACGAGCCCGCCGGAAAAGGGGCGGGGCCTATCTCCTCAGCACACGGCGCCATTTTCTGTCACAGCTCCGCTGGTCAGGAAGGCTCCCAGGTCTCTCCCCTGCACTGCACTACAGAAACAGGGTATAACAGAGAGGGGGGGCAAAATAAATGGCAATATATTAATATAAAAGCAGCTATAAGGGAGCACTTAATCATAAGGCTATCCCTGTCATATATAGCGCTTTTTGATGTGTGCTGGCAGACTCTCCCTCTGTCTCCCCAAAGGGCTAGTGGGTCCTGTCTTCGTATAGAGCATTCCCTGTGTGTCTGCTGTGTGTCGGTACGTGTGTGTCGACATGTATGAGGACGTTATTGGTGTGGAGGCGGAGCAATTGCCAAATATGAGGATGTCACCTTCTAGGGGGTCGACACCAGAATGGATGCCTTTATTTGTGGAATTACGGGATAGCGTCAACTCGCTTAAGCAGTCGTTTGCCGACATGAGGCGGCCGGACACTCACTTAGTGCCTGTCCAGGCGCCTCAAACACCGTCAGGGGCTGTAAAACGCCCCTTGCCTCAGTCGGTCGACACAGACCCAGACACAGGCACTGATTCCGGTAGTGAAGGTGACGAATCAACCGTATTTTCCAAAAGGGCCACACGTTATATGATTTTGGCAATAAAGGAGATGTTACATTTAGCTGATACTACAGGTACCACTAAACAGGGTATTATGTGGGGTGTGAAAAAACTACCAGTAGTTTTTACCGAATCAGAAGAATTAAATGACGTGTGTGATGAAGCGTGGGGTGCCCCGATAAAAAACTGCTAATTTCAAAGAAGTTATTGGCTTTATACCCTTTCCCGCCAGAGGTTAGGGAGCGCTGGGAAACACCTCCTAGGGTGGACAAAGCGCTAACACGCTTATCAAAACAAGTGGCGTTACCCTCTCCTGAGACGGCCGCACTTAAAGATCCATCAGATAGGAGGATGGAAAATATCCAAAAAGGTATATACACACATGCAGGTGTTATACTACGACCAGCTATTGCGACTGCCTGGATGTGCAGTGCTGGGGTAGTTTGGTCAGAGTCCCTGATCGAAAATATTGATACCCTGGACAGGGACAATATTTTACTGTCGTTAGAACAAATAAAGGATGCATTTCTTTATATGCGTGATGCACAGAGAGATATCTGCACACTGGCATCACGGGTAAGTGCTATGTCCATTTCGGCCAGAAGAGCTTTATGGACACGACAGTGGACAGGCGATGCGTAGAGGAGTTATTTGGGGTCGGTCTATCGGATTTGGTGGCCACGGCTACGGCCGGGAAATCCACCTTTTCTACCTCAAGTCACTCCCCAACAGAAAAAGGCACCGACCTTTCAACCGCAGCCTTTTCGTTCCTTTAAAAATAAGAGAGCAAAGGGCTATTCATATCTGCCACGAGGCAGAGGACGAGGGAAGAGACAGCAACAGGCAGCTCCTTCCCAGGAACAGAAGCACTCCCCGGCTTCTACAAAAGCCTCAGCATGACGCTGGGGCTTCGCAAGCGGACTCGGGGGCGGTAGGCGGTCGTCTCAAGAATTACAGCGCGCAGTGGGCTCACTCGCAGGTAAATCCCTGGATCCTGCAGATAATATCTCAGGGGTACAGTTTGAAATTAGAGACAGAGCCACCTCACCGTTTCCTGAAGTCTGCTTTACCAACGTCCCCCTCAGAAAGGGAGACGGTTTTGGAAGCCATTCACAAGCTGTATTCTCAGCAGGTGATAGTCAAGGTACCTCTTCTACAACAAGGGAAGGGGTATTATTCCACTCCTTTTGTGGTACCGAAGCCGGATGGCTCGGTAAGGCCTTTTCTAAATCTGAAGTCCTTGAACCTGTACATAAAGAAGTTCAAGTTCAAGATGGAGTCACTCAGAGCAGTGATAGCGAACCTGGAAGAAGGGGACTTTATGGTATCCTTGGACATCAAGGATGCGTATCTCCACGTTCCAATTACCCCTCACACCAGGGGTACCTCAGGTTCGTTGTACAAAACTGTCACTATCAGTTTCAGACGCTGCCGTTTGGTTTGTCCACGGCACCTCGGGTCTTTACAAAGGTAATGGCCGAGATAATATTTCTTCTTCGAAGAAAAGGCGTATTAATTATCCCATACTTGGACGATCTCCTAATAAGGGCAAGGTCCAGAGAACAGCTAGAGATGGGTTTAGCACTATCTCAAGAGGTGCTAAAGCAGCACGGATGGATTCTGAATATTCCAAAATCCCAATTAATGCCGACAACTCGTCTGCTGTTCCTGGGGATGATTCTGGACACAGTTCAGAAAAGGTTTTTCTTCCCGAAGAAAAAGCCAAGGAGTTATCTGACCTGGTCAGGAACCTCCTAAAACCAGGAAAGGTGTCTGTACATCAATGCACAAGAGTCCTGGGAAAAAATGGTAGCTTCTTACGAAGCAATCCCTTTCGGCAGATTCCATGCAAAGGGATCTGTTGGACAAATGGTCAGGGTCGCATCTTCAGATGCACCTGCGGATAACCCTGTCGCCGAGGACAAGGGTATCCCTTCTGTGGTGGTTGCAGGAGGCTCATCTATTGGAGGGCCGCAGATTCGGCATGCAGGATTGGATCCTGGTGACCACGGGTGCCAGCCAGAGAGGCTGGGGAGCAGTCACACAGGGAAGAAATTTCCAGGGAGTGTGGTCGAGCCTGAAAAAGTCTCTTCACATAAGCATTCTGGAACTAAGAGCAATCTACAATGCTCTAAGCCAGGCGGAACCTCTGCTTCAAGGAAGACCGGTGTTGATCCAGTCGGACAACATCACGGCAGTCGCCCATGTAAACAGACAGGGCGGCACAAGAAGCAGGAGGGCAATGGCAGAAGCTGCCAGGATCCTTCGCTGGGCGGAGAATCACGTGATAGCACTGTCAGCAGTATTCATCCCGGGCGTGGACAACTGGGAAGCAGACTTCCTCAGCAGACACGACCTTCACCCGGGAGAGTGGAGACTTCATCCAGAAGTTTTCCACATGCTATTAAACCGTTGGGTAAAACCAATGGTGGACATGATGGCGTCTCGCCTCAACAAAACACTGGACAGGTATTGCGCCAGGTCAAGAGATCCGCAGGCAATAGTTGTGGACGCGCTGGTAACACCTTGGGTGTACCAGTCGGTATATGTGTTTCCTCCTCTGCCTCTCATACCAAAGGTATTGAGGATTATACGGCAAAGTGGAGTAAGACTAGTGGCTCCGGATTGGCCAAGAAGGACTTGGTACCCGGAACTTCAAGAGATGGTCACGGACGATCCGTGGCCTCTACTTCTGAGAAGGGACCTGCTTCAGCAGGGTACTTGTCTTTTTCAAGACTTACCGCGGCTGCGTTTGACGGCATGGCGTTTGAATGCCAGATCCTAAAAGGAAAAGGCATTCCAGAAGAAGTCATTCCTACCTTGATAAAGGCAAGGAAGGAAGTCACCGCGAAGCATTATCGCCGTATTTGGCAAAAATATGTTGCGTGGTGCGAGCAGCGGAGTGCTCCGATGGAGGAATTTCAACTGGGTCGTTTTTCTACATTTCCTGCAATCAGGATTGTCTATGGGTCTCAAATTGGGATCTATTAAGGTTCAAATTTCGGCCCTATCAATATTCTTCCAAAAAGAATTGGCCTCAGTCCCTGAGGTCCAGATTTTTATCAAAGGAGTACTGCATATACAGCCTCCTGTGGTGCCTAAGGTGGCACCGTGGGATCTAAATGTAGTTTTAGATTTCCTCAAATCAAATTGGTTTGAACCACTAAAGAAGGTGGATTTGAAATATCTCACATGGAAAGTGACTATGTTACTGGCCCTGGCTTCGGCCGGGAGAGTATCTGAACTGGCGGCTTTGTTTTATAAAAGCCTTATTTAATTTTCCATTCGACATAGGGCAGAGCTGCGGACGCGTCCGCATTTTCTCCCTAAGGTGGTATCAGCGTTTCACCTGAACCAGCCTATTGTAGTGCCTGCGGCTACAGACGACTTGAAGGACTCCAAGTTGTTGGACGTTGTCAGAGCCTTAAAAATATACATTTAAAGGACGGCTGGAGTCAGAAAATCTGACTCGCTGTTTATACTGTATGCACCCAACAAGTTGGGTGCACCTGCTTCTAAGCAGTCGATTGCTCGTTGGATTTGTAACAAAATTCAACTTGTACATTCTGTGGCAGGCCTGCCACAGCCTAAATCTGTTAAGGCCCATTCCGCAAGGAAGGTGGGCTCATCTTGGGCGGCTGCCCGAGGGGTCTCGGCATTACTACTCTGCCGAGCAGCTACGTGGTCAGGGGAGAACACGTTTGTAAATTTTTACAAATTTGATACCCTGGCAAAGGAGGACCTGGAGTTCTCTCATTCGGTGCTGCAGAGTCATCCGCACTCTCCCGCCCGTTTGGGAGCTTTGGTATAATCCCCATGGTCCTTTCAGGAACCCCAGCATCCACTTAGGACGATAGAGAAAATAAGAATTTACTTACCGATAATTCTATTTCTCGGAGTCCGTAGTGGATGCTGGGCGCCCATCCCAAGTGCGGATTATCTGCAATACTTGTACATAGTTATTGTTAACTAATTCGGGTTATTGTTTAGGAAGCCATCTTTCAGAGGCTCCTCTGTTATCATACTGTTAACTGGGTTTAGATCACAAGTTGTACGGTGTGATTGGTGTGGCTGGTATGAGTCTTACCCGGGATTCAAAATCCTCCCTTATTGTGTACGCTCGTCCGGGCACAGTACCTAACTGGAGTCTGGAGGGGGGTCATAGGGGGAGGAGCCAGTACACACCACCTGACCTGTAAAAGCTTTACTTTTGTGCCCTGTCTCCTGCGGAGCCGCTATTCCCCATGGTCCTTTCAGGAACCCCAGCATCCACTACGGACTCCGAGAAATAGAATTATCGGTAAGTAAATTCTTATTTTTTTCTATGTATACTATGTGTATGTATTACTGTTCTATGGCCCTCATTCCGAGTTGATCGCTAGCTAGCTTCTTTTTGCAGCCGTGCAAACGCATAGTCGCCGCCCACTGGGGAGTGTATTTTCGCTTTGCAAGTGTGCGATCGCATGTGCAGCCGAGCGGGACAAAAAAGTTTTTTGCAGTTTCTGAGTAGGTCTGAACTTATTCACCCCTTGCGATCACTTCAGCCTGTCCGGTCCCGGAATTGACGTCAGACGCCCGCCCTGCAAACGCCTGGACACGCCTGCGTTTTCCCTACCACTCCCAGAAAATGGTCAGTTGACACCCATAAACGCCCTTTTCTGTCAATCTCCTTGCGATCACCCGTGCGAATGAATTCGTTGCTAGAAGTATTGCCCAGCAACGATGCTGTTTGTACCCGTATGACGCGCATGCGCATTGCGGTGCATACGCATGCGCAGTAGTACCCTGATCGCTGCGCTGCGAAAATCAGCAGCGTGCGATCAACATACATACAGATGCGTCCGTGTACACTGATGCTCGCAGCACAGCTACAGTGTGAACAGGGTGCCAGCCAGGGTTGGATTAATAATGGGGCAGATGTAGCTTCAACACCTGCTAGAGACAGGAGAAAAAAAAATCCAGCTGCCAGCAGGCACTTGAGGTCCCGCTCACTCGCACCGCAACTAATCTCTCCCCCTGCCATCCAGCAAAAATTAACCTCGCACGGGGTTCTTCAAATGCAAGTGAAGTGTGATGCCACACCAAGCGCTGCCACACCACCAGTGCACCAGGGGCAGTTGAGCTGTGCTTACCCTCAGCTCTGTGAAGGCGGCCCGCGTGATTGTGACAGGGCTGCTTGTTATCAGGCGAGAGCCTGAGCTATGCAGTCAAACTAAAAGTCTCAACCCTGGTGCAGTGGGAAGGAGCTCTGACGTCTCAGGCCCCTGCTCCAGCAGCAGAGAAGAGTTTTGGGAGAGCACGGAGCCGCTGCTTTGGCCCCTGTCTCAACTCCCTGCCCCTCCCAGGTGAGAAGGCAATCTCTGCGATTGCAAGCTCTGTGGGCAAGGAACCTGCACACTTAAATCTGAATTTTGCATCATATTATCTGATTTTGGGGATGTGTGATACGTACTAGGTGGCAAGTTGTAGGTGAGGTCTCTCTGATGGTACCTGTGTAGTGGAATAACAAGCTCTAGTTGGGGAGAGAGCAACATATGATTGTCAGCTCCTAAAACAAGATACAAATATCAGTGAGACCTTGGATTATGCTGCTGTTAGATAAGATTGTAAACCGATGGACAAAAGTTTAGAAGGTTTATGGCACATGTGTTTGATTGTAAATCCTGGGTGATATTACTAGGTATGTGTGATGACATGTACAGTATTTGATTGTAAGCTCTGGGGATGTTGAAACTCCCTATCTGTGAGATATGTTTGTAAGATTGTGAGATCTGCGGACAAGCGCCTAGTATCTGTGTGATACGTGTTAGGTAGTGAGCTCTGTAGGTGGAGAGGTATCTGTGTATAATATGTGGGAATGAAACCTTAGTATAATGCATGCCGACTCTCCTGCCTACGGATTACTTCCTCCCACTCCTACCTCCAAGATTTCTCACATGCTGCTCCCTTTCTCTGGAATTCTCTACCACTCCCCCCTCAGACTCTCCACCTCTCTACAAACCTTCAAACGGGCTCTCAAGACCCACTTCTTCACCAAACCCAGCCAACTCTCCTCCTAACTCTCTGTTTAACGCTCACTGTTTACTTTTACTTCATACTCCCTTCGACGGCACTAAATCCCCCAGTTCTCTGCCACCCTGATATTTATTTCAGTGTCGTCTGCTGATGAAGCTATGTTTATATACCCGGTACTTGTCCTACAGTATATTGTCTTCAACTGAAAGTCACTGTTTTCTTGTTTTGCCTATTTATGTACTCTGTAATTGGGCGCTGCGGAACCCTTGTGGCACCATATAAATAAAGGGTAATAATATTAATAATCAGGGACGACCTGCTGGCCGCTGCTATTCAGGGATAGGCAGTCTGTGTCTTGTAGCCAGAGAAATGTGACTGAGGTTTTCGAGGTAGGCGCTAGTCACACTCCATGGCAAAGGCCACCCCACACATAACTAGTCACACCTCCATGGCAATAGTCACATCATCTGCTGCGGCACACAATAGGCCCTTCACAAATGTCAGCTCCAGGCCCATGTGGACCTTAATCTGGCACTGGTGCCAGTACAAGAAATGTCTGCCTGTGCCTGTACAAGAAAGGTGTGCCTGTGTCTTTATAAGAAACAAGAGCCTATGCCTGTACAAGAAATGTTTGCCTGTGCCTGCCTGTACAAGAAATGTGTGCCTGTACAAGAAAGGTGTGCTTGTGCCTGTACAAGAAAGGTGTGCTTGTGCCTGTACATTAAATGTGTGCCTGTGCCTGTACATGAAAATGTGTGCCAGTGCCTGTACAAGTAATGTGTGCCTGTGCCTGTACAAGAAATGTGTACTTGTACTTTTACAACAAATGTGTTCCTGTACATGTACAAGAAATGTGTGCCTGGGCCTCTACAAGAAATGAGTGTCTGTGCAAGAAACGTGTGTCTGTAATTGAAAATGTGTGCTATGCATGTGTCTGTACAAGAACTGAGTGCATGTACCTGTACAAGAAATTAATGCGTGTTCCTGTACAAGAAATGTGTGCGTGTGCCTATACAAGATAGTGTTCCTGTATAAGAGACGTGTGCCTGCGCTTGTACAGAAAATTAATGCATGTACAAGAAATGAGTACATGTACCTTTACAATAAATGTGTTCCTGTACATGTACAAGAAATGTGTGCCTGGGCCTCTACAAGAAATGAGTGTCTGTGCCTGTACAAGAAACGTGTGCCTGTATTTGAAAATGTGTGCAACAGTGAAGTGCGGTGAGCTCACCAGCTGGGGAGGCACTGGCAGCTGAACACCCCCCACTCCCCCCGGAAAAAAAAAAGTGCAGTCCCCCCACCACACACCACTAAAACCAGCACCAGGCAGAACCAGCCAGGGGGGGTAATGCCATAGCAGCGGAGGCACTCAGTGTGGGGTCCCAACACCCCCCAAACCAGTCAGCCCGGGGCTGGAATTCCTCAGAAAGTGGGGCCCCCAAAAAATCAAAATGGGGTCCCCCCTCCCGAGCAACAACCAGCACTGGGCTGATAGCCCAGTGCTATGCCCCGCACCCCTGGTGGCGGTGGGTGAGGAGTTCATTGTATGCTAATATTGTTCCTTACAGGTGGCCTACAGGTCCCAGCAAGCCTGTCCCAGCATGCTGGCACTTGGAGTACCACAAGTGCCAGCATTCCTGGACATAACGTGACCGCTGGCACATGTAGTCCACCTGTAAAGAAAATATGAAAAAAACACTACACATTCTTTAAAATAAGCTTTATTACAAAGGGTCTTCACCTGGGGGCAGTGGCCTTCCCAGGTCATCCGGCGTCTTCATCTTGGGGGGCACCACCTCCTCAGGGCTTCTGGCGTCTTCACCTAGGAGGCAGCAGCCTTTAAGCTCTTTTGCATGGCCACTGCCTTCCCAGGGCTTCCAGCGTCTTCACCTGGTGAGCGGCGGCTGCTAAGCTCTTTTGCATAGCCGCCGCCCATCCAGGACTTCCATGGCATCTTCTTTCTTCAGGAGCTCTTCTCTGCTCCTCCTCCACCGTCGGACTGACAGCCGCTGCCTCGCGGTGGCCATCTTGAATTTAAAAAATGACGCTGAGGCGCCATTTTTGAAATGGGTACCGCTCCGCTGCCAAACTCTGCAGAATGGCCCTGACCGCCGCGTCCCGCTAACGCCGCCCGCATCTCCGCCGCCCGCACATCCGCCACCTGGCCCGCCGCATCCCGCACCTCCGCCGCCACCGACACCCACACAGTGATTGACAGCGGATCCAGTGACGGATCCGCTGGCCAATCACTGTGGCCTCACTCACAGGGGCGTGCTTTCATAGGTTGAAAGCACATCCCTGTATGAAAGCGGCACCTCTAATGGTGCCACTTTCCCATGTTATTTCAATGGGCTTTTCCTGCCATTGCTAGGCCCCACCCGCGTCCGCCCCCCGCTCCCATATCTTTCCCCAATCACTACGTGAGGCACCACGATCGGTGCCTCCCAAACACATTTTACACTGTTTAATGATGAGTAAAATAATAAAGGAGTGTCATAAGTACTTATGTGTCATAAGTATCTTCTTTGTATTATTTTACTCATTAATGACAGGGGAGGCACTGCCTCCCCTGACTGCACGTCCCTGGTGTGCATGTGCCTGTACAAGAACTGAGTGCATGTACCTGTACAAGAAATTAATGCGTGTTCCTGTACAAGAAATGTGTGCGTGTGCCTATACAAGATAGTGTTCCTGTATAAGAGACGTGTGCCTGCGCTTGTACAGAAAATGAATGCATGTAGCCATGTACAAGAAATGAGTACATGTACTTTTACAATAAATGTGTTCCTGTACATGTACAAGAAATGTGTGCCTGGGCCTCTACAAGAAATTAGTGTCTGTGCCTGTACAAGAAACGTGTGCCTGTAATTGAAAATGTGTGCCTGTGCCTGTACAAGAACTGAGTGCATGTAACTGTGCTAGAATTGAGTGCATGTACCTGTACAAGAAATGAGTGCATGTACCTGTACAACAAATGTGTGCGTGTGCCTGTACAAGAAATGTTTGCCTGTGCCTATACAAGAAACATGTGCCTGTGCCTGTACAATAAATGGGTTCCTGTACCTGTACAAGAAATATGTGCCTCTACCTATGCAAGAAATGGGTTGGCAATGCAGCCTGTCTGCCTTGTCAGATAGCCCGGCAACATTTTTTAAATCGGATCGGCTGCATGTGATGTCACGCAGTCGCCCTGGAAACGCTCCCAGAATGCCTCCATTTGGCCCACCACACCCCCCAATGCCGCATCGCCACCCTGCGAATGCCCGTCGCTGTCAATCACACTGCGGTCGCAATGTTTAAGGTTACGCAGCGGGACGCTGATGCCGCCAGCGATGAATGAGCTCCTAAATGCTTAAATCAAGTATTTCCTGCTAATATTTTGACCAATCATTTGCTGGGTTGTTAGCTATTGTTGCTGGCCCCGTGTATCTTTCATCTAAGTCCCCTCCTCCATCTCATCTCTGTCCCACTCCCCCCTCATATTCCTATCTCTCTGATCACTGCCCACAATCCCTCCTTTGGGGGAGAGCAGTATGTTGCATAGGGGGAGGCAGCTCAGAGAGCTAACTGGTGTATTTCCCCACTGTTCCAAATCTGTACGTCCTGCATCCGCTGTCGGTATTCTGACCATTACGTACATATATATATAGCTGCGCTGTCAGGAGGTCCGCGGTACTTTTTTTTTTTTTTTAAGCCACTACAAAAATGCTCCCGCACATCCCCATTTGCCGCCGATGTGGCCGCAAGGAGAAGGGTCATGCACACGCACTGTGGCCAGTGCGCGTCCGCAGACCAGAAGGACGCAGCCACTGCATACAGAAATGCATCTATGTCCATCTCTGAATCAGCCCCATAGTGTCCAATATGTACAGTGCATCTGGAAAGTATTCACAGTGCTTCACTTTTTCAACATTTTGTAATGTTACAGCCTCATTCCGAAATGGAATAAATTATTTTTTCCCCTCAAAATTCTACACACAATGGCCCTCATTCCGAGTTGTTCGCTCGCTAGCTGCTTTTAGCAGCCATGCAAATGCTAAGCCGCCGCCCTCTGGGAGTGTATCTTATCTTAGCAGAAGTGCGAACGAAAAGGATCGCAGCGCAGCTACAAAAAAAGTTTGTGTAGTTTCTGAGCAGCTCCAGACCTACTCCTACCTTGCGATCACTTCAGACTATTTAGTTCCTGTTTTGACGTCACGAACACGCCCTGCGTTCGACCAGCCATGCCTGCGTTTCCCCCGGCACGCCTACGTTTGTATCTGTCACGCCTGCGTTTTTCCACACACACCCTGAAAACAGTCAGTCACCTCACAGAAACGCCCACTTCATGTCAATCACTCTGCGGCGAGCAGTGCGACTGAAAAGCGTCGCTAGACCTTGTGTGAAACTACTTCGGCTGTTGTGAAAGTACGTCACGCGTGCTCATTGCGCCGCATACGCATGCGCTGAAATGCTGTTTTTTTGCCTGATCGCTGCACAGCGACCTAAAACAGCTAGCGAACAACTCGGAATGACCACCAATACTCCATAATGACAATGTGAAAAAAGTTTTTTTAGACTTTTGCAAATATAGATTAAAAATAAAACCCTACGAAATCACATGTACATAAGTATTCACATCCTTTGCCGTGAAGCTCAAAATTGAGCTCAGGTGCTTCCTGTTTTCACTTATCATTCTTGGGATGTTCCTACAGTTTAATTGGAGTCCACCTGTGGTAAATTCAGTTGATTGGACATGATTTGGACAGGCACACACCTGTCTATATAAGGTCCCACACTTGACAGTGCATGTCTGAGCACAAACCAGTCATGAAGTCAAAGGAATTGTCTGTAGACCTCTGAGACAGCATTGTCTCGAGGCACAAATCTTTGGAAGGGGGCAAAATAATATCTGCTGCTTTGACGTTCCCAATGAGCAGTGGCCTCCATCATCTGTAAATTAAAGAAGTTTGGAACCACCAGGACTCTTCCTAGAGCTGGCCGGCCGTCAAAACTGAGCAATCAGGGAAGAAGGGCAGTAGTCAGGGAGGTGACCAAGAACCCGATGGTCACTCTGTCAGAGCTACTGCATTCCTCTGTGGAGAGAGGAGAACCTTCTAGAAGGACAACCATCTCTGCAACAGTCTTGCAATCAGGCCTGTATGGTAGAGTGGCCAGACAAAAGCCACTCCTTAGTAAAAAGCACATGGCAGCCCGCCTGGAGTTTGCCAAAATGCAACTGAAGGACTCTCAGACCATAAGAAGCAAACTTGTCTGGTCTGATGAGACAAAGATTGAACTCTTTGGAGTAAATGCCAGGCGTCATGTTTGGAGGAAACCAGGCACCGCTCATCACCAGGCCAATACCATCCCTACAGTGAAGCATGGTGGTGGCAGACCCTCCAACATGACCCGCCCCACTAGGTACAAAATGCTCTGTTTCTGGACTTCCCTCTTAATTTATGATTTCCATCACCTGTGTTGAACTAGTTAAATGATAAGAAAGCTAAAATAAAGAAAGCTAAATAAATTAAAAGGGAAGTCTAGAAACAGAGCATTTTGTACCTAGTGGGGCAGGTCATGTTGGAGGGTATGTGGTGGCAGCATCATGCTGTGGGTATGTTTTTCAGTGACAGGAACTGGTAGACTAGTCAGGATAGAGGGAAAAATGAATGCAGCAATGTACAGAGACATCCTGGTTGAAAACCCGCTCCAGAGTGCTCTTAACCTCAGACTGGGGTGACGGTTCATCTTTCAGTAGGACAACGACCCTAAGCACACAGCCAAGATATCAATGAGTGGCTTCAGGACAACTCTGTAAATGTCCTTGAGTGGCCCAGCCAGAACCCAGACTTGAATCCGATTGAACATCTCTGGAGAGATCTGAAAATGGTTGTGCACCGACACTTTCCATCCAACCTAATGGAGGTTGAGAGGTGCTGCAAAGAGGAATGGGCGAAACTGCCCAAAGATAGGTGTGCCAAGCTTGTGGCATCATATTCAAAAAGACTTGAGACTGTAATTGCTGCCAATGGTGCATCAACAAAGTATTAAGCAAAGGCCATTAATACTTATGTACGTGTGATTTCTTGTTTTTTTATTTTTAATAAACTTGCAAAAATCTCAAAAAAACTTTTTTCACATTGTCATTATGGGGTATTGTATGTAGAATTTTGAGGGAAAAAATTAATTTATTCCATTTTGGAATAAGGCTGTAACATAACAAAATGTGGAAAAAGTGAAGCGCTGTGAATACTTTCCGGATGCACTGTATGTTGAAAAATAATGTATACTTTATCTATCCAACATCTGTCCCAAGTCAAAAAGGCATCATGGAGCTGCTTCCCAAGTTTAAAATGCATCATGCAGCTGGTTGCGTTGTAGATGGCGTACAAAAGGCTCTGCCCCACCCACCTGTAGGAGTAGGTGGAGCTACAAGTCCAGGGTAACCGGCCCTCAGAGCAATAGACAGGTGACACTTGACTTTCTGATCATTCAATGACAGGCGGCAGCTCGCACCACAGATTTATTGTAAGTGTAGCTGCTTCGTGGCCAGGTAGGTTGTGAATGGCGGTCTTGGACTCACCCACCCATGGTAGTGGATAGAGCTACAAGTGTGGTGGTCCCATTGGGGATTTCCTCAAAACCCCTACCTCACCAGTCTGACCTGCAGAGATCATCCTGTTAACCTCCATACAATACTTGAGAACATTCTTGTGGCACCAATAAAAGACATAGAACATCCTGGTGCCCAATATACTGTACACTATAGAAAGTATTCTTGTAACCATACAAAAACAGAGAGAGCATTTTAGTGACAACAATAAATTACACAGAATAGCTTAATGTCCACCATATAACCTAGAAAGCATTTTAGTCACCGCAGTAGAATACATAAAGTATCCTAATGACTGCCATACAATACAGAGTATCCTAGTGACCATAATGCAATACAGAGAGCTACCTCATTCAGCATTATTAAACCCTTCACAAACATAAACTTACTCATCTGTAATATGAATTATCCCCTATCATCATCAATTAATACATTCATATTCATGAACTCCTTAATTACATACTCCAAGCTCACTGAATTAATTCTGTTAAGATAATTAATTCTTGTACCCTTACAATTAAACCCAACCATCATAACTAGCCCCTTAGTCAAAACATTGATTTACCTTATTTATTCCCATTTCTAAGTGCCAATTTTCTTTAATAAAAAGCGAGAACCATATTAGTCATTCAAAGTTTATATTGCATTCTATATGCTCTGTTCTTTTCTCATATTCAGTACTTCAAGTCCCCCTGGGAGAATAAAGAACCAGAAATAAAATTAATATTAGATTTTATTTATAATTGTAATAATAAAGATAAAGTATATGTCACAGGTGGTATAGCCTGTGAAAATCAATATAGCGTACCTCATGTCTGATGATAATTCAAATAAGATATTACCTGTCCTATATAAAGGAAAAAAAACTATATTAACATATATATAGTGCCTTTCTGCAGAGGATTTATGTAGCTGTACAAATATAAAAGAAACTATGTGTAATAATAATGTAAAATAGAGTACATCTGAGCTTGCTATATTGATTAAAAGATATTGAGAATGTTCTTTTCTATAAGTGTGCTCGGGATGAAGTCCAAGCATGGGTGCCAAAGGGTTACAAAAGGGCCAAGTGCCTCATCCTTCTTTCTCTCTTTTTATCCATGTCTTTCACAGCTACTTGAGGGCAATTTATGTAAAAGTTTTCTCTCTATAGAACAGAAATTAAAATATTCCTTGAATATGACATGACTGTCTTGACATACATAGTAACATAGTAACATAGTTAATGAGGTTGAAAAAGACAAAATGTCCATGGAGTTCAACCTGTATTATAATTCTTACACTAATCTGTATGTAACTATAGTTTAACTATAATGACCCAGATGAAGTTGACCCAGATGAAGTTATGTTTTTAATTCTAAATAACAACTATAATTCATTTCTAACATTCTCTTCCTTTAAATGCTATATCCTTGGAGATTTCTTTCAGCTAGGAATTTATCTAATCCATTTTTAAACATATTGACTGAGCACCCCATTACTACCTTCTCTGGCAGAGAATTCCACATTTTACTGCCCTTACTGTGAAGAACCCTTTCCTTCATTTATTTTGCATCCAGGCATCTGCTTGGAGAGAGATAATGTGGAGCGTGATAAAGTACCAGGAGGTCTACACAGTTTCGATTCTTTGCCAAATGATCGATGGCTTGTGGTCTGCACATACTTCTGAGCTACATTGCGTATTTGCCCTAATACACTTGCACTGGCGGTCGCAGTGTGGTTTTAGATGCAGTTTGATTGACAGACTGCAACCGTTTGGGGGCGGTGACAGAGAGTGGTAATTATTAAAAATGGAGGAGCGCCAGCACCATTTTGGGGGCATGTCACAGCCAGCTACTGCATCTTCAGACACAGTTTCACTGACCCTGGCAGCTTAGTTGTAGCAGACATTCTGAGCAACCATAGAGCAACAATGTTTTCCGACCAATGTTTCCGATGTGCAACCGATGCTGTGTCTTCAGATACATGCAGCGGATCTGAGAAGCCGACATTGAGCATCACATTACAAAAGATGGCTACTGTGTGCATTAGCATATCTTTTCTGATCTGCTGTGACCGAGGATGCAGCACTGACTCAATGGGGGGAATTGAAATGTTTGAAAATTCGGTTGGGTGTCTGTATTTTCCTGTCTATTAGATAGGAAAAAACAGACACCCAACTGACTTTTCAAACAATTGAATCTCCCCCCCATTGACTCAGTTTAGCTACCCCAATCCCTGCTATCCTCTGCTGTAGAGGCTAGATGCCGCTATTTGTCCAACCAATTAAAAGTTCTGTTTAAAAAGAAGGCTTTTACATATTTGCCCCTATTACATCACTGTCAATGTCACATAACTATAGTTATTAATAGGCAAGCACCTTAGTCAAGGAAGGCTTTCTATTATGTAAACTTTTGAGGCCTCTTTATCAAACGTCAGCTTCTGCGTTGTACAAACAACCCCATTACATCAGTATGTGAACTCGTCAGACTGCCTATTTTGTTTCTCAACTCTAATTAAATGAGAGCTAATTAGTTATGGATTTCTAGAACAGTTTATTAATGAGTCCCAGACAGATAGTGCTGGTGTTTTATCTCAGGTTTATTTTTGTCCCGGGTGGTACTAAGCTCAGTGGTAAATACGATACTGTTCACTGGGTAACACCTTATCTTGCCTGTCACATGACTGCGCTACAATAATTAATCTTCTTACATTTATTTCAGGCGAGCAGTGTTTTGTTCACGTCTCTGCCATGGGGACAGGAAAATGCTGGTGTGTGGATTTCATTTGCTTAGGTATGCATCTTACTTCTAAATTCAGGTCATACTCTGTTGTGTTCATGCAGTGTGGACATGAAATAGTGAATAGTCAACATGAATTTAAATAGGTTTCACTGTGGGCCTCGGGCACCAAGGGTGTAAATATACTGTATCCCACCCTGCTATTGTTGAAATGAGTAGCTAAAATATTTTTCCTTTATTTCTCTGTGACTGAATTGATAATTAAACACATCAATGAATTAAATTATGTCAGGCTATGACTGACAAGTCTCACCCCAGATTCCCTTCATCTAGTATCAAAAACAATGCAACTGATACAAATTATGATAATAATGGTATTGCAATAGATCAATGGAAGTCTCTTTCCCAGTTGTATTTTCTTCCTCTATTATGCTGGCACATAATAATAATAATAATAATAATAATAATAATAATAATAATAATAATAGTAATAATAATAATTATAATAATTTATATAATTTATATAATCTAAGAGTGCATAATACTAGCTAACAGTGCTTTATATAATGTATGTAAATGTATGGGGGTAACCGAGTTTTAACTGCAAGGGGCATTTTTTTTTCCTAGTATTGATCGCCTGAACTGCCAGTGATGTGTGGGATTTAAAATAATATTCTATTAAATTTCCCACTGAGGCTCTTTCCAACTTCCCTGGTGTATTGAAAAATATTGGGACCCCTGAAGAGGCTATCACCTCAGTGGTCCCAGTTTAATGGGACGGTGCTCCTTAGGGGCCTATTCAGTATCACTAATGGGCCTGTTACTGAAGTAGCAGTCTTACTGATAGCAGGTACAGCTGTTTTTCGGAGCAGCTGTCCCTGCATAGAAGCAATGCTGAATTGCTTCAGTAATTAAGTATCTACCTCCGCAACTGGGCCCCCAATGATGAATAGCCTCCTAAAACTCCTAAATAAGAAAATAAAACAGACATGTTTGTAAAATAAGTCTTAGTTGAACCCCCCCCACCACAGTTTTTGCACCATTTACATATAAAAATGTACTGTTTTCGTTTGTTGTAAACTACACTTTGCTTGCATAATTAATTAAAAAAGAAAAAAAAAACATAAAAACTAATGCTTAACTAGTTGCTATAAGTTGCATCGGTGAATGCTTACTTACCGGAGCAATTCAGCATTGCTGCGGTGGTTGGGCAGATGCTCCTAAAAGCAGCGCCATCTGCAAATGGCATTAATTCTTGCAAACAAACTCCAAAAACTTTTTAAGTTTTTAGTGTTTCTTCATGTGTAACGGGTTCTTTAGTGATGATAAACAGTAAGTGATTACCCAGGCTGGCCACCTGTGACTGGCTAGCAGCTAAGTGAAGCCATGATGAGTTTGGGGAACAGTCTGACAGCACTGGAAATGGTAAAAAGCAGACAAGTGTCAGATATTCTCTCACTGAATAATGAAGAAGAAAAGAACAAGAGGAGAAATTTCAATTATGTTAAAGTAGTGATTGAGGGTTTTCAGGGAGAATTTGTTATTTCAGTTAGCGTTCATTTAAAATATGTATCTGTATGTTTCATATTGTCCACTTGTTTGTAACATTGATAACTGTTTTAAGCACCATTGTCCAGTATACTGAACAGCAGCAACTGTGCCAACCATTTACTAAAAGAAAGTGCTTGGGCTTGAAGTACGCACTTCTAGTGCCTGCAGGACATACTTGCCTACCTGACCCTCTCCATGAGGGAGAAAATGCTCTGTTCCTGGACTTTCCTGGTAATGTATGATTGCCATCACCTGTGGTGAAACACCTTTCTTATCAATGAACTAGCTCACCACAGGTGATGGCAATCATACATTACCCGGAAAGTCCAGGAACAGAGCATTTTCTCCCTCATGGAGAGGGTCAGGTAGGCAAGTGTGCTGTAGGAACATTTAATTTCACCATAGTTGGTAATAGCTTTTACAAAAAACAGGAGGGTATTTAGCAGCTATGAGCTGCTGAGACCCCCACCCCACAAGTTGGCATAAAGTTTTACTTATGCATCCAAAGTTCCTATTCATACAGACCTACACTTTACACCAGGGCTGGCCAAACCAGTCCTCGAGATCTACCAACAGTTCACATTTTCCAGACCACCTAGCTGGTGCACAGGTGTAGTCATTACTAATTAAGATGTGATGCAGTCATTCCTAACTGACAATTCTACAGATCTCCAGGAGGCCTGGAAAATATGAACTGTTGGTAGATCTCGAGGACCGGTTTGGCCAACCCTGCTTTACACTAACAGTCCGGTGAGCAGGCACTTGAATTAGGCAATAATCTTGGTGCAATAAGAGCTTTGAGTGTAAAAACATAAACTATTATAGCATGATCCAAATGTTCCACTTAAACTACCAAAGGGAAACATCCACTATGTGTTCTTATGGAAGAGCAGGGCCGGTGCTAGGGTGTTCGGCGCCCCCCTGCAAACTATAAATTTGCGCCCTCCCATATTCCTTTGGTGCGCGCCGGAAAAAGGGGTGTGGTCTCACAAGTAAGGGGCATGGCAACACAATAGTACCCCCATTTAAAATTACGCCAAAATGTAGCACAATCTTATTTATCTTATACGTAATGCCCCACCCGTAGTAGTAGCGTCCTTATGCATAATGCCCCCCCAGTAGTATTAGCGTCCTTATACATAATGCCTCCCCCAGTAGTAGTAGCGTCCTTATACGTAGTGCACTCCAAGTAGTAGTAGCGTCCTTATACGTAGTGCACCCCCAGTAGTAGTAGCGTCCTTATACGTAATGCCCCCCCCCAGTAGTAGTAGTAGCGTTCTTACACGTAATGGCCCCCCCAGTAGTAGTAACATCCTTATACATAATGCCCCCCAGTAGTAGTAGCGTCCTTACATGTAACGCCCCCCCAGTAGTAGTAGCGTTATACGTAATGCCCCCCTGTAGTAGCGTCCTTATACGTAATGCCCCCCCAGTAGTAGTAGCATCCTTACATGTGATGCCCCCCCAGTAGTAGTAGCGTCGTTATACGTAATGCCCCCCCCAGTAGTAGTAGCGTTCTTACATGTGATGCCCCCCCAGTAGTAGTAGCGTCGTCATACGTAATGCCCCCCTGTAGTAGCGTCCTTATACGTAATGCCCCCCCTGTAGTAGCGTCCTTATATGTAATGCCCCCGACAGTAGTAGTAGCAGCGTCGTTATACGTAATGCCCCCCCCTGTAGTTGCGTCCTTATACGTAATGCCCCCCCAGTAGTAGTAGCGTCGTTATACGTAATGCCCCCCCTGTAGTTGCGTCCTTATACGTAATGCCCCCCCGTAGTAGCGTCCTTACACGTAATGCACCCCCCCAGTAGTAGCGTCCTTATACATAATGCCCCCCCAGTAGTAGCAGCGTCCTTATACGTAGTGCACTCCAAGTGGTAGTAGCGTCCTTATACGTAATGCCCCCCCCAGTAGTAGTAGTAGCGTCCTTACACGTAATGGCCCCCCCAGTAGTAGTAACATCCTTATACATAATGCCCCCCAGTAGTAGTAGCGTCCTTACATGTAACGCCCCCCAGTAGTAGTAACATTTTACGTAATGCCCCCCCAGTAGTAGTAGCGTCCTTATACGTAATGCCCCCCTTAGTAGTAGTAGTAGCGTCCTTACACGTAATGCCCCCCTTAGTAGTAGTAACATCCTTATACATAATGCCCCCCAGTAGTAGTAGCGTCCATACATGTAACGCCCCCCAGTAGTAGTAGCGTTATACGTAATGCCCCCCCCAGTAGTAGTAGTAGCGTCCTTACACGTAATGGCCCCCCCAGTAGTAGTAGTGTCCTTACATGTGATGCCCCCCCAGTAGTAGTAGCGTCGTTATACGTAATGCCCCCCCTGTAGTAGCGTCCTTATATGTAATGCCCCCCCAGTAGTAGTAGCGTCATTATACGTAATGCCCCCTCCTGTAGTTGCGTCCTTATACGTAATGCCCCCCCTGTAGTAGCGTCCTTACACGTAATGCACCCCCCCAGTAGTAGCGTCCATAAAGCGCGTGCGCACACACACAATTCACACATATAGACACACACATACACACCCACCATATACACACACACACACACACACACACACACACACACACACACACACACACACACACACATTTCTCTGTCACCCTCCACTTACCTAAGCCACTGTCTCCATCAGTACAGCACTGCAGCAGCCTGGTCCGTGTAGCTCTGCCCCTTATGTCCCGTCTCTCCCTCCCAGCGCCTCCCTGCACTGAATCCCTTCGCTGAGCGGGTAGCGCCGGCCCTGTGGAAGAGTTTGACATACCCACATCTGTGACAGAGGTACACAGTGTGAGTCAACCTTTCCTGCTATAGGACAACCACTCCATAGACTACTCCAGTAAATTAGGTATGGTATCCGTTCACATGGTCGACCATGTTATGGTCGACATGGACACATGGTCGACACATGAAAAATGTCGACACATGAAAGGTCGACACATGAAAAGGTCGACATGAGTTTTTTAACTTTTTTTTCTTATGGGGAACTTTTCCATACTTTACGATCCACGTGGACTACGATTGGAACGGTAATCTGTGCCGAGCGAAGCGGTAGCGGAGCGAAGGCACCATGCCCGAAGCATGGCGAGCGAAGTGAGCCATGCGAGGGGACGCGGTGCACTAATTGGGGTCCCCAGTCACTTTACGCAAAAAACGACACCAAAAAAAGTAAAAAAACTCATGTCGACCTTTTCATGTGTCGACCATGTGTCCATGTCGACCATGTCAATGTCGACCAATAGTGGTCGACCTAATGACTGTCGACCATAACATGGTCGACCATTCATACCGGAACCATTAGGTATGATCCCTCCCCTGGGAAGGTCAATGTGATTGAGGACATCTTCTGGTTCAATTTCTTTCAGTGGCAGATTTGAGGGATACAATACAAGTAAATAACAGCTTGTGATTGTACCTGTCCCATGGCCATCAAGGGTCACCTTTCAGTTCTACCCAATTCTTCTGCTATGTAAAAGAATTACAACAGAAATCTACCATGGATGCCAGTCAGGGAAAGAATGGGAACATGCCACATTAAGCAAAGCTAACCTTTCCAGAGGATGGTCCAACACCAATATTCTAGTGCTAACTAAGGGATTACTTTAATAAAAATAATAAAGTTCACAGGTTACCATATTTTCATTTTCAGATTCTTGGACAGGTACTATAACGTGACCAGGGGCCATAGCCAAAGTCATAGTATGGTAACAACCATTTTACTTGTCAAATTTCAGGCCAGTATCTAACCATTGTAATAAAAAGCACCTTAATGCCTGAAAGCCTGCTAATACTCTCATATGCCAGCCCATATTAAAATACATTTTGTAGACAAAAATGCTAAACTGCCCTCTTTTCTTTGGCCCCCCAAAATTGTGTAGAAAAGTCAAATCAATTTAATTCCAACATGTTCAGAAATAGTCCCATTTAAATTAGTGATGTGCACCGGACATTTTTCGGGTTTTGTGTTTTGGTTTTGGATTCGGTTCCGCGGCCGTGTTTTGGATTCGGACGCATTTTGGCAAAACCTCACCGAAATTTTTTTGCCGGATTCGGGTGTGTTTTGGATTAGGGTGTTTTTTTCAAAAAACCTAAAAAACAGCTTAAATCATAGAATTTGGGGGTCATTTTGATCCCATAGTATTATTAACCTCAATAACCATAATTTCCACTCATTTCCAGTCTATTCTGAACACCTCACACCTCACAATATTATTTTTAGTCCTAAAATTTGCACCGAGGTCGCTGGATGGCTAAGCTAAGCGACACAAGTGGCCGACACAAACACCTGGCCCATCTAGGAGTGGCACTGCAGTGTCAGACAGGATGGCACTTCAAAAAAATTGTCCCCAAACAGCACATGATGCAAAGAAAAAAAGAGGTGCACCAAGGTCGCTGTGTGACTAAGATAAGCAACACAAGTGGCCGACACAAACACCTGGCCCATCTAGGAGTGGCACTGCAGTGTCAGACAGGATGGCACTTCAAAAAAATAGTCCCCAAACAGCACATGATGCAATGAAAAAAAGAGGCGCACCAAGGTCGCTGTGTGACTAAGCTAAGCGACACAAGTGGCCGACACAAACACCTGGCCCATCTAGGAGTGGCACTGCAGTGTCAGACAGGATGGCACTTCAAAAAAATTGTCCCCAAACAGCACATGATGCAAAGAAAAATTAAAGAAAAAAGAGGTGCAAGATGGAATTGTCCTTGGGCCCTCCCACCCACCCTTATGTTGTATAAACAGGACATGCACACTTTAACGAACCCATCATTTCAGCGACAGGGTCTGCCACACGACTGTGACTGAAATGACTGGTTGGTTTGGGCCCCCACCAAAAAAGAAGCTATCAATCTCTCCTTGCACAAACTGGCTCTACAGAGGCAAGATGTCCACCTCATCATCATCCTCCGATTCCTCACCCCTTTCACTGTGTATATCCCCCTCCTCATAGATTATTAATTCTTCCTCACTGGAATCCACCATCTCAGATCCCTGTGTACTTTCTGGAGGCAATTGCTGGTGAATGTCTCCACGGAGGAATTGATTATAATTCATTTTGATGAACATCATCTTCTCCACATTTTCTGGAAGTAACCTCGTACGCCGATTGCTGACAAGGTGAGCGGCTGCACTAAACACTCTTTCGGAGTACACACTGGAGGGAGGGCAACTTAGGTAGAATAAAGCCAGTTTGTGCAAGGGCCTCAAATTGCCTCTTTTTCCTGCCAGTATACGTACGGACTGTCTGACGTGCCTACTTGGATGTGGTCACTCATATAATCCTCCACCATTCTTTCAATGGTGAGAGAATCATGGAGGTCATTCCGAGTTGTTCGCTCGCAAGGCGATTTTAGCAGAGTTGCTCACGCTAAGCCGCCGCCTACTGGGAGTGAATCTTAGCATCTTAAAATTGCGAACGACGTATTCGCAATTTTGCGCTTACAAACTTCTTAGCAGTTTCAGAGTAGCTTCAGACTTACTCGGCATCTGCGATCAGTTCAGTGCTTGTCGTTCCTGGTTTGACGTCACAAACACACCCAGCGTTCGCCCAGACACTCCCCCGTTTCTCCAGCCACTCCTGCGTTTTTTCCGGAAACGGTAGCGTTTTTTCCCACACGCCCATAAAACGGCCTGTTTCCGCCCAGAAACACCCATTTCCTGTCAATCACACTACGATCGCCTGAGCGAAGAAAAAGCCGTGAGTAAAAATCCTAACTTCATAGCAAATTTACTTGGCGCAGTCGCAGTGCGGACATTGCGTATGCGCACTAAGCGGAAAATCGCTGCGATGCGATGAAATTTACAGAGCGAACAACGCGGAATGAGGGCCCATATGCAGTGACAGTAGACGACATGTCTGTAATCGTTGGCAGGTCCTTCAGTCCGGACCAGATGTCAGCACTCGCTCCAGACTGCCCTGCATCACCGCCAGTGGGTGGGCTCGGAATTCTTAGCCTTTTACTCGCACTCCCAGTTGCGGGAGAATGTGAAGGAGGAGATGTTGATGGGTCACGTTCCGCTTGACTTGACAATTTTCTCACCAGCAGGTCTTTGAACCTCTGCAGACTTGTGTCTGCCGGAAAGAGAGATACAACGTAGGTTTTAAATCTAGGATCGAGCACGGTGGCCAAAATGTAGTGCTCTGATTTCAACAGATTGACCACCCGTGAATCCTGGTTAAGCAAATTAAGGGCTCCATCCACAAGTTCCACATGCCAAGCGGAATCGCTCTGTTTTAGCTCCTCCTTCAATGTCTCCAGCTTCTTCTGCAAAAGCCTGATGAGGGGAATGACCTGACTCAGGCTGGCAGTGTCTGAACTGACTTCACGTGTGGCAAGTTTAAAGGGTTGCAGAACCTTGCACAACGTTGAAATCATTCTCCACTGCGCTTGAGTCAGGTGCATTCCCCCTCCTTTGCCTATATCGTGGGCAGATGTATAGGCTTGAATGGCCTTTTGCTGCTCCTCCATACTTTTAAGCATATAGAGGGTTGAATTCCACCTCGTTACCACCTCTTGCTTCAGATGATGGCAGGGCAGGTTCAGGATTGTTTGGTGGTGCTCCAGTCTTCTGTACGCGGTGGCTGAATGCCGAAAGTGGCCCGCAATTCTTCGGGCCACCGACAGCATCTCTTGCACGCCCCTGTCTTTTTTTAAATAATTTTGCACCACCAAATTCAATGTATGTGCAAAACATGGGACGTGCTGGAATTTGCCCAGATGTAATGCACGCACAATATTGCTGGCGTTGTCCGATGTCACAAATCCCCAGGAGAGTCCAATTGGGGTAAGCCATTCTGCGATGATCTTCCTCAGTTTCCGTAAGAGGTTGTCAGCTGTGTGCCTCTTCTGGAAAGCGGTGATACAAAGCGTAGCCTGCCTAGGAACGAGTTGGCGTTTGCGCGATGCTGCTACTGGTGCCGCCGCTGCTGTTCTTGCTGCGGGAGGCAATACATTTACCCAGTGGGCTGTCACAGTCATATAGTCCTGAGTCTGCCCTGCTCCACTTGTCCACATGTCCGTGGTTAAGTGGACATTGGGTACAACTGCATTTTTTAGGACACTGGTGACTCTTTTTCTGACGTCTGTGTACATTTTCGGTATCGCCTGCCTAAAGAAATGGAACCTAGATGGTATTTGGTACCGGGGACACAGTACCTCAATCAAGTCTCTAGCTCCCTGTGAATTAACGGTGGATACCGGAAACACGTTTCTCACCACCCAGGCTGCCAAGGCCTGAGTTATCCGCTTTGCAGCAGGATGACTGCTGTGATATTTCATCTTCCTCGCAAAGGACTGTTGGACAGTCAATTGCTTACTGGAAGTAGTACAAGTGGTCTTCCGACTTCCCCTCTGGGATGACAATCGACTCCCAGCAGCTACAACAGCAGCGCCAGCAGCAGTAGGCGTTACACTCAAGGATGCATCGGAGGAATCCCAGGCAGGAGAGGACTCGTCAGACTTGCCAGTGACATGGCCTGCAGGACTATTGGCTTTCCTGTGTAAGGTGGAAATTGACACTGAGGGAGTTGGTGGTGTGGTTTGCAGGAGCTTGGTTACAAGAGGAAGGGATTTAGTGGTCAGTGGACTGCTTCCGCTGTCATCCATAGTTTTTGAACTTGTCACTGACTTATGATGAATGCGCTGCAGGTGACGTATAAGGGAGGATGTTCCGAGGTGGTTAACGTCCTTACCCCTACTTATTACAGCTTGACAAAGGCAACACACGGCTTGACACCTGTTGTCCGCATTTGTGTTGAAATAATTTCACACCGAAGAGCTGATATTTTTTGTATTTTCACCAGGCATGTCAATGGCCATATTCGTCCCACGGACAACAGGTGTCTCCCCGGGTGCCTGACTTAAGCAAACCACCTCACCATCAGAATCCTCCTTGTCAATTTCCTCCCCAGCGCCAGCAACACCCATATCCTCATCCTGGTGTACTTCAACAGTGACATCTTCAATTTGACTATCAGGAACTGGACTGCGGGTGCTCCTTCCAGCACTTGCAGGGGGCGTGCAAATGGTGGAAGGCGCAAGCTCTTCCCGTCCAGTGTTGGGAAGGTCAGGCATCGCAACAGACACAATTGGACTCTCCTTGGGGATTTGTGATTTAGAAGAACGCACAGTTCTTTGCTGTGCTTTTGCCAGCTTAAGTCTTTTAATTTTTCTAGCGAGAGGATGAGTGCTTCCATCCTCATGTGAATCTGAACCACTAGCCATGAACATAGGCCAGGGCCTCAGCCGTTCCTTGCCACTCCGTGTCGTAAATGGCATATTGGCAAGTTTATGTTAGGCGCCGCGGTCCGGGACTTCCTCCCGGCCCGGCGCCTAGCAACTAGGGACGCCGAGCGCACTGAGCCGCCGGGTCCCTAGCAACGCTAGGACGCCGTGCGCGCTGAGCCGCCGGCTCCCTAGCAACGCTAGGACGCTGGGCGCGCCGAGCCGCCGGGACCCTAGCAACGGGGACGCCACGGACGGACCGCGTTCCCCGTTGCTGGGTTGATTATTTAACTGTGCACACATGTTTTCTGGTCGTGCAGCAAGGCAGCTGCACGACATTCTTGTAATCAGGCTCTGGACTCTGGTTGGAGGATTCCCTGCTAAATACCTTCTCAGTGCTTCACACAGATGCCGGTGATAGTTTCCTGCATGCTGCTCATGTTGGTGAACGTCTGTTCCTGGTCTGCTGTGCCCGGTCATTCCAGTCCTCTGAGTTCCTGAGTCTTGGTGTTTGTCATCTCATCCCAAGGAGTTCTCCTGATCCTCATTTACCTGTGACAGTCTTTAGAGGATCTCGTTTGGTTTCGTGAGTGGCGGCTCTGCCGCGTGCTGCGGCCTAGGCCGCTTTATATTGTGTTCTGGTTTTGGAGCATTTGCGGAGGTATCCGCTTCCACAGTCCTCTCCGGAACTCGGCGGTGCCGTGTAGGAGAGTGGACAAGTGGAGTATTTTGGTTGTTCTTTTCCCTGGCGGTAATCCGCGCATACTTTAGTTTTAGGTTTGTTAGTAGCCCCTGGCCTTGTTGTTTAGTTAGAGGGCCCCTTGTTATCACCCTGTCTCGGTTCACTCTTTTTCTCTCATTAAGACCTGAGGGGGCATCGGAGTTGGGCAGACGTAATCCGCCCTTCAAACGTGGCTGCCATGGGCCCAAGCAACCATAGTCTCGCAAGAGTGTACTGACAGCACGGGCGAGACAACGGAGATAGGGCGCCAGGGGCTATTCCCATTCCTTTCCCCTTTCCCAGCATTACATTCTGGTATTCAGGTCCTTTCATATAAGATCACCCCAGACCTGAGTATTAGAATCATAACATTATCACCGTCCCAAAAACTAAAAAAAAAAAAAAAAGGGGTTTTAAATTTTTTCCCATTCAGTTTTGGTAAGAGTTAACCGGCTTCATGAATCCGGCAGGGTTAGGACCAAATCCCGTCAGCTTTTAGTTAACCAAATTCAAGAATTTACTCAGATGGTTCAGGACCTTTCTCTTCGGGTGAGATCGCAGGAAGATCTTTTGCGAGCCTACCCGAGGGTGGTCCCAGAACCAAAGATGCATTTACCCGACCGTTTTTCGGGTAATCGAAAATATTTTTTTAATTTTAAAGAAGCTTGTAAGCTATATTTTTGTTTAAGGCCTAGTTCCTCTGGTACTGAATCTCAGCGGGTTGGGATTATTATGTCGTTACTCCAGGGGGATCCACAGACCTGGGCGTTTGGGTTAAAAACTGAAGATTCTGCTTTGTTATCTGTAGACGCCTTTTTTAAAGACCCAGATAGAGAGGCGTCAGCTGAGAGTCACCTGCGTGCTCTCAAACAAGGTAAAAATCCAGCAGAGGTGTATTGTACCGAATTTCGCCGCTGGTCGAACGACTGTGGCTGGAATGACCCGGCCCTGCGCAGTCAGTTTCGCCTCGGTTTATCTGAACTTATTAAAGACAGTCTCCTCCAGTACCCCGCTCCTGAGACTCTCGATAAACTCATGGAGCTTGCTATAAAAATAGATCGTCGTCTCCGAGAGCGGAGGGCTGAAAGAGGAACAACTGTTAGGCCTAGTCCTTGTCCTTATACCTTTCCAGAGGACGTCGAGGAGCCCAGGCAGATGGGTCTCTCCCGGCTGTCCCCAGAGGAAAGAACCAGAAGATTAAGTTCTGGTCTTTGTTTGTACTGTGGTGGTAAGGGACATATTGCTCGCAACTGCCCGAACAAGTCGGGAAACGCTCTGACCAAGTGAATTGTGAGGGGGTTCACTTAGGTCTGCAGCTTATCTCCTTAAATGACTCTCTCTTAGTCCCTGTTAAGATTTCCTTTGGCAGCCTCAGTTCATTGGTGTCGGCCTTTGTCGACAGTGGAGCTGCAGGAAATTTTATGGATTTAACTTGGGCTAAGGCCTTAGGCATTCCACAGATACCGTTGGATAAACGTATCACCATGCACGGGTTAGATGGGGGTCCGCTTTCCAATGGGATAATTACTCACCGCACACCTCCAGTATTACTTACAGTAGGAGCCTTACATTCTGAAGATATAGAATTCTACCTTACACATTGTCCGGCAGTTCCTGTAGTTTTGGGTCACCCTTGGCTTGCTTTTCATAATCCCACCATTGATTGGCGGTCCGGGGAGATTTCCCAATGGGGTCCTTTTTGTGTTAAGGAATGTATTTCTTATCCAGTCCGGGTTGCAGCAATCGTCCCAGAGCTTATTCCTGTGGAATATCAGGATTTTGCTGATGTGTTCTCCAAAGGCAATGCGGACATTCTGCCTCCCCATCGGTCCTACAATTGTGCAATTGAGTTAGTACCAGGTGCCACTTTGCCTAAGGGGAGATTATATGCCCTGTCCGGGCCAGAAACCACGGCCATGAATAATTACATTCTGGAAAGCCTTAAAAAAGGTTTTATTGGGCCTTCAAAATCTCCGTTGAGTGCAGGATTTTTCTTTGTTGAGAAAAAAGATGGGTCACTCAGACCATGTATTGATTTTAGGGCTCTGAATAAGATCTCTGTGAAAAACACCTATCCTTTGCCATTAATTTCAGTGCTTTTTGATCAGTTACGCTCCGCCGTGATCTTTTCGAAAATTGATCTTAGGGGAGCTTACAACCTCATCCGAATAAAATCTGGGGATGAGTGGAAGACGGCTTTCAGCACTCAGTCGGGTCACTATGAATACCTGGTGATGCCGTTCGGCCTGTCAAATGCTCCGGCGGTTTTTCAAGACCTCATTAACGATGTTCTCCGTGACTTCCTTGGGAAGTTCGTGGTCGTTTATCTTGACGACATTTTGATATACTCTGAGTCTATGGAACAACATGTTACCCAGGTGCGTCTGGTTCTTCAAAAATTACGAGAGAATCATTTATATGCCAAGCTTGAGAAGTGTGATTTTCACATCACAGAAGTGTCTTTCTTGGGGTACATTATTTCTCCCCAGGGATTTTTCATGGAACCGAAAAAACTCCAGGCCATCCTTAATTGGGCGCAACCCACTAATTTAAAAGCAATTCAGCGCTTTTTAGGGTTTGCTAATTATTATAGGCGGTTCATTCATACTTTTTCTGACCTGGTCGCTCCCATAGTAGCTTTGACTAAAAAAGGAGCAGATCCCTCCAATTGGTCGCTTGAAGCTGAGTTAGCCTTCCGGGCCTTGAAGCAGGCCTTTGTCTCAGCTCCTGTCCTCAGACATCCTAATCCGGAGCTTCCCTTTATTGTAGAGGTTGATGCCTCAGAGGTTGGAGTGGGGGCTATCCTTTCTCAGGAAGATCCGGAGTCTCAGGAGTTACATCCTTGTGCCTTCATGTCCAGGAAATTCTCCTCCGCTGAATCCAACTATGACGTTGGTAATCGGGAATTACTGGCTGTAAAATGGGCTTTCGAGGAATGGAGGCATTGGCTGGAGGGAGCTAGGCATACTATTACTGTTTTACGGACCATAAGAACCTGCAATATATTGAATCTGCTAAACGGCTTAATGCTCGGCAGGCACGTTGGGCATTGTTTTTTACTCGTTTCAGGTTTAGAATCACCTTCAGGCCTGGTTCCAAGAATACGAAAGCTGATGCCCTGTCACGTTGCTTTCTTCCGGTTCACAATAGCAATCCTGTTACTACCCCCATAGTTCCATCTTCAGTCATCCGGGCAGGCCTCACACAGGATTTATTTACTCAGTTAAACCAGCTTCAACACCAAGCTCCTAGACTTACTCCTGCTGGTCGTCTTTTTGTCCCTGAATTTTTGAGAGGCACTGTTTTAACTGAGTTTCATGACAACAAAGTCTCGGGGCATCCGGGTATCACTAAGACCTTGAAGTTAGTCTCTCGCTCAGTGTGGTGGCCTAGTCTTTCTAAAGACGTTAAGGAATTCGTCCATTCCTGTCAGGTTTGTGCACAGCATAAGGTTCCTCGTTCGACGCCTATCGGGCAACTTATGCCTTTAGCCGTTCCTCTCAGGCCATGGTCTCATATTTCCATGGATTTCGTGGTGGACCTTCCCCTTTCAGCCGCATTGCGAGTCATTTGGGTGGTAGTGGACCGTTTTAGTAAAATGGCTCATTTCATTGCTCTTCCCCGATTACCCTCTGCTCAAGGGTTGGCAGTTTTGTTTCTCCGCCATGTGTTCAGGCTCCATGGCTTGCCCACTGATGTTGTCTCTGATCGGGGTCCACAATTCATCGCACGATTCTGGAAACGTTTTTGTGCCTCTTTGAAGATGGAACTGTCTTTAACATCGGGTTACCATCCACAGTCTAACGGGCAAACCGTACGAGTCAACCAGTCATTAAAACAGTACTTACGCTTGTATTCGGCCAAACTCCAGAATGATTGGTCCGAGTTTCTTCCTTTGGACGAATTTGCTTATAATAACTCTTGTCATTCCTCCACCAAGGAGTCCCCATTCTTTTCAGTCTTTGGTTTTCATCCTAGAGCCAACTCTTTTTTCCATCATTTTCCAGTTTCCTCGTTGACCTTAACCTCCCATCTCAGAGCAATTTGGAGAAAAGTGCACCTTGCCCTCAGAAAAGCGGCCTTCCGAGAAAAGAAATTTTCTGATAGGCTCCGACGTTCTTGCACTTTTAAGGTGGGAGATACGGTATGGTTGTCAACTCACAACATCAAGCTTCGAAAACCCTCGGCTAGACTGGGACCCAAATTTATTGGACCGTTTCTTATCATTAAGAAGGTCAACCCAGTTGCTTTTCGGCTACGCTTGCCAAGATCTCTCAGAATTGGGAATACTTTCCATTGTTCCCTGTTGAAACAATATGTTTCTTCCAGCAGATTTCCTCGGAGGACCTCCCAGGGTAGATCTCCAGTGGATGTGCAGGGACAACAGGAGTTCTTGGTAGAGAAGGTGTTAGATTCAAAAGTTTCCCGGGGCCGGCTTTATTTTTTGGTTCACTGGAAAGGCTATGGTCCGGAGGAAAGGTCTTGGGTCTTGGATAAGGATCTACATGCCCCTAAACTCAAGAGATTATTCTTTCAGGAATTTCCTCAGAAACCTGGCTTTAGGGGTTCGTTGACCCCTCTTCAAGGGGGGGGGGGTACTGTTAGGCGCCACGGTCCGGGACTTCCTCCCGGCCCAGCGCCTAGCAACTAGGGTCGCCGAGCGCACTGAGCCGCCGGGTCCCTAGCAACGCTAGGACGCCGTGCACGCTGAGCCGCCGGCTCCCTAGCAACGCTAGGACGCCGGGCGCGCCGAGCCGCTGGGACCCTAGCAACGGGGACGCCACGGACGGACCGCGTTCCCCGTTGCTGGGTTGATTATTTAACTGTGCACACATGTTTTCTGGTCGTGCAGCAAGGCAGCTGCATGACATTCTTGTAATCAGGCTCTGGACTCTGATTGGAGGATTCCCTGCTAAATACCTTCTCAGTGCCTCACACAGACGCCGGTGATAGTTTCCTGCATGCTGCTCATGTTGGTGAACGTCTGTTCCTGGTCTGCTGTGCCCGGTCATTCCAGTCCTCTGAGTTCCTGAGTCTTGGTGTTTGTCATCTCATCCCAAGGAGTTCTCCTGGTCCTCATTTACCTGTGACAGTCTTTAGAGGATCTCGTGTGGTTTCGTGAGTGGCGGCTCTGCCGCGTGCTGCGGCCTAGGCCGCTTTATATTGTGTTCTGGTTTTGGAGCATTTGCGGAGGTATCCGCTTCCACAGTCCTCTCCGGAACTCGGCGGTGCCGTGTAGGAGAGTGGACAAGTGGAGTATTTTGGTTGTTCTTTTCCCTGGCGGTAATCCGCGCATACTTTAGTTTTAGGTTTGTTAGTAGCCCCTGGCCTTGTTGTTTAGTTAGAGGGCCCCTTGTTATCACCCTGTCTCGGTTCACTCTTTGACTCTCATTAAGACCTGAGGGGGCATCGGAGTTGGGCAGACGTAACCCGCCCTTCAAACGCGGCTGCCATGGGCCCAAGCAACCATAGTCTCGCAAGAGTGTACTGACAGCACGGGCGAGACAACGGAGATAGGGCGCCAGGGGCTATTCCCATTCCTTTCCCCTTTCCCAGCATTACATTCTGGTATTCAGGTCCTTTCATATAAGATGACCCCAGACCTGAGTATTAGAATCATAACAGTTTACGCTTCTCATCAGACGCTTTCAATTTTGATTTTTGGGTCATTTTACTGAACTTTTGTTTTTTGGATTTTACATGCTCTCTACTATGACATTGGGCATCGGTCTCGGCAGACGACGTTGATGGCATTTCATCGTCTCGGCCATGAGTAGTGGCAGCAGCTTCAGCACGAGGTGGAAGTGGATCTTGATCTTTCCCTATTTTAACCTCCACATTTTTGTTCTCCAGTTTTTAATGTGTGGAATTATATGCCAGTATAAATAGCAATGGCCTATTACTATATATACTGCGCACAACTAAAATGCACCACAGGTATAGAATGTAGATGGATAGTATACTTAATGACGACACAGAGGTAGGTACAGCCGTGGCCTTCCGTACCGTACTGCTATATATACTGGTGGTCACTGTGTCAGCAAACTGCAAAACTAAAATGCACCACAGGTATAGAATTAGAATGTAGATGGATAGTATACTTAATGACGACACAGAGGTAGGTACAGCAGTGGCCTTCCGTACCGTACTGCTATATACACTGGTGGTCACTGTGTCAGCAAACTGCAAAACTAAAATGCACCACAGGTATAGAATGTAGATGGATAGTATACTTAATGACGACACAGAGGTAGGTACAGTAGTGGCCTTCCGTACCGTACTGCTATATATACTGGTGGTCACTGTGTCAGCAAACTGCAAAACTAAAATGCACCACAGGTATAGAATGTAGATGGATAGTATACTTAATGACGACACAGAGGTAGGTACAGCAGTGGCCTTCCGTACCGTACTGCTATATATTTACTGGTGGTCACTGTGTCAGCAAACTGCACAACTGAAATGCACCACAGGTATAGAATGTAGATGGGTAGTATACTTAAAGACGACACAGAGGTAGGTACAGCAGTGGCCTTCCGTACCGTACTGCTATATATACTGGTGGACACTGTGTCAGCAAACTGCGAAACTAAAATGCACCACAGGTATAGAATGTAGATGGATAGTATACTTAATGACGACACAGAGGTAGGTACAGCAGTGGCCTTCCGTACCGTACTGCTATATATACTGGTGGTCACCGTGTCAGCAAACTGCACAACTGAAATGCACCACAGGTATAGAATGTAGATGGATAGTATACTTAATGACGACACAGAGGTAGGTACAGCAGTGGCCTTCCATACCGTACTGCTATATATACTGGTGGTCACTGTGTCAGCAAACTGCAAAACTAAAATGCACCACAGGTATAGAATTAGAATGTAGATGGATAGTATACTTAATGACGACACAGAGGTAGGTACAGCAGTGGCCTTCCGTACCGTACTGCTACATATACTGGTGGTCACTGTGTCAGCAAAACTCTGCACTGTACTCCTCCTATATAATATTATACTGGTGGTCCCGCTCCCCAGTCCCCACAATAAAGCAGCACACTGAGCACAGATATGGAGTGTTTTTCAGGCAGACAACGTATACTGGTGGTCACTGTCAGCAAAACTCTGCACTGTACTCAAGCTATATAATACAGCTGCTCCCCAGTCCCCACAATTAAGCAGTGTGAGCACAGATATATGCAGCACACTGAGCACAGATATGGAGTGTTTTTTTCAGGCAGAGAACGGATAAAACTGGTGGTCACTGATCAGCAAAACTCTGCACTGTACTCCTCCTATATTAATATAAAGCTGCTCCCCAGTCCCCACAATGATATAAGCAAGCACAAATATTTGCATCAACTCAACAATGAATAAACGGAGAGGACCCCAGCCACGTCCTCTCCCTAACATTTCCAATGCACGAGTGAAAATGGCGGCGACGCGCGGCCGCTTATATAGAATCCGAATCTCGCGAGAATCCGACAGCGGGATGATGACGTTCGGGCGCGCACGGGTTAGCCGAGCCATACGGGAGAATCCGAGTATGGCTCGGACCCGTGTAAAAAGGGTGAAGTTCGGGGGGGTTCGGTTTCCGAGAAACCGAACCCGCTCATCACTAATTTAAATGTGGTTTGGGTATAATATGCTGATGCATGGGATGCCAGCAGTCAGAAAACCGACAGAGGCATCCCGATGATGAAGATCCTGACAGGGGTGAGTTAAGTATTCCCCCTACCCCTAACGCATACACTCCAACATTTTACACACAAAAATCGGTACAAATTAGAAAAAGGGGCGTGGCCTCGGGCAAGGGGGCGTGGCCACGTCCATTTTCCTATACTTTCAATGGAAGTTTGGAGAGCCAAAAATAGGTACAGTCCATAAAAAAAGGTACTGTACCTATTAAAAAGGTACAGTTGGAGGGTATGCTAACGCTCCCTTACCGCAGCCAAATCCTAACCTCACGCATTAGTGCCTAACCCTAACCTCCCTGGTTAGTGCATAAACCTATCCCCCACACTCCGCAGCCTAACCCTCCCACCTTTGTGCCTAAACCTGACCAACCCCCCCATGCCCGGTTGTGCCTAACCCTAACCTCCTCACCTCCGCAGCCTAACCATAACCACCCAGGGTGGCAGCTAAAGCTAACTCCCTTCCCCCCCCCCCCAGAAACACTTACCTTTGGGATCCTGACTGTCGGGATTCCGGCAGTGGTGTTTTGGCTCCCGGGATATTGAATGTAACCCATTTCATCTGCCCCTTTGCTTCATGTTTTACACAACTTGTCTTGCCTTCTCCCTTGTCTCATTTATTCTATCATTGTCTACCCCATTTAATTTGCCCTCTCTGTATACTATCTCACTCATGTTCTACTTCCCCTTGTGACTCTCTTGATATGTCCTACTTCTCTGGTGACATGTGAATCACTGATTTTTATTATATGTTTCGATTACACACTCCCCTGACACAATGTGGAACTCACCTATTAGTCTGTACACCAACAGTGACATTGCCTAGTGAGTGTTATGATCCAGAAAAGTCTTGGCTGGAATACAGAGAAGGCAGGCCACAGGGCAGGACAGAACAGAAGATTATGTTAGCCTGATTGACACACTGACACAGATGTCACCGCAACCGTGCCCCACTGATTTCCCACCAACAACCGAGATTAGGCAGTCTCCGTATTTTGGATAGTGCTGCTGATTTCCGGACAGTCCTGGAGAAATCCCAGACAGCTGGCAACTCTTACAGTACATGAAAAGTCTTTACATTACTGAAAATATCTAAAATCATGGAAGTGTTAATAATACTACTTTCTCCAGCATGCTGCCTGGCCTGCCCTTCCTTTGCTGAAGGTTGCCAGATGTGACAGAAGGTGGAACTTCTTGGGGAAATCTAAGATGTAGAATGTTGATTCTTTGTTGTGGAATATGTATTCTGTGCTTGTACCTGTCTATGTTCCTGTTGGGAAAATAGCAGTTTGGCCCAACCTGTGCAAATGGCAGCCTGGCCTAGACATTCAAGGGGAGAAACAACTTTGGTTCTGTAATAAAAGTCTTGGTGCTGTACCTTGTAGCGGCCATGTGATGTGCTTTTGTCGTAATATTGTTTTATTCCATGATAGAGACAGTAGCTTGAAATATTAACTTTTGACATACCAGGTTCTTTGAAAATGTAACTCAAGCGAAGAGGACATTTAATGAATTTACCATTTTAAATATGCTTCTGTTTTACGAGTTGGTTCCCCCAGGGTCGAAGGAAGTGTTATTAAAAGCTGCTTCCGCCAAGGTCTAAAATTGGTTCATTTTCACAAACAACCTGTCAGAAGAGATGCTTATTGCAGACTGCCTATCTCTGCCTTTGAAACAGGGCTCCAGGGCGTCCTTTTATTTCAATTTCAAAGCAAGCACAAGAGATAAAGAAGACAGAGTCTCTAAAGGAAAAAATATATATACAGTATATACGACATGACGTTTCGATCTTCTTGTTTGCTAGTAGAGAGAAGTGGGGTCTCTGTGTCACTTGCAGGGATCTGGCTATCAGTGAAAGAGCACAAGCATCGATATGCGCATTGCCTCATGTTGCTACTGTGTTATTAAATGCTATTACACCAAGCTGTTACTGTGTGCAGAGTCAGAGGAGCTGATAAAGCCGCTTTGTTATCCTACAGTATATTTGCTACCAAACAACTGACTTTTCCAGAAAGATATGAATAATCATTCCTTAGAATTCTGCCTATTTCTCATATCTTTTCTTGTCCAAGAATAGCAAAGGCACTACACAAGCTGGAAGCATTATATATTAACTAAATGAGAACAGTATGCAGTGGTGGAACCAGATGTGGGGCTGCAGCGCAGTCCAAATTTCAAAATAAGGGTGCAACACCAACTGCCAGTGAGTCCTAGCCAGTGATGTTTAGCAGCATTTAGGGTGGCAGTTGGTGTGGCTCCCCTACTTGAATTTTGGACTGTAGTGCTGCCCCAACTCTGGAACCGCCACTGGCAGTATGTATAATGCCATAGGACTCTGCACCAGAGCCTTCAGGATGACCAAGTTACCTTCTAAAATAGAGTTAAGATGGGTTATACTCAGTGGGGCATGCCAAAAAAATGTCTGTGTCCATGTGGCCAATGAAAATGGTTAGTGATACACATATGGGGGGCCAGATAAACATATGACCCAAATAGGGCAGTGCCAGATACACATATGCCCCCAATAGTGCAGTGTCAGATACACATATGCCCCCAATAGTGCCAGATACACATATGCCCCCAGTAGTGCAGTGCCAGAAACACATATGCCTCCACAGTGCCAGATATGTCCCCACAGTGCCAGATACAAATATGCCCCAACAGTGCCAGATACACATATGCCCCATGGTGCCAGATATGCCCCCACAGTGCCAGATATACCCCCATAGCATCAGATACATATATGCCCCCACAGTGCCAGATAAGCCCCCTCAGTGCCAGATGTGCTCCCACAGTGCCATATAAAAATATGCCCCCACAGCACCAGATATGCTCCCATAGTGCCAGATACACATTTGGCCCCACATAGCCAAGTACACACATGCCCACACAGTGCCAGATATGCCCCCACAGTGCCAGATACAAATATGTCTCCACAGAGCCAGATACACATATGCCCCCACAGAGCCAGATATGCTCCCACAGTGGCAGATATGCCCCCCACAGTGCCAGGTACACACATGCCCCCTACAGTGCCAGGTACACACATGCCCTCCATAGTGCCAGGTACACACATCCCCCCCACAGTGCTGCTCACCACTGCTTGCTGCTCTATGTGTGTCAGGGTAGGAGAGCGCAGCATATGGCTCTCCTGCCCCTCAGTGCTGAGACGGCGGCAGTGTGCATCTCAAACCAGGTGCCAGTTCATGAGCCAATCAAAGCTTGTGGTCCGGCAGCCAATCAGGAGCCGCCGCTGCTGGTCCACAAGCTCTGATTAGCTCACAATCCGGAGGCTGGTTTGAGACCCTACACACCACCACTGCCGGACTGAGCAATGATGGGTAGGAAAGGCGCGCTGTGGTCTCCTCCCCTGACAAATACACATCAGCGGCTGCAAGTAAGGTGAACAGCCAGCGTTACAGCGTCAATTTCTTACCAGTATGCAGTACCACCCTGTACCATCATACTTGCTGCACTGGTTATACTATACAATATACTGGCCGATCTTCGTCTGATTGCAGTGAGTCAAGACCAGTAGATGCAGAAGGAACAATGTTTACTAGAACATTCAAAACAAAAATCAACAAGATTTAAGGAATCCTCAACTGGGAGAGGGGTGAGCTAACTAATGCAGGGATGCTTAGAAACTGTTCTTTAGGTGGCTGTACATGCTGCTTCTTTTGAACTCTTGGAGCACCTAGATTCAAAGGAGAGATCAGGTATAACAATAATTGAACCTGAGAGGATACAACCAACAGACCTAAAAAGGTTTAGGGAGTGTAGGGTGGGAGCTGTTACTAGGTGGAACTCCTATTCCCTTGACCAAAGAGAGTTTGGAGAGCATAGATTCCTGCAAACTAGTGTTTGTTTGTCAAGAGGCTTACCACCTAGCAACAAGCTGGTGGGCAAACTACCACATACCTGGTGGCTGCTCTAAGGAACTCTATCATTTGAGTGTCAGAAGGCCTTCAATAATGCTTAATGTACAGTATGTGCGTGAGAATGACCAACGTGCAGCCTGCATTATAGACTGCAATGGTAAGACTCTGGCAGCTGCGGAAGTAACAGCAGCTCCACGCAAGGAATGACCTTTGAAGAGCGACGTTTCTATACCTGAAATGCATGGCAGAAACTATCCAGCCCCTGATCGTAGAAGGTCTGGCTGGGCAGAGAGGCTTCCGGCAAGTGATGAAAAGATTAGAGATGTTACCTCTGAGGGGTGCTGTGAGAGTAAGATAAACTGATAAGCAGACAAATACAGTATGGAAAGATCGAGGTCTGATTGGTCTGTGAGCAGGGCAAATTCTACTAGTTTTGTCTGAAAGAAGCTGGTATTTGTGTGTCCTATGAGGACAATATGGAAACCCACTTGAAGGTCATCCAGAGTTCAGATATGTGTATCAATGAAAGCTCGGCACCCCTCACCGCAAAGGCTATAGCAAGCAATGAAGCTAGCTATTTTGAAAGACAGAAAATGTCGCCATTGGAAAGAATAGTAGCTAGTAAATTTAAAAAAGGATTAATAACCTACATAGAAGAGTAACGTGGGCAATAAGGCCTGGACAGGAAAATACATTTGAGCAACCTAAGGTAAAGTTTTACTCTGTAAGGCCTGGAATTAACAGAGCTAAAGTAGAACTGTATTGCGGCAGAAGCTAACCCTGCCTCAAACGTAGTGCCGAGGAAATCATTAGCTAAGTTCTCAGAGAAGGGACTGGCAAATGGAGCTTGTGTTGCCCACCAGGATATAAATTAGCCTAGGATGGACTGGTATCTTGATCTTGTTCTGGGCCTAAGAGAAGCATTAATTAAGGCTGTGGAAGAAGCTGAGAGGTTAGTGTTGGTGAACAGCCGAGTAATGAGTCCAGTGTCCCCTGGAAGCAATCCTGGGACATTCCCTGCAGAAGTTTAGGTCCCTTGTGGAGCCTGGTGATCAGGATGGAACTAAATTCTGGAAGGCCAAAAGGGGTACAGTAGGATGAGCTGAAGCACCCTGTCCACTTTAATTTTGTGGAGGACCTTTAGAAGCATGGCTGGAGGTTGAAAGACATATGGAAGGAGAAGATTAGTCCAGGGAAATTACATCACATTCATTCGAGAGGCACCCTGAGTCCAGAGTTTGGACATGATGGTGGGAACCTGTGCATTTGTTGGGGTCGCAAACATATTTGTCTGCGACTGACCGAATGTTTTTGTATGCTGTGAAAATCTTTTTGCCTCAGACTCGTGCGGTCTAATGTGTCTGTGAGTTTCTTTCTGGATAGGGAATTGTCCAGCTCATTCATTTCTCCTAGAATGTATGACATAAGTATTGATCGTTCCACCGCCCAGTTCCAAATGTTCACTGCCTCTTAACACAGAATGAGAGACCAAGTGCCTCCCATTCTCTTGAGATAGAAAACTGCAGTCCTGTAGGTATAGATGCACGGAGATCCCCCTAGCACTTGGGGAAACCCTAGGCTGGCAGCTCTCAACTCCAAGAGGTTGATATGGGCTGTTGACTCCTAAGTGGACCATTTTCCTCTTACTGTCTTGTCTTTTGTGAAAGCTCCACAGCCGGTGATTGAAGCATCAGAAGTGATAATGATAATTGGAGGAGGAAGTAGAAGGAGTCTTCGGGGGAGGCAGAGGAAGGGATGTCCAACTGAGAATCTCCCTGTGAACTGCAAGAGGTAAGCAAATCTTGTCTGACCAGACGAACCCCTGCCAGAGGAGAGATGACAGGAGATTTTGGCAATGTCTGCAAATGAGAGGGACGTGAAGAAACCCTGGCTCCAAAGCCTTAATTTTTCTTATGACTCTGGCTAAGTCTCTCAAGGAAAACTGACTGTGGAGAAAGAAAGGAAATCTATGAGGAACCCCAGAAACACAATTGACCGACAAGGATTTAGTATCAATTTGTCAAGGTTTATGGAAAACCCAAGATGTTACAGGAGTGACAAAATGAATCCCTGTGAGCCCACAGTATCTCCTGGTGTAAGTGGACTACCAGGAGATCGTCTAAGTAGATGACACATCGGATTCCTTTCTGACGAAGATGTGTTACTACAGCCTTCATGAGGCAGGTGAATATGTAAGGGGCATTGGACAGGCCGAAAACCATAACCATTGCTAGAGAACATCTTCCCACAGGAACCTGAGGATGCTCCTGTGGTTCGGGTGGACCTGGATTGTATGAAAGACCTCTTGGAGGATGATTTTGATAAAGGAGTCATTCTTGACCAGCAAGAAAGGCATGTCTGCCAGACCCTCCATGGAAAGAACAAGGTTTTATGCACTGGTTCAGGGATTTGACATTTAGAACTGGTCTTTATGATTCGTTCTGTTTCTTTTTGGGAAAGAGATGGCTGATCCTCTTTTGGGTGTGTCTGCCAGCTCTATTTTGCACTGACTTAGAGCAAAAACTAAGATGATGTCTAGTAGAGGACTGGCATTCTTTGAGCAAGGGAATATCTGCCATGGAAACCTGTAGAGGGGTAGGGGCAGGCCTTTTTCTGATTTTTAATAACCACCTGTCTGTGATAATCTGCCTCCAGGAAGCTATTGCTTGAGAAAGACAAGGCTAAGGGAACATATATAGGCCAATTACCATATACTTTATCTTTCCTGGAGGGGTTTGTGTTGCTGGACACTGAACCTCTTGTGACTCTTGTCCAAGAGAAACCTCCTCTGGGTTCTCTGGGGGCGCCTTGCTGGTCTCAGGACGAGCTGCTGGCCGTGACAGAATGACCCTCCTGACAAAAAGGGCCATATGGAAGCTAGTGAGTTCTGCAAAAGTTAGGTAAAAAGTCAAATGTCTGGCCAAATATTAAAGTTGCCCTACTAAAAGCTTTTAAGAGGGCAATTTTAAACTCTACCAGGGAGTAAAATTAGCTGCTAGAGACTCCTTCTTTTCTTCTTTGTCTAAGACAAACAACAGCGGGCCACATTTTGAATTGTACCTTCCTCAGTATTTTATATATGCTATCACTCTGTGCCTTATCCCCCACGAGTGAAGAGAGAGCCAGATCAATTTCAGGGGCAAAAATGGCTGGGTCGTATGGGATGCAGAGGACCTGAGGCTGTTCTGAAGGCTAAGGGCCTAATTCAGAGTTGATCACAGCAACAAATTTGTTAGCAGTTGGGCAAAACCATGTGCACTGCAGGGGGGGGGGGGGGGGGGCAGATATAACGTGCAGAGAGAGTTAGATTTGGGTGGGGTGTGTTCAAACTGAAATCTAAATTGCAGTGTAAAAATAAAGCAGCCAGTATTTACCCTGCACGGAAACAAAATAACCCACACAAATCTAACTGTCTTTGCAAATGTTATATCTGCCACACCTGCAGTGCACATGGTTTTGCCCAACTGCTAACAATTTTGCTGCTGCGATCAACTCTGAATTACTCCCTACTTGCGCTCGCTCAGTGCCCAATGAAAAGTATGTAATTTAGAGGGGGGAATTTTGCTTGCTAGAGCTACATCGACCATTTACAAGTCGCTATACTCACCTCTGCGAGAAGATGCACTGGTCCTAGTAACTTCCTCTGACTCCTAGTCCACAGAGGTCTTTATATGAGTGAGAAGGGGTCAGTGAGTCATACCTCCCAAATGTCCTGATTTTTGCAGGACAGTCTTTTTTTGGGGACTGTCCCGCTGTCCCACCTGCGGCTCGCAGTGTCCCATGGTGTGTGGTGGTGGTGGTGGGGGGCGGGGGACAGTTGAGAGAACCCCTGTCACTCACTGCTCTGCCTATTCACAGGATACAGAGGGACTGGGGTCATACCAGCAGTTCATAGAGCGCTGGGCATGCCCCCTCCGTGAGGTAAATGGGAGACATGGCAAGTGGTCGCACCCCCTTATACCAAAGCCACACCCACTTTTAAGGAGGGCGTGGCTTTGCCGTGCAGAGGAGTCCTGCTTCTCCAAAACTAAAAGTTGGGAGGTATGATGACTAGTCCCTTCATGAGAGCACTTTGGCGCATAATACTGGTCGGAGGCAATAAAGGTGTGCCAGTCATGGGCAGGATAAAATGATCTGCTTAGGATGTTTGAGGTATTCCGATTACAAGCAATACCTAGAAAAGAGAAGTTTTTTCCTGAACAGGCATCTCTTGCAAAAATACTGCTTAAGTCAGTGGTTCTCAAACTTTTTTGAATCACAGCACCCTAGAGTATCAGAATATCTTTTACGGCACCCCTAGTCCAGAAGTTTCTTATTAAGAAATTTAGAAAGAGATATTAAATTAAGTAAACTGTGTTTATATGTAATCATTAGGTTCAATTGTGTGGTGATTTGCTTCTGTTTGTCCACATACAGATGGAGCTACGCTTATTGAGCGTGGCTACATCGCAGGTGGGGACGAGCGGCGTGCCTAGGCGCGCCGCCAAGTGTACACAGATATTCCCATTCACTTTGAATGGGGTGCATCCACGTCTATGATGCACGCATACCTCATTTGCTCCCAGTGGTCCGCCTTGTCAGGCGTGCCCAAGCACAGACGGTGCCACGATTAGCATGGCTCCATCTGTATTTTATAATTGACAGCCACCAGGACTGGTTTTGCCTTACATTGACCATAAATAATTTTAATTGGTCCTGGACCACCAACCCAGGGTGCCTCTACAAATGTCCTGAGGCACCCCAAGGTGCCACGGCACACAGTTTGAGAACCACTGGCTTAAGTGTTTATTTTTAGAAGAGTATTTTCTCACAACTTTCTGAGAATTGCAATAGTAATGCAATGTCAAAGAAAACAAAATCAGTTTTGTGCATTCAGACAATAAGCATCAGATATATTCAGCTCAATTAACCAAGAAAGTGGCGGGAGGGTTCAGAAACAGTTGTGTCATATTATTATGGCCACTTCAATCAATGATTCAGTGAATGGAGGGTAGCACTTAGCACACAGCATGGCACCTCCTCACTATCTAGCTCACACTGATGAGGCTAAATTCATTTAGGGATTTTTGGAACCTTGTACTCCGGTGCAGGGTCCCCACATGTCTCATGTACCATATGCATCCCAAGGTACTGTATGACTGGCACATCCTGCACTTATGGTAAATACATCATACCTCCCAACTTTAGGAGGTATGATGTATTTAGAAAGTTAAGAGGAGGGACACAGATGCGCGCCAAAGGTGTCCAAAATTAAGAAGCGCAGGCTCACGGGTAGGTGCTTGTTTTCATGGAGTGTGCTGCGGTCGTGGGCCACTTCTCCATTTTCAACGCTGTGGGGCATGCCCAGAGCTCTGTCCCTCTCTCCCAGTGAACAAATGCTGTGTGCATGCGCACAGCGTCTATTCACTGCTGCTCTGCTAGGCAAAGCAGCAAGTGAGAGAGGGTCTCTCAACTCCCTCCCCCCCATCGCGGAACACTGCGACGCGCCGGTGGGACAGCGGGACAGTCACAGAAAAATGTGGCTGTCCCACAAAATCGGGACAGTTGGGAGGTATGAATATATCCATGTACTTTTTTACACCACAAAGTGATATATACCCTGCGATTAAACCCAGCAGCTGGAGTCATCACCAGGACACCCAATCCCTAGTATGAACCAAAATCTAAATAGTGGGGGATGACACAGCATTGGGTAGTTCTCCGTTTCCAATTAATGTCATATAAACATCCTAAAAAATGCTGGTCAGGAGCAGAGGGGGACCGCCGCCGCTCCTCTTCAACCTGTGGCGAGCGGCAGAACTGACACGAGATGTATTTCCCTCAGTGGTATTCTTATAGGATGCCTGTCTCCTTCTATTTGGGTATTGCTCTTTGTTTCCTGTTGGATAGTGTTTATTCTCTAGATGAGGGTTGTATTTGCCTTCTTTTCCCTTTTGTTGGCGGAGCCCCGATGGACCATCAGCTCTTCATTTATCCAAAGAAAAGGGTCTCAGGGGAGTGTCTGTTCTTCCTCTATACTCAACTTTATGATATGTATGAAACCTACTTTCCTTCTTGGTTATCTGATGTTGTACTCCCTCTTTATAATCATTTTTGTCTCTCCAATACTCCAGGTATTTTTAAGTGTGGTACATGCAACTTTTGTAAAGCTGTAAAAAGTGTTAATTCTAAAATAATAACATACAAATCTAACAGCACAAGCAGAATATATTCAATAAAAGATTTCATTACATGTCACACTGAAAACTGTGTTTATTTATTGCAATGCACTTGTGGTAAACAGTACATAGGCAGAACTAGGCATATGCTTAAGCTCAGACTTGCTGAACATCAAAGAAATAATTGTGAAAGGTTTAGAGACCCACAATGTCTCTTGTCATTTTAAGAAAATTCATAGTTGTAATGTGGAGGAAATGGTAGCTTTCTGTGGAATTAAAGCAGTAACTAACAATGATATAGAAGGAGATCTGGCGAGATACGAAATGCACACCCTGGTGCCAAATGGTCTCAATGTTGAATTTGAGACCAAATGGTTACTTTAGCAATGTTGTGAAAATGCAAAGCGTGGCTTACAGTTTTAAAAGTACTATTATCAGAATCACTTTCTGGCAAGTAATATTTATTATTTCTCTTTTTCACCATGTTATTGTATGAAATGCGGTACTAACACCACTGGAATGCACAGGACAAGGATATCTGTGTTCCTGTGACGACTTCCGTTTTCCGTCTGACCGCGGGGGAATACTGGAAATGCGGCCCAAGTTACATTTACAGAAATGCGGTCCAAAGACCGGAAGTGGACCAAGGAAGTAACGGCGGGATCCTTAGAAACAAGGAAACACTTTACTGGACTCACAAGGATTGGAAAAACTACCTTGTAGGGACTTTTTTCACATTCCTGCGCTCCGTATCTGCTTTTGTGTTGTCATAATGAAGAATATGGCAATTAACTGAAAACGGATTTTATTTATGTTTAAATGCAAATGTTTTCAGACACCATCCTCTGTGTTTAGTTTTATATTATTGTAATACTGACTGCCACATGATGATACCTTTTTAGAAGCTAGGAAAACCTGTTTTTAGTCCATTAATTGGGTGTCCTGTACCACATGACCCATTTTTGGTATAAATATGTCAGATTGGCACAACTCCTACACACCTTGACAAAAGGATCTGTCCGAAACGCGTTGGTGGAGGAGACGGCCTGCTATTACCCCTGAGAACCTTAGTGGGAACCCACTGAAAGGGAGAGGTGGTATATCCGGATATTCCATGTTACACCCTCATGCCTAAAAGTGTACCTTTCTCACCTGTGGTACACAGTAATTCTTACCATCTTGTGCTGTTTTTATTATGAGATTTTACTACATACAGATGGGTCCACGGTTATCTTGACTAGTTTTCTGCGCCTAGTCACAGCATGATTTATTAGCATAAACCCTTCATCTATTGTTCTCAGCTGCAATACAATACAGAGAACAATACAGCAGGGGATTAAGTCATTACAGCAGGGGATTAAGTCCGACTGCCCTGGCTCAGTTAATCCTATTAAAGGTCAAGATAAATGTGGACCCATCTGTACATACAGATGTACTCCACTGTGTAATATAAATAAATTCTTTTTTTGAAAATAGTTTTGAACACTATGAGGAGCTATTCTTGTCTTTGAGGAGCTGTGATTTTATGACGATTTAATAACCTGGCTAACTAAACCCCAGAACGGAGGATAAAGATACCTTTTAAGGCTTGAATACAGCTGGTCTATGTGAGCATAGGTACAGAGCATCTTTCCTACACTGAGGATGTTTATATGACATTAATTGGAAACAGAGAACTACCAAATGCTGGTTCATCCCCCACTATTTAGATTTTACATCCATGTACAGTACTTAACAAGGATTGAACTAAATGCAAAATAGCATAGCTTTATCTCCAGCAAGATGTTTGCTGTTATATGGCCCATGCAGCTATTAATTGTTTTTTGTTTCGATGGGTAAGATACATTTTGGTCTGGCCACCTTGCTGCATTACCTGCTGGGCAGTAGAATCTGTGACATCACTGGCACCAGAGTGTAGCTAGTTTCCTGAGATGGACTCACAAATAGAAAGTACACAGTAGGAAAGGCAGTGCTGTGATATGTGAGTCACCATTTAATCCACACATTAGGGAGCCAATGTGACATCATCTGGACAGCCCCAGTCAATACTGGGAGACACAGAAATACAGGACAAAATACTTTTTTCCCGGGGAATAGGAACAAACTTAGTTATGAGATATTTGTATTGCTTAGAATAGCTATAAAACATATTTATAGTGTGGAATTGTCATTTAAGAGATCGTTCCCCTTTAAGCAAGATTGCGTAAATCAGTATGAACTCTTGACTGCAGATTATCTGGGTCTCTTCTGGCTGTAAAAGGATTAATCTGTTACACTATAATTACGGCACATCATAGAAAGCGACTCTGCGAGATGTCATTTGCTTGAATGCATTTTATTATTACATCTGTGAGACACCCGACAATCAGGGCACAGCTCAGTTTGTACAAACCTTGTTACAAGTGCAAATGGAAATTAAGAAAAAATACATAATTTGTTTAGCAAATCAGTGCTAATTATCCAATTTCTTTGGAAACAGGAACTCGGTAAACAAACACTTGAATTCCAAGCAGGGCTGTAACGATAGCTTTGTGAGAGAACATAAAACATTATATGCAATCAGGCAATTATTTTTTAGATACAAACCTTCTGAAATATTTAATTAGTCTACATCTAATAGCCATTTCATTGGGACATTAGTAACCTGCTCTACCTCAGCCCAGGGGCATAGATCGGCAGAGTATCACATCTGGAGACGCACAGCTGGTGTTTCTCCAGTGCTTCATAGACTGGTATTAATGATATGAACTTTACACGTTTTTTATGCTAGTACAATGTATGTAAAAGGGCATAAAAACAGAAACCTGTTGTTTCCAATGACAGCATGCACACAGGCATTTTTACCAACTTTTGGATGCATTGTATTTGCATTTAATCTTGTTCCCAAACCCTAATCCAATTTTAGTCTAACTCTGCATGATCAAAGTGTATTTCACATGGCAGGATTGGAAATAAGATGGTCAATTACCCCAACACTCACATACGTGAAGGCATTGGTTTACCTTCATAAGGGTATATTGTGCAGCCAATTCCCAATACTATCCAATTACATCTGTACAGTCTGGCCCTCTGACAATTTAAGACAAAAGGGCAGATTGTAGCCTGTGTACCAGATATGGTTAATTTGGCAAATTCTGCTACATGGAAGCAGTAGCGATGCACTTGTGTGGTAATGCAGCAGGAGGCACTGGCATAAGTAGACACTCCTGCTTGCCATACTGTTAGGAAGCAGCATCGGATCACGCCTCCATTTTGGGAAATGGCAGCTGGCACTTTCTCCTCCCTGCCCCTAAATGGCTGTAGTATGTCCAACAATGCAAGACTACTTTGCACTATGTGCCACACCTCCAACCAATCAGGCACGATGTCTGCTGGGTCGCAGTGGTGGCATCTTGTTCTATGGAAACATGTCTCAACACCATGTCATGGAAATGTGTCCATATTTACAGATGGATGACCCTTTAGGGTAAATAATCCTTCAGAAAGCTACCACCATTTATACCTGTAGCTCGTGTCTCACTACCACCAGTTTCTGGAACTTCAAAGTCCATGGGCAGAGCCGGCCCTAACCAATATGATGCCCTAGGCAACATTTTGGCTGGTGCCCCCTAGCACCACCACTAGTTCTGCAGGAGATGCCTGGCGTGAGTCAACTGGCAGCTCTGCTACCATTGGGCGCCTTTTGTTTATGAAAATGCATCTTATTTGCATTACTATGTGGCTAGGATGCACAAACAGCTTCTGCTGATTAAAATGATATGCAGCATGCCTATATTCTGTGTGCGACTGCGGCTGTATCTGCATACGAAATGCTACATTACAGTGATTTCCAGGAATACACTGTAACGTAGTATTTCATATACAGATACAGCCGCAGTCACACACAGAATATAGGCATGCTGCATATCATTTTAATCAGCAGAAGCTGCTGGTGCCCCTAAGCATACCAAATACCCTAGGCACTTGCCTAGTTTGCCTATGCCTAAGGCCGGCTCTGTCCATGGGTCTTTCCTATCAACCCATTCCTGCTTGAACTCAATCAGCAGTCTTTGACCTGCATGGTGTCAGAAATAAAAGCCCTAACTTCCTACAGTAGGTGTGTTTCTAAAGTAAGTAGCATCAAATGATTCTGACCATGCCAAATACATTTTTATTCTTATGAATTTGTGACATTGTTGTAATACAATCTGTGCAAATGTTTGTCCATATTACTTGAAATCCTAAATAGTGCTATAGTCCAATGGGATTGTATTTCAGTTTGTGTGCCTAGCTAGCATAACCTAATATAATACTAATATTACTGTCACCCTGGGAAGCCTGGACAATGCAAGAGAACAAATGATTGTATGTCTTTTTCAGAGACTATAAACAATAAATGCCTCTAGCTACACATAAGAAACATGCTGTTGGGGTGAAATGGTGAACTCTTTGCTAAGATAACTCATAAAATTGTTTAGCCATTGGGTTATAAGAGCGGCACAGGCATATATAAAATAATGTACAAGTGCAGCATGTTTGTACCACATCTAAGTCATGTGATAGCTATATACATGAAGTTCTAACTATGTGGCATGACCCATGCCAGGAAACAAAGCCCAAACAGTGAAACAAAATATATAAATGATAAAATGTCTTTATGAAATTCTATTGATTGCTCTACTTAAAAAGGAATCATTATTAAATGTAAATTCATATAAAAGTATATATACTGTATAATAGTTATAAATATGATTGCAATAATTAAAGCATAAATTGAAATAATAAGAAAAATGAAAAAGAATATAATTGAAAACTATATATAATTTTTTTTTAAATACAGGGACAAAAAAAAATTATATAAGAAAATGAAAAAGGAATAATAATAATACTAATTAATAATAATAATAATGTTAATAATATTTTTATATTAGCGAAGAGTGCTTTATACTAGCTAACAATGTTTTATATAATGAATGTGATTTTATGGGATTATTATTATTATCATCACTAATAATAATAATAATAGTGATAATAATACAAATTATAATGTTCTGTCAAAAATAATACAGGTATTTACTCATGTAGGGCTGATCCTGGGTCGGACGGACCTCTGTGCAGGGGCACATATGGCAAGTTTTGCATACAGTGCTTGTGCAGATGCGAATGTATGCATTTTTGTGTATGTCCGTCCTATCCTTATAAAAACAGAATTTGATGGCAGATAAGAATCACTTGCCCCTTCCAGTCTGCCCCATTTTTTACCATATTTTTATCTCAAACCTTATTTAATCCTTATATCCTTATGTCTATCCCATGCATGTTTAAATTGTTCTACTGTCTTACCCTCTACCATCTCTGATGGGAGGCTATTCCACTTGTTCACTACTCTTTCTGTGAAGTAATTTTTCCTCAAATTCCCCTGAACCTTAACCTACCTCCATCCAGTCTCTGTGCATGTCCTCGTGTCCTATTGTTTCACTTCATTTCAAGAATGTTTACAGTACCGCTTGGACTTTGCTAAAATCCTTGATATATTTAAAAGTTTCTATTTTGTCCCCCTTTCCCTTCTCTGCTCCAAACTATACATATTGAGATTTTTTAGTCTTTCTGGGTATGTTTTGTGATGTAGGCCATACACCATTTTAGTTGCCCTGCTTTGTACAGTCTCTAATGTATTAATATCTTTTTGAAGATATGGCCTCCAGATTTGGACACAGTATTCTAGATGAGGCCGTACCAATGACCTATACTGTGGCATTATTACTTCTTTCTTTCTGCTGCTGCTGATTCCTCTCCCAATGCAGCCAAGCATCTGACTAGCCTTCCTCATTGCTTTGTTACATTACTTACCTGCCTTTAAGTCATCTGAAATAGTGACTCCTACATCCCTTTCCTCCTCAGTAGTTTCCATTATAGCGCCATTAATACTATACTCAGCCTTTGGATTTTTGAGAACGAAGTGCATGATTTTGCATTTTTTGGTATTAAACTGTAATTGCCACACTCTTGACCATTCCTCTAGTCTACCTAGATCATGAATCATTTGTTTAATCCCTTCTGGTGTGTCTACCCTGTTGCATACCTTTATGTCATCTGCAAAAAGGCATACTTTCCCTTTAATACCATTTGCAATGTCACCAATAAGATATTAAAAAGCACTGGTCCAAGTACAGAGCCCTGGGGTACTCCACTGGTAACACTATCCTTACTTGGGCGGAACTCGGTTGGATCTGTAAATCTGTGAATTTGGGTATTTTGAAGTGGCAACTAGGCAGCAACAATGCGAGTACACAGAATCACCCTGACTTGTGGCAGTGTCAGCCAAAGCTCCATGTGATTTGCAGACACGGTAAGGGAAATCCTGTTTCCGCTGTAACATCCGTAGTGGTATTGTTGTATTTCAGTCTGTACTGTACCACAGCTATGGGGCCCTGAAATGATATGGCATTGCTATTGGTGAGGCAGCTCCCATGGAGGGAATTCCTTGATTGGACAAACTTGCTGTGGATATCTGTGGTTCCGATTGTGACATCTTGCCATTCATTGAAGAAGGATTACTTGCTTGCGGTTCTATATTCAATCCTGTTTGTGGATGCCAAAGTTGTAACACCCCTAGTGATGATGTAGTGTGTCAGTGTGGACTGTACCTTCTCTTCAAGGCTCCCCATGTCACAGCAGAGAGACAGGAGACTCCTCTAGTTCCCAATACAATGATGATACAACTGATGGCTTATTTATCTGGAACTCTCTGTCAAACTCTGTCTTAAATAAAAGCAGGGTAACATATCATGGTACAATATAATACAATACTGACACAGTATATGTACAGTAACAGCATAAAAATGTATCTCAATATGATATTTGACCTTTAGAGGACAACTATGTACCTTTACAGAACAGTGAATCCCGAAAATTTTCTGCCATATGGGTAATCTAGTCATACTGTATATCACTATGTCAGAAGCTGTGTGGACACATCTGACAAATATGTTGTAACTTCTCTGTAAGACCCTGCTTGCTTGGCAAGTAGAGTCTGTTTGAGGGGAACAAAGGAAGTAGTTTATCAATAAAAAGAGATGTCTCCCAAGAAGGAATGTTCATTTCTTGGAGAACAGCCACATGCTGGGGACACACCACATCTCATATTCTTGTGAAGTCTCCGACAACAGAAGCTCATAAGGCCTCCATCTTAAGTGTCCTGGATTTCTGAAAGTTATTCCTTTTATTTTATTTCTGAAACTAATTCATATTTATAACCTGTATGTAATTTTATTAAGGGATTTGTAACTAAGCCTTGGAAATATTTTTCAGTTTAAACACATTTAATCTAGCATATTAACATAGAAACATAGAATTTGACGGCAGATAAGAACCACTTGGCCCATCTAGTCTGCCCCTTTTATATTTTATCCTTTAGGCAATCTCAACCCTTTTTTAACCTTAATTCTTTGTAAGGATATTCATATGCCTGTCCCAAGCATGTTTAAATTGCCCTACAGTCTTAGCCTCTACCACCTCTGATGGGAGGCTATTCCACTTATCCACTACCCTTTCTGTGAAGTAATTTTTCCTTAAATTTCCCCTGAACCTCCCCCCCTCCAGTCTCAATGTATGCCCTCGAGTTCTAATACTTCTTTTCCTTTGAAGAATGTTTCCCTCCTGAACTTTGTTAAGACCCTTGATATTTTTTAAAGTTTCTATCATGTCCCCCCTTTCCCTTCTCTCCTCCAAACTATACATGTTAAGATCTTTTAGCCTTTCCGGGTAAGTTTTATGATGTAGGCCATGCACCATTTTAGTTGCCCTTCTTTGTACACTCTCTAATGTATTTATATCCTTCTGGAGACAGGGTCTCCAGAACTGGACACAGTATTCCAGATGGGGCCGTACCAATGACCTATACAGTGGCATTATCACTTCTTTTTTCCTGCTACTGATTCCTCTCCCTATGCAACCAAGCATCTGACTTGCCTTTCTCATTGCTTTGTTGCATTGCTTTCCTGCCTTCAAGTCACTTGAAATTGTGACTCCTATCTCTCTTTCCTCCTCAGTAGTTTCCATTATAGTACCCTTGATACTATACTTAGCCTTTGGGTTTTTGAGACCCAAGTGCATGATTTTGCATTTTTTAGCATTAAACTGTAGTTGCCACGTTCTGGACCATTTCTCAAGCCTACCAAGGTCATTAATCATTTGTTTGACCCCTCCCGGTGTGTCTACCCTGTTGCATATCTTTGTATCATCTGCAAAAAGGCATATCTTCCCTACAATACCATCTGCAATGTCACCAACAAAGATATTAAAGAGAATTGGACCAAGTACAGATCCCTGGGGTACTCCACTGGTAACTTTTCGCTCCATAGATTGCACTCCATTAACTACGACTGTCTGTTTCCTATCCTGCAACCAGGTTCTTATCCATTTAACTGATTTATAATCCACCCCCAGGCTTTCAAGTTTATTTAGCAGTCTGCGATGTGGGACAGTGTCAAATGCCTTACTAAAGTCTAGATATGCTACATCTACAGCTCCCCCTTGATCTATTATTTTCATCACAGAGTCAAAAAAGTCAATAAGATTTGTTTGGCATGATCTCCCACCAGTAAATCCATGCTGTTTTGGATCCTGTAAATTGTTTGATTTAAGATAATTCACTACTCTTTCTTTTAATAGTTTTTCCATTACTTTCCCTACTACTGATGTAAGGCTTACTGGTCTGTAGTTACTTGCTTCTTCCTTGCTTCCACTTTTGTGCAGTGGAACTACATTTGCTCTTTTCCAGTCCTCTGGAATAGCACCTGTATTTAGTGACTGGTTCAATAATTCTGTTAAAGGTGTAACCAGTACATCTTTTAGCTCTTTGAGTATCCTTGGGTGTATCCCATCTGGTCCCATTGATTTATCCACTTTTAGTTTTGAAAGTTCTGTTAGGACCTTCTCCTCTGTAAATGTATTTTCATCTACCTTATTTTTATGAATGTCCTTGCAACTTAACTGTGGCCCCATCCCTTCTTCTGTAGTAAATACTGAGCAAAAATAATTATTTAGGTGATCTGCTATTGCCTTGTCTCCCTCCACCAAATGCTCCCTCTCTGTCTTAAGTCTTATTATTCCTCCATTTGATTTTCTCCTTTCACTTATATACTTAAAAAAAGTTTTGCCCCCTTTATCTACTGACTGGGCCATTTTCTCCTCAGCTTCTGCCTTTGCACGTCTGATCACTTTCTTGGCATCCTTCCGTCTGTCCAGATACACCTCTTTGTCATTATTATTTTGAGTCTGTTTGTATTTCCTAGAAGCCATCTTTTTTGCTTTCACACTAGTTGATACTTCTTTTGTGAACCACACTGGCTTCCTTTTCCTGGTGCTTTTCCTAACCATTTTGATACAAAGGTCTGTTGCACTTAGTATTGCACTTTTCAGTTTTTTCCACCTCTCCTGCACTCCTTCCAAGTTCCTCCAGTCTGCCAATGAATCACTTAAACATCTCCCCATTTTTGCAAAGTCAGCATTTCTAAAATCCAACACCTTTGTTTTTGTGTGACAGGAGTTGGATCCTGTCTTTATACTAAACCATACTGCTTGATGATCACTGGATCCCAGGTGCTCACCCACATATATATCAGATATCCTATCACCATTTGTAAGAATTAGATCTAATATTGAGTCTTTGCGAGTGGGCTCCCTCACCAATTGCTTGAGAGATGCTCCCTGTAAGGAATGTAGAAATTTGCCACTTGTAGCTGAACTTGCAAAAGACCCCTCCCAATTTACATCAGGTAAATTAAAGTCTCCCATGATTATGACTTCTCCCTTTAAAGCCATTTTAGAGATGTCCAACAATAGGTTCCTGTCCAAATCCTGCCCCTGGCCTAGTGGTCTATAGATCACCCCAATGCGAATAATGTCCTTTTTCCCAGTTTCTATGGTGACCCAAAGGGCCTCAGTTTTGGCTTCAATATTTTGTATTAAAGTAGCATTTATGCTTTTTTTCACATACATTGCTACCCCTCCTCCTATTCTTCCTATTCTATCCTTCCTAAATAAATTGTATCCTGGTATAGCTAAGTCCCAGTCATGATTCTCATTGCACCAAGACTCTGTAATTGCCACAAAATCCAGGTTATCCCTTGTCATTATCGCAATTAGCTCTGGAATTTTGTCTCCTAAGCTCCTAGCATTTGCAGACATAGCTCCATGATTCTTTCTTAACCTGTGAGTTTTTGAGACCCAATCTACTTACCTATGTGTAATTAACTGTGAAATATGAATATTTGTTTGGAAAATGTAAGGACTCCATATTAATCCTTTGTGGTGGCAGAGGAATTGTGTATTTATTGGTAAATGACTGAAGTGCTCACAATTCATGAACAGCTGTTCCAGATTGCTGTATCTCAATGCAGGCTGGATTTGTGGCATGCAACATATAAGAATAGCCTTCAAATCTTCCCTGGCTGTATGCTGGAGCTGTGAACACTAATAGGCCCTACACACTGGCCGATATTACTGAAAGATATAAACACTCTTGTTCATTAATGAACGAGATACCGTTCATATCTTTCAGTGTGGAGGCACCAGCGATGAACAATGCGCGGACCCGCGCTTGTTCATCACTGGTGCCCCGTTGCTTGTGCATGCAGGCTAATATCAACGATCTCGTCCATATTTGCCTGCACTGCTATGGAGCTGGGTGACGGGGAGAGTGAAGAAACTTCACTACCCCATCACTGCCCCCCCCCCTCACCGCCGGGTCGCCCGTCGGCCATATCCGCCGTCGGGCTGTTCTGCGGCGCATCGCGCAGTGTGTAGGGCCCTTAAGTGCTAGAATAAAATGTCTTAATACTGTAGATTTTTGAAGCTGTCCATTAAATCTTTGATAGCTATTGGCTTGGGGCTATACCATAATTTACAATGCAAGTAAGCAGGGCCACAGATTTGTGTGTGATCCTGTTTGCTGCAGTCCACTTGCACAATGGTTCATCAAGGTTAACTCACGACTGTTTACTCAGGGATCTGTCCCATGAATGTTACAGAGCGTATTTATGTCTGTGGATAGCTGCAATTATTATTCAGGCTTTGAGATATGGCTCCAAAGTGAGTGTGAATAATTTACTGAAGTTTCACAAATAACTGGAATCTCACAAAGTCACTGACTTCAGGGACTTTACTGAAATAAATATATATATGTGGCTGTATTCCTCGCTTAAATAGATTATCCAGAGCATCATGCGAATGCATACAGTAGGCAACTCTCATTCACAACTTCAATATATGAGCTTCAATAGACATATATATATATTATATATACATATATATAATGTATACTGTACATATACAAATAAATAAATAAAGGCTAATAATATATATATATATATATATATATATAAACAAATATGATATAGCGCTGATTAATACGTGACAGAGAAAATATATGATGTGTATATATAAATACACTTAGCGTGTGTCCATATATTTGAATCACAGCAACTTCCTGTGGATGCTGCCAGTGTGCACTAGATCCTCGTTATATTAGTGGGACCGCAGCTCCCCTTCCAGCAATCCGAACTCCTCCGGAGAAAAGATATCTGTCAATAGAACATATATAGGGGGCGCTCCATAGTGCATAAAAACTTTTTATTTTTAAAATTATACACAAGGTATTTAAAACCAACTGTAAGTATTCGTACCAGAAGGCAACCAGTGTGGGCTGGTTACCACGTGATTCAAATCAAAAAGATCAATTGGAAAGGCAGGAACAAGTGTCAGGCGATCATACCGGATACCTCCACCCGCCGGCGGCTGGTCTCCCCAGACTCTCGGGCAGGAATCACACACGTCCCCGACTCCTCGCTCAGCAATGCCAACGATCGTGTACGTCACCAGACTCCGCCCCAACGCGTTTCGTCATAGACTTCGTCAGAGGGCCCACACTGGTTGCCTTCTGGTACGAATACTTACAGTTGGTTTTAAATACCTTGTGTATAATTTTAAAAATAAAAAGTTTTTATGCACTATGGAGCGCCCCCTATATATGTTCTATTGACAGATATATATATATATATATATATATATATGTGTGTTAGGTGAAAGGTGGTGCAGTACCCTGGGAGCATATTAATTACAAACAGACCTGGGAGCATATTCATTATTCCTAAAGCTGCTTTTTTTTACAATTATTTCATGGCTGTTTCTCAATTTTTAGTTGCAGCTTCATTCATTAAAGGCTGTAACGAATTAGATATGACTCATATCTCCTTGTTACAGCCAGCTGCGATAATTTCCAGACTCCCCATGCAGAATTCTGGGGATGTAGAAATTAGAAAATTCATCAATCTCCAAAAATGCATTATTTTTGGAGTTTGAAAGAGAAACAGTTTGCCATCATAAAATGGCATTCAGTTTCATGAATATGTTGTCGAAGTCAAAAATATTACATACACACCACATACAAACTCCAAACAGATGGGTCTCTGTTCGTGCGTTTTGCGCATATACGGTAGCATACGCATTCGCACAGAGAAGCCACAAAGACATATACAACATATTCATACAACACAAAGACAAAACATGTTTAGCACCATTTTGTATTAAATTATATAATAGAGTGTAACATCATAAATGTAATTATTGGAACGGAACAAGTTAAACATATCATGCTTAGTGTCAAAATGACCAGGAGAATGTGTGGAGTAATTTGATAGCTATGGGAAGATTGTAGCACATTGCTACGATTAGTTATGATTAAATGTATGAAATCTAAAGCCACTCTTATTAGAACAAAGACAGCATGTGTGCAGCAAAAACCAGTGGCTAACCCCTATGATTGCATCTTCAAACTGGACGTTGCTTGCATATGAACTGACCAATAACACATCATGAATGAGAGACCTCCCTCTCCTGGGCAAATAACAGAAGACTCAGCCCCAGACATGTATCTTTCTCCAATACACAGTATATAGGTATTTCCCCTCACACAGGAAGCTCTGTTGGTTGCTTGCTTAGATGGAGACGACTGTGCATTGAGCAATAAGGTGGAGTATGCTGGCTGTAACTGATTCTTTTATAACTGTATCTGCTTCTTTTATAACTGTAACTCTGTAACCATATATATTATAACTGAATGATATAATGTACATATGTTATTTTGTATGCATACCCCTTTTAATATCAAATATATATCTCTGAGCGTTGGACCTCAGCTTACAATGTGTGCGACTGCTTGCGTTCTCTTAAGGGATATAGTGTTGTGACGTTCAGCGCACTTTTATCGTATATTGTTATAAGATGCGCCTTGCATCCGTAGTATATATTAACGCTGGCATTGAAATATTTATTTAGAAATAATTTGAAATTCACAGTGTGCATAAGCTGCATACCTCCCTGTATACAGTCCAGGCAGGGGAAGGGAGGTAGAGAGGTTGCAGAGGCTGTAGCAGCACTCACCTCCAGTAGACACTCCAGGTAGGAGAAGTGATGGGCTGCAGCTGAGCACCCACCTACCTGTATGCAGCCTGGCAGTCACGGGACTGACAATCCTGGCAGGGAAGGGGAGGGTGAGGGGACTGCGGCTGCAGCAGAGCTCATCTCACTACAGGCAGCCAACAGAAAACCTGTGTGAGGAGCCAGGGGGAGTTAAGTGGCCAGAATGTGGGTGCTGGGGAGAAAAGCACTCAAGGGAGCTGAGGTGGGGGGAGGGTGGTGGAGGGCACAGACACCTGCTGTCCTCTGTTGGCTCCTCTCTTGTCTCCTACTTTTTGTAGCTTGTCTTCAAGCTGTGCATGTGCAGTGTGGGGAAATCCTTATAGATGGGAAGCATTCGATATCCCGGCTGTCGGGATCCTGGCGCTCAGCATACCGGCGCTGGGATCCCAACCGCCGGGATACCGACAACTATTCCCCCTCTTGGGGTGTCCACAACACCCCTGGAGGGAGAAAAAAAATATGCCCGCAAGGGGATCTTTTGCACTGCCAGCATTTTGGCGGTCAGGATCCCAGCGCCGGTATGCTGGGCGCCAGGATCCTGACAGCTGGGATATCGTAGTAGACCCCGTATAGACACCTCAGCTGCACAGAGAAAAATAACACTTTTCTGAAAAGCTGTTCTGCAAAAATAGCAGTTTTTTGGAAATTATACTTTTATTAGAGAGGCGTGATGAATTATAAAACATTTGTACAATGTAAGGGTGAGAATCAAAAACTAAAATTTCTTATTTCACAATTTTTTCCATAATGAATATTAGTGATGCGCGGGTTCGGATCCTCGGAATCCGACCCGCCCGAACTTCACCTTTTTTTTACACGGGTCCGAGCGACTCGGATCCTCCCGCCTTGCTCGGTTAACCCGAGCGCGCCCGAACGTCATCATCCCGCTGTCGATTCTCGCGAGACTCGGATTCTATATAAGGAGCCGCGCGTCGCCGCCATTTTCACACGTGCATTGAGATTGATAGGGAGAGGACGTGGCTGGCGTCCTCTCCGAGTCCGTTGTATTATATTAGAACTTAGTTAGTTATAATTGTGGGGAGGATTGGGGACGGGGAGCAGCTGTTAGGGAGTACAGTGCAGGGTTTTGAGTTTAATCCGTTGTTTCTCTGCCTGAAAAAAAACGCTCCGCCATATCTGTGCTCACTCAGTGTGCTGCACTGCTGCATGATATATCTGTGCTGAGTGCACTGCTCACACTGCCTAATTGTGGGGACTGGGGAGCAGTTATAGCAGGAGTACAGTGCACAGTTTTGCTGACAGTGACCACCAGTCCAGTATACGTTTGTCTGCCTGAAAAACACTGTGGTGTTTTTTTTTTTTCTTTCTTCATGCTAGTTTGTTTAGCAGTCTGCTGACACTGCAGTGTCCACCAGGTCCGTTATACAGTATATTATATATATAATTAAGCACTAAGCAGCAGTACGGTAGGCCACGGCTGTACCTACCTCTGTGTCGACTCGTCACTCGTCGTCCATAAGTATAAGTAATACTATCCATCCATCTACATTGTATACCTGTGGTGTTTTTTTTTCTTTCTTCATACTAGTTTAGCTGTCTGCTGCTGACACTGTCCACCAGGTCCGTTATACAGTATATTATATTTATATATAAGCACTAAGCAGCAGTACGGTAGGCCACGGCTGTACCTACCTCTGTGTCGTCACTCGTCCATAAGTATAAGTAATACTATACTATCCATCCATCTACATTGTATACCTGTGGTGTTTTTTTTTTTCTTTCTTCATACTAGTTTAGCAGTCTGCTGACACTGTCCACCAGGTCCGTTATACACACAGTATATTATATTTATATATAAGCACTAAGCAGCAGTACGGTAGGCCACGGCTGTACCTACCTCTGTGTCGTCACTCGTCGTCCATAAGTATAAGTAATACTATACTATCCATCCATCTACATTGTATACCTGTGGTGTTTTTTTTTTCTTTCTTCATACTAGTTTAGCAGTCTGCTGCTGACACTGTCCACCAGGTCCGTTATACAGTATATTATATTTATATATAAGCACTAAGCAGCAGTACGGTAGGCCACGGCTGTACCTACCTCTGTGTCGTCACTCGTCGTCCATAAGTAATATAATACTATACTATCCATCCATCTACATTGTATACCTGTGGTGGCTTTTAGTTGTGCGCAAAATATGGAGAACAAAAATGTGGAGGTTAAAAAAAAATAGGAAAAGATCAAGATCCACTTCCACCTCGTGCTGAAGCTGCTGCCACTAGTCATGGCCGAGACGATGAAATGCCATCAACGTCGTCTGCCAAGGCCGATGCCCAATGTCATAGTACAGAGCATGTAAAATCCAAAACACAAAAGATCAGTAAAAAAATGACCCAAAAATCAAAATTAAAAGCGTCTGAGGAGAAGCGTAAACTTGCCAATATGCCATTTACGACACGGAGTGGCAAGGAACGGCTGAGGCCCTGGCCTATGTTCATGGCTAGTGGTTCAGCTTCACATGAGGATGGAAGCACTCATCCTCTCGAAAGAAAAAAGAAAAGACTTGCGGCAAAAGCACAGCAAAGAACTGTGCGTTCTTCGAAATCAAAAATCCCAAAGGAGAGTCCAATTGTGTCGGTTGCGATGCCTGACCTTCCCAACACTGGACGGGAGGAGCTTGCGCCTTCCACCATTTGCACGCCCCCTGCAAGTGTTGAAAGGAGCACCCGCAGTCCAGTTCCTGATAGTGAAATTGAAGATGTCAGTGTTGAAGTACACCAGGATGAGGATATGGGTGTTGCTGGCGCTGGGGAGGAAATTGACAAGGAGGATTCTGATGGTGAGGTGGTTTGTTTAAGTCAGGCAACCGGGGAGACACCTGTTGTCCGTGGGAGGAATATGGCCATTGACATGCCTGGTGAAAATACCAAAAAAATCAGCTCTTCAGTGTGGAAGTATTTCAACAGAAATGCGGACAACAGGTGTCAAGCCGTGTGTTGCCTTTGTCAAGCTGTAATAAGTAGGGGTAAGGACGTTAACCACCTCGGAACATCCTCCCTTATACGTCACCTGCAGCGCATTCATAATAAGTCAGTGACAAGTTCAAAAACTTTGGGCGACAGCGGAAGCAGTCCACTGACCAGTAAATCCCTTCCTCTTGTAACCAAGCTCGCGCAAACCACACCACCAACTCCCTCAGTGTCAATTTCCTCCTTACCCAGGAAAGCCAATAGTCCTGCAGGCCATGTCACTGGCAAGTCTGACGAGTCCTCTCCTGCCTGGGATTCCTCCGATGCATCCTTGAGTGTAATGCCTACTGCTGCTGGCGCTGCTGTTGTTGCTGCTGGGAGTCGATCGTCATCCCAGAGGGGAAGTCGGAAGACCACTTGTACTACTTCCAGTAAGCAATTGACTGTCCAACAGTCCTTTGCGAGGAAGATGAAATATCACAGCAGTCATCCTGTTGCAAAGCGGATAACTGAGGCCTTGACAACTATGTTGGTGTTAGACGTGCGTCCGGTATCCGCCGTTAGTTCACAGGGAACTAGACAATTTCTTGAGGTAGTGTGCCCCCGTTACCAAATACCATCTAGGTTCCACTTCTCTAGGCAGGCGATACCGAGAATGTACACGGACGTCAGAAAAAGACTCACCAGTGTCCTAAAAAATGCAGTTGTACCCAATGTCCACTTAACCACGGACATGTGGACAAGTGGAGCAGGGCATACTCAGGACTACATGACTGTGACAGCCCACTGGGTAGATGTATTGCCTCCCGCTGCAAGAACAGCAGCGGCGGCACCAGTAGCAGCATCTCGCAAACGCCAACTCGTTCCTAGGCAGGCTACGCTTTGTATCACCGCTTTCCAGAATAGGCACACAGCTGAAAACCTCTTACGGCAACTGAGGAAGATCATCGCAGAATGGCTTACCCCAATTGGACTCTCCTGGGGATTTGTGACATCGGACAATGCCAGCAATATTGTGCGTGCATTACATTTGGGCAAATTCCAGCACGTCCCATGTTTTGCACATACCTTGAATTTGGTGGTGCAGAATTATTTAAAAAACGACAAGGGCGTGCAAGAGATGCTGTCGGTGGCCAGAAGAATTGCGGGCCACTTTTGGCGTACAGGCACCGCGTACAGAAGACTGGAGCACCACCAAAAACACCTGAACCTGCCCTGCCATCATCTGAAGCAAGAGGTGGTAACGAGGTGGAATTCAACCCTCTATATGCTTCAGAGGATGGAGGAGCAGCAAAAGGCCATTCAAGCCTATACATTTGGCCATGATATAGGCAAAGGAGGTGGAATGCACCTGTCTCAAGCGCAGTGGAGAATGATTTCAACGTTGTGCAAGGTTCTGCAACCTTTTGAACTTGCCACACGTGAAGTCAGTTCAGACACTGCCAGCCTGAGTCAGATCATTCCCCTCATCAGGATTTTGCAGAAGAAGCTGGAGGCATTGAAGGAGGAGCTAAAACAGAGCGATTCCGCTAGGCATGTGGGACTTGTGGATGGAGCCCTTCATTCGCTTAACCAGGATTCACGTGTGGTCAATCTGTTGAAATCAGAGCACTACATTTTGGCCACCGTGCTCGATCCTAGATTTAAAACCTACCTTGGATCTCTCTTTACGGCAGACACAAGTCTGCAGAGGTTCAAAGACCTGCTGGTGACAAAATTGTCAAGTCAAGCGGAACGCGACCCGTCAACATCTCCTCCTTCACATTCTCCCGCAACTGGGGGTGCGAGGAAAAGGCTACGAATTCCGAGCCCACCCACTGGCGGTGATGCAGGGCAGTCTGGAGCGACTGCTGATGCTGACATCTGGTCCGGACTGAAGGACCTGCCAACGATTACTGACAAGTCGTCAACTGTCACAGCATATGATTCTCTCACCATTGAAAGAATGGTGGAGGATTATATGAGTGACCGCATCCAAGTAGGCACGTCAGACAGTCCGTACGTATACTGGCAGGAAAAAGAGGCAATTTGGAGGCCCTTGCACAAACTGGCTTTATTCTACCTAAGTTGCCCTCCCTCCAGTGTGTACTCCGAAAGAGTGTTTAGTGCCGCCGCTCACCTTGTCAGCAATCGGCGTACGAGGTTACTTCCAGAAAATGTGGAGAAGATGATGTTCATTAAAATTAATTATAATCAATTCCTCCATGGAGACATTCACCAGCAGCAATTGCCTCCAGAAAGTACACGAGGACCTGAGATGGTGGATTCCAGTGGGGACGAATTAATAATCTGTGAGGAGGGGGATGTACACAGTGAAAGGGGTGATGAATCGGACGATGATGATGAGGTGGACATCTTGCCTCCGTAGAGCCAGTTTGTGCAAGGAGAGATTGATTGCTTCTTTTTTGGTGGGGGCCCAAACCAACCAGTCATTTCAGTCACAGTCATGTGGCAGACCCTGTCGCTGAAATGATGGGTTCGTTAAAGTGTGCATGTTCTGTTTTTACAACATAAGGGTGGGTGGGAGGGCCCAAGGACAATTCCATCTTGCACCTCTTTTTTCTTTCATTTTTCTTTGCGTCATGTGCTGTTTGTGGAGTATTTTTTTGAAGGGCCATCCTGCGTGACACTGCAGTGCCACTCCTAGATGGGCCAGGTGTTTGTGTCGGCCACTAGGGTCGCTTAGCTTAGTCACACAGCTACCTCATTGCGCCTCTTTTTTTCTTTGCGTCATGTGCTGTTTGGGGAGTATTTTTTTGAAGGGCCATCCTGCGTGACACTGCAGTGCCACTCCTAGATGGGCCAGGTGTTTGTGTCGGCCACTAGGTGCGCTTAGCTTAGCCATCCAGCGACCTCGGTGCAAATTTTAGGACTAAAAATAATATTGTGAGGTGTGAGGTGTTCAGAATAGACAGAAAATTAGTGGAAATTATGGTTATTGAGGTTAATAATACTATGGGATCAAAATGACCCCCAAATTCTATGATTTAAGCTGTTTTTTAGGGTCTTTTGAAAAAAACACCCGAATCCAAAACACACCCGAATCCGACAAAAAAAATTCGGTGAGGTTTTGCCAAAACGCGTCCGAACCCAAAACACGGCCACGGAACCGAACCCAAAACCAAAACGCAAAACCCAAAAAATTTCAGGTGCACATTGAATATGCCCCCCCCCCCCCGTCCACACAACTGCCAGGCCCCTTGCAGCCATTCTCGACACCATTCGCCAGAGCCCAGGACTACGCTGCCAGTCCCTCTGTCTGCAGCCACCCTGCTACTTCAGTGGACACCTGTAACCGCTGGGCTTTTCTTTACATCCTTTGTCTCTCACTCGTAGCCACTCTGCATCTCTCATAGTCAGCTCCCTTGGTAAGTCTGACAGCACAGCCTTTGCAGCAGCTCACTCTCAGCCTGCATCTCTCCTGATGCACACTGCCTCCCCGGCTCCTCCCCAGTGGCATTCTCTTAAAAGAACCTGTGGTCCACTTCTCTTGTTATCTCCAGTGTCCTTATGTCCATCTCTGAGGCCCTGCGGTACTCCCGGTGTCCACAGGGTCCTAATGTCTCTCTCATTTCTGGGGTATCACACCGGTAGATTTCTTGCACCAGGCAAGTGCCGATAGTAATGATTGCAGGAGCTGACATAACATCAGTGAAGCTTTTAGAGCAGTAAAAGCTGCTGCTCAGAGAGGGAGGTTTGGAATAATATACCATTATTGCATACATAATCTACAGTAACATGGTTAGACCAAGTACAGCAGTAAAAATAAAAAAAAAATACAGTATGTCTAAAACCATTTACATTATTTCACACCTAAAAGGTCTGCCCCAAGCATGTGCCTAGCTTATCTTATCTTAATACTAAAACAAAGTGCACATGGCCTTGGTTATGGAAACATTTCTCTCCCAAAAAAACGCACCTCTTCAAAAACACACCTTTCTCACTTGCACACAGGGGGCCTGATTCAGAGATGGACAGAAATGCAAGCAGCCCTGTATTTTTGTCCTGTGGGAAGCCAATCCCTGCCTTTTGGGCTGGCCTAGTCACCTTCTATGGGCTGCAGCCATTGCAGTCCATAGAAGCTGGGGTTTGCACATGTGCAGTACCGCTGCTGCACATGTGCCTTTCCCAGCGCCTGTCAACTGCATTGTGCAGGTTCCAGGACCCAGCCAGCAGCGGGGACAAGGAGGCAGGGACCAGGCAGCATGGCCAGCGGCAGCCCCCTCCTCTACTAGGTAGGAGCCGCCGCTAGTGGTAACCCTCATTTTCTGTCATTTATGATGGAAAGAGATGGTTATCACTACTTCTCCGTATTTAGCTAGAATGAATACACAAACAAATCACAGATTTTGCCCTCTTTAGTGCCCCCATTTTCCTTGCTATAGTGCCTGTGAAGTCAAATCAATTTATAACAAAAACCCCCATAACATCACATCAGAATAGCGTGCGGGGGCTTGTGAGCAGTGGGGCCCCCTCAATAAGGGGTGCTCTAGTCTAGAGCAGTTAACTGTTCTGTGGATCTCTTGAGATGCAGTATTAGTAATATACTAATATCTGTAAGTGACATGCGATAGGATATGAAATATATATCAGTACCTACCTGCCAACCTATTGGTTTGGTGCAGCCATGTCTGTCTGTGCTAGTATGTAGTGACAATTGACATTTGAATTTGATGAACAGCGTTGCAGACAGCAAGAACAGGATCAGTGAGTCAATACATGAATCATCTGACAATTGGAGAATGTTTCTGAAACATTGTGTTCTGATTATCTGCAGCAATTCATCACATTCAATATGCACTGTCCAGCATAATATTTGGACATAAACTGTTACTACAGTACTATTTCTCTCATTGCCTTCTTTACTATGGGGTATATGCAATTAGCGGCGAATCGCGGCAAATTATCGGCCTTTTTTCAATTCGACACAATTCGACAGTGTAATTTCGGCAAGTGGGTGCCGAAATTGACCATATGCAATAAAAAACGGATTCGACAGTCCCGCTGCCGAAAAACGGCCGATTTGACGGATTTGTTCCGTTTTTTTTAAATCGGGTAAAAACGGAAAAAAACTCGGAAAAAAATGGCGTGGGGTCCCCCCTCCAAAGCATAACCAGCCTCGGGCTCTTCGAGCTGGTCCTGGTTCTAAAAATCCGGGGGAAAAATGGACAGAGGATCCCCCGTATTTTTAAAACCAGCACCGGGCTCTGCGCCTGGTGCTGGTGCAAAAAATACGGGGGACAAAAAGAGTAGGGGTCCCCCGTATTTTTTACACCAGCATCGGCTCCACTAGCTGGACAGATAATGCCACAGCCGGGGGTCACTTTTATACAGTGCCCTGCAGCCGTGGCATTAAATATCCAACTAGTCACCCCTGGCCGGGGTACCCTGGGGGAGTGGGGACCCCTTCAATCAAGGGGTCCCCCCCCAGCCACCCAAGGGCCAGGGGGTGAAGCCCGAGGCTGCCCCCCCCCATCCAAGGGCTGCAGATGGGAGGCTGATAGCCTTGAGAAAATGTAAAGAATGTTGTTTTTTCCTGTAGTACTACAAGTCCCAGCAAGCCTCCCCCGCAAGCTGGTACTTGGAGAACCACAAGTACCAGCATGCGGGAGAAAAACGGGCCCGCTGGTACCTGTAGTACTACTGGAAAAAAAATACCCAAATAAAAACAGGAGACAGATAAAGTTTTACTCTCAAGGCGTGTGTCTCCTGTTTTTATTTGGGTATTTTTTTCCAGTAGTTCTACAGGTACCAGCGGTCCCGTTTTTCTCCCGCATGCTAGTACTTGTGGTTCTCCAAGTACCAGCTTGCGGGGGAGGCTTGCTGGGACTTGTAGTACTACAGGAAAAAACAATATTCTTTACATTTTCTCAAGGCTATCAGCCTCCCATCCGCAGCCCTTGGATGGGGGGGACAGCCTCGGGCTTCACCCCTGGCCCTTGGGTGGCTGGGGGGGGGACCCCTTGATTGAAGGGGTCCCCACTCCCCCAGGGTACCCCGGCCAGGGGTGACTAGTTGGATATTTAATGCCACGGCCGCAGGGCACTGTATAAAAGTGACCCCCGGCTGTGGCATTATCTGTCCAGCTAGTGGAGCCCGGTGCTGGTTTTAAAAATACGGGGGATCCCCTGTCCATTTTTCCCCCGGATTTTTAGAACCAGGACCGGCTCGAAGAGCCCGAGGCTGGTTATGCTTTGGAGGGGGGACCCCACGCCATTTTTTTTCGGGATTTTACCATTCCATCTAAAAAATAATAAAATAAAATATTTAAAAATATATATAAATAATACTTGTGCCTCCCAAAAAGACAAACCAAGTACCTAATCCCTTTTAATATAAATAGATATGCTATTACCAATAAAAAAACACACCAAAAAAAACATGTTTTAATTTTTTTTTATTAGTTTCACCCACCAAAGTGTGGCGGATTGAAAATGACGAATTTACTGTCTAAAAGCACTGTTGTCGAATTTCCAATCTTCAATTGAATATACTTTTGTCGAATTGCCACATTTGTACCATTGCAGAAAAGTCAAATTTGACAAAAGTCGAATTTCAAAAAGTCGAATTTGGAAAGTCCGTTTTTTTGACGGAAAGTACTGTATTGCATTGTCGATTTTTTTTTATTTATTTTTTGGCGAAAAAGTCCTGTTTTTTGACAATTTCGGGAATTCGACCGCAATTGCATATACCCCTATATGTGGTCACAATAGCAGGGGCTACACAACTGTTTTATTGATTTTTTTATTTTAATATGAGTTGTGAATGAATGCTTACAGTCATACACCGTGCTCCCAAAGACATTGGAGGCACTGACCTTCGGGCTCCAGCTGTCAGAGGGGCACCAAGAAAGAAAGACCAAGGGGGCTGCTAAACTTGGACAAATCTGTCTCCACTCATTTCATAGAGATTTGCTACAGTCACTGCTGACTCTCAATCCCCTTTTGCAGCCCTCTTGAGCTGAAAAGTCTCGGAATGTGAGTTAACAAATCAAGTGTGTATATATAGTGAGCTACAGCTCTGCTATTTTGTCTTAAATGAAAGAAAGGAGAGAAGTTGTTTTAAGTAAATGCACTATTGTAAGAAAACTTGTAGGAGGGGTTTTATCAAAGTATGGAGAGAGATAAAATTGTGAGGGATAATGAACCAACCAATCTGCTCCTAACTGTATTGTTCAAACGCAGCCTGTAAAATGTAAGTCAGAAGCTGACTGGACAGCACTTTATCTCTCACAATTTTATCTCTACCCGAGCTTTGATAAAAGAAACCCTCATTCATTATAATTTGCAGCCAGCACCCCAAAATAAAGATTCCTAATCACCATAATTAGGTGCAGTAAGGCATTTTTATTCTCCTGGATGTACTATTGGCTAGTAGCTGGGACGTCAGCACATGTGGAAGCCGGATCTACTAGGGGGTCAACACCTTCTATTTCGTCTCTGGGTGCCAGGTATTACTTATGCCCCTGGTCACGCATGTGAATGATGTAGCCTGCACCCATCCCTTGCAAATCTGCATCAGGAACAGATTTATCTCATGGAGGAGTAGATTTATCAAGCTTGGAGAGAGATAAAGCGGAGCGGTAAAGTACTAGCCAATTAGCTCCTAAATGTCATTTTTCAAACATAGCCTGTAACATGACAGAAGTACTTTATCTCTCTCAAAGCTTTGGTAAATTCCCCCGAGTACCAAAGGGCTACAAATCCCCACTCCAATTACTATCAGCAACTCATTTAATTTTACACTCCATAAAGTGCCAGATTTACCTTTAGGCAACTTAGGCGTCTGCCTAGGTCCCGGGGGTCCCATGGCCTCCTGAAATCTGGCCCTAACACTGATATCCCCAAAACAGAGCATCACTTTTACATTTGCAATATAAACTATTTTGTGAGGGAGCTGCAAGCCAGTCTAACCCCGCCTACCTTTCCCCCTGCTTCCGTAGTGCTGTGCAGAGAGTGGGAGACATCAGCCCGGATTGATAAGTGAGACAGCACTGACCGTAGGGCCCCGGGGATATCTGCCTTGTGAGGCGACGGAGGTACACTGTGACTGAACTGAATGAAGGTGCGGCTCGGTGCAGGAGCTGCCACCTCAAGTCAGAACTGTGCAGTAGCTTTATTTAACAATAGGGAGACAGCGGGCAAGTGACCTGAGGTGTCGGAGCGGCAGTCTTCAGCTGACAGGTCCTGTGAGGCAGCGGACTGAGGGAAGCAGCACATCAGCCGGAGTACCAAGCAGAGTGGGAAAGCCGGCGTTGTACTGAAGGAGGACTGTCTGAGTTGACTGAGCAGTGCAGCTGCGCAAGGGAGTAAACCTGTAGTGCTGCGTGGGGGGTTGGAGTGAGATATGTAATGACAAGGATTGGTATGAGTGTGTGGTGGGTAATGGTGAGGGGTTGGTGTGAGTTGGATAATGGTGAGAGGTTGGTGTGAAGGCGTGGATGTGAGCTGGGTAATGGTGAAGGGTTCGATGTGAGCTGGATAATGGGGAGGGGGTTGGTGTGAGTTGAGTAATAGTGAGAGGGTTAGTGTGAGCTGGGTAATGGTGAGGGGTTGATGTGAGCTGGATAATGGTGAGGAGTTGGATTTAAGCGGGGTAATGGTGAGGGTTTGGATGAGCTGGATAATGGTGAGGGGTTTGGTGTAAGCTGGGTAATTGTGAGAGGGTTGATGTGAGTGGGGCAATGGTGAGGGGTGTATGTGAGCTGGGTAATGGTGAGGGGGTTGGTGTGAGCTGGGTAATGGTAAGGGGGTTGGTGTGAGCTGGGTAATGGTGAAGGGTTCGATGTGAGCTGGATAATGGGGAGGGGGTTGGTGTGAGCTGAGTAATGGTGAGAGGGTTAGTGTGAGCTGGGTAATGGTGAGGGGTTGATGTGAGCTGGATAATGGTGAGGAGTTGGTTGTAAGTGGGGTAATGGTGATGGAGTGGATGTGAGCTGTATAATGGTGAGGGGGTTGGTGTGAGCTCTGTAATGGTGAAGGGGTTGATGTGAGTGGGGTAATGGTGAGGAAGTGGATGTGAGCTGGGTATTGGTGAGGGAGTGGATGTGAGTGGGGTAATGGTGAGGGAGTGGATGTGAGCTTGGTAATGGTGAGGGGGTGGATGTGAGTGGGGTAATGGTGAGGAGGTGGATGTGAGCTAGGTGATGGTGAGATGTTGCATGTGAGCTGGGTAATGATGAGGGTGTTGTGTGAGCTGGGTAATAGTGAGGGTTGGTGTGAGTGATGTAATTACAGGAGTTGCGGTGATCTGGGTAACGACAAGGGTTGGATTCGACTAGGAGGCCCCATGTGGTCTTACTCTGGCTCTGACTCCATAGTTCTGATGGTCACAAGCCTGTGTATACAGAGCAGTAAACCCCTTTCCCCGACCACTACCGGTTCATTAAATAGTGTTCCCTCCCCACCGCATACTTCATTTAATATTCCCTAAACATACTATAGTTTAACTCACACTGAGCCCAAACTTACTGTGCCTAATATTAAACCTGCAGTATTACAGTATGAAAGAGAAGTGAAGCCACAGCAATTTGATTTGGATTCATTTGTTATTTCAGAGTATGGTCAATCCACTGAGGACAATTGGTAACTTCAGTGAAACGGGGGGAAAAATGTTTTACATATCCAATCATTAATTTGATCTGTTCATATTCATTTATATTCAATTTCCTGATTTTGAGTCGGACACAGCCATGGCGTATTTTGCTGCAGACGCATATGCGATTGTATGCAAATGCTGGTACAAAGTCTTCCCTGGCGAACATCCAAGCCTCCATAATGTGCAAGTACTGAGAAGCCAACTGCCAGCATCCGTAGACGCTGAAATACCACTCGGTATGTTTTTTCCATCTGAGCATTGCCTCCTATGTGTGCATTTCTATTCACCTACGACACTCCCGTAAGAGAGTTCCCTGTGTGTGTCTTTTTAGCCATCCCCCTGTTACCTCTCAGCAGGCGCGGATCCAGAAGAAAATGATAGGGGGGGCACCATGGAAGGGGCAAGTACATTTGCGTGCGGCTTCGGTGCACGTGAGGTGGCGCTTCTTATACAATGCCCACAGTTGTAGCGCTCATTATGCAATGTCCTCTGTACTGGTAGTGCCCCTTATATAGACCTCATAGTAGTGGTGCCCCTTATGCAATGCCCGTATTGCCCCCAGTAGTAATGTTGCCTGTAGTAATGCCCCCAGTCATTTAGCGCCCTAGTAGTTATGCCCTCAGTGGTAATGCCCCTGCAGTTATGACCCCAGTAGTTTACCCCTCCCCCCCTTTAGTTTAGCCACCCAGTGGTAATGCCCCCAGTAGTTTGTCTGCTTGTAGTTTAGCCACCATTACAGATGGAGTTCCGTCTGTGCCTGGGCCTATCACCGCGTCTGGGGCGCGCACGTGTCCGTGACACGCACGCACCCCATTCACTGGAATGAGAGCGTCTGTGTGCACTCCCGGCGGGGCTAAGCGGCGACCAATCAGACAGAGAGTGCCTCATAGAAGTATTGTGCCCCACGGCGCACGCGCCAAAAAAATGGGTGTGGACAATTAAAATGGGACGTGAAACACAGACATATGCCCCCAATAGTGCAGTGCCAGATCCACAATTGCCCCCACAGTGCCAGATCCACAATTGACCCCACAGTGCCAGGTATACAAATGCCCCCACAGTGCCAGGTATACAAATGCCCCCACAGTGCCAGATCCACAAATGCCCCCACAGTGCCAGGTTTACAAATGCCCCCACAGTGCCAGATCCACAAATGCCCCCACAGTGCCAGATCCATAAATGCCCCCCACAGTGCCAGGTATACAAATGACCCCACAGTGCCAGATCCACAATTGCCCCCACAATGTCAGATCCACAATTGCCCCCACAGTGTCAGGTAATACCTGACACTGTGGGGGCAATTGTGGATCTGACACTGTGAAGGCAATTGTATACCTGACAGGTATACAAATGCCCCCACAGTGCCAGGTAAACAATTGCCCCCACAGTGCCAGGTATACAAATGCCCCACAGTGCCAGCCAATTTCCCCCACAGTGCCAGGTATACAATTGCCCCCACAGCAGCCAGTGCTGCAGCTGCTTACCGCTGCTGCACTGCTGCTGCTGCTCCTCCTCCTCCGGGCTCCGGCTGTGAGGAACGGGTGAGTCAGGAGAGGAGAGCGCCCGCCAGCGCGGCTGTGTCTGGCGTGGCGGCGTATAGCGGACTTCGTTCAAACCGGCCGCCGGTTCGTGAGCCAATCAGAGCTCGCGGACCGGCGGCTTCTGATTGGCTGCCGGTCCGCGAGCTCTGATTGGCTCACGAACCGGCGGCTGGTTTGAACGAAGTCCGCTTTACGCTGCCACGCCAGACACAGCCGCGCTGTCGGGCGTTCTCCTCTCCTGACAGCTGAGACACGCTGCCGCCGGACTGAGCGGCAGCGTGTCTCAGTGACACAAGCGGGGGCGCTGTGCAGGGAGACGGGCGCCCGCTGGTAACACAATCTCAGCGGGCGCCCGTCATCTCTCTGTGCGGCGCCGGCGCTGGGGGGGACAGAGGCCACAAATGACAGGGGGGGCACGTGCCCGAGTGCCCCCCCCCCCGGATCCGCCACTACCTCTCAGAATGCCTCATACACAGCCTATACAGTTCTGCTACCATGTATCCGAATTTATACTGTGCCTTTGTAGGAATACCATAGGGACTGATGCGCATGGCCAGATAAAAGACATTGCTCCCCTGTGTCCGACACTGTCGCTGCATCAGCATCAGGCCCTATGTGTTATAGACAGTGTTATCTGCATGTGTCTTGTCAGCATTTAATCTGCTTCAAACGTACTAAACCATGTAAAGCGCATAAGATGTCACTATACTTATGACAGCCTAGCCTTTTCTCTCATCTGTAGTTAATATTTACATGTGGCTTGAGAACAAATGCTTACAACATAATGGCGGCCTTCTTTATATAGAGATTCAAAGCCACTTTGTGTCTTATTTATGTTATTCCATAGAGACACCTGAAATAATGTTATATTACCTCACATTCCCCTGGAGCCCTGGGTCCTTAAGCTTTAAATCTTAACCTTACTGTACATTAAAAAAATCCAGCTTGTTTTCTCTCCATCCATTGCTGCATCTATGTATTTAAGAAATTTAAGATTTTCCTACAGATGGTCTCTTGGGATGAAAGATAAAGACATGTCCCAGCCTGGGGAGATCTAAATATTGAAGTGATTATTTGGTTAGTTCAGATAGAAATAAAAGGACATCCCTAGAGCCCCAGTATAAGAGGGTTTGGATAAACTGTGCAGGTTTCCCGCTGCACCTCCTCACCCTAACCCAGTGCCTAAAAATGATTTAGACAGATGTATTAAAATGCAAATTTCTGCCTTGCTCTACTTTATCATCTGGCTCGTTATGCAATTTGCCTGTTATAGAAGGGAGAAATTACCATAATGGGCCTCTGGGGAGAGATCAAGAAAGAAAGACCAAACACAACATGTCTAAGCGTTCCAAAACAATTATCCAGCACTATTGTGTTTTTTTTCCAGGAAATCTGCAATATCCAAAGAGCCGCTGTTGTTTTGGAGTCTGACAATACGCTATGCCCTCGTCATTTATTATATGATACATGAAATAGTCAAGAGCACACTGCATCATTTTTTACAATTCAAACATTTGTCTAGGTAAGTTGTGATGAAAAATCTTTAAAATCTTTTGGTTCTTGGGGAGCAGGATACAGTTTCTGCAAATGCACGGAAGGCTTTTACTAGAAAGAATGCAGTTTCTGTTAACATAGTGGACTTAGACAAAAAACAAAGGTAGACCTTAAAGAAACTCCTTCTTGTATCTGTATTGGCCTATAAGTTCATGTGAAAGTGATAAACTAATGGTGGTTATGAAATATTTGTTTTAGTTTTTATTAGTGATGAGCGGGTTCGGTTCCTCGGGATCCGAACCCCCCCGAACTTCACCCATTTTACACGGTTCCGATGCAGACTCAAATCTTCCCGCCTTGCTCGGTTAACCCGTGCGCGCCCGAACGTCATCATTCCGCTGTCGGATTCTCGCGAGATTCGTATCCTATATAAGGAGCCGCACGTCGCCGCCATTTTCACTCGTGCTTTGGAGATGATAGCGAGAGGACGTGGCTGCGTTCTCTCAGTTTCTGTGTTCAGTGTGCTGCAAATATCTGTGCTCAGTGTGCGGCAAATATCTGTGCTCAGTGTGCTTGCAAATATCTGTGCTCAGTGTGCTGAAAATATCTACGTTCTCTGCCTGAAAAACGCTCCATATCTGTGCTGCATTGTAGTATATAGTAGGAGGACAGTGCAGAATTTTGCTGTGACCACCAGTATATATATAGCAGTACGGTACAGTAGTCCATTGCTCTACCTCTGTGTCGTCAAGTATACTATGCATCCATACCTGTGCTGCATTTTAGTTGTGCGCAGTATATAGTAGGAGGACAGTGCAGAATTTTGCTGACCACCAGTATATATATAGCAGTACGGTACAGTAGTCCACTGCTCTACCTCTGTGTCATCAAGAATACTATGCACCCATACCTGTGCTGCATTTTAGTTGTGCGCAGTATATAGTAGGAGGGGACAGTGCAGAATTTTGCTGACCACCAGTATATATATATAGCAGTACGGTACAGTAGTCCACTGCTCTACCTCTGTGTCGTCAAGTATACTATGCATCCATACCTGTGCTGCATTTTAGTTGTGCGCAGTATATAGTAGGAGGACAGTGCAGAATTTTGCTGACCACCAGTATATATATATATATATATATATATATATATAGCAGTACGGTACAGTAGTCCACTTCTCTACCTCTGTGTGGTCAAGTATACTATGCATCCATACCTGTGCTGCATTTTAGTTGTGCGCAGTATATAGTAGGAGGACAGTGCAGAATTTTGCTGACCATCAGTATATAAATATATATATATAGCAGTACGGTACAGTAGTCCACTGCTCTACCTCTGTGTCATCAAGTATACTACAAAAGTTCAGTAAAATGACCCAAAAATCAAAATTAAAAGCGTCTGATGAGAAGCGTAAACTTGCCAATATGCCATTTACGACACAGAGTGGCAAGGAACTGCTGAGGCCCTGGCCTATGTTCATGGCTAGTGGTTCAGATTCACATGAGGATGGAAGTTCTCATCCTCTCACTAGAAAACTGCAGTGCCACTCCTAGATGGGCCAGGTGTTTGTGTCGGCCACTTGGGTCGCTTAGCTTAGTCACACAGCTACCTCATTGCACCTCTTTTTTTCTTTGCATCATGTGCTGTTTGGGGACTATTTTTTAAATCTGCCATCCTGTCTGACACTGCAGTGCCACTCCTAGATGGGCCAGGTGTTTGTGTCGGCCACTTGGGTCGCTTAGCTTAGCCATCCAGCGACCTCGGTGCAAATTTTAGGACTAAAAATAATAGTGTGAGTTGTGAGGTGTTCAGAATAGACTGGAAATGAGTGGAAATTATGGTTATTGAGGTTAATAATACTATGGGATCAAAATGACCCCCAAATTCTATGATTTAAGCTGTTTTTGAAGGTTTTTTGTAAAAAAAAACCCGAATCCAAAACACACCAGAATGCGACAAAAAAATTTCAGGGAGGTTTTGCCAAAACGCATCCGAATATAAAACACGGCCGCGGAACCAAATCCAAAACCAAAACACAAAACCCGAAAAATTTCCGGTGCACATCACTAGTTTTTGTGATTATACAGATTAATCTGTTAATGGTGACTGTGATCTTTGTCGTATCTATAATGGGTGCACACCCTGCACCTATATAATTAAACTTACTATCATACTTACCCCTCTGGAGTCCTGCTGCAGTCAGTGCTGGTGACATACACATATGTCCTCTTACAACTTTGCTCCATGCGCTACAAGTCGCATTACACATAATGCGTGAGTGCCGTGTGACTCGGTAGGGTCCAGAGTCTTTTTAGCGTTTTTTGTCAGCGAAAATAGATCTTAGACACAAAATAATGTAATAGTATGCACAAGCAGATTCTGCTGATAAAGTTATATGCAGCAGGCCTATATTCTGTGTGTGACTGCGACTGTCACATACAAGGGGGAAGGGGGTGCGGCATGCGGGGCGGACTTGCCCTGTGCTGGTCGCTTTTCCCCCCTCCCGTATGCTAGTGTAAAGTGTTGTAGTTGCTGGGCATACACGTTAAGGAAAAATGCCTGTCAGAGCAACCAACAATTTATCTGATAGCCTCATACCCTCAGACATCGCATCCATACTTTGAGATATATCACAGTGTGTGTGGGTTTAGAACCTTTAAGGCTCTGAGAGTCGCTGGGATGCCGTCAGTCCCTCTCTCTGCTGATCAGAGGCCGGGCGCATGTGCACAGCATCTATTCACCGCTTGCTCTGGGGACGAAAGCGGAACAGCTAAGAAGTATGATCCGTATGATGTTAGGACATTTCATATAACCAGACAGTACAGTATGCTCAGAAGTTCCAAGAAAGGGGGGTGGGGGATAAAGTGGAGATGTTACCTATGTAACTGAGCTAGATAAGTGACAGATGCTGATTGGTGGATGCAGTGGCGTAACTACCTAGGGTACAGGGGGTGCAGCTGCTATGGGGCCCCTGCTGCATCTAGGGCCTGCCGCTCCCGCTGCACCCAGTCACGCGTTCCCCCTTCAACCCCGATCACGGGTGAATGTCCGCCACCGATAGCAGCCCCTTGCAGCTGTAGAGGATGTGGCTAGGAGGTGGGAGTGCCCTACTTGGCAGCTCCTAGCACCAGCAGCAGATCAGCAGTGCCGCGATTCGCAGTCATTTGGGGGGGGGCTAATTCCATGAAGCCCCGCCCCTATCAGAGACCTCTGCAAGTCTGCTGTAGCAGGTAATGTATCTCCTGCACGTTCCTCTACCCCCCTCTCCCTGACACTCTCTCACTACACTCTCTCTCTCTCCCTCACCCCCTTTCTGACACTCTCCCTGACAATCTCTCTCTCTGACACTGTCTCCCTCTCTCTCTCTCGCTGAGAATGTCTCTCCTTCTCTCTCACCTTCTCTCTCTCTCTGGCACTGTCTCTCCCTATCTCATTCCCTTACACTGTCTCGCTCCCTGGCACTGTCTCTCTCCTTCCCTCTCTTTCTCCCTGACACTATTTCTTTCTTTCTCCCTCTCTCCTCTGACACTCTCCGTGATACTATCTCTCTCCCTCTCTCTCTCTCTCCCTGACACTGTCTCTCTCCCGCTGACACTGGGGGCAATTCATATCTGATTGCTGCTGTGCGTTTTCTCACAGCGGGCGATCAGATCCTAACTGCGCATGCGTAAGCACCGCAATGCGCACGCACGTCAGACAGCTACAACGGGCATTGCCGGTCAGCGACGAGATGGTGCGAAGGACGCAAGGTGATTGACAGGAAGAGGCTGTTTGTGGGTGGCAACTGACCATTTACAGGGAGTGTCCAAACGTTTCGAGGTACGGTGTCTGACGTCAGCTCCGGCCCCGATCAGCAGGATTCAATTGCATTGGAAGAGTAAGTCCTGGGCTGCGCAGAGACTGCACAAACTGATTTTTAGCAGCTCTGTTAACACATAGGAATGCACAATTGCACACGAAAATACACTCCCCCTGTAGGCGGCGACACTCTGATCGCAGGACAGCAACAAACGCAGCCCAGCGATCAGATCTGAATTACCCCCACTGTCTCTCTCTCTCTCCCAGGCACTGTCTCTCTCTCTCTCTCTCTCTCTCTCTCTCTCTCTCTCTCTCTCTCTCCTGACACTGTCTCTCCCTCCCTCTCAGCCTGGCACTGTCTCTCTCTCTCTCTCCCTCCCTGATAGTGTGTCTCTTTCTCCCTGACACCCTCTCTCTAGTTCTCTCTCTCCCTGTCTGTCTCTTCCTGACACTCTTGCTCTCTCTTGCTCCCCTTCTCTTTCGCTCTCCCTCCCTGACATTCTCTCTCCCTCCGACATCCTCTCTCTTTCTCTCTCCCTGATGCCCTCTATCTCGCTTGCCCTCTCACCCCTTTTTCTCTCTCGCCCTGACCCCTCTCTCCCTCTCTTTCTTGCTCATTTCTCTCTTTCTCTCTCTCTCCGCCTGACACCCTCGTTGTCTCTCTCTCACTCCCCTCACTCTCTATCTCCTGCTCCCCTAAGAGGCATTGTAGTGACAATGGCGTAGGGGAGAGGGGTCCCTTTCAAGATTTTGCTATGGGGCCCTCAAAGTTCTAGTTACACCCTTTGGTAGATGCTATGTGAACAACTTCTACAATTTGTCTGCAAGATTTGATAAGTGTGACATGATGATATTCATAATGTCGACATGCATCATGCTGCTATTCTTCATCATGTAGACCCAGGGTGGAACTGCCAGAGACAATGGAGTCAGTTGCCACCAGGCTCCAGCCCTGAAGGGAGCACTTCTCCATTGTTCCGGCCAGCCCTCAGCCCAGGTCACCGGTAGTGGTTGCGGGCTGATGCCTGCGATGGCCGCGGCTCTCATTAGCCGCAGCTGGCACTATGTGATCTCTCCCACCCCAACCCCTGGTGGGTTTTGGTTTTGGATCTGTATTTTTTTTTTTAAAGTCATAAAGACAGCTAAAATCAAATAATTTGGGCCTGCTTTTGTTACTATAATATTATTAACCTCAATAACATTATTTTCCACTCATTTCCAGTCAATTTTGACCACCTCACAGCTCACAATATTGTTTTGATCTGTTTTGGGCCAAAGGCTGCAGTAGGCTGGTTGGTTACTAACCAACAGAGCCATGGCACAAACATATGGCAGTTTATAGCACATCTATGAGACATTGCCACTAGTGATGAGCGGGTTCGGATCCTCGGAATCCGACCCGCCCGAACTTCACCTTTTTTTTACACGGGTCCGAGCGACTCGGATCCTCCCGCCTTGCTCGGTTAACCCGAGCGCGCCCGAACGTCATCATCCCGCTGTCGGATTCTCGCAAGACTCGGATTCTATATAAGGAGCCGCGCGTCGCCGCCATTTTCACACGTGCATTGAGATTGAAAGGGAGAGGACGTGGCTGGCGTCCTCTCCGTTATAGTAGAACACAGAGTGACTTAGTTAGTTATAATTGTGGGGAGGATTGGGGATGGGGAGCAGCTGTTAGGGAGTACAGTGCAGGGTTTTGATTATACCACCAGTGAGTTTAATCCTTTGTTTCTCTGCCTGAAAAAAACGCTCCGACCACCATATCTGTGCTCACTCAGTGTCAAGCCGTGTGTTGCCTTTGTCAAGCTGTAATAAGTAGGGGTAAGGACGTTAACCACCTCGGAACATCCTCCCTTATACGTCACCTGCAGCGCATTCATAATAAGTCAGTGACAAGTTCAAAAACTTTGGGCGACATCGGAAGCAGTCTACTGACCAGTAAATCCCTTCCTCTTGTAACCAAGCTTGCGCAAACCACACCACCAACTCCCTCAGTGTCAATTTCCTCCTTACCCAGGAAAGCCAATAGTCCTGCAGGCCATGTCACTGGCAAGTCTGACGAGTCCTCTCCTGCCTGGGATTCCTCCGATGCATCCTTGAGTGTAATGCCTACTGCTGCTGGCGCTGCTGTTGTTGCTGCTGGGAGTCGATCGTCATCCCAGAGGGGAAGTCGGAAGACCACTTGTACTACTTCCAGTAAGCAATTGACTGTCCAACAGTCCTTTGCGAGGAAGATGAAATATCACAGCAGTCATCCTGTTGCAAAGCGGATAACTGAGGCCTTGACAACTATGTTGGTGTTAGACGTGCGTCCGGTATCCGCCGTTAGTTCACAGGGAACTAGACAATTTCTTGAGGTAGTGTGCCCCCGTTACCAAATACCATCTAGGTTCCACTTCTCTAGGCAGGCGATACCGAGAATGTACACGGACGTCAGAAAAAGACTCACCAGTGTCCTAAAAAATGCAGTTGTACCCAATGTCCACTTAACCACGGACATGTGGACAAGTGGAGCAGGGCAGACTCAGGACTACATGACTGTGACAGCCCACTGGGTAGATGTATTGCCTCCCGCTGCAAGAACAGCAGCAGCGGCACCAGTAGCAGCATCTCGCAAACGCCAACTCGTTCCTAGGCAGGCTACGCTTTGTATCACCGCTTTCCAGAATAGGCACACAGCTGAAAACCTCTTACGGCAACTGAGGAAGATCATCGCAGAATGGCTTACCCCAATTGGACTCTCCTGGGGATTTGTGACATCGGACAACGCCAGCAATATTGTGAGTGCATTACATCTGGGCAAATTCCAGCACATCCCATGTTTTGCACATACCTTGAATTTGGTGGTGCAGAATTATTTAAAAAATGACAGGGGCGTGCAAGAGATGCTGTCGGTGGCCAGAAGAATTGCGGGCCACTTTCGGCGTACAGGCACCGCGTACAGAAGACTGGAGCACCACCAAAAACACCTGAACCTGCCCTGCCATCATCTGAAGCAAGAGGTGGTAACGAGGTGGAATTCAACCCTCTATATACTTCAGAGGATGGAGGAGCAGCAAAAGGCCATTCAAGCCTATACATCTGGCCATGATATAGGCAAAGGAGGTGGAATGCACCTGTCTCAAGCGCAGTGGAGAATGATTTCAACGTTGTGCAAGGTTCTGCAACCCTTTGAACTTGCCACACGTGAAGTCAGTTCAGACACTGCCAGCCTGAGTCAGGTCATTCCCCTCATCAGGCTTTTGCAGAAGAAGCTGGAGACATTGAAGGAGGAGCTAAAACAGAGCGATTCCGCTAGGCATGTGGGACTTGTGGATGGAGCCCTTAATTCGCTTAACCAGGATTCACGTGTGGTCAATATGTTGAAATCAGAGCACTACATTTTGGCCACCGTGCTCGATCCTAGATTTAAAACCTACGTTGGATCTCTCTTTCCGGCAGACACAAGTCTACAGAGGTTCAAAGACCTGCTGGTGAGAAAATTGTCAAGTCAAGCGGAACGCGACCCGTCAACATTTCCTCCTTCACATTCTCCCGCAACTGGGGGTGCGAGGATAAGGCTACGAATTCCGAGCCCACCCGCTGGCGGTGATGCAGGGCAGTCTGGAGCGACTGCTGATGCTGACATCTGGTCCGGACTGAAGGACCTGCCAACGATTACTGACATGTCGTCTACTGTCACTGCATATGATTCTCTCACCATTGAAAGAATGGTGGAGGATTATATGAGTGACCGCATCCAAGTAGGCACGTCAGACAGTCCGTACGTATACTGGCAGGAAAAAGAGGCAATTTGGAGGCCCTTGCAGAAACTGGCTTTATTCTACCTAAGTTGCCCTCCCTCCAGTGTGTACTCCGAAAGAGTGTTTAGTGCCGCCGCTCACCTTGTCAGCAATCGGCGTACGAGGTTACTTCCAGAAAATGTGGAGAAGATGATGTTCATTAAAATGAATTTTAATCAATTCCTCCATGGAGACATTCACCAGCAGCAATTGCCTCCAGAAAGTACACGGGGATCTGAGATGGTGGATTCCAGTGGGGACGAATTAATAATCTGTGAGGAGGGGGATGTACACAGTGAAAGGGGTGATGAATCGGACGATGATGATGAGGTGGACATCTTGCCTCTGTAGAGCCAGTTTGTGCAAGGAGAGATTGCTTCTTTTTTGGTGGGGGCCCAAACCAACCAGTCATTTCAGACACAGTCATGTGACAGACACTGTCGCTGACATGATGGGTTGGTTAAAGTGTGCATGTCCTGTTTATACAACATAAGGGTGGGTGGGAGGGCCCAAGGACAATTCCATCTTGCACCTCTTTTTTCTTTCATTTTTCTTTGCGTCATGTGCTGTTTGGGGAGTATTTTTTGGAAGGGCCATCCTGCCTGACACTGCAGTGCCACTCCTAGATGGGCCAGGTGTTTGTGTCGGCCACTAGGGTCGCTTAGCTTACTCACACAGCTACCTCATTGCGCCTCTTTTTTTCTTTGCGTCATGTGCTGTTTGGGGAGTATTTTTTGAATGGCCATCCTCCCTGACACTGCAGTGCCACTCCTAGATGGGCCAGGTGTTTGTGTCGGCCACTAGGGTCGCTTAGCTTACTCACACAGCTACCTCATTGCGCCTCTTTTTATCTTTGCGTCATGTGCTGTTTGGGGAGTATTTTTTGGAAGGGCCATCCTGCCTGACACTGCAGTGCCACTCCTAGATGGGCCAGGTGTTTGTGTCGGCCACTTATGTCGCTTAGCTTAGCCATCCAGCGACCTCGGTGCAAATTTTAGGACTAAAAATAATATTGTCAGGTGTGAGGTGTTCAGAATAGACTGGAAATGAGTGTAAATTATGGTTATTGAGGTTAATAATACTATGGGATCAAAATGACCCCCAAATTCAATGATTTAAGCTGTTTTTTAGGGTTTTTTGAAAAAAACACCCGAATCCAAAACACACCCGAATCCGACAAAAAAAATTCGGTGAGGTTTTGCCAAAACGCGTTCGAACCCAAAACACGGCCGCGGAACCGAACCCAAAACCAAAACACAAAACCCGAAAAATTTCCGGTGCACATCACTAATTGCCACACAGCAGTGCAGAAATGAAAAGTGGTGCAAGATGTAATTGTCCTTGGGCCCTCCCTCCCACCATTATGTTGGATATTAAAAAGGACATGCACAGTGCAAAAAACCAAGCACTTGGGTGACAGGGACTGACACTTTTATGGATGAAGTGCTTGCTTTGTTTGGGCTCCCACAAAAAATTTTTTGGAAGGACTATCGCTGATCACTAATGAGGAGGTTGATGATGAGGGTGTTAATTACATTATAATCTTGTACAATATATTTTATGAATTTGTGGAAAAATAATTCCACAGCCAAGGGGTGGCTTTTCGGTCTTATGCCCAGGCATCACAATGGATTTCTTTTTATCACAGGCAAGAACTGCAGCCGCTGATGGCTGATTTACACACAACAACATCATCAACATCCTCAATTTCAGATAGTAGTAGTAACACATAACCCCCTCATCCTGTTCCACTTCCACACATCAATACTCAATTTCTATTATGCTCTCATCACCATCTTTACGTGTACTGCTCCCCACATGTGCAGATTGTGCAGAAATGATGGAAGGAGGTGAAAAAGGCTTCTCTGTGAGGACAGTGTAAGAAATGTCAGACTCACACATAGCTAATGTGGACACCCCTAAATGTTCTTCAGGAATGTGTGAAGGTTCTGAACGCACAGTTTGTTCTACTGCTTTAGCTGTTTTAATTTTTTTGACACCTCTTGTGGACTCTGACTGAAAAGTTACTGTATTGTCATGAGACACAAAAGAAGTTGCCTCACTGACAGTTTCAGAATTACCACTTATAAATAAAGGCCAAGGCATGAGTCTTTCCTTGCCACTTTGTGTTGTGAATGTCATATTGCCAGTTTTATGTTTCTATGCAGCTAACTTTCCTTTTGATGTTTTTCTTTACCACTGTAAAATTGTTTACATGGCCTGACTTAAGCTTTCTATGCCCTTGGGCAGCACTAGTATTTGCTGCAGCACTAGTATGTGCTTTCTGCTCTACTACACGAATAAAGTGGGGTACAGCACACACCACAATTTGTACACAAAATGTACCACCTACAGTTTTGCACTACATGTATGAGTCAGAGATAATAATGTAACACTATGGTTTACTTTTACCTACAGTGTCGCACAATATGTGTATGAGTAGGAAATAATATATATTTCTCTAGTACCACCTTCACCCACAGTGTCACACAAAATGAGTCAGAAATAGTAATCAAACACTGCGGTTTAATTTCAACAACAGTGTTGCACAATACGTGTATCAGTAGGAAATAAAATATATTACTGTGGTACCACCTCCACCTACAGTATTGCATAATACGTGTATGAATATGAAATAATAATGTACTGCAGTTTGACCTGCAGTGTCACAGTACTTATGAAAATAAAATAAAAATTGTATAGTACACTGGGGTACAGCACAAACCAAAGTATATATATTTATTTATTATTATATTTTAAGCTTTTTAGTTTTTAGTATTTTAATTTTACACTGGGGCGGAGCTCCTGGATGGACTAACAGAGCAACTCTGTACAGACACAGCAGCCCCTGGATGTATACTGGGGTACTGCACAAAAATAAAATATATATATATTTTAAATTAATAAAATATTAGTTTTAATTTTTTTTTACACTGGGGCAGAGCCCCTGGATGGATGAACAAAGCACCCCTATACAGACACAGCATCCCCTGGATGTATACTGGGGAACTGCACAAAAAATATTTTATTTTAAATTAATAAAATATTAGTGTTTTTTTTTAACACTGGGGCAGAGACCCTGGATGGATGGACAGAGCACCCATATACAGACACAGCAGCCTCTGGATGTATACTCGGGTACAGCACAACAGCACAAAAAAAATATTATTATTTAAAATTAATAAAATATTAGTTTTATTTTTGTTAACACTGGGGCAGAGTTCCTGGATGTATGGACAGATCACCCTTAGGTGGATAGAGCACCCTTGGAGGACACAGCAGCTCCTTGTTGGATACAGCAGATGACAGACAGAGCACCCCTGGACTGATACTGATAGGACCCACCAGCTCCTGGATGTACACGGTATACTGGGTTTTCAATTAACATTGGGGAGAGCCCCCAAATGTATGGACAGATCACCCCTAGGTGGATAGAGCACTCCTTGTCAGATACAGCAGCCCCTTGTCAGGTACAGCAGATGACAGACAGAGCACCCCTGGACTGATACACCAGCCCCACAGCAGCCACCAGCCCCACAACCCAGCACTGAGACAGACACATCCGTTCAGTACACTCTCCAGAGCCGGAGTGAAAATGGCGCCAATCACCAGGACTTTTATAGAATCCAAAACCCTGCGAGAAACCAACAGCGGGATGATGCCGTTTTGCCTCGTTTTGAGATCTGAGTCTGGCGGGAAACCATGAGCCGGACTTGGATCTGGATATGGATCCCAAAGTTTGGGTGGGTCAGGTTCTCAGAGAACTGCCTCCCGCTCATCAAGATGGTTGAGGTGATATGGTTAGTAACTTAGAATATGCATTGCAGTGGTACAAGTCCATACTTCATAACCAGCCCTCTTATTGCAAGAATGGGAATGTTTGCCAGCTATAGCCATAGATATCTAGCGCTGGCGAGGCTATCACCTGCGGAGACACCGTACAGTAAGTACAGTATTTCAGGCAATTCATATAAACACCCTTTTTCTTACGTCCTAGAGGATGCTGGGGACTCCGTAAGGACCATGGGGAATAGACGGCCTCCGCAGGAGACATGGGCACTAAAAAGAACTTTAGATATGGGTGTGCACTGGCTCCTCCCTCTATGCCCCTTCTCCAGACCTCAGTTTGATACTGTGCCCAGAGGAGACTGGGTGCATTACAGGGAGCTCTTCTGAGTTTCCTTGAAAGAAAGAGCCCTGCTGGCAACAGGCTCCCTGCATCGTGGGAATGAGGAGAGAGAATCAGACCTACTTAAATGCTAGGCTCTGCTTCTTAGGCTACTGGACACCATTAGCTCCAGAGAGAGTCGGAACGCAGGTCTCCCCTCGCAGTTCATCCCGGAGCCGCGCCGCCGTCCTCCTCACAGAGCCGGAAGATAGAAGCCGGGTGAGTATGAGAAGATAGAAGACTTCAGAGGCGGCAGAAGACTTCAGATCTTCTGTGAGGTAACGCGCAGCGGTAACGCTGTGCGCCATTGCTCCCACACACAACACACATGGCAGGCACTGATGGGTGCAGGGCGCAGGGGGGGCGCCCTGGGCAGCAATTTTAAACCTCTAGGACTGGCCAAAATATATATATAGGCTCTGAGGGCTGTATATAGGAAATCCCCTGCCAGTTTTTAAAGAAATCGAGCGAGACCGAAGCCCGCCGCTGAGGGGGCGGAGCTTGATCCCTCAGCACTAACCAGCGCCATTTTCTCCGCAGCGCACCGCTGAGAAGCTGGCTCCCCGGACTCTCCCCTGCTGAACACACTGACAGAGGGTTTTAAAGAAGGGGGGGGCACATAATTTGGCGCAGTAAATATATATATAATAAAAGCGCTATATCTATCTGGGAATTTTTTAAAAGGTCATTGGCGCTGGGTGTGTGCTGGCATACTCTCTCTCTGTCTCTCCAAAGGGCCTTGTTGGGGAACTGTCTCCAGATTAGAGATTTCCCTGAGTGTGTGGGGTGTCGGTACGCATGTGTCGGCATGTCTGAAGCGGAAGGCTCTTCTGGGGAGGAGGTGGAGCAAATGAGTGTGGTGTCTCGTCGGCAACGCCGACACCTGACTGCTTGGATATGTGGAATGTTTTAAATGCAAATGTGAATTTATTACACAAAAGGTTGGACAAAGCAGAGTGCAGGGAATGTACAGGGAGTCAAGCCCTGCCTTTCACTATGTCGCAGGGACCTTCTGGGTCTCAAAAGCGCCCACTATCCCAAGTAGTAGACACGGATACCGACACGGTTTCTGACTCCAGTGTCGACTACGATGATGCGAAGTTGCAGCCAAAATTGGCTAAAAGTATTCATTATATGATTATTGCGATAAAAGATGTGCTGCATATCACAGATGACCCCTCTGTACCGGACACGAGGGTCCACATGTTTAAAGAAAAGAAGCCTGAGGTTACTTTTCCCCCTTCACATGAGCTAAATGAGTTGTTTGAAAGGACAAGAAACTGCAGATTCCCAAAAGATTCTTATGGCGTATCCTTTCCCGGCTAAGGACAGGATACGGTGGGAATCCTCCCCAAGGGTGGACAAAGCGTTGACACGCTTATCCAAAAATGTAGCGCTGCCATCTCAAGATACCGCAACCCTCAAGGATCCTGCTGATCACAGGCAGGAGACTACCTTGAAGTCAATTTACACACATACTGGTACATTACTCAGACCGGCGATAGCGTCGGCTTGGGTTTGTAGCGCTGTAGCAGCGTGGACAGATACCTTATCTGCTGATATTGATACGCTGGATAAGGAAACCATTTTATTGACCCTGGGTCATATTAAGGATGCTGTCCTATATATGAGGGATGCTCAGAGAGACGTGGGCCTACTGGGTTCCAGAGCCAACGCTATGGCGATTTCTGCTAGGCGAGCCCTATGGACCCGACAATGGACGGGTGATGCCGACTCGAAGAGGCATATGGAGGTTTTGCCTTACAAGGGTGAGGAATTGTTTGGGGAAGGTCTCACGGACCTGTTTTCCACAGCTACTGCAGGTAAATCAACTTTTTTGCCTTATGTTTCCTCACAGCCTAAGAAAATGCCACATTATCAGTTGCAGTCCTTTCGGTCGCATAAATCCAGGAGAGTACAGGGATCTTCCTTTCTTGCCAGAGGTAAGGGAAAGGGGAAAAAGCTGCCAACTACAGCTAGTTCCCAGGAGCAGAAGTCCTCCCCTGCTTCTACAAAATCCACCGCATGACGCTGGGGCTCCGCTGAGGGAGTCCGCCCCAGTGGGGGCACATCTTCGACTTTTCAGCCATGTCTGGGTTCAATCACAGGTGGATCCCTGGGCAATAGACATTGTTTCCCAGGGTTACAGGCTGGAATTCGAAGAGGTGCCTCCTCGCCGGTTTTTCAAATCGGCCCTACCGGCTTCTTCCCCAGAGAGGGAGGTAGTTTTAAATGCGATTCAAAAATTGTCTCTTCAACAAGTGGTGGTCAAAGTTCCCCTGCTTCAGCAGGGGATGGGGTATTACTCAACCCTGTTTGTGGTCCCGAAACCGGACGGTTCGGTCAGACCCATTCTGAATTTAAAATCTTTAAACCTATACTTAAAAAGGTTCAAGTTCAAGATGGAATCGCTCAGAGCGGTCATCGCCAGCCTGGAGGGGGGGGATTATATGGTGTCCCTGGACATAAAGGATGCATACCTTCATGTCCCAATATATCCTCCTCATCAGGCTTTCCTGAGATTTGCTGTACAGGATTGTCATTACCAATTTCAGACGTTGCCATTTGGGCTTTCCACGGCCCCGAGGGTTTTCACCAAGGTAATGGCGGAAATGATGGTGCTCCTGCGCAGGCAGGGAGTCACAATTATCCCGTACTTGGACGATCTCCTAATAAAAGCGAGATCAAGAGAGCAGTTGCTGAACAGCGTATCACTCTCCCTGAGGGTGTTGCAGCAGCACGGCTGGATTCTCAATCTACCAAAGTCACAGTTGGTTCCAACGAACCGTTTGCTTTTCTTAGGCATGATTCTGGATACAGAACAGAAAAGGGTTTTTCTCCCGATGGAAAAGGCCCAGGAACTCCAGAGCTTGGTCACGGACCTGTTGAAGCCGAAAAGGGTGTCGGTGCATCGATGCACTCGAGTTCTGGGAAAGATGGTGCCATCTTACGAGGCAATTCCATTCGGCAGGTTCCATGCAAGGACTTTTCAGTGGGACCTTCTGGACAAGTGGTCCGGGTCACATCTACATATACATCAGATGATCAGCCTGTCCCCAAGGGCCAGGGTATCTCTCCTGTGGTGGCTGCAGAGTGCTCACCTTCTAGAGCAGGGGTGGGCAATTATTTCAGCTGAGGGGCCACTTGACACTTTCCTGTCAGTATTCGAGGGCCGCACACAAAATAGCAGGTCCCCCACGTGCCAAAAATATAGGGACGTGGCTTCATGGGGAAGGGGTGTGGCCAAAAAATAATACAGATTCATATTAGGCTGTACAATAGTCTCCATTATTCAAATTATGCCACACAGTAGCGCCACTTACACACATTACTCCAGGTAGAGCCCCTCTTTTACACATTACAGCAGGTAGAGCCCCCTTTTACACATTACGGCAGGTAGAGTCCCCTTTTACACATTAACATTTTATTTGGGATAATCATTGCACAGCAAGCAAATTATCCAGTGTCTTATGGCCCCTGATGAAAGGTGTGACACAGTGACAGAACACGGGGGTGGAACACGGTGATGGAACACAGGGGGTGACGCGGTGACAGAACACAGGGAGGTGACACGGTGACAGAACACGGGGGTGGGACACGGTGACAGAACACGGGGGGGTTGACACTGACAGAACACGGGGTGGGCCACGGTGATGGAACACAGGGGGTGACAAGGTGACAGAATATGGGCGGGTGACACGGTGACAGAACACGGGGGGGTGATAGAACACGGGTGGGTGACACAGTGACAGAACACGAGGGGGGTGACACGGTGACAGAACACGGGGGGTGACACAGTGACAGAACACGGGGGGGTGACACAGTGACAGAACACGGGAGGTGACATGGTAACAACACGGCGGGGTGACTTAGTGACAGAACACGGGGGTGACACGGTGACAGAACATGGGGGGGTGACACAGTGACAGAACGTGGGGGGGTAACACGGTGACAGAACGCGGGGGGGGGTGTGACATGGTGACAGAACGCAGGGGGGGCTGACTCAGTGGCAGAACACGGGGGTGACACACTGACAGAACGTGGGGGTGACAGGACACGGTTACAGAACACGGTAGGTGACACGGTAACAACACGGGGGGGGTGACTTAGCGACAGAACACGGGGGGGTGACACGGTTAAAGAATCCGGGGGGGAGGGTTGGGGGTGGTACAGCGAGCATTAAAGATCTCCCCCTAAACTAAAAACAGTCTGACGCCACTGCCCGCACACCAGGGACGTGCAGTCAGGGGAGGCAGGGGAGGCAGTGCCTCCCCTGTGATTCATTATTAAAATAATAAAAAGAAGATACTTATGGCACATATTCTGTGTCATAAGTATCTTCTTTATTGAATCCTACTCATTTTACTGCTTTAAAGCAGTTTGGGAGGCACTGACAGCAGGTGCCTCCCGTGGATAATGGGAACGGGACAGTGCGGGGGGCGGAGCCTAGCACTGGGCTGTAAAAGCCCATGAAAAAACATGGGGAAAGCGGCACTCTTCCAAGTGCCTCGCTGACAGGGATACCACCCCCATGTCAGCGAGGCACCTGTGATTGGACAGCGGATCCAGGGCTGGATCCGCTTGTCCAATCACCCACATGCGGCGCTGCAGGCGGCGGGTCCCGGCGTGAGTAGCGGTGGCCAGTGTGTCTGCGGCTTCCCCCCTTCCCGTCCTCCTGCTCCGGCTCCCGCTCACCTTGCCAGCGGCGGCGTCGGTCCTGAGGAGTGTGCAGCTCTCCCCCCCCCCGTCCTCCCCCGTCCTCCCCCGTCTGGCTCCGTCCTCCCCCGTCTGGCTCCGTCCTCCCGATCACCTGACAGCTAGCAGCGGCTTGTGCAGCTCTCCCCCCGTCCTCCCCCGTCTGGCTCCGTCCTCCCGGCTCCCGATCACCTGACAGCCAGCAGCGGCTTGTGCGGCTGTCCTCCTCCGCTGGCTCCAGCAGCAGCAGGTTAGTTTGTTTTTTTTTTTGTTCTCGTTCTCTCTCTCTCTCTCTCTCTCTCTCTCTCGTTCTCTCTCTCTCGTTCTCTCTCTCTCTCTCTGTCCTGTGGATCATATGTAAGTATAATGTTCATTTTTACAGGTACCCCTTTGGATTCTACTGGACAAGTGGACGTGACCGGCGTGGGATGTAGGTAAGTAATCTCTCTCATTTTTACAGGTATCGGCCCTATTGGATTCTACTGGACAAGTGGACGTGACCGGCGTGGGATGTAGGTAAGTATGTGTGAGTGTGTAAGTGTGTATTAATAAAATTTTACTGTCACGGTGTGTGTGTTTGTGTTTTTATTTGGGTATTTTTTTTGTTGTAGAACTACAGGTACCAGCGAGCCCGTTATTTCCCCGCCTGCTGGTACTTGAGGTTCTCCAAGTACCAGCAAGCGGGGGAGGCTTGCTGGGCCTTGTAGTTCCACAACAAAAAACAATATTCTTTTTTTACACACATGGCTATCAGCCTGGCACCCACCGCCCAGGGGTGCTGGGGACAGCCTCGGGCTTCACCCCTGGCCCTTGGGTGCCTGGAGGGGGGGGGACCCCTTGATTTAAGGGGTCCCCACTCCTCCAGGGAACCCCGGCCAGAGGTGACTAGTTGGGGGGGTAATGCCACGGCCGCAGGGACCTACATAAATGTGTCCCCCGGCTGTGGCATTATGTCCCTGGCTAGTGGAGCCCGGTGCTGGTTTTAAAAATACGGGGGACCCCTACATCTTTTGTCCCCCGTATTTTTGGAACCAGGACCGGACTAAGAGCCCGGTGCTGGTTGTCTAAATACGGGGAACCTCTGTCCAATTTTTTTCCCAGTATTTAAACAACCAGGACTGGCTCAAAGAGCCCGAGGCTGGTTATAATTAGGAGGGGGGACCCCACGCATTTTTTTTTAACCCATTCAGACCCTTCTCCATTAAGTTAATGGAAGCCCTGGACAACAAAATTGCATTCATGTCCTCCTCCCACTCCCTTCCCAGTCCCAAACACTAATTTTATTTATTTTTTCTATAAAAATGTACACTATAAAAATGTACACTACACTACAAGTACACTACACTACAAGTATGATGAGCAGGCAGCGGGCATTGGCGGCATCGGACTGAGATAAAAATTAGTGGCGGAGGGCTGAGTCAGTTGATTGTGGGCGAGTTTGTAAGCCTTTGGCGGTGGCAGCGGGTACCGGCTCAGAGGCAGTAGCGTGCATTGGCTCGGCGGCGGTAGGGGTCATCGACAGGATTCGGCGGACATTATGGCTGCAGTGCCTCACCAGCCACTGACCTCACCGCACGCCACTGCCGCACACACAAACATATATACACACACACACACTCTCTCATCTATATATATATATATATATATATATATATATATACATACACACATATATATACACATATATATATACACACACACACACACACACACACACACACACACACACACACACACAGAAATACACTTTCTTTCCCTCACTTTTTCCATTAACTTACTGATCTGTGTTTGGCTGGCAGTGGCAGGAAGGATGGATCTGTAGCAGTGGCTTATGTCCAGTGTAGCTCCGCCCCCTTAGGTCCCACATAGCCACGCCCCCTCTTCTCCACCTGGCTCCGCCCCCTTTTCGTCTGATCTCTGCCTTTGTCACTGGGGACTGTGGAGGCGGAAGGAGGAGGATGAGTGTGTTAGGCGCCGTGCAGCAGCAGGGGAGACAGGCGCCGGCAGCTTGGAGGTACTGCAGAGCAATGACAAGCAGCTCAGTCGGTCAGGCCGCTTGTCGTTGCACACTGGTGGCGAGCAGTGGGCCGGGCAGGATCGGTTTGCGGGCCGTATTTTGCCCACCCCAATTCTAGAGGGTCGCAGGTTCGCCATTCAGGACTGGGTTCTGGTAACCACGGACGCGAGCCTTCGAGGATGGGGAGCAGTCACACAGGGAAGAAACTTCCAAGATCTGTGGTCAAGCCAGGAGGCTTGTTTACACATCAACCTACTGGAATTAAGGGCCATATACAACGGCCTTCGTCAAGCGGAGAATTTGCTTCGCGACCTACCGGTTCTGATTCAGTCAGACAACATCACCGCAGTGGCTCATGTAAACCGCCAAGGCGGAACAAAGAGCAGAGTGACAATGGCAGAAGCCACCAGGATTCTTCGCTGGGCGGAAAATCATGTAAGCGCTCTGACAGCAGTCTTCATTCCGAGAGTGGACAACTGGGAAGCAGACTTCCTCAGCAGACACGATCTACATCCCGGAGAGTGGGGACTTCATTGGGAAGTCTTTGCAGAGATTACAAGTCAGTGGGGGCTGCCTCAAATAGACATGATGGCGTCACGCCTCAACAAGAAGCTTCCAAGATATTGCGCCAGATCAAGGGACCCTCAGGCGATAGCAGTGGATGCCCTGGTGACACCGTGAGTGTTCCAGTCGGTCTATGTGTTCCCTCCTCTTCCTCTCATCTCAAAGATATTGAGAATCATAAGACGAAGAGGAGTACAGACAATTCTCTTTGTTCCAGATTGGCCTCGAAGGGCCTGGTATCCGGATCTGCAGGAAATGCTCACAGAAGATCTGTGGCCTCTTCCTCTCAGAGCGGACCTGTTGCAACAGGGGCCCTGTCTATTCCATGTCTTGGTGTGAGTCCAAGAATGCTCCTCCAGAAGAATTCCATCTGGGCCGTTTTCTTCACTTCCTCCAGACTGGAGTGAATTTGGGCCTAAAATTAGGCTCCATTAAAGTTCAGATTTCGGCCCTATCCATTTTCTTTCAGAAGGAATTGGCTTCTCTCCCAGAAGTCGAGACTTTTGTGAAGGGAGTGCTGCATATCCAGCCTCCTTTTGTGCCTCCAGTGGCACCATAGGACCTTAACGTGGTGTTACGGTTCCTTAAGTCTCACTGGTTTGAGCCGCTTCAAACGGTGCAATTAAAGTATCTCACTTGGAAGGTGGTCATGTTGTTGGCCTTGGCATCTGCTAGGAAAGTATTTGAGTTAGCGGCTTTGTCTCACAAAAGCCCCTATCTGATTTTCCATGTGGATAGAGCTGAGTTGCGGACTCGTCCTCAATTTTTGCCTAAGGTGGTTTCCTCTTTTCATATGAACCAACCTATTGTGGTGCCTGTGGCTACGCGGGGCTTGGAGGAGTCCGAGTCCCTTGATGTGGTCAGGGCATTGAAAATTTATGTAGCCAGAACAGCTCGGGTTAGGAAAACAGAGGCACTGTTTGTCCTGTATGCAGCCAACAAGGTTGGCGCTCCTGCTTCTAAACAGACTATTGCTCGCTGGATCTGTAATACGATTCAGCAAGCTCATTCTATGCAGACTAGAGCCGTCTTAACAGCAGTGTAGGCCCCTGGGCACAGCAATGCACTGGGGCCCCTACCCACCCATCAGCGGTGGGGGGTGCCATCAGCGGTGGGTAGGGGTGTTCTATCTTTCGCTCAGCATGTAGGACCTGGAGAAATAATTTCTACTAATTACTCCTTTACTGCACAAATGGGGCGGGAAGGAGAACACTAAACTGTAGAAGGCGACATTGTGCGAAATGGAGGGGCCCTGGTACATGACTTCCAGGGTGGTAAGGGGTGTTTAATACACAGGGGAGGGGTGGATAGTGGAGTGGTCTTAATATTCATCATTTTCCGGGGGTCAGGGCAGCTTTCTTTACTGCAGATATCCCCAGTTTCTGGAAATAGATTTCTTAGCTTTAACAGGATAAAAAAACTAGAGAGTCCCACCTTACAGGAGATACTGGAGACTTGGAGATCAGAGTTCAGGAGCCAGAGCAATCCACCAATGAATATATAAAATTGCATACCAGGTGCATGGAGATGGAGCAGGGACCATCTGCTGGAAGGTTGATATCTCTGGTTCTGGGTATAGTAGAGACAAGCTGCCAGTGTCCACTGAAAGGGAAGAGTCCCGGCTTTTGAATTATACCATCAGAAATACTCTAAGTCAGAAAGAACCCGAGATATCTGGCTGGGAATAACAATTAACAGGCTTGGATGGGGACCACTGCTTTGAAGTTGGATATCTCTGGTTCCCCAGGGCCGATTTTCAAAAATCTGGTACCCCTGGAAAGAGGGGACCATCAGCTATCAGCCTAGGGCCCTTACACTCCTGGGGCCCTTGGGAAAGAGCCCATTGAGCCCATACGAAAAGACGGCACTGATTCTATGGCTGGATTGCCATTACCAAATTCGGTAAAGGCCCATTCCACTAGGAAGGTGGGCTCCTCTTGGGCGGCTGCCCGAGGTGTCTCGGCTTTACAGCTGTGCTGAGCGGCGACTTGGTCGGGTTCAAACACCTTTGCGAACTTCTACAAGTTTGAAACCCTGGCTGATGAGGACCTCATGTTTGCCCATTCGGTGCTGCAGAGTCATCCGCACTCTCCCGCCTGTTTTGGAGCTTTGGTATAATCCCCATGGCCCTTACGGAGTCCCCAGCATCCTCTAGGACGTAAGAGAAAATAAGATTTTAAACCTACTGGTAAATCTTTTTCTCCTAGTCCGTAGAGGATGCTGGGCGCACGTCGCAGTGCGGACTACTCTCTGCAAGACTTGTATATAGTTATTGATTACATAAGGGTTATGTTACGTTTTTGATCAGTCTTTGACTGATGCTGTTTGTTTCATACTGTTAACTGGTTCGTATGTTCCAAGTTGTACGGTGTGGATGGTGTTGGCTGGCATGAATCTTGCCCTTGGATTACCAAAATCCTTTCCTCGTACTGTCCGTCTCCTCTGGGCACAGTTTCTCTAACTGAGGTCTGGAGGAGGGGCATAGAGGGAGGAGCCAGTGCACACCCATACCTAAAGTTCTTTTTAGTGCCCATGTCTCCTGCGGAGCCCGTCTATTCCCCATGGTCCTTACGGAGTCCCCAGCATCCTCTACGGACTAGGCGAAAAAGATTTACCGGTAGGTTTAAAATCTTATTTTTGCCAGCAACCTGTTTCTCCAGCAAAATAGTTATTCATTCTTGGATAAATAGAAGCAATTGTTCTGTATAGGATGGTACATTGTTTGTCTCATCACTAGATATTGTGAACTAAAGAGTTACTGTACAAAGAATTGTCAGAGATAATTGGAATGAGCATAGTTCTCAGATTAAATGAGAATAGAAACTTGTTTTTTAGGTTTGATTGGGTGATTTGCAAGCTAGATACACCTCATTAGCAGAAACACATACACCCACTTGGGGTTTCTGCAGCCCCCAGGGGGAAACAGAGAGCAGTCTGATACCAACAACAGTGTGATGCATGTTACTGAGGATCACAGAATCCAACAGTGAAGAGCAAAAAAGTGAAATCTTCTTCTGTCTTCTAGGGCCCAACACAAAATAAATGACACATACATTACTTGTGTAGTTTCAGCATGCAATGTTTTTTTACGTCAATATTACTTCACTTTATAGACAAATTCAGGGTCGGACTAGCCCACAGGGGTACCTGGGAAACCACCGGTGGGCCCCACTGCCTGAGGGTCCACTCCTTCCTCTAGGGATCAGGTTCCAGACTATGCACTTGTATTATACATGGTAGATATGTTGCATTACACTGCACTAAACTACTGTGTATTTCAAGCCTCTGTGGAGACTGGCCACATCACCTTTATTAGACTGGCCACACCCCTAAGTATGGGCCCCTATAACGGCATTCTCCCGGTGGGCCCTTCACGCCCCAGTCCGACACTGGACAAATTCACAGTTCTATACATCAGGAGTGGATATTTTCTGTCATATGGTAAGTAACTTAATATCCTGTTGCAGCCCACTTATACCAGAGATTACCTGGTCTGCAGAGTATTCCTTTTATTTGTATAGTTATAAATTGCAGATACTGATTTGTGAGAGATTACCGAGTCTGCAGAGTATTCCTTGTATTTGTATGTCGGTAAATTGTAGATAATGACTTGTGACCCTGTTCCAACTGCACCAAAGAAAGGCACAATTTGAAACATATGTAGAACATCTCATGTATGTATACAATGGAAAATATGTAGTATATAAATAAATGTACTTTATATATGCCACTGAAACCAGAAAATAGTATATAATGATGCAGTAATAATAATGTGTTCTAGTTTCAATGGACATTAAATGGATGGGATTGGCTTCTCCCAGCTTCCCCACACATTGTGCTGCAAAACAACGCTTGTCAAAAAACACAATTTGATTTCACTACAATTGAGCTTAGGAACGTGTTAATGCTGCAGCATAGTTTAGCATGTGGTTTAGCGTTGACAGGTTTTTCCATAGAACACCTATTACATGTTACAGAGCTTTGGTGAATGCTGCAGGGCAGCAACATTGAAACTGATGCAGATACTTGTCAGTATTCCTGTGTGTATGGGTCAATTTGTTTTCTGTGTTTTGAAGTTCATTAAAGATGGATTTTAAAGCCCATTTATATGAGCCACAGAGTATATTCTGAGCATCACAAGATTAGAGGTTATACACAAGGGAAAAGTGCAGAATATACTGGCAAATGTATGCAGCTGTCAATGGTAAAAATCATGGGTGGATTTTACCTAATGGCTGTGAGCTCAGCTGAGCCAGTTGCAGTCTGTGGCTGCTCTGACTCAATGGCTTCACTGTGACTGGCAGTGTCTTCCTATTGGATGTCCTACGTGCCAGTGACCCGCAGGACAAGCAGTCCCATTGGGAGGTGTTTCCTCCCTCCGGGACTGCCAGCCCGGGCTGAAATTAGCAGAGAGCTGGCTTCCTGCAGAAAGCCACTCCTTACCTGATCGTTAGTCAAATCCGGCTTCTCTGGGCTGCAGCTGATGCAGTCCATAAGAAGGCAGGTGTTTGTGCTTTCACACTCAAGCCGCCGCATGTGCGCATGCACCGGTCCACAGGACTCTCCTCTACTCCTGATCCGAGCTGTACCCTAGGACGCAGTATTGAATCATCTGTGAGTCTGCGGCACCATTGTCCGGCTGCGTGACCTATGGCCTTGCGCAAGCCGGTCACCATAGCAACAACAAAAAGACCAGGAATTCGCCATCTTCAGATGTAGATCTTGACTTCATCCCTCTCAATCAATGGCGGCAACACTCCTCCAATTTGAGAAACAGAGACTGTCCCCAAACGGCTTCAGGCTGATAATCACTGACAGTCTGATGTCGTAGTGTGCCTGACGTTGCAGACCTATACTGCATATGCACAGGGCCGGCTCTAGGCATGTTCGAATAGAGCGGCCGCGCAGGGCGCCACCCTTAATGGGCGCCGCGCGCTGGCGCTGCCATATTCGATGCTGGAGCCGGCCCTGTGTGTGCAGCATTGGCCCGTCCCGCCCGTGTGTGCGCTATGCGCGCTGCGCGGCGCCGGTGTCTGACGTCAGACGCCGGCGCCGCGCAACGCGCATAGCGCACACAAGTGGCCGCCCGCCCGCACCCGGACCCAGGCTCACTCTCACACGCCCGGCCGCCCGCCCGCCCGCCAGCACTCCCGCACTCGGACAGGCGGACAGCAGTACTCCTCCCCAGCGCCGCAGGTATTTGGGGGGGGGGGGGAGATCCGCACTGTGGGGGCATTTATCTGGCACTGTGGGGACATTTCTGGCACACTGGGGGCATTTTTGGCTCTGTGGGGGGCATTTCTGGCACTGTGGGGGCATATCTGGCACTGTGGGGGCATATCTGGCACTGTGGGGGCATTTATCTTGCACTGTGGGGGCATTTATCTTGCACTGTGGGGGCATTTATCTGGCACTGTGGGGGCATTTCTGGCTCTGTGGGGGCATTTCTGGCTCTGTGGGGGCATTTCTTCTGTGGGGGCATATCTGGCTCTGTGGGGGCATTTCTGGCACCGTGGGGGCATATCTGGCACTGTGGGGGGCATTTCTGGCACTGTGGGGGGCATATCTGGCACTGTGGGGGCATATCTGGCACTGTGGGGACATATCTGGCACCGTGGGGGCATTTATGTATCAGGCACTGTGGGGGCATTTATGTATCAGGCACTGTGGGGGCATTTATGTATCAGGCACTGTGGGGGCATTTATGTATCTGGCACTGTGGGGGCATTTATGTATCAGGCACCGTGGGGGCATTTATGTATCAGGCACCGTGGGGGCATTTATGGATCAGGCACCGTGGGGGCATTTAAGTATCTGGCACTGTGGGGGCATTTATGTATCTGGCACTGTGGGGGCATTTATGTATCTGGCACTGTGGGGGCATTTCTTGCACTGTGGGGGCATATCTTGCACTGTGAGGGCATTAATGTATCTGGCACTGTGGGGGCATATCTGCGCTGTGGGGGCATTTATCCATCTGGAACTGTGTGGCCATTTATGTAGCTGGCACTGCTGGGGGGCATGTCACGTGTAGCTGGCACTGCTGGGGGGCATGTCATGTGTAGCTGGCACTGCTGGGGGGCATATCATGTAGTGTTCCCGCTAGGCGTCTGTGGCTGGGCAGTGTGTCTCAGTGCTCTATCTGGCGCAATGTGTCTAACGTGCTCTTATAGGAGGTTCTACCTGGTGCAATGTGTATTAGCTGCACTACTGTGTGGTGTAATGTGAATTGCCACTATAATGTGGCTACGCACCTTCCCCACGAAGTAACTCCCCTAAATTTTTGCTGCACGCCTTCTGCGCGCACTGTCCATGCTTTAGCGTGTGGAAATGGGAACAACAAGCATTACAATATGTACATCATTTTGCCCACCTAACTTAAAAATGTGCCCTCCCTGTGATCAGCAACCTGCCCTAAAAAGTGAACACTATCATGTGTAGCTGGCACTGCTGGGAGTCATGTCACGTGTAGCTGGCACTGCTGGAGGGCATGTCATGTGTAGCTGGCACTGCTGGGGGGCGAGACCACGCCCACTTTTCAAGAGGCCACGCCCATTTTTCCTTCGGCGCACGCTGAGGGGGGGGGGGGGGGGTTGTTTACATTATCTCGCTCAGGGTGCTAGTAGGCCTGGAGCCGGCCCTGCATATGCACAATATGAAGTATTACTGTTAGCCCTAACTCCTTGTCCATGTTTGGTAATGCAAGTGAGGGTTAAATGATTCATCAATCACTTTAACCTATAATGTTGTATAAAGCCCCAAATAATGTAAATTGTAAACAATGAAAAGAGAAACGGATTAAAATATCTGCAGCAATCAATTTGTATTAAAAATGAACATATAAGACTCCGTTGGAATTAGTTGGTTCAGAACGCCAATGGAGATCAGTTAAAATCAATGTTTTCTTTTCGTTGGACTTGGACTGAAGCCATGTACAAGATTACGAGTAGGATTTATTTGTGTTAGGAATTAATTTATCTACTTGTAAACTTCCAACATTCAAAGTACATTCAAAGTTTCACGTTTACAGTTTTAAACCAAATAAGCAAGCATCTGGGCAAAACCATGTTGCAGTGCATGTGGGGCAGATGTAACATGTGCAGAGAGAGTTAGATTTGGGAGGGCTATAATGTTTCTGTGCAGGGTAAAAACTGGCTGCTTTATTTTACACTGCAATTTAAATTTCAGTTTGAATACACCCCAACCAAATCTAACTCTCTCTGCATATGTTACATCTGCCCCACTGCAGTGCAACATGGTTTAACTCAATAGTGTGCTTTTTTGGTTTCCTATCAAACCTGAATAAGTCCCAAAGTCCACATGTATCCAGTTTTTTCACTCTTCCAAGTTTCTATATACTATAGGTGTACAAACGAGATTCCTAGGTAAAATAAGAATTTCTTGCAGTAATATAGTATGATTGCGTGTACAGCTTGCAATGATTTATAATAAATATATGTAATATCCTGCAGCACAATGCACTGCAGGCGAATGTTGGGGGTAATTCCAAGTTGATTGCAGCAGGAAATTTTGTAGCAATTGGGCAAAACCATGTGCACTGCAGGGGGGGCAGATATTACATTTGCAGAGAGAGTTAGATTTGGGTTGGTTATTTTGTTTCTGTGCAGGGTAAACACTGGCTGCTTTATTATTACACTGCAATTTAGATTGCAGATTGAACTCACCACACCCAAATCTATCTCTCTCTGCACATGTTATATCTGCCCCCCCTGCAGTGCACATGGTTTTGCCCAACTGCTAAAAAATGTCCTGCTGCGATCAACTTGGAATTACCCCCGTTAAACCTACTGAAAGCATACAGTATATCCCTACTTTCTAACTAGAAAGTAATAGCCCGAAGTTCTGTTATATTTGTGCTAACATTTCAAAGAACTAAAGTCACCACTTCTTATATTGTAGAGCAGGGTGAAAAGTGTTGTTTTGCGCTTATTTGAATGTCAGAACATGTCTAAAAAAATCATAAAGTTGCTCACTGCATACTGCTGAGTGTTGGCACATTTCTGTCAAAAGTTTGTCCCACTGAGTCATTCTGTGCATCAGGCAACAAACTTCTACAGTATGTCAGTATTAATGTATGCTGCAACAGAGGCTTTTGTATATTTGTTTTGCCTGTATGCTTAATACTCACACTCATACTCAGAGAAAAGCATTTCCATTTTTTTAAATATTTACTGTATTTTCCCTTTGGAAAATGGAAATGTTTTTCTCTGATTATTTTTGTTAAAGTTCAGAGTTCCGCACAATGACCCTCATTCAGGTGTGGTCGATAGGGGAGCTCATGCCGCAAAGTACCAATGTTCAGTACTTTGCGCATGCGCAAACAGGTCCTGCGATGTCGCAAGCAACCCAGTATCAGACTGCCATTGATTGACAATCTGATGCAGTGTCAGGGGCCTTGGACGGAGATTTCCTGGCCTCCTCGACAGGCGGCTTGCGCAGCACTACTGCAGCAGCAGGCGTCTATTTTTTTAAACTGCACATTCTCCTAAGCCAAGCATATACAACTTTGAACAAGTATGGACAGGGTCAGATTAAGCTATGGGGTCCTGGGGCAGTTAAGACAGGGGGCCAGGGGAATAGGTGGGGAGGCGTTAAGGTGTGTACACACGGTGAGATCCTTGCTACTGTATGTCCTCTTTTGACTATGCGATTTCCCTTGAACTCCCCTAGAGCCCCGATAGCACAGATAGTACAGATTTTGTCTATCTGTGCTTGAGATTTTGTCTACGTACAATTTTGACTAAGTGCCAATAAACCTCCTAATGGCTGAGGGCTGTACCTCCCTCCAAACAGTGACACCTCCAAAACCACTTACTCTATAAAATAATGACACGGAGACATGTATTTTGGCAGCAACTTGTTAGCTATTTATTAATATAACCTAATCATTAGGAAAAACTGTATTCAAATGAGATGAAATAACAAAGATAAAGAAAAAAAAGAGTATGGTGGCCAGAAAAAAGTACGGCTAAAAACCAACGTCAAACCCCGAGCTAATCAAACCCAACCAGTAACCCAAGCAAACTAAAAGCCAAACCAAGGTATCCACTCAGACCTTCTACCTTGACTACCCACCCTGAAGGGTGATGACGCTGCACCCTGAAGGGTGGTCCAGCAGATATAACAGTCAAAGAAGGTGAGTGCACCTAAACAGCACCAAACTGCGACTACTAACTCAAACACAATGACCCACCCGCTCTTTTCTGCCAACAGCCACCATACCCCCAACCTACCGAATCCAAGACCGAAAAAAGATCCTCTAGAAAGAGCACCAAACCTTCATCAGACAAGTGCACACCATCAGAACGTAAAAGGTAATCATATCGAAACCTGATCCTATCATGACGTACCACTGCACCACCATGCGCTAACACCCACTTCACCACTGCCGAATTCACCTTTTTTCTGGCCTCATCAATAGGCCAACCATCACGCACTCCTCGCCAACATAACCTTGGCACAATAAACGTGAAGATCAATGTGCAGTCAGGCCAAGCCTCGGCAATATTAGCCAAATCTCTCACCATAACACAACGCAAATCCAGTGATGTTCTCTTTCCCAAATCATTGCCACCCAAGTGCACCAACAGAACCCTCAGAACACCATGAGCCTAAGCCTGATCTAACAACCTCGCTTTAAGCTCTCGCCATAACATACCACACCAAACCAACCACCGAATTCCACGGATTTGCGGAAACCTCCTTACCCCCTCCGATGCCATAAACCTGGATGACCAAAAAGCAAAAGAGTGACCGACCACCCACACTGCACACTCATCCTCTACCCATCCTAAAGCAAAGGAAAATAAATAAGAAAATAGGTTAATAATTGTACGAAGAATGAACTAGAGCATGTTTATGAAAAAAAAGGAGGATCTACCAAAAATAATAATTTTTCTTAGTACCATGACCTAGCCATGCAAACATGCCTCAGGCCAATCGAAGCAACATAAAGACACGTTGGGGAAACGAAAAGCAATAAAAGTGAAAATAAATCTGGATGAAAAATGAGGGGGGGGGGGGGGGGCAACACAGGTAAACTCGGCTGGAGGTGAAACTTAAAATCCTGCTAGGGGACTTTTAATTAGAATCCAATCAGCCAAATTAAGGTAATATTAAGCCGAATTGAGCCCGTCAGACAGGTAAAAAATTGTGAAAGAACTCCAGACCCCAACTGTCAACAGTGGCAAGTAGCTAATCCCTGAGTAGGAAGGACAGGGAACAACAAACAGTAACACACAATAACGAACTCAACAGATTCGACAACCAACTTGATTAAGCAATTCCAAAACTAATAAATTAAGTCGAAACACGGGGCCGAATATAACGCTTGTAGCTGGAAGATTTCCAGCACCCCAACAACTGGATCTCCCTGATGGAAAACCCGGCAGACGCGGCTGACGTAGCAGCACCGATCCTAAATAAATGCGTCCCAAAAGTCTTGTGTGAAAGGCCAACATTGATCAAACAACGACTTAACATCCAACAAAATTTATATTTCGTCAATGGCAACCCATCATAATGCAGCAGCCAAGAACCATCCGAGGAGGGTCGAACCGCTGAGTAGCGGGCAGCCAACGCCACTGGACAAACTCGACCATCCAAGGACCAAACCATTGTGACACACTGACCTCTTCCCAACTGGTCTGTCTTGGATCGCACAGTAAAGACCTCTCACCCACCACAACATCTTCCATAAGCATGAGCGAATCTGCCCACTTAGAGGACGCAACCAACTCCGAAACACGAAAGGCCCCATGTTATGCCATGGAAAAAGCCAACCCAAACAACAACACCTCGAAAAACAAAGAAGCTACTTCCGCAACCGCTCCCATGATTACTGGCAGGAGTGCCGCATCAATCAGATGCCTCCTATCAGGTGGCGGAGGTGCCAGATGCGCCGACCCTTTACGAGCCTTTGCTAGAAGGAAGCTCTTCATAACGACAGGGAGACCCTTTATCTTGGTAAAAAATGAAATCCCCGCTAGGTACCGTGATACTGCCACTCTAGACCTACCAGAGACCTAGAAGTGTCATATAAAAGAAAGCATCAGCTGATGCCCGCTCTTAACTCCATGCCCCCGTCCATGGGTAAACTCTTCCTACTCACTCCAAGCTTGACTGTAAGCCTTGAGCGTATTCAGGGTGATTGACCACATCGCTAATCCTTCCATGCCGGCCTGATCACCTGGCAAACATAACAGGGACAGAGTACCCCAAGAGCGTCAGCTTCAGGTGCCAATGATCAAAATCTATCCCACTGCCGCCGGGACAATGCGTCAGCAATGCCATTGTCTGTTCCCAGAACATGCTGTGCGTGAAACAACACATTCCATCGCAGACACGCCATAACAAGCTGTGCCAGCACTCGCAACACCACAAGCGACTTCGCCCTCTGGTTGTTAATCGCATGCACCACGCCGAGATTATCACATCTGAATGAAATGCTGCAATTGGACAAGCGCTCACCCCAAACCTCCAACACCAGCATGATTGGGAAAAGTTCCAGCAGCAAAAGATCCTTAGTGAGACCCATACGCGCCCATTCCTCAGGCCAAGAAGCCATGTACCAAGATCCATCGAGGTAGCAACTAAACCCTGAGGACCCAGCCGCATCAGTAAATAGCTGCAACTCAGTATTGTCTACAAGCGGGGCCAACTAGATCCGCACTCCATTAAATTCCTTTAAAAAACAGGGCCAAACGGCCAAATCCCTCTTAATTTCAGAAGACAACCGCAGAAAATGATGCAGTCTGAAACACCCTGCTGTGGCCCACTCTAATTTCCGGCAAAAACCCTACCCATCGGGATGACCCCACAGGCAAAGTTCAACAGACCCAGCAAAGATTGGGCAAAGCAAAGGGTAACCTTGTGCGACACTAAATACTGCCCTATGACCTCGCGCAACTTGGCGACCTTGGCCTGAGGAAGGCGAAACTGTCACTGTATCAATTTCGATACCCAGAAAAGATAAACGAGAGAGGGGTCCTTCAGTTTTATCTGCAGCCACCGGTACACTGAAATGATAAAAAAGCGCTCTCAAGCTAAACATAATTCACTGCAACGGCTGGAATCCACAGACCCAACACAGAAGAAGTCATCGAGGTAGTGCGCCAACCCATGACCCCCCCATAGAAGATTCCACGCACCAATGTTAAAAGGTGCTGAAAATCTCTAAAAACGAACAGGAAATGGAGCATCCCATCGGCAAGCACTTGTCGATGAAATACTCCATCCCAATACGAAATCCCATAAACCGGAACGAGTCCGGATGTAAGGGAAGTAACCAAAAAGCCGACTCCACATCAATCTTAGCCATCAGAGCACCGGGACCATAGGACCTCACGATACCCAGAGCCTCGTCAAACGACTGATAGACCACCAAACATTGCTCTGGAGGTATAGCGTTGTTGACGATGACCCTGCAGGGTGAGACAAATGCTGTATGAGCCGGAAGGAACCTGGAGTCTTCTTAGGAACCACACCCACCGGAGAAATAACCAAATCCTCCAGAGGGGACAGAGCAAAAGGACCTGCCATTCTCCCAAGCCGAACTTCCTTCTACACTTTCTTGCGCAAAACAGCCGGAAAATCGCGTGCTGACTGAAAATTCCTTGGGGCCCTCACTCTCACCTCACCCACAACCGGCAGGTGGAAACCAAACTGAAAACCCTGCAACAAAAACTGTGCAACTTCTCTATTAGGATACCAACTCTGCCATTTGGCCATAGTATCCAACCGGACTGGCGATGGAGCCTTATTGAGCACCCCCGCCGCCAGCGGGTTTACCTGCTCCTGCCTTCCCTGCTCTGGGCACCTGATGATTCCCTCGAAAACAGTTTGAGGCCGGGTGAAATCCATTACAGCGCAAGCATAAGTGCCGAAAGCGACACCTCCGGCCTAGCGAGCACGAACCGTTATTGTACGCAAAGCATTTCCCTTTAGTGGGCACCTTCACAAACCCTCGACCTGCACCACCTGCCTTACGACCCGATGAAGCATCCGCACTGGTCCCCTGCACAAGAGAACCTGCCTGTGGACCCTCGTTCACAGTACTCTGTGGCTCTTTCGGATCCTGGTTAGATCGCGTGACGTCGAGCCAGACCTCGACATCCTTACAACCAAAATCCATGATATGCAGGCAGTCTTGCTTGCGCTGAAACTTCTTATCATATGTCCGCCACTCAGCCCCCCTAGACGTGCGCTGCATCTCATGAATGAGGTGAATATACCTAATGATATTTAAATGCTCATCAGGTCTATCCTCCAGATAACATCCCGCAGACAAAGCACAACTCAGTCACACACAGATCATATCCTTAACACCATCCCCCAAACATCCTATTGGCCCACACACTGTCATGCCATGTCAGTCCCACCCCAGCCAAGGAGGTTTAACTCAGTCCATTCCCATTGCTGTCATTTTGCTCTCTTTTTGACTATACTTTGTACTAGATAGTACACTAGATAGTCAAGATTGACTTGCCTGCGATTGACTAGCCTTACGATACCGACCCCAGGGGAGCACGCATCGGGATCAAATCTGTATCACAAGCTGCCTAACAACTTGAGATACCTGTATGCACTAACTTTTCATAAGATTTTGACTATAAAGTCAAAATCTTACAGATTTATCTCACCGTGTGTACACACCTCAATGGTGCAAGAAGAAATATTTTCTAGTGGTACTGAGTGCTGAAAAATGAGCATAGTCATGTGTTGTGAGGGGGCGTGGCCACATGTCACTAGTAAGAGTGGCTACATGACACTATTGGACAACACAGACCCTTTTCTTTGGACTGGGGGCAAGGCTAGAAATATATAGTAATGCCTCCAGTATAATAAATACATATAGTAATGCCCCCATTTGATAACAATATATAGTATTGCCTCCAGGATGCTTTGTGGTGCATTATAATTGTGGCAATGGCGTCAGGGGTGCAAAGTGTGTGGCAGGTGGTACTGCGTACCCGCTGCCAAATTCTTAAGGGTACTCCGTACCCGAGCGTACCCACATACTTGCCCCACTGACACACCTTGAGATTATGCACATACCTCCCAACTGTCCCTGCGCACAGCATCTATTCAGTGGAGACAGGAGGAGAGGGGGCATGCCGGAAGCTCATGGAGCGCTGGGCATGCCCCCTCAGCCACGCCCGCTTTTTTAGTAGGCCACGCCCCCTTTTTGGGAGCGCACGCGGCTTTGTCGCTTGTGTGTCCCTCCTTCATCCAGAAGAAAGTTGGGAGGTATGTATGCATACCTTCCAACATGGCCCATTCCCTATGGACAAAATGCTCTCTACCAGGACTTCCCTCTTAATATATGATTGGCGTCACCGGTGTTGAACTATTTGATTTATAAGAAAGGTGTTTCAACACAGGTGATTGCAATCATAAATTAAGAGGGAAGTCCAGGTAGAGAGCATTTTTTGTCCCACCTGGAATGGGTTGAGAGATATGGATTGTGTATATTAAATTTAAACCAATGATGTACATTAGATTGAAACTAATAGCTTACTCATGCCTGGGGACTGTTTATAGCTCCACCTAACTGAGAGACAACTATTTTATAAAGTTTTCTTGTAGTGGAACAAAGACAACTTAACCTTAAAATACACAGAAAAAAATAAAATATATAAGTTATCTTGTCACATGCTAGAATAATAGCAGCCTCTGTACTACTTACACACTGTGACAGGAATCAGGAGAACTCTCTGTGTGTCTCTTCTCAATCAAGACCCAAATGCTCTTATTAGATAACAGGTTACATAGGACCCAGGCAGGGAGGAGGAGAAGCTGGGATGCCTGGGTCACTTATAGCTCTCTCCACCCTCCTATCTCTCCTCTGGTTAGGAAGCTCTGTCAGTGCAGTAGCACATGAAACCTGTTACTTCTGTGTCTATGCATGTACTGCACACTGTCCTGCTTGCATTCTGTTGCAGGGTTCAGCTGCTGCACAAGAAGGAGAGCTAGTGATGTCAGTGGGCACTGGCCGGGGGTGGAAGGGGGGGCTGACAGAGGGGGGTCCAGGGTACGGTATCCCCTGCACCCCTCCTTAATCTGGATATGACTATGGGTCTAATTCAGACACGATCGCTGCAACGGCAGCGACCGCAGTCTGAAGCCCTTTGGTGAGTGCGTGTGTGCACCCCGTGAGGCCCAGTGAGATGCGAAAGCATCTCAGGGCTGTGATTGTCTCAGCTTGTAGGTGGAGTAGATAGAATTGCGTGCATCTTCGGTGGGGAACATATGCAGAGGTTCAAATTATTTCAGATCTCTTTCCACCAAGATATGGCTAGTGCATACAGTATGTGGGCCTATAGTTATGAGCTGCTTCATAGATGCAACAAACTCTGAGTACATGCAAAGATCCACAGTAACTCTGCACATTAACAGACATTAGAGCCACATTAATCCACGCAATGGTGCCTGACCTACTTACAGCTGTAGAGAGCAAAGACAGGTCTAGGTGATGAAGTAGATGTGGCCAAAAATGAAGACGTGACCAAACCCACCCGTAACAAAATAAAACTACTATTTTGTACCACTGCCAAGAAGGGAGGGTGTGTGTGTGTGTGTGTGTGTGTGGGGGGGGGGGGGGGGGGGGGAGGGGGGGGGTGACTTTGTCCCTTTGCCCAGCTGAATCGGTCCCCTTACACAAGTCAAGTCTGGGTCTGGATAATTAGTACCCACTCCATACCAGCTCGACACCCCTGGACTTAGGTCAGGTTAGGCTAATATTGTAAGAAACTAATAGTAGTCAGAATAAAACACCCGGTTTTTATATACATCATACTTGCCTACTTTTTAAAACTTGTTTCAGGGAGATTCCAGGTGGCAGCAAAATGCACCATGCAGGGGTGTGTCTAGCTCCGCCCAAGGGGCGTGTCTAGTTCTGCCTATGAGTGTATTTATTGCAATCAGGGATGTGTCCTACAATGGCAGGGGAAACTATAGTACTGAAAGCAGCAAAAAAAAGAAGAAAAAAAAAAAAGTAACAATATAAGTGCAAGATATATTAATCTACTGTGTACATTAAGTGACTGAAAAAAACAAAATCTATATATGTGTACACTGGTGCGGGATTTTATATATATATATATATATATATATATATATATATATATATATATATATATATATATATATAGATGCTGCAGTGGCCGGCACTCAGTCTGCAGTATGGTACTGGCCTTGGTGCCCTCCTTACCACTCAAAGTGGAATTAGATATGGAGAAAGATAGGCGTCACTCTCGGGACTTAGTAAGCAAAGAAATTATGAAGGCAATTGCAGCCTATCGGTCACCGATGACCGATAGGCTGCAATTGCCTTCATAATTTCTTTGCTTACTAAGTCCTGAGAGTGCCGCCTATCTTTCTCCATATATATATATATATATATATATATATATACACGGGGTCAAAAATAGAAACGGGGGCGCTCAGATGTCACAGTGCACTACCAATAATAAATATAAAATCAAGTGTATACAATGCGTGACACTTCCTCTAGAGTGAGAGTGGCTGCAACCTTAAGCAATAAATATGTGCTTGGAAAACACATAAAAAAGATTTTTAGAAAGTGAAGAAAAGGGCGCCTACTAGTGTCTAATGAAATTATATAAAAATATGAAATATAGAGCTGGTGTGATTGAGAACAGGATGCTACTTATCTGGCATAAACAGACTTTTGCTTCAGTCATAGGACCAGTATAGGTACATGAAAAAAGGAGAACAAAATAACATAGCGCGTACTGTTTTTACGCAATTTTCAATCTACAGATCAAATGAACCAATTATGTGTTATAAAAAACTTTCTGGGTAAAGGCAAATCCCAAAATTTAAAATCCACAGCCAGGGATTTTTTTTTAAAGTTTTTCACAATATTTAATACAGGTTGAGTATCCCATATCCAAATATTCCGAAATACGGAATATTCCGAAATACGGACTTTTTTGAGTGAGAGTGAGATAGTGAAACCTTTGTTTTTTGATGGCTTAATGTACACAAACTTTGTTTAATACACAAATTTATTAAAATATTGTATTAAATGACCTTCAGGCTGTGTGTATAAGGTGTATATGAAACATAAATGAATTGTGTGAATGTACACACACTTTGTTTAATGCACAAAATTGTAAAAAATATTGGCTAAAATGACCTTCAGGCTGTGTGTATAAGGTGTATATGTAACATAAATGCATTCTGTGCTTAGATTTAGGTCCCATCACCATGATATCTCATTATGGTATGTAATTATTCCAAAATACGGAAAAATCCCATATCCAAAATACCTCTGGTCCCAAGCATTTTGGATAAGGGAGACTCAACCTGTAAAACACATAAAACATAAAAGGTAGAAGTAATGCGAGCGTACAAGATAAAATGAATGACAAGCTTATCTGTCCATATTAGGAATGGGATACATCAGATTTTCCATAAACATCCAAGATAAATAGTAAAAATTCAAACGTACAAAAAATAAGTATTAAAACAGCTTATCTGCCCATAAGGGAAGTTCAGGTGCATCAGTCCCAACGCGTTTCGTCCTTAATTAGACTTCATCATGATGAAGTCTAATTAAGGACGAAACGCGTTGGGACTGATGCACCTGAACTTCCCTTATGGGCAGATAAGCTGTTTTAATACTTATTTTTTGTACGTTTGAATTTTTACTATTTATCTTGGATGTTTATGGAAAATCTGATGTATCCCATTCCTAATATGGACAGATAAGCTTGTCATTCATTTTATCTTGTACGCTCGCATTACTTCTAACTTTTATGTTTTATGTGTTTTATTAAATATTGTGAAAAACTTTAAAAAAAATCCCTGGCTGTGGATTTTAAATTTTGGGATTTGCCTTTACCCAGAAAGTTTTTTATAACACATAATTGGTTCATTTGATATGTAGATTGAAAATTGCGTATCTTGTACGCTCGCATTACTTCTACCTTTATGTTTTATGTGTTTTATTAAATATTGTGAAAAACTTTTTAAAAAAAATCCCTGGCTGTGGATTTTAAATTTTGGGATTTGCCTTTACCCAGAAAGTTTTTTATAACACATAATTGGTTCATTTGATCTGTAGATTGAAAATTGCGTAAAAACAGTACGCGCTATGTTATTTTGTTCTTCTTTTTTCATGTACCTATACTGGTCCTATGACTGAAGCAAAAGTCTGTTTATGCCAGATAAGTAGCATCCTGTTCTCAATCACACCAGCTCTATATTTCATATTTTTATATAATTTCATTAGACACTAGTAGGCGCCCTTTTCTTCACTTTCTATAAATATATATATATATATACACACACACATTATGCCACAGGGTATGAGACAAAATTCACATAAGCCACCGGTATGAGCCGAAATTCACATATGCCACACAGTATGAGCCACAATTCACATTATGCTACACAGTATGAGTCACAATCCACATGGAATTAGCCGAAATTCATATTATGCCACACGGAATGAGAGTGACAGCAGGGACATAGGGACAGGGAAAGTGACAGCAGGGACATACAGCAGGAACAGGGAGAGTGACAACAGGGACATAGGGACAGAGAGGGTGACAGAGGGACAGGGAGAGACATAGGGAGAGTGACAGAGACAGAGAGAGGCAGCAGGGTAAGATTGCCTAATGAGCAGTGGCGGTGCGGAGGAGGCTGTGGTCGGCAGTGTGGAGGATGAGGAGGCTGTGGTCGTCGACGGTGCGGAGGAGGCGGCTGTGGGCGGCAGTGCTGAGGAGGAGGCTGAGGTCGGTGGCCTTCGGTGCGGCTCTGGTCCACCTATGATTGCCACTATTTCAAATCTGCCGCGGACCAGCAGCCAATCAGGGGTGGCTGCTCCTGATTGGCTGCTGGTTCGAAAGCTCCAATTGGCGCGTTAATAGCGACGAATTTGAAAAGATGTCAGTGCTCGAAGTGCCGGTATGCCATACCAGTGCATGCCGGCCAACTTCGAGCACTGTGTGTGTGTGTAATATATATATATATATATATATATACATACATACATACATACATACATACATACACACATTACACCCACATACATATTACACCTAGTACACACAGCACCAGAATACATTGCATTATGCACAGCCCCCTTCTACTTATTACACAGTACCTTATTATATTACATACACACATCCTCCCCCATATTACACCCAGCACATTACATTATGCACAACCCCCTCCCCCATATAACACACATCACATTACATTATACACAACTCACCCATATTACACCCATATTACACCCAGTACCACATTACACAGCAAATGCCAACCCCCTACCCCCAGGGCCGTAACTAGGTATGTGCCAATGGTGCCTTGCCCACAGCGCAAATGCACTGAAACCGCACCATCTGGCATCACCCCCACCCCCCCACACACACACACACACACACACACACACACACACACACACACAGCCGTTATCTTCAGTAAGTCAGTACTGAAAGTCCCGCCGCCGCCGCTTGTGATCCGAATGTGCAAGGGCTGGGAGCGCTGCCGTAGCCTCCATCTGCCAGCACACAGTTTTCCCCTGTCCTGCCGCCATCCCCGAGTCCCACAGTCTCTGCGAGGGACTGGGAGCTCTGCTGCCACCGCCAGCTGACAGGACTCATGTCTCCATTCCGTCCCTGAGTCCTGCCGCCTCTGACAAAGCATCTGAGTGTCCTTGGGATGCCGGAAAGTCCCGCCGCCGCCGCTGCTTGTGTTCCACCTGTGCAAGGGCTGGGAGCGCTGCCGTAGCCTCCATCTGCCAGCACACAGCTTCCCCCTGTCCTGCCGCTGTCCCTGAGTCCCGCAGCCTCTGCGAGGGACTGGGAGCTCTGCTGACACAGACAGCTGACAGGACTCGTGTCTCCACTTCGTCCCTGAGCTTGCCTCCTGCGTCATCTGACAAGCCATGTGAAGTTTTGCTGAAGCCAGTAGCTACCGGGCCTGTTGAGCGTCTCTGTGTCCTCGGGATACCAGATCGTGCCCCCCCAGGTGAGAGACAGACACACACACACACACTTACTTTTACTTACACTCTCTCTCACACTCTCACTCACACTCTCTCTCTTACTCTCACACTCTCTTACTCTCACGCTCTCATGTGTGAAAAATAGGGGCCGATGCCTGCCTGATGTGTAAAAAAAAAAAAAAAAGGGGGACTGCTGATGTAATGTGTAAAAAAAAAAGGGTTGATGCTCCTGCCTAATGTGTAAAAAAGGGGGACTCTGCTGATGTAATGTGTAAAAAGCATACTCTGCTTGCCTAATGTGTAAAAAGGGGGACTCTGCCTGCCTAATGTGTAAAAAAGGGAGACTCTGCTGCCGTAATGTGTAAAAAGGCGGACTCTGCTCCTGTAATGTGTAAAAGGGGGCTATACCTGCCGTACTGTGTAAAAGGGAGCTCTGCCTAACGTAATGTGTAAAGTTGGAGCTCTGTGGCCACGCCCCTTCCCCAAGAAGCCATGCCTCTATATTTTTGGCACACGCATTGACCCTGTTTGTATATTGGGGGGCGTCGATGCGGTTTCTTGCACACAGCGCTAAATTTTCTAGTTACGGCACTGCCTACCCCATATTACACCCAGCACACTACAGTATACACAACCCACATATCATGCACAGCGCCATACCCCATATTACACCCAGTCAGTTCCACATTACATTACCCCCATTACATACAGCACTCACCTGGCTATGTTGTTCCTTCCTCTAAGGAGCAGACTGGAGGCTGACCCCAGGACAGTGAGAGCCGAGGAGCAGAGAGAGAGAGAGGACAGCTTCTGCTGCTGCTGGGCTGATACACGTAGCTCTCTCTGAGTGTGGTGGGAGGGGCCAGCCACAGGGAAGCACACCCCTGATTGAGACTGCTTCTCACTGTGCAGTGTGCCCCTCAAGACGGCCGCTGCCGGCCCTGAAGTCTCCCGTACAGGTCCCGGCCTCTCCGGTCTTGCGCATGCGCATTGCGCAGTCCTGATTTTCGGTGAGGACCCTTAAATCCGGGGGGCTGGCAAGGTTTGCGGGGCAGCGGGAGGCTCCCTTAAAAATCAGGAGTCTCCCGCTGAATGCGGGAGCGTAGTCAAGTCTGATATACACGAGTGCTACGTATTGTCCTGACTGCAGTCTTCCAGACTGACTCTCGACTACAGCATTTATGTGTGCTCACACATACCTTATCTTCCCTGTGTGGGTGGATCCCTCCTGCTAAAACAGAATACATGTTTCTGTAATGCAATTTCTGCAAAGGGGTACACTGGGATTCCACAGAGAATACATCGGGGTGTAGAGTTAGATCTTGATCTGAGGCACCTACAGGCTAAAGCTTTGACTGTTCCCAGGATGCACTGCACCGCCTCCTCTATAACCCTGCCTCTGGGCACCGGAGCTCAGTTTGTAAGTTGATGCTGCGCTAGGCAGCCCTAAAAGGAGATTTTTTTTTTGTGCTGCGGCTCCAACACCTCCCAAGCAGCGCTGCACACTTTTGCAACCAGTTCCCGGGTACTTGCAGTGGAGGCACACCGGTTCATAGTAGAGATGAGCAGGTTCAGTTCCTCGAGATCCGAACCCCCCGAACTTCACGTGGTTTACACGGTTCCGAGGCAGCCTCGGATCTTCCCGCCTTGCTCGGTTAACACGAACGCGCCTGAACGTCATCATCCCGCTGTCGTATTCTCGCGAGATTCGTATTGCATATAAAGAGCCGCGCGTCGCCGCCATTTTCACTCGTGCATTGGAGATGATAGCGAGAGGACGTGGCTGCGTTCTCTCTGTTTCTGTGTTCAGTGTGCTGCAAATATCTGTGCTCAGTGTGCTGCAAATATCTGTGCTCAGTGTGCTGCAAATATCTACGTTCTCTGCCTGAAAACGCTCCATATCTGTGCTGCATTGTAGTTGTGCGCAGTATATAGTAGGAGGACAGTGCAGAATTTTGCTGACCACCAGTATATATATAGCAGTACGGTACAGTAGTCCATTGCTCTACCTCTGTGTCGTCAAGTATACTATCCATATCTGTGCTGCATTGTAGTTGTGCGCAGTATATAGTAGGAGGACAGTGCAGAATTTTGCTGACCACCAGTATATATATAGCAGTACGGTACAGTAGTCCATTGCTCTACCTCTGTGTCGTCAAGTATACTATCCATATCTGTGCTGCATTGTAGTTGTGCGCGGTATATAGTAGGAGGACAGTGCAGAATTTTGCTGACCACCAGTATATATAAGAAAACAAAGAACCTAGGCGCTAATTTTTACGGGAAAATTAAATATATTTATATATATATATATCTACACATGCAAGTGTGCACATGTACATCCAATTTAATCGTATCTCTTTAGTTCCCGTTCGCTGCTGCAAACAAACTTCTGTATGTTTGTAATTGTATATAAGAAATAAGAAAAAGATACAGCAGCGCCTGGGATCAACAGAGCATACAATATAGCACAATTAGTCAATTAATTACACATGCAAATATAAGTCACCGAGTGTCAAATCAATCCAACCCAGTCAATAATGCACATAAATGTTTTAATATAACACAATGGAATTGTATTTAAAATATACTGTGCACAGTATTAAATTAGAAAGATGCTTTGAAAAAGCCAAAAGAGAGAACATATAAAACATAAACATAAAAATGTGTCCACTATTGAACACAATAGTATAGCATATATGATATCACGGACCTGTCTCAGTTAGAAAATGTGATCATTAAGAAACACTGTTGCGCAGTTTAACTTGAAACAATGACTATGAGAACAGTGTATAGTCCTCAACAATGTATAGTAATAAATAAATTCGGACAGATATCTCAGTTTGTCAAGTCCATATATATAAAAAATAATAATAATGAGTAATGTTCTGTTAAATGATGTTCATGCAGAGAAAAAATGAATATGAATACTTGTTCTCTGAAACATATACGTGTGGCGTCCCACCGTATTGTTACCTGGTGAGTAATAAAAAAAAAGGAACCGATGGTCAGATTAACCACACCTCGTGTGGCTGCTGAATAGATAGAGAATATCGAGACCGCTGATCCCTGGTTGATTGACAAAGGGAAAGGTGTGAATACTGAACGCCAGACTGCGCTGGCCTGAGAAATCACCTTATGACGTTCTCACCGGAGATTCCGTCCCATAAATGGTGCAGATGATGGCCGCCAGACTGCGCTGGCCCGAAGGATCGCCTCACACCGCTCTCACCGGCGGACCCGTCCTGCGGCGAGGAGGAGTCAAGCTGGAATTAGACACCTCACGTCGACCCACCGGGTCAGATGGAAACGATGAGGCCGATGTGCTGCAGCGGAGATTGGCTTGCTGTGTCTCATAAGCACCGATCTGAGCTTTCGTGTCGGTTCAGACCTCTGAATGTCAGGCAAGAGGTTTTGCATGTATCAGGTGTCCCAGGTGGGAACAATGAGGAGGAGTCCTAACGCGTTTCGTCACGCCCACGTGACTTTCTCAAAGGTATGACTCCTATGGCCGGGTTCTGATTTATATACCCCTTCCATACAGCACCTGTGTAGTATTTTTAATCACAGTGCAAAGCTGTTCTCAACCTTAGATCTAATTGCGCACAATTGTTATTCGTGCTTTAGCAAATAACCACAGTAATGTATAAAAAACAGAACAAATTAGTGATAGTTAAAAACTTACATTATACTATACATTGTTTTCCAATCTATATCCTAGAATAATGACACTCGGTGGCCTAACCCGATAAAAGTAATAAGAATTTGAAGTAATATAACACTAATAAAAATACATAAAAATATATAGCAATTATAAACACAGAGAGAAAAAGAGGTAACAAAAATACGAGATAAATAATATAATAGACATATATTCTATATGCATTTGAACAGAGATAATTAGATCAAAAGCATTAAAATAAGATCCTGGGTAGTAATATACATTCCTGTACCTAGACAAAAACATTATGTTGTATATAAATATATATAAATATTGTTATATTCCTACATGTGAATCGGACATAACTATACTATTATAAATTAAATTTATACATAAAAATTTGGAGAAAAATTATATTAAAATATAAAATATATATAAATGTATAATTGAATAAAAATTGATATAAAATATCCATATATAGTGTGTTGTAAGCAAAAGAGAGAGGAAAAGGAAAAGGAAAAAAGCAAACAAAAACGGAGTTTATGGAGACACTAAACAAAATGAAAGAAAAAATGGAGGATGAGGATTATTAGCTATATGCTGTGAGTGATAGAAATATTGATAGATCAAAGATCTATATCAATATGTTCATTAAGTCCCTCTGGAACGAGGGTCCCTAACCTGTGTATCCAATAATTTTCTCTCACGCAAAGCTTTCTAAATCTATCCCCACCCCTCAATGTTGGGCTAATAGTTTCAATACCCAGCAATTTCAAATCCCGTAGGTTCCTACAGTGAAATTCCGAGAAATGTTTGGATAATCCATGTGTAAGGATACCCTTCAGAATGTTGCGTCTATGCTCGAGAAAACGTACCTTAAGTGGTCTTGTAGTTCTACCTACATATTTCTTGTTACAATTGCACATTAGCACATATATAACATATGTGCTATTGCAATTGATAAAGGACTGTATTTCAAAGGTTTCACCCTCTGCATTATTAGTGGCCTCAAACTGTCGTGTCCTATTTAAAATGAAAGAACAAGTTATACAGATATTATGACCACATTTAAAGCACCCTTTGGGTTTCTCTGGAAGCCACTGTAAGGAACCTTTGTTTAAATGTTCCGTTTGTCTTTTATCGACAAAAAAACTAGGAGCTAAGTTCTGCTGCAAACTGGAAGATTTCTTAAACACAACGGAAGGAATGTCATTAATACACTTCTTCAGGAGAGGATCAGCATGGAGAATAGAGAAATTGTTGGTCAATATCCTTTTAATCTTAGTGGACGCAGTATTGTATTTGGTGATGAAATGTGGATTAGTAGGATCAAAAGAGGACTTTTTTCCCCTATATTGCAAAAGGTCATCCCTATTTATTTGTGAAATTTCTTTATAGGCTGCATCTGTCAAACTAACTGGGTAACCCCTCTGGTGTAAAGCAGTGGTCAATTCCTTAGCTTGTTTCTCATAAGTGGCCATATCACTACAATTTCGGCGCAAACGCCGCAATTGTCCAGAGGGGATATTGTTAATCCATGGTCTATAATGTGAACTGTTAAAATGTAAAAAATTGTAATTATCCACTGTTTTCCTATAAGTTTTAGTCGTGATATGATTGGCGTCAACAGAGAGTGTAATATCAAGAAAAGAGATGGAGTGAGCATCAATGGTACTACTAAATATCAAATTAAAATCGTTGTCATTAAGGAGTGCTGTGAAATTTGTGAGGGAAGAAACATTCCCATCAAAAATAAAAAATAAATCATCGATATAACGGCCATAGAAGACGAGGTCCGCGCCCAAGTCCCGCCCCCATATGTGCGCTTCCTCGAAAGCGCCCATATATATGTTGGCGAAGCTCGGCGCGAACCTCGTCCCCATGGCCGTACCAAGTGTCTGCAAAAAAAATTCACAATTAAATAAAAAATAATTGTGTGTAAGGATGAATTGAATAGAATTCAATATGAATTCACGCAGATCCTCAGATATCGATTTGCTGTTCTCCAGACAGGACCTGACTGCCCAGATACCTTTCCGATGTGGGATGTTAGAATATAGAGCTTGCACATCGCAAGTGACAAAAAAATATGTGTTCTTCCATGTGATTTTAGATATAGAATTAAGAAAAGCCGTTGTATCTTTAATATGTGAACGTAAAGTTGTGACATGTGGCTGAAGAAAAAAATCTATGAAGTGAGATAAATTAGCAGTGAGGGAACCAACACCAGAAATAATCGGTCTACCCGGGGGTGCAGTGAGTGTTTTGTGAATTTTGGGAAGGTGATAATAAGTGGCGGTAACTGGATATGTGGGGATTAGATACTTCATCTCCTGTCTTGTAATCGTCCCCTCGTTGAACGCCTCTTCTACTAGGTTATTTAAAAGGTGAAGATATTCTCTGGTGGGATCTGATGGTAACTTAATATATGTATTAGTATCTCTAAGTTGTCTTTCTGCTTCTTTGAGGTAATCAACTGTGTCCTGAATAACTATCCCCCCTCCCTTGTCAGCTGGCTTGATCACAAGGGAGGGGTCTTTTGCAAGAGTTTTAACTGCTAATTTCTCCCTAGCTGAAAGATTATTTTTATATTTGAATCGTTTGAGTTCACGTTTGCATAATGCATTGAATTCATCTAATGTTTTTTTATAAAAGACATTAATGGGTGCACTCCTATATTGTGTAGGGAAAAATTGAGATTTATTCCTAAATTGGAAACGATTCTCCTGAGAACGGTCTATATCGAAAAGTTTCACAGTATTAATACCTGTTTGACCTTCTAGGGATAATGACTCCAACATCTCTATTCCTATATTATCACTGTCATCCAATACTATTGCTGTTCCCTCTATTTCCTGTTTATTAAGATTTTTAGAGGCGAAATATCTTTTTCGTGTTAAAGTTCTAGTAAATCTGTTGAGGTCAACGAAAAGATCAAAAAAGTCAGGGGGTTGTGTAGGAGAGAACTTCAATCCTTTATTTAATAAACTCAACTCATGTTGGTCTAGTTGTCTGGAGGAGAGGTTATAAATGTTAGAATTGTCTATGTTCTTAAATCCTTTCTTTTTTTGTACTCTGCGTCCTCCTCTCGATCCTCTACACTGATTTCCCTTCTTCTTTTTGGGGTCTCCAATCGGAGTACCTCGTACCGATTTCTTGCAGTTGTGGGCGACAGCCTGTTCCCCCCCTGATCCTCCCCTAAAAAAGATGCATGTTTGGTACTCCCGTTGTATATTAAAGTATCTCTATCAGTTTGCTTAGGTCTAACTGTTTTGTCTTCCTGTTGTCTAACTGGAAGATCTCTAGCCATTTGTCGTCCCTGGAAATCCCTATGATTTGTATATGAATTTTTAGAATATTCTGTTGAAGATTTCGAATGACTATTACGTTCTCTAGGAACTAAATGTTCCCTGTTAGATGGAGAACCTGAATATATATAGGGTCCACTTTTGGCCCTATAGTCTTTTTTGTAAGCTCCCTGATAATAAGGGTTAAAGGTATTTCTTTTGTTGGAATTACTCCTCTGCCTGGAGGTCTCATATGGTTTTTTATTATATGTTCTTACTCTATCTCTCCTATAGTCATCAAGATCCCTACTAAATTTCTTATTCTTCCCCTCTATAATTTCTCTCTCATATTTTTCCAGTTTGCTATTTAGTTTATGATCATTGGACTTAAATTGCGGATGATCCGAAAAGACCAAAAGGGATTGCTTTGTTTCCTCAATATCCTTGGTGATTGAATCGATCTTATTACTCCTATATGATACTAGGAGTTCCATCAAGGAAAACGAACAATTATCCAACAGCAAATCCCATTGGTCCTTGAGGATATGGTCATCAATGAAAGACAATGTCTTAAAAATCCTTAGACCTCTAGGTATTTTCCTGTTTTTTATATACTTCTGTAGTGTCACCATATCCCACCAATGGCGAGTCTCTGTCTTTAATAAATCCTCCAGTTTAAAGAACAATTGGTTAAAGATTTTATCCTTATCTTCAATTGTTCTGGGTGTGATGACACTATCTGTGTCATCAGTGATATCTATCTCATATCTCTGTCGCCTCTTTAATCTCTCTGTGAAACAAGTGAAATCTGTCATCTTTCAAATAAAAAATATATAAATCCCCAAACAAATTATATATAAAAATCCCAAAAAAAGCCGCCACCAGATAAAACAGAAAAAATCAGCAAAGAAAACAAAGAACCTAGGCGCTAATTTTTACGGGAAAATTAAATATATTTATATATATATATATATATACACATGCAAGTGTGCACATGTACATCCAATTTAATCGTATCTCTTTAGTTCCCGTTCGCTGCTGCAAACAAACTTCTGTATGTTTGTAATTGTATATAAGAAATAAGAAAAAGATACAGCAGCGCCTGGGATCAACAGAGCATACAATATAGCACAATTAGTCAATTAATTACACATGCAAATATAAGTCACCGAGTGTCAAATCAATCCAACCCAGTCAATAATGCACATAAATGTTTTAATATAACACAATGGAATTGTATTTAAAATATACTGTGCACAGTATTAAATTAGAAAGATGCTTTGAAGATAAGGATAAAATCTTTAACCAATTGTTCTTTAAACTGGAGGATTTATTAAAGACAGAGACTCGCCATTGGTGGGATATGGTGACACTACAGAAGTATATAAAAAACAGGAAAATACCTAGAGGTCTAAGGATTTTTAAGACATTGTCTTTCATTGATGACCATATCCTCAAGGACCAATGGGATTTGCTGTTGGATAATTGTTCGTTTTCCTTGATGGAACTCCTAGTATCATATAGGAGTAATAAGATCGATTCAATCACCAAGGATATTGAGGAAACAAAGCAATCCCTTTTGGTCTTTTCGGATCATCCGCAATTTAAGTCCAATGATCATAAACTAAATAGCAAACTGGAAAAATATGAGAGAGAAATTATAGAGGGGAAGAATAAGAAATTTAGTAGGGATCTTGATGACTATAGGAGAGATAGAGTAAGAACATATAATAAAAAACCATATGAGACCTCCAGGCAGAGGAGTAATTCCAACAAAAGAAATACCTTTAACCCTTATTATCAGGGAGCTTACAAAAAAGACTATAGGGCCAAAAGTGGACCCTATATATATTCAGGTTCTCCATCTAACAGGGAACATTTAGTTCCTAGAGAACGTAATAGTCATTCGAAATCTTCAACAGAATATTCTAAAAATTCATATACAAATCATAGGGATTTCCAGGGACGACAAATGGCTAGAGATCTTCCAGTTAGACAACAGGAAGACAAAACAGTTAGACCTAAGCAAACTGATAGAGATACTTTAATATACAACGGGAGTACCAAACATGCATCTTTTTTAGGGGAGGATCAGGGGGGGAACAGGCTGTCGCCCACAACTGCAAGAAATCGGTACGAGGTACTCCGATTGGAGACCCCAAAAAGAAGAAGGGAAATCAGTGTAGAGGATCGAGAGGAGGACGCAGAGTACAAAAAAAGAAAGGATTTAAGAACATAGACAATTCTAACATTTATAACCTCTCCTCCAGACAACTAGACCAACATGAGTTGAGTTTATTAAATAAAGGATTGAAGTTCTCTCCTACACAACCCCCTGACTTTTTTGATCTTTTCGTTGACCTCAACAGATTTACTAGAACTTTAACACGAAAAAGATATTTCGCCTCTAAAAATCTTAATAAACAGGAAATAGAGGGAACAGCAATAGTATTGGATGACAGTGATAATATAGGAATAGAGATGTTGGAGTCATTATCCCTAGAAGGTCAAACAGGTATTAATACTGTGAAACTTTTCGATATAGACCGTTCTCAGGAGAATCGTTTCCAATTTAGGAATAAATCTCAATTTTTCCCTACACAATATAGGAGTGCACCCATTAATGTCTTTTATAAAAAAACATTAGATGAATTCAATGCATTATGCAAACGTGAACTCAAACGATTCAAATATAAAAATAATCTTTCAGCTAGGGAGAAATTAGCAGTTAAAACTCTTGCAAAAGACCCCTCCCTTGTGATCAAGCCAGCTGACAAGGGAGGGGGGATAGTTATTCAGGACACAGTTGATTACCTCAAAGAAGCAGAAAGACAACTTAGAGATACTAATACATATATTAAGTTACCATCAGATCCCACCAGAGAATATCTTCACCTTTTAAATAACCTAGTAGAAGAGGCGTTCAACGAGGGGACGATTACAAGACAGGAGATGAAGTATCTAATCCCCACATATCCAGTTACCGCCACTTATTATCACCTTCCCAAAATTCACAAAACACTCACTGCACCCCCGGGTAGACCGATTATTTCTGGTGTTGGTTCCCTCACTGCTAATTTATCTCACTTCATAGATTTTTTTCTTCAGCCACATGTCACAACTTTACGTTCACATATTAAAGATACAACGGCTTTTCTTAATTCTATATCTAAAATCACATGGAAGAACACATATTTTTTTGTCACTTGCGATGTGCAAGCTCTATATTCTAACATCCCACATCGGAAAGGTATCTGGGCAGTCAGGTCCTGTCTGGAGAACAGCAAATCGATATCTGAGGATCTGCGTGAATTCATATTGAATTCTATTCAATTCATCCTTACACACAATTATTTTTTATTTAATTGTGAATTTTTTTTGCAGACACTTGGTACGGCCATGGGGACGAGGTTCGCGCCGAGCTTCGCCAACATATATATGGGCGCTTTCGAGGAAGCGCACATATGGGGGCGGGACTTGGGCGCGGACCTCGTCTTCTATGGCCGTTATATCGATGATTTATTTTTTATTTTCGATGGGAATGTTTCTTCCTTCACAAATTTCACAGCACTCCTTAATGACAACGATTTTAATTTGATATTTAGTAGTACCATTGATGCTCACTCCATCTCTTTTCTTGATATTACACTCTCTGTTGACGCCAATCATATCACGACTAAAACTTATAGGAAAACAGTGGATAATTACAATTTTTTACATTTTAACAGTTCACATTATAGACCATGGATTAACAATATCCCCTCTGGACAATTGCGGCGTTTGCGCCGAAATTGTAGTGATATGGCCACTTATGAGAAACAAGCTAAGGAATTGACCACTGCTTTACACCAGAGGGGTTACCCAGTTAGTTTGACAGATGCAGCCTATAAAGAAATTTCACAAATAAATAGGGATGACCTTTTGCAATATAGGGGAAAAAAGTCCTCTTTTGATCCTACTAATCCACATTTCATCACCAAATACAATACTGCGTCCACTAAGATTAAAAGGATATTGACCAACAATTTCTCTATTCTCCATGCTGATCCTCTCCTGAAGAAGTGTATTAATGACATTCCTTCCGTTGTGTTTAAGAAATCTTCCAGTTTGCAGCAGAACTTAGCTCCTAGTTTTTTTGTCGATAAAAGACAAACGGAACATTTAAACAAAGGTTCCTTACAGTGGCTTCCAGAGAAACCCAAAGGGTGCTTTAAATGTGGTCATAATATCTGTATAACTTGTTCTTTCATTTTAAATAGGACACGACAGTTTGAGGCCACTAATAATGCAGAGGGTGAAACCTTTGAAATACAGTCCTTTATCAATTGCAATAGCACATATGTTATATATGTGCTAATGTGCAATTGTAACAAGAAATATGTAGGTAGAACTACAAGACCACTTAAGGTACGTTTTCTCGAGCATAGACGCAACATTCTGAAGGGTATCCTTACACATGGATTATCCAAACATTTCTCGGAATTTCACTGTAGGAACCTACGGGATTTGAAATTGCTGGGTATTGAAACTATTAGCCCAACATTGAGGGGTGGGGATAGATTTAGAAAGCTTTGCGTGAGAGAAAATTATTGGATACACAGGTTAGGGACCCTCGTTCCAGAGGGACTTAATGAACATATTGATATAGATCTTTGATCTATCAATATTTCTATCACTCACAGCATATAGCTAATAATCCTCATCCTCCATTTTTTCTTTCATTTTGTTTAGTGTCTCCATAAACTCCGTTTTTGTTTGCTTTTTTCCTTTTCCTTTTCCTCTCTCTTTTGCTTACAACACACTATATATGGATATTTTATATCAATTTTTATTCAATTATACATTTATATATATTTTATATTTTAATATAATTTTTCTCCAAATTTTTATGTATAAATTTAATTTATAATAGTATAGTTATGTCCGATTCACATGTAGGAATATAACAATATTTATATATATTTATATACAACATAATGTTTTTGTCTAGGTACAGGAATGTATATTACTACCCAGGATCTTATTTTAATGCTTTTGATCTAATTATCTCTGTTCAAATGCATATAGAATATATGTCTATTATATTATTTATCTCGTATTTTTGTTACCTCTTTTTCTCTCTGTGTTTATAATTGCTATATATTTTTATGTATTTTTATTAGTGTTATATTACTTCAAATTCTTATTACTTTTATCGGGTTAGGCCACCGAGTGTCATTATTCTAGGATATAGATTGGAAAACAATGTATAGTATAATGTAAGTTTTTAACTATCACTAATTTGTTCTGTTTTTTATACATTACTGTGGTTATTTGCTAAAGCACGAATAACAATTGTGCGCAATTAGATCTAAGGTTGAGAACAGCTTTGCACTGTGATTAAAAATACTACACAGGTGCTGTATGGAAGGGGTATATAAATCAGAACCCGGCCATAGGAGTCATACCTTTGAGAAAGTCACGTGGGCGTGACGAAACGCGTTAGGACTCCTCCTCATTGTTCCCACCTGGGACACCTGATACATGCAAAACCTCTTGCCTGACATTCAGAGGTCTGAACCGACACGAAAGCTCAGATCGGTGCTTATGAGACACAGCAAGCCGATCTCCGCTGCAGCACATCGGCCTCATCGTTTCCATCTGACCCGGTGGGTCGACGTGAGGTGTCTAATTCCAGCTTGACTCCTCCTCGCCGCAGGACGGGTCCGCCGGTGAGAGCGGTGTGAGGCGATCCTTCGGGCCAGCGCAGTCTGGCGGCCATCATCTGCACCATTTATGGGACGGAATCTCCGGTGAGAACGTCATAAGGTGATTTCTCAGGCCAGCGCAGTCTGGCGTTCAGTATTCACACCTTTCCCTTTGTCAATCAACCAGGGATCAGCGGTCTCGATATTCTCTATCTATTCAGCAGCCACACGAGGTGTGGTTAATCTGACCATCGGTTCCTTTTTTTTTATTACTCACCAGGTAACAATACGGTGGGACGCCACACGTATATGTTTCAGAGAACAAGTATTCATATTCATTTTTTCTCTGCATGAACATCATTTAACAGAACATTACTCATTATTATTATTTTTTATATATATGGACTTGACAAACTGAGATATCTGTCCGAATTTATTTATTACTATACATTGTTGAGGACTATACACTGTTCTCATAGTCATTGTTTCAAGTTAAACTGCGCAACAGTGTTTCTTAATGATCACATTTTCTAACTGAGACAGGTCCGTGATATCATATATGCTATACTATTGTGTTCAATAGTGGACACATTTTTATGTTTATGTTTTATATGTTCTCTCTTTTGGCTTTTTCAAAGCATCTTTCTAATTTAATACTGTGCACAGTATATTTTAAATACAATTCCATTGTGTTATATTAAAACATTTATGTGCATTATTGACTGGGTTGGATTGATTTGACACTCGGTGACTTATATTTGCATGTGTAATTAATTGACTAATTGTGCTATATTGTATGCTCTGTTGATCCCAGGCGCTGCTGTATCTTTTTCTTATCACCAGTATATATATATATATATATATATATATATAGCAGTACGGTACAGTAGTCCATTGCTCTACCTCTGTGTCGTCAAGTATACTATCCATATCTGTGCTGCATTGTAGTTGTGCGCAGTATATAGTAGGGGGACAGTGCAGAATTTTGCTGACCACCAATATATATATATATATATATATATATATATATATATATATATATATATAGCAGTACGATACAGTAGGCCATTGCTATTGATATATTACTGGCATATAATTCCACACATTAAAAGATGGAGAACAAAAATGTGGAGGGTAAAATAGGGAAAGATCAAGATCCACTTCCACCTCGTGCTGAAGCTGCTGCCACTAGTCATGGCCGAGGCGATGAAATGCCATCAACGTCGTCTGCCAAGGCCGATGCCCAATGTCATAGTAGAGAGCATGTAAAGTCCAAAAAACAAAAGTTCAGTAAAATGACCCAAAAATCTAAATTAAAAGCGTCTGAGGAGAAGAGTAAACTTGCCAATATGCCATTTACGACACGGAGTAGCAAGGAACGGCTGAGGCCCTGGCCTATGTTCATGGCTAGTGGTTCAGCTTCACATGAGGATGGAAGCACTCATCCTCCCGCTAGAAAAATTAAAAGACTTAAGCTGGCAAAAGCACAGCAAAGAACTGTGCGTTCTTCTAAATCACAAATCCCCAAGGAGAGTCCAATTGTGTCGGTTGCGATGCCTGACCTTCCCAACACTCAGGGGTGTCAGAACGTTTTTTGGTTGGGGGGGGGCAAGATGAAATCTCAGTTTGGCGCCCCTAACTTCTGACCACCTTAGAAAGGTCACTTGTACCTGTACGGAACTCTACGAAGTAGCTGGGAGTGAGTGGCTCCTTGTACACATTATGCCAGGTAGAGCCGCTTATACACCAGTGATCGCGCTGAGCCAAAAAAAAAGTGGGTCCCAGGGACCCCTCACTTTTGAAAATTGGGGTCCTACCGGTCTTTTTCTGGGTCCCATCGGAATGAAGGTTCTTTTAAACTTAATCTTGTTTGGACACTACAAAAGTGTTGCAAGGTGGGGAGGTTGGGGCGACAATGCTGCTGGGCTGTGTAGCATGCAGGACACCCTGCACCAGAGGTGTAACTAGACATTTTGGTGCCCTTAGGCAGGAAGTGAATTGGTGTCCCATCTCCCAAACCGCAAAGTATAGGCAATGCGCGCCGAAGGTGCACCAGGTAGAACCTCCTATGCACACTGCGCCAGGTAGAGCACTTTATACATATGCGCCAGGGACAGCACGTTATACACTTTGCACCAGGTCACCCGGCCTCCGCAAGCAGCCAGGCGCCAAAGAGGAGGGGAAACTGGCTCCACCTCCTCTTTATATCATTCAGCCCGAGGCCAGCGTGTCAGTTAAAACAAATCCCCCTTAGGGATTGGCTAATGAGGAGCGCGTCCCCGGGGACCCTCCCACTTTGTAAACTGGAGTCCCATGTCTTCAAAAACGGGTAAAAAAACGCGCCATAGCGCGTTTTTGCGATCACTGTACACATTACCCCTGGTAAAGCCCATTATACACATTACACTGCAGGAGATGAGGTGGGGGCGGAGCACAAGGGGCAGGCGCGGGCTGCTTCAGCACTGCCCAGAGCCGGCCCTAACAAATTTAATGCCCTAGGCAAGATTTTGTCTGGTGACCCCTAGAACATGGAAAGGGGGGTAACATACACACATATGCCTTTGAGGGGCATGAGGACATACACTCTGGGCCTGGGGAGGGGGATGGTGACATACCCAGAGTAGCTTGGGGGGATATGGTGACATACACACTTGCGTGGGGGCATGGTGACATACACACTGGGGTGGGGGCATGGTGACATGGTAAAGCATGGTGGCACACATACTGGGACCTGGGAGGATATGGTGGGGGGCCGGGTGAGGGATATGGGGGGACACATCCTGGGGGCCGGTTTAGGGACATGGGGACACACATACTGAGGCCGGGTGAGGGATATGGGGACACACATAGTGGGGCCGGGTGAGGGATATGGGGACACTCATCCTGGGGGCCGGGTGAGGGATATGGGGACACTCATCCTGGGGGCCGGGTGAGGGATATGGGGACACACATAGTGGGGCCGGGTGAGGGATATGGGGACACAAATCCTGGGGGGCCGGGTGAGGGACATGGGGACACACATAGTGGGGCCGGGTGCAGTGGCGGAACTAGCGAGCGGTGGGCCCAGATGCGGCAAAATGCTTTGGGGCCCCCCCCCATCCCATCCAAGTCCACCCCCTCACCCCTGCAGAGGATCTGGTGAGGGGGACCTGCTCAGGGCCAGAGAAATGGAAACCTAGCAACAGTGCCGTAACTAGACATTTTAGCAATGTGTGCAAGAAATGGCATCGGAGCCCCAGCCCTCCATGCAAAACAGGGGCAGTGTGCGCCGTAGGCGCGCGCAAAAATACATAGTGGCGTGGCTTCGTGGGGTAGGGGTATGGCCACAAAATAATACCAATTCAAAAACGGTGCACAGTAGTCTCCATTCTTCAAATTACACCGCACAGTAGCACCACTACACCAGGTAGAGACCCTTTAACACCTTACAGCGGACAGATTCCTCTTTTTACACATTACGGCAGACAGCGTCCCCTTTTTACACATTACGGCAGACAGCGTCCCCCTTTTTACACATTACGGCAGACAGCGTGCACTTTTTACACATAACAGCAGACAGCGTCCCCTTTTTACACATAACGGCAGACAGCGTGCCCTTTTTACACATTACGGCAGACGGCGTGCCCTTGTTACACGTTGCGGCAGACAGCGTCCCCTTTTTACACATAACGGCAGACAGCGTGCCCTGTTACACATAGCGGCAGACAGCGTACACTTTTTACACATAACGGCAGACAGCGTCCCCCTTTTTACACATTACGGCAGACAGCGTGCACTTTTTACACATAACAGCAGACAGCGTCCCTTTTTACACATAACGGCAGACAGCGTCCCCTTTTTACACATTACGGCAGACGGCGTGCCCTTTTTACACATTGCGGCAAAGATTTCCCCTTTTTATACATTGCGGCAGACAGTCCCAAGAAAGAAAGAAAGACAGACAGACAGACAGACAGACAGAATTATACTTACCCTCTCCGCTGGCTCAGGCTCCTCGGCGCAGCTTCTGGTCACAATTCCCGGGCAGGAGAGAAGGAGGAGGAGGAGGGAGGTGGAGGAGGGAGCCGCAGCAGCGCTGTGCTATTGGTGGAGGCGCTGCTGCCGCTGCCCCTCTGCTTCACTATAGGCTGTTCTCGGAAGACAGCCTATAGTGAAGCAGAGGGGCAGCAGCAGCAGCACCTCCACCAGTAACAAAGCGTTGCTGCGGCTCCCTCCTCCTCCTTCTCCCCCGTGCTGCTGCAGTGCGCTCCTCTACTCTCTGGGTGGCTGTGTGCTGCGGGCAGCGGTTGCCCGCAGCACACAGCGGCATGTAATGAGTCAGTTTGACTCATTACATGCTTTGGGCCCCTGGACAGAGGCGGGCCCCAGTGCAACGCACTGGTTGCACTGGCGGTAGTTCCGCCTCTGGCCGGGTGAGGGATATGGAGACACACATAGTGGGGCCGGGTGAGGGATATGGGGACACACATCCTGGGGGCCGGGTGAGGGATATGGGGACACACATACTGAGGGCCAGGTGAGGGATATGGGGACACACATAGTGGGTGAGGGATATGGGGACACACATACTGGGGGACGGGTGAGGGATATGGGGACACACAGAGTGGGGCCGGGTGAGGGATATGGGGACACACATACTGGGGGCCGGGTGAGGAATATGGGGACACACATAGTGGGGCCGGGTGAGGGATATGGGGACACACATAGTGGGGCCGGGTGAGGGATATGGGGACACACATAGTGGGGTCGGGTGAGGGATATGGGGACACACTTAGTGGGGCCGGATGAGGGACATGGGGACACACATAGTGGGGCCGGGTGAGGGATATGGGGACACACATAGTGGGGACGGGTGAGGGATATGGGGACACACATAGTGGGGCCGGGTGAGGGATATGGGGACACACATAGTGGGGACGGGTGAGTGATATGGGGACACACATAGTGGGGCCAATGAGGGACATGGGGACACACATACTTGGGGCCTGGGTGGGGGGGACCTGGTTACAAGTACATTAGAGCCTGGTTGGGTATATAACATTAGACACACACTTGCTTACACACGTACACAGGTTTCAGCTACAGTGAGGATATGCTGAGGCAGGTTTGCTCACCTCAGATTGTGATTGAGCTGCAGGAGAAAGAGAGGGAACAGGCAGCAGTGCACACAGCTAGAACCCGCCCCCACTCTCTGTGACGCACTCACGGCTCCCCGTTCCGCCCCCAGCTGCTGATGATAAGGTGAGATCACTGATACTTCCTCTCCTCCCCTCCCCGTGCGCACGGCGGCGCCCGCCCAGTTCCTGTACGTCGCATTTGCCTATTATGCCTAGGGCCGGCTTTGCCGCTGCCCGCACTGCGCACTATAGTAGAAGCAGTAACACTACACAGTGGCTCCTCTGCAGCCGGCGGCGGCGGCGGTGGCTTACACAGGCAGGGAATGGATGGCGCCTCTCTCATGTTTGGGGGGAGCGAGCTGCCCCCTTACCCCCCCCATTCCGACGCCCCTGCCAACACTGGACGGGGAGAGGTGGCGCCTTCCACCACTCGCACGCCCCCTGCAAGTGTTGGAAGGAGCACCCACAGTCCAGTTCCTGATATTGAAATTGAAGATGTCACTGTTGAAGTACATCAGGATGAGGATATGGGTGTTGCTGGCGCTGAGGAGGAAATTGACAAGGAGGAATCTGATGGTGAGGTGGTTTGTTTAAGTCAGGCACCCGGGAGACACCTGTTGTCCGTGGGATGAATATGGCCAATGACATGCCTGGTCAAATTACCAAAAAAAATCACCTCTTCGGTGTGGAATTATTTTAACAGAAATGCGGACAACAGGTGTCAAGCCGTGTGTTGCCTTTGTCACGCTGTAATAAGTAGGGGTAAGGACGTTAACCACCTAGGAACATCCTCCCTTACACGTCACCTGGAGCGCATTTATCAGAAGTCATTGACAGGTTCAAAAACTTTGGGTGACAGCGGAAGCAGTCCACTGACAACTAAATCCCTTCTTCCTCTTGTACCCAAGCTCCTGCAAACCACACCACCAACTCCCTCAGTGTCAATTTCCTCCTTAGACAGGAACGCCAATAGTCCTGCAGACCATGTCACTGGCAAGTCTGACGAGTCCTCTCCTGACTGGGATTCCTCTGATGGATCCTTGAGTGGAACGCCTACTGCTGCTGGCGCTGCTGTTGTTGCTGCTGGGAGTCGATCGTCATCCCAGAGGGGAAGTCGGAAGACCACTTGTACTACTTCCAGTAAGCAATTGACTGTCCAACAGTCCTTTGCGAGGAAGATGAAATATCACAGCAGTCATCCTGTTGCAAAGCGGATAACTCAGGCCTTGGCAGCTGTGTTGGTGCGTCCGGTATCCGGTGTTAGTATCCGTGCATCCGGTATCCGGCGTTAGTTCACAGGCAATTAGAGAATTTCTTGAGGTAGTGTGTCCCCGGTTCCAAATACCATCTAGGTTCCACTTCTCTAGGCAGGCGATACCGAGAATGTACACAGACGTCAGAAAAAGACTCACCAGTGTCCTAAAAAATGCAGCTGTACCCAGTGTCCACTTAACCACGGACATGTGGACAAGTGGAGCAGGGCAGACTCAGGACCAGTGGCGGATTTAGCGGGGGGGCGATTTGGGCGAACGCCCCCCCTACACATACCGGCACCGGGATAGAGGCCGTGTCCCGCCGCGGTGTTGGGAACGGGGTGGAGAGCGGTGCAGCGCGGCGGGGGAAGGGGAGAGAGAGAGCGTCCTGACGCGCGTACAGGGAGGAGGGGGCGTGGTCAGAACAGAGGCCGGCGGGGACAGGCTACAGTGATTGTATACACTTCTGCCTCTGCCGTCCGTTCTGACCACGCCCCCTCCTCCCTGTACGCGCGTCAGGACGCTCTCTCTCTCCCCTTCCCCCGCCGCGCTGCACCACTCTCCACCCCGTTCCCAATACCGCGGCGGGACCCGGCCTCCATCCCGACTCCTCATGCTGCTGCGGACAAAATATGAGTAGGTGTCAGTGTATGCCATGTCTCCTCCCCTCCAAGCTAAAGTGTGTGTGTGTGTGTGTGTGTCATATCTTCCACCCCCCTTCTCCTCCTAGCTTGCTAGCTAATGTGTGTGTGTGTTTGTGTCATATCTTCCACCCCCCTTCTCCTCCTAGCTTGCTAGCTAAAGTGTGTGTGCCATGTCTCCCCTCCTAACTAAAGCGTCTGTGTTCCATGTCTCCCCCCTACCCTCCTAGCTAAAGTGTCTGTGTGCCATTTCTCCCCCCTCTACTCCTAACTAAAGTGTATGATATGTCCCCCCTCCTAGCTAAAGTGTGTGTGTGCCACATCTCCCCCCTGTGTTTTTTTTCCTCGCTGCCCCAGTGTAAGTTAATATGGGGGTAAGAGTCCCCTTGCCCCCAGTGCCTGCATTATTTTGGCTCATTCAGTGTACTGTTATGTGAATTTCGGCTCATTCAGTGTGCTATAATGTGAATTTCGGCTCATTCAGTGTGCTATAATGTGAATTTTGGCTCATTCAGTGTGCTACAATGTGAATGTCGGCTCATTCGGCGTGCTATAATGTGAATTTCGGCTCATTCAGTGTGCTACAATGTGAATTTCAGCTCATACAGTGTGCTACAATGTGAATTTCGGCTCATAAAGTGTGCTATAATGTGAATTTCGGCTCATTCAGTGTGCCACAATGTGAGTTTCGGCTCATTCAGTGTGCTACAATGTGAGTTTCGGCTCATTCAGTGTGCTACAATGTGAATTTCGGCTCATTCAGTGTGCTACAATGTGAATTTCGTCTCATTCAGTGTGCTACAATGTGAATTTCGGCTCATTCAGTGTGCTGTAATCTGAATTTCGGCTCATTCAGTGTGCTGTAATCTGAATTTCGGCTCATTCAGTGTGCTACAATGTGAATTTCAGCTCATTCAGTGTGCTACAATGTGAATTTCAGCTCATACAGTGTGCTATAATGTGAATTTCGGCTCATACAGTGTGCTATAATGTGAATTTCGGCTCATTCAGTGTGCTATAATGTGAATTTCGGCTCATTCAGTGTGCTATAATGTGAATTTCGGCTCATTCAGTGTGCTACAATGTGAATTTCAGCTCATTCAGTGTGCTATAATGTGAATTTCGGCTCATACAGTGTGCTATAATGTGAATTTCGGCTCATACAGTGTGCTATAATGTGAATTTCGGCTCATTCAGTGTGCTATAATGTGAATTTCGGCTCATTCAGTGTGCTATAATGTGAATTTTGGCTCATTCAGTGTGCTACAATGTGAATTTCAGCTCATACAGTGTGCCATAATGTGAATTTCAGCTCATACAGTGTGCTATAATGTGAATTTCGGCTCATACAGTGTGCTATAATGTGAATTTCGGCACATTCAGTGTGCTATAATGTGAATTTCGGCTCATTCAGTGTGCTACAATGTGAATTGCAGCTCATTCAGTGTGCTATAATGTGAATTTCGGCTCATACAGTGTGCTATAATGTGAATTTCGGCTCATTCAGTGTGCTATAATGTGAATTTCGGCTCATTCTGTGTGCTATAGAAACATAGAATTTGTCGGCAGATAAGAACAACTTGGCCCATCTAGTCTGCCCCTTTTTTTTTTACATAATTTTTATCTCTAACCTTATTTGATCCTTATTTCTTTGTAAGGAGATCCTTATGTCTATCCCATGCATGTTTAAATTGCCCTACTGTCTTAGCCTCTACCACCCCTGATGGAAGGAATGGCGATTCGCCAGTCTGTATCACCAGTACGCAGGGTTCTCTCCACTAACTGGCAACATGTTATTAGTAATGGCAACAATAGGAAATTTTAGAAGCGAACGGGAAGGGCATTACTAAGTGGGAGGGGCTATGATTAGGGGGAGGAGTCATCACTCTTAAACAGACCCCCCTAAAAGTTAAGTCTAGATCCACCACTGCTCAGGACTATATGACTGTGACAGCCCACTGGGTAGATGTATTGCCTCCCGCAGCAAGAACAGCAGCGGCGGCACCAGTAGCAGCATCTCGCAAATGCCAACTCTTTCCTAGGCAGGCTACGCTTTGTATCACCACTTTCCATAAGAGGCACACAGCTGACAACCTCTTACGGAAACTGAGGAACATCATCGCAGATTGGCTTACCCCAATTGGACTCTCCTGGGGATTTGTGACATCGGACAACGCCACTAATATTGTGCGTGCATTACAATTTATCAAATTCCAGCACGTCCCATGTTTTGCACATACATTGAATTTGGTGGTGCAGAATCATTTAAAAAAACGACAGGGGCGTGCAAGAGATGCTATCGGTGGCCAAAAGAATTGCGGGCCACTTTCGGCATTCAGCCACCGCGTGCAAAGACTGGAGCAGCAGCAAACACTCCTGAACCTGCCCCGCCATCAGCTGAAGCAAGAGGTGGTAACGAGGTGGAATTCAACCCTCTATATGCTTCTGAGGATGGAGGAGCAGCAAAAGGCCATTCAAGCCTATACATCTGCCTACGATATAGGCAAAGGAGGGGGAATGCACCTGACTCAAGCGCAGTGGAGAATGATTTCAACGTTGTGCAAGGTTCTGCAACCCTTTGAACTTGCCACACGTGAAGTCAGTTCAGACACTGCCAGCCTGAGTCAGGTCATTCCCCTCATCAGGCTTTTGCAGAAGCAGCTGGAGAGATTGAAGGAGGAGCTAAAACGGAGCGATTCCGCTAGGCATGTGGGACTTGTGGATGGAGCCTTTCATTCGCTTAACCAGGATTCACGGGTGGTCAATCTGTTGAAATCAGAGCACTACATTTTGGCCACCGTGCTCGATCCTAGGTTTAAAGCCTACGTTGTATCTCTCTTTCCGGCAGACACAAGTCTGCAGATGTTCAAAGACCTGCTGGTGAGACACTTGTCAAGTCAAGCGGAACGTGACCCGCCAACAGCTCCTCCTTAATTTTCTCCAACCACTGGAGCTGCCAGGAAAAGGATCAGATTTCCAAAACCACTCGCTGGCGGTGATGCAGGGCAGTCAGGAGCGAGTGCTGACATCTGGTCCGGACTGAAGGACCTGCCAACGATTACTGACATGTCGTCTGCTGTCACTGCATATGATTCTGTCACCATTGAAAGAATGGTGGAGGATTATATGGGTGACCGCATCCAAGTAGGCACGTCAGACAGTTCGTATGTATACTGGCAGGAAAAAGAGGCAATTTGGAGGCCCTTGCACAAACTGGCTTTATTTTACCTAAGTTGCCCCCCCCCCCCTCCAGTGTGTACTCCGAAAGAGTGTTTAGCGATCGGTGTACGAGGTTACTTCCACAAAATGTGGAGAAGATGATGTTCATCAAAATGAATTATAATCAATTCCTCCGTGGAGACATTCACCAGCAATTGCCTCCAGAAAGTACACAGGGACCTGAGATGGTGGATTTCAGTGGGGACGAATTAATACTCTGTGAGGAGGGGGATGTACACAGTGAAAAGGGTGATGAATCGGAGGATGAGGAGGTGGTGGACATCTTGCCTCTGTAGAGCCAGTTTGTGCAAGGAGAGATTGATTGCTTCTTTTTTGGTGGGGGCCCAAACCAACCAGTCATTTCAGCCACAGTCATGTGGCAGATCCTGTCGCTGAAATGATGGGTTTGTTAAAGTGTGCATGTCCTGTTTATACAACATAAGGGAGGGTGGGAGGGCCCAAGGACAATTCCATCTTGCACCTCTTTTTTTATTTATCTTTGCATCATGTGATGTTTGGGGCTAATTTTTTTAAGTGCCATCCTGTCTGACACTGCAGTGCCACTCCTAGATGGGCCAGGTGTTTGTGCCGGCCACTTGGGTCGCTTAGCTTAGTCATCCAGCGACCTCGGTGCAAATTTTAGGGCTAAAAATAATATTGTGAGGTGTGAGGTGTTCAGAATAGACTGGATATGAGTGGAAATTGTGGTTATTGAGGTTAATAATACTATGGGATCAAAATTTCCCACAAATTCTATGATTTAAGCTGTTTTTGAGGGTTTTTTGTAGAAAAAACACCCGAATCCAAAACACACCCGAATCCGACAAAAAAATTTCAGGGAGGTATTGCCAAAACGCGTCCGAATCCAAAACACGGCCGCGGAACCGAATCCAAAACCAAAACACAAAACCAGAAAAATTTCCGGTGCACATCTCTAGTTCATAGGCATACTGCCGCTGACGCTCTCCAGGATCGCGTGGCTGCACATCAGGAAGGAGGTAAGAGGGTCCCCCAGGCGGGACACGCTGGTAATTCTGGTAGCGGTCCCAGGAGATGGACCGCGACACTGGCGTGGACTATGTACTGCCCAGGGACCCCACTATATCCACCAGGGCAGAGAGCACAGGTCGGATTTTAAGAAATTCATATTACATAGGCTCCACAGTACCCGTGAGGACCAGCAGAGGGGATAAGGCTACATGTCATTTTAGACAGAGGTAGTTAAGAACAAGTCTGCTTCTACCTGAACATTTAGTACAAGTGTTCTGTGATATACATCCAGTATCTACTATGTATTGTTATATCTGTTTTTTATATGTGTGTGTGTGTGTGTGTGTGTGTGTGTGTGTGTGTGTGTGTGTGTGTGTGTGTGTGATTTTACTAGTCCAGAGCAATTTTAATGTTTGTCTGAATTAATTTCTGCATTGTAACTGTGACTGAGTGTGCCTGTAGCTGCTGTGTGGATTTCATTAGTGTATCCCACCTATTGCTATCGCTGTATTCTGTGCCCTGGGGGCTAGGTGCGTCAGGGTCTCATATATAGTGTTACACAGTGTATACTATTTAGTGTGTTTTACTCTGTGTTTCAGTCACATCATACCACTTTAATCCTCTGTTTGTGTCACATAACATAAGGGGGTTATTTGCAGGTATTGTTTTTGTCTGGCTATTTTGTAATGTTTAGCTCTGCGCCTACATCTGCTATCATGTCTGTCCTGCAGGGCGGGAAGTCCGCGGATGCTTCTGTATCATGCAGGGCGTGCACCACGGATTTACCTGAGGGAGAAGTTATAACTGATGGTTTGTGTACTGGGTGCCATACATCTCCCAGTCAGCCCGCATGTCTTGTAGTCACTCAGGAGCCACCTTGGCAAGCATTCTCCAGTACGTTACATACGCTGGTGTCGCGTCTTACGCCCCCTGTGAGACCTCCTGTGACATTGCAATCGCAGATTGTCCCTGTAGTTAATGCACCCTGGGCAAACGCTCTGTCTAGCCAGATACAACAATTAAATCAATCTTTGGTGGTACAAAAGTCTACCTCATGCCCCGCTGGGGTCAATAGGTCATCTAAGCGGGTCGCTTCCTCATCACAATCCGCTAACATTTCAGATAATTCTTCTGATGAGGATGGGGAATATACTGATCCGTCAGACACTGAATTAGTTGCTTCTGATGAGGAACCTACAACTCAGGTTGATGTACCTGACCTAGTGGAGGCTATTAAGCTGATTCTACAAATCGATGATGAGGTAGATTCCACTACTGCGTCTAAGAAACCTGATAAGTTTAAACGTCAGAAGGTTGATAAAGTAGTCTTATCACATTCTGATTTGACATATGTCAGGAATCCTGGTCTTCTTCGGGAAAGAAATTCTCCCTGTCTAAAAAGATGCTAGCTCATTATCCTATCCCTGCGGAGTTGAGTAACAAGTGGGAAACTCCACCGCCGGTGGACTCTCATGTCGCCCGTCTTGTGGTGTCATCTACTCTGCCTGTCACCACTGTCACCTCACTGAAGGAGCCGATGGATAAGCGTGTGGAGGGATGCCTGAAGTCTATTTACTCCATTACAGGTGCTGTACATAGACCCACTATTGCAGCCTCTTGGGCCGCAAAAGGAATCGAAGCATGGGTTCAGGCAATTGAGGATGAGCTACCTCAGGATATATCTGATGCTGCCAGACAATATCTGTCTGATATTACCACCGCCTCCCACTATATTCAGGAGGCGTCTTCGGAGGCAGGTGTTATGGCAGCCAAGGCGTCTACCACGTCTATACTGGCTCACCGTATTCTGTGGTTGAGGTCCTGGAAGGTGGACCTGGACTCCAAAAAGACCTGTGAGGTGCTCCCTTTTAATGGAGACATCCTCTTTGGGGAGGATCTGAACAAAATTGTGACTAACTTGGCGTCTGCGAAGACTGCGTTTCTCCCAAGTACTAATCCTTCTGCTCCGAAGGCTAAGAGTACCACTTTTTGTTCCCTTCGTCCTCCAGGAACAGCGAAGGATCAGATGTACCCAAGACAGGCTCATACTTCTAAAGCCACTAAGCCCAAATCTAAACAGTCATGGGCTGCCCGTCAGCCTGCTTCCAAACAGGACAAGCCCGCTGCATGATGGGGCGGGCCTCCCCCTGGGGGATTCCAGGGTGGGAGGCCGACTTCTACAATTCACCCAGGTCTGGTTAAAGACCACTTCAGATGCATGGGTGCGAGAAGTTGTCTCTCATGGGTACGCAGTCTCTTTCAATAGACGTCCTCCTGGCCAGTACTGCACAGCGGTTCTTCCTTCGGATCCGTTGAAAGCTCAGGCTCTACACCTGGTTGTATGATCCCTCCTGGACACAGGAGTGGTAGTACCGGTACCTCTGTCCCAGATAGGCAGGGGATACTATTCGACTCCATTTCTAGTTCGGAAACCCAACGGGTCCTTCTAGTTTATACTCAATCTCAAATCTTTGAACAAATTTGTGAGAGAGTTCAAATTCCGTATGGAAACCCTGTGCTCTATTGTGCTGGCCATGGAGCTCGAGTACTATATGGTATCCCTGGGCATACAGGATGCTTACCTGCATATACCTATTGCCATCTCACATCAGCAATATCTGCGGTTTGCTATTGGCAACCTACATTATCTATTCCAGGCTCTGCCATTTGGATTAGCCATGGCCCCTCAGATTTTCACCAAGGTCATGGCCGTGAAGACGGCTCTTCTCCGCCGTCAGGGTATCAGTATCCTGCCGTATCTGGACGACTTCCTGATCCTGGCGAACTCCCAAGAGGTCCTCCTCCATCATCTAGAACTGATGGTACAATTCCTGCAAGCCCACGAGCGGCTCATCAACTGAAAGCAGTCCTCACTGGTCCCTGCTCGGAGCATGGTGCACCTGGGGGCACTATTGGACACACACAGCCAAAGACTGTTTCTGTCTCTGGAGAAAGTCCTGAAACGTCAGGACAGGATCAGATACTTCCTTTCTCGCCCACGAGTGTCGATACACTCGGCAATGCAAGTACTAGGCCTCATGGTGTCGGCTTTCGACATGGTAGAGTACGCTCAATTTCATTCCCACCCTTTGCAGAGGTTGATCCTTTCAAAGTGGGATGGCCTACCTCATCGGATCAGGTCTCAAATGATCTCCTTCGCTCCGGAGGACTGTCTGTCACTAAGCTGGTGGCTACAGGACCGACAGCTGAGCAGGGGCCATCCCTTTTGGATCCCCGACTGGGTCCTACCGACAACGGATGCCAGCCTGCGAGGTTGGGGCACGGTGCTGGAGCAGCACTCTCTCCAAGGTCGGTGGACCAGGGAGGAATTTCTCCTCCCAATAAACATTCTGGAATTGCGGGCAGTGTTCAATGCGTTGACTCTTGCCCTGCCTCTGGTACAGAACAGCCCTGTTCAAGTACAGTCAGACAACGCCACCACGGTGGCATACATAAATCATCACGGCAGCACTCAAAGCCGCATGGCAATGATGGAAGTGTCAAAAATCCTTTGTTGGGCGGAACGCCATCTGCTAGCAGTATCGGCAGTGTTCATTCCCGGAGTCCTCAACAATAAAGCAGATTTCCTCAGTCGTCAGGACGTACACGCCGGAGAGTGGAGTCTTCATCCGGAAGTCGTTTGACTCCTGGTGGACAAGTGGGGCCTCCCAGATGTAGATCTGATGGCGTCTCGACACAATCACAAAGTTCTGGTCTTCGGATCAAGGACAAGGGACCCTCAAGCAGCGTTCGTGGACGCACTGGCAATTCCATGGAACTTTCAGCTTCCATACGTGTTCACTCCGGTGTCAATCCTGTCCAGGGTACTATGGAAGTTCAAGCAAGAAGGAGGAATACTACTTCTAGTCACTCCAGCGTGGCCCAGGCGGCATTGGTTCTCAGACCTGCAGGGTCTATCGATCGAGCGTCCTCTTCTACTTCCTCAACGCCCAGATCTCCTCGTTCAGGGCCCCTGTGTCTACCCGGACCTGGCCAGACTTGCTTTGATGGCGTGGCTCTTGAAGCATCACTCATGAGAGCCAAAGGATTCTCTGAGGTGGTCATCCAAACTATGTAAAAAGCCCGTAAACTGGCTTCAGCTTGGATTTATTGCAGGGTTTGGAATTCTTATTTCATCTGGTGTGCTGGTAAAAATTATGATGCGTATACTTTCAGAACTTACAGACTTTTGGCTTTCTGCATCAAGGCCTAGGCTTAGGCCTTCGTCTGGCCTCCCTCAAGGTTTATATATCTGCCTTGTTGGTGTGGTTTAAGAAGAAAATTGCATCTATTCCTGACGTTCATACATTCATTCAGGGTGTTTTACGGATTCAACCTCCCTATGTCCCTCCTGTGGCTCCATGAGATCTGTCTGTTGTTTTGAATGCCCTACATGAGTCTCCATTTGAACCTCTTGAGTCTGTGGACCTTAAATGCCTTACACTTAAGGTCGTTTTTCTGTTGACTATTGCCTCTGCTAGGAGGGTGTCGGTCTTAGGCGCTTTGTCCTGTCATCCACCCTTTCTGATTTTTCACCGTGACCGGGCAGGTCTTCAAACTTGGCCCGGTTATCTCCCTAAGGTGGTGTCATCTTTCCATCTTAACTAAGAGATTGTGGTCCGGCTTTTGGGGGTAATTCTGAGTTGATCGCAGCAGCAAGTTTGTTAGCAATTGGGCAAAACCATGGGCCTAATTCTGAGTTGATCGCAGCAGCAATTTTGTTAGCAGTTGGGCAAAACCATGTGCACTGCAGGGGTGACAGATATAACATGTGCAGAGAGTTAGATTTGGGTGGGGTGTGTTCAAACTGAAATCTAAATTGCAGTGTAAAAATAAAGCAACCAGTATTTACCCTGCACAGAAACAAAATAACCCACCCAAATCTAACTCTCCTCTGCAAATGTTATATCTGTTCCCCCTGCAGTGCACATGGTTTTGCCCAATTGCTAACAAACTTTGTGCTGCGATCAACTCAGAATTACCCCCCATGTGCACTGCAAGGGGGGCAGATATAACATTTGCAGAGAGAGTTAGATTTGGGTGGGTTATTTTGTTTCTGTGCAGGGTAAATACTGGCTGCTTTATTTTTACACTGCAATTTAGATTTCAGTTTGAATACACCCCACCCAAATCTAACTCTCTCTGCACATGTTATATTTGTCCCCCATGCAGTGCACATGGTTTTGCCCAACTGCTAACAAATTTGCTGCTGCGATCAACTCAGAATTAGGCCCTTTATCTCTTCTGGTATGTCCTCCAAAGAGCAGTCTTTGGATGTGGTACAGGCCTTCCATATTTATGTGGAAAAGACTGCCTCTATCAGGAGGTCATATAGCCTTTTTGTACTTTTTGGTTTTCACAAACGTGGCTGGCCTGCGAATAAGCAAACCTTGGCCAGATGGATTAGAATGGTGATTGCACAAGCTTATGTGCAGGCTGGACTCCCAGCTCCTGCTGCTATCAAAGCCCATTCTACTCGGTCTGTTGGACCTTCTTGGGCGGCCCGCCGAGGCACATCCGCAGAACAATTGTGCAAGGCAGCTACGTGGTCCTCAGTGAACACGTTCATTAGGTTCTATGCCTTTGATACTTCTGCCTCCCAGGATGCTTCCTTTGGATGTCGGGTTTTTGTGCCCACTACGATGCGTCCCCTCCCATGAGGAACTGCTTTAGGACATCACCGATGTATTCCCTGTGGAATCCCAGTGTACCCCGCTGAAGAAAAGGAGATTTATGGTAGACTTACCATAGTTAAATCTCTTTGGATTCCACAGGGCTCCACCCTGACGCACTTAGCTTCTTTGGGTTTGTATGGCATTAGCCGCTGGTCCCTTCTCCTGTCATGAGAATGTGGTTCTATGTGACTAACATCTGCCGTCTCTTTTACCTGCTACTGCATTGGACTGGTTAACAAAACTGAGCTCCGGTGCCCGGAGGCGGGGTTATAGAGGAGGCGGTGCAGTGCATCCTTGGAACAGTCAAAGCTTTAGCCTGTTGGTGCCTCGGATCAAGATCCAACTCTACACCCTGATGTATTCTCTGTGGAATCCAGTGTACCTCGCAGAAAGAGATTTAACTATGGTAAGTCTACCATAAATCTCCTTTTACCTTCATACTGCCATATATCCCCCTCCTCAGCTCAAAAGCCCTGGGTTGTGTGACAAAGGACGAGGCATTCTCATGGCAAAATCCATCACATCCAAGCTATCCAGTCTCTTGTGATCTCTGGGGGTCTTATCCTACAGATTACAGAATTTATTTTCTTCCTTTCTCGCTTTATGGTACCACTTGCTCTTCTTGCTTTCTTTATGAAGCACTTGAGATTCATTTTTGGATATCACAGGTTTTAAAAATTTTAGGTACTTTTCTCAAAGCACTATACTTCACCAGCCTCATCAAAATCCAGCAAGTTCTTTTCCTCAGAGTCTTCTGAGTCAGACAAAAACGTATTTTCCTTTGTTTCTTTTTAATCTCTTAAAGGGTTCACTTGCTTAAACCTCTTAAAGGCAGACTTTTTGGCCAACTTCTGCTTGTCACACCTTTAATCTTCAGCCTTGAAGCACTGCATTGGCTACTGGCATACTTCACTGGTAACTTATCTTCTTTCAAAGAGTAATTGTTATCCTTAGTGCCACCAGCCTCATAATCTTCAAAACTTGACTTTAGGTCATAGGACGTACTGGTATTGCCACTCCCAGATTCTGTACTCTCTTCTCATATAACATGCTCAAATGTTTATTCCATTGACCCACAAACTTCATCCCATGATTTTGATGGCTATCTGGCACTTCATTAAGACTCTTACAGTATCTCATGGATTTTCTTGAATATACGCTTTTTGGGCCTTGAAAATATGATGAATAATTTCAACATGTTCCATCAGCACAGATTGAAGTTCACTCTCCACAGAGGTCTTTATTTTCAGATTCTGTTTAGCTGGTTTACTTGCTTCAACCTTTGTACTGTTGCAAAATGGTGTGGCCATGCCCACAGAATGCTGAGTTCACAGGGGAGCCTGGGGGGGGGGCCCAGAAAGTTGTTGTACCGGGGCACAGGAAATCTCTTGGCAGCCCTGCCTACAAGAGTATTTTTCTTCACAAGACTGTCAATATTAACTTTCTGTAAAGTTCTGCTTTCCACTGAAAAATTGTGTGACCCTGTCACATCCACCTCACTGTGATCACATGATGACAACAGAGTCTCATCCTGGGAAGCCATCAATATCTCTGCGGATTTCTGTACATCCTGTACCTTTGACTCACTGGTCATATGGTAATTATCTGTACTTGTCAGTTCTTTGTCACCAACTTTAAATATAGCTTTATTATCTTGAAATGTAGCCCTTTGGGAGGACTTTACACCCTCAGCTATCACTGCAAGATTTAAGTAACTTCAAGATATATAATTGGGTTCAGTATGATATACGGGTGGCCGGGATGTTGGCCGTCTGTACACCGACAACGCCATCTGGTCCGCAAGTATGCCAGCAGCATGGCCAGCGCAAAGAGTCCCCTTTCGGGCTTGCTGCACTCGCCACAGGTTCTATTCCTACTCTATGGGTGTCATGGACCCCCATGAGTGGGAATAGCCAGTTAGCCGGGATTCCGGCTGGTGGCATTATCAGCAGTCGGGATTCCGGCGTTGGAGCATGAGTCTGCAGCATCTGGAAACAAACATGCGTACCAAAAGCAACCTTCTACGGAAGGGACATAACAAGTATATAGGTTTTTTTTTTAAAGAAGCTCCCCCTACTAAGCTGTACCTCTTTCAGGTCCCAAGCAGTACTGGTAGTCAGAACACCAATGCATTTCAACCTCAATGTGGTCTTTTTCAAGGTGACACCTTGAAGGTTGCTTTTGGTACGCATGTTTTTGGCTTTCATGTATCTTTAAAAAAAAAAAATGTTATATGGTACACACTATGGTCTTTCCACCTTTTTGTTTTGTATATATTCACCATAAATGGTCGATAGAACAAAGGTGGAAGATTTAGACCAAGTGGATGCATTTTCAGGATTGAAGGAACCATAGAAGCATTGTTACTGTCGACTGACTGAATTGGTTAGTATTGTTACTGTCGACTGACTGAATTGGTTCATGGACACAGCTAACAGGTTTTTGGAACTATGTGCTCATCTATTGTTTGAATAGCTGACCTATTGCATAACTGCATTGAAATTTATTCCGGATTTTAATGGACCACGTTTAAATTTACCTTTTAAAAGTGTGCAGGAATCATTTAGAAATGTTGTTTTCTCTATGGCCAGTTGCTGAATCTTGTTGAATTCCTGATGTGCCCTGGTGGCTTCCTGCTGAATCTCGTTGGCTTCTTTCTGAGCCATCAAAGCCTGCAGCAAGGCCTTCACAATGTCCTCCATGTTATCTTGTTGTATAGGAGTGAAGCAGAATCTAGCTTACCTAACCATCAGATGATTACACCACTATGAAGAACATAGGACAACAGTCTTTTCTCCCAAAACAAATTGGGTGTCTGTCATTTAAAATTTTACATGTACTTTTTTTTTTAGCAGTTATTTTTATTTCACTGGTAACTCTTGACTCTCAAATGTATTCTCATCACAATATAACACAGCAACTGCTTTGGTTGTCACTTGTACCACACTTTGTTTTCAAAAGTATTTTCAACACAGCAAAGCATCTTTCTATGTGGTACTACAATGACGAGCCTATAACAAGGCTCTTTCTCTTTAACTACAAGAGAAATGTCCACACCACACTTTGATTAGACACACATTGCACTAATAAGTAGGTCATCGGCTTAAGCATTCAGCAGGACAAAACACAAATTTTCCTTTAATTTAACCCTTTCTTTGCAGCTACAATTTTACACACTTTTATATTTGCTAGCAGAAATTATTCAATCTTTGTGATTGCACACATTTTTCTTCACAGACACAATATATATCTCATAGCTGCCAATATTTCAACAACGCTGTATCAATCATTTCTCTTCCTCTAAATGGACAAAAGTGTACACTACAACATACCTCCCAACATGACCCTCTCCAGGAGGGACACAATGCTCTGCTTCTGGACTTTCCTCTTACTGTATACTTGCTGGCACCTGTATTGAACAGGTTAATGGATAAGAAAGGTGTTTCAGCACAGGTATGGCAATCATAAATTAAGAGGAAAGTCCAGACGCAGAGCATTCTGTCCCTCCTGTAGAGGGTCATGTTGGGAGGTATGCTACAACACTTGTGCTACTGGCAAACTTTGTATTGCCCATATGCAGACAATTTTTCTCTTTAAACAATAGTTCACAACAAGTTTTTCCACTTACCACTTGCAGGTGAATCCTGTCTTGTTTTCCCCATTATGCTGTGTAGTAAGTATCCATATAGTCCTTTAAGTTGCTGTCATTTATTTTCTGCATGGACTTTTTGCATGCCAGTTCTCCACCATAATGTTATGACTTGGAGTAATTGGCTTGGTAGAGGGGTGTGTTGGTGCAGTGGCCGTAGCTGACGTCAGACAACCTCCCTGAAAACACTTGGGCACACCTGCTTTTTTCCGGAAACTCCCAGTAAACGGTCACTTACCACCCACAAGTGGCTTCCTCCAGTCAATCACCTTGCAAATGCCCGTGCGAATGGATTTTTTGCGCCATCCCGTCGCTGACCAGTGATGCCCTTTGTTGATGTCCGACACGCGTGCGCATTGCGGTGCATACGCAGTTAGTACCTGTTCACCCGCTGTGCAAAAATGCACAGCAGCGGTCGAATCTGAATCAGCCCCAAAGAAACAAACACCTAGACCCCATTCTGGGCACAGTCTCACTTCTTCACCCCTGACTTCCCTTGGTTAGCTAGTCTGCAAATAAAGTCTCAAACGTTAGTCCTGCTGCCAGCAGGCATAAAACAGGCTCCAGCCTGGCTTGGCTGCCAAAGCTGCTCACATATAGTCTCACAATCAGGCCTGCTTCCTTGCAGGTAACTCACAGGCTTTGCGTACGACACCTCCTTGCCTGCTCACACTCAAGGCTCACTGGCCTGGCTTCCTTCTCAGCAACACATAGTTCAGTCCCCGAATTTGGTGGTCTCTTCTCTCTCCTCCAGGGTTAGAAACAAACAATCTACTCTCAATGACTTCCTAGCACAATCAGCACTGACTGGATTTTACAATCCCTCTTGGGCTGGATACACAGGCCACAGCCTGTCCTGGCTGCAGAGTTTTCCACACTGACACTCATGTACAGCAATTAGGTGGACTCACACCTGCCTTAGCTTCCCTGTATGGGTGGATTCCTTCTGCTGCCACAAGTCATGTATTTGAAGGATGGAAAATGTGTGTCTTACCTGCAGTGCATTTCTCCCTTGCAGCCTGGTGCAGCTGAAAGCATGTAATTGATCAACCTGAGCACCTGTAAGAAACCCCCTTAATCAGACAGGGTGGGTATATCACTTGCCTGTCATTCTGGGAGAGGAGGAGGAGTACTTATATGACCGGTGCTGGGAAAGGTGGCCGGTGACTAAAGAGTAGGTCTCTGTTTATATAATGATAGTGACGTGCCATTTACGGTATGATGATTACTGGTCTGTGGTCATCCTGAGAAAATAAACCGTAGCGGACAAGTCTTGAGTCAGTGTGTGCAGCTTCTTTGTCACCGCATGTTTAACCTCTAAAAAACTCTACATTGATGAAATTTTTCCTTTAACTAAAATAATTATATAGTTTACTGTCACAATTGATTTGAGTTTGACAGATGGCAGCGCTTTTTTTCTGCTCACTTACTTGCTCCTATGTTTCCTTCTGTGCCGGCCCTGAAACTAGTAACTCTGAAATGAGATCATGCTTGGAAGAAATATATAACTGGATTATAGTTATCCCCACCAGGATGTAGAGCTGTAAGAAGAGCAGAGAGAATTGGATTTGGGTTTACGTAGATAGATTAATTTACTGGTACCGGCTTGCAGCTTCTGCCATAAGATGTTCTTGTCCTTATTATTGCTTTTATAGTGCATAAATATATCCATGACTATGTACAGTAGTAGCTTATCTAGACTAATGTAAGCATTGATAAGCCTATAAGGCAGCCTCTCAAAATCTTACAGTATAATGGGCCTCTATAATTAACTTATCGCTCACACTGCAAGATGTGGAGAGTTTGGCTTGGAAGCTACCACTGTGTAATTTTCTACAATATCATCTATTTCTGTTTACATGCGTCCTGTCATTATATCTGTATGTATGTCTAGCCTTTATGTAGACGTTTTCGTCTCTACAGCAAACCTTTCAAGAACTAGTAGGCTGCCCAGTACTTTTGGTTTGTGTGTGTCACTAATGACCGAGGTAAGAGTATGAGATGTGAGCTTTGTCATTATGTAGCTAAAAATGTGAGATAAAAATCTGTTAATTGAAGACTTCAGATTACATTTCCGTGTTATATACATATCACACAGTATGTGATCTACCATTGAAAAACATATAATTATTTGAATGCACTGGAGAAGCCTTTAGTATTTACATTTTTATTAGAATGTGCACCTTTCTCTTCCACATGGTTGCAGTAATACATATACGTAAGTATACAGAATGGTAGTTGCTCAATCAATTTATTGGCCAATCACAAGTGCATGTAGACGAGGGGTTAATCTAGACAGGAAAAAAACAAAATAATTCCGACAGCACACCGCAATGAACCAGTAAAAGGACATATCCTACATAATAATAATAATACCTGTAATAATAATAATAATAATAATAATAGCAATAGTAAAGCAGATCTCAGTTACAAACATATGGTAAGCCAACTTGTTTCGGAGATGCATCAGTAACCAAACACAAGTGGTGCTTTATGTAAAAAAACACATGCAAATACAGGAGGGACAGAATGCACTGCTCCTGGATATTCCCTCTTAATGTATGATTGCCATCACCTGTGGTGAAACACCCTTATCCATTATTCTGTTCAACACAGGTGCCGGCAATCATAAATTAAGAAAAAAAAGTCCAGAAGCAGAGCATTTTGTCCCTCCTCCTGGAGAGGGTCATGTTGGGTGGTATGAAATATAAATATATGGCATGATGGTTAAGAAAAGAACTGTTGTCTAGGATCAGTGCATAAGAATGAAAAGGGGAAAAAAAAGGTATGCCCCCTACCCCTAATGTCTCATCAGAAAGATGGCGCCAACACAGGGAAAGACTCTCGTGCTTTGTTCAAAGCATTCATTAGACAAATCCCTATAATGACGTCATAAATATATATATATATATATATATACAAACAAAAAACCCAGCACTCACCAAAGTAAGCTCACTTATCCTCAACAATTCAATAAATAAATGATGGGGGTTTAGTTAGTGGATTGGCCAATGCACGGAAGCCTGCACACCGATCTCCAAGGTACCCCACCTTTATACAGGTCCTACACTATCACAGAGTTTTAAAACCTGACTACTAGGGGCAGACTAGATGGGCTAAGTGGTTCTTATCTACCGTCAAATTCTATGTTTCTATGTTTCTACTTCACTGCTGTTACACACATCATCTGCCTGCTAGATTTAATGTGTACCTGCCACTAGAGATGTGCACTTGAAATTTTTCGTGTTTTGTGTTTTGGTTTTGGGTTTGGTTCCGCGGCCGTGTTTTGGGTTCGACCGCGTTTTGGCAAAACCTCACCGAATTTTTTTTGTCGGATTCGGGTGTGTTTTGGATTCGGGTGTTTTTTTCAAAAAACACTAAAAAACAGCTTAAATCATAGAATTTGGGGGTCATTTTGATCCCAAAGTAATATTAACCTCAAAAACCATAATTTCCACTCATTTTCAGTCTATTCTGAATACCTCACACCTCACAATATTATTTTTAGTCCTAAAATTTGCACCGAGGTCGCTGGATGACTAAGCTAAGCGACCCTAGTGGCCGACACAAACACCTGGCCCATCTAGGAGTGGCACTGCAGTGTCACGCAGGATGGCCCTTCCAAAAAACACTCCCCAAACAGCACATGACGCAAAGAAGAAAAAAAGAGGCGCAATGAGGTAGCTGTGTGAGTAAGATAAGCGACCCTAGTGGCCGACACAAACACCGGGCCCATCTAGGAGTGGCACTGCAGTGTCAGGCAGGATGGCCCTTCCAAAAAACACTCCCCAAACAGCACATGACGCAAAGAAGAAAAAAAGAGGCGCAATGAGGTAGCTGTGTGAGTAAGCTAAGCGACCCTAGTGGCCGACACAAACACCTGGCCCATCTAGGAGTGGCACTGCAGTGTCACGCAGGATGGCCCTTCCAAAAAACACTCCCCAAACAGCACATGACGCAAAGAAGAAAAAAAGAGGCGCAATGAGGTAGCTGTGTGAGTAAGATAAGCGACCCTAGTGGCCGACACAAACACCTGGCCCATCTAGGAGTGGCACTGCAGTGTCACGCAGGATGGCCCTTCCAAAAAACACTCCCCAAACAGCACATGACGCAAAGAAGAAAAAAAGAGGCGCAATGAGGTAGCTGTGTGAGTAAGCTAAGCGACCCTAGTGGCCGACACAAACACCTGGCCCATCTAGGAGTGGCACTGCAGTGTCACGCAGGATGGCCCTTCCAAAAAACACTCCCCAAACAGCACATGACGCAAAGAAGAAAAAAAGATGCGCAATGAGGTAGCTGTGTGAGTAAGATAAGCGACCCTAGTGGCCGACACAAACACCTGGCCCATCTAGGAGTGGCACTGCAGTGTCACGCAGGATGGCCCTTCCAAAAAACACTCCCCAAACAGCACATGACGCAAAGAAGAAAAAAAGAGGCGCAATGAGGTAGCTGTGTGAGTAAGCTAAGCGACCCTAGTGGCCGACACAAACACCTGGCCCATCTAGGAGTGGCACTGCAGTGTCACGCAGAATGGCCCTTCCAAAAAACACTCCCCAAACAGCACATGACGCAAAGAAGAAAAAAAGAGGCACAATGAGGTAGCTGTGTGAGTAAGATAAGCGACCCTAGTGGCCGACACAAACACCTGGCCCATCTAGGAGTGGCACTGCAGTGTCACGCAGGATGGCCCTTCCAAAAAACACTCCCCAAACAGCACATGACGCAAATAAAAATGAAAGAAAAAAGAGGTGCAAGATGGAATTGTCCTTGGGCCCTCCCACCCACCCTTATGTTGTATAAACAGGACATGCACACTTTAACCAACCCATCATTTCAGTGACAGGGTCTGCCACACGACTGTGACTGAAATGACGGGTTGGTTTGGACCCCCACCGAAAAAGAAGCAATTAATCTCTCCTTGCACAAACTGGCTCTACAGAGGCAAGATGTCCACCTCATCATCATCCTCCGATATATCACCGTGTACATCCCGCTCCTCACAGATTATCAATTCGTCCCCACTGGAATCCACCATCTCAGCTCCCTGTGTACTTTGTGGAGGCAATTGCTGCTGGTCAATGTCTCCACGGAGGAATTGATTATAATTCATTTTAATGAACATCATCTTCTCCACATTTTCTGGAAGTAACCTCGTACGCCGATTGCTGACAAGGTGAGCGGCGGCACTAAACACTCTTTCTGAGTACACACTTGTGGGAGGGCAACTTAGGAAGAATAAAGCCAGTTTGTGCAAGGGCCTCCAAATTGCCTCTTTTTCCTGCCAGTATAAGTACGGACTGTCTGACGTGCCTACTTGGATGCGGTCACTCATATAATCCTCCACCATTCTTTCAATGGGGAGAGAATCATATGCAGTGACAGTAGACGACATGTCCGTAATCGTTGTCAGGTCCTTCAGTCCGGACCAGATGTCAGCATCAGCAGTCGCTCCAGACTGCCCTGCATCACCGCCAGCGGGTGGGCTCGGAATTCTGAGCCTTTTCCTCGCACCCCCAGTTGCGGGAGAATGTGAAGGAGGAGATGTTGACAGGTCGCGTTCCGCTTGACTTGACAATTTTGTCACCAGCAGGTCTTTGAACCCCAGCAGACTTGTGTCTGCCGGAAAGAGAGATCCAAGGTAGGTTTTAAATCTAGGATCGAGCACGGTGGCCAAAATGTAGTGCTCTGATTTCAACAGATTGACCACCCGTGAATCCTTGTTAAGCGAATTAAGGGCTCCATCCACAAGTCCCACATGCCTAGCGGAATCGCTCCCTTTTAGCTCCTCCTTCAATGCCTCCAGCTTCTTCTGCAAAAGCCTGATGAGGGGAATGACCTGACTCAGGCTGGCAGTGTCTGAACTGACTTCACGTGTGGCAAGTTCAAAAGGTTGCAGAACCTTGCACAACGTTGAAATCATTCTCCACTGCGCTTGAGACAGGTACATTCCACCTCCTGTATCGTTCTCAATTGTATAGGCTTGAATGGCCTTTTGCTGCTCCTCCAACCTCTGAAGCATATATAGGGTTGAATTCCACCTCGTTACCACTTCTTGCTTCAGATGATGGCAGGGCAGGTTCAGGCGTTTTTGGTGGTGCTCCAGTCTTCTGTACGTGGTGCCTGTACGCCGAAAGTGTCCCGCAATTCTTCTGGCCACCGACAGCATCTCTTGCACGCCCCTGTCGTTTTTAAAAAAATTCTGCACCACCAAATTCAAGGTATGTGCAAAACATGGGACGTGCTGGAATTTGCCCATATTTAATGCACACACAATATTGCTGGCGTTGTCCGATGCCACAAATCCACAGGAGAGTCCAATTGGGGTAAGCCATTCCGCGATGATCTTCCTCAGTTGCCGTAAGAGGTTTTCAGCTGTGTGCGTATTCTGGAAACCGGTGATACAAAGCGTAGCCTGCCTAGGAAAGAGTTGGCGTTTGCGAGATGCTGCTACTGGTGCCGCCGCTGCTGTTCTTGCGGCGGGAGACCATACATCTACCCAGTGGGCTGTCACAGTCATATAGTCCTGACCCTGCCCTGCTCCACTTGTCCACATGTCCGTGGTTAAGTGGACATTGGGTACAACTGCATTTTTTAGGACACTGGTGAGTCTTTTTCTGGCGTCCGTGTACATTCTCGGTATCTCCTGCCTAGAGAAGTGGAACCTAGATGGTATTTGGTAACGGGGGCACACTACCTCAAGAAATTGTCTAGTTCCCTGTGAACTAACGGCGGATACCGGACGCACGTCTAACACCAACATAGTTGTCAAGGCCTCAGTTATCCGCTTTGCAACAGGATGACTACTGTGATATTTCATCTTCCTCGCAAAGGACTGTTGGACAGTCAATTGCTTGGTGGAAGTAGTAAAAGTGGGCTTACCACTTCCCCTCTGGGATGACCATCGACTCCCAGCAGCAACAACAGCAGCGCCAGCAGCAGTAGGCGTTACACGCAAGGATGCATCGGAGGAATCCCAGGCAGGAGAGGACTCGTCAGAATTGCCAGTGACATGGCCTGCAGGACTATTGGCATTCCTGGGGAAGGAGGAAATTGACACTGAGGGAGTTGGTGGGGTGGTTTGCGTGAGCTTGGTTACAAGTAGAGATGAGCGGGTTCGGTTTCTTTGAATCCGAACCCGCACGAACTTCACTTTTTTTTTCACGGGTCCGAGCGACTCGGATCTTCCCGCCTTGCTCGGTTAACCCGAGCGCGCCCGAACGTCATCATGACGCTGTCGGATTCTCGCGAGACTCGGATTCTATATAAGGAGCCGCGCGTCGCCGCCATTTTCACACGTGCATTGAGATTGATAGGGAGAGGACGTGGCTGGCGTCCTCTCCATTTAGATTAGATTTAGAAGAGAGAGAGAGAGAGAGATTGCTGTGATACTGTAGATTAGAAGAGAGTGCAGAGTGCAGACAGAGTTTAGTGACTGACGACCACAGTGACCAGTGACCACCAGAGACAGTGCAGTTGTTTGTTTTATTTAATATATCCGTTCTCTGCCTGAAAAAAACGATACACAGTCACACAGTGACTCAGTCTGTGTGCACTGCTCAGCCCAGTGTGCTGCACATCAATGTATTGTATATAAAGCTTATAATTGTGGGGGAGACTGGGGAGCACTGCAGGTTGTTATAGCAGGAGCCAGGAGTACATGATAAATAATATTATATTAAAATTAAACAGTGCACACTTTTGCTGCAGGAGTGCCACTGCCAGTGTGACTAGTGGTGACCAGTGCCTGACCACCAGTATATTAGTAGTATTGTATACTATCTCTTTATCAACCAGTCTATATTAGCAGCAGACACAGTACAGTGCGGTAGTTCACGGCTGTGGCTACCTCTGTGTCGGCACTCGGCAGGCAGTCCGTCCATCCATAATTGTATTATAATATATACCACCTAACCGTGGTTTTTTTTTCGTTCTTTATACCGTCGTCATACTAGTTGTTACGAGTATACTACTATCTCTTTATCAACCAGTGTACAGTGCGGTAGTTCACGGCTGTGGCTACCTCTGTGTCGGAACTCGGCAGGCAGTCCGTCCATCCATAATTGTATTATAATATATACCACCTAACCGTGGTTTTTTTTTCGTTCTTTATACCGTCGTCATACTAGTTGTTAGTAGTATACTACTATCTCTTTATCAACCAGTGTACAGTGCGGTAGTTCACGGCTGTGGCTACCTCTGTGTCGGCACTCGACAGGCAGTCCGTCCAACCATAATTGTATTATATACCACCTAACCGTGGTTTTTTTTTCATTCTTTATACCGTCGTCATACTAGTTGTTACGAGTATACTACTATCTCTTTATCAACCAGTGTACAGTGCGGTAGTTCACGGCTGTGGCTACCTCTGTGTCGGCACTCAGCAGGCAGTCCGTCCAACCATAATTGTATTATATACCACCTAACCGTGGTTTTTTTTTCATTCTTTATACCGTCGTCATACTAGTTGTTACGAGTATACTACTATCTCTTTATCAACCAGTGTACAGTGCGGTAGTTCACGGCTGTGGCTACCTCTGTGTCGGCACTCGGCAGCCCGTCCATAATTGTATATACCAGTGACCTAACCGTGGTTTTTTTTTCTTTCTTTATACATACATACTAGTTACGAGTATACTATCTCTTTATCAACCAGTCTATATATTAGCAGCAGACACAGTACAGTGCGGTAGTTCACGGCTGTGGCTACCTCTGTGTCAGCACTCGGCAGCCCGTCCATAATTGTATATACCACCTAACCGTGGTTTTTTTTTCTTTCTTTATACATACATACTAGTTACGAGTATACTATCTCTTTATCAACCAGTCTATATATTAGCAGCAGACACAGTACAGTGCGGTAGTTCACGGCTGTGGCTACCTCTGTGTCGGCACTCCGCAGCCCGTCCATAATTGTATATACCAGTGACCTAACCGTGGTTTTTTTTTCTTTCTTTATACATACATACTAGTTACGAGTATACTATCTCTTTATCAACCAGTCTATATATTAGCAGCAGACACAGTACAGTGCGGTAGTTCACGGCTGTGGCTACCTCTGTGTCGGCACTCGGCAGCCCGTCCATAATTGTATATACCACCTAACCGTGGTTTTTTTTTCTTTCTTTATACATACATACTAGTTACGAGTATACTATCTCTTTATCAACCAGTCTATATATTAGCAGCAGACACAGTACAGTGCGGTAGTTCACGGCTGTGGCTACCTCTGTGTCGGCACTCGGCAGCCCGTCCATAATTGTATATACCAGTGACCTAACCGTGGTTTTTTTTTCTTTCTTTATACATACATACTAGTTACGAGTATACTATCTCTTTATCAACCAGTCTATATATTAGCAGCAGACACAGTACAGTGCGGTAGTTCACGGCTGTGGCTACCTCTGTGTCGGCACTCGGCAGCCCGTCCATAATTGTATACTAGTATCCAATCCATCCATCTGCATTGTTTACCTGAGGTGCCTTTTAGTTGTGCCTATTAAAATATGGAGAACAAAAATGTTGAGGTTCCAAAATTAGGGAAAGATCAAGATCCACTTCCACCTCGTGCTGAAGCTGCTGCCACTAGTCATGGCCGAGACGATGAAATGCCAGCAACGTCGTCTGCCAAGGCCGATGCCCAATGGCATAGTACAGAGCATGTCAAAACCAAAACACCAAATATCAGTAAAAAAAGGACTCCAAAACCTAAAATAAAATTGTCGGAGGAGAAGCGTAAACTTGCCAATATGCCATTTACCACACGGAGTGGCAAGGAACGGCTGAGGCCCTGGCCTATGTTCATGGCTAGTGGTTCAGCTTCACATGAGGATGGAAGCACTCAGCCTCTCGCTAGAAAACTGAAAAGACTCAAGCTGGCAAAAGCACCGCAAAGAACTGTGCGTTCTTTGAAATCCCAAATCCACAAGGAGAGTCCAATTGTGTCGGTTGCGATGCCTGACCTTCCCAACACTGGACGTGAAGAGCATGCGCCTTCCACCATTTGCACGCCCCCTGCAAGTGCTGGAAGGAGCACCCGCAGTCCAGTTCCTGATAGTCAGATTGAAGATGTCAGTGTTGAAGTACACCAGGATGAGGAGGATATGGGTGTTGCTGGCGCTGGGGAGGAAATTGACCAGGAGGATTCTGATGGTGAGGTGGTTTGTTTAAGTCAGGCACCCGGGGAGACACCTGTTGTCCGTGGGAGGAATATGGCCGTTGACATGCCAGGTGAAAATACCAAAAAAATCAGCTCTTCGGTGTGGAGGTATTTCACCAGAAATGCGGACAACAGGTGTCAAGCCGTGTGTTCCCTTTGTCAAGCTGTAATAAGTAGGGGTAAGGACGTTAACCACCTCGGAACATCCTCCCTTATACGTCACCTGCAGCGCATTCATAATAAGTCAGTGACAAGTTCAAAAACTTTGGGTGACAGCGGAAGCAGTCCACTGACCAGTAAATCCCTTCCTCTTGTAACCAAGCTCACGCAAACCACCCCACCAACTCCCTCAGTGTCAATTTCCTCCTTCCCCAGGAATGCCAATAGTCCTGCAGGCCATGTCACTGGCAAGTCTGACGAGTCCTCTCCTGCCTGGGATTCCTCCGATGCATCCTTGCGTGTAACGCCTACTGCTGCTGGCGCTGCTGTTGTTGCCGCTGGGAGTCGATGGTCATCCCAGAGGGGAAGTCGTAAGCCCACTTGTACTACTTCCAGTAAGCAATTGACTGTTCAACAGTCCTTTGCGAGGAAGATGAAATATCACAGCAGTCATCCTACTGCAAAGCGGATAACTGAGTCCTTGACAACTATGTTGGTGTTAGACGTGCGTCCGGTATCCGCCGTTAGTTCACAGGGAACTAGACAATTTATTGAGGCAGTGTGCCCCCGTTACCAAATACCATCTAGGTTCCACTTCTCTAGGCAGGCGATACCGAGAATGTACACGGACGTCAGAAAAAGACTCACCAGTGTCCTAAAAAATGCAGTTGTACCCAATGTCCACTTAACCACGGACATGTGGACAAGTGGAGCAGGGCAGGGTCAGGACTATATGACTGTGACAGCCCACTGGGTAGATGTATGGACTCCCGCCGCAAGAACAGCAGCGGCGGCACCAGTAGCAGCATCTCGCAAACGCCAACTCTTTCCTAGGCAGGCTACGCTTTGTATCACCGCTTTCCCGAATACGCACACAGCTGAAAACCTCTTACGGCAACTGAGGAAGATCATCGCGGAATGGCTTACCCCAATTGGACTCTCCTGTGGATTTGTGGCATCGGACAACGCCAGCAATATTGTGTGTGCATTAAATATGGGCAAATTCCAGCACGTCCCATGTTTTGCACATACCTTGAATTTGGTGGTGCAGAATTTTTTTAAAAACGACAGGGGCGTGCAAGAGATGCTGTCGGTGGCCAGAAAAATTGCGGGACACTTTCGGCGTACAGGCACCACGTACAGAAGACTGGAGCACCACCAAAAACTACTGAACCTGCCCTGCCATCATCTGAAGCAAGAAGTGGTAACGAGGTGGAATTCAACCCTCTATATGCTTCAGAGGTTGGAGGAGCAGCAAAAGGCCATTCAAGCCTATACAATTGAGCACGATATAGGAGATGGAATGCACCTGTCTCAAGTGCAGTGGAGAATGATTTCAACGTTGTGCAAGGTTCTGATGCCCTTTGAACTTGCCACACGTGAAGTCAGTTCAGACACTGCCAGCCTGAGTCAGGTCATTCCCCTCATCAGGCTTTTGCAGAAGAAGCTGGAGGCATTGAAGAAGGAGCTAAAAGGGAGCGATTCCGCTAGGCATGTGGGACTTGTGGATGCAGCCCTTAATTCGCTTAACAAGGATTCACGGGTGGTCAATCTGTTGAAATCAGAGCACTACATTTTGGCCACCGTGCTCGATCCTAGATTTAAAGCCTACCTTGGATCTCTCTTTCCGGCAGACACAGGTCTGCTGGGGTTAAAAGACCTGCTGGTGACAAAATTGTCAAGTCAAGCGGAACGCGACCTGTCAACATCTCCTCCTTCACATTCTCCCGCAACTGGGGGTGCGAAGAAAAGGCTCAGAATTCCGAGCCCACCCGCTGGCGGTGATGCAGGGCAGTCTGGAGCGACTGCTGATGCTGACATCTGGTCCGGACTGAAGGACCTGACAACGATTACGGACATGTCGTCTACTGTCACTGCATATGATTCTCTCAACATTGATAGAATGGTGGAGGATTATATGAGTGACCGCATCCAAGTAGGCACGTCACACAGTCCGTACTTATACTGGCAGGAAAAAGAGGCAATTTGGAGGCCCTTGCACAAACTGGCTTTATTCTACCTAAGTTGCCCTCCCACAAGTGTGTACTCCGAAAGAGTGTTTAGTGCCGCCGCTCACCTTGTCAGCAATCGGCGTACGAGGTTACATCCAGAAAATGTGGAGAAGATGATGTTCATTAAAATGAATTATAATCAATTCCTCCGCGGAGACATTGACCAGCAGCAATTGCCTCCACAAAGTACACAGGGAGCTGAGATGGTGGATTCCAGTGGGGACGAATTGATAATCTGTGAGGAGGGGGATGTACACGGTGATATATCGGAGGGTGAAGATGAGGTGGACATCTTGCCTCTGTAGAGCCAGTTTGTGCAAGGAGAGATTAATTGCTTCTTTTTTGGGGGGGGTCCAAACCAACCCGTCATATCAGTCACAGTCGTGTGGCAGACCCTGTCACTGAAATGATGGGTTGGTTAAAGTGTGCATGTCCTGTTTTGTTTATACAACATAAGGGTGGGTGGGAGGGCCCAAGGATAATTCCATCTTGCACCTCTTTTTTCTTTTCTTTTTCTTTGCATCATGTGCTGATTGGGGAGGGTTTTTTGGAAGGGACATCCTGCGTGACACTGCAGTGCCACTCCTAAATGGGCCCGGTGTTTGTGTCGGCCACTAGGGTCGCTAATCTTACTCACACAGTCAGCTACCTCATTGCGCCTCTTTTTTTCTTTGCGTCATGTGCTGTTTGGGGAGGGTTTTTTGGAAGGGACATCCTGCGTGACACTGCAGTGCCACTCCTAGATGGGCCCGGTGTTTGTGTCGGCCACTAGGGTCGCTAATCTTACTCACACAGCTACCTCATTGCGCCTCTTTTTTTCTTTGCGTCATGTGCTGTTTGGGGAGGGTTTTTTGGAAGGGACATCCTGCGTGACACTGCAGTGCCACTCCTAGATGGGCCCGGTGTTTGTGTCGGCCACTAGGGTCGCTAATCTTACTCACACAGTCAGCTACCTCATTGCGCCTCTTTTTTTCTTTGCGTCATGTGCTGTTTGGGGAGGGTTTTTTGGAAGGGCCATCCTGCGTGACACTGCAGTGCCACTCCTAGATGGGCCCGGTGTTTGTGTCGGCCACTAGGGTCGCTAATCTTACTCACACAGTCAGCTACCTCATTGCGCCTCTTTTTTTCTTTGCGTCATGTGCTGTTTGGGGAGGGTTTTTTGGAAGGGCCATCCTGCGTGACACTGCAGTGCCACTCCTAGATGGGCCCGGTGTTTGTGTCGGCCACTAGGGTCGCTAATCTTACTCACACAGCTACCTCATTGCGCCTCTTTTTTTCTTTGCGTCATGTGCTGTTTGGGGAGGGTTTTTTGGAAGGGACATCCTGCGTGACACTGCAGTGCCACTCCTAGATGGGCCCGGTGTTTGTGTCGGCCACTAGGGTCGCTTATCTTACTCACACAGCGACCTCGGTGCAAATTTTAGGACTAAAAATAATATTGTGAGGTGTGAGGTATTCAGAATAGACTGAAAATGAGTGTAAATTATGGTTTTTGAGGTTAATAATACTTTGGGATCAAAATGACCCCCAAATTCTATGATTTAAGCTGTTTTTTAGTGTTTTTGGAAAAAAACACCCGAATCCAAAACACACCCGAATCCGACAAAAATAATTCGGTGAGGTTTTGCCAAAACGCGTTCGAACCCAAAACACGGCCGCGGAACCGAACCCAAAACCAAAACACAAAACCCGAAAAATTTCAGGCGCTCATCTCTAGTTACAAGAGGAAGGGATTTACTGGTCAGTGGACTGCTTCCGCTGTCGCCCAAAGTTTTTGAACTTGTCACTGACTTATTATGAATGCGCTGCAGGTGACGTATAAGGGAGGATGTTCCGAGGTGGTTAACGTCCTTACCCCTACTTATTACAGCTTGACAAAGGCAACACACGGCTTGACAAATGTTGTCCGCATTTCTGTTGAAATACTTCCACACCGAAGAGCTGATTTTTTTGGTATTTTCACCAGGCATGTCAACGGCCCTATTCCTCCCACGGACAACAGGTGTCTCCCCGGGTGCCTGACTTAAACAAACCACCTCACCATCAGAATCCTCCTTGTCAATTTCCTCCCCAGCGCCAGCAACACCCATATCCTCCTCATCCTGGTGTACTTCAACACTGACATCTTCAATCTGACTATCAGGAACTGGACTGCGGGTGCTCCTTCCAGCACTTGCAGGGGGCGTGCAAATGGTGGAAGGCGCATGCTCTTCACGTCCAGTGTTGGGAAGGTCAGGCATCGCAACCGACACAATTGGACTCTCCTTGTGGATTTGGGATTTGGAAGAACGCACAGTTCTTTGCGGTGCTTTTGCCAGCTTGAGTCTTTTCATTTTTCTAGCGAGAGGCTGAGTGCTTCCATCCTCATGTGAAGCTGAACCACTAGCCATGAACATAGGCCAGGGCCTCAGCCGTTCCTTGCCACTCCGTGTGGTAAATGGCATATTGGCAAGTTTACGCTTCTCCTCCGACAATTTTATTTTAGATTTTGAAATCCTTTTTTTACTGATATTTGGTGTTTTGGATTTTACATGCTCTGTACTATGACATTGGGCATCGGCCTTGGCAGACGACGTTGCTGGCATTTCATCGTCTCGGCCATGACTAGTGGCAGCAGCTTCAGCACGAGGTGGAAGTGGATCTTGATCTTTCCCTAATTTTGGAACCTCAACATTTTTGTTCTCCATATTTTAATAGGCACAACTAAAAGGCACCTCAGGTAAACAATGGAGATGGATGGATACTAGTATACTTATGGATGGACCAGCGACTGCCGACACAGAGGTAGCTACAGCCGTGGACTACCGTACTGTGTCTGCTGCTAATATAGACTGGATGATAATGAGATGAAATTAATATATATATATATATATATATATATATATATATAATATCACTAGTACTGCAGCCGGACAGGTATATATATTTATTATGTAATGACTGATGACGGACCTGCTGGACACTGTCAGCTCAGCAGCACCGCAGACTGCTACAGTAAGCTACTATAGTAGTATGTATCAAGAAGAAAGAGAAAAAAAAAAACACGGGTAGGTGGTATACAATTATGGATGGACCAGCGACTGCCGACACAGAGGTAGCTACAGCCGTGGACTACCGTACTGTGTCTGCTGCTAATATAGACTGGATGATAATGAGATGAAATTAATATATATATATATATATATATATATATATAATCACTAGTACTGCAGCCGGACAGGTATATATATTTATTATGTAATGACTGATGACGGACCTGCTGGACACTGTCAGCTCAGCAGCACCGCAGACTGCTACAGTAAGCTACTATAGTAGTATGTATCAAGAAGAAAGAGAAAAAAAAAAACCACGGGTAGGTGGTATACAATTATGGATGGACCAGCGACTGCCGACACAGAGGTAGCTACAGCCGTGGACTACCGTACTGTGTCTGCTGCTAATATAGACTGGATGATAATGAGATGAAATTAATATATATATATATATATAATATCACTAGTACTGCAGCCGGACAGGTATATATATTTATTATGTAATGACTGATGACGGACCTGCTGGACACTGTCAGCTCAGCAGCACCGCAGACTGCTACAGTAAGCTACTATAGTAGTATGTATCAAGAAGAAAGAGAAAAAAAAAACCACGGGTAGGTGGTATACAATTATGGATGGACCAGCGACTGCCGACACAGAGGTAGCTACAGCCGTGGACTACCGTACTGTGTCTGCTGCTAATATAGACTGGATGATAATGAGATGAAATTAATATATATATATATATATATATATAATATCACTAGTACTGCAGCCGGACAGGTATATATATTTATTATGTAATGACTGATGACGGACCTGCTGGACACTGTCAGCTCAGCAGCACCACAGACTGCTACAGTAAGCTACTATAGTAGTATGTATCAAGAAGAAAGAGAAAAAAAAAACCACGGGTAGGTGGTATACAATTATGGATGGACCAGCGACTGCCGACACAGAGGTAGCTACAGCCGTGGACTACCGTACTGTGTCTGCTGCTAATATAGTCTGGATGATAATGAGATGAAATTAATATATATATATATATATATATATATATATAATATCACTAGTACTGCAGCCGGACAGGTATATATATTTATTATGTAATGACTGATGACGGACCTGCTGGACACTGTCAGCTCAGCAGCACCGCAGACTGCTACAGTAAGCTACTATAGTAGTATGTATCAAGAAGAAAGAGAAAAAAAAAACCACGGGTAGGTGGTATACAATTATGGATGGACCAGCGACTGCCGACACAGAGGTAGCTACAGCCGTGGACTACCGTACTGTGTCTGCTGCTAATATAGACTGGATGATAATGAGATGAAATTAATATATATATATATATATAAAATATCACTAGTACTGCAGCCGGACAGGTATATATATTTATTATGTAATGACTGATGACGGACCTGCTGGACACTGTCAGCTCAGCAGCACCGCAGACTGCTACAGTAAGCTACTATAGTAGTATGTATTAAGAAAAAAAAAAAAAAACACGGGTAGGTGGTATACATATACAATTATATATATATTATATACAATTATATATATATATATATATATATATATATATATTAAACTGGTGGTGATTAATTAAACTGGTGGTCAGGTCACTGGTCACACTATCAGCAACTTGCAAGTAGTACTCCTAAGCAGACAATCACAATATATACCTGTGGTCAGTGTGGTCACAATGGCAGTGTGGCACTCTGGCAGCAGAGTGCCAGCAAAAGTGTGCACTGTACGTTAAAATATGTACTCCTGCTCTCAGACTCTAACTGCTCCCCACTGTCTCCCCCACAAGTCAGATATACAGTCACACTATCACTTCAGCAAGTAGTAGTACTCCTCCTAATGCTCCCCAAAATTACTAAAGTAAATAATACTGTGTCTCTCTCTACTCTAGTAGTCTCACTCTCTATAAACGGAGAGGACGCCAGCCACGTCCTTTCCCTATCAATCTCAATGCACGTGTGAAAATGGCGGCGACGCGCGGCTCCTTATATAGAATCCGAGTCTCGCGATAGAATCAGAGCCTCGCGAGAATCCGACAGCGGGATGATGACGTTCGGGCGCGCTCGGGTTAACCGAGCAAGGCGGGAAGATCCGAGTCGCTCGGACCCGTGTAAAAAAAGCTGAAGTTCGGGCGGGTTCGGTTACCGAGGAACCGAACCCGCTCATCTCTACCTGCCACACCCTTTATGGCTTTTAAAGGTACACTAGTCACCTTGCACTGGCTCAGAGATGATTGCTAAGGAACAGCTGAGACAGGTTCAGGATAATAGAGTCCACACAGGGGTGCATGAGAAAGCTAGTGGCCACGGTTAATAAGAGTTAACCATAGATTAACCCCATCGTATGCACACAGAGAGAAAACCACAGCACTCGCCACCCCAGAAGCGGGGTACAGCTATGCACTTACCACTCACAGGGTGGGGTGCATGTATCGCGATGTGGTCATGGGCTACATGCACCCCGCCCTGTGAGTGGTAAGTACGGCTGTGTACCCCGCTTTTGGGGTGGAGAGTGCTGTGTTACCTGCACCCCACCCTGTGAGTGGTAAGTGCATAGCTGTACCCCGCTTCTGGGGTGGCGAGTGCTGTGGTTTTCTCTCTGTGTATATATATATATATATATATATATATATAATAGAGGGGGTGCCCCATAATGCATCACATGATAAAGTTTATTATGGAGTCAATAAAAAGCAGGTAATAAAATGAATACCACAGGCGGCGGTCATATATACTGCAATTTATATAGATAAACTTAGCGGAAAGTACAGCACAGGATCTTTCCACATCACGGGGAGTTTCCAATTAGGTGCAATGAAACATCCTGACTGAAAAACAGAAGTATTTTTGAGATTTTTCTTGATGTTTCACCAATATTTCTCTGACGTCCTAAGTGGATGCTGGGACTCCGTAAGGACCATGGGGATTAGCGGCTCCGCAGGAGACTGGGCACAACTAAAGAAAGCTTTAGGACTACCTGGTGTGCACTGGCTCCTCCCACTAAGACCCTCCTCCAGACTCCAGACCTCAGTTAGATTCTTGTGCCCGGCTGAGCTGGATGCACACTAGGGGCTCTCCTGAGCTCCTAGAAAGAAAGTATATTTTAGGTTTTTTATTTTACAGTGAGATCTGCTGGCAACAGACTCACTGCAGCAAGGGACTAAGGGGAGAAGAAGCGAACCTACCTAACTGGTGGTAGCTTGGGCTTCTTAGGCTACTGGACACCATTAGCTCCAGAGGGATCGACCGCATGGAACCGGCCATTGATGTTCGGTCCCGGAGCCGCGCCGCCGGCCCCCTTACAGAGCCAGAAGCAAGAAGTGTTCCGGAAAATCGGCGGCAGAAGACTTCAGTCTTCACCAAGGTAGCGCACAGCACTGCAGCTGTGCGCCATTGCTCCTCATGCACACCTCACACTCCGGTCACTGATGGGTGCAGGGCGCTGGGGGGGGGGGGGCGCCCTGAGCAGCAATATAAACACCTTGCCTGGCAAAATCATCACAATATGAAGCCCCAGAGGCTTTTATATGTGATAAATACCCCTGCCAGAATCCATAAAAAAGCGGGAGAAAAGTCCGCAAAAAAGGGGCGGAGCTATCTCCCTCAGCACACTGGCGCCATTTTCTCTTCACAGTGCAGCTGGAAGACAGCTCCCCAGGCTCTCCCTGTAGTTTTCAGGCTCAAAGGGTTAAAAAGAGAGGGGGGGGGGCACTAAATTTAGGCGCAATATTGTTTATAAAAGCAGCTATTGTTGGAAAAATCACTCAGTTATAGTGTTAATCCCTGCATTATATAGCGCTCTGGTGTGTGCTGGCATACTCTCTCTCTGTCTCCCCAAAGGACTTTGTGGGATCCTGTCCTCAGTCAGAGCATTCCCTGTGTGTGTGCTGTGTGTCGGTACGGCTGTGTCGACATGTGGGATGAGGAAGGTTACGTGGAGGTGGAGCAGAGGCCGATAAATGGGATGTCGCCCCCTGTGGGGCCGACACCAGAGTGGATGGATAGGTGGAAGGTATTAACCGACAATGTCAACTCCTTACATAGAAGGCTGGATGACGTAAAACAGCTGTGGGACAGCCGGCTTCTCAGCCCGCGCCTGCCCAGGCGTCTCAAAGGCCATCAGGGGCTCAAAAAAGCGCCCGTTACCTCAGATGGCAGACACAGATGTCGACACGGAGTCTGACTCCAGTGTCGACGAGGTTGAGACATATACACAATCCACTAGGAACATCCGTTACATGATCTGGGCAATGAAAAATGTTACGCATTTCTGACATGAACCCAAGTACCACATAAAAGGGGTTTTATTTTTGGGGAGAAAAAGCAGCCAGTGTTTTGTTCCCCCATCAGATGAATGAATGAAGTGTGTAAAGTAGCGTGGGTTCCCCCGATAAGAAACTGGTAATTACTAAAATGTTACTGATGGCGTACCCTTTCCCGCCAGAGGATAGGTCACGTTGGGAGATATCCCTTAGGGTGGATAAGGCGCTCACACGTTTGTCAAAAAAGGTGGCACTGCCGTCTTAGGATACGGCCACCTTGAAGGAGCCTGCTGATAAAAAGCAGGAGGCTATCCTGAAGTCTGTATATACACATTCAGGTTATATACTGAGACCTGCAATTGCCTCAGCATAAATAGTGCTGCTGCAGCGTGGTCTGATACCCAGTCAGATAATATTAATACTCTAAGACAGGGATAATAGTTTGCTAACATAGAGCATATTAAAGACGTCGTCTTAGATATAAAGGATGCACAGAGGGATATTTGCCGGCTGGCATCCAGAATTAATGCAATGTCCATTCTGCCAGGATGGTATTAGAAACCCGGCAGTGGACAGGTGATGCTGCCTATAAAAGGCACATGGAGATTCTGCCTTATAAGGGTGAGGAATTGTTTGGGGATGGTCTCTGGGACCTCGTATCAACAGCAACAGCTGGGAAGAAAATTTTTTACCTTAGGTTTCCTCACAGCCTAAGAAAGCACTGTATTTTCAGGTACAGTCCTTTTCGGCTTCAGAAAAACAAGCGGGTCAAAGGCGCTTCCTTTCTGCACAGAGACAAGGGAAGAAGGAAAAAACAGCACCAGCAGCCAGTTCCCAGGATCAAAAATCTACCCCCGCTTCCTCTGAGTCCACCGCATGACGTTGGGGCTCCACAGGTGGAGACAGGTGCGGTAGGGGCGCGTCTCGGGAACTTCAGGGACCAGTGGGCTTGCCCACAGGTGGATCCCTAGGTTCTGCAAATAGTATCACAGGGATACAGGCTGGAGTTCGAGGCGACTCCCCCTCGCCGTTACCTCACATCAGCCTTGCCTGCTGCCCTCGGAGAAAGGTAGTACTGGCGGCAATTCACAAGCTGTACTTCCAGCAGGTGAAATCAAGGTACCCCTCCTTCAACAAGGCCGGGGTTACTATTCCAAAATGTTGTGGTACCGAAACCAGACGGTTCGGTGAGACCCATTCTAAAATTTAAAGCCTTGAACACTTATATACGAAGGTTCAAGTTCAAAATGGAATCGCTCAGGGCGATTATTGCAAGCCTGGAGAATTTCATGGTCTCACTGGACATCAAGGATGCTTACCTGCATGTCCCTATTTACCCTCTTCACCAGGAGTACCTCAAAATTGTGGTACAGGATTGTCATTACCAATTCCAGACGTTGCCGTTGGTCTGTCCCCGGCACCGAGGTATTTACCAAGGTAATGGCCGAAATAATTATCCCGTACTTGGACGATCTCCTTATAAAGGCGAGGTCCAGGGAGCAGTTGTTCGGAGGAGTAGCACTATCTCGGGAAGTGCTACAACAGCACGGCTGGATTCTGAATATTCCAAAGTCGCAGCTGGTTCCTACGACGCGTCTACTGTTCCTGGGTATGGTTCTGGACACAGAACAGGATAAAAAGGGTTTCTCCCGGAGGAGAAGTCCAAGGAGTTGTCGTCTCTAGACAGAGACCTCCTAATACGTATACAGGTGTCGGTGCATCAATGCCCTGGGAAGGATGGTAGCTTCTTACGAAGAAATTCCATTCGCCAGGTCCCATGCAAGGATTTTCCAGTGGGATCTGTTGGACAAGTGGTCCGGGTCGCATCTTCAGATGCATCGGCAGATAACCCTGTCTCCAAGGGCCAGGGTGTCGCTGTTGTGGTGGCTGCAGAGTGCTCATTTTCTAGGGGGCCGCAGATTCGGCATACAGGACTGGGTGCTGGTGACCACGGATGCCAGCCTTCGAGGCTGGGGGGCAGTCACACAGGGAAGAAACTTCCAAGGCTATGGAAAAGTCAGGAGACTTCCCTACACATAAATATTCTGGAACTAAGGGCCATTTACAATGCCCTAAGTCAGGCTAGACCCCTGCTTCAACACCGGCCGGTGCTGATCCAGTCAGACAACATCACGGCGGTCGCTCATGTAAACCGACAGGGCGGCACAAGAAGCAGGATGGCGATGGCAGAAGCCACAAGGATTCTCCGATGGGCGGAAAATCATGTGTTAGCACTGTCAGCAGTGTTCATTCCCGGAGTGGACAACTGAGAAGCAGACTTTCTCAGAAGATACGACCTACACCCGGGAGAGTGGGGACTTCATCCAGAAGTTTTCCAAATGATTGTACATCGTTGGGAAAGGCCACAGGTGGACATGATGGCGTCCCGCCTCAACAAAAAGCTACAAAGATATTGCGCCAGGTCAAGGGACCCTCAGGCGATAGCTGTGGACGCTCTGGTAACACCGTGGGTGTACCAGTCGGTGTATGTGTTCCCTTCTCTGCCTCTCTTACCCAGGGTAATGAGAATAATAAGAAGGAGAGGAGTAAGAACTATACTCATTGTTCCGTGTTGGCCAAGAAGAGCTTGGTAACCAGAACTCCAAGAAATGATCTCAGAGGACCCATGGCCTCTGCCGCTCAGACAGGACCTGCTGCAGCAGGGGGCCTGTCTGTTCCAAGACGTACCGCTGCTGCGTTTGACGGCATGGCGGTTGAACGCCGGATCCTGAAGGAAAAGGGCATTCCGGAGGAAGTTATCCCTACGCTATTTAAAGCTAGGAAAGAAGTGAACGCAAACCATTATCACCGCATATGGTGGAAATATGTTGCGTGCTGTGAGGCCAGGAAGGCCCCAAAGGAGAAATTTCAGCTAGGTCGATTTCTGCACTTGCTACAGTCAGAGGTGACTATGGGCCTAAAATTGGGTTCCATGAAGGTCCAGATTTCGGCTCTATCGATTTTCTTCCAAAATAGAACTGGCTTCACTGCCTGAAGTTCGGACTTTTGTTAAGGGAGTGCTGCATAGTCAGCCCCCGTTTGTGCCTCAAGTGGCACCGTGGGATCTCAACGTGGTGTTGGATTTCCTGAAGTCGCATTGGGTTGAGCCACTTAAATCCGTGGAGCTACAATACCTCACGTGGAAAGTGGTCATGCTATGGGCCGTGGCGTCGGCCAGGCGTGTATCAGAATTGGCGGCTTTGTCATACAAAAGCCCTTATCTGTAATTTATATGGATAAGGCGGAATTGAGGACTCGTTCCCAATTCCTTCCTAAGGTGGTATCAGTTTTTCATGTGAACCAACCTATTGTGGTGCCTGCGGCTACCTGGGACTTGGAGGATTCCAAGTTACTGGACGTAGTCAGGGCCCTGAAAAGTATATGTTTCCAGGACGGCTGAAGTCAGGAAAACTGACTCGCTATTTATCCTGTATGCACCCAACAAGCTGGGTGCTCCTGCTTCTAAGCAGACTATTGCTCGCTGGATCTGTAGCACGATTCAACTTGCACATGCTGCGGCTGGACTGCCGCACCCTAAATCTGTAAAAGCCCATTCCACGAGGAAAGTGGGCTCTTCTTGGGCGGCTGTCCGAGGGGTCTCGGCTTTACAACTTTGCCGAGCTGTTACTTGGTCGGGTTCAAACATTTTGCAACAGTCTACAAGTTTAATACCCTGGCTGAGGAGGACCTAGAGTTTGCTCATTCGGTGCTGCAGAGTCATCCGCACTCTCCCGCCCGTTTGGGAGCTTTGGTATAATCCCCATGGTCCTTACGGAGTCCCAGCATCCACTTAGGACGTCAGAGAAAATAAGATTTTACTCACCGGTAAATCTATTTCTCGTAGTCCGTAGTGGATGCTGGGCGCCCATCTCAAGTGCGGATTGTCTGCAATACTTGTTTATAGTTATTGCCTAACTAAAGGGTTATTGTTGAGCCATCTGTTGAGAGGCTCAGTTATATTTCATACTGTTAACTGGGTATAGTATCACGAGTTATACGGTGTGATTGGTGTGGCTGGTATGAGTCTTACCCGGGATTCAAAATCCTTCCTATTTGTGTCAGCTCTTCCGGGCACAGTATCCTAACTGAGGTCTGGAGGAGGGTCTTAGTGGGAGGAGCCAGTGCACACCAGGTAAAATGCATCACAGGTATAGAATGTAGATGGATAGTATACTTAATGACGACACAGAGGTAGGTACAGCAGTGGCCTTCCGTACCGTACTGCTATATATAGTATACTGGTGGTCACTGTGTCAGCAATCTGCAAAACTAAAATGCACCACAGGTATAAAATGTAGATGGATAGTATACTTAATGACGACACAGAGGTAGGTACAGCAGTGGCCTTCCGTACCGTACTGCTATATATAGTATACTGGTGGTCACTGTGTCAGCAAACTGCAAAACTAAAATGCACCACAGGTATAGAATGTAGATGGATAGTATACTTAATGACAACACAGAGGTAGGTACAGCAGTGGCCTTCCGTACCGTACTGCTATATATAGTATACTGGTGGTCACTGTGTCAGCAAACTGCAAAACTAAAATGCACCACAGGTATAGAATGTAGATGGATAGTATACTTAATGACGACACAGAGGTAGGTACAGCAGTGGCCTTCCGTATCGTACTGCTATATATAGTATACTGGTGGTCACTGTGTCAGCAAACTGCAAAACTAAAATGCACCACAGGTATAGAATGTAGATGGATAGTATACTTAATGACGACACAGAGGTAGGTACAGCAGTGGCCTTCCGTACCGTACTGCTATATATAGTATACAGGTGGTCACTGTGTCAGCAAACTGCAAAACTAAAATGCACCACAGGTATAGAATGTAGATGGATAGTATACTTAATGACGACACAGAGGTAGGTACAGCAGTGGCCTTCCGTACCGTACTGCTTTATATAGTATACTGGTGGTCACTGAGTCAGCAAACTGCAAAACTAAAATGCACCACAGGTATAGAATGTAGATGGATAGTATACTTAATGACGACACAGAGGTAGGTACAGCAGTGGCCTTCCGTACCATACTGCTATATATAGTATACTGGTGGTCACTGTGTCAGCAAACTGCAAAACTAAAATGCACCACAGGTATAGAATGTAGATGGATAGTATACTTAATGACGACACAGAGGTAGGTACAGCAGTGGCCTTCCGTACCGTACTGCTATATATAGTATACTGGTGGTCACTGTGTCGGCAAACTGCAAAACTAAAATGCACCACAGGTATAGAATGTAGATGGATAGTATACTTAATGACGACACAGAGGTAGGTACAGCAGTGGCCTTCCGTACCGTACTGCTATATATAGTATACTGGTGGTCACTGTTTCGGCAAACTGCAAAACTAAAATGCACCACAGGTATAGAATGTAGATGGATAGTATACTTAATGACGACACAGAGGTAAGTACTGCAGTGGCCTTCCGTACCGTACTGCTATATATAGTATACTGGTGGTCACTGTGTCAGCAAACTGCAAAACTAAAATGCACCACAGGTATAGAATGTAGATGGATAGTATACTTAATGACGACACAGAGGTAGGTACAGCAGTGGCCTTCCATACCGTACTGCTATATATAGTATACTGGTGGTCACTGTGTCAGCAAACTGCAAAACTAAAATGCACCACAGGTATAGAATGTAGATGGATAGTATACTTAATGACTACACAGAGGTAGGTACAGCAGTGGCCTTCCGTACCGTACTGCTATATATAGTATACTGGTGGTCACTGTGTCAGCAAACTGCAAAACTAAAATGCACCACAGGTATAGAATGTAAATGGATAGTATACTTAATGACGACACAGAGGTAGGTACAGCAGTGGCCTTCCGTACCGTACTGCTATATATAGTATACTGGTGGTCACTGTGTCAGCAAACTGCAAAACTAAAATGCACCACAGGTATAGAATGTAGATGGATAGTAGAGATGAGCGGGTTCGGTTTCTCTGAATCCGAACCCGCCAGAACTTCATGTTTTTTTTCACGGGTCCGAGCGACTCGGATCTTCCCGCCTTGCTCGGTTAACCCGAGCGCGCCCGAACGTCATCATGACGCTGTCGGATTCTCGCGAGGCTCGGATTCTATCGCGAGACTCGGATTCTATATAAGGAGCCGCGCGTCGCCGCCATTTTCACACGTGCATTGAGATTGATAGGGAGAGGACGTGGCTGGCGTCCTCTCCGTTTAGAATAGATTAGAGAGACACTTGATTTCCTAATTTTGGGGAGCATTAGGAGTACTCAGTACAGTGCAGAGTTTTGCTGATAGTGACCACCAGTTTTATTTATAATCCGTTCTCTGCCTGAAAAAAGCGATACACAGCACACAGTGACTCAGTCACATACCATATCTGTGTGCACTGCTCAGGCTCAGGCCAGTGTGCTGCATCATCTATTATCTATATATAATATATTATATATATCTGTCTGACTGCTCAGCTCACACAGCTTATAATTGTGGGGGAGACTGGGGAGCACTACTGCAGTGCCAGTTATAGGTTATAGCAGGAGCCAGGAGTACATAATATATTATATAGTGAGTGACCACCAGACACACAGTGCAGTTTATTTAATATATCCGTTCTCTGCCTGAAAAAAGCGATACACACAGTGACTCAGTCAGTCACATACCATATCTGTGTGCACTGCTCAGGCTCAGGCCAGTGTGCTGCATCATCTATATATATTATATATCTGTCTGACTGCTCAGCTCACACAGCTTATAATTGTGGGGGAGACTGGGGAGCACTACTGCAGTGCCAGTTATAGGTTATAGCAGGAGCCAGGAGTACATAATATTATATTAAAATTAAACAGTGCACACTTTTGCTGCAGGAGTGCCACTGCCAGTGTGACTAGTGACCAGTGACCTGACCACCAGTATATATAATATTAGTAGTATACTATCTCTTTATCAACCAGTCTATATTAGCAGCAGACACAGTACAGTGCGGTAGTTCACGGCTGTGGCTACCTCTGTGTCGGCACTCGGCAGCCCGTCCTTAATTGTATATACCACCTAACCGTGGTTTTTTTTTCTTTCTTTATACATACATACTAGTTACGAGTATACTATCTCTTTATCAACCAGTCTATATATTAGCAGCAGACACAGTACAGTGCGGTAGTTCACGGCTGTGGCTACCTCTGTGTCGGCACTCGGCAGCCCGTCCATAATTGTATACACCACCTAACCGTGGTTTTTTTTTCTTTCTTTATACATACATACTAGTTAAGAGTATACTATCTCTTTATCAACCAGTCTATATATTAGCAGCAGACACAGTACAGTGCGGTAGTTCACGGCTGTGGCTACCTCTGTGTCAGCACTCGGCAGCCCGTCCATAATTGTATATACCACCTAACTGTGGTTTTTTTTTCTTTCTTTATACATACATACTAGTTACGAGTATACTATCTCTTTATCAACCAGTCTATATATTAGCAGCAGACACAGTACAGTGCGGTAGTTCACGGCTGTGGCTACCTCTGTGTCGGCACTCGGCAGCCCGTCCATAATTGTATATACCACCTAACCGTGGTTTTTTTTTCTTTCTTTATACATACATACTAGTTACGAGTATACTATCTCTTTATCAACCAGTCTATATTAGCAGCAGACACAGTACAGTGCGGTAGTTCACGGCTGTGGCTACCTCTGTGTCGGCACTCGGCAGCCCGTCCATAATTGTATATACCACCTAACCGTGGTTTTTTTTTCTTTCTTTATACATACATACTAGTTACGAGTATACTATCTCTTTATCAACCAGTCTATATTAGCAGCAGACACAGTACAGTGCGGTAGTTCACGGCTGTGGCTACCTCTGTGTCGGCACTCGGCAGCCCGTCCATAATTGTATATACCACCTAACCGTGGTTTTTTTTTCTTTCTTTATACATACATACTAGTTACGAGTATACTATCTCTTTATCAACCAGTCTATATTAGCAGCAGACACAGTACAGTGCGGTAGTTCACGGCTGTGGCTACCTCTGTGTCGGCACTCGGCAGCCCGTCCATAATTGTATATACCACCTAACCGTGGTTTTTTTTTCTTTCTTTATACATACATACTAGTTACGAGTATACTATCTCTTTATCAACCAGTCTATATTAGCAGCAGACACAGTACAGTGCGGTAGTTCACGGCTGTGGCTACCTCTGTGTCGGCACTCGGCAGCCCGTCCATAATTGTATATACCACCTAACCGTGGTTTTTTTTTCTTTCTTTATACATACATACTAGTTACGAGTATACTATCTCTTTATCAACCAGTCTATATATTAGCAGCAGACACAGTACAGTGCGGTAGTTCACGGCTGTGGCTACCTCTGTGTCGGCACTCGGCAGCCCGTCCATAATTGTATATACCACCTAACCGTGGTTTTTTTTTCTTTCTTTATACATACATACTAGTTACGAGTATACTATCTCTTTATCAACCAGTCTATATTAGCAGCAGACACAGTACAGTGCGGTAGTTCACGGCTGTGGCTACCTCTGTGTCGGCACTCGGCAGCCCGTCCATAATTGTATATACCACCTAACCGTGGTTTTTTTTTCTTTCTTTATACATACATACTAGTTACGAGTATACTATCTCTTTATCAACCAGTCTATATTAGCAGCAGACACAGTACAGTGCGGTAGTTCACGGCTGTGGCTACCTCTGTGTCGGCACTCGGCAGCCCGTCCATAATTGTATATACCACCTAACCGTGGTTTTTTTTTTCTTTCTTTATACATACATACTAGTTACGAGTATACTATCTCTTTATCAACCAGTCTATATTAGCAGCAGACACAGTACAGTGCGGTAGTTCACGGCTGTGGCTACCTCTGTGTCGGCACTCGGCAGCCCGTCCATAATTGTATATACCACCTAACCGTGGTTTTTTTTTCTTTCTTTATACATACATACTAGTTACGAGTATACTATCTCTTTATCAACCAGTCTATATTAGCAGCAGACACAGTACAGTGCGGTAGTTCACGGCTGTGGCTACCTCTGTGTCGGCACTCGGCAGCCCGTCCATAATTGTATACTAGTATCCAATCCATCCATCTCCATTGTTTACCTGAGGTGCCTTTTAGTTGTGCCTATTAAAATATGGAGAACAAAAATGTTGAGGTTCCAAAATTAGGGAAAGATCAAGATCCACTTCCACCTCGTGCTGAAGCTGCTGCCACTAGTCATGGCCGAGACGATGAAATGCCAGCAACGTCGTCTGCCAAGGCCGATGCCCAATGTCATAGTACAGAGCATGTCAAATCCAAAACACCAAATATCAGTAAAAAAAGGACTCCAAAACCTAAAATAAAATTGTCGGAGGAGAAGCGTAAACTTGCCAATATGCCATTTACCACACGGAGTGGCAAGGAACGGCTGAGGCCCTGGCCTATGTTCATGGCTAGTGGTTCAGCTTCACATGAGGATGGAAGCACTCAGCCTCTCGCTAGAAAAATGAAAAGACTCAAGCTGGCAAAAGCAGCACAGCAAAGAACTGTGCATTCTTCGAAATCCCAAATCCACAAGGAGAGTCCAATTGTGTCGGTTGCGATGCCTGACCTTCCCAACACTGGACGTGAAGAGCATGCGCCTTCCACCATTTGCACGCCCCCTGCAAGTGCTGGAAGGAGCACCCGCAGTCCAGTTCCTGATAGTCAGATTGAAGATGTCAGTGTTGAAGTACACCAGGATGAGGAGGATATGGGTGTTGCTGGCGCTGGGGAGGAAATTGACCAGGAGGATTCTGATGGTGAGGTGGTTTGTTTAAGTCAGGCACCCGGGGAGACACCTGTTGTCCGTGGGAGGAATATGGCCGTTGACATGCCAGGTGAAAATACCAAAAAAATCAGCTCTTCGGTGTGGAGGTATTTCACCAGAAATGCGGACAACAGGTGTCAAGCCGTGTGTTCCCTTTGTCAAGCTGTAATAAGTAGGGGTAAGGACGTTAACCACCTCGGAACATCCTCCCTTATACGTCACCTGCAGCGCATTCATAATAAGTCAGTGACAAGTTCAAAAACTTTGGGTGACAGCGGAAGCAGTCCACTGACCAGTAAATCCCTTCCTCTTGTAACCAAGCTCACGCAAACCACCCCACCAACTCCCTCAGTGTCAATTTCCTCCTTCCCCAGGAATGCCAATAGTCCTGCAGGCCATGTCACTGGCAATTCTGACGAGTCCTCTCCTGCCTGGGATTCCTCCGATGCATCCTTGCGTGTAACGCCTACTGCTGCTGGCGCTGCTGTTGTTGCCGCTGGGAGTCGATGGTCATCCCAGAGGGGAAGTCGTAAGCCCACTTGTACTACTTCCAGTAAGCAATTGACTGTTCAACAGTCCTTTGCGAGGAAGATGAAATATCACAGCAGTCATCCTACTGCAAAGCGGATAACTGAGTCCTTGACAACTATGTTGGTGTTAGACGTGCGTCCGGTATCCGCCGTTAGTTCACAGGGAACTAGACAATTTATTGAGGCAGTGTGCCCCCGTTACCAAATACCATCTAGGTTCCACTTCTCTAGGCAGGCGATACCGAGAATGTACACGGACGTCAGAAAAAGACTCACCAGTGTCCTAAAAAATGCAGTTGTACCCAATGTCCACTTAACCACGGACATGTGGACAAGTGGAGCAGGGCAGGGTCAGGACTATATGACTGTGACAGCCCACTGGGTAGATGTATGGACTCCCGCCGCAAGAACAGCAGCGGCGGCACCAGTAGCAGCATCTCGCAAACGCCAACTCTTTCCTAGGCAGGCTACGCTTTGTATCACCGCTTTCCAGAATACGCACACAGCTGAAAACCTCTTACGGCAACTGAGGAAGATCATCGCGGAATGGCTTACCCCAATTGGACTCTCCTGTGGATTTGTGGCATCGGACAACGCCAGCAATATTGTGTGTGCATTAAATATGGGCAAATTCCAGCACGTCCCATGTTTTGCACATACCTTGAATTTGGTGGTGCAGAATTTTTTAAAAAACGACAGGGGCGTGCAAGAGATGCTGTCGGTGGCCAGAAAAATTGCGGGACACTTTCGGCGTACAGGCACCACGTACAGAAGACTGGAGCACCACCAAAAACTACTGAACCTGCCCTGCCATCATCTGAAGCAAGAAGTGGTAACGAGGTGGAATTCAACCCTCTATATGCTTCAGAGGTTGGAGGAGCAGCAAAAGGCCATTCAAGCCTATACAATTGAGCACGATATAGGAGGTGGAATGCACCTGTCTCAAGTGCAGTGGAGAATGATTTCAACGTTGTGCAAGGTTCTGATGCCCTTTGAACTTGCCACACGTGAAGTCAGTTCAGACACTGCCAGCCTGAGTCAGGTCATTCCCCTCATCAGGCTTTTGCAGAAGAAGCTGGAGGCATTGAAGAAGGAGCTAAAAGGGAGCGATTCCGCTAGGCATGTGGGACTTGTGGATGCAGCCCTTAATTCGCTTAACAAGGATTCACGGGTGGTCAATCTGTTGAAATCAGAGCACTACATTTTGGCCACCGTGCTCGATCCTAGATTTAAAGCCTACCTTGGATCTCTCTTTCCGGCAGACACAGGTCTGCTGGGGTTGAAAGACCTGCTGGTGACAAAATTGTCAAGTCAAGCGGAACGCGACCTGTCAACATCTCCTCCTTCACATTCTCCCGCAACTGGGGGTGCGAGGAAAAGGCTCAGAATTCCGAGCCCACCCGCTGGCGGTGATGCAGGGCAGTCTGGAGCGACTGCTGATGCTGACATCTGGTCCGGACTGAAGGACCTGACAACGATTACGGACATGTCGTCTACTGTCACTGCATATGATTCTCTCAACATTGATAGAATGGTGGAGGATTATATGAGTGACCGCATCCAAGTAGGCACGTCACACAGTCCGTACTTATACTGGCAGGAAAAAGAGGCAATTTGGAGGCCCTTGCACAAACTGGCTTTATTCTACCTAAGTTGCCCTCCCACAAGTGTGTACTCCGAAAGAGTGTTTAGTGCCGCCGCTCACCTTGTCAGCAATCGGCGTACGAGGTTACATCCAGAAAATGTGGAGAAGATGATGTTCATTAAAATGAATTATAATCAATTCCTCCGCGGAGACATTGACCAGCAGCAATTGCCTCCACAAAGTACACAGGGAGCTGAGATGGTGGATTCCAGTGGGGACGTATTGATAATCTGTGAGGAGGGGGATGTACACGGTGATATATCGGAGGGTGAAGATGAGGTGGACATCTTGCCTCTGTAGAGCCAGTTTGTGCAAGGAGAGATTAATTGCTTCTTTTTTGGGGGGGGTCCAAACCAACCCGTCATATCAGTCACAGTCGTGTGGCAGACCCTGTCACTGAAATGATGGGTTGGTTAAAGTGTGCATGTCCTGTTTTGTTTATACAACATAAGGGTGGGTGGGAGGGCCCAAGGACAATTCCATCTTGCACCTCTTTTTTCTTTTCTTTTTCTTTGCATCATGTGCTGATTGGGGAGGGTTTTTTGGAAGGGACATCCTGCGTGACACTGCAGTGCCACTCCTAGATGGGCCCGGTGTTTGTGTCGGCCACTAGGGTCGCTAATCTTACTCACACAGTCAGCTACCTCATTGCGCCTCTTTTTTTCTTTGCGTCATGTGCTGTTTGGGGAGGGTTTTTTGGAAGGGACATCCTGCGTGACACTGCAGTGCCACTCCTAGATGGGCCCGGTGTTTGTGTCGGCCACTAGGGTCGCTAATCTTACTCACACAGCTACCTCATTGCGCCTCTTTTTTTCTTTGCGTCATGTGCTGTTTGGGGAGGGTTTTTTGGAAGGGACATCCTGCGTGACACTGCAGTGCCACTCCTAGATGGGCCCGGTGTTTGTGTCGGCCACTAGGGTCGCTTATCTTACTCACACAGCGACCTCGGTGCAAATTTTAGGACTAAAAATAATATTGTGAGGTGTGAGGTATTCAGAATAGACTGAAAATGAGTGTAAATTATGGTTTTTGAGGTTAATAATACTTTGGGATCAAAATGACCCCCAAATTCTATGATTTAAGCTGTTTTTTAGTGTTTTTTGAAAAAAACACCCGAATCCAAAACACACCCGAATCCGACAAAAAAAATTCGGTGAGGTTTTGCCAAAACGCGTTCGAACCCAAAACACAGCCGCGGAACCGAACCCAAAACCAAAACACAAAACCCGAAAAATTTCAGGCGCTCATCTCTAATGGATAGTATACTTAATGACGACACAGAGGTAGGTACAGCAGTGGCCTACTGTACTGTACTGTAATGCTATATATTATATACTGGTGGTCACTGGTCAGCAAAACTCTGCACTGTACTCCTCCTATATAATATTATACTGGTGGTCCCCAGTCCCCACAATAAAGCAGCACACTGAGCACAGATATGGAGTGTTTTTCAGGCAGACAACGTATACTGGTGGTCACTGTCAGCAAAACTCTGCACTGTACTCCTGCTATATAATACAGCTGCTCCCCAGTCCCCACAATTAAGCAGTGTGAGCACAGATATATGCAGCACACTGAGCACAGATAAGGAGCGTTTTTTTCAGGCAGAGAACGGAAAAAACTGGTGGTCACTGATCAACAAAACTCTGCACTGTACTCCTCCTATATTATACAGCTGCTCCCCAGTCCTCCCCACAATTAAGCAATAAAGCACAATCAAGTTCAACAATAACGGAGAGGACGCCAGCCACGTCCTCTCCCTAACATTTCCAATGCACGAGTGAAAATGGCGGCGACGCGCGGCTGCTTATATAGAATCCGAATCTCGTGAGAATCCGACAGCGGGATGATGACGTTCGGGCGCGCTCGGGTTAACCGAGCCATGCAGGAGAATCCGAGTATGGCTCAGACCCGTGTAAAAAGGGTGAAGTTCGGGGGGGGTTCGGTTTCCGAGAAACCGAACCCGCTCATCACTAGTATTTATATCCATTATAAACAGATGAAGGTGCTACCTGCTGCCGGGTTGGCGATCTACCCACTTGGATGTTAGTTTGAGTTAGGTTAGTTGTCTACTAGTACTCAGTCGGGGACGTTGCACTCCTGACAGTTGCCTCTTCCTCACAGTTTACTCTGTAGCTCAGGGGTGGCCAACCAGTCAGAGGCAAAGAGTCAGAAAAGATCCGTAGTCAAGGGATAAGAGCCACTATCATGTGCGCACCTTCGGCGCGCGTGCACAAAAATGGGGGGGTGGCCTAGTTGCCACAAAACCACGCCCCTTTTTGTGCACACACCTTTCGTTATGACATTTGTAGGAGTATGACCTTGTGTCATAACCCCGTTTTTAGTCATGTTGTACAGTGCCACATACATATATTTCCCCAGTACAGTGCCACATACATATAAAAATGCCCAAAAATGGGTGCCTCCACAGTGCCAGATACAGATATGCCCCCACAGTGCCAGATACACACATGTCCCTACAATGCCAGATACACACATATCCCTACAGTGCCAGATACATATATGCCCCACAGTGCCAGATACATATATGCCCCCAGTGCCAGATACATATATGTCCCCACAGTGCCAGATACATATATGTCCCCACAGTGCCGGATACATGTATGCCCCCACAGTGCCAAATACATGTATGCCCCCCCAGTGCCAAATACATGTATGCCCCCACAGTGCCAAATACATATATGCCCCCCAGTGCCAGATACACATGCCCCCACACAGTGTGCCAGATATGCCCCCAGTGCAGATACACATGTCCCCACTCCCCACACAGAGTGCCAGATATGCCCCCAGTGCAGATACACATGTCCCCACACAGTATGTCAGATATGCCCCCAGTGCAGATACACATGCCCCCACACAGTGTGCCAGATATGCCCCCAGTGCAGATACACATGTCCCCACAGTGTGCCAGATATGCCCCCAGTGCAGATACACATGTCCCCACTCCACCCAAGTGCTGCTCACTGCACTGCTGCTGTGAGGGGAGGAGAGCGCAGTGTGCGCCGCTCCTACCCCTCCATCTCCGGCGGCGGTGTCTATCTTCAATTCAGCGCCGGCCCGTGAGCCAATCAGAGCCCGCGGTCCGGCAGCCAATCACGATCCTCAGCTGCTGGTCCTCAAGCTCTGATTGGCTCACAGGCCGGCGCCAAATTTAAGATAGACACCGCTGCCAGAGACCTTAGAAGTCTGTGCGCCCGGCCCAGCTGTGTGAGTGTGTGTGCACTGTGTCGGGCAGCGGTGGCCAGGAGGGGATCGACTCGAGCCGCATGCGGTGGATGAAAGAGCCCCATGCGGCTCGAGATCCGAGGGTTGGCCACCGCTGCTGTAGCTGAGTCCGCCTCATGTTATCACTGGCTTGTTGGAATAGTAATAGTCATTCACAAGACCGGATTCACTGTCGTCCCAATGTTACTAAGGTGGTTCACAAATCCCAATAAAAAGGCAAAAGTCCCTTAAGTGCTGTATATTCTGGCGTACCACTGATCACTGAGTCTCATAAATAGCTTAAGCGGATGACATAAACTGTAAGTCTTTCCCTTCTCAGTTCACTGGTATCTTAGTGGATTTAGCATATAATGTGAGGAATAAGCTGTGAATTAAATCTCAGTACTAGAGATGAGCGGGCTCGGTTCTCTGAGAACCGCCCCCCCCCCCCCCCCCCCCCTCCCGAACATCACGTCCCTGAGCCCGGATCCAAGTACGGCTCGGGACTTCCCACTAGACTTGGAAACCAGAACAAGGCAAAACGTCATCATCCCGTTGTTGGATTCTCATGGGTTTTGGATTTCATATAAGGAGCCGCGCGTCGCCGCCATTTTCACTCCGGCATTGGAGAGTGTAGCGAGAGGACATGTCTCCGTCCTCACTCAGTGTCTGTGTGGGAAAGTGGGGTGGCGATTCCAGTGCTGTCTTGTGTTGCTCAGTCTAGTGTAGTGTCTTATGCTGCATCAGTCCAGTCACGGTGGTGTCCCCTGCTGCCATATGTCCAGTGTAGCTGTATAAGTCCAGTCCAGTGGTGCTGTATCAGTCCAGTGGTGGTGTCTTGTGCTGCATCAGTCCAGTCACAGTGGTGGTGTCCTCTACTGCCATATGTCCAGTGCTGCTGTATGAGTCCAGTCTATTGCAGTGGTGCTGTGTTGTCCTGCATCAGTCCAGTGGTGGTGTCCCTGTGCTGCTGTATAAGACCAGTGATACTGCCGTATATATGTCCAGTGATACTGCCGTATATGTCCAGTGGTACTGCCGTATAAATCCAGTGATACTGCCGTATATGTCCAGTGGTACTGCCGTATAAATCCAGTGATATTGCCGTATAAATCCAGTCCAGTGGTACTGCCATATAATTCCAGTGGTACTGCCGTATATGTCCAGTGGTACTGCCGTATAGATCCAGTGGTACTGCAGTATAAATCCAGTGATACTGTCGTATATGTCCAGTGGTACTGCCAAATAATTCCAGTGATACTGCTGTATATGTCCAGTGGTACTGCTGTATAAATCCAGTGGTACTGACATATAAATCCAGTCCAGTGGTACTGCCATATAATTCCAGTGATATTGCTGTATATGTTCTGTGGTACTGCCGTATAAATCCAGTGATACTGCCGGATATGTCCAGTGGTACTGCCATATAAATCCAGTCCAGTGATACTGCCATATATGTATAGTGGTACTGCCGTATAAATCCAGTGGTACTACCATATAAATCCAGTCCAGTGGTACTGCCATATAATTCCAGCTATACTGCCATATATGTCCAATGGTACTGCATATAAATCCAGTGATACTGCCGTATATGTCCAGTGGTACTGCCATATAATTCCAGTGGTACTGCCATATAATTCCAGTGATACTGCTGTATATGTCCAGTGGTACTGCCATATAAATCCAGTCCAGTGATACTGCCGTATAATTCCAGTGATATTGCGTATATGTTCAGTGGTACTGCTGTATAAATCCAGTGATACTGCCGTATATGTCTAGTGGTACTGCCGTATAAATCCAGTCCAGTGATACTGCCATATTTGTCCAGTGGTACTGCCGTATTAATCCAGTGGTACTGCCGTATAAATCCAGTCCAGTGGTACTGCCGTATAAGTCCATTGGTACTGCCATATAATTCCAGTGATACTGCCATATATGTTTAATGGTACTGCCATATAAATCCAGTGATACTGCCGTATATGTCCAGTGGTACTGCCATATAATTCCAGTGATACTGCCGTATATGTCCAGTGGTACTGCCGTATAAATCCAGTGGTACTGTCGTATATGTCCAGTGGTACTGCCGTATATGTCCAGTGATACTGCCGTATATGTCCAGTGGTACTGCCATATAATTCCAGTGATACTGCCGTATATGTCCAGTGGTATTGCCGTATAAATCCAGTGATACTGCCGCATAAATCCAGTGATACTGCCGCATATGTCCAGTGGTACTGCCTTATAAATCCTGTCCAGTGATACTGTCGTATAAGTCCAGTGATACTGCCATATATATGTCCAGTGGTACTGCCGTATAAATCCAGTAATACTGCCATCTATGTCCAGTGGTACTGCCATATAATTCCAGTGATACTGCCGTATATGTCCAGTGGTATTGCCGTATAAATCCAGTGATACTGCCATATAAATCCAGTGATACTGCCGTATATGTCCAGTGTTACTGCCGTATAAGTCCAGTGGTACTGCCGTATATGTCCAGTGGTACTGCCGTATATGTCCAGTGGTACTGCCGTATATGTCCAGTGGTACTGCCGTATAAGTCCAGTGGTACTGCTGTATATGTCCAGTGGTACTGCCATACAATTCAAGTGATACTGCCGAATATGTCCAGTGGTACTGCCATACAATTCCAGTGATACTGCCGTTTATGTCCAGTGGTGCCGTATAAATCCAGTGGTACTGCCGCATAAATCCAGTCCAGTGATACTGCCGTATAAGTCCAGTGATATTGCTGTATATGTTCAATGGCACTGCTGTATAAATCCAGTGATACTGCCGTATATGTCCAGTGGTACTGCCGTATAAATCCAGTGGTACTGCTGTATAAATCCAGTCCAGTGGTACTGCCGTATAATTCCAGTGATACTACCGAATATGTCCAGTGGTACTGACGTATAAATCCAGTCCAGTGATACTGCCATATAGTTCCAGTGATACTGCCAAATATGTCCAGTGGTACTGTTGTATAAATCCAGTGATACTGTCGTATATGTCCAGTGGTACTGCCATATAAATCCAGTGATACTGCCATATATGTTTAGTAGTACTGCCATATATGTCCAGTGATACTGCCGTATATGTCCAGTGGTACTGACATATAATTCCAGTGATACTGCCATATATGTCCAGTGGTACTGCCGTATAAATCCAGTGATACTGCCGTCCAGTGTTACTTCCGTCCAGTGGTACTGCCTTATAAATCCAGTCCAGTGATACTGCCATATATGTCCAGTGGTACTGCCGTATAAATCCAGTGATACTGCCGTATATGTCCAGTGGTACTGCCATATAAATCCAGTGATACTGCTGTATATGTCCAGTGGTACTGCCGTATAAGTCCAGTCCAGTAATACTGCCGCTGCTCATAGTGCCCAGCTTCTCCCCATTCTTGGAGGCAAACTGCAGTGGGGCCACCCAGAGCTTCAGACATGTTTGGGAGGGGCCCAGAACAGGGGGCATTTTCACTTGCTGCAGCCCTGCTTCTGGGTCGCATAGGCTATGTATTCAGAAAAGACATTTGTCTCTTAGCAATTCTTAAAAATGTCACTTTCACAATAGAGACAATGTAGTGTCATAAAAAATGAATCTAGAGACATCACCAGAGCAGTTTCTGTAACACAAAACCCAGTCACTATTCAAATTAAAGAAAAATTAATACAGTATGCTGTGTTTACATGAATATTAATCTAGTCCAAATTATTGGTGAATCTTCAAATGCTAACCTCATATTATTACTAGTTCCCAGCAAATACTGTAACATTTTGGATGGAATTAAATCCTGTGCAATTTCATACCTCCCAACATTGTGAAGTAGGGACACACTGAAAAGGAGGCGTTGCCTATATAAAAGGGGCGTGGTCTATGGGAAAGGTGGCGTGGCCTATAGGAAAGGGAGCGTGACTTCATGGGAGTGCCACGATCGCGAGCCACTCCCCCATTTTCCATCAGTATGGGGGCATGGCCAGCTCTCTGGGAGCTGCTGGCATGCCCCCTGTCCCTCCGTCTCTCTGCTCGGAACTGAGCAGCGATTGTCTGGAGCCTCCCAACTGCCCCCCCCCCCACCCCACCGAGGGACCCCAAAAACGGGACTGTCCCGTGAAAATCGGGACAGTTGGGAGGTATGCAATATGCGCAAATTACAGTTCAGCAATATCACACATTTCCATAAGCTCTTTTATGAGTTGCAGATGAAAAGCTGATTTTTGCAGCTGTTAGTTGCCAAGTAAACTGTACAAACACAGGCAACTTGCAGCCATTATTAATAACTGAATTGCCCTGAATGGGTAGAATTAAGACTAGGATGCATCATCACTTGGAGAGTGATAAAATGGAGAAAGAAAAAGTGCCAGCCAATCAGGTCCTAACTGACATGTCACAGGCTGTGTTTGAAAAATGGCAGTTAGAAGCCGATTGGCTGGCACTTTTTCACTCTCCCTTGTATCACTTTCCAAGCGATGATGCATCTGGCCCTAGGACAGAAAACCAATTTGAAAGAATAATAATAATTCATTTTATTATATAGCACGTTCTCCAAAAGAACTCAAGGCACTTAACAGATAGTAAGAACGTAATACAGAGGTTTACACACTTCAGAATCTGTGAATATAATTAAGGCGGTTTAGATTTGCATGAGGTACAGAGTTCATGGAGCTAATACAACGGGGGAGACAGCCATTTTGCATCATTATTTTCAAAGATTGTCCATCCTACCCACAGTATTTGGGTGGGGAAGATATTTTAGGCACACTACATAGGATTACACTGGGCAAGGTTCGCAATGCCTGGAACTGGTGGCATATAATGGTGGAGATTAAAGAAAAAAACTTTTTAATGCTTATAATTTAATGTACAGTAGATGAGAATATAATTGTAAAATGGGTGAGCATGGAAAATTCAGAGGCACATATGCGGCTATAAATCATCCATACTCCTTACAAAATGCTATATGTTTTAGTGTGAGTTTTCAGCTTTGAAGCAGCTAATCTGCACAAATCCCCCCTGAGTGAATGTAAGAGCATTACCGCCTCCTCATAACGCAACAGGCGCAGAGCCCAGAGCCTGCACATCAATAGCACACAGCACCGAGTGCCACGCTCTGCATTGGCTTTGATCATGCCTCTGAAATACAGGTTGATTTCCAATGAACACAAAGCAGAACAGAACAGTAGATCAAAGGGGGAAAGGGTGAGAAAAATGCAGGAGGATGGGGGGGTGGGAAGAGGGTAAGAGATTACAATTGATATTCAGAATGATGTAATGCCAATTTGCAACACTAGAGACCAGGTCAGGTCTGTTATAAGACACAGAAGAGGGTGCTGATGAAACACAATAAAAGAGAGACAACAGGAGATACATGTAAAAGGGGTTATCGGAAAGCAGGAAATTGAATGGACACAACCAAATTGAATGGACTAAACTGTAGTAAGGGTAGATGTTTTGCTTATGTGAATCAGCATATTTGCTAACCTGCACTACTGCTCATACGCCTGCACTGATAATCCAGACAGCAAGTGGTTAAATCACTGCATCGTTTTAGACCGTCCTGGAGGGAAATCAGCTTTCACAGCGTACACTTTTTTTTTCTACTTCACACCAATTTTCACGCTGCTCAAAGGGAGGAAAAAATGATGAAGGGAACGTAGATATAAACAAGCAAAAGAAAATGAATAAAAAAGCTGACGTACAGAAACAACGTAGTGCAAGCATAGGACAAGCAGAGAGGCTCTAATCAACTTCACTTACTGTTATTGTTAACATTTATTTATATACTGTAGCTGCCTGTATACAAAGGCTGTGTCATCTGCCCACTTATATTATTTAAAGCTTTGTAACTTATTTAATGATTAGCCTTCCCTCAAGCTCCAGGTATGACCCTGTGACTCTTCTGAATTGATTTTGCTGATTCTTATATTATCACTCATGATGCATGCTGGGAATCTATTCGCTGTATCTAATACTCTTTATATAAAACTCATATTACTGCCGTGCTAGTTTCCCTACAGCTTCAAAGTTTGACCCGCTCTCTCAGCAACACTGTGATCTGCCATTTCCTTTAGAACTTTATTTCAAATCAAATTACTCCTTTTCATATCTGCGTTACATTAAGAATTGAAAAATATATAGATCAAAAAGATGCTTATGGACAGTGGATGAAGCGGGACTGTGTATTATCCAGGGCAGCTTGCTAAATGGATAGCTCTTATTGAAAAAAGGGGTCTTGCAACTTTACCGGCAGCTTACTGATTCATTAATGGAACATTCTCCATTTGATTTTTTTTTTTCATTGCTATGCAAGAAAATACTGTATAAACCTTTGTCATTCTACAGATCTTCCTATTCACATCCAGCATTATATTAAGTTGGGTATCCGGATGATAGAGTGACACATACCTCCCAACTGTCCCAATTTTCTCGGGACAGTCCCGTTTTTTTGTGTCTGTCCCGCAGTGCCCTGCGGTGGGGGGGGGGGGCAGTTGGAAGGCTCCTGTCACTCGCTCTAAGCAGAGCAGCGGTGAATAGACGCTGTGTGCATCCATTCACGGAGCACGGAGACATGAGGGACTGGGGGCATGGCCATCAGCTCACAGAGCACTGGCCATGCCCCCATAGTGATGGAGAATGGGGGCATGGCTAGTGAGCGCGGCATTACCATGAAGCCACGCCCCTTTACTGAGGTCACACCCCTTTTTCTGGGCGGGCGTGGTTGTGCCACGCAGGATTACCGCTTTCTTCGGTCATAAAGTTGGGAGGTATGCAGTATATAGGGCGACAGTCAATAGGTCAACACCATATGGTCTACATACATTACAACAAAAGGTAGACAGATGAAAGGTCAACAGCACTTAAGGTGGACAGGTTAAAAAAAGGTCGACATGACAATGGTCGACACACAAACGGTTAACAGGTTTGTTTTTTTTAACCTGTTTTCCCACATGTGCTTGATTTACTATCCACATGGACTAAAATTGGTAATAGTAACCTGTGGCGAGCGAAGCGGTAGTGGAGCAAGCTAAATTGCCCGAAGCATGGCGGTCAAAGTGAGCCCACGGCGGTACATGTTTCAACTGATGGTGGCGACATATTATCAAACATACAAAATTTAACCAAAATAAAGTTGTGTGGACCATTGTCATCTGTCAGATTTGAGGGGCACCTAGACGGTCAGGGCATCATGCGGTGAATGCAAACCTGCAAGTGCCTGTTCCTGGGGACTAAGTGCTGTGCTATCTGCTGTGTTTGCTTGAGCCTTGTGTGTCCTCTGGGAGGTGTGTGGTGTGGCGCTGGAGCTCGGGCTGTCAGCGTGGATCCTAACTGTATCTTCAGTGTACTGCCCAGATGGTGGGGGACTCTATGGGGGATGCGGTCACAATGCCAGCTGTCAGGATCCTGGCAACCGCACTACAAACACTTTAGAATCCCAACGCCAGATCTCAGAAAGGTACAGGAGACCGACGCCAGAATCCCGACCATAAGTATAGCTGGAGGGTTAGGTTTAGGGCCTTTGGAGAGAGGTTGGGTTTAGGCACCAGACAGGGTGTTGGGGTTAGGCTGCGGGAGGGGTGGGGATAGGTTAGGGCTAGGCTGCAGGGAGGGAGGGTTAGGCACCCCTCTGAGGGGGAGGTTTAGTGTTAGGCTGCATGGGGAGGGAGGGTTAGGTTTAGGCAGTGGGGATGGGGGGGGGTTAGGTTTAGGCACCCCTGGGGGGTGGTTAGGGTCAGGCACTAAGGGAGGAAGTTACGGTTAGGCTGCAGGAAGGGTGGGTTAGGGTGTAGGGGAGAGGGGAGATTAGCCCCTACTCACCTCTTTCGATATGTCATTCATTGGGATCCCGGTGTCGATATTATGACTGCAAGGATCCCATAAGCTGGCATTACATACTAAATCCCTCTATGGTGTTGCTGTGCAGCTTCCTGCTGTCCCGACTGGATTCGCTACAGTGCCTGCCCACCACTCAGTCTTGTCTTCCATGAGATCTGCTAGTGAAGTCTGCGGGGCTGCTAATAATGGTAGTAATAATAATAATAATAATCAATCATCATCATCATAATAAATATATATATATATATATATATATATATATATATATATATATAAAAAGTTCCTAAATAAATATATATATATATATATATATATATATATATATATATAGTGGCAGGGACAGCATGATTCCATATGAGGTTAATGTGGAATGCTAGGCTTTTGACACTGGCACTCACTGTCTTCTTGGCTAACCTGGTTCCTCCTGGGTATGACCAGGTAAAGATGCTGTGTATATATGGGGACAGCCGGACTTCCCGCTGTTACAGGGGGTGGTTACCTGGCATAACATTGCCAGACAGACTGTTGGCTGAGCTAACCCAGGACCTGAGATCTACTAGAGGCCAAGGCTGTATAAACCCTCTCTTGCCAGTGAGCAGCAGGGGGAAGGTGAAATTGAGACACCCTGGTCCCACATTGGTGAAAGTGTGTATTTGCAGGACTTTGGGTGAGATCAGCAGACTGATGGCAGTTTGTCCAATGCTTTTGAAAATGTGGTAGTGGTAGATGGTAATGTAAACTCTTTTTTACCACCTGAAGGTGTACCTTACTTTGTGGTTAAAAATGATTTGTGGTAGTGTGTAACCTACTTGCAGTGTAAAAGGGTAGACCAGTTGCTGGTTCCCCGGAAACAAGAGCAGCTGGTATTGACATACACACATTTATGGGGTGGCCATCTAGGGGAGGAGAAAACTCTTCAGCATACTGTATCCAGCAATGGTTCTTCTAGCCATGCATTTATGGCGCAGTAAAAGAATATTGTCAGGAATGCCCAGTGTGCCAAAGGGTGTGGGTTGATAGATAGACAGTGTCACTCTAGTTAGACAGTCAATAGATAGACACCAAGGGGTAAATTTACTAAGATGGGAGTTCTGTTTAAGATGGGATGTTGCCCATAGCAACCAATCAGAATACAGGTATTATCTTCTAGAAGGTGCTAGATAAATGAGAAGTAGAATCTGATTGGTTGCTATGGGTAACATCCCATCTTAAATAGAACTCCCATTTTAGTAAATTTGCCCCCATATGTTAGACAGACATTAGGTCGACGGATCAAAATGTCGACAGGGCCAAAAGGTCAACATGAAACAGGTATACAGTACAAAAGGTCGGCAGGGTCAAAAGGTCGACAGGGTCAAAAGGTCAACATGAAAATGGTCGACAAAAAAAAAAGGTAGACACCATGTTTTCTGCATTTTTTGTGGTTTGTGTGGATTGTTTTGTCATCTGGGACCCCCGATTGTAGAAAGGCATGCGCTTACCACGCTTCAGGCTCGGTGGCTCTCTGCGCTCACCACAAGGTTTATAACCAACTCTATGCTGGCATGGATAGAGAAGGTATGAAATAGTCCAAAACATGTTAAATAAAAAAAAAAAACATTTGTCTATCTTTTTTATGTTGACCATTTTCATGTAGACCTTTTGTACCATCTACCTTTTTCATTTCGACCTTTTGACCATGTCGACCTTTTAACCCTATCGACCTAATGTCTGTCTAACATATGGTGTCTATCTATCAACCGGATACCGTGCTAAAAGACCACACCCCACGCAGAATTTAGGGCACTCTTGTTTCCAATGCCTATCATTACTGTGCCTTTTGAACAAATTGGTATGGATCTGATAGAGCTAGTGGAAAAATCTGCTTGTTGGCATCAGTTTATATTAATGTTGGTGAATTATGCCACAAGGTACGCAGAGGCCATTCCACTATGGAACATGAAGTCTGGCACTATTGCCGGGAGTTGGGAATGCTGTATACTCATCAGGGAATACCAAAAGAGGTCCTGACAGACCAAGGTATCCCTTTTGTGTCTAAATCAATTAAATACCTGTGTTGTCTGTTAAAGGTAGACAAAATTACTACTTTGGTTTACCACCCGCAGACAGACGCCTTTGTCAAACGCTTTAACCAAACCCTAAAACAGATGATAGAAAGGGCGGTGTCACAGGAAAAGCAGGAATGGTCCTACTCTGACCTTATCTAATGTTTGCATTTCGAGGGGCCTCTGGAGTTTAGCCCCTTCCACCTCCTCTATAGTACACAGGGGGTCATTGCGAGTTGTTCGCTCGCTAGCAGTTTTTAGCAGCCGTGCAAACGCTATGCCGCCTCCCTCTGAGAGTATATTTTAGCTTAGCAGAAGTGCGAATGAAAGGATCGCAGAGCGGCGGCATAAATTTTTTGTGCAGTTTTAGAGTAGCTCCAGACCTAATCAGCACTTGCGATCACTTCAGACCATTCAGTTCCGGATTTGACGTCACAAACACGCCCTGCATTCACCCAGCCATGCCTGCGTTTTTCCTGGCACGCCTGCGTTTTTCCTGACACGCCTGTGTTTTTTCGAACACTCCCTGAAAACGGTCAGTTTTTTTGCATCATCGCTGCGCAGCGAACATTTTCATCTAGCGATCAACTCAGAATGACCCCCATATCCCAGAGGAATACTATGGGTGTAATTCATAGATGATCGCAGCAGCAAATTTGTTAGTATTTGGGCAAAACCATGGCCCTCATTCCGAGTTGTTCGCTCGCTAGCCGCTTTTCGCAGCAGTACACACGCTAAGCCGCCGCCCTCTGGGAGTGTATCTTAGCTTAGCAGAATTGCGAACGAAGTATTCGTAATATTGCGAAAAGATTTTTCTGTGCAGTTTCTGAGTAGCTCGAGACTTACTCTTCCAGTGCGATCAGTTCAGTGCTTGTCGTTCCTGGTTTGACGTCACAAACACACCCAGCGTTCGCCCAGACACTCCCCCGTTTCTTCAGCCACTCCCGCGTTTTTCCCAGAAACGGCAGCGTTTTTTCACACACTCCCATAAAACGGACAGTTTCCGCCCAGAAACACCCACTTCCTGTCAATCACACTCCGATCACCAGAACGAAGAAAAAACCTCGTAATGCCGTGAGTAAAATACCAAACTTCTTAGCAAATTTACTTGGCGCAGTCGCAGTGCGAACATTGCGCATGCGCAATTAGCGGAAAATCGCTGCGATGCAAAGAAAATTACCGAGCGAACAACTCGGAATGAGGGCCCATGTGCACTGCAGGTGTGGCAGATACAACATTTGCAGAGAGAGTTAGATATGGATGGGTTATTTTGTTTCTGTGCAGGGTAAATACTGGATGATTTATTTTTACACTGCAATTTAGATTTCTGTTTGAACACACCCCACCGAAATCTAACTCTCTCTGCACATGTTATATCTGCCCCCCCCCCCCCTGCAATGCACATGGGGGGGTCATTCTGAGTTGATCGTAGCTGTGCTAAATTTAGCACAGCTGGCCGGGAGAACCTCTTCGCTGCCCGGGTCGCAGCAGCTGTGTGTGAGCCCAACGGTCCGGCCACGCCTGCGTTGGCTGGACCACGCCGCCGTCCAGCACCCTCCCGCCCAACGACCGCCTCTGCCTGTCAATCAGGCAGAGGCGATCGCTACAGTACAACGGCCTTCGGCCGTCCAGCATGTGCAGATCAAACCCAATCGCTGCGCTGCGATAAACTGCAGCGAGCGATCGGGTCGGAATGACCCCCATGGTTTTGCCCAACTGCTAACATATTTGCTGCTGCGATCAACTCTGAATTAGGTCCTATGGTGGTCATTCCGAGTTGATCGCTAGCTGCTGTTGTTCGCTGAGTAGCGATCAGTGAAAAAAACAGCTAATCTACGCATGCGTATGAACCGCAATGTGCATGCGCGTCGGACGGGTACGAAGTCCATTGTGGTTTTGCATTGGTTCTAGCCTGCGTGCAACCAGGTCTGAATTAGGCCCAGTGTTAGGCACTTGAGACGATTGCTGCTTCCACCCTTCTTTTAACAGATATAGGGGGTCATTCCGAGTTGATCGCTCGCTAGCAGTTTTTAGCAGCCATGCAAACGCATAGTCGCCACCCTCGGGGGAGTGTATTTTCACTTTGCAGGAGTGTGAACGCCTGTGCAGCAGAGTGCCTGCAAACACATTTTGTGCAAAACAAGACCAGCCCTGTAGTTACTTATCCTGTGTGATGATTGCTGCGACGAGTGACACGGTAATGACGTCAGATACCCGCCCAGCAAACGCCCGGCTATGCCTGCGTTTTTCCAAACACTCCCAGAAAACGGTCAGTTGACACCCATAAACGCCCTCTTTCTGTCAATCTCCTTGCGTTCGGCTGTGCGATTGGAATCGTCGCTAGAACCAATGCAAAACCACAAAGGACTTCGTACCCATATGATGCGCGTGCGCATTGCGGTGCATACGCATGCGCAGATTAGCCATTTTTTTCAACTCGGAATGACCCCTTATGGTACGAGGATGTGTTTTCTGCCCTCCTGGGAAAAACCTACATCATACAGCATGATATTCTTACTCCATCTCTGGTGCTGATAAAACATAAGCCATATCAAATACCTGAAGCTAAATGGGCAGCAGTAACACGGGAAGTGGAAAAGATGCTGCACTTAGAGGTCATAGAGGAATCAAACAGTGAATGGAATAATCCCATTGTTTTATTGTCTAAGCCTTCGAGAGCTTTGAGATTCTGTAATGACTTCAGAAAGTGAAATAAAATTTCTCAGTATGATTCCTATCCTATGCCCCGGGTTGACAAACTGGTAGAAAATTTAGCAACAAGTCAATATCTTACCACGCTAGATTTAACAAAGGGGTACTGGCAAATTCCACTGAAGGAAGCTGCCTACTCCAACCCAGAGGGTTTGTTCCAGTATAAAGTGCTGCCATTTGGTCTGCATGTCAACCCTACAACTTTCCAGAGCGCTATGAATAAATGACTCTGTCTGCACAGGAAATACACAGCAGGGTATTTAGATGACATCGGACCCTATTCAGTATGCAACGCATCTGTGCATACTCCAGAATCCTGGCGAAGTGCAGACACGCAGGGCCCAAATTGCACGTGCACAGGCAGATAATTGTGATTGCACCTCAGTAATGCAAACGCTTCTTCCTGATTGGCAGCGATGCTGCATTGTGGAGGCATGATTCCGAAAATGGGGGCAGGTGACATTACATGCAGCCAGTGCGACAGGGAAAATGGCAGTGGCCCGACTGCCTTTGAAGCCAGGCTGCACAGGCATGGGAGCTTCCCTTATTCTTATCCTGGGAAGCGGTGGTATCGAAGGCATAGAACCTTATAAACGTGTTCCCAGAGGACCACGTAGCCGCCTTGCACAACTGTTCAAGGGTCACACCACGGTGGGCCGCCCAAGAAGGTCCAATCTACCGAGTAGAATGGGCTTTGATGGAAGCAGGAGCTGGATGACCAGCCTGTACATAAGCATGTGCAATCACCATTCTAATCCATCTGGTCAGAGTCTGCTTGGAAGCAGGCCAGCCAGGTTTGTGAAAACCAAACAAAACAAACAGAGAATCAAATTCACATAGATAAGGAGAGCCCGTACTACATCCAAAGACCGTTCTTTGGGAGACAACTCAGGAGAATTAAATGCCGGAACCACAATCTCCTGGTTAAGGTGGAAGGAAGACACCACCTTAGGTAAATAACCTGGTCGTGTTCTAAGAAAAATCAAATAGGGAGACTTGCAGGATAAGGCACCCAAGTCCGATACCCTTCTAGCTGAAGCAATAGCCAGCAAGAATAGGACCTTAAGGGAAAGCCACTTAAGATCAGCAGAGGCAAGAGGCTCAAAAGGAGACACTTGCAAGGCCTCCAAAACCACCGACAAGTCCCAAGGGGCCACAGGTGGCACATAAGGAGGCTGGCAATCTTTCGCTGAAACCAAACCTACAAGGCAGAAATATGAACCTTGAGGGAGGCCAGACACAAACCTAAGTCTAGGCCCTGTTGTAGAAAAGCCAATAATTTGGCCGTACTAAACTTGAAAACGTCATGATTATGAGACGCACATCAAGTAAAGTAAGCATTCCATACCTTATGGTATATCCGAGCAGAAGCCAGCTTACGGGCCTTTAACATAGTTTGAACGACCACCTCAGAAAAACCCTTGGCCCTCTGGACAGAAGCTTCAAGAGCCATGCCGTCAAAGCTAGACGGACCAAATCCTGGTAAACACAAGGGCCCTGAACGAGGAGGTCTGGTCGTTATGGAAGTAGAAGGGGACGATCCAATGAGATCGGAGAACCAGTGCCGTCTGGGCCACGCTGGAGTGACCAGAAGCAGGTTTTCTCCTTCTTGCTTGAACTTCCGTATCACTCTGGGCAGGAGTGACACCAGATGGAATACATACAGCAGCCGAAAGTTCCATGGGATTGACAGAGCATCCACGAATGCTGCGTGAGGATCTCTTGTCCTTGCTCCGAAGACCGGATGTGATTGTGTCGAGACGCCATCAGGTCCACATCTGGGATGCCCCACTTGTCCACGAGAAGTTGAAACACCTTTGGGTGCAGGCTCCATTCTCCGGCGTGCACGTCCTGACGACTGAGATAGTCCGCCTCTCAGTTCAGAATGCCCGGAATGAACACTGCTGATATGGCCGGCAGATGGCGTTCTGCCCACTGAAAAATCCTTGATACTTCCCTCATTGCCATGGGGCTTTGAGTGCCGCCCTGATGATTTATGTACTCCACCGTGGTGGCGTTGTCCGATTGAACCTGAACAGGTCTGTTCTGTATGAGATGCTGGGCCATTATCAACGTGTTGAATGCTGCCAGCAGTTCCAGAATATTTATCGGGAGTAGAGACTCCTCCTTGGTCCACCGACCCTGAAGAGAGTGTTTTTCCAACACCGCGCCCCAACCTCTCACACTGGCATCCATTGTCAGGAGGACACAGTCGGATATCCAGAATGGACGGCCCCTGCTCAATTGGTGGTCCTGCCGCCACCAGCTCAGTGACAGGTGGACTTTCGGAGACAATGAGATCATGTGAGATCTTATCCGGTGAGGCAGGCCGTTCCACTTGGTCAGAACTAACTTCTGCAGAGGGCGAGAGTGGAACTGAGCATACTCCACCATGTCGAAAGCCGACACCATAAGACCTAGCACTTGCATTGCCAAATGTATCGACACTTGCGGACGAGATAGGAAGCATCGAATCCTGTCCTAAAGCTTCAGGACTTTCTCCTGAGACAGGGATAACCGTTGGTTGTGAGTGTCCAATAACGCTCCCACGTGTAACATGCTCCGAGCAGGAACTAGGGAGGATTTCTTCCAGTTGATCAGCCACCCGTGGGCTGTCATGCACTGGACCGTCAGATCGAGATGACACAGGGTGAAGTTCTGGGGAATTTGCCAGGATCAACAAATTGTCCAAGTACGGTAGGATCCTGACCCCTTGACGGCGGAGTGTAGCCGTCATGACCGCCATTACTTTGGTGAAAACTCGGGGAGCCATTGTCAAACCTAAGGGTAATGCCCAAAATTGGTAATGAAGGTTGCCCACCGCAAACCATAGGTACTGTTGATGAGATACCGCAATAGGAATATGCAGGTAGGCATCCTGTATGTCCAGGGAGACCATATAGTCCCCAGGCTTCAAGGCCAGAACAATAAGCGCAGAGTGTCCATACGAAACTTGGAGACCCGCACATGCTTGTTCAAGGACTTCAGATTGAGAATGGGCCGCGAGGACCCGTTTGGTTTTGGGACTAGAAACAGCGGTGAATAGTACCCCTTGCCTCTCTGAGCCAGAGGCACCAGTACTACCACTCCTGTGGTCAGGAGGGAATGTACCACCGAGTGCAAAGTGTTTGCTTTTGCCGGATCCAGAGGCACATCTGTCAGGCAAAATCGATGAGGGGGACGATTCTTGAAGGGTATGGCGTAACTTTGAGCGACGACTTCCCTCGCCCAGGTATCTGAAGTGGTCTTCAACCATTCCTGGGCAAAACCTAGAAGTCAGCCCCCCACCTTTGGATCCCCCAGAGGAAGGCCCGCCCCGTCATGCGGCAGGCTTGTCTGTTTTGGAAGCTGGCTGACGGGCGGCCCAGGCACGCTTCGATCTGGGCTTAGCAGGTCTGGAAGCATGAGCTTGCTTTGGGTACACCTGACCTTTTGCTTTACCAGTAGGATGAAAGGGCCGAGGGAAAGTACTTTTAGCCTTCTGCGTTGAAGGATCCGTACTAGGTAGGCAAGCTGTTTTAGCAGTAGCCAGATCAGCCACAATCTTATTTAGGTCTTCTCCAAAGAGAATGTCTCCCTTGAAATTAAGCACCTCCAGGGTTTTCTTTGAATCCAGATCCACCGACCAGGATCCCAACCAAAGGATACGTCTGGCCAAGACGGACGTAGTAGCAGCCTTGGCCGCGAGCACCCCGGCATCGAAGGCCACCACCTTAAGGTACAGTATATAGAAGCCGTGGCGATATACGAGAGGCATTGTCAGGCATGCTCGAATGCATTTGGAAGGCAGTTCAGCTTCAAGCTCCTGAGCCCATGCCTCAACAGCTTCAGCAGCCCAAGTCGCTGCAATTGTTGGCCTATGCACAGCCCCCGTTAGGGTATAAATCGATTTTAAACAGCCCTCCACACGTCGATCCGTCGGTTCCTTCAGAGGCGACGGTAGTTACTGGCAGAGCAGAGGAAACAACCATACGCGCCACATGAGGATCTACAGGCGGAGGGTTTTCCCAATTTTTACATACCTCCGGAGAGAGTGGATAGCGAGCCAACAGTCTCTTATTCGGAATCAGGGGTGGAACTCTAGGAGACAGCGGAGTCCGTTACTGCCGGGGTCCTGGCCATGAAGGGGGCACGGCGCCTACAGCTGCTCCGTTGTCCCCCGACCCCCGTTCCGTTCACACATGACATGATACATTTCCGTAGTGCAGCAGGAGCTGCTAGAGGAGCAGCCGACGGACGAACGAGCGCAGCGCCTATTAGCATCAGCGGCGCTCGCTCCTCCTCCTGTCTGTGCTCTCTGCTGCTGTGTGCTCTGGCCTGGGTCGCAGATATCATGTGACATCCTCCCGCGACCCAGAGCCGCCGCCCAGGACACCTAAGAGCCGCCAAGCGAGAGTGCGGGATAGCGGCACTGTCACAGACTCCTGAAAAGTAAAGTACCTATGTACATGTACAGTACATGCAAGCACTTTTGGGGGAGAGAGAGAGGGGGGAAGGGGACACAGTGCTACCAAATGAATTTTTTAAATCTATATAATATTATTTTTATATATAATATATGCAATCATCTAAAAATGCAGAACACCAAATAAGACACAGTCACAGTGGCATAACTAGCAGCACTGTCACAATGTCTTATTTGGAGTGCCGCATTCTTAGATGATTGCTAGTATTTTGTTATAAGCAGATGCCCAACTACTTTATCCCACTATTCACTTGCTGTTGGATTAGGGTGGTCTTCTGGTTGCCGGCGGTCGGGGTCCCGGCGACCAGCATACTGGCACCAGAATCCCGACCGCCGGCAAACACACATCTTTTCTCCCTCTTCGGGGTCCACGACCCCCCTGGAGGGAGACGCGCGCCACCGTGCCCGCAAGGGGCTCATTTGCGCTCGCCCAGCTGTCGGTATGCCGGCGGTCGGGATCCTGGCACCGGTATGCTGGTCGCCGAGACCCCGACCGCCGGCAAACCATACTACACCCGTTGGATTCTTCATTGGAGTGCCACACCTCTATTCACCTATCCATTTCTTCATTGTGAAGGCTGTAAGTTTAAGTGGCAGTGCTAGACCCACCTGTTGTCTATCTATGGGGTCAATTCTATTCAGCGACAGTTGAATAGCGCCGGGAGTTAGCTCCCGTCGCTATTCAATTCAGCTCAAGTTAAGTCAGCGAAGGCCCGTTCTCGCCGACTTAACAGGTTGAATTGTTGGGAGAACGGGCATTCTCCGACTTAACTCCCCGGTGCGATGCTGATTCCCGACAGAATCAGCCTCGCGCGGCAGCACTTTTGTCGGGTTTCTTCTCTCATCCCCCGGGGGTGAGAGAAGAATTCCTGACAATTGGTGTCACTTAGCGCTGTATTGAATAGTGCCGGGAGCTAACTCCCGGCGCTATTCAACTGTCGCTTTATAGAATTGACCCCAAAATATGTGTGTATTTATATATATATTTATATATATATATATATATATATATATATATATATATAAATAAAAATAAAAAAAAAATATATATATATATATATATATATATATATATATACACACCCACCCCACCCACCCACCCCAAAGAACCGGCACTCCAATGATTATATATGCTTTGCTGGTGCCATCACATATACTGTGGTTCCTATATACACTTACTTTCTGCGGTGCAGCACTCGGCATAAAAAGTAGTCAGCAGACTTGGATATAGATAACAACGTTTCAGTGTTTCTTTTATTGCACTATAATCAGGCTGACAAAGACCTTTGTTAACCTGATGATAGTGCAATAAAAGAAGCACTGAAACATTGTTATCTATATCCAAGTCTGCTGACTACTTTTTATTCCGAGTGAAGCACCACAGAAAGTGTGTGTGTATATATATAGCAGAGGGTCCAATACATAAATAAAGCAAAGGCGGCACTCAGGTAAATTAACAAACAATGACTAGTTTGATCAAAGTTTCGAAGTTTACTACTAATAAAATCACCAACCTAATACCATAAAGCGTGCCGCCTTTGCTTCATTAAATGTATAAACACACACACAAGCACACACATATATATGTGTGTATATATATATATATATATATATATATAATATACACACACACATACACATAAAATAGCAGCAGGTTAAGTACTCTTAGTGACTCACACACAGGTTCACTGATGGCCATTAACCCTGCCAGTGTACCTGTGTGTGAGTGCAGAACCTGCTGCTATTTTGTGTAATCCTTCTGTTTGGGCACCCCGCTGCAGTAACCAGCTTAAAGGGAGAGCCGGACCAAGCGGATTTATATATATATATATATATATATATATACGTGTGTATATATATATATATATATATATATACACACAGCATACTATTGCATACATAATTGCATACTAGATATGCTTACTTGTATTTTTGTTGCCTGCATAACCGTAAATCAGGTTCAAATTTGTTTTACAAAGAGTCGGCATGGGAAGGGGGGGCACCAACATTTATCTTGCCTCCGGGCACCTGGGACGAACTTACGCCACTGTTCGGAATAAATTTAGTAATTTAGTCCCTGGATCTTCGGATTCCTGGCGTATGTCAGCCAGGTGATCAGAATGGGGTAAAACTTGTTTAAACACCTTCTTACGTTTAAACCTATCCGGTTTCTTGGAGACAGACTCAGGCTCAGGATAATCAGTAGAGATGTGCACTTGAAATTTTTCAGGTTTTGTGTTTTGGTTTTGGGTTCGGTTCCGCGGCCGTGTTTTGGGTTCGACCGCGTTTTGGCAAAACCTCACCGAATTTTTTTTGTCGGATTCGGGTGTGTTTTGGATTCGGGTGTTTTTTTCAAAAAACACTAAAAAACAGCTTAAATCATAGAATTTGGGGGTCATTTTGATCCCAAAGTATTATTAACCTCAAAAACCATAATTTCCACTCATTTTCAGTCTATTCTGAACACCTCACACCTCACAATATTATTTTTAGTCCTAAAATTTGCACCGAGGTCGCTGGATGACTAAGCTAAGCGACCCTAGTGGCCGACACAAACAACTGGCCCATCTAGGAGTGGCACTGCAGTGTCACGTAGGATGGCCCTTCCAAAAAACACTCCCCAAACAGCACATGATGCAAAGAAAAAAAGAGGCGCAATGAGGTAGCTGTGTGAGTAAGCTAAGCGACCCTAGTGGCCGACACAAACACCTGTCCCATCTAGGAGTGGCACTGCAGTGTCACGCAGGATGGCCCTTCCAAAAAACACTCCCCAAACAGCACATGACGCAAAGAAAAAAAGAGGCGCAATGAGGTAGCTGTGTGAGTAAGCTAAGCGACCCTAGTGGCCGACACAAACACCTGGCCCATCTAGGAGTGGCACTGCAGTGTCACGCAGGATGGCCCTTCAAAAAAATACTCCCCAAACAGCACATGACGCAAAGAAAAATGAAAGAAAAAAGAGGTGCAAGATGGAATTGTCCTTGGGCCCTCCCACCCACCCTTATGTTGTATAAACAGGACATGCACACTTTAACCAACCCATCATTTCAGTGACAGGGTCTGCCACATGACTGTGACTGAAATGACGGGTTGGTTTGGACCCCCACCAAAAAAGAAGCAATTAATCTCTCCTTGCACAAACTGGCTCTACAGAGGCAAGATGTCCACCTCATCATCATCCTCCGATATATCACCGTGTACATCCCCCTCCTCACAGATTATCAATTCGTCCCCACTTGAATCCACCATCTCAGCTCCCTGTGTACTTTGTGGAGGCAATTGCTGCTGGTCAATGTCTCCACGGAGGAATTGATTATAATTCATTTTAATGAACATCATCTTCTCCACATTTTCTGGAAGTAACCTCGTACGCCGATTGCTGACAAGGTGAGCGGCGGCACTAAACACTCTTTCGGAGTACATACTTGTGGGAGGGCAACTTAGGTAGAATAAAGCCAGTTTGTGCAAGAGCCTCCAAATTGCCTCTTTTTCCTGCCAGTATAAGTACGGACTGTCTGACGTGCCTACTTGGATGCGGTCACTCATATAATCCTCCACCATTCTTTCAATGGGGAGAGAATCATATGCAGTGCCAGTAGACGACATGTCCGTAATCGTTGGCAGGTCCTTCAGTCCGGACCAGATGTCAGCATCAGCAGTCGCTCCAGACTGCCCTGCATCACCGCCAGCGGGTGGGCTCGGAATTCTGAGCCTTTTCCTCGCACCCCCAGTTGCGGGAGAATGTGAAGGAGGAGATGTTGACAGGTCGCGTTCCGCTTGACTTGACAATTTTCTCACCAGCAGGTCTTTGAACCCCAGCAGACTTGTGTGTGCCGGAAAGAGAGATCCAAGGTAGGTTTTAAATCTAGGATCGAGCACGGTGGCCAAAATGTAGTGCTCTGATTTCAACAGATTGACCACCCGTGAATCCTTGTTAAGCGAATTAAGGGCTCCATCCACAAGTCCCACATGCCTAGCGGAATCGCTCTGTGTTAGCTCCTCCTTCAATGTCTCCAGCTTCTTCTGCAAAAGCCTGATGAGGGGAATGACCTGACTCAGGCTGGCAGTGTCTAAACTGACTTCACGTGTGGCAAGTTCAAAGGGTTGCAGAACCTTGCACAACGTTGAAATCATTCTCCACTGCGCTTGAGACAGGTGCATTCCACCTCCTTTGCCTATATCGTGCTCAATTGTATAGGCTTGAATGGCCTTTTGCTGCTCCTCCAACCTCTGAAGCATATATAGGGTTGAATTCCACCTCGTTACCACTTCTTGCTTCAGATGATGGCAGGGCAGGTTCAGGCGTTTTTGGTGGTGCTCCAGTCTTCTGTACGTGGTGCCTGTACGCCGAAAGTGTCCCGCAATTCTTCTGGCCACCGACAGCATCTCTTGCACGCCCCTCTCGTTTTTTAAATAATTCTGCACCACCAAATTCAAGGTATGTGCAAAACATGGGACGTGCTGGAATTTGCCCATATTTAATGCACACACAATATTGCTGGCGTTGTCCGATGCCACAAATCCACAGGAGAGTCCAATTGGGGTAAGCCATTCCGCGATGATCTTCCTCAGTTGCCGTAAGAGGTTTTCAGCTGTGTGCGTATTCTGGAAACCGGTGATACAAAGCGTAGCCTGCCTAGGAAAGAGTTGGCGTTTGCGAGATGCTGCTACTGGTGCCGCCGCTGCTGTTCTTGCGGCGGGAGTCCATACATCTACCCAGTGGGCTGTCACAGTCATATAGTCCTGACCCTGCCCTGCTCCACTTGTCCACATGTCCGTGGTTAAGTGGACATTGGGTACAACTGCATTTTTTAGGACACTGGTGAGTCTTTTTCTGACGTCCGTGTACATTCTCGGTATCGCCTGCCTAGAGAAGTGGAACCTAGATGGTATTTGGTAACGGGGGCACACTACCTCAAGAAATTGTCTAGTTCCCTGTGAACTAACGGCGGATACCGGACGCACGTCTAACACCAACATAGTTGTCAAGGCCTCAGTTATCCGCTTTGCAACAGGATGACTGCTGTGATATTCCATCTTCCTCGCAAAGGACTGTTGGACAGTCAATTGCTTGGTGGAAGTAGTAAAAGTGGGCTTACGACTTCCCCTCTGGGATGACCATCGACTCCCAGCAGCAACAACAGCAGCGCCAGCAGCAGTAGGCGTTACACGCAAGGATGCCTCGGAGGAATCCCAGGCAGGAGAGGACTCGTCAGAATTGCCAGTGACATGGCCTGCAGGACTATTGGCATTCCTGGGGAAGGAGGAAATTGACACTGAGGGAGTTGGTGGGGTGGTTTGCGTGAGCTTGGTTACAAGAGGAAGGGATTTACTGGTCAGTGGACTGCTTCCGCTGTCGCCCAAAGTTTTTGAACTTGTCACTGACTTATTATGAATGCGCTGCAGGTGACGTATAAGGGAGGATGTTCCGAGGTGGTTAACGTCCTTACCCCTACTTATTACAGCTTGACAAAGGCAACACACGGCTTGACAAATGTTGTCCGCATTTCTGTTGAAATACTTCCACACCGAAGAGCTGATTTTTTTGGTATTTTCACCAGGCATGTCAATGGCCATATTCCTCCCACGGACAACAGGTGTCTCCCCGGGTGCCTGACTTAAACAAACCACCTCACCATCAGAATCCTCCTTGTCAATTTCCTCCCCAGCGCCAGCAACACCCATATCCTCCTCATCCTGGTGTACTTCAACACTGACATCTTCAATCTGACTATCAGGAACTGGACTGCGGGTGCTCCTTCCAGCACTTGCAGGGGGCGTGCAAATTTTGGAAGGCGCATGCTCTTCACGTCCAGTGTTGGGAAGGTCAGGCATCGCAACCGACACAATTGGACTCTCCTTGTGGATTTGGGATTTCGAAGAACGCACAGTTCTTTGCTGTGCTTTTGCCAGCTTGAGTCTTTTCATTTTTCTAGCGAGAGGCTGAGTGCTTCCATCCTCATGTGAAGCTGAATCACTAGCCATGAACATAGGCCAGGGCCTCAGCCGTTCCTTGCCACTCCGTGTGGTAAATGGCATATTGGCAAGTTTACGCTTCTTCTCCGACAATTTTATTTTAGATTTTTGAGTCCTTTTTTTACTGATATTTGGTGTTTTGGATTTTACATGCTCTGTACTATGACATTGGGCATCGGCCTTGGCAGACGACGTTGCTGGCATTTCATCGTCTCGGCCATGACTAGTGGCAGCAGCTTCAGCACGAGGTGGAAGTGGATCTTGATCTTTCCCTATTTTTGGAACCTCAACATTTTTGTTCTCCATATTTTAATAGGCACAACTAAAAGGCACCTCAGGTAAACAATGGAGATGGATGGATACTAGTATACTTATGGATGACGAGCGACTGCCGACACAGAGGTAGCTACAGCCGTGGACTACCGTACTGTGTCTGCTGCTAATATAGACTGGATGATAATGAGATAAAATTAAAATATATATATATATATCACACTAGTACTGCAGCCGGACAGGTATATATTATGTAATGACGGACCTGCTGGACACTGTCTGTCAGACTCAGCACTGCAGACTCCTAAAGTAAGCTACTAGTATCAAGAAGATAGAAAAAAAAAAACCACGGGTAGGTGGTATACAATTATGGATGGACGAGCGACTGCCGACACAGAGGTAGCTACAGCCGTGGACTACCGTACTGTGTCTGCTGCTAATATAGACTGGATGATAATGAGATAAAATTAAAATATATATATATATCACACTAGTACTGCAGCCGGACAGGTATATATTATGTAATGACGGACCTGCTGGACACTGTCTGTCAGCACTGCAGACTCCTAAAGTAAGCTACTAGTATCAAGAAGATAGAAAAAAAAAAACCACGGGTAGGTGGTATACAATTATGGATGGACGAGCGACTGCCGACACAGAGGTAGCTACAGCCGTGGACTACCGTACTGTGTCTGCTGCTAATATAGACTGGATGATAATGAGATAAAATTAAAATATATATATATATATCACACTAGTACTGCAGCCGGACAGGTATATATTATGTAATGACGGACCTGCTGGACACTGTCTGTCAGACTCAGCACTGCAGATTTCTAAAGTAAGCTACTAGTATCAAGAAGATAGAAGAAAAAAAAACATGGGTAGGTGGTATACAATTATGGATGGACGAGCGACTGCCGACACAGAGGTAGCTACAGCCGTGGACTACCGTACTGTGTCTGCTGCTAATATATTATAGACTGGATGATAATGAGATAAAATTACAATATATATATATCACACTAGTACTGCAGCCGGACAGGTATATATTATGTAATGACGGACCTGCTGGACACTGTCTGCAGAATGCGTTTATAAAAACACCACACGACGAGTGTTTAACTTTTTCAGGCAGACAATCACAATATACTGGTGGTCAGCAGACAATCACAATACTGGTGGTCAGTGGTCACTGGTCAGTCACACTGGCAGTGGCACTCTGGCAGCAAAAGTGTGCACTGTACTTAAAATATGTACTCCTGCTATAACTGCTCCCCAGTCTCCCCCACAATTAAGCTGTGTGAGCAGTGAGCACTCAGCACAGTCAGATAATGATATACAGTATTACATATGATGCAGCACACTGGGCTGAGCACAGATATGGTATGTGACTGTGTCACACTGTGTATCGTTTTTTTTCAGGCAGAGAACGGATTAATTAAACTGGTGGTCACTGGTCACACTATCAGCAGCAAGTAGTACTCCTCCTAATAATATGCTCCCCAAAATTTGTGTCTCTCTCTAGTACTCTAGTCTAAACGGAGAGGACGCCAGCCACGTCCTCTCCCTATCAATCTCAATGCACGTGTGAAAATGGCGGCGACGCGCGGCTCCTTATATAGAATCCGAGTCTCGCGATAGAATACGAGCCTCGCGAGAATCCGACAGCGGGATGATGACGTTCGGGCACGCTCGGGTTAACCGAGCAAGGCGGGAAGATCCGAGTCGCTCGGCCCCGTGTAAAAAAACCTGAAGTTCGGGCGGGTTCGAATTCCGAGGAACCGAACCCGCTCATCTCTAATAATCAGTCACCTGAAGAATGAGTCTGATCGCCTCAATCAAATCCGGGACATCCACTAATGATTTTCCTTCCCCATCAGAAACATCTGTGTCAGTGTCTGTGGGATCAGTATATGCACCGTCCTCGTCAGAGGATGTGTCTGGAATAGTCGTGGATTGGGAGGAGGTAATGGCCCGTTTAGAAGACGACTTCGTCTTAGGCAGGCGAGAGTGACCTTAGATTTAGTCATAGATCGGTGCAAATGCTGTAACTGAGTAGAAAGCTGATCCACCCATGGCGGGTTCACAGCAGGGACCATAAACTGTTGCAGTGGCACAGGTGGGCCCACAGGGGCGTTAATTTAGTCACAAGCGTGTTTAATAATGTGGAAAATGTAGCCCAAGGTGGGTCTTGTGATGCCCCAGGTGCTACCGACACACTGGGGGGCAAGGAACCCCCTGAACCTGAACTCTCAGCTGTCATGTTATCCTCCATGATGTCCGTGGCCTCACCACCACGCAGTGTGGGAGAAGCCGCAGCTTTGTTGCCACGTGTAGCAGACATAACAATGTGCACAATATCGGGCAACCAGGTACAAAATGCAGCAGCCCTTATACCTATCAAGAACTCTCAGTGAAGCGTGCCTATGAAAGCACAGACCAGGAGTTCAAGAGATATAAATTAAATGGTGACTATAAATCACAAGGAAAAATACACTGTCAGTATATCTTGTTATACACCCCTATATTAAACATGAAACACTTGGCCCCCTCAGGTATAGTAATATAGGAATAGCCCACTGAGTGAAATACCCTGTAATTAAGATAACCACGCAGCAGCTACATGCACACACACACATATAGTCACAAGCGTACCATGAAGAAATTATGTACCATAAACTGCACTGGACAAAGTAATACTCAGTATGGCTATATGTGATAACAATATATATAACAATGCACAGTAAACACTGTATGTATATCACAGGGTGTTTGTACCACACAACCCTGAATGTATGCACTCTTTCTTAACTAACACAGTCCCAGTGACAGGTAGAATACTTAAGTGTCCTGTGAGAAGCACAGCACTGGCAATCAGGCGGTTCTACAGAGGAGGATTTGCCCCAGCAGTCCTAGAAACAGCTCAGCTCAATCTGTGATGGCCGCTGGTCAGCAGTGAGGGAGAGATATGCAGCTCCAGGGCGGGAACATTACAGAAATGGCGCCCTGGGGCTGGGGAAAGGGGCCTCAGGTCCGGCCTGCTCCCCCTGCTGGCATCCCCACCGGGCGCTGCGGGCAGTACAAAATGGGGTTAATATAGGAAAAAAAACCCCAGACCTGTGCCCCTTAACTGTCCCTGGTGACTAGTGGAGCGGCTGCCCAGTAATCAGTGTCCACGCCAGCGCAAGCGCGGCCCGCCTCCTACTGGATCGGGCACAGAAGCCCCTTACCTCCCCTTCGGCAGTGGCCTCGCGATCCGGGAGGTCGGTGTGTGTGTGTGACTGACCTTTGGAAGAAACCGGGGCATCCGCTGCAGTGACCCGGCAACCAGGGCGCGGGAGTATACAGCGCCGCTGGGGGTGACGGAGCTGCAGCAGAGATGTCTAATAGACCTAGCCTGCTGCAGCCCTTGTAGATTCTTATAAATAAATTCTTCTTTTCTGTCAAATTTGATAGCTAAGAAGAATAGGCTGCCTGAGGCGGCCCCCTGTTAAGTGACCTGCTACTGCATGCACCAACTACAAACTGAGCTCCCTGTGCATGGAGGCGGGGTTATAGAGGAGGCGGCGCTGAGCATCTTGGGAACAGTCAAAAGCTTTGAGCCTGTTGGTGCCTTGGATCAAGATCCTACTCTACACCCCAATGTGAATCCTTGTGGAGCACAGTGTACCCCGCAGCAGAAAAATTATTAACACTCCAGCCCCTCTAACCTGTGTGCTGCTAGCAACTGCATCCCGGCATGCTCCCTGATGCCCCAACCCCCTTCTCCCAGCTTCACAGTTAGGTGTCCTTACAGCTGCAAGGAGAAGGAGCACACCCTGTTACCCGCAAGCGTAGGCTTCGCAAAAGGCAGCTCTTATTGCTTTGCAATACCAATCGCATATATACATATCCGATTAGTATCAATGCGAATTGTGACGGAATGTGTTCCGCCTTCTTTTTACATCCTGCCCGATATAATTAAAACAGAAAATTGACAGTTGCCTCTGAACAATGTCCCTTGCCTTTGCGGAGCTCTGTGCCGTGGAACATGTCGCGCCGCCCTAGCTTTGGTATGATACAAGTTGTACTGGCAATGAACAGATGCAAGTCAGGGGTTTAAATAGGGTGCTCTTATAGGTCATAAGTGCCTCTGGTCAGGTGGAAGCTAGCCCCTCTGCCCCTCTGTGACTGTGAGAAGTTGGAGTCAGTTGATCATTCCAACATGGCGGCACCCAGCAGCGCAGAACCCAGGAACATGCACCAAATCATCAGCAGCTACCTGTAGTCAATACGGTTATGATTACTGTAGTGGTCAGCAGGAGGGACAGTGCTAAGTCTGGTAAGAGGGAGTTAGAGTTCTTTGTGTAACACCAAGCTATGAAAAGGCGAGCCATTATCGCTAATGCCATGCTGGAAAAGGTATGTATGAACAACTATTAGGACCAGGTGTGGCTTAAGAGAGGAGGAGGCCAGTGTGCCATCTGTGTGTGACCCCTTCCCCTCTCACCAGTGCATGCACCAAATAGAATCCGGTACTGTGCCAGAGTCTAATGTACATTAATAGAAAATGTTGCTGCAGCTTTTTCCCAGTGGTTACATTGGTGATTACAGCAGCATCAGCAGAGAGATAAGTATAGGCTATGGGTGCAGGATGTACCCATAATAGATGTACCAATGGTTAAGCTGGGGCTAAACACAGTGTAAAACGATCAATTTATTTTTCTCTCTTCTCCAGGATGGGCTCTTAGGTGTCGATGCATTTCATCGATAAATTGCGACAAAGGGAACATATTAATGGGCCTACTTACATATCAGTAGAAATAAAGCTGTTTTTTATTGCTGGTTTTCGTAGCAATAAAAAATGTAATCATGGCCACAATTAAAATAACTTGCACAGCAGATGAATATTACTGGCTCTGAGCAGTGATGGTTGACTTACCACTCTGCTGTTCCAGCTGCTGCAGCTATGAGGCAGGGCCATACCTTCCATCAGAAGCTGTGAGAAATATTTCTCAAGCAGCTCTGTCTTCTCTTTCTCCATGATACCTACACAAAGTGCGCAAGGGAGGGCAGAGAGATAAAAGACTGATCATCGTGCTTTCAGCAAACCATTCAAGTAAACACATCACCTCTCTTCTTTCATTTCCGGAAGTTTTGACAGAAGGAGAGTGGGTCAAAATGATAAAAGTTTGCAGTTCTATCAGTCATGGCTGTGCTCTTGCACATGGTAACTGCCCATGTGCAACTCACAAATGCACATATTGTAAGTCCATCACAGACAGGTAGTGACATTAGGGTAATGATATAAATATATTAGGCTTCCCCTCAAGTGTGAGCTGCATATAAAAAAGGTTTTAAAAAATTTGGCTTGATGTCCATCGTAAATTATTTCCTTCCCCATTGACTTTCATATGTGGACAAACATGCTATTTGCAGACTTTATAGTAAATAAACAGATGGAGATATATATAGATGGGTGATATAGTGTCCGGACTCATAGCTAAAGGACTGTTTTATAATCAACTAGAAACATACCTTTGTGTTAGTACAAATTATTTGTCTATTGCCATAAGATTCCAATATTGTAAAATGTTATTATGTAAAAGAAAGTGTTTTAATAAATTATATATATTTTGAAGAATAAGTAATGTGGCTGTATTCAATGTACAATGGGTTATAACAAATAGATCAATCCCTGTACAATAAATACATGTTTTGATGCTTATGAAAGGTGTAAATATTCATAAATTTTTACAATAGGCGCCCCCTAAAGATACAATTTCCTTTTATATATATATATATATATATATACACACAAATATAATAAGATACAATATAATATATATATATAATATATATGAGGCGTGGTCCCAGTGGCGGAGCTAGCGAGTGGTGGGCCCAGGTGCGACAAAATGATTTACCCCCCCTCATCCCATCCAAGTCCACCCCCTCACCCCTGGAGAGGACCTGGTGAGGGGGACCTGCTCAGGGCCAGAGAAATGGATACCTAGCAACAGTGCCCTACTTAGACATTTTAGCACTGTGTGCAAGAAACGGCATCAGAGCCCCACCCCTACATGCAAAACAGGGGCAGTGCGCACCTTAGGCACGCGCAAAAAAAATTAGGGGCGTGGCTTCGTGAGGAAGGGGTGTGGCCACAAAATAATACCATTTCATATAACGGTGCACAGTAGTCTCCATTGTTCAAATTATGCCACACAGTAGCACCACTACACCAGGTAGAGCCCCTTTTACACCTTATGGCGGACAGCATCCCCTTTTGACATCTTACAGCAGACAGCATACCCTTTTTTACACATTACGGCAGACAGCGTGCCCTTTTTACACATTACGGCAGACAGCGTCCCCTTTTTACACATTAAGGCAGACAGCGTCCCCTTTTTTACACGTTAAGGCAGACAGCGTCCCCTTTTTACATATAACGGCAGACAGCATCCCCTTTTTTACACATTACGGCAGACAGCATCCCCTTTTTTCCCCTTTTTTACACATTAAGGCAGACAGCGTCCCCTTTTTTACACATTAAGGCAGACAGCGTCCCCTTTTTACACATTAAGGCAGACAGCGTGCCCTTTTTTACACATTAAGGCAGACAGCGTCCCCCTTTTTACACATTATGGCAGACAGCATCCCCTTTTTTACACATTACAGCAGACAGCGTCCTCCTTTTTACACATTGCGGCAGACAGCGTCCTCCTTTTTACACATTATGGCAGACAGCACCCCCCTTTTTACACATTACGGCAGACAGCACCCCCCTTTTTACACATTACGGCAGACAGCGTCCTCCTTTTTACACATTACGGCAGACAGCGTCCTCCTTTTTACACATTACGGCAGACAACGCCCCCCTTTTTACATATTAAGGCAGACAAGAAAGAAAGAAAGAAAGAAAGAGAATTATACTTACTCTCTCCACTGGCTCAGGCTCCTCGGTGCAGCTTCTCCAGAGATCCCGGGCAGGGGAGAAGGAGGAGGAGGGAGCTGGAGGAGGGAGCCGCAGCAGCGCTGTGTAATTGGTGGAGGCGCTGCTGCTGTCCCTCTGCTTCACCATAGACTGTTCTCTGCCACTGTGAATGCTGGGATGTGCTTCCCAGCATTCACAGCGACGGAGGGCAGCCTATAGTGAAGCAGAGGGACAGCAGCAACAGCGCCTCTACCAATTATACAGCGCTGCTGCGACTCCCTCCTCCACCTCCCTCCTCCGCCTTCTCCCCCGTGCCGCTGCGCTCTTATCCTCTCCTCGGTGGGCGACTGTGTGCTGCGGGCAGCGGCTGCCCGCAACACACAGCGGCATGTAATGAGTCAGTTTGACTCATTGCATGCTTTGGGCCCCTGGACAGTGGCGGGCCCCAGTGCAACGCACTGGTTGCACTGGCGGTAGTTCCGCCCCTGCGTGGTCCCCTTATGTATAATTACTTTTGTTGCTCCCCAAATACAATTGCAGCCAATCACATACATAATCAGCCACATAAACTTCGGCCTAATTACTTCCTCTCTACACAGTCCACACATGACTTGTATACAGTATGTCCTTTCAGGGCCGAATTAAAGTTGAAAGCCCACACCAATAAAAATTGTTGACAATGTTTTTAAAATGTATAATATGTTAATACTCCCATAATCTTTAGGTTCCCATTTATATTTAAATATTTGCTTTCTTATTCCTAATTAGTATCGCCCCCATTTATTAAGAAGGGATAGCAGCAGATATCTCCGATAACTACTGCAGTTCATCCATTTCCGACTGCAGCCGCAGCCCCCATAGGTTTTTATGGGGGATGCAATGCTCTAGGAGTTACCAAGCTCCAGAATGCGAAGCATTCCCAAGGTTGACCGCCACAGCTAATGCTATCAAAAGATGGCAATAGTCCATGGTAGCCTAAGGGCTACAATTCGCAGAAAGAGTCAGGGGAGGGATTTTCCAGAAGCCTCACCGACAGTGGCCATTGCACATGCGTGGTCAACGGATACACAGGAGTCTTGGCAATGAAGTGAACACACTTCGGAACGCTCCCCAACAATGGGGGTTATTCAGGTTTGTTAGCAAACTTAAAAAGGTTGGAAATTGGGCAAAATCATGTTGCATTGCAGGTGGTGCAGATGTAACATGTGCAGAGAGATTTAGATTTGGATGGGTTATATTGTTAAATACTGGCTGCTTAACTTCTGCACTGCAAGTTAGATTTCAGTTTGAACACACCACACCCAAATCTAACTCTCTCTGGTTGGCTAGTACTTTGGGGGTCATTCGGAGTTGATCGCTCGCTAGCAGTTTTTAGCAGTCATGCAAACACTATGCCGCCGCCCACTGGGAGTGTATTTTAGCTTAGCAGAAGTGCGAACGAATGTATTGCAGAGCGGCTACAATTTTTTTTGTGCAGTTTCAGAGTAGCTCAAAACCTACTCAGCGCTTGTGATCACTTCAGACTGTTTAGTTCCTGTTTTGATGTCACAAACCCGCCCAGCGTACGCCCAATCACGCCTGCGTTTTTCTTGGCTCGCCTGCATTTTTTCCGAACACTCCCTGAAAACGGTCAGTTGCCACCCAGAAACGCCCACTTCATGTCAATCACTCTGCGGCAACCAGTGCGACTGAAATGCTTTACTAGATCCTGTGCAAAACTACATCATTCGTTGTGCTGCCATTTTTTAGCCTGATCACTGCGCTGCGAACAAATGCAGCTGGCGATCAACTCGGAATGATCACCTTTATCTCCATCAAAGGCTTAGTAAATAGACCCCTTTGTCTGTTATTGACCAGTATTTTTTTACTGTTTTATTCCCAATTGTAAAACACAGTGGAATATGTTGGCATTATATAAATAAACATTAATACATTTTGACAGCTTTCCTTATATAACCAAAACATACAGAAGAAACACAAACATAGGTTTATTGCATATAAACAATAGAATGTAAATCTGCTCATAAAATACAAAATGCTTTATCTCTTTATCATTGGACCTTGGGGGTCATTCCGAGTTGTTCGCTCTGTATTTTTTTCTCGCAATGGAGCGATTAGTCGCTAATGCGCATGCGCAATGTCCGCAGTGCGACTGCGCCAAGTAAATTTGCTATGCAGTTAAGTATTTTACTCACGGCATTACGAGGTTTTTTCTTCGTTCTGGTGATCGTAATGTGATTGACAGGAAGTGGGTGTTTCTGGGCGGAAACAGGCCGTTTTATGGGTGTGTGCGAAAAAACGCTACCGTTTCAGGGAAAAACGCGGGAGTGGCTGGAGAAACGGAGGAGTGTCTGGGCGAACGCTGGGTGTGTTTGTGACGTCAAACCAGGAACGACAAGCACTGAACTGATCGCAGATGCCGAGTAAGTGTGGAGCTACTCAGAAACTGCTAAGAAGTGTCTATTCGCAATTTTGCTAATCTTTCGTTCGCAATTCTGCTAAGCTAAGATTCACTCCCAGTAGGCGGCGGCTTAGCGTGTGCAAAGCTGCTAAAAGCAGCTTGCGAGCGAACAACTCGGAATGACCCCCCTTATTCAGCATCAGTTGCAGTTTTGCTAATTTAGCAAAACTGCAACTGTGATCGCATGCTGGGAGCCGGCCAGCACAGGGCAAGGACCCTCATTCCAAGTTGATCACATGTAGCAACTTTTTGCTGCTCGTGTGACGCCGAATATGGGGGAGTGTATTTTAGCATAGCAGGGCTGCGATCGCTTGTGCAGCCCTGCTATGCTAAAAAAGTTTCCTGCAAAACAAGACCAGGGTAAGAGAAGAGTTACTTACTCTGTGCGACAGATACAGCGACGAAGGTACCGGGATTGACGTCAGATATTCGCCCCCCAAACGCCAGGATCCGCCTGCGTTCGCCTCACCATGCCTTGAAAACAGTGAGTATCCGTCCTGGAATGCCTCCCGCCTTTCAGTCTTCATGCGATCGCCGCTGCGATCATTTTCTGCGCTGGTGGCATCGCTGCCCGGCAACCATTGTCACCGGGCAAGGGCGCGCATGCGCATTGCGGGCACCATGCAGCCGCAGTCCTGACCCGTTCTCACTGCAGCGAAGAACCGCTCCGTGCGAACGGCTCGGAATGACCCCCAAGGTCGCCAAGCATGCAAATGCCTGCCAGCTAAGCGATCACAATTCAATTGCGATTGCATAGCTGAATTAGGAATGCCCCCTGCCTGCATGGTCTGGCTACGAAGTCAGGCATGGGGCGGCCATGTTTTCCGTTGAATCGGCCACAATGGCAGACAGAGCACCCCTGGACTGATACAGCCGACCCACCCCCATTTTATCCACACCGCCCCCGCAATACTGTTTTGCCACCCCCACGCCCGCCTCTACCTGTCAGTCAGGCAGAGACGTTCACATCACTAAGATGCGATTGCATTTCCGTGGCCTGCGCAGTGCGGGTTCTGCACATGTGCACCACGGCGGGACCGGGGACAATGTGATCGCATCGCGGCAGTATAAGATACTGAATAAGGTCCATAATCTGCTACTAATCCTTATGTTTCACATAAAGGGGTCCAATAAACATTAATTAGTTTCCTTGGTTAGTTCTGTGACACACGTTTTCGCAATTAATCAAGATTTTCACAAACTCCACCATTACAGTCCAGGTTTTAAGGATACTCATGCTTGAGTTCAGATGGTTAGATCAAATTGACTGAGGTACTAATTAAGCCACCTGTGCTTAAACATAGATATCCTGGACTGTAATGGTGAAGTTTGGGAAACACTGACATAACCAGTAAGCACAAGTGGTCATGGAACTCCTCAGTGACTGCTAATATAATTATATTTAACAGTAGGTGAGAGGGGGCATTTTCCATATATATTATAGCAGTGAGGGAACTCAGGGAAGTAATTGTCTAGTATAGCACTCAGTATTGCTGCACAGTGAATACAGCCCTGAAATATACTATATACATAAAATGTATTGCACGTACTCAGGTGCTCAATACTCGGTCTATTATTCGGTTGCACAGATAATCATCAAAGGCCCAGTGAGAGGTAGAAGTCGATTGCCATAATCTGCCTTTCTGCCAGTCTCAGTGGGAGACATTTATCAAAGTTTTCTTTTTCGTGTTTTTACACCTTTTTCATGTTATTGATTTTCAATTATATGTCTATCAGCTTTTTTGTAATGTAAGGGGAAAATAGGATTATAAGGCAAAGAATACACAAAAAAAATGTTTGTCCTGTAAAGTTCAAGACTCTCTGGGGACGGAATGAAGAATGCAAAACTCTGCCAGAAAATCTGCTGCAAAATGAAAGTGATCTAATTTGAGAACCAATAATTTATTAATTGCTATTCTTTGAAGTAAAGAATAAATCCATGTAGTGGTGTATGCACAAAAGGACAGGATGTCAGTTCTCTAGGAACCTGTGACAAGCACTAAATAATAATAAGAGGGGCAATGACTCAAACAATTGCCATGTGACATTACCCAGAAGTCTGTTCTTTGTTGGAGTGGCGTATTTCTATATTGCGTGAGTATTTTGAAAATGTTCTAGTTAAACAATGTCCAGAAATTCTTAGAAGTAAGATAAATGCTCCATTCTGCCCAAAATCATCCACAAAAGTTCAGGTTACTTGGACATTCTCCTCCCATTAATTTTATCTCCCCAACAATACTGTACTTTGAATTTCATGACTGAAGAAGGGTTTCACACTGCTACAGGTCTCCAGGTATGTGTGAGGCTATATACAAACTGCATCAGAGAAGATGCCCTGGGAATGTGTCACTTGTTTTGCAGGTGCTGCACCCATCCAGTAACTGCAACAGACTGCATGTCTGTCTCAGTCTAGAGCCTTCTGGTAAGCTCCACCCAGTCTTCAAGCAGAAAATACAGCATGATTACAAGAAGTAGTTTCAAGGAAGGGGAGGGGTACCTAAGTTTTCCCCACCTGCATTCTTCCTACACAGAGAGAGCAGAGCCGACGGACTGCCCCACTTGTAGCGTGCAGGCACACTTCTGAAGAAGAGCTGAGTTGCGGTAAGGAAGAGCACACTGATAACAGCCCGCTAGGCACTGCGTGCACTTTATATACAGTTAGTGTGAATAATATAAAGTAGGGATGGCCATAATAAGACCAATATGTTGCAACATCACAGTTAGCTTTGTGATGCACTGGTTTTCAATTCGATTACAGAAGTTTGATGGTTGCCATCATTGCTTTTTCCCATTAAGATTCCTTCAGCCACTGTTTCCTCACCAGCAGAAGGTATGTGACTTAAAGGCAGCTACACTATAATAAGGGTTGGGTATCTATATGGATCCCCACAGATACAATTCTAACCCTCCCCCGCAGCCTAACCCTAACTGTCCACTCCAGCAGCCTAGCCATAACCTCCACCACCCCACAGCTTAACCCTTACCCTTCCCTCTAGTGCCTGAGCCCGAGGTCAGTACTTATCGTCTGGATCCAACCGGATTCTGAACATCGGGATCTGGACCATATCCTGTAATAAGACGTTGTCATGATCCTGAGGGCAATTCCGAATTCTAAAGTAAGTAGTGCTAAGAAACTAATACAAGCATATAGGCTGCATAGTTTTCAAAGGATGTAATGGCACAGACATTGTTTATTAGATTTTTCAACTAACATATATATTGTATGTATTGTCACTTGGGATGGTGGGTGGAAATAGATTTATATGATCTGTGGGTTCATGTTCCAGCTATGTACTTTATGCTCACTAATTCTATATCCAATAGCAAACATGTTTGTCCTACCTTTTAGTCTATCTTATTCTTAATGGGTGGGCAGTGGACCGACAAGCAGCTGTTAGGTGGGCAAATACATTTGCTTTCATGCCCAAGCCCGACAGTGGGAGAGGATATTCTAGGCGGAATGTAAGTACAAATATGTGTACAAACGCATTATTGAGTATCTATTCATTTTACATTAATATAAATTATATTTGCATATTAAGGATACTTAACATATCATGTAAACAAAGTTCTAGTCTAGATCCAGTGCAGGCAATTTTGTGAACCACTACTTGTGAATAGGGCAGTGAAAGAGTTATCACCAGCCCAGACACATCAATTTGTTCTGTGAAAAAAAATGTGGAAGAAAGTCCTTGGAGCGAGAGACAGATAATACAGTGAGATCAGATAAGCAAAATATTACATTGTACACCGTCTGATTCTGTCTGTTAATATTTGCTGTTCTGTAACATTTCCTTCGGCTGCTTCAACTTCCGACTTTCATCACTGATTAGAGAAAAAGGTAGCTCAATACATATATATTTCTATCAATCTATATTCCACATCCTGAACTGCTGGTACTGGCATAAACAATTTTTCAAATTACGGAGAAACTAGGTAGTTTGTGTTATGAATAATATCAACATTATATAGCAAATGTAGTCACTCTATAGCAATTCATAAACCGTAATGTGTCACTTGCATGTAATCTTCCAGTTTTTACTATACGAAGATAAACTTTTACATTTATCTAGCATATATACCCAGCCTGATCCTGTGCAAGCTGTTACTTACCTGTAGAAGCTACTTACCTGCTTCTGGACTGCTTGGGTATTTTCCAGATATACTCTGGTACACACCATCTGCGGCTCCTACATCTCCAGCTGAGTATAATCCACCCCATTATATTTGTTTGGTTATGGATCATAGGGTCTACATGAGAAAGGTTGACAGTCATTAGGGCAACACCGAAATGTCAACAGGCACTTTGTCGACTTTACAAAACAGTCGACATGACAAAAAGGTAAGACACTGAACACGTAGACACGTGAAAAGGTCTTCATTATTTTTTGGTGTATCGTTTACTCGGTGAAGTAACCAGTAACCCCAATTAGTGTACCGAGTCCTCTTGCATGGCTCGCTTTGCTCGCCATGCTGTGGGCAAGGTTACTGTTCCCAATCGTAGTCCATGTGGATTCTAAAGTATGAAAATTAAAATAAATAGTAAAAAAACTCATGTCGACCTTTCCATGTTTTAACCATCCCTGTGCCAACATTTTTACCATGTCGTTCCTTTTGTCCATGTCGACCTAATGCATGTCGGGCAATAGTGGACCGGATTCCTTCTGTTTGCTATACTTCACATTTATGCCGAGTTGGTCTTACACATTCTAATGTCATTCATTAGAGCTAAGCATAGACTGTGGTACTTAACAGGTAATTGGCACCTTATACACAGATCATTGTTTTTTTTGCTATTTTTGGATTTTTTTTTTTACATTGTGACATTATATCGTTTTATGGAATTTTAATTTTATGTGCTTTTTGTGATAACACAAAACTGCCATTCACTGTTTTTAATTAGAAGTTTGACCATTCATGAACACAATATACAGAATCTTACATTTTTTTTCAAACTATGTTTTCAACGAGGTACGTATATCAATATTTGCAACCTCTACCCAGTGTTGGACTGGGGCATGCAGGGCCCACCGGGGGGGAGGGGGGGGTGCAGTGGTAGGGGCCCATGTTAGGGGTGTGGTCAGTCTGCAGAGGGTGTGTGGCCTGCCACCTCATTGGTTTGACTAACCATTAGAGAGTGCAACGTCTGGGCCCCTTAAAAAATATATACAGTAAATTCAGCTGCTGCATGCATGATAATGTACCAGGTTAATAACAGATTAATAACAGTAATGCACTGTAGAAAATACACTATTGTCCAGTATAAGGTAACATATGTATAATGTATATTTCAAGTGCACAACCTGGAACCTGATCCTTAGAGCAGGAGGTGGGCCCCCAGGCAGTGGGGCCCACCGGTGTTTTCCCCTGTGCCCCTGTGGGCCAGTCCAAGCCTGCCTCTACCTCTTTTAGCCCACTTATTTCATAGTTCTTACTGGGTATCTCCAATCTTGACACCATTCCTAGTGCTTGCACCTAAGTGAAACCACCTATCCATGGGGGTCATTCCGACCCGATTGCACGCTGCACTTCTTCGCATCGGTGCGATCGGTTCGGAACGGTGCATGCGCGGTGTGCGCATTGCATACGCGTGTCGTTGCCCAGCGGCAACCGCAAGAAGATTGACAGGAGGAAGGCGTGTCGGGGCGTCAACTGACCGTTTTCAGGAAGTGGTCCAGCGAACGCAGGCGCATCCAGGCGTTTTGAGGGCGGATGTCTGACGTCAAATTTGGGACCTGCATCGCTGGATCCGTCGCAAATGGTAAGTAGGTCTAGGGCTGGTCTTGTTTTTACATGAAACTTTTTTAGCATAGCAAGGCTGCACAAGCATTTGCAGCCCTGCTATGCTAAAATACACTCCCCCATAGGCGACGTCAGGTTGATCACACGAGCAGCAAAAAGTTGCTATGTGCGATCAACTCGGAATGACCCCCCATATGTTTAGGTTGTTTGACTTATGAAAACTGATATAACAAAAATGTACCTGTATCTGTTACCGTTGCCCATGTGGCGGATGTCAAAAAAAATGACAGGAAGATCAAGGAGAGAATGGCATCCAGAAGGAAACTAGTGCACAATCAGTAGCCTGGCATTTTGCCTAGGCAGGGCACAGTCTGGCCACTGTACGATATAAAGTTATAGATTATGTACCCACTAGAGAACTCAACAGATTATAAATTATTAATACAATCGGAATGTAGATGGATACATAGATTAGGGGCTCTTGCAGCAAACGGGTTCAAGGAAACAATGTGACTGGATTGTTTTATGTAGCGTCTTCTGTAATCTATTCCCCATTAGTGGCTCTTTCTGCATGTCATTTTGTCCATATAAAGGTATATCTTCTTTTGGAAATACATTTTTTAACACTAGTACTGTATGTCGCTCTTTTTAGCACAATTTATATAACATGTAGTTTTGAATATGACCATTCTTTTAGTTTTGGCTAACATTTAATATGCTTTGTTACTGCAGTATGTGTACTTTCTACTTATGCTCTTACCGCACTCTTGGCGGGATGTACTACGCATAGCATCTGTGATGCAATGCATCTCGCCACTTATCAGGTACATACCGGCGTTAATAACGCCGGTAAGTACCATGAAATATGATTAAAATCGCAAAGTACAGCTCTCCCGATAAAATCTGTCTTTTGAGACTACAGTAGATCTGGGTTTGTGACTTGGGAGTCCTATTGTGCATGCATAGGGTGACCCGCGTGTCATGAGGGGCTGCGGGAGGGATCCCATTGAGAAAGAGAAATGCCATAAGAAGCCCATAGGCTTTTATTCGGTGACGGTAACACCACTGTAAAGTAAATAAGTTGGCCATTGGTATCACTCACCACCTCCACTTGAAGGTATGGCCTCGAGTACCTTGTTTCTCCTCCACAAACCAGATGATCAGCTGGTTAGCAGGAACGATTGCTGGGAGAGAACAAACCAGGGCCGAAATTAGGGTTTTTGTCACCCGGGGCAAGGTAGTCATTTGACACAATTCCCCCCCCCCCGCCGCCAAACAAAAAAGATTTTTTTTTACAATAAAAAAATAAAAAAATAAACAATTTAAAATAAATAAATAAATGAATAAAAATATTATATATATATATATATATATATATATATATATATATGGATACCAGATAGGGGTTCTAAGCGACCTAAGGTGTTTGTATATAACCAAATAAATTACGTCAGTATATTTAAATATATATAAAAATTCGTTTGTAGAAAAATATATTTTTATTTCACAACACTAAAAGGTATATAGAAAATACAGTACCAATAAATATAACATAATAAAAATACAGTTTCTCTAAAAGATGACTGTTTTTTTAAAAAGGGAAATGGATATGAATAAAAATCTCAAGTAAAGTGCATATAGTTAGTGCAAAATACGCTATTCAAAATGTAAGAAAAGTTTTAAGAGTCTTAACTGATGTAGCAGGAGGTCTCTGGGTAAAGTCCCAACGCGTTTCGTCTCTAGGACTTCTTCATGGGGTAAGTGACAGGGTATCACAGGGCTCCTATATATACCCCCTTAATTGGGAGTTAAGTGATGACATCACTTCCTGTCTATGCTAATTGAAAAACCTAACTTTGCTGGAGCAGGAGTAAAGTTGTTCTTACTAACCACCATTGTTATATGTGGCACACGGTAAACAGTATAATTTGATTATCAGTAGAGTTTAAACATCAAAACGGGAGAGCACGGAGAAGTGAGGTACTTCCGCCACACTTCCGGTAACTCAACAGTTCAAGTGCGCATGTGCGCCGTCTTTTCAAGGTTCCCCGCTTCCGGTTTCGTTTCTGTATCGCCGTGGTGACGTCCTCGCGAGCCGTGGCCGTCTTCATCTGATTGGTTACTCGCAGCACATGGTCTCTCCTACTGAAACTGGTGTACTGTGGAACACACCGGTGGAGCGCATCACATGTCCCGGAGTCTCGGCTTCACCTTGTTGCCATGGTGACGTTCTATCATGATGATGTTTTTCGCCCGGACGTAATCGCCAAAATTGCATAAATAGACAAAAACAAGTTTAAAAATATGTTTAAAGAGTGTGTATATTATAACGTTTCTTAGGACGGATGTTGGTTATTAAAATCATGGACCTGGATTTGCGATCATTACTACACACTTATATCTATATCATATATAATTAACAAAGTAAATGGAGGGATAAATAGTATAAGTTATATGTACACGCCTGTGTATATATATATAATCATATGTAGGTGGTGAAGGGGGAGGGGGGGTTTACATATATACGCGAGCAAGTGATTCATGATTTTTACCTGTGAAGCTCGATGCTATGTTAACCATTATTTAAAAGTGCGAGTGAGTTAGATAATAGTGATTTATTTCTTAAAGTGCTGTTGCCTTAATATTAAAAAATATTAGAATAGTAAAATAGTTACCTTAAGGTGCGATTGCCTTAATATTGCATGCATTATTTAATTGTGACCATATATATATTTAGGGAATGAAGTTATGTATTTCGGAGGCTTATAACTTTATTAAGTGATCATATTATCTGTGGATATCTGTCGCAATTGGACATTGAGAAGTTGCTTTTACTCTCAGTACAGTACCTAATATTCCCAGTGGGTCGCCCCTTCTGGTACTAGTCAGGCCCAACACTGCTTCGCTTCCAAGTTCGGTTGAGATTGGGCCTTTCCAGTGTGGTTTGACTGTATTACTTTCGTATGCAACAAAGAATGCCCACAATATATTAATTTTATTAGTGATTTTATTAGTGCAGAAGTGCATAGTTAACAAACATGTGAAATGATGGGGAGTGCAAGATGTGAATATTTGCTAATAATTTTCAACGACACCGCACAAGAATGGAGCGATTTCATAATTCTCATTCAGGCCGAGTGGATGCATGGTTTTTAGTTGGAAAATCCAGAACATTTCTCGTTGTGACAACTTGATTGCCAAGTCACCTCCTCTCTCTCCAAGTTTAACCAGTTCTATCGCCTTGAAGGTAAGTTCTTCCGGATTCGAGTTGTGTCTCTCACTAAAATGTCTTGAAATGGTGTGGCTTTCAACTTTATTCTTAATGTTGCGTACGTGTTCTTGTATCCTAAGTTTGAGTTGTCTCTTCGTTTTTCCCACATACTTTTTTCCACAAGTGCATTCCAATAAATAGATCACCGATGAGTTATTGCAGTTAATAAAGTCTTTGATTTTGTATTCCTTCTGGTTCTCGACGTCGCTGAAGCTTTTCCTATTAGGGTGTAGGAACTTGCAGACATTGCACCGACCGCACTTATAAGATCCAGTGCATTTGGGCATCATCGTTGCGTCCCCTGTTGAAGTCTTCAACATACTTGGGGCTAGCAGATCCTTCAAGTTCTTTGATTTTTTATATATGATCTCTGGGCGTGGCGGGAGTATCTCTCTTAATACCGGGTCCATTAGAAGGATCCCCCAGTGTGATTTGAGTGATTTCCTTATGAGGTCCTCATGGCGGTTGTATGTAGTTATAAAGGCTGTGGATTCTTTCTTTGTATCCTTCGTTTTGTAAACAAGTAGATCTTCCCTCTTAAGGCCCTTTGTTCTGATGAGGGCTTTTTCCAGGATCTCGGATGGATACTCTTTTTGCTTGAATCTTTCCTTATAAGTTTCCAACTGTTCTTCACATTCTTTCAGGTCACTGCAGTTTCTTCTTAGTCTATGGAACTGTGAATACGGGATGTTACTTTTCCATTTTCTGAGATGATTGCTTTTGAAGTGAAGATAACTGTTACGATCTACCTCCTTAATGAAGTTCTTGGTTTTGACTGTGCCTTCTATTCCTGTTAGGATTAGATCCAAAAACTCAATGGATTCTTTGCTGGTATTGGAGGTAAAGGAAAGGTTCATGTTGTTGTTGCTTATGTATGAGTAAAATTGATTAAAAGTGTCCAGTGTTCCATCCCATATGATTAAAATGTCATCAATATACCTTCTATAAAAAATGATGTTCTCTTTAAAACAATGTGGGGAATATAGATAAAAGAGTTCTCCCACTGTCCCATGAAGAGGTTTGCGAAGCTTGGGGCAAAAATGGTCCCCATAGCTGTTCCGCAGCGTTGTAAATAAAAGCGATCCAAAAATTTAAAATAGTTGTGGCCTAATATAAATTTCATAATCTCGCATATGAAATCTCTGTGTTGGGTTGTTAATGATGGATCGTTGTTCAAGAACTGTCTGCATGCCGTGATACCTTTCACATGTTCGATGCACGTATACAAAGATTGTACATCGATGGTGATCCAAAGGTAACTATCTGTCCATTTTTGATCCTTCATGAGGTTGAGTACCGTGGTCGTGTCCTTGAGGTAGGATGGTAGGTCCTTTACATATTTTTTCAAGAAGATGTCTACGTACTCTGATAGACATGACGTCAATGAATCGATACCTGCCACTATTGGGCGTCCTGGTGGATTGGAAAGAGACTTGTGGATTTTTGGGAGAAAGTAAAATATGGGGGTAACGGGGTCGTTTTTCATTAAATACTGATATTCATCTTTGGTGATCAATTCCAGACGGAGGCCTTTGATGAGTAATGTTCTTAGCTCCTCCACATACCCGTCCTTCGGATCGTTAGGTAATGGGATGTACGATTTTGTATCTCCCAACAGTCTTTCTGCTTCCATAATATACCGATCCCGGTCCATGATCACCAACCCCCCCCCTTTGTCAGCCGGTTTTAAAACTATGTCTGTCTTTTTCTGTAATCTCTTCAAAGCTTCGCTTTCTTGGTTACTGAGATTCTTTTCTCGCACTGGCTCAATATTGCTGTCGCAAAGGTCTTTTTTTACTAATTCATAAAAGACACTAATATTGCTCCCTTTTGACTCCAACGGGTAGTATTTTGAAGTTGGCTTGAGCCCAGATTTCGAGCGGCTTTCATAGTTGGATATAATGGCGGTTTCTTTCCTAGCAAAGTGTCTTTTGAGGGTGAGCTTCCTCACAAATTTGTTGAGATCTATGAATGTTCCAAATTTATTGAGCCCTTCTGTGGGGGCAAATGACAAGCCTTTTCCTAAGAGGGATATTTCTGGTTTCGTGAGGGTGTGTTTTGACAAATTGAAAATTCCTTTTGAGATTGGATCTAGTGTTGCAGTGTTCTTCTTTTCTGTTCTCTGCCTCCCGCCGCCCCTTTTTCCTCTTCTTCTTGGTGCAGTCTTTTGAGTGGTGTTGCATGTCTTATATCTTCCTTGAGGTGGTATTTTGTCAGTTCTTTTGGACGGGCACCTATTCCTGAAGATAAAAAATGTTGGTCGGTATCTGAGCCCAACCTTTGTAGGGCCGTGAATCTGTTACTCGGTCTTGTTTGTGATTTTGGTGTGTAGTTCGTAGGTCTTTGTATTCTTCCTTTATTAGGTATTTGTGTCCACTGGGGATTTTCGTTCCTCCGTGCAGTGAATGCCTGTGTTCTAAACCTGCTCCAGTTCTTTACCTTGCCCTTGTCATAGTCCTTCTTGTCACGTTCAAACTTTCCTTCTTTCCCTTTAATGACCTCGTTCTCTATGTGTTCTATCTTTTTATTCAGTACTTTCTCATTAATAGCAAAGTCTTCCTTATCCTTGAACTGGTCCATATCGGACTCTTTACTTTTGATGTCTTTTTCCAACTCTGCTAGGACTCTTTTCTTCTCCACAATAAGTAACTTCATCAAATCAATGGAGCATGTATGTAATACCATGTCCCATTTTGTTAGAAATTCTGAATCCATATTCCCTATTGTTGGCTGTTTTAGTAGCCTCAAACCCCTGGGGACTCTATTAACAGAAATATAATGTTCTAGTCCCTTATAGGAGCCCTGTGATACCCTGTCACCCCATGAAGAAGTCCTAGAGACGAAACGCGTTGGGCCTTTACCCAGAGACCTCCTGCTACATCAGTTAAGACTCTTAAAACTTTTCTTACATTTTGAATAGCGTATTTTGCACTAACTATATGCACTTTACTTGAGATTTTTATTCATATCCATTTCCCTTTTTAAAAAAACAGTCATCTTTTAGAGAAACTGTATTTTTATTATGTTATATTTATTGGTACTGTATTTTCTATATACCTTTTAGTGTTGTGAAATAAAAATATATTTTTTTACAAACGAATTTTTATATATATTTAAATATACTGACATAATTTATTTGGTTATATACAAACACCTTAGGTCGCTTAAAACCACTATCTGGTATCCCTATCTTTCATTTGCGGCAACCTACCATTGCCGTTTCCTTAGGGGACAGCTGACGCCCAAATAACTGGGAGTGTTTATTGTACTATTTGGGAATTGTAGTATCACAAGTGGCGCGGCATTCTTTTGCAATCATATATATATATATGTATATATATCTTTCAGAACTTTTTTACCTGAAAAATTGCCTTTTCTAACATAAATTTCATATCCAGGAAAAAGTGTCCCCATTTTACACATTGCGGCAGGCACGTGTCCCCATTTTACACATTGCGGCAGGAAAAAGTGTCCCCATTTTACACATTGCGGCAGGCACGTGTCCCCATTTTACACATTGCTGCAGGCACGTGTCCCCATTTTACACATTGCGGCAGGTACGTGTCCCCGTTTTACACAGTACGCTGGCAAGTGTCCCCATTTTACACATTGCGGCAGGAAAAAGTGTCCCCATTTTACACATTGCGGCAGGAAAAAGTGTCCCCATTTTACACATTGCGGCAGGAAAAAGTGTCCCCATTTTACACATTGCGGCAGGAAAAAGTGTCCCCATTTTACACATTGCGGCAGGAAAAAGTGTCCCCATTTTACACATTGCGGCAGGAAAAAGTGTTCCCATTTTACACATTGCGGCAGGAAAAAGTGTCCCCATTTTACACATTGCGGCAGGCACAGGTCCCCATTTTACACATTCCGGCAGGTGTGGGGAGAGGGAGGGAGAGAGAGAGAGAGGGAGGGAGAGGGGCTGACTTACATTTGAAGCGGTTCTCGCCGCTCTTCAGCCGCCTCTCCCTCCTCGTCTGCGCGGCTCCCCCTTCTCCCTCCTCGCGAGTGCCCAGCTCGGGGGGCGGGGTTTCATGGAATGACGCGTTTGCGTCGTGATGTCACGACGCAAACGCGTCATTCCGCGAAACCCCGCCCCCCGAGCTGGGCACTCGCGAGGAGGGAGAAGGGGGTTTCAAGAAACGGCACTGGCGCATAGAGGGTGTTAGGGGGTCTCGGCGCCCCCTCCAATCCGGCGCCCAGGTCGCCTGCCCCCCTAGCCCCCCCCTAGTTTCGGCCCTGGAACAAACAATTAGGTTGTGTTAACACTTCTCACAGAAGGGGAAGGGGACACACAATCAAGGGTGACTGCGATCTTCACCGGCTGAGTGAAAGATGATAAAAACTTAATTGTATGCTGAATTTCTCCTCCTAAGCAAAATATTATTTCCTGTCTAGAAATACAGTTTTGCCAGAGACAGAAGACGCAGCCAAGTAGCATTCAGTGCTAAGAATAACAGGTTATGAATGTTTTACCCACACCTTCCTATGGCCGTCCGGCCCTAGGGGGTAATTCAGAGTTGATTGCAGCAGCAAATTTGTTAGCAGTTGGGCAAAACCACGTGCACTGCAGGTGGGGAGATATAACATTTGCAGAGAGAGTTAGATTTGGGTGGGTTATTTTGTTTCTGTGCAGGGTAAATACTGGCTGCTTTGTTTTTACACTGCAATTTAGATTTCAGTTTGAACACACCCCACCCAAATCTAACTCTCTCTGCACATGTTATATCTGCCCTCCTGCAGTGCACATGGGGGGGTCATTCCGACCCGTTCGCATGCAGCGGTTTATCGCGTCCTACGAAGAAAGCAGTCACAGAGCCGACCGCAAGAAGATTGACAAGAAGAAGGCGTTCCTGGGCGAGGCCGGACCGTTGGCTGCCGTTTTCGGGGAGTGGTAAGGAAAACGCAGTGTCCAGCAGAATGGGGGGCGGATGTCTGACGTCATAGCCGGCTCCAACATCACAGGGATCGTCGCACAGGGCAAGTAGGTATAGGCCTAGTCTTCTTTTGCTTGAATTTTTTTTAGCTTAGCAGGGCTGCACAAGTGATCGCAGCCCTGCTAAGCTAAAATCCACTCCCCCATAGGCGTGTACTAGTTGATCGCAGCAGCAGCAAACAGTTGCTGGCTGCGATCAACTCGGAATGACCACCATGGCTTTGCCCAACTGCTAACAAATTTGCTGCTGCGATCAACTCTGAATTAGGCCCCTAGTCCCTTAGTCGTAAGTTGTTGGAGTGAACTTGTGAGTGCTCGTTGTAGGTAACGCTGTCTGAAAGGGTTATGGATGTGAGGGAAACTGGACCACTCCTCATCACTGGACCCAATGAGGGGAAGGGGTGCCTGCATTTACCACTGGGAATGTGGGGACCTGACAGCCCTTAACACTTGACAGACCGTATGCACAATTACAGAAGATTTGGAGAAGCACAGCAGGGCCACCTCTGCTGCATCATTCACGCTGAATTCAAAGGGGCCTCCTGCCAGCCTATGGGGCGTATGCAATTAGCTCCGTTTTTTTGCCTATTTTTAGGGCGAATGGAGATTCACCCTATGCAATATTTTTGCCTGGGCAAAAAATGTGACAGGGGTGGAAAACACGTGGATCAGCTAATCTACTTGTTTTCCATCTAAAATGCGGGCCATTTTTCGCCGATTTTGAGGCATTTTTTGCCAATTCCTTTTCACTTAATAAAAGAAGGTGAAAAGGCATTGGCGAAGATGCCTTCAAAACTGCAGAAAATGGCCCAAAATGAATACGAGTGGGATGAATTCATTAGCTCCGAAATGTAATCGGAACTAATTGCATACACTCCTATACCTGGGGCAAATCCAATGAATAATCTGGGCCTAGTGCCCAGATCACTCTATAGGGGGCTCAGGCCATTGCCTGCCTAATCAGATGGTCACTTCTGGCCATCTGGGCCTAATACCCAGATCACATTATTTGGGGATCAGGCTTATGGCTCACCTACCTGGGGCTCTGAGTGTACTGGGCTTAATGCTCAGATCACTTCATTTTTATAAACAGACTCAGGCTTGTTTGGCCTGCCTATCTATGGCCTGCAGTATTTTGGGCTAGCGCCCAATCACTATATCTACATGGGGGCATAGACCTAGAGCCTGCTTGACAGTGGTGGTTGGAGTAGCCACTCAAAATTAGAGATGAGCGGGTTCGGTTTCTCTGAATCCGAACCCGCCAGAACTTCATGTTTTTTTTCACGGGTCCGAGCGACTCGGATCTTCCCGCCTTGCTCGGTTAACCCGAGCGCGCCCGAACGTCATCATGACGCTGTCGGATTCTCGCGAGGCTCGGATTCTATCGCGAGACTCGGATTCTATATAAGGAGCCGCGCGTCGCCGCCATTTTCACACGTGCATTGAGATTGATAGGGAGAGGACGTGGCTGGCGTCCTCTCCATTTAGATTATAAGAGACTGAGAGAGATTTACTGGAGCTGACTAGGAGGAGTACTGTTACTGTAGAAGTGTAGAGACTGAGTGGAGAGAGTTTACTAGTGAGGACAGTGCAGTTTACTTTATAATCCGTTCTCTGCCTGAAAAAAGCGATACACACAGTGACTCAGTCAGTCACATACCATATCTGTGTGCACTGCTCAGGCTCAGGCCAGTGTGCTGCATCATCTATTATCTATATATAATATTATATATATCTGTCTGACTGCTCAGCTCACACAGCTTATAATTGTGGGGGAGACTGGGGAGCACTACTGCAGTGCCAGTTATAGGTTATAGCAGGAGCCAGGAGTACATAATATATTATATAGTGAGTGACCACCAGACACACAGTGCAGTTTATTTAATATATCCGTTCTCTGCCTGAAAAAAGCGATACACACAGTGACTCAGTCAGTCACATACCATATCTGTGTGCACTGCTCAGGCTCAGGCCAGTGTGCTGCATCATCTATTATCTATATATAATATTATATATATCTGTCTGACTGCTCAGCTCACACAGCTTATAATTGTGGGGGAGACTGGGGAGCACTACTGCAGTGCCAGTTATAGGTTATAGCAGGAGCCAGGAGTACATAATATATTATATAGTGAGTGACCACCAGACACACAGTGCAGTTTATTTAATATATCCGTTCTCTGCCTGAAAAAAGCGATACACACAGTGACTCAGTCAGTCACATACCATATCTGTGTGCACTGCTCAGGCTCAGGCCAGTGTGCTGCATCATCTATTATCTATATATAATATTATATATATCTGTCTGACTGCTCAGCTCACACAGCTTATAATTGTGGGGGAGACTGGGGAGCACTACTGCAGTGCCAGTTATAGGTTATAGCAGGAGCCAGGAGTACATAATATATTATATAGTGAGTGACCACCAGACACACAGTGCAGTTTATTTAATATATCCGTTCTCTGCCTGAAAAAAGCGATACACACAGTGACTCAGTCAGTCACATACCATATCTGTGTGCACTGCTCAGGCTCAGGCCAGTGTGCTGCATCATCTATTATCTATATATAATATTATATATATCTGTCTGACTGCTCAGCTCACACAGCTTATAATTGTGGGGGAGACTGGGGAGCACTACTGCAGTGCCAGTTATAGGTTATAGCAGGAGCCAGGAGTACATAATATATTATATAGTGAGTGACCACCAGACACACAGTGCAGTTTATTTAATATATCCGTTCTCTGCCTGAAAAAAGCGATACACACAGTGACTCAGTCAGTCACATACCATATCTGTGTGCACTGCTCAGGCTCAGGCCAGTGTGCTGCATCATCTATAGTATATATATTATATATCTGTCTGACTGCTCAGCTCACACAGCTTATAATTGTGGGGGAGACTGGGGAGCACTACTGCAGTGCCAGTTATAGGTTATAGCAGGAGCCAGGAGTACATAATATATTATATAGTGAGTGACCACCAGACACACAGTGCAGTTTATTTAATATATCCGTTCTCTGCCTGAAAAAAGCGATACACACAGTGACTCAGTCAGTCACATACCATATCTGTGTGCACTGCTCAGGCTCAGGCCAGTGTGCTGCATCATCTATTATCTATATATAATATTATATATATCTGTCTGACTGCTCAGCTCACACAGCTTATAATTGTGGGGGAGACTGGGGAGCACTACTGCAGTGCCAGTTATAGGTTATAGCAGGAGCCAGGAGTACATAATATATTATATAGTGAGTGACCACCAGACACACAGTGCAGTTTATTTAATATATCCGTTCTCTGCCTGAAAAAAGTGATACACACAGTGACTCAGTCAGTCACATACCATATCTGTGTGCACTGCTCAGGCTCAGGCCAGTGTGCTGCATCATCTATATATATTATATATCTGTCTGACTGCTCAGCTCACACAGCTTATAATTGTGGGGGAGACTGGGGAGCACTACTGCAGTGCCAGTTATAGGTTATAGCAGGAGCCAGGAGTACATATTATATTAAAATTAAACAGTGCACACTTTTGCTGCAGGAGTGCCACTGCCAGTGTGACTGACCAGTGACCTGACCACACTGACCACCAGTATAGTTAGTAGTATACTTATATTGTGATTGCCTGAAAAAGTTAAACACTCGTCGTGTGACTTCACTTGTGTGTTTGTTTGTTTTTTATTCTATAAAAATAAAACTCATTCTGCTGACAGACAGTGTCCAGCAGGTCCGTCATTATATAATATATAATATATACCTGTCCGGCTGCAGTAGTGATATATATATATTTTTTATATCATTTATCATCCAGTCGCAGCAGACACAGTATGGTAGTTCACGGCTGTGGCTACCTCTGTGTCTCTGCACTCGGCAGGCAGTCCGTCCATAATTGTAATACCACCTAACCGTGGATTTTTTTCATTCTTCTTTATACATACATAGTTACATAGACATCTTCTCTTTATCAACCAGTCTATATTAGCTGCAGACACAGTACAGTACGGTAGTTCACGGCTGTGGCTACCTCTGTGTCTGCACTCGGCAGGCAGTCCGTCCATAATTGTATACCACCTAACCGTGGTTTTTTTTCATTCTTCTTTATACATACATAGTTACATAGACATCTTCTCTTTATCAACCAGTCTATATTAGCTGCAGACACAGTACAGTACGGTAGTTCACGGCTGTGGCTACCTCTGTGTCTGCACTCGGCAGGCAGTCCGTCCATAATTGTATACCACCTAACCGTGGATTTTTTTCAGTCTTCTTTATACATACATAGTTACATAGACATCTTCTCTTTATCAACCAGTCTATATTAGCTGCAGACACAGTACAGTACGGTAGTTCACGGCTGTGGCTACCTCTGTGTCTGCAGTCGGCAGGCAGTCCATAATTGTATACTAGTATCCATCTCCATTGTTTACCTGAGGTGCCTTTTAGTTGTGCCTATTAAAATATGGAGAACAAAAATGTTGAGGTTCCAAAATTAGGGAAAGATCAAGATCCACTTCCACCTCGTGCTGAAGCTGCTGCCACTAGTCATGGCCGAGACGATGAAATGCCAGCAACGTCGTCTGCCAAGGCCGATGCCCAATGTCATAGTACAGAGCATGTCAAATCCAAAACACCAAATATCAGAAAAAAAAGGACTCCAAAACCTAAAATAAAATTGTCGGAGGAGAAGCGTAAACTTGCCAATATGCCATTTACCACACGGAGTGGCAAGGAACGGCTGAGGCCCTGGCCTATGTTCATGGCTAGTGGTTCAGCTTCACATGAGGATGGAAGCACTCAGCCTCTCGCTAGAAAAATGAAAAGACTCAAGCTGGCAAAAGCAGCACAGCAAAGAACTGTGCATTCTTCGAAATCCCAAATCCACAAGGAGAGTCCAATTGTGTCGGTTGCGATGCCTGACCTTCCCAACACTGGACGTGAAGAGCATGCGCCTTCCACCATTTGCACGCCCCCTGCAAGTGCTGGAAGGAGCACCCGCAGTCCAGTTCCTGATAGTCAGATTGAAGATGTCAGTGTTGAAGTACACCAGGATGAGGAGGATATGGGTGTTGCTGGCGCTGGGGAGGAAATTGACCAGGAGGATTCTGATGGTGAGGTGGTTTGTTTAAGTCAGGCACCCGGGGAGACACCTGTTGTCCGTGGGAGGAATATGGCCGTTGACATGCCAGGTGAAAATACCAAAAAAATCAGCTCTTCGGTGTGGAGGTATTTCACCAGAAATGCGGACAACAGGTGTCAAGCCGTGTGTTCCCTTTGTCAAGCTGTAATAAGTAGGGGTAAGGACGTTAACCACCTCGGAACATCCTCCCTTATACGTCACCTGCAGCGCATTCATAATAAGTCAGTGACAAGTTCAAAAACTTTGGGTGACAGCGGAAGCAGTCCACTGACCAGTAAATCCCTTCCTCTTGTAACCAAGCTCACGCAAACCACCCCACCAACTCCCTCAGTGTCAATTTCCTCCTTCCCCAGGAATGCCAATAGTCCTGCAGGCCATGTCACTGGCAATTCTGACGAGTCCTCTCCTGCCTGGGATTCCTCCGATGCATCCTTGCGTGTAACGCCTACTGCTGCTGGCGCTGCTGTTGTTGCCGCTGGGAGTCGATGGTCATCCCAGAGGGGAAGTCGTAAGCCCACTTGTACTACTTCCAGTAAGCAATTGACTGTTCAACAGTCCTTTGCGAGGAAGATGAAATATCACAGCAGTCATCCTACTGCAAAGCGGATAACTGAGGCCTTGACAACTATGTTGGTGTTAGACGTGCGTCCGGTATCCGCCGTTAGTTCACAGGGAACTAGACAATTTATTGAGGCAGTGTGCCCCCGTTACCAAATACCATCTAGGTTCCACTTCTCTAGGCAGGCGATACCGAGAATGTACACGGACGTCAGAAAAAGACTCACCAGTGTCCTAAAAAATGCAGTTGTACCCAATGTCCACTTAACCACGGACATGTGGACAAGTGGAGCAGGGCAGGGTCAGGACTATATGACTGTGACAGCCCACTGGGTAGATGTATGGACTCCCGCCGCAAGAACAGCAGCGGCGGCACCAGTAGCAGCATCTCGCAAACGCCAACTCTTTCCTAGGCAGGCTACGCTTTGTATCACCGCTTTCCAGAATACGCACACAGCTGAAAACCTCTTACGGCAACTGAGGAAGATCATCGCGGAATGGCTTACCCCAATTGGACTCTCCTGTGGATTTGTGGCATCGGACAACGCCAGCAATATTGTGTGTGCATTAAATATGGGCAAATTCCAGCACGTCCCATGTTTTGCACATACCTTGAATTTGGTGGTGCAGAATTTTTTAAAAAACGACAGGGGCGTGCAAGAGATGCTGTCGGTGGCCAGAAGAATTGCGGGACACTTTCGGCGTACAGGCACCACGTACAGAAGACTGGAGCACCACCAAAAACTACTGAACCTGCCCTGCCATCATCTGAAGCAAGAAGTGGTAACGAGGTGGAATTCAACCCTCTATATGCTTCAGAGGTTGGAGGAGCAGCAAAAGGCCATTCAAGCCTATACAATTGAGCACGATATAGGAGGTGGAATGCACCTGTCTCAAGTGCAGTGGAGAATGATTTCAACGTTGTGCAAGGTTCTGATGCCCTTTGAACTTGCCACACGTGAAGTCAGTTCAGACACTGCCAGCCTGAGTCAGGTCATTCCCCTCATCAGGCTTTTGCAGAAGAAGCTGGAGGCATTGAAGAAGGAGCTAAAAGGGAGCGATTCCGCTAGGCATGTGGGACTTGTGGATGCAGCCCTTAATTCGCTTAACAAGGATTCACGGGTGGTCAATCTGTTGAAATCAGAGCACTACATTTTGGCCACCGTGCTCGATCCTAGATTTAAAGCCTACCTTGGATCTCTCTTTCCGGCAGACACAAGTCTGCTGGGGTTGAAAGACCTGCTGGTGACAAAATTGTCAAGTCAAGCGGAACGCGACCTGTCAACATCTCCTCCTTCACATTCTCCCGCAACTGGGGGTGCGAGGAAAAGGCTCAGAATTCCGAGCCCACCCGCTGGCGGTGATGCAGGGCAGTCTGGAGCGACTGCTGATGCTGACATCTGGTCCGGACTGAAGGACCTGACAACGATTACGGACATGTCGTCTACTGTCACTGCATATGATTCTCTCAACATTGATAGAATGGTGGAGGATTATATGAGTGACCGCATCCAAGTAGGCACGTCACACAGTCCGTACTTATACTGGCAGGAAAAAGAGGCAATTTGGAGGCCCTTGCACAAACTGGCTTTATTCTACCTAAGTTGCCCTCCCACAAGTGTGTACTCCGAAAGAGTGTTTAGTGCCGCCGCTCACCTTGTCAGCAATCGGCGTACGAGGTTACATCCAGAAAATGTGGAGAAGATGATGTTCATTAAAATGAATTATAATCAATTCCTCCGCGGAGACATTGACCAGCAGCAATTGCCTCCACAAAGTACACAGGGAGCTGAGATGGTGGATTCCAGTGGGGACGAATTGATAATCTGTGAGGAGGGGGATGTACACGGTGATATATCGGAGGGTGAAGATGAGGTGGACATCTTGCCTCTGTAGAGCCAGTTTGTGCAAGGAGAGATTAATTGCTTCTTTTTTGGGGGGGGTCCAAACCAACCCGTCATATCAGTCACAGTCGTGTGGCAGACCCTGTCACTGAAATGATGGGTTGGTTAAAGTGTGCATGTCCTGTTTTGTTTATACAACATAAGGGTGGGTGGGAGGGCCCAAGGACAATTCCATCTTGCACCTCTTTTTTCTTTTCTTTTTCTTTGCATCATGTGCTGATTGGGGAGGGTTTTTTGGAAGGGACATCCTGCGTGACACTGCAGTGCCACTCCTAGATGGGCCCGGTGTTTGTGTCGGCCACTAGGGTCGCTAATCTTACTCACACAGTCAGCTACCTCATTGCGCCTCTTTTTTTCTTTGCGTCATGTGCTGTTTGGGGAGGGTTTTTTGGAAGGGACATCCTGCGTGACACTGCAGTGCCACTCCTAGATGGGCCCGGTGTTTGTGTCGGCCACTAGGGTCGCTAATCTTACTCACACAGCTACCTCATTGCGCCTCTTTTTTTCTTTGCGTCATGTGCTGTTTGGGGAGGGTTTTTTGGAAGGGACATCCTGCGTGACACTGCAGTGCCACTCCTAGATGGGCCCGGTGTTTGTGTCGGCCACTAGGGTCGCTAATCTTACTCACACAGCTACCTCATTGCGCCTCTTTTTTTCTTTGCGTCATGTGCTGTTTGGGGAGGGTTTTTTGGAAGGGCCATCCTGCGTGACACTGCAGTGCCACTCCTAGATGGGCCCGGTGTTTGTGTCGGCCACTAGGGTCGCTAATCTTACTCACACAGCAACCTCATTGCGCCTCTTTTTTTCTTTGCGTCATGTGCTGTTTGGGGAGGGTTTTTTGGAAGGGACATCCTGCGTGACACTGCAGTGCCACTCCTAGATGGGCCCGGTGTTTGTGTCGGCCACTAGGGTCGCTTATCTTACTCACACAGCGACCTCGGTGCAAATTTTAGGACTAAAAATAATATTGTGAGGTGTGAGGTATTCAGAATAGACTGAAAATGAGTGTAAATTATGGTTTTTGAGGTTAATAATACTTTGGGATCAAAATGACCCCCAAATTCTATGATTTAAGCTGTTTTTTAGTGTTTTTTGAAAAAAAACACCCGAATCCAAAACACACCCGAATCCGACAAAAAAAATTCGGTGAGGTTTTGCCAAAACGCGTTCGAACCCAAAACACGGCCGCGGAACCGAACCCAAAACCAAAACACAAAACCCGAAAAATTTCAGGCGCTCATCTCTACTCAAAATACAGTGATGCCCAACCTCCTAGCTATTTCCCAGGCCTATTGCCAACAATTGCCCCTCAGACCTAACGTATGGCTACCCTGGTGGCCTGGAGGGGTATATAAGTAGGTGGAGGTTATCCAAGACCCCTTACCCAGTCCATGGGAGAGGCTGCGATGGGGAGCTTCACAAACTCTTTTGCTTTCCACCACTGCAGCTCCCTCCAGTCCTCAGCGTCTTCGATCCGCGATGCCAACCACCAGCTTCCATACTCTGCCACTTCCAGGTCCGCTTTGGCAGCCGCCTTCTTTCCTTATCCTGCTGGCTTCTGGCCTCTTCTGCGGCCGCTGGCAGGGCCGTCTTTTCGTATGGGATCAATGGGCACTTGCCCAAGGGCCCCAGGAGAATAAGGGCTCTAGACTGATAGCTGAGGGTCCCCTCTTTCCACGGATACCAGATTTTTTTAAATCGGCCTTGGGGAACCGGAGATATCCAATGTCAAAGCAGTGGTCCCCATCCAAACCTGTTACTTGCTCTTCCCAGCCAGATAGCTCGGGTTCTGTCTGACTTAAAGTTTTTCTGAGGGTATATTCCAAAATCTTGGACTCTCCCCTTTTGGTGGACACTGGCAGCTTGTCTCTACTACGCCCAGATCCAGAGATATCCACCTTCCAGCAGCTGCTCCCTGCTCCAGCTCCACACGCCTGGTATACAGTTTTATATTTTCGTCGGTGGGTTGCTCTGGCTCCTGAACTTTGATCCCCAATTCCTCAGTACCTCCTGAAAGCTGTGACTCTTTAGTTGTTTATCCCATTGGAAGCTAGGAAATCAATTTCCAGGAACTGGAGATATTTGCAGTCAAGCATGTTGCCCTCCCACCGGAAAATGATGAGCTTGAATCCTTACGAATGCAAGCTCATCCACACTGTTCCACCGCCCCACCATCATGGCACCTCCTGCCACCTTAACAGTAACCCCACTTACACCATATAAAGTTGGCATAACCCAATTGGTTCAAGCTCCAGAATGTACCACATTACGGTGCTTGGTACATATGGAAATGTTGCCAAAACAGCAATTTCTGAGATTTGGATGCATTTCTGCCTTAGAACTGGTCTTCTTATAAATGCAATGTTTGGGGACCTGCGCAGGAGCAAGACCTATTCTGTGCATGTGGAGGACAGGTCTTGCGATGTCGCTCGCAGCCCGCTTTCAGCCACAGCATGATTGACATACTGCTGTGTTTGGGGGGAGAAGAGGGGTTGGCATCTGGCTTTATTTTTCAAAACGGGGATATATTGCCCCAGTTATGAAGGCATGACAGGTCCAGGGTCTGTGTCATTGGACTCAGATTTCCAGGAACCCAGATCCTACGGCCAGCCTCAGTAAGCTACAGCCTGTAACCATAGCAAATCATGAACAATGGTTGCCATGGTCAATGTCATGATGGTGATCTGAGGCTGTGTCCTCAGATGCAGCACTCAGATCGTAATGCTAACAGCAGGTGTCTATCTCCTACAGACGCCTCCTGCTGCATTATAATATTAATTAGACTGAACTGCATAGCCGCTTCCTTGCAGTTGTGCAATTCCATATACACATAAATAGGCCCCTTAGCAGGGGTGAATTTAGGGGTCAGGCCACCCCTAAGCACACATTATTGACATTATCATACATATTAACATTATAGCCCCCACCCATTACATCACTGCCCCCTTTATGTTGGTTCTCCTGAGTGCCAAAGCAGCACCAACATCACCCTTCCTTAACCACCACAATTTACTGACCATTGCCTCCTCCTCCCTCACCAGTTACAAAATAAAAATATAAGTCATAATGACAAAAACATCGGCCTAGCAGGGCTCTCATGATGCAAGTGGGCATGCTGTGCTATTCCCCAGCAAGTGTCACTGCTAGGCACGTACCTCATGTGCCTAGTGGAAAATCCACCATTAGATCTTAGTACATATCTTCCCTAGACGGTGCTTTGCCCACAACACAATTTCCCTGTGGGTGCACTGTCTGCATCCACCATTAGCCGGTCGCCTACCTTCAGACACCTGCTGCGCTGGCCAGTGTGTATATTACAACAGGCAGCGCTGATCAGGTAGTCTATACCCATGTGCTCCGTCCCCCACCTTCTCTAGCAAAGTGTGTGAACACTTTGAAGAGGGCAGCAGCGGAGATCTGCCGCTTAGGGCACAGCAGATCTCAGGGAATCCACAGCGCTGGCTGAGCTGATCGGCTCTCCAGCAACAGGAAAGCAAACTGTGACAGGCCCATTTTGAAGCCTGTTATCTCCGCTCCTACAAGGCTCCTGGTGAGACTGTCTAGTTTTTGGGGGTACCAAAGCATGTCGGTGGACCGCATAGAAGCTGAGATAAATAGCATTAAAGTCAGTGGCATTGACCCAGGAATCGCGGGGGAAGGTGGGTGAGGGAATTAGGGGGATAGGGGTGTTTGCTGCACCATTCACTTGCTGATGGCTGGTGGGAGAGTAGGTGACAGTGAGCTTTTTTTTTTTTTTTTGGGGGGGGGGCTGTGTGAATGCATAATAAATGAGTGTGTCAGTAAGTATGTGTGCCAGTAAGGGCTGGGCATCGGTCAGTAAGTGGTGTCTTGTGTGTGTCTGTAAGGGGTGTCCATGTCAATGTGTTTGTGTCAGTAACAGTACTGTACCTGTCAGTAAGTGGTGTCTGTGTCAATAAGTGTCTGTCAGTAAGTGTGTGTGTCTGTCAGTAAGATGCATCACTAAGTGTATCTGTGTCAGTCAGCTCTTGTGTCAATGCGTTTGTGTTAGCAAGTGGTATCTGTCAGTAATGGGTAACTGTGTCAGTAAGTGTTGTCTGTGTCAGTAAGCACTATCTGTGTTAGAAAGTGGTGTCTGTCGGTAAGGTGTCTCTAGGCAGGGCAGTAACTAGGTGTGGACGGATGGTGCCTAGCACACAGTGCACTTGTGCTGTGGGCGCACCATCCGCATACACCCCCATTGGCCGCCACCTGCTTCCCTTTTTAACCATAGCATTGTGACCAGCTCCCTCTGCCGTATGCATCGCTGCTGATATACAATAGCTGTCAGCGCTGGGCAGCAGTCTCAGTCTCCACTCCACCCCCTCCTCTTCCACTCGTACAGCAGCCCAGTGTCCTTCCAGCATACAGGATGGTCCAGGAACGCGCCTCTTCCCAGCAGGGAGCCGCACAGGCGATGTCAGGGGGACGGGTTTGAACAGGGGCATCCCCGCCACTGCCGTCATGGCTGCCCGCACTCCCAGGATGAGGAAGCTCAGCTCCGCTATGGCTGCTGCCAGGTGAGTGCACTGCTGCTGCCATTACATAGGTACCTGTGTGCATGTCTCTCCCCATGTGCTCAGGCTAGGTTCCCGGTACTGGTGCTTTTAATTTGCTACTGCTCATGTAAATTAAGCCGCAGCATCTCTATCTCTCTCCCACCTTTCTCTGCCCCTCCCACCCCTCTCTCACTGTCTCTCTACCTGCCACCTTACATTCTCTCTACCTCCCAACCCTATCTCTCCACCCCGTGTGTCTCTCTCTCTCTCTCTCTCTTGTGACTCTACCTGCCTGAATGTGTAAAAGGGGACTCTACCAGCTGTAATCTGTAAAAGGGGGCTCTAACTGTCATAATGTGTAAAAGGGGGCTCTGCCTGCCGTAATGTGAAAAAGGGGAATCTAGCTGCCGTAATGTGGAAAAGGGGACTCTAGCTGCTGTAATGTGTGATAGGGGCTCTAACTGCAGTAATTTGTAAAATGGAGCTCTACCTGGTATAATGTGTGTAAGTGGTGCTACTGTGCGGTGTAATTTGAATCATGGAGACTATTGTGCAGCTTAATATGAATTGGTATTATTTTGTGGCCCCGCCCCTTCTTCATGAAGCCCTACCCCTATATTTTTGGCCCGCACTGGCCCTCTTATAAATATGGGTGGGTGGGGCGGGGGGCGCCGATGCTATTTCTTGCACACAGCGCTAAAATGTCTGGTTACGGCACTGCCTCCCTATATGTATTTGTTTTGTATTTTCTTGATGACGAGTCTCACTCTGATGATGTTATCATATATATATATATATATATATATATACTTGAACCTAATGCAAAATCACCAATTACAAGAAAGGAAACTCCATCCATAGACAAATCATCAGGCATCAGGTCAATGTCATTTGAATACATGTGGTAGATATGTTACATGGTGGCAGGCAAGACTTTCATGTAGTAATTGTACACTCCTGGGGGGAAATTTACTAAGCTCCCGATTTTGACCGAGATGCCGTTTTTTCATCAAAGGGGGAAATTTACTAAGCTCCCGATTTTGACCGAGATGCCGTTTTTTCATCAAAGTGTCATCTCGGTAATTTACTAAACACTAATCACGGCAGAGATGAGGGCATTCGTAATTTTTTGCAAGTCCAAGTAAAAAATTACGAATGAATACACCATCGGTCAAAACGCGGCTGTTTAAGTATGAATCTCGGTCATTTACTAAGAAGTGCAAAGCAAAAAACAAACAAACACTGCCGTGAAAAATTACAACTCGTAAAAAAGTGCTAAAAAAAAACAGACCTTTTTTTTTTATTCGTGATTGGATAGGCATGCACGGATCCATGAGATCCGTGCATGTATATCAGTGGGAAGGGGTGGGAAAGTGCTTATTTTTTCAAAAAAAATTGCGTGGGGTCCCCCCTCCTAAGCATAACCAGCCTCGGGCTCTTTGAGCCGATCCTGGTTGCAGAAATATGGCAAAAAAAATGACAGGGGTTCCCCCATATTTAAGCAACCAGCATCGGGCTCTGCGCCTGGTCCTGGTCCCAAAAATACGGGGGACAAAAAGAGTAGGGGTCCCCCGTATTTTTAAAACCAGCACCGGGCTCCACTAGCTGGACAGATAATGCCACAGCCGGGGGTCACTTTTATATAGTGCCCTGCGGCCGTGGCATCAAAAATCCAACTAGTCACTCCTGGCCGGGGTACCCTGGGGGAGTGGGGACCCCTTCAATCAAGGGGTCAACCCCCCCAGCCACCCAAGGGCCAGGGGTGAAGCCCGAGGCTGTCCCCCCCCATCCAATGGGCTGCGGATGGGGGGGCTGATAGCCTTTGTTGTAAAAGAAAAGATATTGTTTTTAGTAGCAGTACTACAAGTCCCAGCAAGCCTCCCCCGCATGCTGGTACTTGGAGAACCACAAGTACCAGCATGCGGCGGAAAAACGGGCCCGCTGGTACCTGTAGTACTATTACTAAAAAAATACCCAAAAAAAGACAAGACACACACACCGTGAAAGTATAATTTTATTACATACATACACACATACATACATACTTACCTTAAGTTCCCACGCAGGTCGGTCCTCTTCTCCAGTAGAATCCAAGGGGTACCTGTTGAAGAAATTATACTCACGAGATCCAGGGGTCCAGGCTCCTCGGGAAATCCAGGGGTAATCCACGTACTTGAAAAAAATAACAAAACGGTGTCCCGACCACGAACTGAATGGGGACCCATGTTTGCACATGGGTCACCTTTCCACGAATGCCAGAAACCCACTTTGACTTCTGTCTAAGTGGGTTTCTTCAGCCAATCAGGGAGCGCCACGTTGTAGCACTCTCCTGATCAGCTGTGTGCTCCTGTCCTCACTGACAGGCAGCACACGGCAGTGTTACAATGTAGCGCCTATGCGCTACATTGTAACCAATGATGGGAACTTTCTGCCCTGCGGTTGACCTAAAGTGACGTCACCGCTGAGCAGAAAGTTCCCAGCATTGGTTACAATGGAGCGCATAGGCGCTACATTGTAACACTGCCGTGTGCTGCCTGTCAGTTAGGACAGGAGCACACAGCCGATCAGGAGAGTGCTACAACGTGGCACTCCCTGATTGGCTGAAGAAACCCACTTAGACATCAGTCAGAGTGGGTTTCTGGCAGTCGGGAAAAGGGGATCCATGTGCAAACATGGGTCCCCTTTTAGTGCGTGGCTCGAGTGTCCGTTTTGTTATTTTTTTCAAGTACGTGGATTACACCTGGATTCCCCGAGGACCCTGGACCCCTGGATCTCGTGAGTATAATTTCTTCAACAGGTACCCCTTGGATTCTACTGGAGAAGAGAACCGACCTGCGTGGGAACATAAGGTAAGTATGTATGTATGTGTGTATGTATGTAATAAAATTATACTTTCACGGTGTGTGTGTCTTGTCTTTTTTTGGGTATTTTTTTAGTAGTAGTACTACAGGTACCAGCGGGCCCGTTTTTCCGCCGCATGCTGGTACTTGTGGTTCTCCAAGTACCAGCATGCGGGGGAGGCTTGCTGGGACTTGTAGTACTGCTACTAAAAACAATATCTTTTCTTTTACAACAAAGGCTATCAGCCCCCCCATCCGCAGCCCATTGGATGGGGGGGGACAGCCTCGGGCTTCACCCCTGGCCCTTGGGTGGCTGGGGGGGGGACCCCTTGATTGAAGGGGTCCCCACTCCCCCAGGGTACCCCGGCCAGGGGTGACTAGTTGGATTTTTGATGCCACGGCCGCAGGGCACTATATAAAAGTGACCCCCGGCTGTGGCATTATCTGTCCAGCTAGTGGAGCCCGGTGCTGGTTTTAAAAATACGGGGGACCCCTACTCTTTTTGTCCCCCGTATTTTTGGAACCAGGACCAGGCGCAGAGCCCGATGCTGGTTGCTTAAATATGGGGGAACCCCTGTCATTTTTTTTCCCATATTTCGGCAACCAGGATCGGCTCAAAGAGCCCGAGGCTGGTTATGCTTAGGAGGGGGGACCCCACGCAATTTTTTTTTTAAATTTTACAGTGTTTAATTAAAAAAAAAAAAAAATAGAACCCCAGCACGGATCACACAGATCCGGCCGAGATTAATTGTAAAAAAGTAGGCAGTGTTTTGCTAATCACTGCCGTAAAAAACACAAAAAAAACACAAATGACATCGACATCGGAAGAAAAGAAAAACCCGAATACGACAGCTTAGTAAATCCATCGTAACAAATTCAAAAAGTTGCAGTTTTACACTTTCGATGTCATTCGTGATTGAACTTTGACCTGAAACGGGAAAATACGAATCTTAGTAAATTTACCCCCTGGTATAGGTAATGTCACAAAGTGCCAGTATGTCACCATGTGACATAGACTATGTGTGTGCTATCTGTATGCAAAATGTCACTGAAAAAGTCTCTGTCCCCAGAGGGCTCACACATAACACAACCACACAGGGTGAAGGTCAGCTGCAAGAGAACATCCAGCTGACATGTCCTGAAGCAGTGACAGATTCATCTCCATAGCTGCAGCCAGTAACCTACTGCGTCCTTCCCAGAAACTAGGAGGACAGGTTTAAAGGGACGTTTTAATCAGGTTATAATAATCAATGTTTACTGTTTTTAATTTAAATACTAATTCATGTAGTGCTATGAATTTGCCACCCCTATCTGTTTACATTCATCTACAGTAAAATGAAATAAGCCTTTTAGCAGCTATACTGGACTGGCAGCCAACTGGAGAGGAGCAGCTTTTGTAGGCTGAACCATTATAATGAGAAAGCAGCCTATTCATTCTCTAGTGCAGTGGTTCTCAAACCTTGAGGCAGATGTATTAAGCCTGGAGAAGTGATAAAGAAAAGCAGTGATAAGTGCAAGGTGATAAAGCACCAGGCAATCAACTCCTAACTGTAAATTTACATATTGGAGCTGATTGGCTGGAGCGTTATCACCTTACACTTATCACTGCTTTATCACTTCTCCAGGCTTAATACATCCATGCCTGTGTTCCTAGGCACCCTGGGGTACCTCAGGTAGATTGACCAGATTATCCTTTTTACCTGGGACGCTCATGGATTACACAGGTTCTGTGGCTGATTAAAACCAGCTGAAATTTAGGCTTGAAGTCAGCCAGCCACAAAACCTGTGTAATCCATGAGCGTCCCAGGTAAAAGGGATAATCTGGTCACTCTACCTCAGGGCACTTGCAGGAGTGCCTTGGATTGGTGGTTCAGGACCAATTCAAATTATTTATGATCAATGTAATAGGCAAAACCAGTGTTAGTGGCTGTCAATTATAAAATATGTGGACATACAGAAGCAAATATTGTCCTTGAGGATGACATATAAACACAATATACTTAAATTAATATTATTTCTGCGAGATCTGGAGGTAAATCAGGAAAAAATCAGGTGGGCATAGCTCTATAATGAAGTTTGAGGAGAAAATGAGCAGGGCGATCTCATTCTCAAGCTCTGACTATTCCAGTGCACAATGGGGGTAATTCTGAGTTGATCGCAGCAGGAACTTTGTTAGCAGTTGGGCAAAACCATGGCCCTCATTCCGAGTTTTTCGCTCGTTATTTTTCTTCGCATCGGTGCGATTTTCCGCTAACTGCGCAGGCGCAATGTTCGCACTGCGGCTGCGCCAAGGAAATTTGCTAAGAAGTTTGGTATTTTACTCACGTCATTACAAGGTTTTTTCTTCGTTATGGGGATCGTAATGTGATTGACAGGAAGTGGGTGTTTCTGGGCGGAAACTGACCGTTTTATGGGTGTGTGTGAAAAAACGCTGCCGTTTCTGGGAAAAACGCGGGAGTGGCTGGAGAAACGGGGGAGTGTCTGGGCGAACGCTGGGTGTGTTTGTGACGTCAAACCAGGAACGAAACTGACTGAACTGATCGCAGTGGCAGAGTAAGTCTGGAGCTACTCAGAAACTGCTAAGAAATTTCTATTCGCAATTTTGAGAATCTTTCGTTCGCAATTCTGCTAAGCTAAGATTCACTCCCAGAGGGCGGCGGCTTAGCGTGTGCAATGCTGCTAAAAGCAGCTAGCGAGCGAACAACTCGGAATTAGGCCCATGTGCACTGCAGGGGAGGCAGATATAACATGTGCAGAGAGAGTTAGATTTGGGTGGGTTATATTGTTTCTGTGCAGCGTAAATACTGGCTGCTTTATTTTTACACTGCAATTTAGATTGCAGATTGAACTCACCACACCCAAATCTAACTCTCTCTGCACATGTTCTATCTGCCTCCCCTGCAGTGCACATGGTTTTGCCCAACTGCTAACAAAGTTCCTGCTGCGATCAACTCAGAATTACCCCTAATGGACAGCAGAGGTGTGATGAGTGATGACGTCAAATTATTGCATGTTTGCTGAGAGGTGCTTACTGGGACGGGCAGGGTTTGATGTTGTGGTTCACATTATAATAAATTGTGGTAGCTAGTATATAAAAAAGATCAGTCCAAACCAATTGCGCATGTATATAAGCAGCCCACACCCAGTGAATAGGTATCACCTTTTACCGTCAACATTTTTCTACCAGACCAAAATATCTCAGGCGCTATACAAATTAGGGATCACCGTAGGATTTTCTCTAATTCAAAGACATAAATATGCAAAAACCATCATGGTAATTGTGTCTTATTTGTCTTTTTGAATGAAATGTACCCTATTAGACTCTTACCAATAATAAAGTCTACCAAACCGTAGACTAATCAAGCATGCAGAAGCGGACACAGCCGATAAAATGGTCAATCCAAGGACGAACCTCCAATATGACTCAGATATGGCATGCAAAACAAGGGGAAATAATCCAATAGTGTAATCCTGATATTCACCCTATAAAAGGTTTCAAAAATCCGAATAATTAAACTCTTACCGTCACAGGTGGTCTAACATGAACGTAGACCACTGCACATATATTAGAGTGGTCAATGCCGACTGCGATGTCCAACCACAGTCATGCAGATGAATATATACAGAGAGGGATGCTCCCAATAGTGTATTACAGATTTAATAAAATAAAACATCCATACAGATATTTTTAAAAACAGCGGGATCAATTGTATTCTTACCAAAGTTTTGTGTCTACATGCAAGCAGGCAGAAAACATGTGAATACAATTCAACAGTCATCCCCGGATAGATGGTAAGTATCTCAGCAGGAGTCCAGTGAATCCCCGTTCCTTCTTACCAACGTGTTTTGAAACTGGAATGTTTCTTTGTCAAGGTGTAAGGAGGATGTATGACTACCTGATAGCAGGGATGCAAAAAATGCACCCTAGTGATCGGGTCTGAATTACCCCCTATGGGCCTTATTCAGATCTGATAGCAGCAGCAAATTTGTTAGCTAATTGACAAAACCATGGGGGTAATTCCAAGTTGACCGCAGCAGGAAAGTTTTTAGCAGTTGGGCAATACCATGTGCACTGCAGAAGGGGAAGATATAACATGTGCAGAGAGAATTAGATTTGGGTGGGGTGTGTTCAAACTGAAATCTAAATTGCAGTGTAAAAACAAGCAGCCAGTATTTACCCTGCACAGAAACAAAATAACCCACCCAAATCTAACTCTCTCTGCACATGTTATATCTGGCCCCCCTGCAGTGCACATGGTTTAGCCCAATTGCTAACAAACTTGCTGCTGCGATCAACTCTGAATTACCCCCCATGTGCACTGCAAAGGGGGCAGTTATGACATGTGCAGAGAGAGTTAGATTTGGGAGGGGTGTGTTCAAACTGAAATCTAAATTGCAGTGTAAAAATAAAGCAGCTGCAGTTAGAGAGGAGACTGGCAGCGATTTTATCTGGGGCCACAGGACGGGAGGGAGGAGGTCCCGTGGTACCCTGGCATTAGGGGAGTGCGTGGCACTGCCACGAGGGCACAGTTAATGCAAGAGGCAAAGCCCAATAAGTAAAGGGCCCCCTTTGAAGTGCCCCACCACCTGAAGAGAAGGGGAAAGCCCTGTGTTATAGAGGCCTCATGAAGCCCATGAGAGAGGCATGATGTTGCCTCATGCAAGTCACTGCAGCTGTAGTAACAGAGCCTGCAGTTTAAGAGAGAGACCCCTGGCAGAGGACAAAAGGGAGAGTGCTTTGGTTGTTACGTGCCTGCAGTGAAAAGTGTGCAGTGGAGAGTGCTCCTGTACAGTGTAACCCTGCAGCAGACCAGTGAGTGCCACAGTGGAAGATGAGAGATTTTTAGTGAAGAGACCACCCATGCGTGAGAGGGTGAGTGTCTATGTGATGTGTAACACTGGATCCCTGGTTGATAGTCCCTGGAGAAGTGCTCCATAGTAAGGGAAGGGTCGTTGCAAAGTGGCAGCGAGGCTAGAGGGGAGTCCTGAGTAACCGTATACTTAGGTAGAAGAGCCCAGCAGTGAAGGCTTTAAGGCCTGCAGAAGGTGAAGGTTGTCAGCATGTCAGATGATAGGTCACCGGATAGTTGGATATGTATTAGCAGCAGAGTCCTTGAATATAAAGGACGTTAGCATGCCTGAAGAAGGTGCATGTGGGGTGTATTGGGATGTTTTTGTACGTTAGAAGTCTCCTCCAATGAAGATTGAGACAAGTGTGATGAACTTCGGATCTGTGCTGTCTTCACTGCTGTGTCATATGCATAAGACTGTGCTGGAGGTGTTCATTTGGAGTGGAACCTACTGTATATCTAACCTTTTGTAACTGTCAAGATTTAAGTATACAGCATTTACCATCTGCTGAAAGTATTGTGCTGGAGGAAGTTGGCGAAGTAGAGCTTGTAACCATTACGCTTTCTGTGCTGGAGGATATGGAGGAGTGTAAATAAAGTTTTCTTGTTCTTGCATTACGAGATGGTCTGGCGCCCAACAATTCTTTCTTGCACTGCACCTGCTGTCCATGTTTATTCCCTCCATCAAGTACTATCCTCTTCTCTCCCCCTAAACAGCTGTGAAATGCCTCCATTATGGGAAACTGAGAGTGTTGCCACTGAGCCCCATCACAATATCCTACTTCCTACATTGCAGGACCCATTTGTGCATGCACTCAACGGGTCCTGCGCATGACCAAAGTCGTTATAATAAGTAGCAACATCAACTGGACCAGAATGAGGTCCAGTATACTGTACAATAACCACTTCACATCACCTCCCTTAGCTACTTCAAAGTCCAAATTACATAAAATGTATATCAAGACAAAAAAAGGAAGAAGGTGAAGAACAAAACAAACACATTCACGACACTGAGGCTTTTGAATAAGCAATTCATAAATCACAATAAACCGTTAACATCACTGTCCCAGGAGCATACAGATGGCACAGTAGTACTGTAACTAATTTCGGCAACTACATCTACAGAGTAATCATCAGTTTATCGTTTATGGTGGTAACGCATCATACTTCCCTACCCTCCCGGAATGGCCAGGAGGCTCCCGAAAATCAGGTGGTGACACGATCGTGATGCCATGCCCCCGGACTGCCTACCTCACCACTGGCCACACCCCTATTAGCCTGCCACGCTGCCTCCTCCTGGAGGAAGGTGCAGCAAGGTAGGCAACCATGTAATGAATGTACACAAATGTGCTTTTTTACAGAAATTATAGCACCTATCAAGTTGCCGATGATGTTCAGGTGGTGCTGCACGGTGTAAGTGGGCTGCATAGTACCTGTGTACACAGGGTGGGGGCAAGGGGGGGAGGGATACCAGTGGCTGGGGAGGCACATATGGAGGTAGGTTTGAGGCAGGGCCGGTGCTAGGGTGTTCGGCGCCCCCCTGCAAACTATAAATTTGCGCCCTCCCATATTCCTTTGGCGCGCACTGGGAAAAGGGGTGTGGTCTCACAAGTAAGGGGCATAGCCACACAATAGTATCCCCATTCAAAATTACGCCACAATGTAGCACAATCTTATTCATCTTATACGTAATGCCCCACAAGTAGTAGTAGCGTCCTTATATGTAATGCACCCCAGTAGTAGTAGCATCCCTATGCATAATGCCCCCCCAGTAGTAGTAGCATCCTTATACATAGTGCACCCCCAGTAGTAGTAGTGTCCTTATACGTAAGGCCCCCCAAGTCAGTGCCGTAACTAGGCATTTTAGCGCTGTGTGCAAGAAACGACATTGGCGCCCCCATGCAAGATAGGAGCAGTGCGCGCCGTAGGCGTGCAAAAAATATATAGGGGCGTGGCTTCATGGGGAAGGGGCGTGGTCACAAAATAATAGCAATTCATACTACGGTGCACTGTAGTCTCCATTATTCAAATTACGCTGCACAGTAGCGCCACTACACCAGGTAGAGCCCCTTTTATACATTACAGCAGACAGCGTCCCCCTTTTACACATTACAGCAGCCAGTCCCCCTTTTTACACATTGCGGCAGCCAGTCCCCCTTTTTACACATTGCAGCAGCCAGGCCCCCTTTTTACACATTGCGGCAGCCAGGACCCCTTTTTACACATTGCGGCAGCCAGGCCCTCTTTTTACACATTGCGGCAGCCAGGCCCCCTTTTTACACATTGCGGCAGCCAGTCCCCCTTTTTACACATTGCGGCAGCCAGTCCCCCTTTTTACACATTGCGGCAGCCAGGCCCCCTTTTTACACATTGCGGCAGCCAGGACCCCTTTTTACACATTGCGGCAGCCAGTCCCCCTTTTTACACATTGCGACATCCAGTCCCCCTTTTTACACATTGCAGCAGCCCAGTCCCCCTTTTTACACATTGCAGCAGCCAGTCCCCCTTTTTACACATTGCAGCAGCCAGGCCCCCTTTTTACACATTGCAGCAGCCAGGACCACTTTTTACACATTATGGCAGACGGTGTCCCCCAGAGAGAGAGAGAGAGAGAAAGAAAGAGAGAGAGAGGGATATACTTACCTTCTCCCCGCTGACAGGCTCCTCGTGCTGGCATCTCCCTCTGTGCAGGCATCGGACAAGGAGGAGGAGGGAGGGGGACTGGAGCCGCAGCAGCGCTATGTCATTGGTAGTAAGCGCCGCTGCAGCATCCCCCTCTCCTTCCGTATAGGCTGCCTGGCGCTGCTGTGGATGCTGGAATGGAGGAACCGCATCCCAGCATCCACAGCAGCGTCGGGCAGCCTATACGGAAGGAGAGGGGGATGCTGCAGTGGCGGTTACTACCAATGAAATAGCGCTGCTGCGGCTCCAGTCCCCCTCCCTCCTCCTCCTTCTCAGCTGCCTCCGGCGCTTCTCTCTCCTCCAGCGCGGCTGCGGCGCACGGCGCAGACTTCAGAGGCGGCATGTAATGAGTCAATTCGACTCATTACATGCCGCTGGCCGTGCGCCCTCAGGGCAACTGCGCTGTGTGCCAAGCCCACTTGGCACACACGTAGTTACGGCCCTGCCCCAAGTAGTAGTAGTATTGTTATATGTAATGCCCCCCAAGTAATAGTAGCATCCTATACATAATGCCCCCCCCAAGTAGTAGTATCGTCCTCATACATAATGACCCCCCTAGTAGTAGCGTTGTTACACGTAATGGCCCCCCCATTAGTAGCGTTGTTACACGTAATGACCCCCCTAGTAGTAGCGTTGTTACACGTAATGGCCCCCCCATTAGTAGCGTTGTTACACGTAATGGCCCCCCCATTAGTAGCATTGTTACACGTAATGGCCCCCCCATTAGTAGCGACGTTACACGTAATGGCTAGAGATGAGCGCCGGAAATTTTTCGGGTTTTGTGTTTTGGTTTTGGGTTCGGTTCCGCGGCCGTGTTTTGGGTTCGACCGCGTTTTGGCAAAACCTCACCGAATTTTTTTTGTCGGATTCGGGTGTGTTTTGGATTCGGGTGTTTTTTTCAAAAAACACTAAAAAACAGCTTAAATCATAGAATTTGGGGGTCATTTTGATCCCAAAGTATTATTAACCTCAAAAACCATAATTTACACTCATTTTCAGTCTATTCTGAATACCTCACACCTCACAATATTATTTTTAGTCCTAAAATTTGCACCTAGGTCGCTGGATGACTAAGCTAAGCGACCCTAGTGGCCGACACAAACACCGGGCCCATCTAGGAGTGTCACTGCAGTGTCACGCAGGATGTCCCTTCCAAAAAACCCTCCCCAAACAGCACATGACGCAAAGAAAAAAAGAGGCGCAATGAGGTAGCTGTGTGAGTAAGATAAGCGACCCTAGTGGCCGACACAAACACCGGGCCCATCTAGGAGTGTCACTGCAGTGTCACGCAGGATGTCCCTTCCAAAAAACCCTCCCCAAACAGCACATGACGCAAAGAAAAAAAGAGGCGCAATGAGGTAGCTGTGTGAGTAAGATGTAGCTACAGCCGTGGACTAACGTACTGTGTCTGCTGCTAATATAGACTGGATGATTGATAATGAGATGAAATCAATATATATATGTATGTATATATAATATCACTAGTACTGCAGCCGGACAGGTAGATAATATATTTATTAGGTAATGATGACTGATGACGGACCTGCTGGACACTGTCAGCTCAGCAGCACCGCAGACTGCTACAGTAAGCTACTATACTATAGTAGTATGTACAAAGAAGAAAGAAAAAAAAAAAAACCACGGGTAGGTGGTATACAATTATGGATGGACTGCTGAGTGCCGACACAGAGGTAGCTACAGCCGTGGACTAACGTACTGTGTCTGCTGCTAATATAGACTGGATGATTGATAATGAGATGAAATCAATATATATATGTATGTATATATAATATCACTAGTACTGCAGCCGGACAGGTAGATAATATATTTATTAGGTAATGATGACTGATGACGGACCTGCTGGACACTGTCAGCTCAGCAGCACCGCAGACTGCTACAGTAAGCTACTATACTCTATAGTAGTATGTACAAAGAAGAAAGAAAAAAAAAAACCACGGGTAGGTGGTATACAATTATGGATGGACTGCCGAGTGCCGACACAGAGGTAGCTACAGCCGTGGACTAACGTACTGTGTCTGCTGCTAATATAGACTGGATGATTGATAATGAGATGAAATCAATATATATATGTATGTATATATAATATCACTAGTACTGCAGCCGGACAGGTAGATAATATATTTATTAGGTAATGATGACTGATGACGGACCTGCTGGACACTGTCAGCTCAGCAGCACCGCAGACTGCTACAGTAAGCTACTATACTATAGTAGTATGTACAAAGAAGAAAGAAAAAAAAAAAACCACGGGTAGGTGGTATACAATTATGGATGGACTGCTGAGTGCCGACACAGAGGTAGCTACAGCCGTGGACTAACGTACTGTGTCTGCTGCTAATATAGACTGGATGATTGATAATGAGATGAAATCAATATATATATGTATGTATATATAATATCACTAGTACTGCAGCCGGACAGGTAGATAATATATTTATTAGGTAATGATGACTGATGACGGACCTGCTGGACACTGTCAGCTCAGCAGCACCGCAGACTGCTACAGTAAGCTACTATACTCTATAGTAGTATGTACAAAGAAGAAAGAAAAAAAAAAACCACGGGTAGGTGGTATACAATTATGGATGGACTGCAGAGTGCCGACACAGAGGTAGCTACAGCCGTGGACTAACGTACTGTGTCTGCTGCTAATATAGACTGGATGATTGATAATGAGATGAAATCAATATATATATGTATGTATATATAATATCACTAGTACTGCAGCCGGACAGGTAGATAATATATTTATTAGGTAATGATGACTGATGACGGACCTGCTGGACACTGTCAGCTCAGCAGCACCGCAGACTGCTACAGTAAGCTACTATACTCTATAGTAGTATGTACAAAGAAGAAAGAAGAAAAAAAAAACCACGGGTAGGTGGTATACAATTATGGATGGACTGCCGAGTGCCGACACAGAGGTAGCTACAGCCGTGGACTAACGTACTGTGTCTGCTGCTAATATAGAGTCTAGACTGGATGATAAATTATTGATAATGAGATGAAATCAATATAATATCACTAGTACTGCAGCCGGACAGGTACTATATATATTTATTATGTAATGACTGATGACGGACCTGCTGGACACTGTCAGGTCAGCACAGCACCGCAGACTGCTACAGTAAGCTACTATAGTAGTATGTATAAAGAAGAATGAAAAAAAAAAAACCACGGGTAGGTGGTATACAATATTATATATATATATATATATATATATTATATACAATTATATATATATATATATATATATATATATATATATTAAACTGGTGGTGATTGATTATTAAACTGGTGGTCACTTCAGGACAGGTCACGTTGCAACTTGCAACTAGTACTCCGAGGCCTAAGCAGACAATCACAAAATATATTATTATACTGGTGGTCAGTGTGGTCACAACAATGGCAGTGTGGCACTGACTCTGGCAGCAAAAGTGTGCACTGTACGTTATATGTACTCCTGAGTCCTGCTCTCAGACTCTAACTGCTCCCCACTGTCAGTGTCTCCCCCACAAGTCAGATAATACACTTACAGTCACACTATCTAATCTATAAATATCACTTCAGCAAGTAGTATAGTAGTATACAGTAGTACTCCTCCTAATAATGCTCCCCGAAAATACTGTGTCTCTCTCTTCTCTAAACGGAGAGGACGCCAGCCACGTCCTCTCCCTATGACTCTCAATGCACGTGTGAAAATGGCGGCGACGCGCGGCTCCTTATATAGAATCCGAGTCTCGCGATAGAATCCGACAGCGTGATGATGACGTTCGGGCGCGCTCGGGTTAGCCGAGCAAGGCGGGAAGATCCGAGCCTGCTCGGACCCGTGTAAAAAACCTGAAGTTCGGGCGGGTTCGGATTCAGAGGAACCGAACCCGCTCATCTCTAGTAATGGCCCCCCATTAGTAGCGTTGTTACACGTAATGGCCCCCCCATTAGTAGCGTTGTTACACGTAATGGTCCCCCCATTAGTAGCGACGTTACACGTAATGGCCCCCCCATTAGTAGCGACGTTACACGTAATGGCCCCCCCCATTAGTAGCGACGTTACACGTAATGCCCCCCCTGTAGTAGTAGCGTCCTCAAAGCACACATAAACGCACACAGACATACCACACAGACACAATGGCCCTCATTCCGAGTTGTTCGCTCGGTAAAAATCTTCGCATCGCAGCGATTTTCCGCTTAATGCGCATGCGCAATGTCCGCACTGCGACTGTGCCAAGTAAATTTGCTATGCACTTAGTAATTTTACTCACGGCTTTTTCATCGTTCTTGCGATCGTAATGTGATTGACAGGAAATGGGTGTTACTGGGCGGAAACAGGCCGTTTTATGGGCGTGTGGGAAAAAACGCTACCGTTTCCGGAAAAAACGCAGGAGTGGCCGGAGAAACGGGGGAGTGTCTGGGCGAACGCTGGGTGTGTTTGTGACGTCAAACCAGGAACGACAAGCACTGAACTGATCGCAGATGCCGAGTAAGTCTGAAGCTACTCAGAAACTGCTACGAGGTGTGTAATCGCAATATTGCAAATACATCGTTCGCAATTTTAAAATGCTAAGATTCACTCCCAGTAGGCGGCGGCTTAGCATGAGCAAATCTGCTAAAATTCACTTGCGAGCGAACAACTCGGAATGAGGGCCAATACACACACACTTCCCTCTCACCCTTCCCTTACCTAAGCCAGTCTCCCTCTGAGTCTGTACACTATAGCAGCCTGGTCCGTGTAGCTCCGCCCCCTTCGGGCCCGTTTAGCTCCGCCCCTTCCGTCCCGTGTAGCTCCGCCCCCTTTTGTCCCATACACAGCGCTGTCCTGTCACACAGGTGAGGGGAGGGGAGCGGAGGGAGGAGGATTTTAATGCTACAAGCGCCGCTGCCAGTGCCTGTCAGCACAGCAGCAGCAGCAGCAGTGGGGACAGGACGGCGCAGCAGGGAAGGAATGCAGAGCAGGGGGAGCGCCTCTCCGTCCCAGCGCCTCCCTGCACTGCATCCCTTCGCTGAGCGGGTAGCGCCGGGCATGGTCTGAGGATAACAGTGTAGACAGAAGGGTATTAATAATAAACGATCACAGCGGCTGAGTAAGTTCTGGGCTGCGCAGAGACTGCACAAAAATCTGTTTGTGCAGCTCTGCTACACATGCGATCGCACACTTGTACAGCGAAAATACACTCCCCCTGTAGGCGGCAACTATCTGATTGCAGCAGTGCAAAAATCGCTGCCCAGTGATCAGGTCTGAATTACCCCATATACCCAACTATGTACTTTGACCTACTCACAAACACCAACACACACATTGACAGTTTAGCAATTTCAATACTGAATAGGCATAAAGGAATCTGCAAATACGCAGACTACAGTATATGAATACAAAGATGGCACACATTACTTTGTAATAATTTTAGTTTATCAGCAGCAATCATTCATTAAGCAAGTAAAGGAACCCTTCTCACCTCATGCAGTCTGGCATTGACGGGACTGGCAAGGTTTCCTTTAAACAATGATGTGCAGAGTTAACAGCAGGAGTAGTTTAGCTGTCAGCTGCACCATCGTCTTGATGCACCCAGCTGCAGTCAGGCTCTCCAGATCCACGGTCAACACTGCAGCATTTCAGAGCCACTGCGGGACAAGGAATTAACAAAAGCCCCAGCCAAAGCTACAGGTGAGGGGGCAGTTGAGGGTCTCCCTAAGCCGTGGGTGGAGGCATTTTCAGTCTGCTGATATCGCAACAGTGCCTGATACATGCGCGCGTGGGTGATAAGTGCACAAAGTCCCCATGCATCAGATCCAGGCGGGGTGCACAGGATATTCCAGGACACAACACCGGGTCCCCACGGTCAGCATTACTTTAGCAGTTGCTGGGAGCTCCAAAGGAAGGGGGGGTACAGATTTGAATCAGATCAGCACCGCGCAGTGTAGAGGTGAATTGAGGGTGCGGAGCTGGAGCTGTATAATATGTATATGGCTAAATCAGCTGTCAGCTGTTACTTATAATATGTATATGGCTAAATAATAATATGTATATGGCTAAATAATAATATTTATATGTCTAAATAATAATAATATGTTAAACCTCCTAATGATACTCTGTGGACCCCTTCATTCAAAGTAAAGCATTCATTACCTCTAAATACCAAGAAATAATGACACGGAGACTTGAATTTGGCAGAAAATTGCTAGCTATTTATTGTACCCTAACCATTAGCAAACCTGTAACTTGAAAATTTTGTTAACATGCCGATTCAGCCAGCATATGGTGGCAGAAAAAAGAACGGCTCTATTGAACTGACGCTAACCTTAAAAACGTTAAAATTCAAAACTATCCTAATTTAAATACAAACGATAAAATCGGTAATAGGTGCCCAACTCAACCCCCACGGTGACTACCCACCCTGATGGGTGCCTGCCGCTGCCCCCGGACGGGTGGTCGAGCGGCCTTAAAAGTCGATGGAGGTGAGTGCACCTAAACCACACCAAACTGTAAATCACTACAGCTAACAAGACAAACTACAACCTGCCGTTCTTTTCCGCCAATAAAATAGCCAACGATAAAACCAGCCATCAATTCAACGCCAAGGCACTCTGTGCCAGAACCTCTACCAACAGGGCGGGAGGGCGGGAAGGCAATTCAGCAGCAAGAGAGACCAAGCTGGCCTAGCATTCCCTATATATATTAACCTTCCCCCTTTTCCAAAGGCTGTACTTTCCTCACAGCTAGGTCCACCCCTCACAGGATGTTTAATTTTTTCCATTCCTATGCAGTCATTTCTCTCTCCATATGGCTAAATAATAATATGTATATGTCTAAATAATAATAATATGTATATGGCTAAATAATAATATGTATATGGCTAAATAATAATAATATGTATATGGCTAAATAATAATATGTATATGTCTAAATAATAATAATATGTATATGGCTAAATAATAATATGTATATGGCTAAATAATAATAATATGTATATGGCTAACTAATAATATGTATATGGCTAAATAATAATAATATGTATATGGCAGAGTCATTTTTGGGCCTGTACAACCAGGCCGTGGCACCCCTGCGCCGCACACTTTGAGAACCGCTAAGCTACCCAGACCATGAGGGGAGAAGTAGAGCTCCCGCTGTACCAGAGCGCAGGTGCTCAGAAGGGCAGACCAAGAAGTGGGCGACGGACGGACGGGGACGCGCTTTCATAGCTCCCCGGCGGCAGAGGTCGCTACAAGGAGCTGATCTGGTCCGGTTTTCACCGAATCCCCACCCGCAGCTGCAGGGAGCTGTCAGCAGGTGGTAAGGACTCGGAGATGGGGTCCCATCGGCACAGCCGGAGGGGAGAACAACTAAGCAGCTGCATTCCGGCTGCTCTGTCTGGAGCGGTCAGCAGTCAGGTACAGCGGCACATCAATCCTCTGTGTCACTGGCTCCAGGGCGAAGGTTCAGGGAGGTGAGAGCAGTGAAAACGCAGCCAGCCCGGAGCCCACCCCACCCCAGTTAGCACTGTCCAATAATATCTGCCTCACTGTACTGGGACGTGCCTTGCTGTTGGTTGAAGGCACGGCCGCATCAATGAGGCAGATATACTAGTGCCGCTTCTCCTCATTTTTTCAATGGGCTTTTACTGCCCAAAGTTTGGCCCCGCCCCCTGCCCGCCCCCCGCTTCAGACACTTTGCTATAGTCAGTGGGAGGCAGCGCTTTTGATGCCTCCCGTCTACTTTTGGCTGCATTTTCACTGCATTAATGATTAAGATAATACAAAGCAGATGTTTATGCCACAGAATATGTGTTATAAATATCTTCTTTGTAATATTTTAACCATTATGACATCCCCTGCCTCCCCTGACTGCACGTCCCTGTTCATTGGGCACAGGTGGGGCTGCAAAGTACTAGTGTACACAGGGTGGGGGCGCAGGGGGGATGCATGGTGTCAGTGGGCACAGGTAGGGCTGCATAGTAACAGTGTACACAGGGTGGGGGCATGGTGGATGTACAGTGTCAGTGGGCACAGGTGGGCTGAATTGTACCAGCGTACACAGGGTGGGGGCACAGGGGGTTGCATGGTATCAGTGGGCACAAGTGGGGCTGCATAATACTAGTATACACACAGGTATTGTGGACACAGGTGGGGCTGCACAGTACCAGTGTACACACAGTGGGGACACAGGGGAGATGCACAGTGTCAGTGGGTACAGGTGGGGCTGCATAGTACCAGTGTACACAGGGTGGGGTCAGAGGGGGACTGCACAGTGACAGAGTATACACAGTGAGGTACAGGTGGGACAGCACAGTGTCAGTGTACACTCAGGGACGTGCAGTCAGGGGAGGCAGGGGAGGCAGTGCCTCCCCTGTCATTAATGATTAAAATAATACAAAGAAGATACATAAGACACATATTCTGTGTCATATATATCCACGTTATATTATTCTAATCATTGTAGGCCATGTAATACGTTTGGGAGGCACTGACAGCTAGTGCCTCCCGTAGCCAGTGGGAACGGGAAAAAGCGGGGGTGGGGCCATGCGCTGGGCTGTAAAAGCCCATTACAAAAGGAGGGGAATGCGGCACTTATACAAGTGCCTCGCTGGCAGGGAAAGTACGCCCCTGTTAGCGAGGCACCAGTGATTGGACAGCGGATCCAGTGCTGGATCCACTGGTCCAATCACATAGACGCGGCCGGGAGAAGCGGCGGCGGGACCCGTCAGGTACTGCTGCAGAGACGCCGGGATGCGGCGCTGACTTGATTAAGAGCGGCTCCCCCCTCCCTGCCTCCTTACTCACGGTACAGCACTGTCCTTGCTGCCGGTCCGGCGCCTGTCACACACAGGCAGAGCCGGAAGACACAGTGCAGCAGCAGTACATGGACGAGGGGGGAGAGCGGAAGACAGGAGCGCAGAAGCAGCGGTACAGGGAGGAGAGGGGAGAGCGGAACGGCAGATCTGTCTACTGTGTCCCCCCCTACCCCTACTAACTAAAGTGTATGCCATGTCGCCCCCCCCATAACTAAAGTGTGTGCCAGGTCCCCCCCTCTCCCCCTCCTAATTAAAGTGTGTGCCATGTCCCCCCCTTCCCCTCCTAACTAAAGTGTGCACCATGTCCCCCCTCCCCCTCCTAACTAAAGTGTGTGCCATGTCCCCCTCCTAACTAAAGTGTGTGCCATGTCATGCCCTCACCATGCTAACTAAAGTGTGTGCCGTGTCCCCCTCTAACTAAAGTGTGTGCCATGTCCCTCCTCTCCCCCTACTGACTAAAGTGTGTGCCATGTCCCCCCCGCCTAACTAAAGTGTGTGCCATGTCCCCCCTCCCCCTCCTAACTAAAGTGTGTGCCGTGTTCCCCCTCTAACTAAAGTGTGTGCCATGTCCTCCCCTCCCCCTCCTTGCTAAAGTGTGTGCCGTGTCCTCCCTCCCCCTCCTAGCTAAAGTGTGTGCCGTGTTCCCCCTCTAACTAAAGTGTGTGCCATGTCCCCCCCTCCCCCTCCTTGTTAAAGTGTGTGCCGTGTCCCCCCTCCCCCTCCTAGCTAAAGTGTGTGCCGTGTCCCCCTCCTAGCTGAAATGTGTGCCGTGTCCCCCCTCCCCCTCCTAGCTAAAGTGTGTGCCGTGTCCCCCCCTCTAACTAAAGTGTGTGCCATGTCCCCTCCTCGCCCCCCTAGCTAAAGCATGTGCCGTGTCCCCCCCTCCCCCTCCAAGCTAAAGTGTGTGTGTCTCCTCTTGTACCGTCCCAGGCCCCAGTATGTGTCACTATGTCCCTTTCAGGCCCCTGTGTGTATATCACCATGTCCCCCCAAGACGGTGACAGCTCGACGGCCATTTGAGTGGAGTGGCGGGACACAGGACTGATCTGGAAGGAGACGCCCAGGCACATAAAGATGGGATCCAGACCCAGCCCACAGTCAAGAGCTTTGCCAGTGGTGAGCGGAAACCACACTATCAGCTCCAAGTCCTGTGCCGCACAATCACTGATAGAGACCCACGTGTGATAGACTGCTGCCACTTCCGGAAGACGTGAGGAGGCACTGCACATATCTGGTAAGTGACGGTTGGGGGGATTTAGAGCATTTGTTTATTCTAATCTGTTTTTTAGGCCCTTGTCCTCACCCTCCCTGTAACTCCCTCTTCAGTACTACCGCCCTTACCCTCCCTGTAACTCGCCCCTCATGATTCCTCTAACTCCCTGTCAGCGTCCCTACCCTCACCCTTCCTCTAACACCCAGTCAGCGTCCATGCACTTACACTCCCCATAACACCCCATAAGCGTCCATTCCCGCACCCTCCCTGCAACTCCCTCTCAGCATCCCTACCCTCACTTGCCCTCTAACTCCCCATAAGCGTCCCTGCCCTCACCCTCCCCGTCAGCTTTCCAACCCTCACCCTTCCTGTATCTCCCCCTCAGCGTTCCTGCCCTCACCCTCCCCCTCAGCATCCCTGCCCTCACCCTCCCTGTATCTCCCCCTCAGCGTCCCTGCCCTCACCCTCAGCATCCCTGCCCTCACCCTCCCTGTATCTCCCCCTCAGCGTCCCTGCCCTCACCCTCCCCCTCAGCATCCCTGCCCTCACCCTCCCTGTATCTCCCCCTCAGCGTCCCTGCCCTTACCCTCCCCCTCAGCATCCCTGCCCTCACCCTCCCTGTATCTCCCCCTCAGCGTCCCTGCCCTCACCCTCCCTGTCAGCTTTCCTGCCCTCACCCCCCTGTATCTCCCCCTCAGCATCCCTGCCCTCACACTCCCCGTCAGCTTTCCTGCCCTCACCCCCCCTGTATCTCCCCCTCAGCATCCCTGCCCTCACACTCCCCGTCAGCTTTCCTGCCCTCACCCCCCCTGTATCTCCCCCTCAGCGTCCCTGCCCTCACCCTCCCCATCAGCTTCCTGCCCTCACCCTCCCTGTATCTCCCCCTCAGCATCCCTGCCCTCACACTCCCCATCAGCTTTCCTGCCCTCACCCTCCCTGTATCTCCCCTTCAGCGTCCCTGCCCTCACCCACCCTGTATCTCCCCCTCAGCGTCCTGGCCCTCCCCCCCCCTCAGCATCCCTGCCCTCCCCCTCAGCATCCCTGCCCTCACCCTCCCTGTATCTCCCCCTCAGCATCCCTGCCCCCACCCTCCCCCTCAGCATCCCTGCCCTCACCCTCCCTGTATCTCCCCCTCAACGTCCCTGCCCTCACCCTCCCCCTCAGCATCCCTGTCTCTCCCTCAGCATCCCTGCCCTCATCCTCCCTGTATCTCCCCCTCAGCATCCCTGCCCTCACCCTCCCTGTGACTCTCAAAGTAGTAGGAGTAAGAAAGGGAAAGAGGGGAGGGAAATAGATGGGGAAAAGGGGAGCTGAGAGAGAAGCGTAAAAAGAGAGAAGAAAAAATATCCTCAGGCAGTGCTGGGGATAATAGCTTAAAAAAATAAACAGAAACCCAGGCAATGCCGGACATAAGTATAAGGGACACTACTATGTCGCGTAATATGAATCATGGGGACTACATACAGTGTAATGTGAATAAGATTGTGCTACAGTGGGGCGTAATTTGAATTGGAGGTACTATTCTCAGGTGCTATTGTGTCCACACCCCTTCCTTGTGAGAACACACCCCTCTTTTGTGATGTACGCTGTCCCTTTATGAGTTAAGGGAGGGCGCAATTTTATAGTTTGCAGGAGGGCAACGAACACCCTTGCATCGGCCCTGAGCGGCGCCTACACTCTGGCCTGCACACACATCTCAAGTGAGAGAGGGGGCAGATGGAGATATATATGTGCCTCTCCAGCCAAAGACCTCACCGCACGTCACTGGTGTACACGGAGGTAGAGCTTTAGTGGCAGTGTCTAAAAGGTGGAGGCAGAGGTGGAGCTATACAGTACAATACCAGCGTACTAGTTTATACCTGCTTTAGTTTGCAGACGGCTGCAGTACAATACAATCTCTCCGGATGTGAAGCTGGCCCAGAAATTAATTCTTTACGCAGGTGAGTTCACATAGCACTTTTGAAGATTTCTCCTCCTGCACTGGCCTCTGCCCACGGTTAGTTCTAAATACAAGTTGGGTAAGGGACCTCTGACATCACCAGGGAAAGGAGCCATGCCTGAACAGGGTACCCGAAATGTACGCTCGCCATGCTTAGGGCTCGGCTTACTCTGCTCCGCTTGCCACCGGGTTGCTAAAGGTAGTAGTTGGTGGCGTGGATAGTAGAAGAACTATCCCGCTGGCCTAGCTACTCCCCCTGATGACGTGGCTCCCCTCCCTGATGTCATAGGTCCTTTAGGCCACTTGATTCTAGCATCTACCCTCTGCCCTCCCTCCCTGTACATACTCCAGCAGAAGGAAGAGCAGCCCAACTCTTCCAATTGGAAGGAGGCCCCAACCTCTTTATCCACTCTCCATTCCCTAGGGTCCAGGGAAAGGACACCTGGCTCCTCCCCATTGGTCAGTGGTGGCCATTTTCTTATAACCTGTTATGGGGCAGCTATTTTCTGCTAGCCCCTGCTTTTCAGCAGCTAAGCAGGGGGGTTAAACATTATAACTCAGAGCAGTAGAAAGCAGGAGGACCTCTGTTTGCCTCCCACAGCCAGGTGACCACGGATCACTTACATTTTATTGACCAAGGGGGCAGATGGCACACTGCCCCCCTTACCAGTCAACCTCTGGCTTTACCACTATATCATGAACAGTGAGTAAGATGGCCACCTGCCAGACAATAGGAATGTCTTTACTGCTTGGGCATCTACACTCCTCTATCCAGAGCATCTCCTCTCTCCCATCCCTGTACTAAGAGGATAAGTGAGTAAAGTATGTCTCCAATTCTACTGATGTCTCCTCAGCTCCAATACACTGCAATTCATCTGGCCATTTCTCCCTCCTGAGCATCCTGGGAAATGCAGTCCCAAACTTCAGTAAAATCCTCTGTGGCTCCCAGAGGTCAGCAGGGATTCTCAGCAGAAGGACTGCACTTGCAATAGTGGCGTATCGCAATCCTGTAAGAATTACCTGTTCTCTCAGAAGAAGGCTTTATTATGTAGTTGTGTAACACCCAAGGGGTTGGCAGGGTATGTCAAGGTGGTTGAGAGAAGTATCACAGGTGTTGGGTGGCTATCTGACTTGTCTTTCCCCTTTAAGTGTTGTTCCCTGTACCTTGTGTCGTAGTACAATGTTCAGAAAGGTAGGAGAGCTTGATATGAATCAAAAATGACTCTGTAATTCCAACAGGAAGTCTTTTAATTGATCTGCAATGAACTCTGGATTTAGAATAAATGATGGATTTAGGGAAGTTACTTGGGTGAAGAATTACAAAAAGAAGACTTTCATGGAAGAAAACAGGATTATGCAAATGTCTCTACAGTTAAACCACAAAAAGTCATCCAATTTGCAAAAGACAAGTTACAGGTTGAGTATCACTTATCCAAAATGCTTGGGACCAGAAGTATTTTGGATAACGGATTTTTACGTATTTTGGAATATTTGCATACCATAATGAGATATCATTGCTATGAGAACCAAGTCTAAACACAGAATGCATTTATGATTCATATACACCTTATATACACAGCCTGAAGGTAGTTTTAGCCAATAGTTTTAATAACTTTGTGCATTAAACAAAGTGTGTGTACATTCACACAATTAATTTATGTTTCATATACACCTTATACACACAGCCTAAAGGTCATTTAATACAATATTTTTAATAACTTTGTGTATTAAACAAAGGTTGTGTACACTGAGCCATCAGAAAACAAAGGTTTCACTATCTCACTCTCACTCAAATAATTCCGTATTTCGGAATATTCCGTATTTTGGAATATTTGGATATGGGATACTCAACCTGTATTAGAATCACGAAGAAGAATTATTAGAATCAAGATGAGAAGCAATTCAAATCACAAAAATCAACATAAAATCATTGGAATCAGTAAAATCAAATGAGATGCTGTGCATTACATTCTACAATGTGATCACAAAAAGAATAAAGACAATACGCTTCAGTAATTTTAGCTACTGATTTCTAACTTCCCCTAGCCAAGGCAACAAGTATCTTCACCGGCAATTATTGTTGGAGCTCTTGTTACAACTTGCTGTGCCACAGTATGTCAATGAGGCAGAAGTGGGCACACAGTTGCTGAGTGGGGGATCTTGGTGTCAAAATGTCAATTAAGCACAGTTCTTTATTTCAAAGAGTATGTAACTAGCGAAGGAATGGCAAATGTCTCTTAACAATGGCACTTATATAACAATATGGGGCTTTGGGTATGAAACAAACTCAGTCTCTTGTAATTGCAGGGTTGAGTTAACACTTGTATAATTAGCTGAGTCCTTCAGCAGTGATTATCTATCTGCGGTGCACAAACTCAGTCCTTTAGCACGGATATTTCTTTTTTACTTACATCAGAACTACAAACACTTCCCTTGATCTTGAAATAAACTCAGTCCTGGTTTTAGCCCTTTTGTTATGTGGCCTGAGTTGGTACAAAATGGCGCTGCTGACTGCACCCTTCTAAGTCACTGGCTAGCTTGTAACCCAGGTTGTGGAGGCTGAACAGTACACTGGTCTGTTGCTGGCTGTCAGTTTCAAACGGTACTCACTCAGACCCATGTAACGGTATTTCGAGCTGGCTGTTTCCGCTGTATTGGCTTCTCACCTATTTAAGATGGCTGCAGCATCCGCACCTATTACCAGGCCTGACGGTGTCCAGTTCTATGGCTGCGGCGGCTCAACACCCGCTCTCTGGCAACACTCCCTAGCGACACTCCGCTGCTCTCTCCAGCAGCACAACTCTCGCCATCCAGCATCCTGCGGCTCTCTCCGGTAAATAGTTCCCGCTCTGCTCCACGATCCTTCTTTAGCTAGCCCACACCATGCTCTCCACACTTCTGCCCAGCATTCCACACTTCTCCCAGCAGCCTCCTTCCAATCAGCTCCCTCTCTTCAGGCCACATGACCATACCCAGGGCTAAGTTAACCCCTCCTGCACCAGCACTTCTCCAGCTGCTGCGGAGCTACAGCAAAGGGCACGTAAAGGGGCACACACACACAGTTCCGGGGGGGTGCCACTGTTGTAATCTTAAAATAAATCCATAACTCTACTGCTTTATACAGAGTAAAGCCATTATGCAAGAACATAGTACTCACTATGCATAAGTCTTAAAGACCTTAATAAATTACTAATGGAAATATAAAGGACAGCAAAGTATTGTCCAGTCCTTGTAATGGGTGATATTAAGGGTATAACTTCATCCCAGTCACCCGTACGTAAGGAAGAGGTTAGCATTGAAAAATGTGTCATAAAAAATAATTCTGGAATAAATTATTTTTTTTTATGCATAAATAATTACAAATATTTTTACATTTTTTTTCAATAAATGAAATATATTATTATTGGTTTATTCTCCCACATTAGTGGATCGGAAATCCCAAATCTTTACTTTCAGTTTCCCTGCTCATACACACAACAAAGGATTCTGTCCCAGAGAAGCAGTAAGGGGGTCATTCAGATCTGATCGCTGTTGTGCGTTTTCGCGCAGCGGGCGATCAGATCCGAACTGCGCATGCATACGCACTGCGCTGGCGCGACGCACGGCTGCAACGGGCATCGGTGCCCTGCGACAGGATCGCTCGAAGGATCCATTCGCATGGGCGTTCGTAAGGAGATTGACAGGAAGAGACCGCTTGTGGGTGGCAACTGACTGTTTACAGGGAGTGTCCGGAAAAACGTAGGCAGGATCAAGCTTTTTCAGGGAGGGTGTCTGACGTCAGCTCTGGCCCCGATCAGCCTGATGTGATTGCAGTGGAAGAGTGAGTCCTGGGCTGCGCAGAGACTGCACACTTGCACAGCAAAAGCCCACTCCCCCTGTAGGTGGCGACTATCTGATCACAGGACTGCAAAAATTGCTGCCTAGCAATGAGATCTGAATGACCCCCTAAGTCGGCTCTTATTACTCCAGGGCAATGCTGTGATAATAAGATGAGATTTTTTAGTGACCATAAAATTTTTTTATATTTTTGCATACAGTATATGGGCCCTCATTCCGAGTTGATCGGTCGCAAGGCGAATTTAGCAGAGTTACACACGCTAAGCCGCCGCCTACTGGGAGTGAATCTTAGCTTCTTAAAATTGCGACCGATGTATTCGCAATATTGCGATTACTAACTACTTAGCAGTTTCAGAGTAGCTCCAGACTTACTCTGCCTGTGCGATCAGTTCAGTGCTTGTCGTTCCTGGTTGACGTCACAAACACACCCAGCGTTCGCCCAGGCACTCCCACCGTTTCTCCAGCCACTCCTGCGTTTTTTCCGGAAACGGTAGCGTTTTCAGCCACACGCCCCTGAAACGCCGTGTTTCCGCCCAGTAACACCCATTTCCTGTCAATCACATTACGTTCGCCGGAGCGATGAAAAAGCCGTGAGTAAAAATACTTTCTACATAGCAAAGTTACTTGGCGCAGTCGCAGTGCGAACATTGCGCATGCGTACTAAGCGGATTTTCATTGCGATGCGATGAAAAATACCGAGCGAACAACTCGGAATGAGGGCCATGGTGTATTTGCTTACATAACTATGCTTTTATTTATTTTTTGTTTTAGGTGTTTATGGCAGCATGAGTTCTGTCCTAGAAATAAAAAGGGCGAGCGGGGAAATAAGGAAGGTGTCAAATTTATGAACAGTAAGAGAGCATTTAAGTTGTTAAAAGTTGAAAGTACAGAGAGGTCACTTCTTTAAATGTAAGGAATGTAACCAAATATGTAATATATGGGCTATTAAAGACAAACTGAAAACATAACTGCTGAAAAAAAATCCAACTCCAAAAATTATTCAAAAATATAAAGTCAGCTAATTAATTGTAAGAGATATAGAAAAAGCAGGCTTTGTTAAATACGTTCTTTTCATCCATCCACAAAAGGAGGAAACATGTTGTGCTTGGATAACACATTACAACTAAACAAGATTAAGACTGATAAAGCACCTGTTCCAGATGGTATCCACCCACATGTTCTGAAGGAGCTATGCTCAGTTATAGATAAACCATTATATATTATATTCATGGACTCCTACATAATGGGATCAGTACCATATGATTGACGGAGGGCAGATGTAGTGCAAATATTTGAAAAGGGACCAAGCTCAAACCCCGGAATTGAGACCAATGAGCCAGTAACTTGTAAAGTAAACTGGATCTTGGCAATATAGTTGATGTAATTTATTTGGATTTTGTGAAAATGTTTGCAGCAGTTCCAGAGAACAGATTGGAACATAAGATAAAAGAACAGAGACTAAGGGAAGATGTAGATACGTTGTTAGATATCCAGCTGAAGGACAGAAAGCAGAGGGTTGTTATAACTGGAAACTATTCATACTGGGATAAAGGTATTACTGCAATGCTTTAAGGATGAGTATGGTGGACTATATTTTCCATTGCAATCATTAATGCTATAAAAAAAGGTTTAGGTAGTTATGTCAGTGTTTTTGGAGGATACTAAGCTTTGTGCCAAAGAGCACTATAATGTGACAATCTCGATTGTGATAATAGAACAGGTAGTGGGGGCCTTATGACATTGTTAGACACGTTTCCTGCGCAGGGGCACGGCAAAGCCATCGCCAGGAAAAATCGGATCATACCACCTGCAGGCAATAGCAGTACTATTATTGCAAACATATATGCAAAAGCGGATAGAGGCCTTAAATCTATGGGGCCAGATGGGATACATCCAAGGATACTAAAAGAATTTAAAGAGGTGCTGGTAGCACCATTGACAGAATTATTCAACCAGTCATTAGCTACAGGAGTAATTCCAGGGGACTGGAAAAGAGCAAACGTAGTCCCACTGCACAAAAGTGGAAGCAAGGAAGAGGCAAACAACTACAGACCAGTGAGTCTTACATCAGTAGTAGGGAAATTGATGGAAACACTCTTAAAAGAAAGAGTTGTAGATTATCTCAAATCCGGCAATTTACTGGATCCCAAACAGCATGGATTCACTGGGGGGAGATCATGTCAAACAAATCTTATTGACTTTTTTGATTGTGTGACTAAAGTGATGGATAAAGGTGGAGCCATGGATATAGCTTATCTAGACTTTAGTAAGGCTTTTGACACAGTTCCACATCGCAGACTGCTAAATAAACTTGAAAGTTTGGGATTGGATATTAGGATTATTGAATGGATAAGATCTTGGTTGAAGAATAGAAAACAGAGAGTTGTGGTAAATGGAGTGCATTCACAGGAGGGAAATGTTACCAGTGGAGTACCCCAGGGATCTGTACTTGGACCAGTGCTTTTTAATATCTTTATTGGTGACATTGCAAATGGCATTATAGGGAAAGTATGCCTTTTTGCAGATGACACAAAGGTATGCAACAGGGTAGACACACCAGGTGGGGTAAAACAAATGATTGAGGATCTAGGTAGACTAGAGGAATGGTCAAGAGTCTGGCAATTACAGTTTAATGCCAAAAAATGCAAAATCATGCACTTGGGTCTCAAAAATCCTAAAGCTAAATACAGTATTAATGGCACTATACTGGAAACTACTGAGGAGGAAAGGGATCTAGGAGTCACTATTTCAGATGACTTAAAGGCAGGTAAGCAATGTAACAAGGCAATGAGGAAGGCTAGTCAGATGCTTGGCTGCATTGGGAGAGGAATCAGCAGCAGAAAGAAAGAAGTAATAATGCCACTGTATAGGTCATTGGTACGGCCTCATCTAGAATACTGTATTCAGTTCTGGAGGCCATATCTTCAAAAGGATATTAATACATTAGAAACTGTACAAAGGAGGGCAACTAAAATGGTGCATGGCCTACATCACAAAACATACCCAGAAAGACTGAGAAATCTCAATATGTATAGTTTGGAGCAGAGAAGGGAAAGGGGGGACATGATAGAAACTTTCAAATATATCAAGGGTTTTAACAAAGTCCAGGAGGGAAACATTCTCCAAATGAAGAGAAGCAATAGGACACGAGGACATGCACTGAGACTGGAGGGGGGGAGGTTCAGGGGAAATTTGCGGAAAAATTATTTCACAGAAAGGGTAGTGGACAAGTGGAATAGCCTCCCATCAGAGGTGGTAGAGGCTAAGACAGTAGAGCAATTTAAACATGCATGGGATAGACATAAGGATATCCTTACAAAGAAATAAGGATCAAATAAGGTTAGAGATAAAAATAATATAAAAAAAAAAAGGGGGGCAGACTAGATGGGCCAAGTGGTTCTTATCTGCCGACAAATTCTATGTTTCTATGTTTCTTATCACCGCCAAAGTCACTTGTTTTACCGGACAGTAATGCTTTGCTTATGAATAAATGAGCCTGATAGATGCACCATAAGCAAATTTTATTTTTTCATTGTATAAATACCAGGTTAGACAATATTGGGATACAGCTTTGGGTATCAGCATATTCTGTAACAAACAAATAAGAGAACTTGAAATGTGTTCAGAGATGCACTAACTTATTAAGAAAATTCATAAATGAGTACAGTCAGTGGTACCCACCTGTGCTCAGTAGTGACCTCACAGGAGTGTCGAACCTCCGCTGATTGACAGTCGGGATGACCTGGTGAACTGCATCTGGGGAAGATAGGCTGCCAAGATTCTAGAGCCAGGTAAGTTATTTAATGTTTGTCTTTTGTGGTCTCCCAAAATTATGTTTTTGTTTTTATTATACCAATGAAAGTAAGAAAGTGATATTACACAGGAAATGTTAAGCAGCTGATTTCTTACAATTTTCAGTTTGTGTAAAATAAACTGGTTTTATATTTACATTTGAATATGCTTATGTTATCTACTTTCAAGCTATTTTATATCCAATTCTAAATGAATATGCATGCAAAATGTATTCAGAAATAAAATTGAAATGCCAACAGTACTATTTACTCTTTAGTTTATTATGCATCATAATCATAACCATAAGCTAATTAACTCCAACATGCTGTTTAGAGGAAAACATAGATTCTTATTAAGTATTAAGTTGTTTCGACCTAATTAATAAACTGAACTGTTAAATATTTATTTTGGCCTAGGGGCATCGTAAAAATCATTGCACAGACACTAAATGCAAAATCAACAAAGTATTCTGTTGAGCTTTACAACTGGGCCTTGGGACTGTTTCATCAACCTTATTCCAGACAAGACACCTCCCTGGGGTTGGGTAAACCCCCTTTCTCTAACGTCCTAAGTGGATGCTGGGGACTCCGTAAGGACCATGGGGAATAGCGGCTCCGCAGGAGACTGGGCACATCTACAGAAAGCTTTAGGACTAACTGGTGTGCACTGGCTCCTCCCCCTATGACCCTCCTCCAAGCCTCAGTTAGATTTCTGTGCCCGACGAGAAGGGTGCACACTAGGGGCTCTCCTGAGCTTCTTAGTGAAAGTTTTAGTTTAGGTTTGTTATTTTCAGTGAGACCTGCTGGCAACAGGCTCACTGCATCGAGGGACTAAGGGGAGAAGAAGCGAACTCACCTGCGTGCAGAGTGGATTGGGCTTCTTGGCTACTGGACATTAGCTCCAGAGGGACGATCACAGGCCCAGCCTGGATGGGTCCCGGAGCAGCGCCGCCGGCCCCCTTACAGAGCCAGAAGAGCGAAGAGGTCCGGAAAAATCGGCGGCAGAAGACGTTCCTGTCTTCAATAAGGTAGCGCACAGCACTGCAGCTGTGCGCCATTGCTCTCAGCACACTTCATACTCCGGTCACTGAGGGTGCAGGGCGCTGGGGGGCGCGCCCTGAGACGCAATAAAACATGATAAAAATACCTTACATGGCAAAAAAATACATCACATATAGCTCCTGGGCTATATGGATGCATTTAACCCCTGCCAGAATATACAGAAAAACGGGAGATAAGGCCGCCGAAAAGGGGGCGGAGCCTATCTCCTCAGCACACTGGCGCCATTTTCCCTCACAGCTCAGTTGGAGGGAAGCTCCCTGGCTCTTCCCTGCAGTCACTACACTACAGAAAGGGTTAAAAAAAGAGAGGGGGGCACTAATTAGGCGCAGTATTAAAACATACAGCAGCTATAAGGGGAAAAACACTTATATAAGGTTATCCCTGTATATATATATAGCGCTCTGGTGTGTGCTGGCATACTCTCCCTCTGTCTCCCCAAAGGGCTAGTGGGGTCCTGTCCTCTATCAGAGCATTCCCTGTGTGTGTGCTGTGTGTCGGTACGTTTGTGTCGACATGTATGAGGAGAAAAATGATGTGGAGACGGAGCAGAGTGTCTGTAACAGTGATGTCACCACCTAGGGGGTCGACACCTGAGTGGATGTACTGTTGAAAATTACGTGACAGTGTCAGCTCTATATAAAAAAACAGTGGTTGACATGAGACAGCCGGCTACTCAGCTTGTGCCTGTCCAGACGTCTCATAGGCCGTCAGGGGCTCTAAAGCGCCCGTTACCTCAGATGGCAGATACAGACGCCGACACGGATACTGACTCCTGTGTCGACGGTGAAGAGACAACCGTGATTTCCAGTAGGGCCACACGTTACATGATTGAGACAATGGAAAATGTTTTATACATTTCTGATAATACGAGTACCACCACAAAGGGGTATTATGTTCGGTGAGGGAAAAACTACCTGTAGTTTTCCTGAATCTGAGAAATAAAATGAGGTGTGTGATGATGCGTGGGTTTCCCCCCGATAACAATTGATAATTTCTTAAAAAGTATTGGCTGTGTACCCTTTCCCGCCAGAGGTTAGGGTGCGTTGGGAAACACCCCCTAGGGGGGATAAGGCGCTCACACGCTTGTAAGAACAAGGGCTCTACCCTCTCATGAGATGGCCGCCCTTAAGGATCCTGCTGATAGAAAGCAGGAGGGTATCCAAAAATGTATTCACACACATACTGGTGTTATACTGCGACCAGCAATCGCCTCAGCCTGGAGGTGCAGTGCTGGGTTGGCATGGTCGGATTCCCTGACTGGAAATATTGATATCCTAGATAAGGATAGTATATTATTGCCTATAGAGCATTTAAAAGATGCATTTCTATATATGCATGATGCACAGCGGAATATTTGCCGACTGGCATCAAGTATAAGTGCGTTGTCCAATTCTACCAGTAAAATGGTCAGGTGATGCGGATTCCAAACGGCATTTGGAAGTATTGCCTTTGAAAGGGGACATTTGGGGTCGGTCTTTTAGACCTGGTGGCCACGGCAACAACTGGGAAATCCACGTTTGTACCCCAGGTCGCCTCTCAAAATAAGACGCCGTATTATCAGGCGCAGTCCTTTGTTGGCAAGCGGACAAAAGGTTCCTCTTTTCTGCTCGTGACAGAGGGAGAGGAAAAAGGCTGAAGAGATTACCCAGTTCCCAGGAACAGAAACCCTTTCCCGCCTCTGCAAAGCCCTCAGTATGACGCTAGGGCCTTACAAGCTCAGGCACGGTGGGGGCCCGTTCTCAATGAATTTCAGTGCACAGTGGGCTCACTCGCAAGTAGACCCCTGGATCCTTCAGGTAATATCTCAAGGGTACATATTGGAATTCGAGACGTCTCCCCCTCGCCGTTTCCAAAAGTCGGCTTTACCGACGTCTCCCTCTGACAGGGAGGCAGTTTTGGAAGCCATTCACAAGCTGTATTCCCAGCAGGTGATAATCAAGGTACCCCTCCTGCAACAGGGAACGGGGTATTATTCCACACTATTGTGGTACCGAAGCCAGACGGCTCGGTGAGACCGATTCTAAATCTAAAATCTTTGAACACTTACATACAGAGGTTCAAATTCAAGATTGAGTCACTCAGAGCAGTGATTGCGAACCTGGAAGAAGGGGACTACATGATGTCTCGGGACATCAAGGATGCTTACCTTCATGTCAAAATTGACCCTTCTCACCAAGGGTACCTCAGGTTATGGTACAGAACTGTCACTATCAGTTCAGACGCTGCCGTAGGGATGGTCCACGGCACCCCGGGTCTTTACCAAGGTAATGGCCGAAATTATATCCCTTCGAAGGAAGGGAATTTTAGTTATCCCTTACTTGGACGATTCCCTGATAAGGGTAAGATCCAGGGAACAGTTGGAAGTCGGTGTAGCACTATCTCAGGTAGTGTTGCGGCAGCACGATTGGATTCTCAATATTCCAAAATTGCAGCTGGTTCCGACGACTTGTCTTCTGTTTCCTAGGGATGTTCCTGGACACAGTCCCAAAAAAAAAAAGGTGTTTCTCCCGGAAGAGAAAGCCAGGGAGTTATCCGAGCTAGTCAGGAACCTCCTAAAACCGAACCAAGTCTCAGTGCATCAATGCACAAGGGTTCTGGGTAAAAATGGTGGCTTCCTACGAAGCAATCCCATTCGTTAGATTCCACGCAAGAACTTTCCAGTGGAACCTACTGGACAAATGGTCCGGGTCGCATTTTCAGATACATCAGCGGATAACCCTGTCACCAAGGACAAGGGTATCCATCCTGTGGTGGTTGCAGAGTGCTCATCTTCTAGAGGGCCGCAGATTCGGCATTCAGGACTGGGTCCTGGTGACCACGGATGCCAGCCTGCGAGGCTGGGGAGCAGTCACACAGGGAAGGAATATCCAGGGCTTAGGGTCAAGCCTGGATACATCACTTCACATAAATATCCTGAAGCTAAGGGCCATTTACAATGCTCTAAGCTTAGCAAGACCTCTGCTTCAAGGTCAGCCGGTGTTGATCCAGTCGGACAACATCATGGCAGTCACCCACATAAACAGACAGGGCAGGAGGGCAATGGCAGAAGCTGCAGGGATTCTTCGCTGGGCGGAAAATCATGTGATAGCACTGTCAACAGTATTCATTCCGGGAGTGGACAACTGGGAAGCAGACTTCCTCAGCACGACCTCCACCCGGGAGAGTGGGGACTTCACCCAGAAGTCGTCCACATGATTAAAAAACTCGACAGGTATTGCGCCAGGTCAAGAGACCCTCAGGCAATAGTTGTAGACGCTCTGGTAACACCGTGGGTGTACCAGTCAGTGTATGTGTTCCCTCCTCTGCCTCTCATACCCAAGGTACTGAGATTGATAAGATGGAGAGGAGAAAGCACTATATTCGTGGCTCCGGATTGGCCAAGAAGGACTTGGTAACCGGAACTTCAAGAGATGCTCACGGAGGATCCGTGGCCTCTACCTCTAAGAAGGGACCTGCTCCAGCAAGGACCCTGTCTGTTCCAAGACTTACCGCGGCTGCGTTTGACGGCATGCCGGTTGAACACCGGATCCTGAAGGAAAAAAGGCATTCCGGATGAAGTCATCCATATCCTGATCTAAAGCCAGGAAGGATGTAACCGCAAAAACATTATCACCGCAATTGGCGAAAATATGTTGCGTAGTGCGAGGCCAGTAAGGCCCGACGGAGGAAATTCAACTGGGTCGATTCCTACATTTCCTGCAAACAGGAGTGTCTATGGGCCTGAAATTGGGGTCCATTAAGGTTCAGATTTCGGCCCTGTCAATTTTCTTCCAAAAAAGAACTAGCTTCAGTCCCTGAAGTTTAGACGTTTGTAAAAGGGGTACTGCATATACAGCCTCCTTTTGTGCCTCCAGTGGCAATTTGGGATCTCAATGTAGTTTGGGTTCCAAAAGTCACATTGGTTTGAACCACTTAAATCTGTGGAGTTAAAATATCTCACATGGAAAGTGGTCATGCTGTTGGCCCTGGCCTGGGCCAGGCGCGTGTCAAAATTGGCGGCTTTATCCTGTAAAAGCCCTTATCTGATTTTCCATTCGGACAGGGCGGAATTGAGGACTCGTCCTCAGTTTCTCCCTAAGGTGGTTCCAGCGTTTTCACCTGAACCAACCTATTGTGGTGCCTGCGGCTACTAGGGACTTGGAGGAATCCAAGTTGCTGGATGTTGTCAGGGCCCTGAAAATATATGTTTCCAGGACGGCTGGAGTCAGGAAATCTGACTCGCTGTTTATCCTGTATGCACCCAACAAGCTGGGTGCTCCTGCTTCTAAGCAGACTATTGCTCGTTGGATTTGTAGTACAATTCAGCTTGCACATTCTGTGGCAGGCCTGCCACAGCTAAAATCTGTAAAAGCCCGTTCCACAAGGAAAGTGGGCTCATCTTGGGCGGCTGCCCGAGGGGTCTCGGCTTTACAACTTTGCCGAGCAGCTACTTGGTCAGGGGCAAACACGTTTGCTAAATTCTACAAATTTGATACCCTGGCTGAGGAGGACCTGGAGTTCTCTCATTCGGTGCTGCAGAGTCATCCGCACTCTCCCGCCCGTTTGGGAGCTTTGGTATAATCCCCATGGTCCTTACGGAGTCCCCAGCATCCACTTAGGACGTTAGAGAAAATAAGAATTTACTTACCGATAATTCTATTTCTCATAGTCCGTAGTGGATGCTGGGCGCCCATCCCAAGTGCGGATTGTCTGCAATACTTGTACATAGTTATTGTTACAAAAATCGGGTTATTATTGTTGGGAGCCATCTTTTCAGAGGCTCCTCTGTTATCATACTGTTAACTGGGTTCAGATCACAAGTTATACGGTGTGATTGGTGTGGCTGGTATGAGTCTTACCCGGGATTCAAAATCCTTCCTTATTGTGTACGCTCGTCCGGGCACAGTATCCTAACTGAGGCTTGGAGGAGGGTCATAGGGGGAGGAGCCAGTGCACACCAGTTAGTCCTAAAGCTTTCTTTAGATGTGCCCAGTCTCCTGCGGAGCCGCTATTCCCCATGGTCCTTACGGAGTCCCCAGCATCCACTACGTACTATGAGAAATAGAATTATCGGTAAGTAAATTCTTATTTTTCCTCCAAGAGACACAAGCAATGGTTAGGTACATCAAAGATGACATTCAGAGAGAATTAATATACACCTACTGTATTATCTTCTCCAGCTGGGGTCAGGATCTGTTTTGTCAAAATGATCTTTTTTGTCAAATGATATTGATAATTGGGGCTGTAATGTGATTACCATTAAGAACTGATAACCCCTTCCCCTCATCACAGAACTGTTTGATCTTATTAAGGAGTATACCATTAGGTCAACATGATGCCTACAATCTTACCAGAATCCGAAGTGGCAATAAGTTGAAAATACCCTTTAATAACCAGTATGGCTTTATGAAAATCTCGTCATGCCTTGTGGCCTCTGCAATACCCTGTCTGTTTTCAAAACTTCGTCATTGAAATCTGGTATCTGCTCAATCCGAGGTAAAATATCTAGATGACATTTTAATCTTTTCTCGGGATCTACATTGCCATCAGATGTTCTATCCCATCTGAGGGGGCATTAACTTTACTATAAACTGAAGAACTATGATTTTGAACAAGATATCATCCCAATCCCAACCTACATAACCATTTACATAATTAGCAAAATGTATTAATAATTATAACAATTATAATAATAATTGCAACCGGTTGCTTAAAACAAGATTAGCAGTTCGGATTAACTAGAATCTGAGCATCCACCAAACTTCCAGTTTCCAAGTCAATCCGAGCCCTGGCTCAGGTTTTCCTGCCAGGCTCAGATTCCAAATCGATACAAAACGTCATTCTCCCAGCGTCGGATTCTACCAGGTTTTGTTTTCTATATAAGGACCCTGCAGCAGTGAATTGGTGTCATTTCTCTTCAGACATGCTGCTGTGTGCGGCGCTGTACTCTGCTGTGTCCATGTAAAAGTGGCTGTGCTGTGTTCCTTAAGTAGTTGTGCTGTGTCCATCTACAAGTGGCTTTGCTGTGTCCATTAAGTGGCTATGCTGTGTTCATCTACAAGTGGCTGTCCTCTGTCAATTAAGTGGCTGTGCTGTGTTCATCTACAAGTGGCTGCGCTGTGTCAATCCACAAGCTGTGTCCAGTCCCCTTAGTCTAATACTGTCACAAAGTGGTGCTGGTCTGACTCCGTAGGTCATACTGTACCCAATACGTTCACATATAATCAGTATGACTTTGTATTGCTAAAATAGTTAAAAAAAAAAAAAAAAAGTTAAAAAGTAAAAAATATATATTTTTTAAAGTTTGTACAACCTGTGCCTGTTTGTTCATGTACATTTATAAGCCCTGTGACTCCATGCAGCGTGAGCCAAGCTGCCAGTTAAAAAAAGAATAAATAAAAATTGTTGTATAATTTGTTTGTACTGTTCTGTCAACTCTATCCCAGCACACTCTGTACCCCAGTGCACTTTGTTCACTTCACATACTTATAAAAGCAGTCTGACTCCATGCAGTGTGAGCCAAGCTGCCAGTTAAAAATATAATTAAAAAAATACTGTTGGATAATTTGTTTGTACTGTTCTGTGTGCTCTACCTGGCATTCTCTGTACCCCAGTGCCCTTTTTTTTATTCACCTATATATATAAATGCAAAAGCCCTCACTGACTGACTGACTCATCACTAATTTTCTTACTTCCTGATATGTTAGGAAGCTAAAATTTAACATAGGTATTTTTCAGGTGGGAAATAAGAAAATTGCATAATAAGAATCTTAATAAACCTCCCCTAAGGAAATGAAAAGGGGGTTGGAATAATGACATCATTACCAATGCATGGCTTGCATTGCGTGAACAATAACACTCAAACAGACAAATGTATCAACATTTGGATTGCACCTGCAGTGTGTAGAATTTAATAAACTACAAAAATGCAAAAGCCCTCACTCACTCACTGACTCATCACTAATTCTCTTTCTTCCTGATAGAAATTTATCATAGGTTTTCTTCAGATCGTAAACAGGGAAACAACATCATTAGAATTTTAATAAACCTCCCCTAAGGGGATGAAAAGGGGGTTGACATAATGACGTCACTACCGATGCATGGCTTGCCTTGTGTGAACAATAATACCCAAATGGACAATTGCATCAACATTTGGATTGCACCTCCAGTGTGTAGAATTTAATAAACTCCAAAAATGCGAAAGCCCTCACTCACTCACTCACTCACTCACTCACTCAATCACTGACTGACTGACTGATTCATCACTAATTCTCTTACTTCCCGGTATGTTAGGAAGATAACATTTAACCTAGGTATTCTGCAGGTGGGAAATAAGAAAACGACGTAATTAGAATTTTAATAAACCTCTCCTAAGGGGATAAAAAGGGGGTTGACATAATGACGTCATTACCAATGTGTGGCTTGCGTTGTGTGAACGATAACACCCAAATGGACAATCTGATCAAAATTTGGATTGCAACTCCAGTATCTAGAATTTAATAAACTACAAAAATGGTCCTATCACTTTTTACCGCATCTGCTACGGGTGCTCCTCGGTTAACGCCAAAAACCATAGATTAATATTTACTTACATTAAGACATCCCAAATTTAGATCTCTATAGATTTACCAAATTTTTAACACTCATATTTACAACCGTGAAAATCAGAAACTCCTGTGCGAAGAACGAGTAGAAAAGCTAGTGTACATATAAAAGCGGTCTGACTCCATGCAGTGTGAGCTGAGCTGCTAGTTAAAAAATAGATAATGATCAGTTTAAGAGCCGGAACAGCAATCAAATACTTCCACTGCAGCTGCAACTAGTCATGATGACAATACTAGTGCTTCCATGTCATCAAAAGTCAAAACTCAAGGGCGTAGATTGTTTAAGTCAGGGCACCTGAAAATAAAATTATTTTCTTTACAGGGGTAAAGATGGAAAAAAAAACCACCTATAATAAAGGGAAAGTGTAGTGCAGAAAAACATAAAATTGGCAACATGCCATTCACCACATGCAGTGGAAAGGAAAGGCTCTTGCCTTGGCCTTTATTTATGAGTGTTGCTTCTGAAACTGTCAGTGAGGCAGCTTCTTCTGCCTCTCATGACAATGCAAGATCTTTTTTAGCACCTTCAAATTCTATGAGATGTTTAAAAAAAATGAAAACTACTAAAGCAGTACAACAAACAGTGCGTTCAGAATCGTCACACATGACGAAGAATGTTTAGGGGTGTCCACATTAGCAAAGTGTCTTTCACCTCCTTCCACCCTTTCTGTGCCATTTGCAGATGTGGGGAGCAGTACATGTAAAGATGGTGATGAGGACATAATAGAAATTGAGGATGCTTGTGTGGAAGTGAAACAGGATGAGGGGGATTTGTGTATACTACTACTATCTGACAATGAGGATGTTGATGATGTTGTTTGTGTAAGTCAGCCACCAGTGACTGCAGTTCTTGCCCATGATAAAAATAAATCCAATGTGATGCCTGGGCATAAGACCAAACAGCCACCTCTTGGATGTGGAAGTAGTTTTATCCAAATCCTGACAATGTTGAAGGCATATGCTGCATTTGTGAGACCAAAGTTAGTAGAGGAAGGGACGTTAGCCATCTAGGCAGCTCCTCCATTTTACATCATTTGCGGGCGAGTTCTTGAAAATTATTTTACAAAATTATAATAATTTGCTGTAATTAACACCCACGTCATCAACCTCCTCATAGTGATCAGAGGTAGTCCTTACAAAAATTGATTTGTGGGGGCCCAAACTAGCCAAGCACTTCAGCCACAAAAGTGGCAGTCCCTTTGCTTTGTTTGTTATACTGTGCATGTCCTTTTTAATACCCAACACAAGGCTGGTGGGAGATCTCAAGGACAATTCCATTTTGCACTAATTTTCTTTTCTGTCACTGCTGTGTGGCAAGGTTAAACTGCTGTGTATCTGTGCCACTGTTCTGTTGCTTGGTAACCTGCCAGCTTGCAGCAGCCTTTGGCCTAAACTGCATGAAAACAATATTGTGAGCTGAGAGGTGGTCAAAATTGACTGGACATTACTGGAAATTTATGTTATTGAATTTACTAATACTGTAGGAGCAAAAACAGGCCCAAATTATGTGATTTTAGCTTTTTTTGTCAATTTTTGTAAAAAAATACAAACCAAAACCAGTGATTACATTTTGGCTATGCCAAAACCAAAACTGGACAACAAATTAGAACCAAAACCAGCAAAAATGGTCCGGCGCACATCTTTACTTAAAATCTAGTAATAGTTTTAAATATATTCTCATCAGAGACTTTATGCAATAAAATAAAATACACTCAGGACTCTTTAATAAGTTCCCACTTATAGGAGTAAAATTAATTAGCAATAACCCGACTGGCAAATGTCCCTGGAGGCTTTCAGTATAAAGGACCTGAGTTAAGAAGCACACACCAACTGTAAAGACGAAAGCAATAGCCGGCTGCAGCCGCACATGGTCACTGCACTGTCAGCCGTGAGGATCCAAAGGCTCCTGGAGGGTGCCAAGTTTCCAGTCACAGCTTATACAGACCTTAAAATCCTCTTCTACCTGTAGTCCGCTTAATGGGGCCAATTCAGACCTGATCGCTGCTGTGCATTTTCGCACAGCGGGCGATCAGGTCTCAACTGCACATGCGTATGCACTGCAATGCGCATGCGCAACAGTCCACAGCGACGGGGAGCAACAGGATGGTGCGAAAAATCCCATCGCACCAGCAAACGCAAGGAGATTGACAGGAAGAGGGCGTTTGTGGGTGGCAACTGACCGTTTTTGAGGAGTGTCCGGAAAAAAACGCAGGAGGGACCAGGCATTTGGAGGGATGGTTTCGGATGTCAGCTCCGGCCCAGATCATCACACTGGAAGAGTAAGTCCTGGGCTGCGCAGAGAGTGCACAAAATTAGTTTGTGCAGTCTCTCCAACACATCCGAACGCACACCTGCACAGCGATTTCCACCTCCCCCTTGTAAGCGGCAACTACCTGATCGCAGGGATGCAAAAACGCACCCTAGCGATCAGGTCTGAATTACCCACAGTGTCTCAATCCATATCAGACCTGGGGTTCTTATTATACTTACAATTTAGTTTACAGATAACTTTCAGACCAGGAAGCAAAATTCTTAAAGTCAATGTGCTCTCTTAAATTTTTGATGGTCCAGAGGAGTTAGAATTTCCAGAAGATCAGCTTATCATAGATCCTAAATCCTCCAAATGGGAAATCCTTTGCAGGCCCAATATTTCCCAAAATTATTGCTTCATTGTGCACATTCCTCCAACTTTTTGGGTAATGCTGGTATCCACAGAAACCAGAAGATTATTCAGCAAAACTACTGGTGGCCTTAACTCTATCAAGGTGTAGAACAATTCATTTCAGCCTGTCCTACATGTGCTCAGTCTAGGCTACTACATCCAGAACCATCAGGTCCCCTAGGCTATAACCTCTATCTGCGTCTTCTAAGTCATGGAATCACTTGACGATAGATTTTATTACCAATCTACACCTATGTGGTAGCTATATATCATCTTGGTTATTATTAATCGGTTATTCAAAATGTTATACTTTGCTTCATTAGTTGGACTACCCTATGCTTCCAAACTGGCCCAACTTGTTATTAAGGAGATCTTCCATCTGCATGGTTGCAATTGTGGCAAAGTTTTGAAAGGCATTATCACTGACAATTTTATGCGAAAACTGAGTATGTAAACCTGGAGTTTTAGTCTTTTCTTAGGATGCCCATCTCTGCCATACAAGAATGTATTGATCTCCTGCCCTGGGCAGAATTTGCCTACAATTACCATGTTTACACTTTATCCAATACTCCTCCATAATACACTGTGCGTATATGGAGATAACTCAGTTCTTCCTCATATTCCCTGTCTATACAAATATGAATTTCTGACAGTGAAGACAGGTGTGTACATGATGTCATTCACAGATATATTGCATCGCCATGGAGCATAGCAGATGCAATATATCATTCAGCTATATCGTACACACCTGCCAATGTCAACAATGGCGTCGAAAGTGGTTCCTGTGGTAAACATATCAGCTGGTTGATTGGTAAGTGTATATGCACAGGCACATACCTACCAAATTGGTCGGTTGGTCAGCCAGATGGGCGATCTGTCAGCCAACTTACATTCATAAATGCTAAATGTAGTGTTTTCACCCTTTAGATATAGTTGCCTAAATCCAGCCCAGTTGAGTAAGCGTAAAATGTTCTAGCCTGTCACAGCTTTTTCCCTAGCAGGCAAAAATCTCAAATACATAAGAAAACACTCATAAAACTGTCTGAATGCTTCTAAGCAGCAGAAATCTGCTGCAGGTGTGATCCCAGCTAATGTGGTATTCTCTACAGAAAACTTCTGTCTCTCCTCTCTTTCTTCCCGGAGAAAATTCATGGCAAGAAAAGAAGAGATTAGGCCACACCAGTTTGTGTCTTCCAGGAATAACCAGTTTACAGACAGCAAGTAATAGCAAAACATGGAGAGTGAATGTTTATGAGTTACTATCAGAATCTGTTCTGGGTAATAAGGATTCAGCGGTCATCCTGCTGTACTATATCTGCTTCATTCTAGATTTACTGTCACTTTTTATATAGGTGATTCATGTATTTGTTGTACCAGTGAACGTTTGTGTTCAGTGCAAGATTAAAACGGTGCCTGTAACACGCCAGTCAGCAAAGAAAGAAATGAGGCATCAATCTCCCTGGCGGACCCCCAAAGCTGAGCGTGAGGCTCCCCTGGGAGTATTGGGCTGTTTTATTTCTCACTGTGGCTGAGACTTGGCTGATTGAAAATTGCAGCCTGCAGGGTCTTGAAAGAAGTTATTCCTTTATCCCACAGAGACGTTGCTGATTTATAGGGAATAGCTGAAAAGGACCCTCATAGGGATGCACTGAAACAGTAAGAGATGCACAAAACACATTTAACCCATTTTGGACCTAGAATAGCTTACCTTATGCAGTCTATACAAGAGAAACATTTTGAATAATGCTTTAGGATTATCTAAGGCTTTTCAATAGTCTGACATTTACTGTACTTGGGACAGTATCTGTTTCTGGTATCTCTGACAAGGGAGTAACCACTATATCTGGGACAGGGAAAGCAGAAGTGGAGGCTTCCTTAGGTAAAAGAAAGTCCTAAAGTGGGGCGCAAGTCCTGCACTGACCTATTTCTGTCTTCAATGTTATCTCACAATAGGCTGATAGAGTGGTGGTTGTACAAAACTGCAATGTAGCAAATATGTGTTGGCATCATTTGAGACATTGGTTAGTGTCTTGGCTAACGCAAGTGCTCAGAGCATGTGATATCTGTGTGTAATGTAATGTAAGCAATGCTGCATTCCCATACCTCTTATGATTGTCTTCTATAATATACTATACATACACTGAGCTGCAAAATGCTGTTCCTGGAGAGTACTTAGTGTACCATTAGTGGGCAGTGTGGCAGTGGCGTCACAAGGGGGATGCGGGGTGTGTGGCCTGCTCCCAGGTGTCACCCGCTGAGGAGTGACATCAAAATGTCAGCTACTGCTCAGTGACATGAGCCGAGTGCTGCACTGTTACATTACAGTATGTGCAGCACTCGGCTCCTGTCTGTGTAGGAGCCAGCGTTACAGGCACAGCACTCCCCAGGAGGCAGCCCGCACATCCCAAACCCCCCAAGTGACTAAAAAGCGGGTGTCGGGATGTGAAGCCCTGCCCCTCTATTGAAGTCCCGCCCCCTTCCCACAAAACTCTGCCCCCTTTTCGGACCCACAAGTGATGAAAAATGGGGGTCGAGCCACAAAGCCCCACCCTCCAATGAAACCCTGCCCCTTCCTGCAAAGCCACACCCCTTTTTTGGCGCCGCACCTGGTGTCCAGGAGGTAAGTGACGCCTCTGTTGTGTGGTTTTTCGTGGTCTTTGCATTGGGGTTTGGGCCTAATTCAGACGCAGTAGCAAAATTGTTCTCTAATGGGAAAAACCATGGGTGATCCACTTCCTGAAAAAGGTCCATTGTGTGACTGAAACGCATAGATATTGGATGACGAGCTGCGAGGATCGTTTTATGCCAGTGACCACGTGCTGAAGAAAGCCCTGTGCGGTGGTGCCAGGCTCTCCTGCCCGGGGCCAATATCTGCTTTAAATAAGCTAAGCTCACAGCACCTTCAATGTTGGGTGAGATACTCATTGCACTAAGCACAAGTCACTTTGTTCCAGCCTCCAGTATATACTGTAAGTAACTTGGTGTATCCATGCACATGCACTTTCATATGGTTTTATATGTCTTTTAATGTTGTTGTTATCGGAGTGTAATAAAGTGTGTTTCAGATTTTGCCTAAACAATGGTTATACAAAATGCTATATGAGGGGTATCCACTTGCACTCACCTTTTTTGGTTATATTATATGGGCTAGGCGCCAGTGTTTTTCCACTTACAGTATTGTTTGTATTGTCCATTTGAGGGGATTAGTGTTTGTCCCCCACCTTGTGGTCAAATAAGGCTGCCAAGTTCATTTTACTGTGCAATTTGGTGTGATTCAATTCCTTTCCTTCTTGCCTTGCAAATGAGACATGAAGCTGGGGCAATGTTAAGTGATCTAGCGAGAGAACATAACAGTGAGATTTGTGACAGAGACATACATATTACATGATAATAGTAACGCTCTGGCGAAATTACACTACATTATAATACCACCTATTTTGAGTCATACACTTATGTATTTCTAAACTGAAAGCTAATTCGCCTAGAGACAACCCATGATCCTACAGTTTGGCACTACAAGGGTCTGCATACCCTCTAACTACTTATCTCATCCATGCCTGTCACATCTTGTAGTTTTTGTTTGTGATATTGTCGTTTTCTGTCTTGATAAAAGCCATAAATATGACCAAATTTTGACTACCTGTATGCTGTTACTAATAAAACTTAATTTTTTTCTAACAAGAAGACTGGTGAGTGCTGTCCTTAAAAAAAAAATCATATATTCAGTAGCCTGGTTTGAATCTTCAGTGATCTATGTAGAATAGCACCCAGCAGTTGCAATGGAACATGATAGTATTATATCTGGATACTAATGCTGCATGCTTTCAATGTCCTCTGTGGTTTATGGTGGCTGTTGGAGTTCCCTGTATTATATGCCTTCCACTGTAGTGTTCTTTGTATTCCATGGCAATCACTGTGATGCTCTCTGTATTATATGGTGGCCCCTGTAATACACTCTGTATTATATGGAAGTCCCTGCAATGCTCTCTGTACTATATTACGGTCCTTGTAATGCTCTTTGTATTATATTGTAGTCACTATGATGCTCTCACATTATATGATGGTCACTGTAATGCCCTCTGTAGTATATGGCAGTAATTGTGATGATCATTTTATAGTATGGTGGTCACTGTAATGCACTCTGCATTATATTATGGCTACTGCAATGCTCTCTCTATAGTATGACAATCACTGCAATGCTTTTGTGGTGGGCGAGGTAGTGTAATACAGGCAGCAAGTTAGCCATTGATACTTGACACATTGAGCCTGCATGCTCCATTGAAAAGTGAAGTCACCTGAAACCACAGAATAATTGCAGCAGGAACTGGCATCTTGACGTAACAGGACTAAAAAATTTAATTTTCCCTCATTCTTTATACAGTGCAGTTTTTATAATGTTGCCAACAGTATCCAAGCAAGCCAAGGGTGATTATTATCTACCAGCGAGATGCAGTCAGAGAAGGCATGGTATAATTTATAACACAAATCAGTGGAAAAATCGATTATTTTCATGTAGGGCAGGTGTCAATTTTGCCGCACTCTGCTGAAAATACAGAGGGAGGCAGCAATGAGCTTTGCCTCCCCTCTGATCATCAAAAACTGCTTGGAGCATGAAGCCCCACCACAGGCAATAACAGTGCACTGTAAAAGTTGAGCCCACATCAAGGCATGCCTCTCTCAGAAATTCAGATGTTATAGCAGGTTTTGGAGGAGGTCCAGGGCATGGCAGTGGGCCAGATCAAGAGGAACCACCAACTGATGCAGTGAAACCAGGCAGAGGCTGTGGACTTAGAGGATCCAGTCCCTGTCAGCCATAACTGCAGCTGCCGTTAGTTCAGCGGTGGTAACTTTCCACTGCTCTCCTATGGGCATAATGGCTGTGTGGCCCATCTTATAAAAAATGGTACCGTGAACCATGATTGGCTCATGGCACCATTATTATTTTTTTACTCAAGATGGCCATGCGAGCCAATCATGGCTTACCAAGTCATTACCTATCCACTTGTGGAAGCTCTAAGATTACACAATTGAACAATATTGCCCTATTAATTGGCTTTTCAGTTCGTCTCTACCTATGAATCATTAAAAAAGTTCAGCTTTTATGGATAAAAGACCAAAAATAACATTTGTCATTCTGTGAATCTGAAGTAAAGCTGTGAAATAAAGCATAAGGAGCAGCTGAGAAAATAAAAGTTTTAGATTTATAAGGTAGGAAAAGGCTACAAAATAATAGATATTATCTTGTAGCATTTTCCTACCTTATAAATCTAAAACTTTTATATTAATATAAAGCTTGGGTATCCAGTGAGCACTGTTGGATCGAGTATGTGCAAATGGAAGCAATATTATAGCACCTAAGCACTGCCTAGACAATGCTGTCCCTTAAAACTCAGCACCCAAGAAGGAGAGTTGTAAGAGGCCAACTACCATATCAGGAGTTCTGTATACAAACGGCCTGTATGGGAGGGTGGCTAGAAAGAAAGAAGACAAAACATCAGAGTGACCACACTAAAATGAGGGACATGGTTTATTGGTCAGATGAAATCAAATCAAATAAAATTTCCCCAGTTGAAAATGTTATGTTTGGCACAAAACTAAAGGCCCATACACATTAGACGATGTCGCTCTGTGAGCGACATCGTCTACCGTTTCCCCCTCCCGGGCCGGCCGGTCGGCGGCCGCCTGTACGCACTGAGCGATATGACCGCTCATATCGCTCAGTGACGTCACTCCCCCGCCAGCCCTGCATAAAGGTCGTGGACGACAGTCCACATCCTTCATGCATGCCCTACCGACAGCGACGATCGTTGCCGACCCGCGGGGCCGCACATCGGTCGTCGCTGGCGGCATACACACTTAACGATAAAATGAGCGACGTCGCTCAAGGAGGGGGAAAATGAGCGACGTCGCTCATTATATCGTTAAGTGTGTATGGACCTTAACACTGCTCATTCCTCAGCAAACACAATCCCAACAGTGATGTACTGTATAGGGGTGCCAGTGTCATTTTTTAGTGGTACTTTTCCTCAGCAGGGACTAGGCATCTTTTTAAAATGGAAGATTGATAGATGGTTCAAAATACATGGAGAGAATGCAAGACAACCTACTTCAGAACTAAAGCTTGGGAGAAAGTTCACCTTTAAGCAGGATAATGATCCCAAGTATAAGGCCAAAATAACACTGGGGGTCATTCCGAGTTGATTGCTCGCTGCCGATTTTCGCAGCACAGCGATCAGGTGAAAAATTGTCATTTCTGTGCATGCGTATGCCTCACAATGCGCACGCGCGACATATGGGTACAAAGCTCTTTGTGGTTGTGCTCAGGTTCTAGCGAAGTTTTCCTCGCACTGGCGGCCGCAAGAAGATTGACAGGAAGGGGGCGTTACTGGGTGTCAACTGACCGTTTTCAGGGAGTGTTTGTAAAAATGCAGGCGTGTCTGAAAAAACACAGGCGTGGCTGGGCGTTCGCTGAGGGGGTGTATGACGTCAAATCCGGACACGAATAGGCTGAAGTGATCGCCAGCCTGAGTAGGTTCAGAGCTACTCTGAAACTGCACAAAGTGTTTTTGCAGAGCTCGGCTACACATGCGTTTGCACTTCTGCTAAGCTAAAATACACTCCCCAGTGGGCGGCGGCATGACGTTTGCACGGCTGCTAAAAACAGCTTTAAGTCAGTTGGGGTAAGTTTCTGCCAGGTTTACCCACTGTTTGGGAGTTTTTTTCCCGTTCTTTATTGCAGATTTGCTCCAGGTTGTTCAGGTTGGTGGATGACGTTTGCGGACTGTAATTTTTGTGAGATGTGAAATCAGGAATTTGTCTTTGCCATTGTTGAACAATATTTTTTTTGTATTTTAAGTACACAGTGTGGGTCATTACAAGTTGATCGCTCGCTAGCTGGTAATGCTGCATACAGTGGATCTGCGAAATACATTGAATATTTATGTAAGCAGCATTTTTCCGTTTTTAGTCTACAGATAAATATTTGAATTATGTGCTTGAAAACTTTAAGAGTCTACTGGTTCACATTAAAAATACTGTCTGGAACAATGTGAGTCACTGTCCTTTGTGATACAGACAAATGTTTGATTTTTTTATGGGATTGAATACTTTTGCAAGCCATTGTATTAAAAGTGTAACCTGACTGATTTTATCTGCTAAACTATAAATTCCACAGTGATATAAGCAAGTGATCCATATTGGGCAACCAGCCTTTCCCCTGCCTGCCTGCATCCACCTATAACTATACTTCTTTATGTCTCTGCTGCTACTGCCCAGTTTACAATTCATTTCTCTTTGGCTGATAAATAATGGAGAGACGGTGGTGGGTTAAGTGTATGCAGCCAGAGGGTGATGTTTAATTAGGTACGAAATGAAAGTGTTCTCTTCACTCGGTGTTCTGAGTGATTGAGAGGCAAGCGGTTGTGTGAGCGACAAGGAGATAAATCTTGAGAGAAGGAAGGCAACAGACGTCTATGTGGGATGTCACCAAAGGGCTTGTCGGTGTTAATAATGAAGTTGTACTAAAGTCTTCAAATTTGTTTTGTAAAATGAGCATGGATTAAAGTTAAATGGCCCATTATGTATTGCAGGTTCATGTATAAGCACTAGTTAATATTTTACCATAGTAAACAAAATATTAAAAAACAAGCCAAAATATGTAATTCACAAATTATATATATATATATATATATATATATATATATATTTGTCCACATTATTTACATATAAGGTTTTGTTTCTCAAATGCTTATCTCAAGTACAAGTGAGGCTTTTTTGTTTTACTGCATTTATTTTTTTTGTCTAAATGTCAAATACATTTTTCTTAGCATGGTGAATTCAGCTCACAGGCATCTAAACAACCTCTGTAAACTTGTCTGCTGGAAAGTAATGCAGTCAGGGAATACCACTCTATTGGTAATTCATTGAATTAGTTGATGATGTGGGGGGTTAATTAATAATAATGATGATTATAAAGTGGATAATAATGTTGAAAGGCTGTTACTTGAGGTTGAATTAGTTTGATTTTTAAAATAGATTAATTAAAGATGGTAGGATAATATTGTGAGGTGGTCACAAAACTGATTTATCAATTGGCAGCCATTAGGATGCTCTCTGTATGGTATGACAGCACTGGATTGCTCTCTGTATGGTATGACAGTCATTAGAATATTGTATGTATGGTATTCAGTCACTGGGGTGTTCTGTATCTGATATGTTGACCACTGAGATGTTCTATGTGTGGTATTGCAGTCACTGGGATACACCCTGTAGTGTGTGATGTTAACTGGGATGCTCTCTGTATTGTATGGTGTTACTGGGATGCATGATCTCTATATTGTTTGACACTCATTGGGATGCTCTCAGCATCGTAGATGCTTTCTGTACTGTAGGAAATTAGGATACTCTAAACTTTGGTTAAAAGTAGGTAGACAATGTGATTAATTTTGTTTTCTGTAATAACATTTATTTATATCCTGCCTACATTAGTGATGGCTCTGTCCTTCATTTATTTGGTCCTGACCATCATCAATTTGGTCCCACCTACATGAGGCAACTTTCATAAATTTCCATGACCACTTTAAGTTCCTGATCTGCCCATGGCCTGCACTGACATTATGTACTAGGGTTTTAGGTGACCCCTTAGGTTACTCAAGTAGTAGTATCCACTGTGGGTACATTACATGTTATATATGCTGACCAATGGTTTTGATAACAAGACGTATTGCATGTGGAATTATTGCTGATGGTAACCACCTTTATTTATTGGAGAATGCAGTAACACGCAATACTGGCAGAAGAAATTTCCATTTTCACCCTCAACAGGGGTCTAAACTCTTAAACACAGGCATTGCTTTCAAGTGCTTTCTTAAAGAGGTTTAGGGAAACCAATGCATACACACTAAATCACTTATTTCCTCTGCATACCTCAATCTGCAGTAATCCCACACCTCTTTTAATACCCTTCCTTCATGGAATTGATTGATACATAATTTACAGTGAGTCACAGACATAATTTTGAAAGGAGTCATTTTGATGCAGCCATATTTCTGAAGCTCTCTTTTTGGATAGGCAGATGTAAATCTTCTGCTTTCATCCTCCCATGCAATCAGCTCTTACCTATCATAGGAATTCCCTTCATCCCCCAAAATATTCTGTGATAGCTATGTCAATAAGCTGTCAGACTCCTGGTAACTCCTACATACATAAATTAGGAAGGTTATAGTTGTAAGATGAGGTATCACCAGAATATATTAGCTTTTTATTTCATAACATTCTTGTTTTCCTTCTTGTTCTACAGTAGTGTGATGTTTCTTATATTCTAGTTTACTCTTAGACAAGTGACATTTTTTTTTCATCTTCTGCCTGTTCACCAAAGAACACTATTACAAATGTACCCCTGGGTGTCTTAAACAGTTAGTGGAAAACGTGCTTGGCTATAACATGGTGAAGGTATGCATATATAATTTCCTGAATTTCATTACTTGTGAGATAGGACTGCAGCCCCTTTACGTGCTATACCTGTTCCAGTAAGGAAAACAAGTCATGTCAAAGCAGAGACTATCTTAATCTTCATAACCCTCTTCACTAAAGCAACTTTCATAAATATGTATTTACTGTAATTAAAGGGATACAGTCAATTTACCTACAATCAAAATCCCGACGGTCAAAATACCAACAACCATTGACCGATGGTCAAACTACCGACATGGCTGAAATACCAACATTTAAAATATCAACAAGGTCAAAATACAGACATTTAAAATGTCGACAGGTCAAAAAGTCTGGATGAGTTTTTCATGATTTTTTCATTGAAACCGACTTGTTCATACTTTACCATCCCAGTGGACCTGGAAGGGGAATATAATAGTGTGCCAAGCGCAGCGAGGCACCGTGCCTGAAGCATGGCGAGCACAGCGAACCATGCGAGGGGGCGTGGTACACTTATATGGTGTCCATGTCGACCTATGTCGACATACACACCCAAAAACAGCGGAAAACCTGTGCCGACTTCTTAATCTGTCGACATTTTAAATGTCTGTATTTTGACCTTGTCGGTATGTTAAATGTCGGTATTTTGACCATGTCACTATTTTGACCTTGCCGGTATTTTGACCATCGGTCAATGGTTGTCGGTATTTTGACCGTCGAGATTTTGATTGTAGGTATTTCATACTAAACCCGTAATTAAACAACCTAGATGAGTGAAGAGACAAAGGGACTATGTGGTCTGTTTATAAAAGAACCATATTGTTGGCAACAGGGCTTGCTATGTTATCGCTAGATATCTGCGGCGCCCCCATCGGTGTATTGGTTTTGAACCTGTATTATCTAGAGGAGATGTGCGGCAGACACTTTTCGGGGTTTGGATTTGGATCTGGAGCCCCACTCATGTTTTGGATCTTGATTGGTTTTGCCAAAACCACTCTTTCGGGATTTGGTTTTGGATATGGATGATTTTTTATAAAAAACATAAAAACAGCTAAAATCACAGAATTTGAGTGCAATTTTGATCCTACAGTTTTATTAACCTCAATAACATTAATTTCCACTCATTTCCAGTCTATTCTGAAAACCTCACACCTCTCAATATTATTTTTAGGCCAGAAGGTTGCACCGAGGTCGCTGGATGACCAAGCTAAGCGACAAGTGGGCGGCACAAACAACTGACCCATCTAGGAGAGTCACTGCAGTGGCAGACAGGATGGCAGTTTTAAAAACTAGTCCCCAAACAGCACATGATGCAAAGAAAAAAAAGAGGTACAAGATGGAATTGTCCTTGGGACCTCCCACTCACCCTCATGTTGTATAAACAGGACATGCACACTATCACAAACCAATCATTTCGGTGACAGGGTCTGCCACACGACTGTGTCTGAATTATTGGTATGTTTGGGCCTCCACAAAAAAAGAAGCAATTAGTCCCCCCACCAAAAAAGAAGCAATTAATCTCTCCTTACACAAACTGGCTCTACAGAGGCAAGATGTCGTCCTAATCCTCATCCTCCGATTCCTCGCCCTTTTCAATGTGTACATCCTCCTCCTCACAGAGTATTAATTCATTGCAATTACTTTTTTGGAAAGCCCTTCATGAACTAGGATGTTCCGCTCAACTTCCATGCCGTCAAACGAAGCACCGTAAGTCCGGGTAGATGAACGGTCCTTGCTGAAGAAGATCCTTTCTTAGCAGCAGAGACCAAGGGTCTTCTATGGACATGTCCAGAAGAGTTGCGTACCACGCCCTTCGGTTCAATCAGGATTGCTTGTACTCTGTGATAACTGATCCTCAGGAGCACCCTTGGGATCAACAAAATCGGAGGAAATAGGTAGACCAGCCAGTAAGGCCAAGGCGACGTCAGTGCATCCACTGTACTTGGCTGAGGGTCTCTGGTTCGCGAGCAGTAGCAGCAAAGCTTCTTGTTGAGGTGAGACGCCATCATGTCGATCTGCGGGTATCCCCACCTGAGGATGTAATCCCCACTCCCCCGGGTGGAGGTCGTGGCGACTCAGGAAGTCCGCTTCCCAGTTGTCCACCCCTGGAATGAAGATTGCAGACAGTGCTCTTGCATGTCTTTCTTCCCAGAAGAGGGACACTTCTTGCATGCAGGCTCTGCTTTTTGTCCCTCCTTGTCGATTGATGTAAGCCACAGCCAAGGCGTTGTCCGACTGGACCTGGATCGCCCGATCCCTGAGTAGAGGGGAGGCCTGAATCAGAGCATTGTAGATGGCCCGAAGTTCCAGGATGTTGATCGGAAGGAGGGCCTCTTGGGCAGATCACCTGTCCTGGAACTGCGCCCCCTGTGTGACAACTCCCCTTCCTCTCAAACTTGCGATCCAATCTTGAATCCCAAAGCGTCGACCTTCCTGCAGGTTGGAAGACTGTAGCCACCACAGGAGTGAAATCCTGGCCTGGGGTGACAGCCGAATCATCCGGTGCATCTGAAGATGGGAGCCGGACCACTTGTTCAGGATATCCAATTGGAACGGTCTGGCATGAAACCTTTCCAAACTGTATTGCCTCATACGAGGCAACCATCTTTTCCAACAATTTTATGCAAAGATGAATGGATACTCGACTAGGTCAGAGCACCATGCGAACCATTTCTTGAAATGTTCTCACTTTTTCCTCTGGGAGGAACACTTTCTGTGCTACCATATCCAGGAGCATCACCAGAAACAGGAGCCACTGAAACGGTTCCAGGTAGGATATCGGCAGATTGAGGATCCACCCATGGCGAGACAGAAGTTGGATAGTGCAATCTATATGGAGCAATAGAAGCTCCCTGGAACTCGCTTTTATCTGGAGATCGTCCAGGTATGGAATTATGTTGACCCCCTGGACCCTGAGCTTCAACATAATTTCCACCATCACCTTCGTGAACACCCTCGGAGCTGTAGACAGGGTGAAGGGTAACAGCTGAAACTGGTAGTAATCGTTCAGTAGGGTGAACCACAGATAGGCCTGATGAGGAGGCCAAATTGGGATATGGAGGTAAGCGTCCTTGATATCCAAGGACACTAGGAATTCTTGTTGGTCCAGGCCTGCGATCACTGCTCTCAAGGATTCCATTTTGAATTTTAAAACCTTTAGGCAAGGATTCAAGGACTTCAGATTCAGAATGGGTCTCACAAACCCATCTGGCTTTGGCACTACAAAAAGACTGGAGTAGTAACCCTGTCCTCATTGTTGTAGGGGTACTTGAACAATGACCTGGAACTGGACCAATTTGTTTATGGCCAGTAGTAGCGTACCACGCATATCTTCCAAAGCTGATAAGCCTGATTTGAAAAATTGTTGGGGAGGAGCACCGTCGAACTCCAGCTTGTAACCCTGAGAGATAAGGTCCCTTACCCAAGCATCTTGGCAGGAACCGTCCCAGATGTGGCTGTAGTGATGTAACCAAGCTCCCACCATGTGATTCCCTCGGGGTGGGTGGGCACCGTCATGCTGAAGTCTTTGCGGAAGCAGAACTGGTGCTCTGGTCCTGAGATCCGGCAACGGCTGGTTTCTTATGTTTTCCTCTGGAGCCTCTAGCTGTGTTTTAGGCCCCCCTGGCCTTAGATCAAAATCTGGAGGAGTGAAAGGAATGAGTAGAGGGTCCGGGGTAAGTACGCCTAACAGACGGAGCCCCTGAAGGGAGAAACGTGGATTTCCCAGCAGTAGCTTTGGAAATCCATGCATCCAATTCACCTCCAAAAAGCCATTCACCTGTGAAGGGAATATATTCCACATTACGTTTGGAGTCAGCATCAGCAATCCACTGACGCAACCATATGGCTCTACAGCCATAGCCGTGGTACTAGCATTAATATTGCCAATCTCTTTAAGGGAGTCACAGAGGACTCTTGCCGTGTCCTGAATGTGTTTTAGGAAAGTTACAGTAGTAACTAAGGTCATATCACCTGAGAGACCTTCCTGGATTTGAGTAGCCCAGGAATAAATTGCATGTGTTATCCAGCAACCTGCAATGACCGGTCTTTGAGCTGCACCTGCAGCAGTGTAGATCAATTTCAGAGTGGTCTCAATTTTCCTATCTGCCGGGTCCTTTACCGTAAAGGACCCCGGAGCAGGAAGTACCACCTTTTTAGAAAGGCGAGAGATTGAGATGTCTACTGCTGGAGATTCTTCCCAGAATTTCCTGCCTTCACGGGCAAAGGGCAAAGTATACAAAAACCGCTTGGACACCTGACATTTTTTATCTGGATTTTTCCAGGCTTTTTTAAATAAATCATCCAATTCCTTGGAGTCAGGAAATGTGACTGTCATTTTGTATTGTGGGAGGAAAAATTACTACTGATTATTAGCATCCTCCAGGGGAAGTTTTAACACATCCCGAATAGCCAATATGAGGGGTTCAATACCCTGTGTAGGTGTGGCGTCCACACTTATGGGATCCACATCATCCCCATCATCCTGTATATCATCATCAGTATCTTACAGTAGTGCAGGTAAAGCACATTTTTGTTCACCTGCAGTAGACAGGGGGGATGTTTAGCAGCTAGATCTGCCTTTGCTTGTTGCAGTTCCTGAGTTTTATTGGCATTTGCAGTGAGTTGAGATGACATATCAGACATCATAGTTTTGATGGTCCCCAGCCAGGAGGGCTCCTGACTTTCCCCCATAACGTTATCAGCTTTTTGTGATGACTAATTACACTGCTCACATGATATTGAGCCAGATGAAATAGGGGAGAATATAGCATTACATACACTGCATAACTTCTGTTTTACCATTATGAAGAAGAAAAACAGGTGCAATACACATACAACACAGTCTGAAATACAATACAAGCCTGCCCTATTGCATGTGAGCGGAGACACAGGAGAGAGGACACCAGCGCACCCAACACTGCACAGCCCCAGTGAGGCTTACAGTGAGCGTTTTACATATATATAACCAACAGTGAGACTGTCTTACGAAAATTCCCTCAGAGGAATGAGATTTGTGCACAATATAGCAGCTCTCCCCCTCTACACCCGGTACCAGTGATCCAGCATGTGACCGTTATGGAGAAGCTGTATGAGGCTGCTGCTGCTCATGGAGAGGAAGGCGCCAAAATGCCGCTGAGCCCACTCTGGTGTAGCCCCGCCCCCCGTAATGGTGCCGAAGCTACTGTGTAATATTTATACTGGCCATGTCTCCCTATGTGTTTGTAGACTCACATAAATGCTTGCTACAATATAATTTTGCCAGTCTCACGAAGGGGCTACAGCGGGTCCCCCCAGGAGGGACCCGTATGCCACACCTGCGCCGCTGCAGCACAGTAAACTGTGGGACCCCCCTAGTGGGGTCCCCGGTGTGTACTCACCACCGATGATCACCTTCAGGCAGTGTTAGGGGGGTGCAGCATGCTGCAGCTGCGACAGCCAAGGCACCATGCCCCGCTAAACAAACAGCCCCTCAGAACGGTGGTCCTGCAGCGGAGAAGCAGCTCTACACCTCAAGTGGCCAAGGACCATCCCCCCCCTAACTCCCATGGTGCAGGTATGCTGTTGCCCAAACAGCATACTGAAAGAAATAAAAGTTTAAAAGAAAGAGTGGGCATCCACTCCTGAAGACACTTTTTTCTAAACTGACCTGTGGGAGAAGGCATAGAGGGGAGGAGTCAGCACACCCAGTTGAAGAAATTGAAAGTGCACTGGCTCCTTTGGACCCATCTATACCCCATCGTACTAAATCTGTCCCCAATATCCCTTATGAATGCTAGAGAAATGTAGTACTCTGATTTCAACAGACTGACTCCTGGCAAAGCGAATGAAGGGCTCCATCCAGAAGTCCCACATACTTAGCGGAATTGCTCTGTCTTAGATCCTCCTTCAATTTCTCTAGCTGCTTCTGCAAAAGCCTGATGATGGGGATGACCTGACCCAAGCTGGCAGTGTCTGAACTGACATCACGTGTGGCAAGTTCGAAGGGTTGGAGAACCTTGCACAACACGGAAATCATTCTCCACTGCGCTTGAGTCATGTGCATTCCCTCTCCTTTGCCTATATCATAGGTGGATGTATAGGCTTGAATGGCCTTTTGCTGCTCCTCCATCCCCAGAAGCATAAAGAGTGTTGAATTCCACCTCGTTACCTCTTCTTGCTTCAGCTGATCACAGGGCAGGTTCAGGATTGCTTGCTGGGGCTCTAGTCTCAGCATGCAGTGGCTGAATGTCGAAAGTGGCACGCAATTTTTCAGGCCACTGACAGCATCTACTGCATGCCCCTGTCATTTTTCAAAATATTCTGCACCAACAAATGTGTGCAAAACATGGGACATGCTGGAATTTGCCCAGATGTAATGCACGCACAATATTGGTGGCGTTGTCCGATATCACAAATCCCCAAGAGAGTCTAAGTGGGGTAAGCCATTGTGAGATGATGTTCCTCAGTTTCCGTAAGAGGTTGTCAGCGGTGTGCCTCTTACAGAAACTGGTGATACACAGCGTAGCCTGCCTAGGAACGAGTTGGCGTTTGTGAGATGCTGCTACTGTTGCCGCTGCTGCTGTTGCTGCGTGAGGCAATACATACTGTCACAGTCATGTAGTCCTTAGTTTGCTCTGCTCCACTTGTCCACATGTCCATGGTTAAGTGCACAGTGGGTACAACCGCATTTTTCAGGACACTTTTCTTAATGTCCCTGTACAGTCCGGGAATCGCTTTCCTAGTTAGGTGGAATCTAGATGGGATTTTGTACCGAAGACACAGTACATCCATCAACTGTCTAAATCCCACTGCACTAATGGCAGATACCGGATGCACGTCTAACACCAGCATAGTTGACTGCTCTCATATTTCATCTTCCTTGCAAAGGACTTTTGGACAGTCAATTGCTTAGTTGAAGTAGTACAGGTGGTGTTCCGACTTCCCCTCTGGGATAACGATCGACTCCCAGCAGCAACAGCAGCGGCGGCAGCAGTAGGCATACCACTCAAGGATCCTCCAGAGGAATCCTGGTTAGGAGAGGACTCGTCAGTCATGCCAGTGACATGGCCTGCAGGACTACTTACGTTCCTCACTGAGGAGGAAATTCACGTTGAGGGAGTTGGTGGTGTGGCTGGCAGCAGCTTGGGTACAACAGGAAGAAGGGATTTAGGTGTCAGTGGACTATGTCAGGTCTGTAACTGTGTCTGTTTCCGGAGGGGGCACTAGTGGGTCAGTGGGGGTGCGGTGGAGGAAATGAGGAGGCTGTAGAAGATTCCTGCGCATGTGCACAATGATATTTATTTAGCACACAGAGGTATGACAGCACAGAAAAGCACAATAACAATACCGATGGTTTGAGCAAGGAAGCTGATAAAGGTAAAACAACAGTCACAGGTGATAATCTGTAAACCAGTTAAATGAACAACAGTGATGACCGGCCTGGAAGCCGATGGCAAACATCAATAGTCGACTTGGAAGTCGATGGTAACAGGATCAAATATGCAGATGATGATAATGCAACTGATGACAGTGAATACAGGCAATAGTAACTCCTGTAATTGGTCTGGAAATCAACAGCAGTAGATTCACACAGTCTGTATATTTGCACAAATCCACAAAGCCAAGCAAGGCAAAAGCAGGAGACAGTTTGTAAATTGCAAGCTGGTTGTTTTAAGTGCCAGATGGAACAGCACAGTGCTGAACGCAGATAAACAACACACAGGTGAGAATGGTAAGTAGCACCTGGAGAGAGTCTCTTACTGCATGCAGATGTGGAAGCTGATTGTGGAAGGAGTTGTAGTAGAGCTGGATGGCTGGAGCCTGTAGTTCCACGGAGACACTGGAGCAAGGAAATCAATGGAGACAGAAGACTGGAGCCAGGAGACGCGGTACACTGGATGTGACGCATTGTTCAAGGCGATGAGAGTGAGCTGATGTTCTGGATTTATACTCCTTGGTCAGCAGGCGCTGGATGCTGGAATCATGTGTGCAGACACAGCACAGGATTGGATGTTTGCAGGTCAGCTGACCGCAAGTGTCATGGAGACGCCCATGCTGCACAGATGGTGGGTACACACTAGACAGACATCAGGGGTACACAAGGACAATGGGCACCGTGCCCGCGGACAGAGCATTCATGCAGACGCAGACTGGGGCCGTGACCTCCATAGGACTGCACACCAGCGCGCTGGTAAGTGAGATGCCACTGAATGCCGATTCCTGACAGACTACTTACACTATTACCCAAAGTTTCTGAACTTGACAATGACTTATGATGAATGTGCTGCAGGTGACATATAAGGGAGGATGTTCCTAGGTGGTTAACATCCTTACCCCTACTTATTACAGATTGCCAAAGGCAACACACGGCTTAACACCTGTTTCCGGATTTGTGGAGAAATAATTCCACACCGAAGAGGTGGCTTTTTTGGTATTTTGCCAAGGCATGACAATGGGCTTTCTCATCCCACAGACAACAACTGTCTCCACTGGTGCCTTATTCAAACAAACCACATCACCATCAGAATCCTCCTCGTCAACTTCCTCCTAAGTGCCAGCTACACCCATATCCTCATCATCCTGGTGTACATCTACAGTGACATCCTCAATCTTAATATCAGCAACTGGACTGGCGGTGCTCTTCCCAGCACTTGCAGGGGGCATGCAAATGGTGGTAGGAGCCTCCTCTTTCCATACAGTCTTGGGATGGTCAGGCCTAGACATAGCAAACGCGGACACACTTGGACTCTCCTTACTGATTTGTGATATCTCTGAACACACAGTTGTTTTTTCCTGTGCTTTAACAAGCTTAATTTTATTTATTTTTTCAAGCGGAAGGAGGGCTTCCATCCTCATGAGAAGCTGAGCCACCAGTCATGAACACAGGCCAAGGCCTTAGCAGACGACATTGATGGAATTGCATCATCAATGTCGTTATTGGTGGCAGCAGCAGCTTCAGCAATAGTACTAAGATCAGGAAGTGGTTCCTGATCTTTCACTATTTTTTCCTCCAAATTGTTGTTCTCCATTTCACAGGACAGCACCCCTTTATTATTACAGCACACAGAACAGTGCCCCTTTATTTTCACAGCACCCCTGTATTCTTACAGCATACAGGACCAGTGTGCTTTTATTTGAAAAACTGCACCCCTGAATTTTTACAGCATGCAGGGCCAGAGTAATGTTATTTTAACAGCAGCACCCCTATATTTTTACAGCATACAGGACCAGTGTGCTTTTCATGTTTAACAACTGCACCCCTGAATTTTGACAGCATACAGGGCCAGTGTAATGTTATTTTAACAACAGAAACTCTATATTTTACAGAATACTAGAGGACAGCTACACCCATGTACATCTGCAGCACCCATAACAGCACATGAAACAGAAACACCAGTGACAGCCAAGACAGCCAGGACAGCACCCCTAACACAGCACAGGTACACCACAGTGACTGCAGCAGCACCCCTACAGAGCACACACTAACCCCACCTGACGCCACCACCCACAGAGAGACAGAGGTCTGTCTCCCTCACTCTCCAAGTCCGGAGTGAACATGGCGACGACATCCGGCTTTTTATATGGAATCCAAAACCAGCGAGAATCTGACAGTGGGATGATGACGTTTTGGTTTCTGAGTCTGATGGGAAGTATTGAGCCGGACTTGGATCCAGGCTCGGAACAGGATGTTTGGGGGCGTTCGGTTCCCTGTGAACCGAACCAGCTCATCTCTAATTTTAACTTCATGCTTTTGATTTGCCAAAACCGCCCTCAAGTGTTTTGATTTTCTGATAAAAACAGCTAAAATCACATAATTTGGGTCTTTTTTGTTCCTACAGTATTATCAACCTGAATAACATTACTTTCTAGTCAATTTTAACAACCTCACAAGCAGTGATTAAAGTGGGGGTGAACGAGGTGGAACTGAGTTCCACCACCTGTGATGGTAGGTGGAACTAGTTCCACCTCCTCCATGGCCCTACACAGTAATTCCAACAGAAAAGCCCACACCACCACCCATGTCAATAGATGATGTAGGCGGTGCTAGTGTCACTGATGAGCTGCAGCCACCACCCCCTTCCTCAGGACCTGGTGGCTCCATGGTCCTCTTCCACATGCAGCTCGCCCCTCCTTGTACTTACACATGCTGTGTCTGTCAGATGCCGTTTGTCCACTCTTCAGGTCCCAGCAGCTTCTTTTTCCAGCACAGCTTATGTGATGTCATGCCGTCACCATTGCTGAAGTGAAGAAGAGCCACTAAGAGGAGCAGGCTCTGTGTATGCTGAAGACAAAATGAGAGGGGGCTGGAGGGACAGGGTCAGGAAGCTGCTGGAGGGACACAGGACATGGAGCTGCCAGTGGGACACAGGCAGTGAGCTACTGCAGTGAAAGGGTGCCACTTCTGTGGGCATTGTTTATAAGGAGTACTACTGTGTGGCATAATGTGTATAAGGGGTATGACTGTGTAGCATAAAGTGAATAAGGGGCACTTCTAAGTGACGTAATGTGAAAAAGGGGCATTAATATGTGGTGTAATATGAATCGGGTACTACGTAGGGTGATATGTGAATAAGATTATACAACTCTGTGGCTTAATTTGAATTGGGAGTACTATTGTGTGACCACACCCCTTCCTTGTGAGAGCCTCATCCTTTTATAAAGTATGGGAAATAGGGCACAAATGTATAGTTTGCATTGGCCCTGGATCCATCTAATGGGAGGGGGGATTTAGGTGACTGGGTATATGAGTTTTACCACCTCTCCAGGACCAGTTTAAGCCCTGCTCACAAGCTCACAATATTGTTCACCAATATTGGCCAAGGATTGGCTGGCTAAACAAAGTGACAGAGCAACAACACAAACACACGGCAGTTTAAAATACCAAAGCACATCTTTGAAACATTGCAGCACAGCAGTGGCAGACAGGATGGCAGTTTAATAGAGGTAAACACTGGAGAAAAATCCCAATTTGAACCGTAAAACACATCCGCATAAGAAAAAAGCAGTGGAGTGCTGTCAAATCAACACACACACCAATGGCATATAAAAATCACAAATACTTTTTTAATATAGCATAATATTTCACTTAAAATATATACTCATACACTGAATTATACTCAAACTAAGTGCATAAAATACTCAGATGTAGGGGTTTATCTAGGGGTCCAAGCTCCCCTGGCAAAATAAGGGGTGGGTGCCCCCGGTGCCCCCCCTACACACATTTGAAATAAGGTGTGAGTATTGGAAATGGGGCATGGTCTTGTGGGGGAAGTGCGTGGACACAATAGTACTTCCAATTCAAATTATGCCACATAGTAGTGTCCCTTATTCGCATTACACCACACAGTAGTGTCTCATATTCACGTTACACCATCCCTCCCCCCTAACCCTAACCCACCTTTCCCGCAGCCTGACCTTAACCCGTCCCCCCAAAAGCCTCTTCAGTGGTGCCTAACCCTAACCAACCCTTCCTAATCTCCTTCCCTGCAGCCTAACCCTAACCCTCCCACCCTCGCAGCCTAACCATAACCCTCCCCCGTGGCTTGCCAGTGAAGACTTTGGCACCAACTCGATCAGGATTTTGGCATTCTGCATCGCTATCTATGTTGGGATGCCAGTATCAGCATTCCGAGCAGTTTTGGGATGCTGGCGTCAGCTTTCCGACCGCCGGGATGCCAAATGCCGGCATCTTGACTGCATCCCGAATGAAATGCTGATGAGCTGCTGTGAGATGAGCCTCAAATTGACCCAGCCATTAACCAAACACCATTAGTTGGATGGTAGAAGTACTTCCTGTTAGAAAAACATCAGGGTGCCATCACTTCCAAGATAAAATTATCAATTATACAATTAACTGATATACATTTCCTTGAACCTGGCCTTGAAATAGGTAAGATATGTATTTTCTTTATTTCACTCAACAAGTTAAAGTTTTTGCTTACTTACTACTTACTTACATTTAACATGCATGAGAATTGTGTAGTTTTCCAGGTACTACAGTCCCTTCTCCCAAACACTGCCACTTTTTTATTATCTTCAACAACAAATAGATCTATAGCACAGTGCTATACAACAATTGCTGTGTACCTGGTGAGAGTCTGTTACTGCCAGCGCGGCGCCGGTGTCCGTCAGCACCATACTGCACTAGTGATCAGACAAGTGTCCAGCAGCACAGCACTGGTAATCAGACTCAAAAATAAACTATAGTTCCCAGCAGCCCTTGCTGCCGGGAGCTCCCAGCAACAAGGGCTGCTGGGAGCTGTAGTTTATTTTGAGTCTGATTACCAGTGCGGTGCTGCCGGACACCAGCACCGCACCAGCAGTAACAGATACAGTCTGATAGTACTACTTTTCTACCCTCTGGCCGCGGGTGGCACAGCCAGGTGGTGCCCCCTCCTTGCCTGGTGCCCCTGGCGATTGCCAGCCTGGCCAATGGGTAGATACGCCCCTGCTCAGATGGTCAACTTCATAGAATTTCTCATGACCAGCTACTCAGATAAAATCATAGATTACGTATATCTATATAAATTGTCATTGGATTAAACCATCCACTGATGTTAGGTGCATGAATCAAGCAATGTTAGTAGCAAACAAGTATCAGTCATTAGTAAAGCACAAGTCATATACACTGCTATAGACACATATCCCCTTAATATGCACACCGTGGAGAGCACAGTGAGAATTTCCCAATCGTCAACCTTGCAAACAGAAGGGTCCCTAAGCAGTGTTCAGCAATCAGGAATGGTTAGTAAAGTATCTCAGTACCAGTCGTGATGTAATGGTAGATGCAAGTTTCCATGCGGGCTAAAGGACCTCTGATGATGTCACAATCATGTGATCCGCTTTCTCATCAGGTGGAGGATTCAGTGCACCGGGGGAGGTTGGGGGTTAGGCACCTTATATAGTATATATCCCAAGCCACCACATCTTATATATAATTATTTATTTTAGATATGTGCGTCGAACTGCATGATTTGATTTTGGTTTTGGATCTGTATTAACTTCGGGTTTTGGTTTTGCTAAAACTGCCCTTGCTGGTTTTGGTTTCAGATATGTTTTTTTCCCCAAAAAATTTATAAAAACCCCCCAGTTAAAATCACATAGTTTGGGCCTCTCTTTGTTCCTACAGTATTTTTAACCCCAGTTACATTCATTTCCAGCAAATTTTGACCACCTCACGGCTCACAATATTGTTCACCAACATAGGTCAAAGGCTGGCTGGTTGGCTAAACTATGCAACAGAGCAGCGGCACAAACGCACAGCAGCTATTTCTGTTTAAAAATGTTTTGCAAATTTAGTAATGTATTAGCAATGACCACTGAAACCAACTTGCAAATTCTTTCAAAAATTGTGTGCAAAATGTAATTGCTCAGAAGCTGTAGTAGTTAAACAGCAAAGAAAATCCCAGAAGTTTTGGAGGGCCTGGTTCTCTGAAAACTGAGCCTGCTCATCACTAGTCGTAATATACATACATTATAGCAGCAGTCACCTTATATATACACATACACACACACATATATATATGTTTATATATATATATATATATATATATATCTATCCAACGATTCCTAGCATGCAGTGGCACTCAGGGACAGACTCATGGATAATTTCAAAACAAGCAGTGTTTAATCCATTCTAAAGTAAAAGAGTTCCATCCAACGTTTCGGGGTGCGAACACCCCTTTGTCAAGGTGAACAAGTGAAAAGTGAATAGTGTGACAAAATAATTACCTTTATGTGTAACGAGGTCCCGCCTGCGGGAGGTGCAGCAATCAGTCAGGGGAAGACGTGCACTTGCTTCCCTGTGTGTGAGCGGATGACGTCATTCACAAGCGCCGGTCACATGGTCCGGCGTCGCGACGTTGAACGTCCAGGTTCCCCTAGCAACCACCTACACACACGCTGCCCTGACGGGCGGCTGCTCGTGTAGTCATGGAAACGGGGGGTCCTCCGGGTAATCAGGTCGCGGTGGTCAAGATTTGGCGCTGTAAAGACATAAATCAAAATGACAGCTAGTGAAGTTAAAAACATCAGTGTGCCGCAGCATCAATCTATAGTGACAGCATAGTGTAAAACATTAAAATGCATAAATATCTATCATGTTACATTCACATGCAACTGAATAACTGGTACATTTGAATCACAGATATATGATATAGTCAGTGTGGAATTCAAGGTCTACAACTTGTCAATGTTAGACCCACAAATAGTTGATATCTCTTAGTGATGTACCTGTGCATGTAATAAACATAAATGCATGATTGTACTGATAGATGTATCTGTGCGTATCGCCAATAGGGGAGACTGTTCAAAACACACTCCATTGTATTTTATCGTTCAGTCCTTTAGGCTTGATGGTTGCCAAATGGTACATCCATCTAGCCTCGAGTCTCAAAAGGTCCCCAGCTCTATCTCCACCTCTCAAACTCTTTGGGCAGTGGTCGATGATCTGGAACAGTAAGTCGTTCATTGAATGACCATATTCGGCATAATGGCGGGAAACTGGTTGTTCCGATGGCTTGTCCGATAATGCAGATTTTACTGCTGATCTGTGTAATGCCAGCCATTCGCGGGCACTGCGAATGGTTTTGCCCACATATTGTAAATTGCAAGGGCATGTAACTAAATACACTACAAAAGTGCTGGTGCATGTAAGTACGTGTCTGATATTATATGATCTGCCCGTGGAACAGGACTTGAATGTGGACCCGGGGGTCATAAACTTGCATGTTTCACACCACAAACATTTATAGCACCCTGGGGACCTGGAAAGGAACGTGGTAGATGTAGGGTTCCCGAAGCCTGTAATATCAGAATGGACGATCAGATCTTTAATGCTCTTACCTCTGGTATGGCATACCATAGGTCTTTTCTTGTGTAAAGAAGGTAAGAATTTGTCGGTTGCAATGATGGGCCACAATGCGCATAGGGCCCTCGGTACTACGGGACTCGCACTGTTGTATTTTGTGACAAATGGCACAATCTGAGTATCTTTTTTAATTTTTTGAACTAATAGGTCCTCTCTACGCATCTGTGCTACTTCCTGTTGACAGGTCTGTAGTGTCTTGTAGTCATATCCCCTCTCCCTGAAGCGTGCTGATACCTCTGTCAAGGCGCCATTCAGTTTGGTGGGATCGCTGGTAATTCTTGCCGCCCTGATGAGTTGGGATTTAGGCAAACCTTTCTTTAAGGCCCCAGGATGGTGACTATTGTGCTTGAGCAGTGTGTTCTTATCTGTGGGTTTGTAGAATACTTCCGTTGTCAACCTGTTGTTGTTAATGGACACCCTCCGTATATTTATTTTATTGACTGGCGGCCAAACCAAGGCCCTCATTCCGAGTTGATCGGTCGCAAGGCGAATTTAGCAGAGTTACACACGCTAAGCCGCCGCCTACTGGGAGTGTATCTTAGCATCTTAAAATTGCGACCGATGTATTCGCAATATTGCGATTACAAACTACTTAGCAGTTTTAGAGTAGCTCCAGACTTACTCTGCCTGTGCGATCAGTTCAGTGCTTGTCGTTCCTGGTTTGACATCACAAACACACCCAGCGTTCGCCCAACCACTCCCCCGTTTCTCCGGCCACTCCTGCGTTTTTTCCGGAAACGGTAGCGTTTTCAGCCACACGCCCATAAAACGCCGTGTTTCCGCCCAGTAACACCCATTTCCTGTCAATCACATTACGTTCGCCGGAGCGATGAGAAAGCCGTGAGTAAAAATACTTTCTTCATAGCAAAGATACTTGGCGCAGTCGCAGTGCGAATATTGCGCATGCGCACTAAGCGGAATTTCACTGCGATGCAATGAAAAATACCGAGCGAACGACTCGGAATGAGGGCCCAAGTTCGATGCACTAATTGCACATATCAACGACAGGGACTCTCCCATCAAAGTCACAGCAGCAAGCGACCGAGTCACATTAAAATTACCTGGACGTGAGGGTGTCCATTAACAACAACAGGTTGACAACGGAAGTATTCTACAAACCCACAGATAAGAACACACTGCTCAAGCACAATAGTCACCATCCTGGGGCCTTAAAGAAAGGTTTGCCTAAATCCCAACTCATCAGGGCGGCAAGAATTACCAGCGATCCCACCAAACTGAATGGCGCCTTGACAGAGGTATCAGCACGCTTCAGGGAGAGGGGATATGACTACAAGACACTACAGACCTGTCAACAGGAAGTAGCACAGATGCGTAGAGAGGACCTATTAGTTAAAAAAATTAAAAAAGATACTCAGATTGTGCCATATGTCACAAAATACAACAGTGCGAGTCCCGTAGTACCGAGGGCCCTACGCGCATTGTGGCCCATCATTGCAACCGACAAATCCTTACCTTCTTTACACAAGAAAAGACCTATGGTATGCCATACCAGTGGTAAGAGCATTAAAGATCTGATCGTCCATTCTGATATTACAGGCTTCGGGAACCCTACGTCTACCACGTTCCTTTCCAGGTCCCCAGGGTGCTATAAATGTTTGGGGTGTGAAACATGCAAGTTTATGACCTCCGGGTCCACATTCAAGTCCTGTTCCATGGGCAGATCATATAATATCAGACACGTACTTACATGCACCAGCACTTTTGTAGTGTATTTAGTTACATGCCCTTGCAATTTACAATATGTGGGCAAAACCATTTGCAGTGCCCGCGAACGGCTGGCATTACACAGATCAGCCGTAAAATCTGCATTATCGGGTAAGCCATCGGAATAACCAGATGCCCACCATTATGCCGAATATGGTCATTCAATGAACGACTTACGGTTCCAGATCATCGACCACTGCCCAAAGAGTTTGAGAGGTGGAGATAGAGCTGGGGACCTTTTGAGACTCGAGGCTAGATGGATGTACCATTTGGCAACCATCAAGCCTAAAGGACTGAACGATAAAATACAATGGAGTGTGTTTTGAACAGTCTCCTATTGGCGATACGCACAGATACATCTATCAGTACAATCATGCATTTATGTTTATTACATGCACAGGTACATCACTAAGAGATATCAACTATTTGTGGGTCTAACATTGACAAGTTGTAGACCTTGAATTCCACACTGACTATATCATATATCTGTGATTCAAATGTACCAGTTATTCAGTTGCATGTGAATGTAACATGATAGATATTTATGCATTTTAATGTTTTACACTATGCTGTCACTATAGATTGATGCTGCGGCACACTGATGTTTTTAACTTCACTAGCTGTCATTTTGATTTATGTCTTTACAGCGCCAAATCTGGACCACCGCGACCTGATTACCCGGAGGACCCCCCGTTTCCATGACTACACGAGCAGCCGCCCGTCAGGGCAGCGTGTGTGTAGGTGGTTGCTAGGGGAACCTGGACGTTCAACGTCGCGACGCCGGACCATGTGACCGGCGCTTGTGAATGACGTCATCCGCTCACACACAGGGAAGCAAGTGCACGTCTTCCCCTGACTGATTGCTGCACCTCCCGCAGACGGGACCTCGTTACACATAAAGGTAATTATTTTGTCACACTATTCACTTTTCACTTGTTCACCTTGACAAAGGGGTGTTCGCACCCCGAAACGTTGGATGGAACTCTTTTACTTTAGAATGGATTAAACACTGCTTGTTTTGAAATTATCCATGAGTCTGTCCCTGAGTGCCACTGCATGCTAGGAATCGTTGGCTGTGTTACTGTTTCCAGAAGGCACCGGGGCACCTTTTACCAGGAAGGGTGAGTGCCTATCCGATATTGCATATATATATATATATATATATATATATGATGTGACAAGGGTCACATACACCAATGTAAAGTTCCAAATGGCAGGTTTACTTCTCCACAGCTTCCATGTCACGCAGACCTTAAGCACAGTGGTCTCCAACCTTAATTGGGGTGTGAGCTACTTTCGGAAAGTAAAACCTCTGAAGGAGCTACCCCCTCCCCCCAATGCGCATGCGTTCCTGCAAAAGTGGGTGTGGCCTCACAAAAGTGGGTGTGGCCTCACAACTACAAGTAATGCCCCCCCCGCATAGTGCCAGATACACAAATAATGTCCCTCAGCAGTGCCAGATATTCAAATAATGCCTCCCAGCAGTGCCAGATACACAAATAATGCTCCCCTGCAGTGTCCGATACAGTGCCCCGCACAGTACTAACCTTTGCTGGCTTCTACTGTCGACGGTGCTGCTCCTCCTGTATGAGGGACGGAAGTGGAGGAGAGCGCAGCGCGCGCCTCTCCTGTGAAGTCCGGAGAGCGGCTGCGGTGAGGGTGACAGAGTCTCCGGTGGCGGCGGACATTTAAAATATGGTGCCGGTAAGTGAGCCAATCAAAACTGCGGTCCGGCAGCCAATCAGGTGCCACCACTGCCGATCCACGAGCTCTGATTGGCTGACGGCCGGCACCATATTAAAAATGAAGGGAAGAGGAGTGCCTGTGACTGCCCAAGCCCGTGTGCTCTGTGAGCTACCGAAAATACTACGGCGAGCTACCGGTAGCTCGCAAGCTACGTGTTTGAGTTTACTGCCTTAGCACAATGTCGGCAATGTCAGCAGGTTACAGGCAAGTCACATGTTAAAGCACAGGTCACAGAAAGTCATGCAAATAGCAGTGTTCAAATGGGTGTGGATTATTAGATCTACACTAAAAAGGTTTACACTTAGCAGGTCTACCACTAATGGTAGACATGCATTAGGGAGACAGGATCAAAGGTCGACATAGAATAGGTGGACAGTAGAAAAGGTTGGCAGGGTCAAAAGGTCAATAAGATCAAAAGATCAACACAAAAAAAGGTAGACAATTTTATTTATTTTTTTAGGGGGGGGGGGGGGGGGTTGTCACTTTCCTGCCACAAACAAGCCCCATTAGTGTACCACGTATCCTCACATGATTCATTTCGCTGGCTATGCTTTGGGTAAGGTGCCTTGCTCCACAGCCGATGTGCTCAGCACAAGTTACTATTTCCATTAGTGGTCGACCTATTAATTGTAGACCTTTTTAATGTAGATCATTAGACCAGATACTGTTCAAACAGCAGATCCAAGACTCCTAACACTAGCCACGCCCTGGCCTATCACCTGGGTGAATAATTCACCATCAGTAGCCCTGTTTCTTGTGACTGAAACCTTTTTGAAACAAACTGACAGGTGTCTGTAATCATGCCTACTGCTGCTCAGACTTGAATACCCAAAATACCTGGACTGGATCTCACATCCAGTAGTTCTATAACCATGTCAGACTTGTGTTGTCCTTGTCACACTCCTTCTCCTTTAGCTTCAACCACCTTGGTGAACTAACCAACTCTTCAGGTGAAGATTCTACTACTTTTATTCCTGCTACCCATCGAATACTCCTCTTCTCCAGCTCCTTTCCAGGTCTCTCTTCACTCTCCTCTTCCCCCTCCTCTAGCTTCACCATAGGGTTGACCAGGTTAACAGAAGACATACATTTCCTGGAGAGAGCATCTACATTGAGGTTAAGTTTTCCAGGGTGATATTGCACCACAAATTTGAAGGGCTGTAATGCCAAAAACCAGCAGGTCACCTGTAAATTCCCCTCTTTGTGAGTGTGCATCCACTGTAAGGGGGCATGATTGGTAATCAATACAAACTTCCCAACAAATAATACTTTAGGGATTCTACTGCCCACTTAATTGTCAAACACTCTCGTTTAATCGTGGAGTACTTGCGCTCCCTTGGTAAAAATTCCGGGTTAAGTATAAAATGAATTTTCTTCCCCATCTACTAGTAGGGACAAGACTGCTTCCATCCCTGTTCCAGAGGCATCACTCTGCAATACAAACTGTTTTTGAAAGTCTGGTGTCTGCAACACAGGTTCTGTACATAAAACTTGCCTTAGATCTCACCAGGCCACTTCTGCTGGTCGAAACTAGATTATTTCATCAGGTGAGTTTTTTTTTAAACAGTCAGTGGGGCTGCTCTGGTTGCAAAGTCAGGTATAAACCAGTGGTAATAACAAACTAGACAGAGAAACGTCCTATGTGGAGACTTTCATTCTGGCTTAGGCCAGGTTGCAACTACCTCTACTTTATTAGGTTGGGGTTTAATTTGTCCCCTTCCCACAACATACCACAGATACTTTGCCTTTACTATTCCTATGGCACATTTGTCTGGGTTAGCTGTAAACCCGTGCTCCCGTAGTGTCTGCATAACTGGCTCCTTACAAAGAATTAAGGTTTAAAAAGGGTTGAGATTACCTAAAGGATAAATAAAAGGGGCAGACTAGATGGGCCAAGTGGTTCTTATCTGCCGACAAATTATGTTTCTATGTTACCCTCGGTAGGTTAGTTGTCCATTCTGTGCTAAAAATGGCAATGTCATCAAGGTAAGCCACTGCATACTCCCGATTAGGCTGATGCAACTTGTTCATGGCCCTCTGGAAGTTTGCAGGGGCTCCTCTATAATCCCTAGGTACAGCATCTCTTGCAGTTCTATTTTTCCGGAGCCTGTTTAGCCTCGGGCATACAGTAAGACCTTTGTTTTATCACCACACCAGGTGGTGTAATTACTATATATCATGTTGTATGATCCAAATTTTCCCAGGGATGGCAGAAAAGATATCCTGGTTTCGTGTTATCAGGTCTATAACTTCCTTTATTTGCCCGGGACTCAGTAAGGCTTCAGTGGGTATCTGACAACCGGGAGTTGTTACAGTCAACAGAGAGGGCTGGGAACCACTCTCTAAGGTTTTGGGAAGTTAACACAATAGACTTGTACCTCTTTCCTTCTATCCTCTTGGCGCATGGACCCTGCCAATGGGCATGCAACTTACTTTCGGGGATGAGAACCAGAACCAATACCTTGTCCCCGGGCTTAAAGGAACAGTTTACTGCAGTAACATCGAATTATGCTTTTGACATTGCTGAGCCAAGTATATATGTTCCTTTACAAGTGGCTCAATTTGTCTTAATCGGCCATACAGTTGTGATACAAATTAAACAATGTTTGACTCTTGGGCAGTTGTTGTTCCCACCTTTCTTTTAAGAGGCCTAAGATTCATCAGGGTTGTCTACCATAAAGGAGTTCGAAGGGGCTAAACCCTGTAGATGATTGGGGTACTTACCGAACTGCAAACATTAGATAAGGCAAGAGTAGGCCCCAATCCATTTTAGCCTGGGATACTGTCCACCTTATCATTTACTTAAGGATGCGGTTGAAGCATTCTACTTATCTGTGTAAAATGGGTTCAGGGTGTGTCAATGCGCTGTAATAGGATTAGAGCAAGTCCGGGGACAATACTGGAGTTCCCCTAATGAACTCCCAAGGTAAAACAACAACAATAACAATGTGATTTTCCCCTAATGGCGCTTATCCTTTGAACCACCAAGCTACTGTAGGTTTAATATATAGCAGTGAACATGGGTGGTAATACACTCAGCAACACAATGGTTGTGAAAGAAATAGAAGAGAGATTTATTTCAAAACATAAACAAAGTCTGTTCATGAGATAAAAACAATAATGCCAAATAAAAATAAAAGGCTAAAAAGCCCAATGGGGAAATGTTAGGGTAGATGGAGCCGCCTAAACAAAACAAGGTGGTTTCTGCCGGGAAGGGGTTTCCCACAAACAGGCTAACAATAGGTTGAGCTGCTTTACCCATGCTACAGTCCATCAGCTCACTCTGGTTTGGACAGTCCTGGCATACATGACGAATCACCGCAATCAAAACATACAGTCAGTAGTGGTTTATCAGTGTAAAGAGGCTATGCCTTGGTCCTAGGTTTGGGAGCTGGCTGTTCCTCTTGCGGGTGTGAATCATTGGGTCGACCCTGTCTAGGTCGACAGTCACTAGGTCGACATGCACTAGGTCAACAGCTGAAAAAGGACAACATGGACTGAAGGTCGACATGAAATAGGTCTATACAGAAAAGGTTGACATGAGCTTTTTACATTTTTATTGGTGTAGTTTACTCAGTAACATCAACGGGAATCCAAATTAGTGCACCGTATCCTCTTTCGTGGCTTGCTTCACTTGCCATACTTTGGGCAAGGTACCTAGCTCTGTTACCACTGTGCTCGGCACAGGTTACTATTTCCAATCTTCTGATACAACAGCCTCACTTCAATGGCTGAGAAACGCTCTTTTAGTGTGCTGGGTGGATACTGCAGGGGGGGGGGGGGAGCACCATTCTTCTCTGTCTGCAAATTGAGCTCTGCAGACTCATCTACATCTTTTGCTGTCACAGGCTTCCGTCAGCCCAGCTCCTGTTAGCTCCAACTGCCGCTCTGAACTGTCTGGCTAGCCGGCGCCAGCATCAGGAGGAAAGACTGCACGGACTGCTCACAAACTGAGGCCGGGGTAAGCGTTATCCACCTAATAAGACCGATGTTTGTCAGTGGACTACAACAGGACTGAGAGAATATATCAATACTGTGCCTTGCATCAAGATTCCCCACCATTTGCCTCTAATTAATGGTCTGTGACTGATCAGTGATCTTATTATGGTGCACATTATGCCTTATATTAACTGACTTTACCAACACCTAACAGGATGTTTTTTTCTGACAAGCAATTTACAATAAATCACCAGCTAACAAACTTTTGCATTTATCCAGAATCACTCAGCTACCAATGTGTGGAATCATAGTGTTCTTAAAAACGTTTTCATTACAAAGTAACAAGGAGAACTTTATAATTTGGATACAAAATTGTTCCTTCCTTAGTTACCCACGTGGATACAATTTACTTACTTTCAGTGCTGTGTCTGCAGACCTTTTCAGTGGCTCTAAAGAGAGTGATTTTACATTGTTTTATTAATTTTTTATACTTTTTTATGTTTAGTGTAATATGATAATGTATGCATTGTATTTGTAGTAAATTGTGGATTGTTTGACACTTTCACGGACAGCGCTTTTTTTTCCTTTCCAGTTACTATTCCCAATCATAGTCCACATGGATGGTAAAGTATGAAAAAGTAAAAAAATGTGAAAAACCCATATCAACCGTTTCCTGTGTTCACCTTTGTCATGTCGACATTCAGCTTTCTAAGGGTCACATATCGCTTCCCCACCACTGTTATCTCCTCAAATGGTTGAGGGTCAGTCTGAAGGGCCCACTGTTGCACATCACATTCTAACACCCTTATGCCATGGTCTATAGCAACAACCGCCATTAGGGGTGAAGGGGTGTTCTTATCTGGCTGTAGCCAGGCTCTACTTAGTCTTTCACAATGTTAGAAAAGGGGTGGAGGTGTCATATTAAAAACCAACAAATTAGTACTCCAAAAAAGAACACTAATGCTGAAAGACAAACTGTGAGTTCACAAACATCTGAGGAGAGTCAGTGGCAAACGCAGGATTTGCATGGGGGGGTTTCCAGAACTGGGCGGAACCAATCACGGGGGTGGGGACTGAGATGACCCAGTATATGCTGGGTCCATAAAACTAGTGTGTCTGTGTGTGTGTGTGTGTGTGTGTGTGTGTGTGTGTGTGTATATATATATATATATATATATATATATATCTACACCTATATATATATATATACATACACACACATACATATACACATATACATAGCATAATAATAATAATAATAATAATAATAATAATAATTTTATTTATATAGCGCTCTTTCTCCAACAGGACTCAAGGCGCTTTACAGACATCAAAAACAATACACATGATACAGAGGATTTAAGTAATACAGCAATAGATAAGCCACACAGACATAAAAGAAAACCTTAAGCACACAGAAAGCATAATGCATGATTGGTGTAGGCATTTTGGGTAATTAAACATGTTTGGAGAAAAAAGAAGAAGGAATTCTGTATTGTCGACGCACTGAAAAGAACTAATTCTAAAATATAACCTTTATTAGATATGTATTAAAATATGAATGTGGTTAATTCATTTTCCCAAACTACAGTGAAACATAGAGTTAAAATCACGGACAAACAGGTAAGTGAATCTAGACAAAAGATTGAAAAATTATGAATAAAGACTTTAAAAAGCGTGTCCACGTGTGTTTGTGAATATATCCTTGTATTCGGGGTTACTATATTGGTGTAAATACCATCAATGCCATAAGTGCAGTGAAACACGCGTGTAGGGCACAGCGTGTCCACGCGTTTTCAGTGTTTAAAGCTATGACGCAAATATATAAATCAATATGAGATGTTAGCTGGTAGTTTAGTGACAAGGAAAATTAGCCACAGTAGATTAGACGAATAGATATCTTTGTAGCCATTTGTACTGAGCAGAGCTACATATGTTGATATCTGCATGTCACATTTAAACCTGTCTATACAGACTGTTATGATTGAAGACAGAGTTATAGTACAGAATTCAGAGTGTATATGTGTAGCTGTAAATCACTGTGAATACCAAGGTGCTTTCATATCACTGCAATATATATAGATAATAGTGTGGCTGCAATAGAAATAGCACTAATTATTATACTGCAACAATTGGTAACATCTAGCAGCATAGTAGCTACATGCTCTGAATAAGATATATTAAAGGTTATACGTTGCAGCAAAGAAGTCAGCCACATTGAAATACAGGGTCTAGTAGCAACTTGAAGTAATTACTGGTAAAGCAGTCTATGTTACAAATTGTTACATTGCAACAATTGGCAACATTCAGGAGCATAGCAGCTGCATGCTCTGAATAAGACATATTAAGTGCCATACATTGTAGCAAAGAAGTCTGTCATATCAACAGACAGACCCAGTAACTTGAAGTAACTACTGTCAAAGCAGTGTGTGAGAAGCTCACAAATCTTATCAATATATATTAAATATATTGTGATGCAATAACTACCAGCAACAACAGATACCTTAGAATTTGGGGAATAGTGTAAACCTAAAATTCCATCCAATAATAAATATCTGAAATAAAATACACACTATCCAGAGTTTAATAAATTTGGATCTAGTGAACATGTACATGGGTTACTATATTTTTTGACTATTTTCTGATAATTTTTTATTTTTTGACCCACATGGGTAAATAGGATCTATCCCTCACTGCTATTTGAGAGTACTATGCATGTGGATCACCTTTATTTAAAAATTGAGATCACTATACAGTATAAACAACATTATTAGCCAACTAAATAAGCAATTTATTACGATATATGGAAGTCTATGTTACATAGGAATACATAACATAGATGAACCTACTCTGGTGCCATAGATAGGAGATAAACTATGGCAACTAATGGTATGGCTAATATTTGATGCATAAGAAATAAACCGTATTGATAAACGGTCTGCTTTGGAAGTATAATTGGGGCTGCAATACCCCTAATATAAGCAGTATCTTTGAAATCTGTGCAATACAGTTGGACACCATATAATCAAATAACATTACTGTATAAGATAGTTGCTTTCTATGCAAGTAGGGAACGCCACATCCCCTGAAGCAACGTGTTTCCATGCATAAATAGATACTCCAATAATATTGATAGCCAATGTGAGAGGCTCTCAATATATGAGAAATTAACTTTAGAGGGAATTAGATCTGTGAATACACTTCTAGATGACTTACAGTCACCGTAATTAATAAAATAGAGTAACCTGTATTTAGAAGTTTCATATTATATACGATCCCTAAGTATCTGAACTCAAAGTAGTGGATATAGACACCATAGATACCAATAGTGGTCGACATTATATGTATGTACCGACACTATAGATACTGATAGTAGTCGAACAATATTGGATGGATGTAGAAACATTGATGGTATTTACACCAATATAGTAACCCCGAATACAAGGATATATTCACAAACACACGTGGACACACTTTTTAAAGTCTTTATTCACAATTTTTCAATCTTTTGTCTAGATTCACTTACCTGTTTGTCCGTGATTTTAACTCTATGTTTCACTGTAGTTTGGGAAAATGAATTAACCACATTCATATTTTAATACATATCTAATAAAGGTTATATTTTAGAATTAGTTCTTTTCAGTGCGTCGACAATACAGAATTCCTTCTTCTTTTTTCTCCAAACATGTTTAATTACCCAAAATGCCTACACCAATCATGCATTATGCTTTCTGTGTGCTTAAGGTTTTCTTTTATGTCTGTGTGGCTTATCTATTGCTGTATTACTTAAATCCTCTGTATCATGTGTATTGTTTTTGATGTCTGTAAAGCGCCTTGAGTCCTGTTGGAGAAAGAGCGCTATATAAATAAAATTATTATTATTATTATTATTATGCTATGTATATGTGTATATGTATGTGTGTGTATGTATATATATATATATATATATATATATATAGGTGTAGATATATATATATATATATATACACACACACACACACACACACACACACACACACACACAATACAGAATTCCTTCTTCTTTTTTTCTCCAAACAGTTTTGACATACTGCAGTTGACTGCACCCCCAAATTAAATTAACATTGTGTACAATACTAAGTAGGGGTTATGTGAGTGAATGTATGGTGATGAATCATATACATTCACCTAAGATCATTACAACACTGATTTTTTGAGTGTGCAGATATCCAGTCTTGGGTAATTAAACATGCACACACACATATATATATATATATATATATATATATATATATATATATGTACACACACATACAGTACACATATATATATATACACATGTATATATATATCATATGTGTGTGTGTTTATATGTATGTATATACATGTGTATATATGTATGCACATGGCTATATATGTACTATAATTAAAATAAAGTAAACTTTTATTGCACTTGCAAGTGCCACCAGGAAGACAGCAGGCTGCAGAGGATGCTAGACAGTCATTAATAATACTCATGCAGCTAAAAAAAAAAAAAAAAAAAAAATTTTTTTTTTTTTAGTGGAGGGGGGTTTCTGGGTACTCGGAAACCCCCCCTGGGTGCGCCACTGAGAGTCTAGGGGTGTCCACACTATCTATGTATGAGTCTGACATTTCTCACACTGTCTCAGCCTCCTTCGCCTCCTTGCATCGTTCCTGCATCATCTGCAAATATGGGGATAAGCAGTACAAGTTAAGATGGTGATAATGATATAATAGAAATAGAGGATGCTAGTGTGGACGTGGAACAGGGTGAGGGGGATATTTGTGTACTATCTGGCGCTAATGAACATGAGGATAATGATGATTTTGTTTGTATAAGTCAGCCACCAGCGGCAACAGTACTTGCCTGTGATAAAAAGAAAGCCATTGCAGTGCCTAAGCATAAGACCAAAAAAGCCACCTCTTGGGTGTGGGACTATTTTTTTACCTAAATCCTGACAATATTTGTGAAGGCAATCTGCTCCATTTGTGAGGCCAAAGTAAGTAGAGGTAGGGATGTTAACCATATAGGGATCGCCTCCATGTTACGTGATTTGTGGCATGTTCATGAAATTTATTTTACAATCATCATCAACCTCCTCTTTAGCTATCAGAGGAACACCTTCCACAAATTGTTTTGTGGGGCTCAAACAAACCAAGCACTTCAGCCACAAAATTGCCAGTCCCTGTCGCTGAAGTGCTTGGTTTGTTAAACTGTGCATGCATTTTTTTATAATGTGCTGTATTTCATTATATAGTGAAGCATATTCCATTGTGCTTTACTATTGTATAGTACACCATATTTCATTGTGCTTTACAATTAGAACAACAGAACAAACATGGGTAATAACAGACAAGCATAGAAGTAAGAAATGGTGATCACTTGTCTTCGCTGCCTGTAGGGCTAATCCCTTCTGCTTTGTTTACTTAAAACAAACAGCACATACCACTATTGTAGAGAATAGAATCCAAAAAAAACACATGTTCTCGGGATGTACTCAGCATGTTGGCATACATAATGTTGACACCATTATTTTGACATGGTCTAAATGTCGGCATTCAGGATGTCAATTAATTTTAACATGCATAATAGTTACATATTGAGGAAATTGCATGAAATACACATAAAGAATTATATTTGCTGTAGGGTTTGTCAATATTTTTAAATATTGAGACATTTCCAGAGCAAAATCTTTAAAACCTGGGACAGTTCCTGGAAATTAGGAACCATTGGCAGCTATAAAAAGGTTCTATAAAAAGGTTATGCATGGCAGTTCCAAAATGTTTAAAATGAAGATATGCTATGAGTGTGCCTTATATCATGCACCAGTTGGACAATTTGGCACAGTTATGTTAGTAGAAATGTACAGCACAAATGCACGTACATTATGGTTTCTGACTTACATATGGTATGTTTGCATTTTGCAGACACAAATAAAAATGAAGGATAATTTTATCTGCACAAACTAATTGAAATGCATATATTTTAAGGTCCATTTTAAAAAGGAAAAAATATATATTTCAATCACAATATTTTTATAATACTATAAAAGTTATATTTGTATCCTTTATGAAGTGTTCTGGGTGCAAATGACTTTTGCTCGGCACAGATGAACCTACTGTATCCACCTGCGTACTTACTCAACTAAAAGTTTGTATAGGTTTACAGGGAAGCAAAAATATCATATGGTGTAAATGTCACCTAAATGGCCTACCCTTTACAATTTTAGAATCACCTTTTTAATAACTAAAAACATTTGTTTTTCACACTGCTAGATTTAGGAATATGTATGAGTTAAATTAAACATGAGATTGACAGGACGCCCGACATAAGCAAATGCAGGGGTGGTTTCCAGTTGCCCGGAAACCCCCCTTCCCCACAGCCTGGCCAGCAACCACAACATGCAGTACAAAGGGCGAAATGGAGCTGACGCACATTCCCAGTGGCAGCAGATTTTCCTTCCAAGACTGCTGTGTGTGTCTGTGGATATGAGCACTCAATTATTGCACCAGAGAGAGAATCTGGTAAGTGGATTATTGTGATCATTGGGTCTGCATTTGTCTGAAGGGGATCCAGTCAGGATCCCAGCATTCAGAAATCTGGCAATCAGAATCCTGATGTTAGAATCCCGACACTGCTCGGAATACCGACGCCAGGATACTGACATGGAACGCAATGCCAGTGCCGGAATCCTGAACGCCGGGATCCCAACCGAAGGACTGGCAGCTCTGCAGCAATGTAAGCCATGGGGAGGGAGGAGGATAGGTTTAGGTAGGGAAGGGTTAGGGTTAGATTGCGTGGTGGGAGGGTTGGGCTGCGGGGAGGGAGGGATAGGCACCACCGGGGAGGGTTAGGGTTAAGCTGCAGGGGAAGGAGGGTTAGGTGTAGGCAGCAGGGAAGGGTGGTTAGGGTTAGGCACCACCGGGGAAGGTTAGGCTGCCTGGGGGGTGTTTAGGGTCACGCTGCGGATAAGAAGGGTTAGGTTTAAGGAGATTAGGGATTAGAGCTAGCATAGTTACCTTTTAGGTGTCAGGATCCTAAGCGTTGGGATGTCGCTGATGGTATTCTGACTGTCGCATCCCGGGCACCAGGATCCTGATACCATCCCTCCTGAAGTACTGTATTAATTAAACTGCACTTTGTTTGGGGCAGACTATAGCTTGTAACATGCTAATTATGTATCCTTTGTGGGCTGGCAACAATCGTTCTAAAATCAAACATTTGGACCCCCGCCCCTCTTGAAATCCTGCGCTTTCCCCTGCTCAAACTGTCTTTATTAGATGTGATCAGGGCTTAACCACTGAACTGATGAATATTTGTTCCAAAAGCGTTCCCAAAATATTATTTTTTGACGTACAGTATATGCAGATTTCTCTATAAAATTATAATAAATCAGATTTAAATAGCAATTTTTTACATGATTTCATTTAAAAACAAAAAGAATATATACACTCAGTTTAGTATTTAAACAGGATTTATTTTTTTCCATTTTTTATTTAATTGTATATGAAGAGAGTATAAAACTCTCTCTCTCCCCCAGTTACACTTATCACAGGACTTCACAGATCTACAAGAAAAACAACTAGCAGCAGGGAGTGGGTGTTCCTGGGAATCGCCCATCACTGCTGCCTGGGGACAGAGAGAGTCTAGGGGAGGAGCGGCTGCAGTTAGCCCAGGCTGCAGGAAGATTCTCTTCCTACAGCGTTGGGTGGTCTATCCAGGCAGTATCACTAATTACTGTTGCTACAGATAAAGTTGCGTCTGCAGTGATCCGCTAGTATTTGGGCCGTGGGAATAGGTTGTCTTGCTACAGCCACAGCCAGGGAGAGAAGGAGTAGACTGGGGGCTGAGCCAAGGGTCAAGAGAGGATGTCCAGGTGCTGTTAGTCTAGTTTCCATAAGCTGCAGGTAGGCACTTCAGAACTAAGCGCATTAGATGCAAATGTGTGAGGGAAAGTCCAACTTGGCATGGTCGGTTGGGGAAAAAGCTGAAGCCTAATTGGAAGGTGCAGTATGTGTCTCAAGTGTAGGACAAAGCTGATCTCTGCTATTTTAGAGATGGTAAAAAATGTAATGTACTGTATGCCTCTCTGCACAGCAAGTAGTGTCACCAAAAATGTAACATCTCTTCCCCTTGATCTCATATTAATATCTCAGATCGCAAAATTCAATCTTAGTGCTCTGGTTGGCCTACCTAATTTTGGTTGTGGTATTAAATGTCAAAATTCACAATGACGACACCAAAATGTTGACATGGTCTGAATCAAAGGTGTTTCTATAATGTGTGCAATGTGTGTGGTGCACATGGGCCCCTGGGTCCAGGGGGGCCTCACACCGCAAACACTGCACCCAAATTTCAATACTTACCTTTTTGGAGTCCAGTATCGGGTGCTGCAGTCGCACCAAAAATCATGCGCAGTAGTCAAATTGGTCTCCTGAACATGGCAAGTGTCATGTTTCCAGAGACCTGCGCATGCGCAGTAGACTCCAGCACAATGCCGGAGACTACTGTGCTGTACAGAGGAGGGGCCCCACCTGGAGGTGTACACGAGCCCCCTCCTCTGTTAAAACGCTCTTGATCTGAATGTCAACACTTAGAATATCAATATGGACGTTATGTTGACATGTGACATGTTAACATGCACATTGTCAACATAGTCACCATGAAAACAGAGCGTAAAGAGAGTATCTCTGGCGCTATCAGTTTTAAGTGAGAATTTTTTATTTTATTTTATGCTTCATTTATATGCCTGATTATTAACTTTTGATTCTGTGTTTTTAAATTATTTTAAAATTATTTGTATTTTTTATTAGTTCTTCTAACCTTTGTTGTCTACCGTAGTGAAAACAAATTTGTTATTTAAATTGAATTTATCCATGACAATAGGGAGTTATATTATGATGCCGTTATTCTAGTTAATAAAATCATTTGATTATTATTGTTTATTGTTAGTCATCCCTTTATTTGCCAATTTCAGCCTAGATGTCATCTTTTGGTAAAATACTGACATAGAGGTTTTTTCAGGTTTGTTAGCAAACCAAAAAAAGCACACTAATGGGCAAAACCATGCTGCACTGCAGGTGGGGCAGATGTAACATGTGCAGAGAGATTTAGATTTAGGTGAAGTATATAGTGGACGGGATGTACTAAACAGAAAATGCGGTAAACCACCTGTTTACCACATTTTCCTAATGTACTATCCCCCGGCCGCCAGGTCAGCGCCTTGGCGGTGTTCGCCAGCTTTTGCTAGTGATACCCCATAGAAGCCAATGGGCTTCTCTCTGCAGCGCTGTGTGAGGGATCTGATCGGATCCCTCTCAGCATGCTCCCAGCATACCTCACGCCTGCCCACGTCACCCTGCACATGCGTAGACTGACTCCCGGGCCCGAATCCTGGAAGTCAGGCTGCCGCATCACCTGCAGTGCAACATGGTTTTCCCATTAGTGTGCATTTTTTGTTTGCTAAGAAACCTGAATAAGTCCAACTATCTTTAACAGTCCCATATTGCTTAGCTCCCTCTTATGTAGTGTAGGGGGCTAGTATTACATAGCAGAACTTCATCATTGCTAGTTGCGTGTGATTTATTAGGAATGGGCTGTGGGAGGCGTGGCATGCTGTGATGCAAAAGGCCACGGCAATCGACCTCCAGCAGCAACAAACTATGAGGACACATCTATATAGCCTATCCCTAACCCTAACTTCAGCCTTTCCCTATTCCTAACCCTAAATCTAACCTTAGCTGCAGCCTAAACATAACTATATCCTATCCCTAACCCTAAATAACACCCTAACTGCAACCTAACCCTAACCACAGCCTATCCCTGGCCCTGAATCTAACCCTAGCTGCAGCCTAACACTAACTATAGCCTATCCCTAATCCTACATCTAACTGCAGCCTAACCCTAACCACTGCCTATTCCTAATCCTAAATCTAACTCTAGCTGCAGCCTAAACCTAACTATATAGTCTATCCCTAACCTTAAATCTTATCCTAACTTCAGTTTAACTCTAACCTTAAATCTAATCCTAACTGCAGTTAAACTCTAACCCTAACCACAGCCTATCCCTGGCTCTAATCTAACCCTAGCTGCAGCCTAATTTTAATTAATACCTATCCCTAAATCTAACCCTAGGTGCAGCCTAACCCTAACTATAGGCTATCCCAAACCCTAACTTTAACCCTAACTGCAGCCATGTTTTCTGATGCCTATTTTATTATTTTGTAATCTTATTTAATAGATTTCTTCCTGTTTCTGGAACCAGTTCTAAGTATTAAGTTCTACCACAAAAAGAGTACTGGTGCTGCGTACTGCTGAGTACCATCAGAAAAAAAGCACTGGCTCCGTGCCCCGGCTTTACTGCACTTCTTAATTGACCTCCAGTGTATTGTACTTCTGCCTTTTACAACAGTTATTTATCTGCACTTACAGAACATAGGTAAGGCTTTTCTGATAGCAAAGGCCTAACTCTGTCTATGTCCTGGCTACTTTTCCATTAAACTCTGTGCTCTGGGAACAAATGTCAGAACAAATCATGGAAGAAACACACTGTGTAATGTCGTTGCCATCTGTACTATAGCCAGAAAAAGAAAAACTGTTTTCAACTGTTCTGATAAGTAAGGAATCACTGATTCTGGTACTGAAGAATCACACAGATAAGTACCAAGTTAATTATCCTAGTGCAAGAAAATGAAAGTTAATGACTGACATTGATTTTGATTAAAACACTCTAGCTAGAGGGATAATTATATATCAATTTTAACCCTTGTTTGTATGGATGTGTGATGTTGCTTTTAACTTACGTCAAGCACCCAGCTGTATCTTCATCCAACAATGTATCTATCAGTGTGGACAAACAAAGGCCTTTTTGGCTAAGATCAGGCACCCATGTATGCTGTGGGGCTTACAGCTGCATCCAGTAGGGAGTGGGCCTAGGCTGGCTACCTAAGCCCATGTAAGCCCATGATGCTTTGATACCTTATGTTGCCTGTGCTGGGGGTGCCTGTAAATGTACTTTTGAGTGCCAGTACCTGTGTACGAAGTAAGGCACTTTGCACTATGCACTTTTTCAGGCAGAACCATGTTTCCTCTGCCCCTGGCTTTTCATCTCTTACTAACATATTCACTGCATTCTGTTATTATTATTTTTTTATGTGTCACTTTTTCAAGGCATTGGGAGACCCCAATGACTATCCCTCTCTTTAAGTGATAAAAAGCTCCCTCCTTCATAAAGACAGTTGAAGATAAGTTCCTTGTGGAGAATATACATCTGACCTGAGGGAGAAAGAAGCCGCCTGACCATGGCAGCAGAGTTAGAGCCTGAGGATCCTCGCCCCATGTGGATGCCTATAGGCCTCTAGGTTGGAGATATGAAAAGGCCCTGTCATTTTTCAAACACAAGGGTAGATGTACAGTATTATCTGCCATTAAGTGGTATCAGCGCACGTTATATGCACTGTTGCCACCTCTCACCCATGTATTACTGCTATCAACATTTTTCTAACAAGAAATTAATACCTTTGCAAAGTGACCTCTCACCTGCATATTACTGAGACAAATCAGAGAATAAAATTGGAACAATCTGTTAAATGGCTCACCACCTAATGGATTTCTCACTAGTAGAATAGCCTACTTTAATAATACACACTAGACATATCTTATAAGCACTGACTGTCTCTGCTGCAGGCTGTCTACAGTACTGTTCTGCTTATTACCCTTGACAGAGTTCCTGGATTGCAGGATGGGAATGGAAAAATAAAAAAATAAATTAGGTGACGAAACACATTAAGAACAAAGCTACATAGACAACATACTAGATAACAAACATGAGACACCAAATCTTGGACAAGTACACGGGCAATTTTATAAAATACATATTCCCGATTCTGTGTAGGAGTGATGCCGGTTGAAGCAGGTTAAAAATAAAATACATTTGGCTCATTCTCACTAGTAATTGATACACACATTACAGTTGTTATGCTCTAGTCTTAAAAGCAAAACAACTAAATATATTTAATATCTGCCCATAACAATTTGCTATTTGTGTATTTATTTTGTAATATAAGAAAATCACTGGTTTTTAAAAATTTGTTGTAACAATTTTTAGATGCAGTACTGTTTATTGTTAGTATTGTAGCCATGATTGGCCACATTTAATAACTACCCCTGTCACTGCTACTGGCATGCCCCCTCATTAACTAGCAGCAAATTACTTTTTTTTAAAATTGGTTTTCAGCATTCTGGATAATATTGATGGGAGCAGATAGAACTCCAACTTCATCCACCCAGCCACGGCCTATTCCAAGCCAGGTTATAGGTGTGCGCAGTGTTTGTATGACCAATAGATTCCTATTGGTCCACATGGTGACACCCCTTCCAGGCAATGTCTTTTGCATTTCACTTTTGCTATCTCGATGGGGGATAGGGGAGGAGGGACTAGGGGAGATTATACCAGGCTCATAATATTCTGGAGTGGGACAATAAATGCAAGATATCTTTAGGCGCTCCTGATGATCACATATCTGAAAACATCAAGAGCAACATTTTCTTATTCTTTTTTCAAATATATTAATGGGGATATGCATTAAACTTTCTAAGAAGAAGACAAGTGGAGAAGTCCATCAACCTTAACCTATCCTTTAATAGAATGTACTTGATGAATGCTAGTTAGAACCTTATTTATTTCTATGGGCAACTTCTCCATTTGTCCACTCTTTAGTAAGCTTGACACATCTCCCTACATTGAATGACCTCTACACAAAAACCAAAGCAAGAGTGATTGAAAAGCAATGGGAGAAAAGTTTTGCTTGTGCTTACTTCTGATACGAATTCTTGTGATCGTCACTTGTACGAACATCCAGAAATCTTAGCAATAAATGTTTCAGATGAGAAATTAGGACACTAACATTATATTTGAATAACTAGATACAAAACACATAGGGACTACTGCAGAGTTGGTGAGAAAATGGGCGTAATGACCACTTAAAAAGATCCATATAAATAGCATATAGGACAGCATGCAGAAGTGATGAAAGAACACATTGCTGCTCCACAGGTGTGAGGGTCATAGAATATAGAAACACTCTACTAACCTACCTAATAGCAAGCACCCAGACAGACCAATGCAATATTAAACTACCAGCAATAACATAATAAGTCACCCTAACAACTGTCTATGTTGTCTGCTACCATGGAAATTAACTAATAGGTGTGGTGTTCAGTACTTCCATAACAAGCTATATAATCACAGGTATAAAGCAAAACACAGTAATTACAGGTGACAATACATACCAAACCAAACAGACAGACAGTGTGAAAAGAGTACAATCAACTTAGCTTACCATTTTTGGGTGCCTGGCTAAAACATCCTATTTTCAGGATAGAACAGTGAAGAGTAAGACTTGGTCATGTATATCTTATGCAGGAAACTGAGTATTTTGGTGGGAAAACTAAATTTAGGCAGGAAAATGCATGTGACATCAACAAATGAACAATGCCTCTACAGGTGAGAAACAACCTCCCTGGTAGACTAGAGAGCACTTGGGTCTATTGGACAGTGTAAATAAACTGGTATCCCAACCTCCTAATGTGCCATTGTCTTATTCTTTAAATGAGCACATTAGGCCTAGTGACTACTGCAACCTGTAAATACATTGGAGGTGAAGATGTTGAAGATGGAAAGAGAGCTAAGGCCTTGCAGACACAGACAGAGTACTTTGCAAGGGCCTAGCACCTCCACCAAATGGGCGCTGGGCCTGGTTTTAGTGAATAAGGCAAGCCTCTAGATTATGTTTTGGTGGCCTAGCAGTGCTTTCTTGTTGGCAAAATGGTGTCTCACTGACTCTGTTGTCATTGGCTGTTGTCATTGGGGGGATGGGATCCATTCCATATCCTCAACCTGACTTGTGCCACCTCTTGTTGCTGCTCGATCCTGGCATCTCCACCTGGGCAGCAGATAGCAAGTATAAGCTCTTTTGCAAGGGAGCCCTCCTTTTGCACCAGGACTTTGGTGTCTCTTGTGTTAGCAGAAGTGTTTCTTCATAATTAGGATCTCCTCTGTTACATATTCAATCAGTAGGCACAAACTGGGAAGCAATTGTGGTATAACTTATTTATTATGAAACTGTGTAGATCATAAAGCAAACTAATATGCTGAGCAAGACAGGTGTATATGAACAGCCATTACTGCATGCTCTCTCTCCTTCTGCTCCTTCCGGAAGATTTATATAACAAACAAGTACATAGATATAGCACAGACTGTTAACACATCAACACATAAACAACAGTTCCATCTACTGTCCCTCCAGTGTAATTACTCAACAGTGATAAAGTCTCAGTCTGTTGTAATATCTCAACATCTTGCTGGTCTTCTGGCTTGTTCTCAGGCAGCATCTTATGTCAGCCAGAACTCTACTACTATTCGTTGATCCACTGCCTTGTTGTTTTGCAAATATAGCTATAGTGAATGAGCTGAGCCACAAATGGGTAACCATTGAAAACCATTATTGCTCATTAGCAATGATTCATGCTTGGCTTGTGTTTGCCCAAAAGTGAATTCAAAGAGAATTATCTTTCCATGGAACTGGATACTGCTGTATTACCCAATGAAGGGACGACCAATGACTACTGCAGACCAAGTAAGTCCTTCCCTTCCTTACTGCCTTTTTCAGACAGGATTCTCTAGGTGGGGCTCCAATAGGGTCACTTTAATCTGGATGTAATTCCACAGACCATTAGCATATGAGCCCACTTTACACCAGGTGTATGTCAAATACACTTACAGTATATCAGTATTTGTTTTGCTTGCAAAATACACATTCACTTTTAGGCATCAATAAAATGTCAAAGCTCCAAAAACCTCTCTAATACAGTAGAAATAACTCTCTAACTTAATGTTTATTTTTTTTACTGATGTTATAATAATTGAACCTACTGTAAATGAACATTCTATGAAAGTAAAATAATTGTTAAACAAGGAAAGATCTTAATTACCTCTAGCACTTTCATGTATAAAAATCACTGATCAAGCTCTAAACAGTAATCTGGAGAATGTTCTTCTGATTGAGAAAGAAATAGTCGACGATAACTACAGTACAGTACAGTGGAGTTCATGTCAGTACTTTATCATCATTTATCTATGGAACTAATCAGCCCAGTCAACCATAAAGAACTAATCTAGAGACCTGAAAGTGTTTACCTGGAGTCTAATCAGTGCGCTTTGACAGAGGTTCAATCATGCTAGCATATCTGCCTTATAAAAGCTGTATTGAGGCATATCATCCTCAACCCACCGTGGTGGGACTTTGAGGATTATTGTTTCACAAGAACTATTATTGCCCTATTTCCAGGGCTGGATTAAGGCATCTGAGGGCCAAGGGCACTGGAATTGTGGGGGCCCCCAATAGAAAAAGTGATGAAAACCCTAAGCGCACTCCACCCCCACCCCACCCCCCATGTGCGCACACACACTCTCTTCCTGGATGCTGCAGCAGGCTTTTGTTAAACATTTAAGTGTTACAGATGGAGGATAGTCCAGGCCCAGAGTGGAGCAGGCACCACCGCTTTCTCTGAGAGTCTGCACCAGCAGCACTCACTCACCCTCCTGCTGTGGGCTGCAGTGCTGCCTGCTCCACGCGTGATTCCCCGATCATCTGAGAAAGAGTCGGAATGTGAGCCAAACACTGCCTGCCTGCTGCCACTGAATCTGAGTCCCCCACCAGCCAGGGACGCAGATTCACTTACAAGGCATTACCCACACGCACTTCCAACAGCTGCATTCTTTCATCATACAGTACCTCCGTCAGCTCTGTCCTGTCACTCCAAACTTCATGGTCAGAATTGAGCCGTCGTAGGTGCCCTACTCCACTTGAAACATCAGTGTGTGGGGGGCGCTAATTTGTGGGGGCCCTGGGATTACCGCCCCTGACGCCCCTCTCTTAATCCGGCTCTGCCTGTTTTCATACCTGACATTTAACTTCCGTAGATTTTATATGAAGCAAATATCCCTAATAAGTAATAACTGGCTAAAACACTGTCCATTATATGCATATTGTAGGCACTGTATATACTATGTGAATTTATGTGGTAGTTATTTATCAGAATATCTCAATGATTTTACTGCAATTCATATATTTTATATTTTCTTGAATTTATTGTTATTAAGTTATTGTTATTTTAAGTTTCCTTGCATCAAATGACAAAACGGTGATAATAATCTGTTCTAACGCCACAGTGAACAAAATGGTTTTTTTTTGTTTTTTTTCAGTTTTGTGTTCAGTAAATAACTCTTCAAGGGGGGAAACATAATAATCGTTAAAAAAATGCATGCAAAATCATAATCTATCTCAAAGCAATGAATAAAGCACCTATCAGCAGCAACAGCGCTCTCGCAAATAGCCAATCACAAGCAGCTTGCTAATGCTGATAACTGCTGTCATCATCATCATCTGGCATTTGCACCTGCTACTGACATCCACAAACAGTACCACTCTCTCAGTATGTGTAGTCCAGGCTGCAGTGGTGCTTGTATGCCCTGTTACTATACTTGGCTGACATTAGATTGCTCCTTCCCTCTCCACTTCTGCAGGAACAGGTTGGTGTAATGGGCAAAAGTCTGTAATTGAGCTTAGCATGCACCTACTGTCTGGCCATGTACAGAGGACATTTACACAAGATACACTACGCAATCTGGAGTAATACTCGCCCTGCATCAGCCCTACTGTGATCAGGACCTATACTTGGCAGTTATTTGAACAATTACTTAATATGGTTCCTAACTGATAACCCCATTTAGCTTGTCACCTCTGGTAAAAAATAAAAAGCTCCCAGCTCGTTCTGTGCAGAAGATAAAAACCAACTCCTGCACTTTATCACAAGCGTTGGCCGGCCGCACTTGCTTGCACGTAAGCCTGAGACGCCTTAACTGCATCAATAACAATAAAAAGAGCACAGGTTTATTGGCAGGGCCATTCCCAGGCCCCACAGGAATATAACCCAAGCAAATGCATCCCTAAAAGATTAAGCACCGCTGTCATGTCAAGATGTAGAGAGCAGCATCTGGGAGCTGGGGTGTGCTGGAAGATTCAGGCTGTCGTTTGTAAAGTCGTCACCTCCTCAGCATCTGGGAGCCACTACATTTTTTTAAACTAGAGGGTATATATGAAGGATATATGTACAGGAAATCAGTTCAATAGAAACAATCAGCAGTGAACATTCACAGAAAGATGGCATTAGCATCAAGCATTGAAAAACGTTCAAACAGAAACTGCTTCAGTTACTTGCTGGACATCATCACTACTGGCAGCAATTTATACATTTGTATACAAAACTAACTCAGTATAAATCGCTAGTTAATGCAGCCTATAGGCGTCACCCCCAACTTGTGTATGACATATACCCCTTTCAGTCCGCCAGATTTGAATATGGGTTATTGTACATGAGTGCGCATTCCCCGTGTTGCTGTGTGGTCTGAAAGGGCCCAGTTGGAATAATCCAGGTCAAGAGACCCGGTATTCTGACTCGGGTAGCGAGTAGAGTTGAACATTTGTTCAACCCGGTTCGCTGTGCTGTGTGAACAGGGAGCCAGGTCGATGTGACCCGTTTCCCGTTCACTCTGTGTGGACGGGCGGTGCTTGGAGATCATGTGATCTCCAAGCGCTGCCCCCGCCCGCATCATAGCTGATGTCACCAACCCGGCAATATTTCGGGTTGGGGACAGCAGTGGCGAGGGGCCTGAGGAGGGTCCCACCCGTTAACCTGTGTAAAGCTCCCGAGTGCGACCCGCCTCAGGCGGTCTGAAAGGGGTAATATTAAACTTTGAGTTTACATTTTCATTAGGACACATGACCATCTCCACAACCCTATTCTATTAAACAGCACAGCAGTCATTATACTCCATATATTTAGGGACCTATTCATCATCGGGGACTGGGTGGTATCTAACTTACCATGAGTTGCGACAGTGGATACTTAAGTACTGGAGCAATTCAATATTGGTCCGGTGTAGGGATAGCTACTCTGAAAAGCAGTTGTCCCCGTGAACAGTACCGCTGCTACTTTGACTTACTAGAGGTGCCGATCAACTGAGATCACATATGCGCACAGCTGCCGATCTCACATTGTCATGGTGGCGGAGGGATTCCTCTTCACATCTCTATACCTCCTCCTCATTCAGCAAGGAGCTGGGCTCCTGGAATCAGCGCCATCTGAAGATGGAGTTGATTGCTGAAGGAACTGGACTCCTGGAATCAGCGCCATCTGAAGATGGAGTTGATTGACGAAGGAACTGGACTCCTGGAATCAGCGCTATCTGAAGATGGAGTTGATTGCCGCAAGCAAACTCTGAAAACATTCAGTGTTTGAAGTTTGCGGAGTTCTAATTGGCCTCATTGGACCCCTAATGGGCCAATTACATAAAACAAGTGGAAACTAGCATTTCTGCATGTGTACCTGGCCTATAAGTGATGATGAATAGGTCCATTAGAAATAAAAAGGGAAGCCCAAATTAGTCTTGCAAATTGTCCCAAAAGATACTGTACAGTATGGGAAAGTAAAAAATGGCTAAAAATGATGCGGCTGTGCAATACCATTCGAGTAATATGCTAATGCTGCAGGAGCTGTGTTTAGGAAATAGATGCCTTCTGCATGCATTGAGATCCGAGTGCTACGTCCAAAGACACAGCATCGGATCACCATCTCGACCATTGGTCATGATGTCACAGCCCTCAGCCATTTGAATAAGTCACAGCATACTCACGCTGGCCATCTATCCAAAGACACAGACTCTGGGATTGGTACACCTACAAAACAGGGATGACACCACCCCCCGCTCATTTTGCAGAACAGTCCCTGTCACTGCCCTCTAATAATGATGCATGTCAATCATGCTGTGGCTAAGGGGAGACTCCAAACAGTCACGCAGGACTCGTTCTCTGCGCATGCAGTTTCCCCACAATCGGGTTAGTATTGTGGCAGAGACATAGCTAGATTAAGGGGGTGATGCAGGGCATACTGTACCCCAGGCCCCCCTTTGTCAGGGGACACCCCAGCCAGAGCACACTGACATCACTAGCTCTCCCTTTTATGCGGCAGCAGCCAGAATGCTAGCAGGACAGCATGTACAGTATGCAGTGCTGGCAGACACACAGTAGTATCATGTTTTATGAGCTACCAATGGAGCATTCCGACTAGAGGACAGATAGGAGGGTGGACAGAGCTGTAAGTGGCATAGGAATCCCAGCCTCTCCTCCCCTCCACCTGGGTGTCTGAGTTCTGTGTTATCTAAGGAGGGTTTAGAGAGAGAGAGAGAGAGAGAGAGAGAGAGACACACACACACACACACACACACACACACACACGGTCCTCCTGAGTCCTGTCCAGGTGTGTAAGTCGTAAAGAAGCTGCTGCTATTCTTGCATGTGACAAGATAATTTATAGATTTTATTTTGATATGTGTATTTTGATATGTGTATCATCAGGTTTCAGACTATGGGGGACATTTACTAAGCAGTGATAAGAGCGGAGAAGTGAGCCAGTGGAGAAGTTGCCCATGGCAACCAATCAGCACTGAAGTAACATCTATAATTTGCATACTATAAAATGATACAGAGCTGCTGATTGGTTGATGGGGCAACTTCTCCACTGGCTCACTTCCCTGCTCTTATCAATGCTAAGGAAATGTCCCCCTATGTTTTTGAATTATACATTATACAAGTTACCTAACACTGCAGTGCATAGGACTATGGGGGTAATTCTGAGTTGATCGCAGCAGCAAGTTTGTTAGCAATTGGGCAAAGGGGGGGAAGATATAACATTTGCAGAGAGAGTTAGATTTGGGTGGGTTACTGTATTTCTGTGCAGGGTAAATACTGGCTGCTTTATTTTTACACTGCAATTTAGATTTCAGTTTGAATACACCCCACCCAAATCTAACTCTCTCTGCACATGTTATATCTGCTCCCCCCTGCAGTGCACATGGTTTTGCCCAACTGCTAAAAAAAATTCCTGCTGCGATCAACTTGGAATTACCCCCATGGTTTATTGTCTACAGTGCATTTCTGTTATTAATCTGCTACATTATCATGTATGCACTAACAGTGTTTACTAAATATATTTATCAAAGGGCCCAACCAATGCATTCTCTAATGGTTAGGACAACCAATGTGGCTGTTGGCCACACTCCTTCTGGAAACTGACCACACCCCTAAATATGGTCCCCTACCACTGTGTTCCCCGGTGGGCCCTTCATGCCTCAGTTCAACACTGCACTAACCTTTTAAAATTGCTGGTGTCCGTGCCTTCTTACCTAAAGAGACCCCCAGTATGTAAACCATCGGTTTTACGTACTAACCTGAATCAGTCCCAAAATGTTAATACTCTGCAGCAGCACCATACTCCTGCCTCTGGGGCTGCCCTGTAATTTCATTTCTGTGGTAAACATGACATCTGGACACAATGACACTTTTTAAAGCAATGGGCGTACTAAAAAAACAGTGCGCTGCATTCAAAGTACATCCACTGTTTGAAAAACTGTCAGGCTGTACTGATGGTACAAATACATAGTCATATACCATTCAAAGTGCGTTCATGTATTGAACACAGTCAAGTGCTACCGGATGATAACAAAAGGGGAAATTCCATGGTTTATGTATGTTAATTCCCCTACCCAACAATTAGGTATCAGAACACTAGTTTGCTTACGCCACAGGTTAGAATCTAAATAGACAAAGCAGCTATTTAGTCTGCCTGTATTTTTCTCTACTTTACTAATAGCTACTAGGAAAACATGTTTTGCATGATTTAACTATAACAGCATGGTTTCAAATATTATCGTTTTCACCTTATTCTATTCCTCATTTCATTTCATGTGTTTTGTTTAGTTTTGTGTTTTTTGTGTAGACAGGCAAGCAGCTTTTCAGTTCTGTGTGCCGTCTCACAAACACATTCATAATCCATTGCTATGTAGGATTCAGCTCAGCTGCTTATCTGCCCCCTGCTGGCATCTCGCTCCGTGCCAAAGCTGAATACATTTGACACATCCACTTCAGCCGCCAACAATAGATTCTCTTGGCAACCAAAGAAATAGTTTGGGAAAATCTAACTAAAGGAAAAAGAAAACACTTATCATTTGTTACTTTTTCAAAATGTATATTCAGAATTCAAATGCACAGTAAACTTTTTACCATTACGATTAGGGGCTGTATTTTTATAGCTGTATGGGCATATTTTTATTTAACTAATTTTTTTCTAAATGCGTAAAAAAAAAATAAAAAAAAATTATTTGAGCTATTAGCCATGTCTGGAACACTACTGTGGATCTCAAACAACTTCCTCCTGCGAGAACTTATTATTATTGTTATTATTATCAGCGGCAGTTGAAGCCCACGCCGACTACCTTGTGCAGGGGGGAACGCTAAGCACCACTACATTTCCTTTGTCTTGCAATTATCCGCCTGCACGTCCGTAAGTAAGTGCCCACAAACACCACTGTGGAAAACTGAAACTACGGGCAGCAGTGCTCATGGTATGCCCGTAGGTCCCCTTCACTATGCAGGGCATAGACTCTCGCTGCCTACGAATACAGACAACAGGTTCCTTGCATTAATTCGTGGTTGCGTGTGTATGCCCCATTGTACTGGTAAACCTTGCCTATGATGAATTCGCAACACAGGCAAGGCTGCATGAGGACATATCTGTGCATGGGTAGATGTATGTAATATATATGCTGCTGACTGTAGTTGCCATTATTATGCAATGGTGACTGCGATTTTTGCCAATTTACCATGCTCTTATAATTCTTAGCTTTTCAGAGCTTAGTACTATTAGCATCTTTACACGGTATTAGCCATTGGTGTGTATGGGCTACAGTATCGCTGGAGATTGATCTTAAGCTCCCTCTCTGGTAGCTCCGATCACCTATGAAGTGAAGTTTTCTGAACGCGCTGTCCTGGCAAGCAGGCATTCTAAAATAGCTCCTATAATTCAAAGCAAAACAATGTAATATGAATTGTTATTTATTAGGGAAACTCCCCCCCGTAAATGATAAAAGTCTTCTAAAAGGTACAACGTAAGTTAGTGAGTTTGATCCAGACACGAAGCTGCATACTTTATCTTAGTTACTAGAAAATCCTTTTATTAAAATACTCATCTGGTATTAACCGGAGGGTCTCTAAGGATATATGTGTCTCCTGCCATTCACTAAATCTTTTTGGTACCCCTTGGGCACAGGAGGAATGGATTTGGGGCTTTGCTCCACTGATTTGTAGTGGTGTCAAAGATTGATTTCTATTGGCTATTCTGTCATGCTATTGACACAGGCACTATGTCATTTTACAGAAGGATGAGCAGGATTGTCAGTAGATCCCATCTGTCTGTGTCAATTTGTCGCTGTGTACGGGAGCGAAGATTAGTAATCCTCTCTCGTAGCTGTTTCCTCGCTGCAGATAATAAAAGGGTTACTCCGTTCACATATCACTCTTCCGTTGTACAACTTATTACATTTCAACTACATTAAGGATGAAATTATTTCTATTTCAGAAGAGAGCAATGTAACCATATGCAATGTGTGCAAGTCTCTAAGTTAGTTCATTAGGCGCCCTAATAGTGGCAGAAATGGCAGAAGCCAACACTATTGCTTCAGGCTCAACAATCATTTCTTCTAATAACCAGATATAATCATGCTCCATCTCAATCCCAAATAGTTAAAGACTAAAAAGTCAAATTCTAAAATGATGAAAATTTACCAGACCTAAAACCATTAAAATGTTTCCAGCGTAATTTAAAATCTTCAAATCTTCAGACTTTTCCATCTACCAAAACAAAGTTTTCGAAGAATATGTTATTAATAAGCAAAATGAAGAGAAAATTTGTTGCAAATGATAACTGGTGCTCTGGCCAATCAGCTCCAATCTGTAATTTTCAAAACACATGACAGCTAGGAGCTAATTGGCTGGAGCACCAGTTATCATACGCAACTGTAACACCCCAGTAAGTTTATCGAGTACTGCAGAAGTGGTTGCCTGAAAAATATATGTATAATGTATGGGCCATCACTGTGTGTGTATGTATATATATATATATATATATATATACCAAACAGAAAACCCAGCACTCTCCTAAGCAGCTTCATTCACCTTAATGCTTTAATATACATCTAAATAAACAATGGGGTTTTGGTTTATGAATTGTACAATGCATGTAAGCTTGCGGCCCACTCCACGGGACCCCATTTCACCGCAAGTCCTACTCTATCACAAACTTTCACATAGATTTTATAGAAACCTGGCAACTGCTGTCTCATAGGGGAAAATGTGCTTATCTGGTTTAAAGCTTACCTGCCACACTTATGGCTTTTAAAAGGTAAGACAGTCACCAACACAAATAACACAACTACACAAGTGTGCTTACCTGGTTTACAGCTCACCTGCCAACAAACTACTGGCTTTGAAAGTGAGACAGTCACCAACACACCCAAATAGCAGCTGATCCAGGTTAAAGGTAAATGAGCTTAGGGGTGCATGAGAGAGAGAGATATGGTCACAAATGGGCCAATTAAAAATTAACCCTGTTATACAAACAAACACGAGGAACCACTGCACTCGCCATTCCCAGGGGTTGGGGTGCGGTGGGCTGTGACCACCGAACTCAAATATACCAAACAGAAAACCCAGCACTCTCCTAAGCAGCTTCGTTCACCTTAATGCTTTAATATACATCTAAATAAACAATGGGGTTTTGGTTTATGAATTGTACAATGCATGTAAGCTTGCGGCCCACTCCTTCTGTTTGGTATATTTGAGTTTCTGTGGTCACAGCCCACCGCACCCCAACCCTTGGGAATGGCGAGTGCAGTGGTTCCTCGTGTTTGTTTTTATATATATATATATATATATATATGTATGTATACATTAGAGATGAGCGGGTTTAGTTCTCAGGGAACCAAACCCCCACCAAACTTCACGATCCGAGCTGGGAACAGAGTTTGTTCAGGGGTGTTGTGAAAATAAATGTTTACTGGACCTGTCTTGCATGCTGTAAAATACAGGGGTGCTGTGAATATAAAGGGGTGCTGGCCCTGTCTTTTATGTTGTAAAAAATCAGGGGTGCTGTGAAAATAAATGTTTACTGGACCTGTCTTGCATGCTGTAAAAATACAGGGGTGCTGTGAATATAAAGAGGTGCTGGCCCTGTCTTTTATGTTGTAAAAATTCAGTGGTGCTGTGAAAATAAATGTTCACTGGACCTGTCTTGCATGCTGTAAAAATACAGGGGTGCTGTGACTATAAAGGGGTGCTAGCCCTGTCTTGTATGCTGTGTACATTCAGGGGTGCTGTGAAAATAAATGTACACTGGTCCTGTCCTGTATGCTGCAAAAATTCAGGGGTGCTGTGAAAATAAATGTACACAGGCCCTGTCCTGTATGCTGTAAAAATACAAGGGTGTAGTTAAAATACAGGGGTGTTGGCCCTGCCCTGTATGCTGTAAAAATACAGGGGTGCTGTAAAAATAAATGTACACTGGCCTTGTCGTATATGCTGTAAAAATACAGGGTTGCTGTGAATATAAAGGGGTGCTGGCCCTGTTTTGTATGCTGTAAAATTACAGGGGTGTTATGAAAATAATGGGGTGCTGGCACTAGCCTGTATTCTGTAAAAATACAGGGGTGCTGTGAAAATAAATGTACACTGGCCCTGTCCTGTATGCTGTAAAAATACAGGGGTGCTGTGAAAATAAAGAGGCACTGTTCTGTGTGCTGTAATAATAAAGGGGTGCTGTCCTATGACATGGAGAACACAAATTTGGAGGAAAAAATAGTGAAAGATCAGAAACCACTTCCAGTTCTTAGTACTAGTGAAGAAGCTGCTGCTGCCACCAGTCATGACATTGATGATGCAATTCCATCAACGTCGTCTGCTAAGGCCAATGCCCAATGTCATAGAGGGCATGTAAAATCCAAGAAGCAAAAGATAAGAACTAAAAAAATAAATCTGATGAGAAACGTAAAACTGACAATATGCCAGTCACGACACAAAGTGTCAAGGAAAGGCTAAGGCCTTGGCCTATGTTCATGACTGGTGGTTCAGCTTCTCATGAAGATGGAAGCCCTCCTCCCTTTTGAAAAATTGTAAAAATTAAGCTTGTTAAAGCACAGGAAAAAACAACTGTGCATTCACAAATCCCCAAGTGTGTCCGCGGTTGCGATGTCTAGGCCTGACTTTCCCAAGACTGTATTGGAAGAGGAGGATCCTACCACCATTTGAACACCCCATGCAAGTGCTGGGAGGAGCACCGCCAGTCCAGTTGCTGATTTTGAGATTGAGGATGTCACTGTAGAAGTACACCAGGATGAGGAGGATATTGGTGTAGCTGGCGCTGAGTAGGAAGTTGACGATGAGGATTCTGATGGTGATGTGGTTTGTTTGAAAAAGGTACCAGTGGGGACAGTTGTTGGCCATGGGATGAAAAAGCCCGTTGTCATGCCTGGGTAAAATACCAAAAAAAGCAACCTCTTTGGTGTGGAATTATTTCTCCACAAATCCAGACAGCAGGTGTCAAGCCATCTGTTGCCTTTGTCAATCCATAATAAGTAGGGATAAGGACATTAACCACCTAGGAACATCCTCCCTTATACGTCACCTGCAGCGCATTCATCATAAGTCATTGTCAAGTTCAGAAACTTTGGGTAATAGCGTAAGCAGTCCACTGACACCTAAATGATGTGGTTTGTTTGAATATTATTTCTTTGTGAGCATGAGGATGTAAAAGATGAATGGGGCTAGGAATCAGAGAATGAGGACGACATCTTGCCTCAGTAGAGCCAGTTTTTGCATGAGAGATTAATTGCTTCTTTTTTTGGTGGGGGCCCAAACAAAGCAATCATTTCAGCCACAGTCGTGTGGCAGACCCTGTCGCTGAAATGATTGGTTTGTTAAAGTGTCCTGTTTATACAACATAATGGAGGGTGGGAGGGCCCAAGGACAAATCCATCTTGCATGTCTTTTCTTTGCCACATCATTCCAGGAGTGCTACCCTATATTGGGTGCTGCCCCTCTGCCCTATCAGTCCATTGGTGCTGCCCCACTGCCGTTTAAGTCAAGGGGTGCTGTTGCCTGTCTCCTGTGCTGTGTCATTCTCCAGGAGTGCTGCCTATCTGCTGTATAAGTCATGGGGTGCTGCCTATCTGCGGTATAATCCAGAGGCGCTGCCGTATAATTCCAGGGGTGCTGCTGTACTTGATCCTAAATTTAAATTAAAGCCTAGAGCAAAATATAAAACAAGCTTCATAATCACAAGCAGATTTGTGAAAACATATAGCTGCAAAGGTGGAAATGGAAATTGCAATTTTGACGAAGTGTTTCCCAATGAGACCACATTTGTGGCCAAAGTCAGTCAGACTCAAAAGAGACAGAAATACAAGAATAGTGGACCACTGCGCTCACCGCGGCTGCAGTTTGGTGGAACCCTGGTGTCACTCAACACCATATACCCTGAACATTAGCTAACAAAAACGGGAACTAACAAACTGCGCACAGCTTATAACTCCACTTGAAAGTGAATGTGTCAGTCAGTCCTGATAACCGAGGAGGTCATGGACCAGTGTTCCTCTCTTCTTCTCTTTTTTCTTCTTAATTCCGAGGAATCCCTTTCTAATTTGTCGAATGTCCCTCAAAAACAAGGAAAGAACAATAATGTGTAGTAGGTCCTGGATTCGAGTGATTTTCTGAGTTATCTGGTTTGACAGGATGGTTCGTACCGTACTCACGTCTTAAATGGAGGGATTCACACACATAAAGGTTTCTTTCTGGAAACAACTTCTCCTGATTGGATGGATGATAAATCGTGTTCTTTCAAATCCTCACCAAATGGTGTCCCAACATGAGAAATACCGGGGAGAAGAATACCTTAATTAGTAAATACCCCACGGTCGAGTATATTAAGTAAATCACACTATCGACCGGAGAGATAGACTAGCGTACCGTACTCACACTCTAAGTGTGTTCACTATACCCATAGAGGTATCTTTAACTTGTGATTCATACTCCAACAGATAAAATAAATAAAAAGACGTAGATGGGCAGGCGTACCCCACTTACAATCTTCTATGATGTTGTCTGGCCCGTAGCGGTTTCTTTTCCCACTTTCTTCCCAAGAAGTGGAACTCCACTATCGAATGCTCCCAATCTCGGTATAAAATGTATATCGAAAATTGGAGGTTTAATAAAAAGAATTTATTGAATTCAAACAATAAAAATAGTAAAATATCAGCAATGGGGCAGAAAAAAAACTCTAATAGGCCGACCAGAAGATGTTTTTGCCATCCAACAAAGGTGAAATAGATCCGGATTACCTCACCTCAATAAATGGTAGTCTGGAAGGTCTGTAGGTGATGTCTGGCCCTCACACCAACGCGTTTCGACCAGAAGGTCTTTTTCTTTCTTGAAAAAGACCTTCTGGTCGAAACGCGTTGGTGTGAGGGCCAGACATCACCTACAGACCTTCCAGACTACCATTTATTGAGGTGAGGTAATCCGGATCTATTTCACCTTTGTTGGATGGCAAAAACATCTTCTGGTCGGCCTATTAGAGTTTTTTTTCTGCCCCATTGCTGATATTTTACTATTTTTATTGTTTGAATTCAATAAATTCTTTTTATTAAACCTCCAATTTTCGATATACATTTTATACCGAGATTGGGAGCATTCGATAGTGGAGTTCCACTTCTTGGGAAGAAAGTGGGAAAAGAAACCGCTACGGGCCAGACAACATCATAGAAGATTGTAAGTGGGGTACGCCTGCCCATCTACGTCTTTTTATTTATTTTATCTGTTGGAGTATGAATCACAAGTTAAAGATACCTCTATGGGTATAGTGAACACACTTAGAGTGTGAGTACGGTACGCTAGTCTATCTCTCCGGTCGATAGTGTGATTTACTTAATATACTCGACCGTGGGGTATTTACTAATTAAGGTATTCTTCTCCCCGGTATTTCTCATGTTGGGACACCATTTGGTGAGGATTTGAAAGAACACGATTTATCATCCATCCAATCAGGAGAAGTTGTTTCCAGAAAGAAACCTTTATGTGTGTGAATCCCTCCGTTTAAGACGTGAGTACGGTACGAACCATCCTGTCAAACCAGATAACTCAGAAAATCACTCGAATCCAGGACCTACTACACATTATTGTTCTTTCCTTGTTTTTGAGGGACATTCGACAAATTAGAAAGGGATTCCTCGGAATTAAGAAGAAAAAAGAGAAGAAGAGAGGAACACTGGTCCATGACCTCCTCGATTATCAGGACTGACTGACACATTCACTTTCAAGTGGAGTTATAAGCTGTGCGCAGTTTGTTAGTTCCCGTTTTTGTTAGCTAATGATCAAAAGAGACAGAATCATAATCCAGCACAACTTCTGGAGAAAACTAGATTTGCCAAACACACCTATGTCTATATGTCTACCATATAAGTCCAGGGGTGCCCTGTCTGAACCTGCTCATCTACATCAGTGGTTCTCAACCTCGGTCCTCAAGTACCGCCAACAGTTCATGTTTTCCAGGTCACCTAGCAGTTGAACAGGTGTATTCATTACTCACTGACACATTATAAAAGACCCACAGGTGGAGCAAATTATTTAATTTGTAATCCTGTGAGGAGACCTGGAAAACAGAACTGTTGGGGGTACTTGAGGACCAAGGTGGAGAACCACTGATCTACATATTCTAGTGTGCACTGTGTACCCCGCATTAGAGAGAGGTTCTTCTGAATTATTTTATGTTATAGACTCACTCAAATGAATGGCTCCAATTAGTGAACCTTAATTTTGATTTATTATTAATGTTCCACATTTTTGGATTATTTACAAGATGTGCATTTGTTGTACAGGGTTCTTTTCCTAACGGCTCATCTGACATCCTCTATAAAATGACATCATCCTTCACTATTCGTCGCTCTGTACACATTGCAGCCTCATTAATCCACTCCCCTCTTATTAACACTCATGAGCATCTAACACTCATCCTATCTATGTCTATCTATCTATCTATCCTATCTATCCTAGCATTAACACTCATCCTATCTATGTACACTAACTGTAACATCCACAACCTGTAACCATAAGAAACTATCACACACCTCCCCTAACTATACACATCTCTCTCTTCTTCTGTTTCTACTAGCTGGTGACATATCCCCAAATCCAGGTACCATCCACATACCACGCTCACATTCAGCTGATTCACAATGGAATATAAATCCAACAAACCTTATAAACATCACGTGTCTCCCATCTCCCTTCAAGTCACTAAAATGTGCTTTATGGCTCCCTCACTTTTTATCCTCTGACATCTTCACCATCATTATGGGCAATTTCAATATCTCTATTGACAGTCCACAATCTCCCCATGCCTCCAAACTACTCTCTCTCACCTCCTCTCTTGGCCTCTCCCAATGGACTAACTCCCCTACTAATCAGGAGGGCCTCTGCCTTGATCTTGTATTCACCAGACTATGCTCTGTTTCTGAACTCACTAACATTCCTTTCCCTCTTTCAAATCACAACCTTATCACCTGCATGCTCTCCTCCATTACTTCAAACTCAATATCCCTGAAGTCTACCAAGCCGCATCTAACCCGCAGAAATATTAATGCTATTCATTTTCAACAACTATCTACCTCACTGTAACCACTGTTCTCACCAATTTCTACATTCACCTCTCCTGAGACTGCTGTATCACACCTTAACCAAACTCTAGAAACAGCACTTGATGAAGTGGCTCCAGCTACTCATCACACTCCACGTAAACCTAGATGTCAGCCGTGGCACTCTAAATACACTAGATACCTACAAAAACTCTCACGTAAAGTAGAACGCCAGTGGCGTAAATCTCGTAGTTCAAATGACTTTCTCACATATAAGAACATGTACCACTCTTATCATAATGCTCTGGATACTGCCAAACAAACATATTTCCAATCTCTCATCTCTGCTCAAGCCTCTAACCCCAAGCAACTTTTTAATACATTTAAATCACTTCTTGTCCCTCCCTCACCCAATCCACCAGCCACTGTCAGTGCGCAAGATCTTGCTTCCTATTTCAAGGACAAGATTGATAAGATCCAAAATGAAATGGTATGCTCTTCCTCAGCAAGTGACCTGCTCAATTCCCTGCCTGAATCCTCTAACTCCTGTATCTGCACTCTTTTCATCTGCCTACTCTACTACCTCTTCCCTTGACTCTATACCCTCACAAATTAGTAAAGCTCTGTCTACTGTGCACATCCAAACTAAAATCTGTAATCTCTCCCTGTCTACTGGTATCTTTCCTTCTCTATACAAGCATGCAGTGATTACTCCCATTCTGAAAAAATAAAACTCTGACCCTAACTCTCTCTCAAACTACCGTCCCATCTCTCAGCTCCTATGCCCCTCCAAGTTACTTGAGAGACTTGCCTACACTCATCTCACACACTTTCTTAACTCACACAGCCTACTGGACCCACTTCAGTCAGGATTTTGTGCCCAACACTCCACAGAGACAGCACTGACTAAGGAAGTGAATGATTTGGTCACTGCTAAATCTAAAGGCCATTACTCACTAGAACAAAAAGGAAGATTTTCATCCGCACCAGAGACAATGTTACTAATTTTCACTTCAGGGAATGGTGGTCCTATTTTACTGGATTATGATCTCTTATTGATTATGACCACTTTTGTGGGTGCTACCGTCCGATTAAACAACAGGTTAGAGAAATTTTGCAAGAAACAAAGAATCGGATTTGGGTGGGTGCACTCCGTCCCTTTAAATTTTATTGTTTAAAATACAGTTTATTAGGTTTATTTTAAAATGTAGCTATTGACATGCCACCCTTTTCAGATAACCTGTGGGGCTTGTGTATTTGTGACTGTTCGGCCTATTGTTAGGCGGAGTAGAGCGAAGTGTTAAAGAAAATAAATAGAAAGAAAAATTGTGACAAAAATTGTGTGATAAAGAATATGTGTGTGTGTTAGTGAATAAAGTATTAAAAATATATAACTTGTATTCTGTTCTTTCTTGTGAATATTATTAATTTATGACATCCCCTAATAACATTTGTGGCTCCTGTTATTTGGACTTGAGAACTGAGAGCCAATTATTTACATGCAGAGTATTTATCCTACTAGCTGATACATTTGTATTCACAGTTGCTCATACAGCTTGTGTGTGGAACTTTGTATCTAACGTTGTGCCTTGCTGTTGGAGAGTTAAATCTCCTTTAAAGCTCTCTGTGGGATAAAGCTACAATTGTATCAAATATAAAAGATACTTAGTTTGCGAAAGCAGATGATTAGATTGTATATATATGTGTTAATCGCAGTTTAATGTCCTGTAATGCTTTCTTTACAAGTGTAACGGCTATACTGCACTGGCTGTCTATCCAAATAACTGACAGCTCTTTGGTGGGTTGATGTTAATAAGATGTAATTTTCAGATGATTATATTATACACAGTGCTTTTATTAGCCTACTATGCAGACAGATTTCAATCAAACAAAATCCCCTCTGTGTGTGCTTATTGTTTCTTGTGCACACAGATTAATAACTGTACAGTAATGCCACACTTTATACTTGTAAAACTTTATATCTTCTAATAGGCTTTGTGTATATACTGCTCTCGTAAGGGTGGGCATCCCCACTCACACGAGAGCTGCTATGGCTGTGATAACTCGTTTGATATTCCGTAATGAATGCCCTCTGCCGTCGTGACCTCAGTGACTGTAATAACGCGGTGAACATACACAAAGTTGCGTCAAGCCTATAAGAATTTCAGGGATGTATACATCATAATTAAATCCTAGAACAGATACAATGCTACCCTATGCGCATTTCACTTTCCTAAAGCTTCGTCAGGGCTATAATAAAAAACAAAACTCTGACACTAGCTCTCTCTCAAACTACTGTCCCATCTCTCAGCTCCCATGCCCCTCCAAGTTACTTGAGAAACTTGCCTACACTCGCCTCACACACTTTCTTAACTCACACAGCCTACTGGACCCACGTCAGTGAGGATTTCGTGCCCAACACTCCACAGAGACAGCACTGACTAAGGCTGCTAAATCTAAAGGCCATTACTCACTATTTATTCTCCTTGATCTCTCTGCTGCTTTTGACACTGTTGACCACTCTCCTCTAATACAAACACTACAATCACTAGGTCTACAGGACAATGCCCTTTCTTGGTTCTCATACTACTTATCGCTCCTTCAGTGTTCGTTTCTCTGATTCCACCACCTCTTCGCTTGTTATGCACACCAGTGCCTGCAGGAAAGTACTGGTGTCAGAACTGTTATGCACTCCAGTGTCTGCAGGAATGTACTGGTGTTTGAACTGTTATGCAAAACAAATGGACTCACAGACAAACTGGGGAATATGACATAACGTACACAGAAGGTAATAGGGTAACAAAATACACACAAAGTGAACAGAGAAGCCCAGAGGCTAAGGAACTGGGTATCTCCCTTGTATTAGAACTGCACAGATGGAAAAAGCAAGATGTTGTGTTTTAATACATAGAGAACCCGAAATGCTGTTGCTAAGGGCAACAGCAAAACCCTAAAGGGTTACCAACGGGTGTGGCAGTAAACTCCTTGGTCAGAGATGGAATGATAGACACAAGGAGAGTCTCCACAATCCTATTTCTCACTTGCAGTGCACAGGTTTTAGCTTACTGCCACTAAACTGACCCCTGACACCTAGCACAGTGAGACAGGATTAGACAGGCAAGTCTTAGAATACAGCCGCAAACTTGCTAAGTTCACAGAGTAGTAACAGAACCCCAGCAAGCTAAACGACTGACTCCAGTCTTACTGCTAGGTCTGGATTGGCAGAGTGTAATACCAAATCCCCAGGCCTATTTGCAGTAAGCAACAAACAAATACAAAGCTACACAGTACTGGCTAACTTTCATGAACTGACTAACCAACAAAGATTCAGCAGCATCTGCTTACCCTGAAAAGAGGCCTTATAAAGCAGGTGCTGTCCACGCCCCACTCAGACCTCACAGACTGTGAGCACAAAAACCAGCACCGGATCCCCTGCCGTGCACAGAGCCTATAACCACTGCACAGCAAAAGACCCGAACCGGAGTATCAGCTGCGCTCAGGTTACTCCACTAGCACTTGTCTCCCGGTTGCCATGACGACGTGGCAGCACAGGGCAGGAGACCCTAACATCGCTACCTCTCTCAGTTGGAGTACCGCAAGGCTCAGTCTTAGGTCCTCTGCTTTTCTTTATCTATACCACATCTCTTGGCAAACTAATCAACTCTATCAGATTTCAGTACCGTCTGTATGCGGATGATACAAATCTACCTATCTTCCCCAGATTTGTCACCATCTATATTGGGCTGTGTCACTGAATGCCTTTCTACCATTTCATCTTGGATGACATCTGGCTGCCTCAAACTTAATATTTCCAAAACAGAATTAATTATATTTCCACCGGTAAATAGTAGTTACCAACCTGATATCTCTATCACTGTTGCTAACTCAGCAATCATCCCTTCCCCACAAGCTTGCTGCCTAGGTGTCATTCTTGACTCTGAACTGTCCTTTGTTCCCCACATTCAATCTGTCTCAAGATCATGTTACATACATCTATGAAACATATCCAAAATACGACCATATCTTACACAAGACACAGCAAAAACTGTAATCCATGCTCTCATTATCTCCTGCACTGATTATTGTAATAGTCTCCTGACTGGTCTTCCCAAACATAGGCTCTCACCACTACAATCTATTTTGAATGCAGCTGCGAGGCTAATCTTCCTTGCTAGATGTTCATCATCTGCAGATCCGCTCTGTCAGTCCCTTCATTGGTTACCGATATTCTACCGTATTAAATATTAAATACTTTTACTTACATACAAGGCTATTAACCAAACTGCACCAACATACATCTCTTCACTCATCTCAAAATATCTCCCTACCCGACCTCCATGCTCTGCACAAGATCTACATCTCTCATCCACACGCATTACTTGTTCACACTCAAAATTACAGGACTTTATCCAGGGCTTCACCCACTCTGTGTCATGCCCTCCCACACACAATAAGACTCACCTCTAGTCTCCAAACCTTTAAACGTTCCCTGAAAACTCACCTCTTCAGACAATCCTATCAAATTCCAGACCCATCCACATAACCTTCAGTGCTTCCCTATCTAATTATATCCTCTCTGCACAGTACACATAACATCACATATCTTGTCTTTCTTTACTCACACCCTCCTGACACTTGGCCAACATTGCTGGGTGATCATATCATGCAACCCATTAAGAACCTAGCAATCTGGTGGACCATTATGCAATAGGTAGCATCTCTCCTTGTGTATCAATGCCTATTTCCCTATAGATTGTAAGCTTGCGAGCAGGGCCTTCCTACCTCTATGTCTGTCTGTTTTTACCCAGTTTTGTTCTATTACTGTTGTTCTAATTGTAAAGCGCAATAGAATATGCTGCGCTATATAAGAAACTGTTAATAATAATAATCATAAGGGCTGTGTAGGGTTATTGCAAGACTTCACGGTGTTAGAAGAACAGAGTTTCAGTGAACTTGCATTGCATCAGCTTACCACTGCACTGCAGCACTAGATGGGCCAGGAGCTCCTGTGACGCACAAACATTACTGAATAAGGCCCAGTATGGAGTCTCCTGGTGGCTTACAGCCAGGAAGATGCCTGGCTTGCCAGGCTGAGGCATGATGTTGGCACAGAGTTTAGCATTGCTTCCTCCCACAGTCCTACTTATAGTATGAAATGAGTTTTGACTGTAGAGCGGTAAGCTCCATTAGGACAGGGGCTCAATTACAAAAAAATTCACTGCACAGTCCTGCTTAGTACTTTTCAGAACCCACCCAAACTCAACTTGCCCCATGTGTGGCTGCTGTGGGGGCTCAGGAGGGGCTGCTAAAACATCTAAGGGGCTGCTTTATTTAAAAATAAAATATGAATAAAATAAACAAGTCACAAAGGTATGCTCACATGCGTGTAATTGGGACACACAGGTATGCTCACATGCGTGTAACTGGGAGCTGTGAAAAATGAAAATAAGGCATCTGCCACAAAATATGTAAATGTAAGTGTAATAAAAAAATGGAAAAAAAGAAACCCACAAGATTTTTACAAAATAAGTCTCCAGACTCCGTGGAGGGGAAAATATCCAATCTTTATCCTGTGGTATACACCAGTTTATTTGCATCCCAGCATTAAATCCGAGATTATCTTAATCCCTGAAAATGAAGAAAAGGTACAAATTCGGAGGCTTTGGTCCCTGGTTTTTCATTTTGTCCAGTAATGTGGTAATTATATATTTGCTTTATTAAAGACCTTTCCATTCCACACCAATATAGGAGTGGAGGTGAAAGCCTGTGTGTCGTTCTTGATTCTGTGTGCCTCTCTAATTTTTAATGACCTTCTTGGCACTGTCCTCTTCCTCTTGCCTCTTCTCATAATGTGAAAAGTCATTAAAGAAGGAGGTGGTATGTTTGTAGCTAGCTATGTTTCGGAGAACTTGGCGAGATTTTTCCAGGGGGACCACTTGTTGCTGAAATGATGGGTTTATTAAACTGTGCGTGTCCTGTTTAAACAACATAAGGAAGGGTGGGAGGGCCCAAGGACAAGTCCACCTTGCACCTCTTTTTTTTTCTTTGCATTAGGTGCTCTTTGGGGCCTAGTTTTTGAAAGTGCCATCCGGTCTGCCACTGCAGTGCCACTCCTAGATGGGCCAGGTGTCTGTGCCGCCCACTTGTGTCACTTAGCCTAGTCATCCAGCTACCTTGGTGCAACCTTTTGGCCTAAAAATAATATTGTGAGGTGTTCAGAATAGAATGGAAATTAGTGGAAATGAATGTTATTGAGGTTAATAATACTGTAGGATCAAAATTACCCCCAAATTCTGTGATTTTATGTTTTTAAAACAAAAAATCCAGATCCAAAACCAAAACCCAAAAGGGTCAATTTGGCAAAACCAGTCCAGATCCAAAACCAAAACTAGATAGATAGATAGATAGATAGATAGATAGATAGATAGATAGATAGATAGATAGATAGATAGGATGTGCTGACAGGGAGAGGCAGCTGAGGCAACCATGGGGAGTGAAAGAAGCTGGAGGGCTGTGCAACTTACCGAGAGAGAACTCTTGTTCCCAGTGACAGCACATACAGTAAGCAGAGCTGCAGTTACAGTAGGATAAGGAAGGATGGAGACTATTCAAATTTACTCTATAGTTCCCTAGCAGCCCCACCTGCCTTCACATTACTAAAAGTAAAACCTATAACACAGGGGCTAAAGTTTTACCTAATCACTGCCCAGCTTATTACATTGCAGTAATTGAATTGTTACCCTGAAAATACACTACACACCTTTAATTGGAAGTGAATTTAAACATAAACAGGAAACAAATCCATACTCAGTTGGGGATGCAGTCAAAATGCTGTCTGTCGGGATCCCATCGGTCAGGATACCCAACAGACGACATTTTACCAGCAGTCAGAATACCGGCACCTGCCCGTAACTCGCACTCGGAGTCCTTGGTGGGTTCACCAACCGAGAAGAAATAGAACCTGCCTCGCAGCTGGTATTCTGGCAGACGAGGTGCCGCTGTCAGGATACTGACAGCCGGCATCACTTCTGTTGGTATTACATACCGAATCCATCAGGTGTTGTAGTTTTAAATTAGCTGTGATTTTTAAGGTAACTACAAACTCATTTTACCAGCCCAGGAAATTCCCCAAAGTAGAGAGTTCTGAAAGCTGGCTAAGGACCCTTTTAGTTGCATATATCAACATTCATATTAAAGGCTGCAAGGATAGTCTTCAAATAGCAAGCTGCACAAGTATTGTATGACTTCAACTTCGGCTAGCAGCACAGTTCTATAGACGTGCAGCTGTTCAGAGACAAACAGCCCTTTATTTTTTAACCTCTAATTTACTGCTACCACTGGTAAGGAGTGCCAGGACAGAGCCCTGCAGTGAAAAGCACCTATTGCTTAGCAGGAGCAGCGGAAACTGGACTGTGGGGGTCATTCTGACCCAATCGCATGCTAGCTTTTTTTGCTGCGCTGTGATCAGATTAGAACTGCGCAATGCGCAGGCACGTTGCTTGGGTACAAAGCGGATCGTTGCTGTGCGATGGGTTTTACAAAGAATCCATTCGCACAGCAGATCGCAAGAAGATTGACGGAAAGAAGGTGTTTATGGGTGTCAACTGACCGTTTTTTGGGAGTGGTTGGAAAAACGCAGGCATGTCCAAGTGTTTGCAGGGCGGGTGACTGACTCAGTTTCGGTCCCGGACAGGCTGAAGTGATCGCAGCAGCTGAGTAAGTCTTGGGCTACTCAGAAACTGCAAAAGATCTTTTTGTACTGCTCAGCTGCACATGCGATTGCACACTTGCACAGCTAAAATACCCTCCCCTGTAGGTGGCGACTATCTGATCACAGCACTGCAAAAAACTGCTAGTGAGCGATCAGGTCTGAATTAGGCCCTGTGAGCTCTCAACTAGGGAACGGTGCATGGAAACTATTACTGTACTATAACCTTCAGCTTAACTTTGCCTCACTGTGTTGAACTTTGAGTTAATTCAGAGACTAACCAGGAGAAAACATGCTTTCCAAAAGTTATTGGGAGTCATTCTGACCCGATCGCATGCTACAGTTTATCACAGACAAGCCTATCAAATTCCAGACTCATCCACATAACCTTCAGTGCTTCCCTATTTAATTACATCCTCTTTGTACAGTATACATAACATCACATATTTTGTCTTTCTTTACTCTCACACCCTCCTGACACTTGGACAACATTGTGGGGTATCATCATACAACCCATTAAGAACCTAGAAATCTGGTGGAGGAGATAGCATCTATCCTTGTGTATCTATGCCTATTTCCCTATAGATTGTAAGCTTGCGAGCAGGGCCTTCCTACCTCTATGTCTGTCTGTTTTTACCCAGTTTTGTTCTATTACTGTTGTTCTTACCTTCCTGGCACATTACAATTATATCACCAAGGTGTTTTATTATTTAATCTCATGGTATTATTAAATTTACCAATATATTTTAATTAATTGTGATAACTTTATTGTAAATACATTTCTTTATCTTTACACGTCGGCTCTCATCTTTGTGTATTTTTCCCTGATATACTACGCAGCCGTTTTTTCCCTTTTTTTCTTCATGGCTGGGACCTGAGGAGGGGATGAATACTGTCCAACAGACACTGCGAATCTGAGTACCAGGATGGGTGACCTGTAAATGGAGAAGGACCATGGAGCCACCAGGACCTGAGGAAGGAGGAGGTGGCTGCAGCTCATCAGTAACACTAGCGCCGCCTGCATGATCTATTGATGTAGGTGATGGGTCAGGTTTTTCTGTTGGAATTACTGTGCAGGGCACTGGAGATGGTGGAACTAGTTCTCCCTACCATTACAGGTGGTGGAATTGAGTTCCACCTCATTCCCCCCACACTTTAACCCCTGTTCGATGAACAGCCAGTTTCAGATCTCTCCAGAGAAGTTCAATCGGATTCAAGTCCGGGCTCTGGCTGGGCCACTCAAGGACATTCACAGAGTTGTCCTGAAGCCACTCCTTTGCTATCTTGGCTGTGTGTTTAGGGTCGTTGTCCTGCTGAAAGATGAACCGTCACCCCAATCTGAGGTCAAGAGCACTCTGGAGCAGGTTTTCCTCCATGATGTCTCTGTACATTGCTGCATTCATCTTTCCCTCTATCCTGACTAGTCTCCCAGTTCCTGCTTCTGAAAAACATCCCTACAGCATGATGCTGCCACCACCATGCTTCACTGTAGGGATGGTATTGGCCTGGTGATAAGCGGTGCCTGGTTTCCTCATGTACTTATGTACATGTGATTTCTTAGTTTTTTATTTTTAATAAATTAGCAAAAAAAAACAAAACTTTTTTCACAATGTCACTATGGGGTATTGTGTGTAAAATTTTGAGGTGAAAAATGAATTTATTCAGTTTTGGAATAAGGCTGTAACATAAAATGTGGAAAAAGTGAAAATCCATGAATACTTTCCGTATGCACTGTATGTAGTAGCTGATTGGTTGCAATGGGCAACTTCTCCACTGGCTCACTTCTTCACTCTTTTCACTGCTTCATACATCTGTCCCTAGGCCTCATAGGAAAGCGGCCGGTGCCTAACAGCCTGTGCATGGAGACTAGGAAACCCCATAGCAGGGAGAGCAGCAGACAAGGAATGGATATTGTTTTAACTGTTTCCTATAAATGTAAACAGCGTAGTAGCTTATGTTACACCAGGCATATAAAATGCCTTCTATCTTGGAAAACTAATAAGCTGTTTCATGTTCCAGAATCACTTCAATACAAGTGACATTCAAATGTATCTATCCACTCTGGGTTGTTCACCATCTGTGTTGGCCAAACTTGCTAAATACCTTTCTGCCATTTCATCACTGGTATATCTGTAATGGGTGCAGTGTGTGCGGTGCTCACAGGCCCCTCAGTACAGATGGGGCTCCCACCGTACAGGCTGCACCTATTTATTTGAATACTTACCCCCGATAGAGTCCCGCGCAGATGTTAGCAGCGCTGTGGAATCACCATGAAAATGGCACAGCGGCCATTTTCCTGGCGATCTGCACATGCGCAGTAGAGTGTGAGCCCTCTAGTGCTCAGACTCTCCAGTGCATCCAGCAGAGAGGAGAGGGCCCGAACGGAGGAGGCAGCCTCCTCCTCTCTTACAGCGTCCCTGCATTTCATCTTGGATGTCCTGTCTCTATCCCAAACTTAATTTTTAAATAAACAAAACTATTAATTGTTCTACCAGCTACTTACCTGACATCTATATCTCTGTTGACAACATGACTGTAAACCTTACGCCTTAAGCTTGCTGATTAGGTGTCATCCTTGACTCTGAACTGTCCTTTATTTATCCACATCCAATTTTGCACAAGGAATTGAAAAAATGTTAAGTCAAATATTGACTATTGCAGTTGCGTTTTAATTAGTCTTCCCACTAATCAGCATTCACACTTACAATCCTTCTTTAACTCAATGCTAGACAGATGTTTCCATGCAAAATGTTCCACTTTGCACTATAAAGCCCTACATTGGTAGCTTTTATGTTACATAAAGTTACACTCTATTCTCATTCTACACACAAACTCTCTGACACCCAAATAAACATGACTGTGTAAGTACTGTACATCACATAGCCATGTTAAGCCCTTTCTGCCTTTGGATTCTGGACAGTCCAGCATGCACTATGGTATATTGCACTTAACCTCGTGTGTCACCTTCTATTATCCTAAAGATGACAAGCCTGAGTGCATTATTCTCTGACCTCTTTGACTTTTATTACTCCTAACTGTAAGTAAATAATTATAATAGCTCCTCTTAAATGCCATATCATACATAGGTCAGACAACATGAAATGTATTCAAGAAAATATGTTTGGAAAGTTAGTGTTGGGGGTTGGGGAGTGAATACAAAGGACAGAGAAAAAAACTGGTACATTTTTACAAGTACATTAAAATGGGCTTTTATAATGGAAGACAATGAGCCTGTACAAGTCCGAACTACGGCTAGTGGGGCTCCATGACAACAAAGGTATGGGGGCCCCAACAAATAAACTTGACTGCACACTCCTGCTGTCGCTACTTTGCCCCTTAGGGGAGCAGGAGAGAGAGTAAAGGGAGTGAAAGACAAAGAGGGTGTCAGGGATAGAAAGAGAGAGAGAGAGAGAGAGAGAGAGAGAGAGAGAGAGAGAGATCTTGAGAGATAGTATTAGGGAGAAAGAGAGAAGATACAGGAAGAAGGCATCAGAGAGAGAGAGAGAGAAAAGGTGTAATGGAAAGAGAGAGAGGGGTGAGAAAAAGAGGGAGAAAGAGAGAGGGGGTATCAGGGAGAGAGAGGGTCAGGGCGAGAGGGAGAAAAAGGTGTTGGAGTGAGAGAGAGGGTGTCAGGGAAAGAGAGGGAATGATAGAAAGTGAGGGAAGAGTAAGAGAAAGGATGTCATGGAGAGAGGGGAGCAAGAAAGAGAGCATCAGGGAGAGAGAGAAGTAGGAGCAAGAGAGAGAGAGAGGGTAATGGAGAGAGAGAGAGAGGGATGAGAGAGGGGAGAGAGACAGAGTGAGGGGGTCAGGGAAAGAGAAGGGGGAGTTGGAGAGAGAGAGGGGATCAAGAGAGGAAGAGAGACCGTGTCAGGGAGAAAGAGAGGGGAGCAAGAGAGAGAGAGTGCATCTGGGAGAGAGAGAGAGAGAGCGTGAAAGAGGAAAGACAAAGAGAGGGAGGGAAGCGAACGGAATAAAGAGAGGGTGTTAGGGAGAGAAAGAAAGCATGTCATGAGAGAGGAAGAAAGCGGGAGGGGTAGCGAGCAGGAGAGAGAAAGGGTGTCAGGGATAGAGACAGAGATGGGAATGAGATGGAGAGAGAGTGTCAGGGAAAGAAAAATGTAGAGACAAAGAGAGGGAGAGCTAGAGAGGAGCGAGAGAGCGAGAGATAGGGGAGAGACAGAAAGAGGGAGGGGGAGTGAGCAGGACAGAGATGGAGGGTGTCAGGGGGAGAGAGAGAGAGAGAGAGAGAGATAGGGAGAGAGAGCATTAGAGCAAAAGGAAGAGAGGGGGAGAGAGGGCATGTCAGGGAGAGAAAGAGGATGAGATAAAGAGGGAGGTAGAGAGGGTGCAATAAAGAGTGGGAGGGAGGGGGAGCGAGTGCGAGAAACGCTACCTATACAGCCTGACTAGGCTTCAGCACAGGTCTCTGATGGGGGTGGCCACTTCACAGCATTAGGCCCTGCCCCCTTCCCACCCATGAATCATAGCACTGCAGTGCCCTGCTGCCAGGAGCCAGTCAGGTAGGGGTAGAGTGGGCTAGGGCAATATTTGCAGCCGTATGGAGGCCCCCAATGTGTGGGGGCCCTTGCATGACCGTCCCATCCACCCTGTCTATATTCTGGCCCTGAGCCTTTGACACACAGCTCCTTGAGCCTGATGTGGTTGTTTTAAGCATTGCTGCTCCTTTTTCTGCTTACATATGGTAATGCAGCAGGAGGCATCTGCAGGTGGCGTAGGCAGAACTTTGTGGGCCTCATAACAACATTTTGAAGGGGCCCCTGTGCAAATTCTTCTAGAGAGACACCTCTCCGGAGCACTTGGACAGTTTATGCCCCATAATAATTCCCTAATTTATTTTGACATACAGTGTCCCCAGTTCATATTATGTAACTTTATAATGGCCTCCAGTTCATTTAATACCACATTACAATGAGCAGGTCCAGGGGCATACCTAGATATATTGCATGCCCCAAGTCAAAAGTATGTAAGAGCCCCTTTGTACCACCCAATGATGAAAAATGTATATAACACATGTAACTCTGACAGGGAATGTGGGTCCCTTTCAACTCTAGGCCCCTTAGCAGCTGCACTCCCTGCACCTATGGTCAGGGCCAGCAAAATAATTCTTGGGGCCCGGTACATTGACATCTCTGGGGGCCCCCTTAACCCACCCCTCACACCCACACCACCACCTCGACCACCTTAGCCACAAATCCCTCCCCTCCATGTGCCACAGGAATGCGATATCACTGTGTGACTTCACAACATCACACGCTTTACTGGGGTTGGCACTTTGCATCGGTGATGTTATGGACACAGAATATCTTCCCTTAGTGATATCCAGCAAAAGTATGGTGTAAAGCCCACATACAAGGAGGGAAGAACAAAGGAAGTAGTCACAGTGTGTGGAGGATTTCCAGAGAGTGTCACTTCCTAAAGAAATGTCCAGCCAGCAATCAGGCAGTAGAGTGTGGAACTCACATATGAGGAAAGCAAAGGTCAAAAGTAAAGAGAATGTTAAGCACTCGGGAGGTAAGGAGGTACTGGAAGGTGAGGATAACACACAAGGTAGGTAGGAATAAAGAAGTAGGGAATAGAAGAAATATGTAAAAGAAGAGTGTAATTTTAAAAAGAAGAGGGAGTGACAGACAGTGTTAGTACCTGGGGGGGGGGGGGGGGGGGGGACGGCAACTCAACATCCAGAGATTAGCGAGCCCAGCATAGGAGGGTTCCACCGATCTCCAGTCATTCAGAGAAGACACTTCCTGAGGCGGTACCAGTATGGATCTAGGGAGTAGGTGCGGAGAGCCAAGGGTCATGTCCAGCCAGGAACAATGTATTGGAGTGTCGGCAGTCCGAGGTGGAGTCAGCGGTGAACCAAGGCAGCAGGGCTTGGAAAGTGTGACAGCAGCATGCTGGTCAGCAGTGGAGAGTCCCAGCGCACTGTCCGGTTCTCAGGAGTCCCAAGATAGTGTTGGGGGGAGCCGCAAGATGACGCAGTCATGGAGCTTGGAGGAACACCACGTGGAGACTGCACCCAGAGAAAAATTTGCTGGCAGGAGAGGGAGAGCCAGACGCTGCGAGGTGAGGCCATGCAATGGTGGGTCCCTGCTGCCAAGGTCTGGTGAGGTAGCGTGCCAGGCCCAGTCTGGTAGGCAGGAGGAACGGAGCTGCAGGGAGCTGGGTATGCTTGTTTGTTGTGAGGCCTCGCCGGCTTGCAGCTTGGGGTGGTGGGAAACCACAACCAACGCTGCCGCATGTAGGACACAGTGGTCGGTGCAGTGTGGGGCATGTGGTTAGGTAATGCGGCCCTGTTTCCTGTCTCTCTGTACCACAAGTAGATGCCTTCTGCATGCATTTGTGATTTACTGTCATGCTTTAGAATGCAGCATTGGATCACTCTGCGACACCATCGGCCGGATGAGTAACCCTAAGGTAATGCAGACCGGCCACCGCAGCTCTGTCGCTGAGGCCAGGAAGTCTCCATATGGCCTCAGCACTCCCACAAAACATAGATGACACACATCTGTATTTTGAAACAGAGGCCATTGCCACTCCCTCTCCGCCACGGGATACGGCTGCAGGCTGCCAATCACCTGACATCTGCCGCTTTGCAAGCGATGACGCAGGACTCATACTGCACATGCTATTCAACTATACGTACACACAGGGCCGGTTCTTGCCCTTGTGGTGCCCCGGGCAAAACATTAGGGGTGTGGCTTAATACGGGGGCGTGGTCAGTCACGCCCCCATTTGTAGCGCCGCTGAAAGAAAAGAAAAAAAAAGTATACTTACATCCCCGCTCCAGATTCCAGACCTCCGCCGGTGCCGCTCCTCTCCTCGGATGCATAGACACTAGAGGTCAATTATGACCCCTAGCGTCTGTGCCACAATGCTGTGCAGTGCGCGATGATGTCATCGCGCACCGCACAGCAAAGGTCCTCTCCACGAAGGGAAACTAGACGCGTAGAGTCTTGTTCCCTTCACAGCGTGGGACCAGCGGGGGGTACAGTGGGGGATCTTGCCATGGTGCGGCGCACTCCAGATGGCGCCGTGCCCTCCGGAAGGCGGTGCCCCGGGCAAAAGTCCTGCTTGCCCGTGGCAAGATCCGCTACTGCGTACACATTGCACTGCCCATTGTTTTCCGTACACAAGTGCAGTTACCATCATTATTGTTGGCACATACTGTACATCCACACTATGCTCAAAAGAAGAGAGTGCAAGAGAAACGTTTGAAGTAGATATCCCCTTCTTATACACACAACTCAGAATAGAATGCAAATCTGAATAGTGGCTACATGTCCACGACAATCCGAGAGAGAGAGAGTAAAAACTTGAGTATATGCTATCTGTTTCAAAGAAGAGGGTGCATGTACAAGTTTTCTGGAAAAGATAAGGGGCAGATTTATTAGCATTATTTTTGCTAAAATAATGTGGAAAAGGATGTTTTCATGCCCTTTTCACATTATTTAGTGTCACCTGAATGTATTAACGGCTTTTTGAGCAGTTTTCTTGAAAAACTGCTCCAAACCCTTTAATTCTCATTTTTTTTTAGTAACCAGATTGCATTTCTCATACTTACAGTGTAATGGGAAATGCGATGTGGCCAAATAAACAGTTTTTTCCCCAAAAAAACATTGTAGTGAGCCCTATGATAATTATGCCATCTTTAGATTACGTAATCACAAGGCTTATTGTGAATCCTGTACCCCTACACAACTTTCTCTGCCTGCTAACAGAGAAAGCTGTGCAGGGTCCCACCCAGTGCAATCAGCTATACAGTATGTGTCTGATGGACACACAAGCTAATTACAGAGAAAAAAACAACTCATACTCGCCTACCCATGGATCGGTGATCGGTGCACCGGTGACGCTGCTAGTCAACAGGGGGCTCCCGGCTGCTCCTGTGACCCCCAGATGCTGCAAAGTGGCAGCTCTCTGTACAGCACCAGAGATCACAGCAGCAAGGAGCTCTGATGACCAGCAGCCCTCACCGAAGCACCGATCACCGATTCCTACCTATGGTGAGTTCGATCAGCGGTGGGGGTGGATCACGGCGTGGGAGGGTGTCGTGACAGGTGGTGCCCAGCGGCGGTAGTGGTGGTGCATGCGCAGCACATATACTCTGGTATTTTTTTACGAAAACTAACCCAAATTGGCTGCAGAGGGGTATCGCAGTTTCTTGCAAGCTCTGTCCCTGCATGCAATAATTGATACATCCATGTGATGTAATCAATTATTGCATTGCGGATTGGGTCGATTTTATCACATCCCATCTGAGTCCTCATAAGCGGATGGTGATAAATCGGCCCCCAAGTGTTTTTCTGTACCTTATTGTGTATTTTCATTATAAACTAGGTGTGTTACATAAGAGTATATCCCTGGCTAGCAAGATGCAAAGGTTTCATCTCTAAGAATATCACCATTGCCACCAAGAAAGTTTTTTTGTCATGGCTCAGCCAATAGCTAGCTACAAATAACAACAAAACATAACCTATGAATTCTCCCCGCCCTACGGTGGCATCTCAAATCTGCCGCTTGCTAACAAAGAAGTAACAAAATAGAAATAGAAAGTAAACCGCTGGAGCCATTGTAACTGCGAACACAGATACAGTCACAGGCTGAGACATGCCCCCGAGACGGTTGCAACACGTCTGCTTTTGATACAGCAATCTCTGTTACCACCCACAAACACTCACTAAATGTCAATCAATCTGGGCACAAATCCTCACTTCGATGACCGACAGTAATCCATCAGGACGCATGCACACTGCGCCTCAGACGCATGCACAGTACAAATAAATTGCTCTGCCAGAATCGGCATTGCCTCCACCTCTTAATCAGTCTCATATGTTATTTCTTGTCTCAGAGCTTTCTCCATCTCTAATACTGACTCATTCCTCTGTGTTTTTTCTTTATTTTACTTCCACATCTCTCCCTCCTCTCTCTATAAGAAGAATATAAAGGGAGGTATCTGTTTGGCAGGCTGGAAAAATTAGGCTATTTTGTATGATCAGTGAGAGCAGCACAGCCATAAACATGCTCATTGTATACAGACAAAAGCACAGAAAAAGAAATTACATTTAGGAAAATGCTACAATCATTTATAAGTGCTAATATTCTGAGATTCCCCATCCATTATCCACACACTGGCCCTCATTCCGAGTTGATCGGTCGCAAGGCGAATTTAGCAGAGTTACACACGCTAAGCCGCCGCCTACTGGGAGTGAATCTTAGCTTCTTAAAATTGCGACCGATGTATGCGCAATATTGCGATTACTAACTACTTAGCAGTTTCAGAGTAGCTCCAGACTTACTCTGCCTGTGCGATCAGTTCAGTGCTTGTCGTTCCTGGTTGACGTCACAAACACACCCAGCGTTCGCCCAGGCACTCCCACCGTTTCCCCGGCCACTCCTGATTTTTTCCGGAAACGGTAGCGTTTTCAGCCACACGCCCCTGAAACGCCGTGTTTCCGCCCAGTAACACCCATTTCCTGTCAATCACATTACGATCGCCGGAGCGAAGAAAAAGCCGTGAGTAAAATTACTTTCTTCATAGTAAAGTTACTTGGCGCAGTCGCAGTGCGAACATTGCGCATGCGTACTAAGCGGATTTTCACTGCGATGCGATGAAAAATACCGAGCGAACAACTCGGAATGAGGGCCACTGTTCCTTCACAGTATAGAGCACGTGCCAAAAGTCTAAGAGACAAAAGGCAAGGAATGTGCTGTATCAGTGGCGTAAGTACGTCCCAGTTGCCCGGAGGCAAGATAAATATTGGTGGCCCCCCCTACCTATATATATATATGTATATATATATATAAAGTAAAGAGAGGCACTCTCCAGATTTTTGCAAATATGAAAAAAAATGTTCACATTTATTTGATATACGTTACATAATCCACTTGAATATTATCCTCAAGCGCTTTCGGCCCTCAGCGGGCCTTCCTCGGGAGGCTATATCCAACGACTGCACACAGTGGCGTAACTAGAAATTTTTCTCCCCCAAGCCAAAAAATTCTTCGGCGCCCCCCCCCCCCCATAATTGGCACTAGGAAAGGGACAAACATGTGCGCGCCGAAGGCGCGCGGCGCCAAAAAGGGGCGTGGTTTAGTTTAAATGGGCGCGGCTTTGCATAAAGAGGCGTGGCATTGCAGGAATGGACTACCTTATACCCCAGTTTTGCAACCTGCACGCCCAGACGTTAGCCACCACAGGAAAGAAAAATAATCCTGATTCATGCCCCTTCCATTATTTGTCATTTTTCCTCCTTATAGTAATGCCCAGTATACATTATGCCACATACTGCAAAGGCCCTCAGACATTATGCCACACACAATAATGCACATGACACAATATGCACACACCGTAATGCCCACGACACATTATGCCACACACCGTAATGTCTATGACACATTATGACAGGAATCGCAATGCCCGTTATACATTATGCTACACACTGCAATGCCCCTGATACATTATAGCACATACCACAATGCCCATGATATAGTATACCACACACCGCAATGTCCGTGATACATTATGACACACACCGCAATGTCCGTGATACATTATGACACACACTGCAATGAACCTGAGACATTATACCACATACCACAATGCCCATGATATAGTATACCACACACCGCAATGTCCGTGATACATTATGACACACACCGCAATGCCCGTTATACATTATGCCACACTGCAATGACCCTGAGACATTATGCCACATACCACAATGCCCGTGATATAGTATACAGACACCGTAATGCCTGACACATTATGCCACACACCGCAATGCCCATTATACATTATGCCACACACTGCAATGACCCTGAGACATTATACCACATACCACAATGCCCGTGATCTAGTATACCATACACCGTAATGCCTGTGACACATACCGCAATGCCCGTTATACCCTATGCCACACTGCAATGCCCCTGAGACATTATACCACATACCACAATGCCCGTGATATAGTTTGCCACACACCGTAATGCCTGTGACACATTCTGACACACACCGCAATGTCCGTGATACATTATGCCACACACCGTAATGCCCATTACACATTAAGTCCTACATTAAGGCTTCTAATTACTTTTAAATTACCTGCTCGTTGCCAGGGGTTTCATGCTCTTGGTTCCATACACGGTGCCAGGGGTTTTCATGCTCAGGGTGTCATGCTCGTTGCCAGGTGTTTCATGCACTCGGTGTCATGCTCGTTGCCAGGGGTTTCATGCACTGGGTGTCAAGCTCATTGCTAGGGGGTAGTGCTTGTTGCTAGGGCTGTGCTCCCAGTGCCACATATGTCCTCAGTGCCAGATATTCCCCCACGGTGCCAGGTACTCACATGCCCCCAGTGCCAAATATAGCCTCTCCCCCCAGTGCCACATATGCCCCCAGTGCCAGATATTCCCCCACAATGCCAGGTGCTCACGTGCCCCCAGTGCCAAATATAGCCCCCCATGTGCCAGGTACACATACAGTGCCATATATGCCCCCTCAGTGCCCCCCCAGTGCCATATATGCCCCCTCAGTGCCTCCCCAGTGCCATATATGCCCCCTCAGTGCCATATATGCCCCCTCAGTACCCCCCAGTGCCATATATGCCCCCTCAGTGCCCCCCCAGTGCCATATATGCCCCCTCAGTGCCCCACCAGTGCCATATATGCCCCCTCAGTGCCATATATGCCCCCTCAGTGCCTCCCCAGTGCCATATATGCCCCCTCAGTGCCCCCCAGTACCATCTATGCCCCCTCAGTGCCCCCCAGTGCCATATATGCCCTCAGTGCCCCCCAGTGCCATATATGCCCCCTCAGTGCCATATATGCCCCCTCAGTGCACCCCGCAGTGCCATATATGCCCCCTCAGTGCCATATATGACCCCTCTGTGCCCCCCCAGTGCCATATATGCCTCCTCAGTGCCATATATGCCCCCTCAGTGCCATATATGCCCCTCAGTGCCACCCCAGTGCCATATATGCCCCCTCAGGCCATATATGCCCCCTCAGTGCCCCCCCCCCCCTGTTCCATATATGCCCCCTCAGTGCCCCCCCAGTGCCATATATGCATACCTCCCGCAGTGTCCCGCGATGGGGGGGGGCAGTTGGGAGTCTCCTACAGTCACTGCTCTGCATAGCAGAGCAGTAGTGAATAGACGCTGTGCGCATGTGCACAGCGTCTATTCAGCGCAGACAGTGGGAGAGAGGGCATGCCAGCAGCTCACAGAGCGCTGGGCATGCCCCCTCAGTGACGAAACGGGGGCGTGACCCGCGATCGCGGGTCCTCCGCGAAGCCACGCCCCCTTTTCATAGGACACGCCCCCCGACACGCCGGAGACTCAGAGGGACACAGGAGAGGCGCACGCTGTGCCCTCCGTGTCCCTACTTCACAGCGGGGGACTAGTGACAACAGATTGACGTGCGGACGTTCGTCCGCATGTCAATCTGCTCTAAATCAGTGGCGGCGCCCCCGCAGCCCCAAGCCACCGCGAGGGCTGCGGGGGCAGTAGTTACGCCACTGATTGCACAGCAAATAATGAAGTCAATCAATAGATCATCCCAGGCATCCAGCAGTGAAAGTAGTCATGCCTGACCGGCTCTATATACACCAAATGTTAATTGAAAAAATGGCGCCAAAACGCCCCCTCATGACCTCATAACAATACAACTTTGCATATGGGAATTTACATTGCAGGCCACAGCCTGTCCTAACCAAACACCAAACAAGAAAATAGTGTACAGCGCATTCGTGGTGTCATTCAGCATACAGTTTAATTTAGTATACACACTGTGGCCGCTATATGGAGGGTTAGGATGGACGCTGGGTGTTCTATTGATATATAGTTATGAGATATTTAAAAAAAAAAAACTTTTGGAGGACTTTGGGTGTAACTGTATATCCTAATTCCCCCATTGGTGACCACAGGGTGGCGTTTAGTATGTTAGGGGTTTGTTTTTAACTGTATTGGACTGGCTCTATCACCTGAATTAGTGGTGTGCATTCGTGGTGGCAAGTGTACTTGATATACTTTTTTCATGTTGAGACAGTTATACATAAAAAAGCACATTAAGGGGAATTGCATTTATGTGCTTGGTCGTAATGAATAAGATATATGTTAGTAGTCCGCTTAGGTTTCCTGTTTGCGTCTCATTGGAAGCGGCCATACTTCCGCCCGGGTGACGTGTGTGGGCCACGGGCCGGAAGTAGTCATCGTTGCTTAGCAACAGTTGACGGAACGGCGCCGCTGTTCATCTATGCCCTGCGGACACGAGCGTCTTATCGAGTGGAGGGGCCGTACATGAGATCGCGCCAGGAGTGCCTGGGCAGGATTATATTGTTGTTTGGGTAAACTGTATGCTGAAAGACACCACGAATGCACTGTACACTATTTTCTTGTTTGGTGTTTGGTTAGGACAGGCTGTGGCCTGCAATGTAAATTCCCATATGCAAAGTTGTATTGTTATGAGGACATGAGGGGGCGTTTTGGCGCCATTTTTTCAATTAACATTTGGTGTGTATATAGAGCCGGCCGGGCATGACTACTTTCACTGCTGGATGCCTGGGATGATCTATTGATTGACTTCATTATTTGCTGTGCAATTGTTGGATATAGCCTCCTGAGGAAGGCCCGCTGAGGGCCGAAAGCGCTTGAGGATAATATTCAAGTGGATTATGTAACGTATATCAATTAAATGTGAACCTTTTTTTTTCATATTTGCAAAAATCTGGAGAGTGCCTCTCTTTACTTTCTATAAATACAATGCTGTGGCATTGAAGTGGACACCCCAGTCGTTGCTTTGTTCTGAAGATGTGAGTGCGACCTTTACTGGATATATATATATATATATATATATATATACAAACAGAAAGTTCAGCACTCACCAAAGCAAGCTCACTTATTTTCACAACATCAATAAATAAATGATGGGGGTTTAGTTAGTGAATTGGCCAATGCACGGAAGCCTGCAAACCGCTCGCCAAGGTACCCCATCTTCATGCAGGTCCTACACTATCACGGAGTCTCAAAAATTAAAACCTAAATAGACCAATGTGTAGCATTCTACACAAGGTATTCACATTAAGTGAGAATAAAACATCAGGTATCCAACAGACGCTTACATATAGCTTACTTGAAAACAATGTAGTAAATTCACGTAGCAGTTTCTTTTCCTCCCCACGTATGAAGTAAGAATCAAAAAAGAAAGTATTAAAATTTAAAAAAAACGGTAATTTATTGGATACAATCTGATAAAATTCATAAAACACACATGGCACCATTATAGGATGAACAGCAGACAGAGAGGGGCGGTGCTTTTCCCCCCCTGGTATCCCCCCAGCACACTACAAAATTACCTGTAACCATACCTGAACCTATATGGTAATAGAATTTCAGAGAATTAGTCACCCGTGTTTGCAAAGACATGTTTAGCTGCTGAGCCGCACCAAGGCTTCTCCGATATCAGCAGTCCTAACACTATATAATGGCAGTGCCCACATAGGGCCATATAGTTTGTCTACAGTAGGCCTCATGATAAAGTCTCATACTAAAAACCATCCAGACAGAGAGCTAACTTACCCGGGAGCCACCCCCAGGATCTCCCATTAGCACTACAAGGAACAGCATGCCTTCCAAATACTGCTCCCATTCAATGCCTTTCTCACACATGTGCTGGGGGGATACTGGGGGGTGGGGGTGGGGGGGAAGCATCCCCCCCTGTCTGTCTGCTGTTTGTCTGTGATCCCTCCCCCTTTCTAGCACCTGATATAATTATTGCCAGGAATGATAGAGCAACTGCCTTTATTAGTCTGCATGTGTGAGAAAGGCATTGAATGGGAACAGTATTTGGAAGGCATGCTGTTCCTTGTAGTGCTAATTATTAAAATCAATAATATTAATTTCCACTCATTTCCAGTCTATTCTGAACACCTCACACTATTGTTTTTATGCCAAAAGGTTGCACCGAGGTAGCTGGATGACTAACCTAAGTGACACAAATGGGCAGCACAAACACCTGGCCCATCTAGGAGTGGCACTGCAGTGGCAGACAGCATGGCACTTTTAAAAGAGCACATAATGCCAAGAAAAAAAGAGGTGCAAGATGGAATTGTCTTGGGCCCTCCGACACACCCTTATGTTGTATAAACAGGACATGCACACTTTAACAAACCGATCATTTCAGTGACAGGGTCTGCCACACGACTGTGGCTGAAATGATTGCTTTGTTTGGGCACCCACCAAAAAAGAAGCAATTATTCTCTCCTTGCACAAACTGGCTCTACAGAGGCAAGATGTCGTCCTCATCCTCAGTTTTCAGTCATCCTCACAGAGAAATAATATTCAAACAAACCACATAATTTAGGTGTCAGTGTACTGCTTACGCTATTACCCAAAGTTTCTGAACTTGACAATGTCTTATGATGAATGCGCTGCAGGTGACGTATAGCGGAGGATGTTCCTAGGTGGTTAACGTCCTTGCCCCTACCTATTATGGATTGACAAAGGCAACACACGGCTTGACACCTCTTGTCTGGATATGTGGAGAAATAATTCCACACAGAAGAGGTGGCTTTTTTGGTATTTTCCCCAGGCATGACAATGAGCTTTTTCATCCCATGGCCAACAACTGTCTCCACTGGTGCCTTATTCATACAAACCACATCACCATCAGAATCCTCATCGTCAACTTCCTCCTCAGCACCAGCTACTCCAATATCCTCCTCATCCTGGTGTACTTCTACAGTGACATCCTCAATCTCAAAATCAGCAACTGGACTGGCGGTGCTCCTCCCAACACTTGCAGAGGGCATGCAAATGGTGGTAGGAGCCTCCTCTTTCCATACAGTGCTGTGAAGGTTAGGCCTAGACATCGCAGCCGTGGACACACATGGACTCTCCTTTGGGGATTTGTGATATTTTTACAGCATACAGAAAAGTGTCAGCACCCTTGTATTTTCACAAAACCCCTGTCATTTTACAGCATACAAGACAGGGCCAGCACCCCTTTATATTCACAGCACCCCTGTATTTTTACAGTATACAGGGAAGGGCCAGTATATATTTATTTTCACAGCACCCCTGAATTTTTACAGCATACAGGACAGTGCCAGCACCCCTGTATTTTCACAACACCCCTGTAATTTGACAGCATACAAGACAGGACCAGTGTACATTTATTTTCACAGCACCCCTGTATTCTTACAGCATACAGGACAGTGCCAGTGTATATTTATTTTCACTGCACCCCTGTATTTTAACAGCATACAGGACCAGTGTACTTTTATTTTAACAACTGCACCCCTGTATTTTTACAGCATAGAGGACCAGTGTATTTTTTATTTTAACAACTGCACCCCTGTATTATTACAGCATACAGGGCCAGTGTGCTTTTATTTTAACAACTGCACCCCTGTATCTTTACAGCATACAAGACTGGGCCAGTGTACATTAATTTTCACTGCACCCCTGATTTTTTTACAGCATACAAGACAGGACCAGTGTACCTTTATTTTCACTGAACCCATGATTTTTTAAAGCATATAAGACAGGGCCAGTGTACATTTACTTTAACAACAGCACCCCTGAATTTTTACAGCATACAAGACAGGGCCAGTGTACATTTATTTTCACTGCACCTCTGATTTTTTAAATCATATAAGACAGAGCCAGTGTACAGTTACTTTAACAACAGCACCCCTGAATTTTTACAGCATACAAGACAGGGCAAGTGTACATTTATTTTCACTGCACCCCTGAATTTTTACAGCATACAAGACAGGGCCAGTGTACGTTTATTTTCACTGCACCCCTGAATTTTTACAGCATACAAGACAAGGCCAGTGTACCTTTATTTTCAATGCACCCCTGAATTTTTAAAGCATATAAGACAGGGCCAGTGTACATTTACTTTAAAAACAGCACCCCTGAATTTTTACAGCATAAAAGACAGGGCCAGTGTACGTTTATTTTCACTGCACCCCTCAATTTTTACAGCATAAAAGACAGGGCCAGAACCCCTGTATTTTCACTGCATACAGGATGACAGTGCCAATGTCCCTGTACAACACAGTGACAGCCAGGACAGCAACACCCATGTACAGCTGCAGCACCCCTAACAGCACATGAAATACCAGTGACAGCCAGGACAGCACCCCTAACATCACAGGGACACCACAGTGACAGGAACAGCACCCCTACAGAGCACACGTTGACCCCACCCAACGCCACCACCCACCGAGAGAGACAGAGGTCTGTCTCCCTCACTCTCCACGTCCGGAGTGAAAATAAGGGCAATGCGCGGCTGTTTATATGGAATCCAAAACCTGCGAGAATCCGACAGCGGGATGATGATGTTTTGCCTCGTTCTGGTTTCCGAGTCTGGCAGGACGTCCTGAGCCAGACTCGGTTCCCGGTTCGAAATGTGAATTTCGGGCCGGAAGGGGGGGGGGGGTTGGTGTTTGGTTCATCCGCTCATCTCTATGTATAATTGAGGAATAATACAATGTACAGTGGCATAGAGGGGCAAAGAGGCCTAGCCGACCCAGACATTACAGTCATGGGTATAGTGCCAGCATAACGAATCATGCGGACAGTGCTGCTGTCCTCTGGGCAACAGCTGCTTCCATTCCAGGTCCCGGTAACTTTTTTCTGCTCTGTTGCGCTGCACAGTATACACCGTGTATTCCCCACATTATGGCTCCAAAGAAAAGAGGAGAAGCTAAAAGGAGCGTTGTAGTCTGACAAAGAAGAAATATCAGTTAGAGTTGGCTGGGAGAAGGGGCAAGGAGGACATGGGGATAATGATTCTGGAGTGACACAGCTGGCATGTGCAATGCCATAACAAGAGATTTTGGTGCCCCCCCCCTATTTTAAATAGGGAGAGCGCATCAAGAAAAGGGAGTAGTCTTGCGGGGAAAGGGCGTGGCCACACAATAATACCCCAATTCAAATTATGCCGCACAATAGTGACTCTTACTCACATTACTCTGTATAGTAGCAAGGGCGGATTGACCATAGGGCTCACCAGGAAGATTCCTGGTAGGTTGACGTGTCTGTGGGTCCTGTTTTGTGTGTTGTCTTGTGGCCCCACCATGACAGGCAGCCCACCATACTCATTACACTGCATTGGCCCCATTCATTATGTTATTCCATGTCTGCAATTTAGCAACTCTACCATCCAGTGATGCTGTCATGGCTACATGGTATGTTATACTGCTTGTGCTGCCCATGTCAGGCCACTTCTACAAAATTTTACAGGGCCACTTTTAGTTCCCAATCTGCCCTGGTCTCAGACACAACTGCAGCAAAAGACGCACCGAAGGCCAAATTGCGTAAAATCAGGCCCTGTGAGGAGGATTCCACCCCCATCAACAGTGTCGAATACTGTGACAGAGGCAACCTGCTGAAGGCCTAACAGTTATGTGTGTGCACTACGGGATAGTACGTATATTATGTATACACCCAATAATCACAGCAGCAAATGGCTCTCATATTCACTAGTATAATATGAAAGCATAAGAGAATCCATCTTGATTCTAGCTAGATGATATAGCAAATTCATCTTGAACTTTTTACACACTGAGAGACGAGAAAAACAACTTTGTTGGCTAAGTATTAATTCCACATACGCACTTTCTAAAAGCTCATAGAGTCCAGATGTAATTCCTAATATGGACACAGTTGAATATCACGAGTATCTTTGAGTATTCTTGACAATGGTCCTAATATTTCATAATAATATTGCGCAACACTATTGCCTAACACTGTATTCCAGATGAATGAAATCATATGGGAGGGATATAAGAAAGGGGCATTACTGTGTATTATATAAAACTCATTGTTGATACGTGTATCTGGTTGTTAAAAGGATTTAACCCAGGAGGAGAGGATGTCCCTCTCCCCTGTATACGGGCGTGGCCTTTTTAATAAATAATAATTGATTTTTATAAATCCATTTTCAATTCATTCTTTTACCTAACAACCCAAACAGCAACAAGATGGTTAATTTAGTTAACCCAAGAGAATTCAACAGATGGGGGCTCGTAGTCCTTGGAACTATAGATTTCGATCTCTTCATCAAATTCTCAAAGGGGTGTGCCAGCCAGCCAGCAGCTGAGGATGGAAGGAACATCCCAAGTCATTACAGCACTGGTAAGTATAGAATACCATGGTATGTGCTACATTCCAGTACATGCTGTTTCTATACCTGCCAGCTGTCTGTGTGATTGTATTTTTTATAATATGAGAATTAGGAGTGGAGAGATTGACAAAACTAGTAATAACTCAGGGACCTGTTTGTTGTTGCTTGTTTGTAAAATTAATACCAAAATTATGTCCAAATCGGTTGAAGGACCAAGTAACTCAGAAATGATGATTGACAGATGCTGTTGCATGTAAATAAGAATACCAAAATTAATTCAAAGTTTGTATTTGGGCAAAGAAACAGTAACCGGGGTTTTTCACTCTATGAATGATTGCGTGTATAAGTGCTGTGGACCATCTTCACGAGGTCTGTTTGTGTTTCAATCTGCATTTACAGTATCACGTGCCCTCGTTAACGCTGTGAGTGCCAGATAAGATAAGGGCCAAAATAAAGTAAAAAGCACATAGATCACCTCTCCTTGTTAGTCAGCTACACGTGTGTAAGAAGGGTACATGAAATAGAGTGAACAACCCGAGGTTATAGGGATTATATGTAATTGAGTGTAATTATATATTGCAATACTAAGCAACTCTAAAGAGGTGTTGTGCTAACCATAACATGGCATGTTGCTTTGTGATTGTAGTTGTGATAAGAGGGTCTACTGCAGCTTCCCAGTTGACAGACGTGTCGCGTGTGTGTGAAAAATTGCAGGGATTGCGAATTTTTCCAGCATATGGGAAGGGCAGGGAGGATTAACCCTAAGTGTGCATATCAGGTATGGAAGAAATATTCCATAGAAGCACCAATTTTGTATAGTACTGTGACAAAGGGTACAGTCTATGTTTTGCATTTCAATCATGCTGTATAATATTGGCCTGATCAACCAATACTAAGCGTATTTTGAAATCGGCAAAACTGTTGAAATCTGCAAGATATTGAAGTTTGCAAACTGAATTTAAATTTTTGTGTTATGGTGTCTTGTGTGTGGGACATAATGTTCAGTTAAGTATATTCTCAGATCTGTGTTTAATAGAAACCTTCTGTCTGTGATTGGCATGGTTACAAGTTTTGAAATAAAGTTTATATATATATATATTTGTGAACTGAGGAAACAAAAGTTGATGTCCGTGTTCAAATGGCTTTTGGCAGATCTGTAGTTAAAAATATGTGTTTATCTAATGTTACTATCTAGCTATGAAGTGAAGTTTCCATATGGTATTGTTTAATACGTAAATATTCTTTAATGCAATATATTGTGAGAAGGTCTGCCAGCAGAAAGAAAAAAAAAAAACCCTTCAGTTTCCAACGCTGTGTAGCACGGAGAGCTGTAAAAGCGCAGAAACGTGCCCCCTCCTTTCCAGCAGCAGTGTACGCCATGACGCAGTAAAGAAAAAAAAAGTGTTCAGTGAGCTTTGATTTTTTTCATCTAATAAGATGGATCATAATAAGCATAAGTCAGTGGTTTCCAAAAAATTTTTTAATCATGTGGCCCTAGAATATCAGAATTTTTTTTCACAGCACCCCTAGGAAAAATTTTTATTATTGAGAAATGTAAAAATAAATATTACATTAAGTAGATGGCGTTTATATGTCATCCTTAGGGTCAGTTGTGTGATGAGGGACAAGATTTGCTTCTGTTTGGCCACATATTTTATGACTGGCAGCCACCAGCACTGGATAATTTGAATTGGTCCTGGACCACCAACCCAGGGAACCCCTGCAAGTGTCCTAGGCACCCCAGGGAGCTACGGCACACAGTTTGGGAACCTCTGGCATAAGCAATACTCTAAATATGTTTTACTGCAAATAATGATTTACTCTAGTTTAATATAAGAACAAAAAAAAATCCCAGCAACAGATGTGGGCTAGAGATGCGCTAACAGCGTTAAAGCTAACAGATCTGCATCTGGCAGACAGTCAAGAAGACAACGCCCTAACTCTGGTGAGCTATACGGGGAAAAGAGTTTTCAAAGCAGCAGAAGCAGCAGCTAAAATCATAGGGAAAGATAAAGGAATACGCATTCTTTAATGTATATGCTGTAAATCAAAGATTGCAACAAGCAATTAATCACTACGATTCCAGTTTTAACATACTTTTAGACAATTCTTCAAAGTTATTTGGAAGAAACCTAATGTAAGTTACAGTGTAAAATCATACTACATCACGGATTAGGTATTTCTAAAGACTCCAGGAAGAATAAAGTAGGAACAGATTAAGTTGGATGCATAGCATATCTATATATCACTTACCCTGGGTTCGTGAGGTAAAAAAAAAAAATATGCTTGCTAAAATCCATCTCATTGTATAGGCATCGATATAATACATTGCAAAAGTTCTTAGTGGACTGCACAATATGCAGTGATGAACCAGGTTCCGTAGCCAGGAAGTGTGGGGATATGATTGTATAGAATAGTTATACAGATAGAAATGTGAGCAGGAGCGTTGTTAAGTTTGTAAGTTTTCTGTGAATCCGTATATGTGCCAAGGCATCCATAGGATGGACACAGTCCAAGAAAAGTTTGCTTGGAAGCACATAATGGGTGTGCATGAAAAAAAAACGTAGAGTTTGTGTGGACTGGCCAGTCTGAATGATATGTTGAGATAAGTAAAGAAATGTAACCAGTATGTGGATGATATACCTTTGTGTTACAAATTATTTGAAGTATTGGTGTCAGATACTAAACAGTTGTGTTTTCTTACAGAAAAGGACAAAAGGTGTCGCAAGACGAAAGTCAACGGTGTGCTGACATAGTTAACTACCTAGATCATTATTTGGCGCTAGGCCAAAGATAGTTAAAACCCTTAGAGGGTGGAGCCTTGGTATACATTTATTGATTGATAGATAGATATGTATGACCAGATGATAAATCTCTAGATACAGTCATTTTTTTTTTGGAAATGCTATATGCATACATTCAAGTTCATAGCCAAAGAAATTTTAGAAGGTAATACAATATTACACTTTATCATGAATAAAACATTATGGATACACAGTCAGAGCCAAACCATCCACTTATGCATAAGCAAGAACATATATGTTTAATACTGAGTATATATGTTTAATACTGAGGTTAAGCAGTAGATTTTGTCACAACTGAGGGCCTGAGCTGACGGGAGGCAGCCTCAGTTGTAGGGGCTGAGATGTACCGGAACCTGGGAGGTTGTATCAGACCCCTGGACATGTAAGTAACATGAATAATAACTGCCCGAAGGCGTGACCACGACAACTTGGATAAAAGTCAATGATGTTTATTATGACAACTCCGCAACACAGCAGCAGTAAAAGAAAACGTAAAAGTCAGCAAAGAATAAATACAGTTCCTGGGAACTACAGGATGGCAGGAGCCACAGGGCACTGGTAGTGTGAGATAGTTCTTATGATCTTCTAGATGGAAAGTCCTTACCAGGCCCGACTGTAGCAATGGAGATAACCCAGGATTGTGCCAGCTGGTGTTCCAGGAAAAGCTGGGTTGCTGAAGATAAAACAGCTGCTGTGGATACTGGCTGGAACCAGACTGTTGTTAGTACGGAGTGGATACTGGCTGGAACCAGTTAAATAATAAATGAACTTGGGAGCGATGAAATATGAACTGAAATGTAGAACTTGAGAGCGGAGAAATAATAATACCGGTGGAGAGTGGTAAAGTGTAGAAAGGACACCGGCCCTTTAAGGGAAGCTGTACTCTGCTGGAAGCTGAGCTGGAAGCAGGTAATGTTGTAGCTGGAAACAGATGAATCCACAATGGATTGGAGAGTCAGGCTACACCGCAGGTGGAATGCTGGTGCGGGTCTCTATGGTGGAAGTCTTGAGACAGGAGCTGGAACCTGGAAGACAATCACAGGAGAGAGACAAACAGGAACTAGGTTTGACAACCAAAGCACTGACGCCTTCCTTGCTCAGGCACAGTGTATTTATACCTGCAGCAAGGAAGGGATTGGCTAGGCAATTATGCAGATTAACAATACTGACAACAGATTGGAGGAAATGATCAGCTGACAGAATCCAAGATGGCTGCGCCCATGCAGACACTTGGAGGGAAGTTTGGTTTGTAATCCATGTGGTAATGAAAACAGTAATGGCGGCGCCGGCCACCGGAGACAGGAGGCGCCAGGCTGACAGATGCACATCCAACCACGCGGACACAGCGGAGGCCGCGGCTGACGTAATCGCCACTCAGACACTCTGCATGCAGAAGTTCAGGGACGGCGGCGGAGGCCGCGGGAGACGCCATGCCAGGTGTAATATGGCGTTTACTGTGACAGCGTCCCAGAGTGACAGGAGAGGATACAGGAATGTACACATCAGGATAACAGATGGGATCCGGTCCTGGAGCGCTGAGCCAGCCTTAGGAGGCATCTGATGGGTAAGAAATGGCGTCCAGATACCCGGATCGTGACAGCACCCCCCCCTTTAGGAGTGGCCCCAGGACACTTCTTTGGCTTTTGAGGAAACTTGGAATGGAATCTCCGGACCAAGGCAGGAGCATGGACATCAGAAGCATTGGTCCATGAACGTTCCTCAGGACCATAACCCTTCCAGTCAATAAGATATTGTAGTTGACCGTAACGGTGACGTGAGTCCAGGATCTTGGCCACTTCATACTCAACGCCTCGTTGAGTTTGGACTTTCGGAGTTGGAGGAAGTGAGGAATGAAACCGATTCAAGATCAGCGGTTTCAACAGGGAAACATGGAATGTCCTGGGTATTTTTAAGAAGGGAGGCAACTGGAGTCTGTAAGCAACAGGATTGATGACTTGTTCAATCTTGAATGGACCGATATAGCGAGGTGCAAACTTCATACTGGGAACTCTTAACCTCAAATTCTTCGTGGATAACCATACCCGATCACCCACCTTGAGAGCAGGAACTGCTCGACGCTTCTTATCCGCAAACTTCTTGTACCTGAACGATGCCTTGAGCAGAGCTGATCGTACGCTCTTCCAGATATTGGCAAACTGATGCAAGGTGATATCCACTGCGGGAACAGAAGTTGCTGGAAGCGGTTGGAACTCAGGGACTTTAGGGTGGAATCCAAAGTTAGTGAAGAATGGTGTTGAAGCAGATGAAGAATGATACTGGTTGTTATGACAGAACTCGGCCCAGGGAAGTAATTGAACCCAGTCATCTTGAGAGGAGGACACATAGATGCGGAGGAAGGCCTCCAAGTCCTGATTCACCCTCTCGGTTTGACCATTGGTCTGAGGATGGTAAGCCGTGGAAAACTTTAGCTTGACTTGGAGGACTTGACATAAACTTCGCCAGAATTTGGCTGTGAATTGAACTCCTCGATCTGAGATAATTTCTTCAGGAAGACCGTGGAGTCGGAAGATCTCTTGTATGAATACTTGAGCCAACTTGGAAGCTGACGGAAGACCGGTGAGAGGAATGAAGTGTGCCATCTTGGTGAACCGGTCAACTACCACCCAGATGGTATTGAACTTGTTGCACATGGGTAAGTCTGTAATGAAATCCATCGACAAGTGGGTCCATGGTCGACGGGGAACGGATAGTGGAACCAGTTGCCCCGCAGGCGACTGGCGGGATACTTTATGTTGGGCACACTTTGGGCAAGATGCAATAAACTCCAAGACGTCCTTTTTCAGAGTTGGCCACCAATAGGACCTAGAGATAAACTCCAGGGTTTTTTGGATACCTGTATGTCCGGCAAAACGGGAAGCATGGGCCCAATGCATGAGCTTCTTCCTTAGCATCGGCTTCACAAAACTTTTCCCTGATGGGGGCGTAGAGTCCATCCCTACCGTGGAGAATGCCAACGGATTTATAATAGGATGCTTGTCTGAAGATTCTGACTCATTTTCTTGCTCCCATGAGCGGGAAAGGGCATCGGCCTTGCGATTCTGAGAGCCCGGACAGAACTGGAGTTTAAAGTCGAACCTGGAAAAGAAAAGTGCCCATCTGGCCTGACGAGGGTTGAGACATTGTGCGCCCTTCAGGTATAAAAGGTTCTTGTGGTCTGTAAGTATGGTGATTGAATGAGAAGCTCCCTCCAACAGATACCTCCACTCTTCTAGAGCGAGCTTGATGGCTAGCAACTCCTGGTCGCCAATGGCATAGTTGCGCTCAGCTGGGGAGAACTTCCGGGAGAAGAAACTGCAAGGGTGTAAATGGCCATCTTTAGCCCTCTGAGATAACACCGCTCCTACTCCAACGGAGGAGGCATCCACCTCTAAGATGAAAGGAGAGTCGATGTCAGGCTGTTTCAGAACAGGCGCAGAGATGAACCTTTGTTTTAAAAGATGAAATGCTTGCATGGCTTCTTCAGACCACTTGGACGGGTTAGCACCCTTCTTAGTGAAAGCAGTAATAGGCGCCACAATGGTGGAAAAGTCTCGTATAAACTTTCGGTAATAGTTGGCGAACCCTAAGAACCTCTGGACCCCTTTGAGGGTTAAGGGTACCGGCCAATTTTGAATTGCTTGTAGTTTTTTAGGATCCATCTCTAGTCCGGAACCGGACACAATGTACCCTAGAAACGGAATGGACTTGACTTCAAAGACGCATTTTTCTAATTTGCAATAGAGATGATTGACACGGAGACGGGACAGAACCTCTTTAACCCAAAAACGATGTTCCTCTAAATCGTTGGCAAAAATGAGGATATCGTCTAGATAGACCACGACATGACGGTATAGAATGTCTCTGAAGATCTCATTGACAAAATGCTGGAAGACAGCTGGAGCATTGCTCAATCCGAAGGGCATGACGAGGTACTCATAATGTCCGTCACGGGTGTTAAAGGCGGTCTTCCACTCGTCACCCTCACGGATCCGGATGAGATTGTATGCACCTCGCAAGTCCAGCTTTGTAAAGATGGTAGCTCCGCTAACTCTGTCAAAGAGCGCAGTAATCAGGGGTAAAGGATAACGGTTCTTGATGGTAATGTCGTTCAAACCTCTGTAGTCGATGCACGGCCGCAGACCACCATCTTTCTTTTTTACAAAAAAGAAGCCTGCGCCGGCTGGAGAAGAAGAAGGTCGAATGAACCCCTTTGCTAGGTTCTCTTTAATATATTCCTCCATAGAATGCGTCTCAGGCAGAGACAACGGATAAGTTCGGCCTCGAGGTGGAACCTTCCCTGGAACGAGATCAATCGGACAGTCCCATTCTCTATGAGGAGGAAGGATATCAGCAGAAGCTTTACTGAACACATCCGTGAAATCTTGATATGGAGGAGGTGGAACATCAGACGACCTGGGGGAGGAAGAACAGACAGGCAATACTTTAAACAAACATGTCTCAGCACAGGAGGAACCCCATGCCAGGATTTGCGTAGTCGTCCAATCAATTGTAGGATTGTGAAGACGGAGCCATGGAAGGCCCAGGACCACAGGATGTGTGGCTCTTGGAATCACTAAAAAAGAAATAAGTTCGGAATGAAGAACTCCCACTCTCAGACGAACTGGTAGAGTCCTTAAAGAAATAACTGCATCAAAAATTTTGCTGCCATCGACGGCAGTTAAAGAAATGGACGAAGGAAGTCTCTCGGTGGGTAGGGACCACCGTTTAACATAGGCTTCGGTAATAAAGTTCCCAGCTGCTCCGGAATCAAGGAGGGCAATGACGTTCCGATAACGTTGAGCAACTTGAAGCGAGACTGGGAGATTACAATCTTGAGGAGATGGAGAGGAGATCATTACTCCTAGCCGGCCCTCTCCTTGGCGAGCTAGGATTTGGAGTTTCCCGGACGCTTGGGACAGGCATTAATGGTGTGAGACGGAGCTGCACAATAGAGACAGAGAAACTCGGAGAGACGTCTTCGGCGCTCAGCAGGAGTTAAACGGGAACGGCCAAGTTGCATGGGCTCATCTTTAGATGGTGACAGTTGACGAGGAGGAGGAGCAGAAGATTTTGGAGCAGATGATCTTCCACGCTCAGTTGCTCTCTCTCTGAAACGTAAATCAACTTTCGTGCAGAGTGAGATTAGCTCATCTAACTTAGAAGGTAAGTCTCTGGTAGCTAACTCATCTTTAATACGCTCAGATAAGCCATGCCAGAATGCAGCATACAGGGCCTCGTCGTTCCATGCCAGTTCGGATGCCAGGATCTGGAACTGTATCAGATATTGTCCTACAGTACGTGACCCCTGGCGTAAACGGAGAATCTCGGATGAAGCTGAGGTTACCCGGCCTGGCTCGTCGAAGATGCGCCTGAATGTTGACACGAAGGCAGTGTAGGAAGATAGCAGGGTGTCGGACCTCTCCCATAACGGTGATGCCCAATCAAGGGCTGAGCCACTGAGAAGAGAAATAATGTAGGCAATTTTTGTACGGTCACTGGAAAAATTGCCAGGTTGTAGCTCAAACTGAATCTCACACTGGTTGAGAAATCCCCTGCAGAATCTTGGAGATCCGTCAAATTTTGCTGGCGTTGGAAGATGAAGACGTGGAGCAGAAATGGGTAAGGTGGGTGGGGTTATAGCTGGAGTCACTGTGGTTGACGCACCAGACGCGCCTGATCCACGGAGAGTTGTCTGAATCCCATCCAGCCGAGTAGAGAGATCCTGGAGACAGCGGATGATGTGGCCCTGTGCAGCCTCCTGATGTTCTAGTCGGGCTGCCAGTTCTTGCATCGGCCTGGCCGCTTGATCCTGGTCTCCGGCTGGATTCATTAGGTCAGTGCTTACTGTCACAACTGAGGGCCTGAGCTGACGGGAGGCAGCCTCAGTTGTAGGGGCTGAGATGTACCGGAACCTGGGAGGTTGTATCAGACCCCTGGACATGTAAGTAACATGAATAATAACTGCCCGAAGGCGTGACCACGACAACTTGGATAAAAGTCAATGATGTTTATTATGACAACTCCGCAACACAGCAGCAGTAAAAGAAAACGTAAAAGTCAGCAAAGAATAAATACAGTTCCTGGGAACTACAGGATGGCAGGAGCCACAGGGCACTGGTAGTGTGAGATAGTTCTTATGATCTTCTAGATGGAAAGTCCTTACCAGGCCCGACTGTAGCAATGGAGATAACCCAGGATTGTGCCAGCTGGTGTTCCAGGAAAAGCTGGGTTGCTGAAGATAAAACAGCTGCTGTGGATACTGGCTGGAACCAGACTGTTGTTAGTACGGAGTGGATACTGGCTGGAACCAGTTAAATAATAAATGAACTTGGGAGCGATGAAATATGAACTGAAATGTAGAACTTGAGAGCGGAGAAATAATAATACCGGTGGAGAGTGGTAAAGTGTAGAAAGGACACCGGCCCTTTAAGGGAAGCTGTACTCTGCTGGAAGCTGAGCTGGAAGCAGGTAATGTTGTAGCTGGAAACAGATGAATCCACAATGGATTGGAGAGTCAGGCTACACCGCAGGTGGAATGCTGGTGCGGGTCTCTATGGTGGAATTCTTGAGACAGGAGCTGGAACCTGGAAGACAATCACAGGAGAGAGACAAACAGGAACTAGGTTTGACAACCAAAGCACTGACGCCTTCCTTGCTCAGGCACAGTGTATTTATACCTGCAGCAAGGAAGGGATTGGCTAGGCAATTATGCAGATTAACAATACTGACAACAGATTGGAGGAAATGATCAGCTGACAGAATCCAAGATGGCTGCGCCCATGCAGACACTTGGAGGGAAGTTTGGTTTGTAATCCATGTGGTAATGAAAACAGTAATGGCGGCGCCGGCCACCGGAGACAGGAGGCGCCAGGCTGACAGATGCACATCCAACCACGCGGACACAGCGGAGGCCGCGGCTGACGTAATCGCCACTCAGACACTCTGCATGCAGAAGTTCAGGGACGGCGGCGGAGGCCGCGGGAGACGCCATGCCAGGTGTAATATGGCGTTTACTGTGACAGCGTCCCAGAGTGACAGGAGAGGATACAGGAATGTACACATCAGGATAACAGATGGGATCCGGTCCTGGAGCGCTGAGCCAGCCTTAGGAGGCATCTGATGGGTAAGAAATGGCGTCCAGATACCCGGATCGTGACAGATTTTATATGATGTGTACATTTTACCTCTGACAGTATACAACTTAGATATAATATAGCAATAGTGTAGCTTACAGAAGGATTTCAGGTTTAAAGATATATCCCTTCATTCAATAGGGGATATATGAACAAACAGGGAAATTGTAACAAATGATTTGTTCCATGAAAAATGTGTTTATTAGGACACATAAACTCACTGACATACTACATACATAAAGTGCATGGGTGAATCTGGACCAGTTAAAGAGACCGTGCAATAGATGTAAATCTCTCACTATATAATGGGATTGCGGTGGGCTAGCTTAAAGAAGCAACTGAAAATAGCCTAGGCACCACCGCAGATGGTTTATTCAGCGTATCAGTCCTTTTACTTGCTTCACTGATCCTCGTCACCCGATTCCCCTGTCCAAGAACCTATCCTGGTAGGGTTTCCTCTGGTGGCACAGTGATGCCCAGCTCAGAGTGTTTCCCGATTCACAGGATCCACCACAACTTAGATACAGCTGCATACTTGTCTTCCTCACCTCCAAAAGTGGGGAGTATAAGGAATATAATGTGGATGAGTAAGACAATTATAATGATTACATCGCATTTTACATTGCATTTAAAGAAATTGAAAAAATTTCTCGAGCATCCATAGGGGATAATGGGATGGTGAATTAGTGAATTAGTATTATTAATAATAAAGTGTTGTTGCCAATTTTCATTAAGGGGAAATGTCATGAGTTATGCAAATCTAAGGGTAACTAACATGAAATAGATTCACAAGCTTTCTATAGTGGGATGAAGTTTAATGGAGAAGTGTACATTGTGTTTTGGCATGGGACCAAAATAATTTATGTGATAATAAGAGGGATCGTGATGGTGATAAAGAAAGCTATAGCATGTTTACTGCAGATGGTTGGGTTGATTAAAAAACAACATTGTTTTAATACAACATAGTTTAATGCTAAAAAGGAACTATAGTATGTGTAACAGGTGTTAAGGGGTTATTTGAGAAATGAATAATAAGGCCAGAGGTGTGAGCTATTGTTTCAAAGACAGTAAAGTTTCTTTACTGATAGAAAGAGTTTATAGGAGTTTGAAAAATATTTTGTGTGTAATATGTGTAATGTTGAGAAGAAAAAAAAAAGTCATAATGTGACAAGGAAGGTTTAAAGAATTGAGCATTATTAATGTTACAAAAGAGACAGGAAAGGCAGAATTTGAATCATGGCATGGTCCAATCGTTGGTTCAATAGTGGTAGAATTACACCTAAGCCTCTGCTTAGCCTCTCTTCTATATAATTTTTTTTGTTATTCTTTTTGGAATCCAGCAAAGATATGTTATCCAGCAAAGATATATTATCCAGAGACTGATTCAAAACTACAAAATGATTTGACGATTCAAATGTGTCACACAAATTATTTAAACAGTTACAAGAATATCAAAAGCTGCAAGAACCTTGGAAAGATATTTAACCAACACGAAAACGCACAGTCCGGCACAGGACAATCACTAAAGAGAGTGAAGACGGTGTTATGGTGAGAAGTTGCTTATGTTTTGGTTCCATTACAGATCGCATAGGATGGTCCTTGGCAAGTACCGCTGACTACTGATACAGCCGTTGCAAAGGCTGCAGATGAAGGACACCTAGATCCATGAGCTTGCAATGAAATGAAAAGGTCAGAGACCAGAGCTTAAAGGAACCTAACACTAAAAACTATTGTATGGAGATACAATACAGAGACTGTTACTACTGTTACTACCACAGAATTGTATTTGAATGAACCCTTCAATCAAGATAGAGATGATTATGATCATTGATAATAGACTATGTGCTTATAAGCTAATATCCTACAGAACTTTTAACATTTCTGAAAGTATACGGGAGCAACGTTATTTATAACAGCATTAGGACTTAATTTATTTATTTTTCTTTGAAGAGAGAGCGAGCAAACGTGTGGTGTAGGTATGAGTACTCATCCATTATTGTGGATGGGAATTATTTCAATAAGACCCTTCCTTCCTCTTTTCTTTTCTAAGCAGGAAATCCAGAGGGATTTATGACCGGTGTAACGAACACACACTTTGAAAAACGTTGTTGTGAGTATGATACTCCACTTGAAGACAGATGTATAGATTAATGCATGGATAATTTAAATAATTTAGGATATTATTCTGAGGAGTATCCAGTCCAGCAATACTATTAATTGTTGGAAAGATTTTAAGTACTGCAGCTATATAAATTGTATTGCTAATCATTTGTATAGATACAACAGTATCTCAAGAAAGAACCACTGGTGATAATATTAGCTACACATGTCGGGTGTATTTCAGTTAGTGGAAATAAAATAGGTCAATAATAAAAAAATAAAAAAAAAAAATGATCTTATGTAGATAGAAAAGGTTGATTTAAGGGAATGTGAAAGGATTGTTACAATATACTAACCTAGACATAATGAGTTAGGTATATAAATAGTAATGGATACATAGGATGTTCATTAAAGTTTATGATTTAATAAATGTATTTTACCAGTAGTAGATTTAAAGGTTAAAAGAAGATATCATACATAACGGGGAATGGTAGTTGTCACCATGTCCTTAGGATATGATATATAATTGGTTACCTATTAATTCTAAAAATGTTTGTTATTTAAGATTGATTTAGCAATTTTATACAAAAACATATATTAACTTGAGAAAAGTTTTCTTGCAGGATGAACTATTCCTAAAAAGAGTAATTGACTCAGTAATCAGGAAACATGTTCCTGCCACCAGAGTATCAATAAAACCTCGAAGTGGTAAAGGTGGCTAATAAGTTCTCCTATGGCTAATGAAGTCGTGTGATTAATCAACTGGAAGTTGACGTTTTTTTTCGTTTAAATTATTGATAACATGATTGAACTTTATGATAGGATATTCCAGAACTGTGGACATTTGTGATGATTCCAGGACATTGGACATGAACTATTACGATACCATATTGTTCTACATTTTTTTAATACCACAAATTGGAGGATATTGTTGATTTCCGGAAACGGCACGTTGTGCTTATTTGACCAAAGACATTACGGATCCTGATACGTGTATTGCCAAGTATATAAAGGAGGTCCATGATATAAATGAACTTTAACCAAGGCATTATGATATGGACTGGAAAAGATAAATGTTTAAATCCTAGTATTCAATTTTCAGGATTAGGAAAATGTTTTTTAAGTATATTGTATGTAATTGTATGTGATGATGTATTCTGTGATGAGGTTTATTCTTTGGTAACCCCGATGTGATTATAGACATTCATTTGATGTTCACAGCCTACAGGTGCGGCCTATGTTGTATTTAGAAGGCTACTGTCAAACGCAGAATAGCAATATTACATGAAATGATTATTAGCGAACTATACGTTCCCAGAAATTCTCCTGAGATGACAGGGCACATGGATAATGTCCCTGATCAAAGGGTGGAGCTGTCGAATACTGTGACAGAGGCAACCTGCTGAAGGCCTAACAGTTATGTGTGTGTGCACTACGGGATAGTACGTATATTATGTATACACCCAATAATCACAGCAGCAAATGGCTCTCATATTCACTAGTATAATATGAAAGCATAAGAGAATCCATCTTGATTCTAGCTAGATGATATAGCAAATTCATCTTGAACTTTTTACACACTGAGAGACGAGAAAAACAACTTTGTTGGCTAAGTATTAATTCCACATACGCACTTTCTAAAAGCTCATAGAGTCCAGATGTAATTCCTAATATGGACACAGTTGAATATCACGAGTATCTTTGAGTATTCTTGACAATGGTCCTAATATTGCATAATAATATTGCACAACACTATTGCCTAACACTGTATTCCAGATGAATGAAATCATATGGGAGGGATATAAGAAAGGGGCATTACTGTGTATTATATAAAACTCATTGTTGATACGTGTATCTGGTTGTTAAAAGGATTTAACCCAGGAGGAGAGGATGTCCCTCTCCCCTGTATACGGGCGTGGCCTTTTTAATAAATAATAATTGATTTTTATAAATCCATTTTCAATTCATTCTTTTACCTAACAACCCAAACAGCAACAAGATGGTTAATTTAGTTAACCCAAGAGAATTCAACACTATCCTCTCCTCAGAATGCATCACCATTAGGGCTGCTTCCATCAATTCCCTTGCTGAGTTTCCATAACAATCTGCCCCTGAGTACCTCTCTAACTTTACACTGCATTCAGCTGCAGAATGCTAGATAGTACCTCTGTGACATCACAATGCATTCAGCTGCAGGCAGCTAGATAGTACCTCTGTGACATCACAATGCATTCAACTGCAGACAGCTAGACAGTACCTCTGTGACATCACAATGCATTCAGCTGCAGGCAGCTAGACAGTACTACTGTGACATCACAATGAATTCAGCTGCAACTGTACCTCTGTGACATCACAATGCATTCAGCTGCAGGCAGCTAGACAGTACTACTGTGACATCACAATGCATTCAGCTGCATGCAGTTAACCAGTACCTCTATGACAAAACAATGCATTCAGCTGCAGGCATCTAAAAAGTACCACTGTGACATCACAAAGCATTCATCTGCAGACATACCATACCTCTGTGACATCACAATGCATTCAGCTGCAGGCAGCTAAACAGTATCTCTGTGACATCACAATGCATTCAGCTGCAGGCAGCAAGACAGTACCCTCTGTGACATCACAAAGCATTCATCTGCAGACAGACCGTACCTCTGTGACATCACAATGCATTCAGCAGCAGGCAGCTAAATAGTACCTCTGTGACATCACACTGCATTCAGCTGCAGGCAGCAAGACAGTACCCTAGGTGACATCACAATGCATTCAGCTGCAGGAAGCTAGACAGTACCTCTGTGACATCACAATGCATTCAGCTGCAGGCATCTAAAAAGTACCACTGTGACATCACAATGCATTCAGCTGCAGACAGTCCGTACCTCTGTGACATCACAATGCATATGTAATGCACGTACAATATTGGTGGACTTATACGGCAGTATCCCTGAACTTGTACTGCTGTACCCCTGGACTTATACGGCAGTACCCCTGGACTTTTCCGGCTGCACCACTGGACTCGTCTTATACAGCAGTACCCCATAACTTATATGGCTGCACTACTGGACTAGACTTATACGGCAATACCCCTGGACTTATACGGCAGTACCCCTGGAATTATATGGCAGTACCCCTGAACTGACACGGCTGCACCATTGGACTAGACTTATACGGCAGTACTCCTAGACTAATACGGCAGTACCACAGGACTTATACGGCAGTACCCCATGACTTATACGGCAGTACCCCTGAACTTATATGGTTGCACCACTGGACTGGACTTATACGGCAGTACCCCTGGACTTATACGGCAGTACCACTGGACTTATATGGTAGTACCCCTGGACTTATATGGCTGCACCACTGGACTGGACTTATACAGCAGTACCACTGGACTTATACGGCAGTACCCCTGGACTTATACGGCAGTACCCCTGAACTTATACGGTTGCACCACTGGACTGGAATTATATGGCAGTACCACTGGACTTATACGGCAGTAGCCCTGGACTTATACGGCTGCATCACTGGACTGGACTTATACAACAGTACCCCTGGACTTATACAGCAGTACCACTGGTCTTATATGGCAGTTCCCCATGACTTATATGGCAGAACCCCTGGACTTATATGGTAGTACCCCAGAACTTATATGGCTGCACCACTAAACTGGACTTATATGGCAGTACCCCTGGACTTAAACGTCAGTACCACTGGACTTATACGGCAGTACCCCTGAACTTATACGGCTGCACCACTGGACTGGACTTATATGTCAGTACCCCTGGACTTATACGGCAGTACCCCTGGACTTATACGGCTGCACCACAGGACTGGACTTATATGGCAGTGCCACTGGACTTATACAGCAGTACCCCTGGACTTATATGGCAGTACCCCTGAACTTATACAGCTGCACCAATGGACTGCACTTATACGGCAGTACTACTGGACTTATACGGCAGTACCCTTGAACTTACTGTATATGGCTGCACCAATGGATTGCACTCATACAGCAATACCCCTGGACTTATATGGCAGTACGCCGTGACTTATACGGCAGTACCACTGGACTTATGGCAGCAAAGGACACCACCACTGGACTGATGCAGCACAACATAGCACCACTGCACTGGACTGGACTTATACAACAGCACTGGACTTATGGCAGCACAGGAAACCACCACTGTGACTGGACTGATGCAGCACAAGACACCACCACTGGACTGATGCAGCACAAGACAGCACTGGAATGACACATAAGAGCAGGTTGCCACCCCACGCGCCACACCACTTTCCCGCACACACACTAAAAAAAAAACGTCCTCTCGCTACACTCTCTAGGACTGGTGTGAAAATGGCGGCGACGCGCGGATCCTTATATGGATTCCAAAACCCACGAGAATCCGACAGCGGGATGATGACATTTTGACTCGTTCTGGTTTCCGAGTCTGGCGTGAAGTCCTGAGCCAGGCTCAGATCCGGGCTCGGGACGTGAAGTTCGGGGGAGTTGAGTTCTCGGGGAACCAAACCCGCTCATCCCTAATCACAATGCATTTAGCTGCAGACAGAGAGTACCTCTGAAACATCACAATGCATTCAGATGCATGCAGATAGACAATTCCACTGTGCCATCACAATTAATTCAGCTGCAGACAGACCATACCTCTGTGACATCACAATGCATTCAGCTGCAGGCAACTAGGCAGTACCACTGTGACATCACAATGCATTCAGCAACAGACAGCTAAATAGTACCTCTGTGACATCACAATGCATTCAGTTGCAGGCAGCTAACCAGTACCTCTGTGACATTACAATGCATACAACTGCAGGTGGCTAGACAGTACCTCTGTGACATCACACTGCATTCAGCTGCAGGCAGCTAGACAGTACCACTGTGACATCACAATGCATTCAGCTGCAGGCAGCTAACCAGTACTTCTGTGACATCACAATGCATTCAGCTGCATGCAGCTAACCAGTACCTCTGTGACATTACAATGCATACAACTGCAGTTGGCTAGAAAGTACCTCTGTGACATCACAATGCACTTAGCTGCAGACAGATAGACAGTACCACTTTGACATCACAATGCATTTTAGCTGCAGGCAGCTAACCAGTTTTTCTGTGACATCACAATGCATTCAGCTGCAGGCAGTTAGAAAGTATCTCCGTGACATCATAATGCATTCAGCTGGATGCAGCTAGACTGTACCCCTGTGACATCCGAGTAAATTCAGCTGCAGACAGACCATACCTCTTTGACATCACAATGCATTCAGCTGCAGGCAACTAGGCAGTACCACTGTGACATCACAATGCATTCAGCAACAGACAGCTAAATAGTACCTCTGTGACATCACAATGCATTCAGTTGCAGGCAGCTAACCAGTACCTCTGTGACATTACAATGCATACAACTGCAGGTGACTAGAAAGTACCTCTGTGACATCACACTGCATTCAGCTGCAGGCAGCTAGACAGTACCACTGTGACATCACAATGCATTCAGCTGCAGGCAGCTAACCAGTACTTCTGTGACATCACAATGCATTCAGCTGCAGGCAGCTAACCAGTACCTCTGTGACATTACAATGCATACAACTGCAGGTGGCTAGAAAGTACCTCTGTGACATCACAATGCATTCAGCTGCAGACAGACAGTACCACTTTGACATCACAATGCATTTTAGCTGCAGGCAGCTAACCAGTTTTTATGTGACATCACAATGCATTCAGCTGCAGGCAGTTAGAAAGTATCTCTGTGACATCATAATGCATTCAGCTGGATGCAGCTAGACTGTACCACTGTGACATCAGAATAAATTCAGCTGCAGACAGACCATACCTCTTTGACATCACAATTCATTCAGCTTCAGGCAGCAAGATAGTACCACTGTGACATCACAATGCATTCAGCTGCAGGCAGCTAAACAGTTCCTCTGTGACATCACAATGCTTTCAGCTGCAGGCAGCTTATGTTACATCATAAGTACCACTGTGACATAAAAAACGCATTCAACTGCAGGTAATTAGAAAGTACCTCAGTGATATCACATTGCATTCAGCTGCAGACATACAGTACCTGTGACATCACAATGCATTCAACTGCATGCAGCTGTATAGTACCTCTGTGACATCACAATGCATTCAGCTGCAGACAGACAGTACCTATGTGACATAACAATGCATTCAGATGCATGCAGCTAGACAGTTCCACTGTGCCATCACGATAAGTTCAGCTGTAGGCAGCTAACCAGTACTTCTGTGACATCACAGTGCATACAGCTGCAGGCAGCTAGAAAGTTCCTCTATGACATCACATTGCATTCAGCTGCAGGCAGCTAGACAGTACCTCTGTAACATTATAATGCATTCAGCTGCAGGCAGTTAGACTGTACCTCTGTGACAACACAATGTATTCAGCTGCAGGCAGCTAGACAGTGCCACTGTGATATCACTATGCATTCAGTTGCAGGCAGCTAACCAGTACTTCTGTGACTTTACAAATGTATACAGTTGTAGGCGGCTATAAAGTACCTCTGTGACATCACATTGCATTCAGGTGCAGGTAGGTAAACAGTACCTCTGTGACATCACAATGCATTCAGCTTCAGGCAGTGAGAAAGTACCTCTGTGACATCACAATGCATTAGCTGTAGACAGCTAAACAGTACTACTATGACAGCACCGTGCATTCAGCTGCAGACAGCTAGACTGTTCCAAGGGCGGATTGGCTCACCAGGAAGATTCCTGGTAGGCTTACGTGTCTGTGGGGCCTGTTTTTTGTGTTGTCATAGTTCTATACATGACAGGCAGCCCACCGCACTCAGTACACTGCATTGTCCCCATTCATTCTGTTATTGCATGTCTGCAATACAGCAACTCTGCCATCCAGTGATGCTGCCATGGCTACACAATACATTATAGGGGTCATTCCGAGTTGATCGCTAGCTGCCCTTGTTCACTGCGTAGCGATCAGTGTAAAAAATGGCTAATCTGCGCATGCATATGCACCGCAATGCACACGCGCGTCGTACGGGTACAAAGTCCTTTGTGGTTTTTCACTGGTTCTAGCGAAGGTTCCAAACGCACAGCCGATCACAAGGAGATTGACAGGAAGAGGGCGTTTCTGGGTGGCAACTGACCGTTTTCTGGGAGTGTTTGGAAAAACGCAGGCGTGGCCGGGCGTTTGCTGGCCGGGTATCTGACGTCATTACCATGTAACTCGTCGCAGCAAACATCGCACAGGATAAGTAACTACAGGGCTGGTCTTGTTTTGCACAAAATGTGTTTGCAGGCGCTCTGCTGCACAGGCGTTTGCACTTCTGCAAAGTGAAAATACACTCCCCCGTGGGCGGCAACTATGCATTTGCACGGCTGCTAAAAACCGCTAGCGAGCGATCAATTCGGACTGACCCCCTATACCTCTTGTGCTTCCCCTGTCGGGCCACTTCTACATAATTTTACAGGGCCACTTTTAGTTCCCAATCTGCCTATGGTCTCAGACACAACTGCAGCAAAAGACGCATGGAAGGCCCAATTGAGTACAATCAGGCCCTATGAGGAGGGATTACAACCCCCTCAACAGACCCCACACCCTCATCAGACCGCACCCCTGTTAGGGCTGCTTCCATATTACATCCCATTCCACCCTTGCACAGTAGTATCTCTTATACACGTCACGTCACAGAGTAGTACACCTTGTACATGTTACACCATACAGAAAAGGTCCTTATACATGTTACGCCACATAGAAGAGCCCCTTATTCCCGTTATGCCACACAGTAGTGTACTTTATACACATAATGTGACACAGTAGTAGTGTCCTTTATATACAAAATGTCTCACAGTAATGCCCCGCACATTATTCTCTTACACATTATGCCACACATTATTAGTGTCCTTATATATATTATGCCACAGTAATGCCCCTTTTACATTATGCCACACATTAGTAGTGCCCTTATACTTATTATTCCACACATTAGTAGTGCTCATATATGCTCATTATGCCACAAATTAGTAGTGCCCTTATACTCATTATATCACACATTAGTTGTGCCCATATGTACTAATTAATTATACCACACATTAGTAGTGTCCATATATTCATTATGCCATACATAAAAAAATGTATTGTAATAAAAAATGATTTAAAAAAAATGCACAGCTAAAGATAAGATTGGAAATTAAAGTACATGGCGAGATAGAGGGAGGTCCCTAGATTAGGTAAAAAGGAAATGAGAGAGTAGTGAAGAAAAGAGAAAGAAGAAATAGACCTTTAAGACAGAAAGGAAAAAAATAGATGAGGGAAGGTGGCACTGCAGTGGTAGAACTACAGTAGGTGTAGCATTAAGTGGGCAGTCAGTAAATGGGAGGTGGGATGCCTGGTACAGAGACAGTAGGGAGAGAATGGAGATAGAGAGAGAGAGGGAACAGCGGTTAGGAGGGACACAAACTGGAGTTGCAATAACAGAAGGTCAGGCAGTGTGGAAGGAGATGGAGAAGGGGGCTGGGGAAAGGACGAGAGAGCAAGGCAGAGATGGAGCAGCAGTAGGGAGAGATTGAGGAATACAGACTGAAGTGAGGTAGCAGTGGGACAGGCAGTGTAGGAAGGAGGAGAGGAAGGTGGCGGGCCACTGTAGTGAGTGTGAGAGAGCACAGAGAGACAGAGCAGAGGACAGTAAGGGAAAAAGACCGGATATGCAATAGCAATAGAGCAGGCATTGTGGAAAGGAGAAGGAGAGGGGGGCCAAGGGAGGATGAGAGAGCAAGGAGAGACAGAGCAGCAGTAGGGAGTAATTGAGGAGTACATACCAACTGCAATAGCAGTAAAACTGACAGCGTGGGAATGAGAAGGAGAGGGGAGGGGGACCAGGAAGGGGATGAGAGAGCTCAGAGACAGTGCAGGGAACATAAGAGGATAACAGGAGGGAGGAAGGTAGGGAAGGTGAAAAGGGATACAAGGAGGAGGCAGCAGTGAAATGGATGTGACTCACAGTATGGTGGATACTTAGTTGACAAAGAGTAGCTGGTGCACCAGGAGCATCTCCACCTTTTGTGCCCAATGATGATAGAACAGCCCCTCTGCGCAGGGCACTGTGGTACTAGATGAATGCAGGGAGAGCAACTGCACTGTGTGCGGCACACTGACTACACCAGTCACCTAGTTAAGGCCCTAGGCATGTGGCTGGAAGTGACACAGGATAACTAAGCAGGAGGTGACACAGGGGGCCTATGTCTGGAGGTGACACAGGGCATGAGGCTAGAAGCAATATAGGGAGCATGAGGCTGTAAAGGACATAGGTAGCACAGGGCCGGAGGTGACGTAAGGGACAAGAGGCTTGTGGAAATTAAGGGGGCAAGAGGCTGTAGAAAACAAAAGGGGTGTGAGGCTGGAGAAGACAAAGGGGGCGTGAGGCTTGAGAGACACAGGGCCTAATTCAGATCTGATCACAGCAGCAAATTTGTTAGCTAATGGGCAAAACCATGTGTACTGCAGGTGATGCGGATATAACATGTGCAGAGAGAGTTAGATTTGGGTGGGGTGTGTTCAAAGTGAAATCTAAATTGCAGTGTAAAAATAAAGCAGCCAGTATTTACCCTGCACAGAAACAAAATAACCCACCCAAATCTATCTCTCTCTGCAAATGTTATATCTGCCTCCCCTGCAGTGCACATGGTTTTGCCCATTAGCTATCAAATTTGCTGCTGCGATCAGATCTGAATTACCCCCACAGTTTCAAGAGACACAGTTTCTATGTTGCTGTCAGTGCCGGGGTGCATGGTATTGGTGGTGACTCAGAGAGCATGAGGCTGGAAGTGACATAAAGGTCATGAGGCTGGGGGGAAGAGGTTGGAGATTCACAATTGGCAGGTTTGTAAGAGAAGGCTGTGGCACAGTATATTTTCATTAAGACACCAATTCTAAAGAAACCATATTGCTGATACAAATGATATATCAACTTACCAAATACAGTTTAATAATACAAAATTGCTTGATGAGAGAAATTCATGTTTTGACGTGCTCCAAAACATCTGTTGCAATGTATTGTCTAGTTGAATCTCAGTTACATGATGATGACATTGGTTATATTCCAACGTAGAGAGAAGAACATTTAGGAACCTTTAATTAAGTACACAAAATAAAAAGTTATGTGAGGGGTTTCTTTTTGTTTGTTTTTTGCAGTTGGTGAGTCAAAGTGACTTTTCACCCTGGATTCCAATTGTTCCACTAGGTCTAGAAGCAGCCTTGTTAAGCCAGAATTCTGCTCATGATGATTGTGCCTGGCTGAGCATCAGCTCTTGCCTTTGATTGGGCTGGGTGGAAGAGCAGAAGCCACCAATCGGCCGGTGGCTGTGTGAAAGTGGCTGCAGGCTATGATTTAGGATGAGCACTTGGGTAGGGTAGTCATTGACCTGCGATCGTTGATCTGTGTTAAAGGTCTCTGCAGTGGTCACGGATGCCTGGAGCCAATCCTCCATGCCGATGCCTTGAGGCACCTCTGTTTCCATCTTCGTTGCCCTTAATGTCAAACACTGGCTACACCACTGTGTACAGTATTAAGATTTTTTTTTTTAAATTAGCAAAATTATCCTGTTTTACTGCATCTTCTGGTGAAAAAATGGACTACAAGGACCATCGCTGCATCTATAAGCTTACATACAGTAGGTGGATTTGTATTTGTATTATACACTGCAAACAGTTTTATTTTATACTTTAAATATGTTGACGTAGGCATTATGGTCATAGTGGGTAAGCGCACATACAGCAACATCCCTTAATAGGGAGAAATATTCTTGTGTCACTTACATATTAGCCAACAATTAAATATAGTAAGGGAATGTAGTTACCAAAATTACCTAATAAGCCTTTTATACACTGCTCAAAACAATAAAGGGAACACTAAAATAACACACCCTAGATCTGAATGAATGAAATATTCTTATTACTTTGTTCTTTATATAGTTGAATGTGCTGACAACAAAATCACACAAAAATTATCTATGGAAATCAAATTTATTAACCCATGGAGGTCTGGATTTGGAGTCACACTCAAAATTAAAGTGGAAAAACACACTACAGGCTGATCCAACTTTGATGTAACGTCCTTAAAACAAGTCAAAATGAGGCTCAGTAGTGTGTGTGGCATCCACGTGCCTGTATGACCTCCCTACAACACCTGGGCATGCTCCTGATGAGGTGGCAGATGGTCTCCTGAGGGATCTCCTCCCAGACCTGGACTAAAGCATCTGCCAACTCCTGGACAGTCTATGGTGGATGGAGCGAGACATGATGTCCCAGATGTGCTCAATTGGATTCAGGTCTGGGGAATGGGCGGGCCAGTCCATAGCATCAATGCCTTCGTCTTGCAGGAACTGCTGACACACTCCAGCCACATGAGGTCTAGCATTGTCTTACATTAGGAGCAGGGCCGGCGCTACCATTAGGCAGCTTTAGGCAGCTGCCTAGAGCGCCGGCCGCTGGAGGGCGGCCACTACTGTCTCCCTACAACCAGGACCATTATTTTAATTATATATATATATTTTTTTTGCGTGGTACGGAGGGCAGGGGGGATTGGAGATGCAAGAAGCCGCCCGCCCCCTCACCAGCAGCAGCCGCCCGCCCCCTCACCAGCATGGAGCTGGGGGCAGTAACAAGAGTAGTGCCTCCCCACCAGTAGGAACAGTGCTTACCCAGCGGTTGGCAGTGGCGTAACTACCACAGGTGCAGGGCATGCAGCTGCTATGTGGCCCCGGCTAACTCCATGGCCCGCAGCTCCCCTGCACCCAGAGAACAAGAGACAGGCTGAGGCTGCTCAGGCACACTGTCCGCGGCAGTACTAGCAGAGAAGGGGAGAGCCGTAGGGAGGGGGCGTGGCCATATGCAAAGCATTGCCTATTCACTGGCCAGATACTGTACCTGATGCTCCTCTGTAGTAGCCGCTGAAGCCCCGCCCACCCGCGGCTCCTGGTGCCCCGCCCCCATTTTGGCTGAAGTCCTCCCATTCACCCTCCAGTAACTGTTGGGAACCCTGGGCACTGAAATTATGAGAAAAGGGCATCTGCAGGGGCTGAGCTGCCTACAGGAGTACCAGAAATACCAGGAAGAAAAATGCATGGACACAGGGCAGCTGTCACCATCTGTGAGGTGAACTCTGCATGCATCCTACAGGTCAGTGCAACGCCTGGAGCTGCCTCACACGCACACGCTTCACCATAGCCTGACACACAAATGCTGCCCCATAGCCTCACACACACACACACACGCTGCCCCATAACCTGACACTCACACGCTGCCCCATAGCCTGACACACACGCTTCACCATAGCCTGACACACACACACTGCCCCATAGCCTGACACACACACACACACACTGCCCCATAGCCTGACACACACACACTGCCCCATAGCCTGACACACACGCTGCCCCATAGCCTGTGACAGACACACACGCTGCCCCATAGCCTGACACACACACGCTTCACCATAGCCTGACACACACACACTGCCCCATAGCCTGACACACACACACACACTGCTCCATAGCCTGACACACACACACTGCCCCATAGCCTGACACACACACGCTGCCAGTGGCGTAACTACTGCCCCTGCAGCCCTCGCGGTGGCTTGGGGGCGAGGGGCTGCGGGGGCGCCGCCACTGATTTAGAGCAGATTGACATGCGGACGAACGTCCGCACGTCAATCTGTTGTCACTAGTCCCCCGCTGTGAAGTAGGGACACGGAGGGCACAGCGTGCGCCTCTCCTGTGTCCCTCTGAGTCTCCGGCGTGTCAGGGGGCGTGTCCTGTGAAAAGGGGGCGTGGCTTCGCGGAGGACACGCGATCGCGGGTCACGCCCCCGTTTCGTCACTGAGGGGGCATGCCCAGCGCTCTGTGAGCTGCTGGCATGCCCTCTCTCCCACTGTCTGCGCTGAATAGACGCTGTGCACATGCGCACAGCGTCTATTCACTACTGCTCTGCTATGCAGAGCAGTGACTGTAGGAGACTCCCAACTGCCCCCCCCCATCGCGGGACACTGCGGGAGGTATGCATATATGGCACTGGGGGGCACTGAGGGGGCATATATGGAACAGGGGGGGGGCACTGAGGGGGCATATATGGCCTGAGGGGGCATATATGGCACTGGGGTGGCACTGAGGGGCATATATGGCACTGAGGGGGCATACATGGCACTGGGGGCACTGAGGGGGCATATATGGCACTGGGGGGGCACAGAGGGGTCATATATGGCACTGAGGGGGCATATATGGCACTGCGGGGTGCACTGAGGGGGCATATATGGCACTGAGGGGGCATATATGGCACTGGGGGGCACTGAGGGCATATATGGCACTGGGGGGCACTGAGGGGGCATAGATGGTACTGGGGGGCACTGAGGGGGCATATATGGCACTGGGGAGGCACTGAGGGGGCATATATGGCACTGAGGGGGCATATATGGCACTGGTGGGGCACTGAGGGGGCATATATGGCACTGGGGGGGCACTGAGGGGGCATATATGGCACTGGGGGGTACTGAGGGGGCATATATGGCACTGAGGGGGCATATATGGCACTGGGGAGGCACTGAGGGGGCATATATGGCACTGGGGGGGCACTGAGGGGGCATATATGGCACTGTATGTGTACCTGGCACATGGGGGGCTATATTTGGCACTGGGGGCACGTGAGCACCTGGCATTGTGGGGGAATATCTGGCACTGGGGGCATATGTGGCACTGGGGGGAGAGGCTATATTTGGCACTGGGGGCATGTGAGTACCTGGCACCGTGGGGGAATATCTGGCACTGAGGACATATGTGGCACTGGGAGCACAGCCCTAGCAACAAGCACTACCCCCTAGCAATGAGCTTGACACCCAGTGCATGAAACCCCTGGCAACGAGCATGACACCGAGTGCATGAAACACCTGGCAACGAGCATGACACCCTGAGCATGAAAACCCCTGGCACCGTGCATGGAACCAAGAGCATGAAACCCCTGGCAACGAGCAGGTAATTTAAAAGTAATTAGAAGCCTTAATGTAGGACTTAATGTGTAATGGGCATTACGGTGTGTGGCATAATGTATCACGGACATTGCGGTGTGTGTCAGAATGTGTCACAGGCATTACGGTGTGTGGCAAACTATATCACGGGCATTGTGGTATGTGGTATAATGTCTCAGGGGCATTGCAGTGTGGCATAGGGTATAACGGGCATTGCGGTATGTGTCACAGGCATTACGGTGTATGGTATACTAGATCACGGGCATTGTGGTATGTGGTATAATGTCTCAGGGTCATTGCAGTGTGTGGCATAATGTATAATGGGCATTGCGGTGTGTGGCATAATGTGTCAGGCATTACGGTGTCTGTATACTATATCACGGGCATTGTGGTATGTGGCATAATGTCTCAGGGTCATTGCAGTGTGGCATAATGTATAACGGGCATTGCGGTGTGTGTCATAATGTATCACGGACATTGCGGTGTGTGGTATACTATATCATGGGCATTGTGGTATGTGGTATAATGTCTCAGGTTCATTGCAGTGTGTGTCATAATGTATCACGGACATTGCGGTGTGTGTCATAATGTATCACGGACATTGCGGTGTGTGGTATACTATATCATGGGCATTGTGGTATGTGCTATAATGTATCAGGGGCATTGCAGTGTGTAGCATAATGTATAACGGGCATTGCGATTCCTGTCATAATGTGTCATAGACATTACGGTGTGTGGCATAATGTGTCGGGGGCATTACGGTGTGTGCATATTGTGTCATGTGCATTATTGTGTGTGGCATAATGTCTGAGGGCCTTTGCAGTATGTGGCATAATGTATACTGGGCATTACTATAAGGAGGAAAAATGACAAATAATGGAAGGGGCATGAATCAGGATTATTTTTCTTTCCTGTGGTGGCTAACGTCTGGGCGTGCAGGTTGCAAAACTGGGGTATAAGGTAGTCCATTCCTGCAATGCCACGCCTCTTTATGTGAAGCCACGCCCATTTAAACAAAACCACGCCCCTTTTGGCGCCGCGCGCCTTCGGCGCGCACATGTTTGTCCCTTTCCTAGTGCCAATTATGGGGGGGGGGACGCCGAAGAATTTTTTGGCTTGGGGGAGAAAAATGTCTAGTTACGCCACTGCACGCTGCCCCATAGCCTGTGACACACACACACACGCTGCCCCATAGCCTGACACACACACTGCCCCATAGCCTGACACTCACACGCTGCCCCATAGCCTGACAAACGCACGCTGCCCCATAGCCTGACACTCACACGCTGCCCCATAGCCTGACACTCACACGCTGCCCCATAGCCTGACACACACACACTGCCCCATAGCCTGACACACACACGCTGCCCCATAGCCTGACACACACACGCTGCCCCATAGCCTGACACACACACACGCTGCCCCATAGCCTGACACACAGATGTTGCCCCATAGCCTGACACACACACACACACACACACACACACACACACACACACACACACACACACGCTGCCCCATAGCCTGACCCACACACGCTTCCCCATAGCCTCACACACACACGCTGCCCCATAGCCTGACACACACACACTGCCCCAAAGCCTGACACACACACTGCCCCATAGCCTGACACACACACACACACACACACACTGCCCCATAGCCTGACACACACACACTGCCCCATAGCCTGACACACACACGCTGCCCCATAGCCGGACACACACACGCTGCCCCATAGCCTGACACACACACACGCTGCCCCATAGTCTGTGACACACACACACACGCTGCCCCATAGCCTGACACACACACACTGCCCCATAGCCTGACACACACACACACTGCCCCATAGCCTGACACACACACGCTGCCCCATAGCCTGACACACACACGCTTCCCCATAGCCTCACACACACACGCTTCCCCATAGCCTCACACACACACGCTGCCCCATAGCCTGACACACACACGCTTCCACATAGCCTGACACACACACGCTGCCCCATAGCCTGACACACACACGCTTCCCCATAGCCTCACACACACACACGCTGCCCCATAGCCTGACTCACACACGTTGCCCCATAGCCTGACACACACACACGCTGCCCCAAAGCCTGACACACACACACACTGCCCCATAGCCTGACACACACACGCTTCCCCATAGCCTGACACACTCACGCTGCCCCATAGCCTGACACACACACACGCTGCCCCATAGCCTGACACACACACACGCTGCCCCATAGCCTGACACACACACACACGCAGCCCCATAGCCTGACACTCACACGCAGCCCCATAGCCTGACACTCACACGCTGCCCCATAGCCTGACACACACACACGCTGCCCCATAGCCTGACACACACACACGCTGCCCCTACCTGAGTAACCTGACACACTTGCTGCCCCATAGCCTGTGACACACACACACGCTGCCCCATAGCCTGACACACACACACACGCAGCCCCATAGCCTGACACTCACACGCTGCCCCATAGCCTGACACTCACACGCTGCCCCATAGCCTGACACACACACACGCTGCCCCATAGCCTGACACACACACACGCTGCCCCATAGCCTGACACACACACGCTGCCCCATAGCCTCACACACACACACGCTGCCCCATAGCCTGACACACACACATGCTGCCCCATAGCCTGACACACAGACGTTGCATCATAGCCTGACACACACACACGCTGCCCCAAAGCCTGACACACACACACGCTGTCCCATAGCCTGACACACACGCTTCCCCAAAGCCTCACACACACACGCTGGCCCATAGCCTGACACACACACGCTGCCCCATAGCCTGACACTAACATGCTGCCCCATAGCCTGACACACACACGCTTCCCCATAGCCTGACTCACACACGTTGCCCCGTAGCCTGACACACACACGCTTCCCCATAGCCTGACTCACACACGTTGCCCCATAGCCTGACACACACACGCTGCCCCATAGCCTGACACACACACGCTTCCCCATAGCCTCATGTGATAGGTGTGGTCAGATTGTCAGGAGGTGTACAGTATTCAAACCAACAGGATATGGGTCAAAATAACTGAGGTACTAATTGTGAGGGTGATTTAGAGCTGATCGTAGATGTGATAAATTTAGCACATCTACGATCAGATTCTCAGACATGTGGGGGGACGCCCAGCACAGAGCTAGTCCGCCCCGCATGTCTGGCCCTATCTCCCCACAAGGGTGCAAAAGCATTGCACAGCGGCGATGCTTTTGTACCTGCTGAGTAGCTCCCTGCCAGCTGTGCTGGCAGGCAGTTACCCGCCACGTCCCGGGTCACAGCGGCTGCGTGTGACGTATGGATGGAGGCAGTGTATGTATGTATGTATGTATGTATGTATAGAAGCAGTGTGTGGACGTATATATGTATATATGAATGCGGCAGTGTATGGATGTATGAATGAGGCAGTGTATCTATGTATGTATGATAGAGGCAGTGTGTGTATGTATGTATGTATGATAGAGGCAGTGTATGTATGTATGTATGTATGTATAGAAGCAGTGTGTGGACGTATATATGTATGTATGAATGCGGCAGTGTATGGATGTATGAATGAGGCAGTGTATCTATGTATATATGTATGTATGTATGATAGAGGCAGTGTGTGTATGTATGTATGTATGTATGTATGAATGATAGAGGCAGTGTATGTATGTATGTATGTATGTATGTATGTATGTTTGATAGACGGGGTGTAGTATGAGTGACCGGCGGCCGGGATCCCGATCGCCGGCATACTGACAGCTGGGTGAGCGCTAATGAGCCCCTTGCGGGCTCGCTGCACTCCCCACGCTGCGGGCACGGTGGTGCGCTATGCTATTTATTCTCCCTCCTGGGGGGTCGTAGACCCCCAAGAGGGAGAATATGTGTCGGCATGCCGGCAGTTGGGATCCTGGCTGGCAGCATACTGAAGACCACCCGATAGAGGCAGTGTATGGATGTATGGATGTATTTGGAGAGACAGTGGATGCATGTAAGTATGAGAGAGGCAGTGTATGGATGACGTATATATGTATGTATGAGAGAGAGAATGAAATAGAAAGAAATAGGTAGCTGGGTAGGGTGCCAGGATCTGGTAAGGGGGTGCCACTGAGTGTACCTGTCAAATAATTAAGGATGTCTTTGAGAGATACATCCTTGTCGAACTCATTGCAGTCAGACAGCTGGGAGATGTATAAGACACCGCCGTACAGTGTCTCAAAGCTTCACTTCCTGAGCCAGGAACTAGTACAGTGTTTGTAGTCACCAACTACTGTACCAAGGGTCACAGTGCCAGTAGCCTCCAAATATCCAGAGGCAGAAATGAGCACAGCACGGTACCCGTAATAATCACCATCCACCCAGTGCCAAGAACGAACATAGTGCCTGTAATCATCAACTACCCAGAATTAGGAACTAACTCAGTACCAGAGCCAGGAGGACTTACACATCCACAACCTGTAGCCATGACATAGCACAGTCACCAGCTACCCAACATCAGGCACTAGCACTGTAGCACATAGAGCCTGACTCAAAGGCACACACAATACACCGCCTCTGCATTTACACCTTACTGACTGGGGAAGTGGGTAATTGATGGTGTTGGGGGGCAGTAGGCAGACGTTTTGCCTAGGGTACCAAGTAACCTTGCACCGGCCCTGATTAGGAGGAACCCAGGGCTAACCGCACCAGCATATGGTCTCACAAGGGGTCTGAGGATCTCATCTCGGTACCTAATGGCAGTAAGGCTACCTCTGGCGAGCACATGGAGGGCTATGCGGCCCCCCAAAGAAATGCCACCCCACACCATTACTGACCCACTGCCAAACCGGTCATACTGGAGGATGTTGCAGGCAGCAGAACGTTCTCCTTGGCGTCTCCAGACTCTGTCACGTCTGTCACATGTGCTCAGTGAGAACCTGCTTTTATCTGTGAAGTGCACAGGGTGCCAGTGGCGAATTTGCCAATCTTGGTGTTCTCTGGCAAATGCCAAACGTCCTGCACGGTGTTGGGCTGTAAGCACAACCCACACCTGTGGACATCGGGCCCTCATACCACCCTCATGGAGTCTGTTTCTGATCGTTTGAGTAGACACGTGCATATTTGTGGCTTGCTGGAGGTCATTTTGCAGGGCTCTGGCAGTGCTCCTCCTGTTCCTCCTTGCACAAAGGTGGAGGTAGCGGTCCTGCTGCTGGGTTGTTGCCCTCCTACGGCCTCCTCCATGTCTCCTGATGTACTGGCCTATTTTTTTGAGCAGTGTATTTAAAGGTGGACAATTCATTCCATTATTGCATCATGACCATTAGTTTGCAGGGCAGTGTTTCCCAACTCCAGTCCTCAGGAACCCCTAAACACATGTTTTAAAGAACTCCTTGTTATTGCACAGGTGTTTTGATTACTGGCTGACAAGTGTTGAGGAATTTTATATTAATATCAGGGGTGCCAATTATTGAAAAGGGGTCTCTTCAATAATGATATGTGTATATTTTATAATATATGTTTATCATACATATCTGCAAATATATTATGTCAAGCTTACCAACTAGGTGGCTGATATATATACGCAGTTGTCATAAATATGAACTATAAAATTAGGAAATTATGATTCCAAAGTAAGTTCAAACAAGGAATTAAAGCTCTAACCATACTTATTGGTTTATTTACAGGCAAATCAAATTATACCGAATAAGATATACACAGTAGTAGTATTATATATACTAATCATATTTATGCTTCCTTAATTATATAACATAAAACAACATACTTTAAAACAATTTAACAAACTTAGACAATTAATAACATAAATTGTATACTTGCAAGTACATAGTTACCATTCTAGGATCATTCCTTCAGTGTGAACATCTCTCCTTCCTCCTCCTGCACTCAGATTCTTCTTAGCTAACTGACTGAACTCATGTACATTTACACAATTTCAACCTGACATATTCCTATTGGTTCCCTTGTAACTGATAACTGCCAGATTCCTAAGTGTCTTAAAAAAATGTCCAATTGTTCTGCCTCAAGGTGACAAGCAGAGGATGTATTCTGGAGAAGGTGACAAGCAGAGGATGTATTCTGGAGACATAGGGGGTAATTTAGAGTTGTTAGCAAACTAAAAAAGTTAGCAATAGGGCAAAACCATGTGCACTGCAGGGAGGGCAGATATAACATGTGCAGAGAGAGATAGATGTGGGTGGGGTGTGTTGAAACTGAAATCTTAAATTGCAGTGTAAAAATAAAGCAGCCAGTATTTACCCTGCACAGAAACAAAATAACCCACCCAAATCTAACTCTCTCTGCAAATGTTATATCTGCCATCCCTGCAGTGCACATGGTTTTGCTCAACTGCTAACAAATTTGCTGCTGCGATCAACTCTGAATTCCCCCCATAGATTCTGATATTTCTTAGTCCATCAAAGGTTTTGAGGTGTTAGCATGAACATTTGGGACTCGGTAATTCAGTCGATGTTGTGTTGTAAATTGTCTCCGGTCTGCAGTATAACAAAACAAAGGCCATATACCATCCATTTGCTAAGGATATGCAGATTTCTGACTCCGCATTTTAAACACAGCCCTGCATATACCAGTATCTGTATGCATTTTACTATAAGTTGCATTTAACTTATACATGTACAAATCTAATTAAGCTATTTCTTACTTTATATTGACCTATACTATTCACTATGGTTAAATCACCTATTTATAATGAATTATATTTTAATTCAGACAATATCCATTACCCTAATATTATATTAAGTGCGAACAATTACCTATGTGGCAACAGTCGCCCCCTTGTGGCCATGATAAATAATTTTGATTGGCCACATATTAAACTAGCGTAATTGTTTTCAATATATTTTAAAACATTTCTCCTATTACCCTTTTGTTCTAACCATGAATGTAACAATAATAACCATTGTGATAGTTACCTATATTAAAAAATCTAGTCCTAATATTATATTACTTTATTTTAACTTAATATGACCATGACTGAGGTTTTATTCAGCATTCCTGAGGAAAATTAATTTCTACAGACATTAGAAATACCATTACCATACCATAGCTTTATTGTAGATGAATTGCTCTGTATCTGGGTCGATACATTTGGACAATTTTGCTGTTCTTGTCCTGTAGCAATTTACTGGGAATCGACTGTCATCTGCGTGATTTTGCTTGCCATTGGAGAGATATTGCATTTGCAGTATGAAAGCATTAGAATTTTTCATAGAAGCTGCCACGTTGCTGTTCAGTGCAGAGGGATGTGCACTTTAGGTGCTGTGGTCTTGATTTGTTTCAAGTGTTGCAACACTCAGTACTTGTAATGACCCTCAGTAATAGTCTTTATACAGTCCTTAGCAGTTGTGCGTACTTTGCATTTATCCAATGCTGCAGTTGTGACAAGTGTCCATGTCTTTCCTACATCTTTGTTGCTTTTCCCAAAACAGGTTGGTTGAATAGAGGCAAATATATATATTAAACAAAGTCTTTTTTCTTCCTTTGGTTGTTGACGATAAATATTAATGGTCTTCAGGCAAAGGTACAACAATGGCTGTGAGTAGGACACCTACTCTGTTTACTGTATACTATTTTTCCTCACTGAATAAATTTCAATGCAGTCTTAAGTCACCTCCTTATCCTAATATATTCCTAAATACTACCTATTTTATATAACTCAACACTAAAATTACCCAATACCAGTTTGACCCATATAAAGGCTTTCTCTATTTAACCTTTGTGACTAGGAATATTATTTAAAATAATTTGATGTGTATATAGCAATATCGTATCAACACAATAATTGAATATAAGTTTGCTCCAAACAGATATTAAATGTCTTCTAGGAATGGCTTTACATATATCTAACTGCATTCAGTATTGTGCAATATGTCGCAATGTGCATATAATTACAGTGACCATTTTTTTCTAGAATTAATTCTCTTAGACTTGGTGCAGTCTGTATTAAGAGAGTTAATCACCCCAATTAATAATCTTGTCCCAATTTGTTATAATGGGATATGCCATCCTTTTATTAGATATTTAATTTCATTTGAAGCATTGCGAAGGAAGCATAAATAATATCTACTGTGTAATATAAAAAGTAAAATATTTACAAGGTATAATACAATGATATAAAATATATATATCAAACAAATGTTTACATTTATGTGATTAAAGGTATATGAAGGGACGAGACATTTCTGCATAATCACAGTGAGAAGATGTACTGCACACTGTTGTGGGTGTGTAAATGTATTTTGAAAGAGAAATAGTGATTACTGTGATGAAAAGGGTTAACGAAAACCTTCCCCTTTCTTGTGAAACTGGAAAACTCCATGAAGATTTGTCCATGTGTCAGTCCTTAGGTCTGCTAAAAGTTCTGCTGTGCTGACAATTACTGGCATCTCGTACTAGGATGGAAAGTTGAACTTGTAGAAGTATGCATGCATCTGACAGTAGTATTCCGGCTGCCATGCAGGACTTGTAATCTACAATTTTAACAAGAAGAAATACGAGTATCACAGATATTTACATACTGATTTAGCATTGCTTGCTATGAATTCTGTCTTGTCTACTGTATGTTAATGTCAGGTACAGAATTTATAGACCTGTGTCTTTAGTGAGCTATTAGCAAACAATTGTTTATGGTCTGTGCCATTCTTTCCTTTCTGTCACATTGTGTCAATGACAACACAAACGTTCACTGCAGATATCCTGCAGGTTGGATTTAATCTGGTAACTTGTACTATTTGAACATGTAAGAGCTGCTCAAACCAAATGTAGACTATATTCGATATAACAAGTAAAAGTGGTACCACCATCTGGTTTGGGTTTGTACTTCCTGGAAAAGTGGTTTCTTCAATCCAGCCTTTTTTTCAATTGCATCATTTGCTGTTCAGTGTGACTTCTTGGTCTTGAAGCATCTTGTACCTCCTGGAAAATACTCTTGTTAGGAGAGAAGCTTGTTAGACTTTGCCAAATATATTTTGTAGGTCCCATGGCTTTCTGTTTGTCCACACCTGCAATAAAATGGTTAGCACACCAGGGCACAAAAATTTTTTCATCCTGGTGATGCTTTTCGTCATTGTTAATTGGTGTGTGGTTTGCAGAATGACACTCTGCATGTGGTCTCTCTGAGAGCCTGCAAACATTTGCACCATCACTATATGTCTCTGAGTGCTGAGAGGGGTTACAAAGATTTGGGAACTTTTCGTGTGCATATGTACCCCCAAATTAATATCATGGATCAGTCCTTTAAACGTGTTTGCAGGTGAGTACATTTCAGGGTTTACCAGTGTAACATCTTCGGGTAGCATTGGAGTTTGTACCATAGGGAACTTCTCCACCCCTGTATGCACTTCACTGCTGCTATCAGTGTTTAAGATTACTGTCTGCTCACTTTTACCCAAGGGCATAACAAATTCTTCATTCACATTGGGAACTCTGAGAGTGTATTCAGTAGAATACTCATAATCTGAGTTACAATTATCTCCCCCCTTGCTATAGTTCTCCTATTGCTGTTACCTGTGTTGCATTAATGTGCTCTTTAAGCACAATGTTATTTTCTTCCTCTGTCAAAGAGACCTGTTTGTTTATGGCATGTGTGACCATAACAAACTCTGTGCGCTGCACATGGACAATGCTGTCCTGAGTCTCACCTACATCTACAATGTTCTTCCTTTTACTTTCTTTTATCTCCTCCTGAGAGGTCATGACAGCGTGCTTACAATCTGCCAGGCTTTTTGCTAGAGATGAGCGGGTTCGGTTTCTCTGAATCCGAACCCGCACGAACTTCATGTTTTTTTCACGGGTCCGAGCAGACTCGGATCCTCCCGCCTTGCTCGGTTAACCCGAGCGCGCCCGAACGTCATCATGACGCTGTCGGATTCTCGCGAGACTCGGATTCTATATAAGGAGCCGCGCGTCGCCGCCATTTTCACACGTGCGTTGAGATTGATAGGGAGAGGACGTGGCTGGCGTCCTCTCCATTTAGATTAGGGTTGAGAGAGAGAGAGAGAGATTGACCTGAGGCTGTGATACTGTAGAAGAGAGTGCAGAGTTTAGTGACTGACGACCACAGTGACCACCAGACAGTGCAGTTGTTTGTTTTATTTAATATATCCGTTCTCTGCCTGAAAAAAACGATACACACAGTGACTCAGTCACATACCATATCTGTGTGCACTGCTCAGCCCAGTGTGCTGCATCAATGTATATATATATCTGACTGTGCTCAGCTCACACAGCTTATAATTGTGGGGGAGACTGGGGAGCACTGCAGTGCCAGTTATAGGTTATAGCAGGAGCCAGGAGTACATAATATTATATTAAAATTAAACAGTGCACACTTTTGCTGCAGGAGTGCCACTGCCAGTGTGACTAGTGACCAGTGACCTGACCACCAGTATATATAATATTAGTAGTATACTATCTCTTTATCAACCAGTCTATATTAGCAGCAGACACAGTACAGTGCGGTAGTTCACGGCTGTGGCTACCTCTGTGTCGGCACTCGGCAGCCCGTCCATAATTGTATATACCACCTAACCGTGGTTTTTTTTTCTTTCTTTATAGTCATACTAGTTACGAGTATACTATCTCTTTATCAACCAGTCTATATTAGCAGCAGACACAGTACAGTGCGGTAGTTCACGGCTGTGGCTACCTCTGTGTCGGCACTCGGCAGCCCGTCCATAATTGTATATACCACCTAACCGTGGTTTTTTTTTCTTTCTTTATACATACATACTAGTTACGAGTATACTATCTCTTTATCAACCAGTCTATATTAGCAGCAGACACAGTACAGTGCGGTAGTTCACGGCTGTGGCTACCTCTGTGTCGGCACTCGGCAGCCCGTCCATAATTGTATATACCACCTAACCGTGGTTTTTTTTTCTTTCTTTATACATACATACTAGTTACGAGTATACTATCTCTTTATCAACCAGTCTATATATTAGCAGCAGACACAGTACAGTGCGGTAGTTCACGGCTGTGGCTACCTCTGTGTCGGCACTCGGCAGCCTGTCCATAATTGTATATACCACCTAACCGTGGTTTTTTTTTCTTTCTTTATACATACATACTAGTTACGAGTATACTATCTCTTTATCAACCAGTCTATATATTAGCAGCAGACACAGTACAGTGCGGTAGTTCACGGCTGTGGCTACCTCTGTGTCGGCACTCGGCAGCCCGTCCATAATTGTATATACCACCTAACCGTGGTTTTTTTTTCTTTCTTTATACATACATACTAGTTACGAGTATACTATCTCTTTATCAACCAGTCTATATTAGCAGCAGACACAGTACAGTGCGGTAGTTCACGGCTGTGGCTACCTCTGTGTCGGCACTCGGCAGCCCGTCCATAATTGTATATACCACCTAACCGTGGTTTTTTTTTCTTTCTTTATACATACATACTAGTTACGAGTATACTATCTCTTTATCAACCAGTCTATATATTAGCAGCAGACACAGTACAGTGCGGTAGTTCACGGCTGTGGCTACCTCTGTGTCGGCACTCGGCAGCCCGTCCATAATTGTATATACCACCTAACCGTGGTTTTTTTTTCTTTCTTTATACATACATACTAGTTACGAGTATACTATCTCTTTATCAACCAGTCTATATATTAGCAGCAGACACAGTACAGTGCGGTAGTTCACGGCTGTGGCTACCTCTGTGTCGGCACTCGGCAGCCCGTCCATAATTGTATATACCACCTAACCGTGGTTTTTTTTTCTTTCTTTATACATACATACTAGTTACGAGTATACTATCTCTTTATCAACCAGTCTATATTAGCAGCAGACACAGTACAGTGCGGTAGTTCATGGCTGTGGCTACCTCTGTGTCGGCACTCGGCAGCCCGTCCATAATTGTATATACCACCTAACCGTGGTTTTTTTTTCTTTCTTTATACATACATACTAGTTACGAGTATACTATCTCTTTATCAACCAGTCTATATATTAGCAGCAGACACAGTACAGTGCGGTAGTTCACGGCTGTGGCTACCTCTGTGTCGGCACTCGGCAGCCCGTCCATAATTGTATATACCACCTAACCGTGGTTTTTTTTTCTTTCTTTATAGTCATACTAGTTACGAGTATACTATCTCTTTATCAACCAGTCTATATTAGCAGCAGACACAGTACAGTGCGGTAGTTCACGGCTGTGGCTACCTCTGTGTCGGCACTCGGCAGCCCGTCCATAATTGTATATACCACCTAACCGTGGTTTTTTTTTCTTTCTTTATACATACATACTAGTTACGAGTATACTATCTCTTTATCAACCAGTCTATATTAGCAGCAGACACAGTACAGTGCGGTAGTTCACGGCTGTGGCTACCTCTGTGTCGGCACTCGGCAGCCCGTCCATAATTGTATATACCACCTAACCGTGGTTTTTTTTTTCTTTCTTTATACATACATACTAGTTACGAGTATACTATCTCTTTATCAACCAGTCTATATATTAGCAGCAGACACAGTACAGTGCGGTAGTTCACGGCTGTGGCTACCTCTGTGTCGGCACTCGGCAGCCCGTCCATAATTGTATATACCACCTAACCGTGGTTTTTTTTTCTTTCTTTATACATACATACTAGTTACGAGTATACTATCTCTTTATCAACCAGTCTATATTAGCAGCAGACACAGTACAGTGCGGTAGTTCACGGCTGTGGCTACCTCTGTGTCGGCACTCGGCAGCCCGTCCATAATTGTATATACCACCTAACCGTGGTTTTTTTTTCTTTCTTTATACATACATACTAGTTACGAGTATACTATCTCTTTATCAACCAGTCTATATTAGCAGCAGACACAGTACAGTGCGGTAGTTCACGGCTGTGGCTACCTCTGTGTCGGCACTCGGCAGCCCGTCCATAATTGTATATACCACCTAACCGTGGTTTTTTTTTTCTTTCTTTATACATACATACTAGTTACGAGTATACTATCTCTTTATCAACCAGTCTATATATTAGCAGCAGACACAGTACAGTGCGGTAGTTCACGGCTGTGGCTACCTCTGTGTCGGCACTCGGCAGCCCGTCCATAATTGTATACTAGTATCCAATCCATCCATCTCCATTGTTTACCCGAGGTGCCTTTTAGTTGTGCCTATTAAAATATGGAGAACAAAAATGTTGAGGTTCCAAAATTAGGGAAAGATCAAGATCCACTTCCACCTCGTGCTGAAGCTGCTGCCACTAGTCATGGCCGAGACGATGAAATGCCAGCAACGTCGTCTGCCAAGGCCGATGCCCAATGTCATAGTACAGAGCATGTCAAATCCAAAACACCAAATATCAGTAAAAAAAGGACTCCAAAACCTAAAATAAAATTGTCGGAGGAGAAGCGTAAACTTGCCAATATGCCATTTACCACACGGAGTGGCAAGGAACGGCTGAGGCCCTGGCCTATGTTCATGGCTAGTGGTTCAGCTTCACATGAGGATGGAAGCACTCAGCCTCTCGCTAGAAAAATGAAAAGACTAAAGCTGGCAAAAGCAGTAGCACCGCAAAGAACTGTGCGTTCTTCGAAATCCCAAATCCACAAGGAGAGTCCGACTCCAATTGTGTCGGTTGCGATGCCTGACCTTCCCAACACTGGACGTGAAGAGCATGCGCCTTCCACCATTTGCACGCCCCCTGCAAGTGATGGAAGGAGCACCCGCAGTCCAGTTCCTGATAGTCAGATTGAAGATGTCAGTGTTGAAGTACACCAGGATGAGGAGGATATGGGTGTTGCTGGCGCTGGGGAGGAAATTGACCAGGAGGATTCTGATGGTGAGGTGGTTTGTTTAAGTCAGGCACCCGGGGAGACACCTGTTGTCCGTGGTAGGAATATGGCCGTTGACATGCCTGGTGAAAATACCAAAAAAATCAGCTCTTCGGTGTGGAAGTATTTCACCAGAAATGCGGACAACAGGTGTCAAGCCGTGTGTTCCCTTTGTCAAGCTGTAATAAGTAGGGGTAAGGACGTTAACCACCTCGGAACATCCTCCCTTATACGTCACCTGCAGCGCATTCATAATAAGTCAGTGACAAGTTCAAAAACTTGGGCCGACAGCGGAAGCAGTCCACTGACCAGTAAATCCCTTCCTCTTGTAACCAAGCTCACGCAAACCACCCCACCAACTCCCTCAGTGTCAATTTCCTCCTTCCCCAGGAATGCCAATAGTCCTGCAGGCCATGTCACTGGCAATTCTGACGATTCCTCTCCTGCCTGGGATTCCTCCGATGCATCCTTGCGTGTAACGCCTACTGCTGCTGGCGCTGCTGTTGTTGCTGCTGGGAGTCGATGGTCATCCCAGAGGGGAAGTCGTAAGACCACTTTTACTACTTCCACCAAGCAATTGACTGTCCAACAGTCCTTTGAGAGGAAGATGAAATATCACAGCAGTCATCCTACTGCAAAGCGGATAACTGAGGCCTTGACATCCTGGGTGGTGAGAAACGTGGTTCCGGTATCCATCATTACTGCAGAGCCAACTAGAGACTTGTTGGAGGTACTGTGTCCCCGGTACCAAATACCATCTAGGTTCCATTTCTCTAGGCAGGCGATACCGAAAATGTACACAGACCTCAGAAAAAGAGTCACCAGTGTCCTAAAAAATGCAGCTGTACCCAATGTCCACTTAACCACGGACATGTGGACAAGTGGAGCAGGGCAGGGTCAGGACTATATGACTGTGACAGCCCACTGGGTAGATGTATGGACTCCCGCCGCAAGAACAGCAGCGGCGGCACCAGTAGCAGCATCTCGCAAACGCCAACTCTTTCCTAGGCAGGCTACGCTTTGTATCACCGGTTTCCAGAATAAGCACACAGCTGAAAACCTCTTACGGCAACTGAGGAAGATCATCGCGGAATGGCTTACCCCAATTGGACTCTCCTGTGGATTTGTGGCATCGGACAACGCCAGCAATATTGTGTGTGCATTAAATCTGGGCCAATTCCAGCACGTCCCATGTTTTGCACATACCTTGAATTTGGTGGTGCAGAATTTTTTAAAAAACGACAGGGGCGTGCAAGAGATGCTGTCGGTGGCCAGAAGAATTGCGGGACACTTTCGGCGTACAGGCACCACGTACAGAAAACTGGAGCACCACCAAAAACTACTGAACCTGCCCTGCCATCATCTGAAGCAAGAAGTGGTAACGAGGTGGAATTCAACCCTGTATATGCTTCAGAGGTTGGAGGAGCAGCAAAAGGCCATTCAAGCCTATACAATTGAGCACGATATAGGAGGTGGGATGCACCTGTCTCAAGCGCAATGGAGAATGATTTCAACGTTGTGCAAGGTTCTGATGCCCTTTGAACTTGCCACACGTGAAGTCAGTTCAGACACTGCCAGCCTGAGTCAGGTCATTCCCCTCATCAGGCTTTTGCAGAAGAAGCTGGAGACATTGAAGGAGGAGCTAACACGGAGCGATTCCGCTAGGCATGTGGGACTTGTGGATGGAGCCCTTAATTCGCTTAGCAAGGATTCACGGGTGGTCAATCTGTTGAAATCAGAGCACTACATTTTGGCCACCGTGCTCGATCCTAGATTTAAAGCCTACCTTGGATCTCTCTTTCCGGCAGACACAAGTCTGCTGGGGTTCAAACACCTGCTGGTGAGTAAATTGTCAAGTCAAGCGGAACGCGACCTGTCAACAACATCTCCTCCTTCACATTCTCCCGCAACTGGGGGTGCGAGGAAAAGGCTCAGAATTCCGAGCCCACCCGCTGGCGGTGATGCAGGGCAGTCTGGAGCAACTGCTGATGCTGACATCTGGTCCGGACTGAAGGACCTGACAACGATTACGGACATGTCGTCTACTGTCACTGCATATGATTCTCTCCCCATTGAAAGAATGGTGGAGGATTATATGAGTGACCGCATCCAAGTAGGCACGTCACACAGTCCGTACTTATACTGGCAGGAAAAAGAGGCAATTTGGAGGCCCTTGCACAAACTGGCTTTATTCTACCTAAGTTGCCCTCCCACAAGTGTGTACTCCGAAAGTGTGTTTAGTGCCGCCGCTCACCTTGTCAGCAATCGGCGTACGAGGTTACATCCAGAAAATGTGGAGAAGATGATGTTCATTAAAATGAATTATAATCAATTCCTCCGTGGAGACATTGACCAGCAGCAATTGCCTCCACAAAGTACACAGGGAGCTGAGATGGTGGATTCCAGTGGGGACGAATTGATAATCTGTGAGGAGGGGGATGTACACGGTGATATATCGGAGGATGATGATGAGGTGGACATCTTGCCTCTGTAGAGCCAGTTTGTGCAAGGAGAGATTAATTGCTTCTTTTTTGGTGGGGGTCCAAACCAACCCGTCATATCAGTCACAGTCGTGTGGCAGACCCTGTCACTGAAATGATGGGTTGGTTAAAGTGTGCATGTCCTGTTTATACAACATAAGGGTGGGTGGGAGGGCCCAAGGACAATTCCATCTTGCACCTCTTTTTTCTTTTCTTTTTCTTTGCGTCATGTGCTGTTTGGGGAGGGTTTTTTGGAAGGGACATCCTGCGTGACACTGCAGTGCCACTCCTAGATGGGCCCGGTGTTTGTGTCGGCCACTAGGGTCGCTTATCTTACTCACACAGCTACCTCATTGCGCCTCTTTTTTTCTTTGCGTCATGTGCTGTTTGGGGAGGGTTTTTTGGAAGGGACATCCTGCGTGACACTGCAGTAACACTCCTAGATGGGCCCGGTGTTTGTGTCGGCCACTAGGGTCGCTTATCTTACTCACACAGCTACCTCATTGCGCCTCTTTTTTTCTTTGCGTCATGTGCTGTTTGGGGAGGGTTTTTTGGAAGGGACATCCTGCGTGACACTGCAGTGACACTCCTAGATGGGCCCGGTGTTTGTGTCGGCCACTAGGGTCGCTTATCTTACTCACACAGCTACCTCATTGCGCCTCTTTTTTTCTTTGCGTCATGTGCTGTTTGGGGAGGGTTTTTTGGAAGGGACATCCTGCGTGACACTGCAGTGACACTCCTAGATGGGCCCGGTGTTTGTGTCGGCCACTAGGGTCGCTTATCTTACTCACACAGCTACCTCATTGCGCCTCTTTTTTTCTTTGCGTCATGTGCTGTTTGGGGAGGGTTTTTTGGAAGGGACATCCTGCGTGACACTGCAGTGACACTCCTAGATGGGCCCGGTGTTTGTGTCGGCCACTAGGGTCGCTTATCTTACTCACACAGCTACCTCATTGCGCCTCTTTTTTTCTTTGCGTCATGTGCTGTTTGGGGAGGGTTTTTTGGAAGGGACATCCTGCGTGACACTGCAGTGCCACTCCTAGATGGGCCCGGTGTTTGTGTCGGCCACTAGGGTCGCTAATCTTACTCACACAGCTACCTCATTGCGCCTCTTTTTTTCTTTGCGTCATGTGCTGTTTGGGGAGGGTTTTTTGGAAGGGCCATCCTGCGTGACACTGCAGTGCCACTCCTAGATGGGCCCGGTGTTTGTGTCGGCCACTAGGGTCGCTTATCTTACTCACACAGCGACCTCGGTGCAAATTTTAGGACTAAAAATAATATTGTGAGGTGTGAGGTATTCAGAATAGACTGAAAATGAGTGGAAATTATGGTTTTTGAGGTTAATAATACTTTGGGATCAAAATGACCGCCAAATTCTATGATTTAAGCTGTTTTTTAGGTTTTTTGGAAAAAAACACCCGAATCCAAAACACACCCGAATCCGACAAAAAAAATTCGGTGAGGTTTTGCCAAAACGCGGTCGAACCCAAAACACGGCCGCTGAACCGAACCCAAAACCAAAACACAAAACCCGAAAAATTTCCGGCGCTCATCTCTACTTTTTGCTTTTGTTTCAAAACTCGCCTGCTTATTTGTCTTCCCTTTAAAGGACTTAAATAATGAATGCATTTTTGCATTAATGGTCAGGCATGCTTTACGAAGACATGACCCTGATTTCTCTTAATGTATCTGTTTCGCTTCTAAAGTCGCAGTTCTGCGAATTTTCCTAAATGTCACTGCAACTTTTTGCATATTTAACATTGCACTCATTTTACAATGCTTTATTTATATATTCCTTATTTTAGTACTCAAGATATCCTCTCCCTAAGGGTGACCGGTTTCTTAAAGTTCCTCTAATATCTGGTACACACATATATTTGTTTCGAAATACTCATTTCCACTGTGCACCTTTTATTTTTAGGCCTTTAAATTCTTTATTTGTAACCTATTCCACTGTGATTTTGTAATTTGCCGGTGAGCTTACAGCCCTGTGTGCCGCTCCTAATAAATATTGTATTCAGTTAAAATAGATACTGAACAATTCCATGTCACCAACATTGAATGTTGGAATCTTATCTATCATATATATTTATTATATCATATATTGATATGTTTTATATTCTTATATCTACAAATATATTAATTTATTATATCATATATTGATATGTTTTATATTCTTATATCTGCAAATATATTATCATAGGCTTACCCATAGGTTGGCTCATAACAATAGTGGCGATATTATCACTAGTCCAATCAAACAGCAATGTACGTCACATGAACATTCCTATACATATGCATGTGATTGGCTCATGTGGTTTTTAAGAAGCTATATCTCTACTGTCCAGGACATTTGTCCAGGCAAAAATATACTTACAAAGATATATAATCCTGGCTCATTGACTATGCGGGTGTGTCTATTGAAACCAACAACTATTGTCCAAGCAATACATCTATGCAAGTGGTAAATATACTTTATGCAGGGACGTATTTACTTAGCTAATTGAACATATAAATTCTATGCCTTATGAATACAAGTCTATTGTCCAACCTTACAGAAACCTATATAATATTTGCAGATTTAATGTGTAACTTTAAAGATTCCAAAAATAAGTTTGAAACATGGAATATCAGCTCTATTTGCTAACACTCTATTCTAGGTATACAAAATACAAGATACGAAGACACAATGGTAATACGTTTTAGATATATCCCCACCGTGATTCTGCAAATTTGGTAGCCAGCTTATAGCGTCTGCTACTCCTTATAAATATTATAATCAGACAATCAGATACAGCAATTTCAAGTCCCAACGGGGGTGCCAAATGTTGAGGAATCTTATATTATATTAATATCAGGGGTGCCAATTATTGAAAAGTGGTCTCTTCAATAATAATATGTTTATATTTTATAATACAGGTTGAGTATTCCTTATACAAAATGATTGGGACTAGAGGTATTTTGGATATCGGATTTTTCAGTATTTTGGAATAAATGCATACCATAATGACTATGAGATATCATGGTGATCTTACCTAAATCTAAGCACAGAATGCATTTATGTTACATATACACCTTATACACACAGCCTGAAGGTAATTTTAGCCAATATTTTTTATAACTTTGAGAATTAAACAAAGTGTGTGTACATTCACACAATTCATTTATGTTTCACATACACCTTATACCAGGCATTTTCAACCAGTGTGCCGCGGCACACTAGTGTGCCGTGACTGGTTGTAAGGTGTGCCGCGGAGCTAGAACCGCTGCCGTACCTTCAAAACAAACTGTGAGCCCAGGCAGCAGCAGCACTGGGATCCTCTGGGAGGTACAGACTCAAGCGCGCATGGGCCGTGACCTATGCCATGGAGATGCAGCGGTGACATCATAGGTCACGCCCGCCGCATCATCGGTCATTCCACAAGCCAGGCAGCCCGCCCGCATCCACACCTACCCTCCCTCCTGCCCGCCACGCTCCCGCATCCACACCTGCCCTGCCTCCTGCCCGCCACCCTCCCGCATCCGCACCTGCCGCCCGCATGCAGGCACCCACAGCTGTCCGCCTGCTGCTCAGTGCTCACAGCACTGTATGCAACCCCCGCCATTGAGGGACAGACCAGGAGGAGGACAGATGACGGTAGGGGCTAATATTTGTGGGGGAAAAAGTATGGGGAACCAATGTAACTTATGTGTGGGGCACTGTAACTTATTTGGGGAGGAATATATTGTATGTAGGGAGCAATGTAATTTATGTGGGGAGCAAAATGGTTTATGTAGGGTGCAATGTGTTTGTTTTTTCTATGGGGAATAATGTAATCGGTTTTTTCTGTGGAGGCCAATGTGTGTGTGTGTGTGTGTGTGTGTGTGTGTGTGTGTGTGTGTGTGTGAGGCTTTTTGTGTTACTGTGGGGGGCCAACGTCTTTGTTTTTTTCCCCGTGGGGGACTGATGGTGTGCCTTGGCAATTTAAAAATATTGTTCGGTGTGCCACGAGTTAAAAAAGGTTGAAAATCACTGCCTTATACACACAGCCTGAAGGTCATTTAATACAATATTTTTAATAACTTTGTGTATTAAACAAAGTTTGTGTACATTGAGCCATCAAAAAACAAAGATTTCACTATCTGACTCTCACTCAAAAAAGTCTGTATTTCGGAATATTCCGTATTTCGGAATATTTGGATATGGGATACTCAACCTGTATATGTTTATCATATATATCTGCAAATATATTATGTCAAGCTTTCCAGCTAGGTGGCTGATATATACTGTATACGCAGTTGTCATACATATGAACTATAAAATTACGAAATTATGATTCCAACGTGAGTTCAAACAAGGAATTAAAGCTCTGACCATACTGATTGGTTTATTTACAGGCAAATCAAATGATACAGAATAAGATGTACACAGTAGTATTATATATACTAATTATATTTATGCTTCCTTAATTATATAACATAAAACAACATAAAACAATTTAACAAACTTAGACAATTAATAACATAAATGGTATACTTGCAAGTACATAGTCACCATTCTAGGATCATAACTTCAGTGTGAACATCTCTCCTTCCTCCTCTTGCACTCAGCTTCTTCTTAGTTCCACATCTAACTTCCACCCCAACTTCAACTAACTAACTGACTGAACTCATGTACATTTATACAATTTCAACCTGGCATATTCCTATTGGTTCCCTTGTAACTGATAACTGCCAGATTCCAAAGTGTCGTAAAACATGTCCAATTGTTCTGCCTCTATGTGACGAGCAGAGGATGTATTCTGGAGACATAGAGTCTGATATTTCTTAGTCCATCAAAGGTTTTCCTTTTTATTATTTGGAGTGTAAATACATTTGTTTACCACAGGTGTTAGCATGAACATTTGGGACTCGGTAATTCAATCAATGTTGTGTTGTAAATTGTCTCTGGTCTGCAGTATAACAAAACAAAGGCCATATACCATCCATTTGCTAAGGATATGCAGATTTCTGACTCCGCATTTTAAACACAGCCCGGCACATACCAGTATCCGTATGCATTTTACCATAAGTTGCATTTAACTTATATATGTACAAATCTAAGTAATCTATTTCTTACTTTATTATGACCTATACTATTCACTATGGTTAAATCACCTATTTATAATGAATTATATTTTAATTCAGACAATATCCATTACCCTAATATTGTATTAAGTGCAAACAATTACCTATATGGCAACAGTAGGTTCACATGTGGAGGTTATTTTATATTGTGATACTGCAGAGATCTGTAAAACATGCACTATTGGGGTCCCTGAGGACTGGTTGGGAAACACTATAGGGAATCATTAAGCTGTATTCCCCTGAATAGCTCAATTTCAGCCCGTCTCTGTTCATAGATCAGTAGATGTGTTCCAGGAACTTAAATTACAGTGTTTATCGCAAGTGAAAGCATACACTGCACAAAGCCAGATCATTCAAAGTAACTGCACAGTAATTTCCTATTAGTAAACTGCCTCTGAGATCATCTTATTGTCTGGCTAATTCAAGCATTGTTGCCATTAATATGCATTTATTTCTATAAACATTAACTGGCATATTGTTTTCTTCCAGAGGTGAACTTTAACATAATCCATTTCTGACAAAGAAGAAGCACCACCAAGTCATAGGTGCTGGAACAGGGAGGCAAGAAGGTGGCTTGCACCCCTAAATATTTGAGAGGCATCCGTCAAAGTACTGGGTAGCGAGCCCCAGTGCACCTGCCTGCCATCTACAGTTAATACGGGCAGTGTCAGGATGGAGATAACACTCTCACTGGCTGCTTCACCTCCTCCTTCCCCATTGCCCTTCTCCACCTGCCACCAGGGCCAGTGCGGTAACTAGGCATTTTAGCGCTGTGTGCAAGAAACGGCATTGGCGCCTTCCCATGCAAGATAGGGGCAGTGCGTGGCGTAGGCTCGCGGAAAATATATAGGGACGTGGCTTCATGCGGAAGGGGTGTGGCCACAAAATAATACCAATTCATACTACGGTGCAGAGTAGTCTCCATTATTCAAATTACGCTGCACAGTAGTGCCACTACACCAGGTAGAGCCCCTTTTACACATTACGGCAGACAGTCCCCCTTTTTACACATTACGGCAGACAGCGTCCCCCTTTTTACACATTATGGCAGACAGAGTCCCCTTTTTACACATTACAGCAGACAGCATCCCCTTTTTACACATTACGGCAGACAGCGTCACCCTTTTTACACATTACGGCAGACAGCGTCCAACTTTTTACACATTACGGCAGACAGCGCCCCCCTTTTTACACATTGCGGCAGACAGCGTCCCCATTTTTACACATTACGGCAGCCAGTCCCCTTTTTACACATTACGGAAGATGGCGTCCCCCTTTTTACACATTACGGCAGACAGCAACCCCTTTTTACACATTACAGCAGGCAGCGTCCCTTTTTTACACATTACGGCAGACAGCATACCTTTTTACACATTATGGCAGACAGCGTCCCCTTTTTACACATTACGGCAGGCAGCGTCCCCTTTTTTACACATTACGGCAGACAGCTTCACCCTTTTTACACATTACGGCAGACGGCGTCCCCCATTTTACACATTACGGCAGACAGCGTCCCCCTTTTTGCACATTACGGCAGACAGCATCCCCCTTTTTACACATTACGGCAGACAGCGTCCCCCTTTTTACACATTACGGCAGACAGCGTCCCCTTTTTTACACATTACGGCAGATAGCGTCCCCCTTTTTACACATTACGGCAGACAGCGTCCCCCTTTTTCACATTACGGCAGCCAGTCCCCCTTTTTGCACATTGCAGCATATAGAATAGATAGAGAAATAGATAGAGAGAGAGAGATACTTATTATCTCTCCCCGCTGGCAGTCAGGCTTCTCGGTGCTGGCAGATGATCAGATCCCGGGCAGGGGAGGAGGAGGAGGAGGGAGGGGGACTGGAACCGCAGCAGCGCTATGTAATTGGTAGAGGCGCCGCTGCAGCAGTTCCCTCTCCTTCTGTATTGGCTGCCCGCCGCCGCTGTGAATGCTGGGATGAGGGAAGCGCATCCCAGCATTCACATCAGCGCATGGCAGCCAATGCGGAAGGAGAGGGGACTGCTGCAGTGGCGCCTCTACCAATTACATAGTGCTGCTGCTGCTCCAGTCCCCCTCCCTCCTCCTCCTTCTCCACTGCCTCCGGCGCTGCTGCTCTCCTCCCCTGCCTCCGGCTTTTCCAGCGCGGCGCACACAGCAGAGGTGGCTTGTAATGAGTCACTCACATGTTACAGTTATGTTTTGGGGGCATATTTATTATACACATTAAGAATATCCTTAACCACTTGCCTGGGATGGTCACATCAGATGCAACAACACCGGCAAGTGCCTATGTATTTATTTATTTATTTTATTTATTAACAGTTTCGAATACAGCGCAGCAAATTCCATTGCGCTTTACAATTGGAAACAACAATGATAAAACAAAACTGGAAAATAACAGTCATAGAGGTAGGAGGGCCCTGCATGCACGCTTACAATCTATGGGGAAATAGGTATTGATACACAAGGATAGGTGCTATCTATTTCATAACTGTCCACCAGATTGCCAAGGTTCTTGGTGGGCTGATTGATATCACATCACAGCAATGATGAACCAAGGTCAGAAGCAAGGGAAAGTGAAAATAGCGAAAATATGTGAGGATATGTGTGGTGATGTAATTGGATATGAAAGCTGATAAAGGTTATGCGAACGGTTCTGGAATATGATAAGCTTGCCTGAAGAGGTGAGTTTTCAGGGAACGCTTGAAGGTTTGGAAACTAGAAGAGAGTCTTATTGTGCGTGGTAGGGCATGCCACAGAGTGGGTGCAGCCTGAAAGATGTCCTGCAATCTTGAGTAGGAGTGAATAATGAGTGTGGATAAAAGACGTAGATCTTGTGAAGAGCAAAAAGGTCGGGTTGGGAGATATTTTGAGATAAGTGAAGAGATGTACATTGGTGTAGTTTGATTAATGGCCTTGTGTGTGAATAAAAGTATTTTATATTGAATAGGGTAGAATACAGGTAACCAGTGGAGGGACTGACAGAGTGGATCTGCAGACCATGAACGTCTAGCAAGGGAGATTTGACCTGTAGCTGCTTTCAGAATGGATTGTAGTGGGGAAAGTCTCTGTTTGGTAAGACCAGTAAGAAAACTATTGCAATAGTCAGGGCTGGTGCTAGGGTGTTCGGCGCCCTCCTGCAACCTATCAATTTTGCGCCTTTCTACAAATACAAATGTGACCGATCTCATCTTCAGAGCTGTAACTAGACATTTAGGTGCCCCCCACTCAAGATCCATCAATATACGGTCATAAAAAAATTACCTAAAGTATAGGGGCGTAAAATAATTATGATGCACAGTAGTCTCCATTATTCAAAATTACACCACACAATAGTACCACTTATATACATTACACCAGGTAGTGCCCTTTATATTCATTACGCCAGATACAGCCCCCTTTTACATATTGCACCAGGTAGAGCCAGTCACACATTATTCCAGGTAGAGTTCCCTTCTACACTGAGCCAGGTAGAGTTCCCTTTTACACATGCCACTTCACATTACACCGCGCAGTAGCAGGGCCGTAACTACGTGTGTGCCAAGTAGGCTTGGCACACAGCGCAGTTGCCCTGAGGGCGCAATGGCCAGCGTCATGTAATGAGTCAAATTGACTAATTACATGCCGCCTCTGGCTGCTATGTGCGCCGCGCTGGAGGGAGAAGAGACCAGCGCCGGACAGCGTTCAAGGAGGAGGAGGGAGGGGGAGCAGGGAGCCGCAGCAGAGCTATTTGATTGGTAGTAAGCGCCGCTGCAGCATCCCCCTCTCCTTCTGTATTGGCTGCCCGGCGCTGCTATGGATGCTGGGATGCGGTTCCTTCATCCCAGCATCCACAGCAGCGCCAGGCAACCAATGCGGAAGGAGAGGGGGATGCTGCAGCGGCGCTTACTACCAATCAAATAGCGCTGCTGCAGCTCCAATCCCCCTCCCTCCTCCTCCTTCTCACCTCACTGCCTGCACCGAGAGGGAGATGCCAGCACGAGGAGCCTGTCAGCGGGGAGAAGGTCAGTATATCCCTCCCTCTCTCTCTCTCTCTCTCTCTCTCAGAGGGACACCGTCTGCCGCAATGTGTAAAAAGGGGGCCTGGCTGCCGCAATGTGTAAAAAGGGGTCCTGGCTGCCACAATGTATAAAAAGGGGGCCTGGCTGCCGCAATGTGTAAAAAGGGGTCCTGGCTGCCGCAATGTGTAAAAAGGGGGACTGGCTGCCGCAATGTGTAAAAAGGGGTCCTGGCTGCCGCAATGTGTAAAAAGGGGGACTGGCTGCCGCAATGTGTAAAGAGGGGGCCTGGCTGCCGCAATGTGTAAAAAGGGGTCCTGGCTGCTGCAATGTGTAAAGAGGGGCCTGGCTGCCGCAATGTGTAAAAAGGGGGCCTGGCTGCCGCAATGTGTAAAAAGGGGGACTGTCTGCTGTAATGTGTAAAAAGGGGGACGCTGTCTGCTGTAATGTATAAAAGGGGCTCTACCTGGTGTAGTGGCGCTACTGTGCAGCGTAATTTGAATAATGTAGACTACTGTGCACCGTAGTATGAATTGCTATTATTTTGTGGCCACGCCCCTTCCCCGTGAAGCCACGCCCCTATTAATTTTTCGGCGCAGTGCCCCTATCTTACATGGAGGGGGGGCACCACTGTCGTTTCTTGCACACAGCGCTAAAATGCCTAGTTACGGCACTGCGCAGTAGTGTCCATTAGTCACATTACACCGCACAATAATGTCCGTTAGTCACATTACACCGCACAGTAGTGTCCGTTAGTCACATTACACCGCACAGTAGTGTCCGTTAGTCACATTACACCGCACAGTAGTGTCCGTTAGTCACATTACACCGCACAGTAGTGTCCGCTAGTCACATTACACTGCACAGTAGTGTCCGGCTGGGCGGTCTTGAGCATGTGCAGAGGTGAACGCAGATCCGGCTGCGTATGCAGCGATCTGTGTTCATCTCTGAATGACCCCCTATGTCAGGTACAGCCTTCATTCCCTCCACAGTGCGGCCCCGGTACCTGCAGGAGGTCCCGGTTCGGGCGCTGCTCCTCCTCTTCCTTCTTCTCCGGTTTCTCGCAGGCTCCGTTACTCCACTGGCTCTGTAGGATGTTGTCAGTGACCCCGAGAGGGGGCGGGAGCGGGTGCTAATTACCCGGGCCTGGGACTGATGAAGGGGCCCGGGGGGACCTTGGTCCCCTGCACTCCCAACCCCCTCCCACCTTACTGGGCAGCAGCAGCTCTCATCTTGGCAGCACAGCACATGCTGCAGTGTGCTGTGCTGCAGTGGGGCTGAGAGGCTGCTGCTAATGTTATTGTTCCTGTATGGGTGGATGGGGGTATTGTGATCACAGTGATCACAGTCCCCCCTTGAATTGACTGGGCTGAAGGGCTCAGGGGCTGAGTGCTGGGGTCTCAGGGAGCAGAGACTAGACCTACCCTGCTCTGAACAGCAAACACTTTAAAAAAAAGATTTTGTTTTCATAAAGGGGTGTGGCCACGGCTCCCACAATTAGGCCACGCCCCAACCCTCTAGTCAGCTGGGGCCGGGATGGCAGCGGCAGTGGCGCTGTGTGTAGGCAGTGGGTGGCCACACACTGCGTGCACACTTTCTGGGGAGGAGGAGGGGGAGCCGCGCTGCAAGCTGGCAGCAGCAAGGGATGCAGAGCAGGGAGAGGCTGAGCGCCTCTTCAGTTTGGCGCCTCCCTGCACTGCATCCCTTTGCTGAGCGGCTAGCGCCGGCTCTGGCAATAGTCAATGCGGGAGATAATGAGAGCATGGATTAGAGTTTTTGCAGTGTCTTGTGTAAGTTATGTTCATATTTTGGATAGAGATGTGCACCGGAAATTTTTCGGGTTTTGTGTTTTGGTTTTTGGTTCGGTTCCGTGGCCGTGTTTTGGGTTCGAACGCGTTTTGGCAAAACCTCACCGAATTTTTTTTGTCGGATTCGGGTGTGTTTTGGATTCGGGTGTTTTTTTCAAAAAACCCTAAAAAACAGCTTAAATCATAGAATTTGGGGGTCATTTTGATCCCAAAGTATTATTAACCTCAATAACCATAATTTCCACTCATTTTCAGTCTATTCTGAACACCTCACACCTCACAATATTATTTTTAGTCCTAAAATTTGCACCGAGGTCGCTGGATGACTAAGCTCAGCGACCCAAGTGGCCGACACAAACACCTGGCCCATCTAGGAGTGGCACTGCAGTGTCACGCAGGATGGCCCTTCCAAAAAACACTCCCCAAACAGCACATGACGTAAAGAAAAAAAGAGGCGCAATGAGGTAGCTGTGTGAGTAAGCTAAGCGACCCTAGTGGCCGACACAAACACCTGGCCCATCTAGGAGTGGCACTGCAGTGTCAGGCCGGATGGCCCTTCCAAAAAATACTCCCCAAACAGCACATGACGCAAAGAAGAAAAAAAAGAGGCGCAATGAGGTAGCTGTGTGACTAAGATAAGTGACCCTAGTGGCCGACACAAACACCTGGCCCATCTAGGAGTGGCACTGCAGTGTCACGCAGGATGGCCCTTCCAAAAAACACTCCCCAAACAGCACATGACGCAAAGAAAAAAAGAGGCGCAATGAGGTAGCTGTGTGAGTAAGCTAAGCGACCCTAGTGGCCGACACAAACACCTGGCCCATCTAGGAGTGGCACTGCAGTGTCAGGCCGGATGGCCCTTCCAAAAAATACTCCCCAAACAGCACATGACGCAAAGAAGAAAAAAAAGAGGCGCAATGAGGTAGCTGTGTGACTAAGATAAGTGACCCTAGTGGCCGACACAAACACCTGGCCCATCTAGGAGTGGCACTGCAGTGTCACGCAGGATGGCCCTTCCAAAAAATACTCCCCAAACAGCACATGACGCAAAGAAGAAAAAAAAGAGGCGCAATGAGGTAGCTGTGTGACTAAGATAAGCGACCCTAGTGGCCGACACAAACACCTGGCCCATCTAGGAGTGGCACTGCAGTGTCACGCAGGATGGCCCTTCCAAAAAACACTCCCCAAACAGCACATGACGCAAAGAAAAATGAAAGAAAAAAGAGGTGCAAGATTGAATTGTCCTTGGGCCCACCCACCCTTATGTTGTATAAACAGGACATGCACACTTTAACCAACCCATCATTTCAGTGACAGTGTCTGCCACACGACTGTGACTGAAATGACGGGTTGGTTTGGACCCCCACCAAAAAAGAAGCAATTAATCTCTCCTTGCACAAACTGGCTCTACAGAGGCAAGATGTCCACCTCATCATCATCCTCCGATTCATCACCGTGTACATCCCCCTCCTCACAGATTATCAATTCGTCCCCACTGGAATCCACCATCACAGCTCCCTGTGTACTTTGTGGAGGCAATTGCTGCTGGTGAATGTCTCCATGGAGGAATTGATTATAATTCATTTTAATGAACATCATCTTCTCCACATTTTCTGGAAGTAACCTCGTACGCCGATTGCTGACAAGGTGAGCGGCGGCACTAAACACTCTTTCGGAGTACACACTTGTGGGAGGGCAACTTAGGTAGAATAAAGCCAGTTTGTGCAAGGGCCTCCAAATTGCCTCTTTTTCCTGCCAGTATACGTATGGACTGTCTGACGTGCCTACTTGGATGCGGTCACTCATATAATCCTCCACCATTCTTTCAATGGTGAGAGAATCACATGCAGTGACAGTAGACGACATGTCCGTAATCGTTGGCAGGTCCTTCAGTCCGGACCAGATGTCAGCATCAGCAGTCGCTCCAGACTGCCCTGCATCACCGCCAGCGGGTGGGCTCGGAATTCTGAGCCTTTTCCTCGCACCCCCAGTTGCGGGAGAATGTGAAGGAGGAGATGTTGACAGGTCGCGTTCCGCTTGACTTGACAATTTTCTCACCAGCAGTTCTTTGAACCCCTGCAGACTTGTGTCTGCCGGAAAGAGAGATCCAAGGTAGGTTTTAAATCTAGGATCGAGCACGGTGGCCAAAATGTAGTGCTCTGATTTCAACAGATTGACCACCCGTGAATCCTTGTTAAGCGAATTAAGGGCTCCATCCACAAGTCCCACATGCCTAGCGGAATCGCTCAGTGTTAGCTCCTCCTTCAATGTCTCCAGCTTCTTCTGCAAAAGCCTGATGAGGGGAATGACCTGACTCAGGCTGGCAGTGTCTGAACTGACTTCACGTGTGGCAAGTTCAAAAGGTTGCAGAACCTTGCACAACGTTGAAATCATTCTCCACTGCGCTTGAGACAGGTGCATTCCACCTCCTATATCGTGGTCAGTTGTATAGGCTTGAATGGCCTTTTGCTGCTCCTCCAACCTCTGAAGCATATAGAGGGTTGAATTCCACCTCGTTACCACTTCTTGCTTCAGATGATGGCAGGTTCAGGCGTTTTTGGTGTTGCTCCAGTCTTCTGTACGTGGTGCCTGTACGCCGAAAGTGTCCTGCAATTCTTCTGGCCACCGTCAGCATCTCTTGCACGCCCCTGTCGTTTTTTAAATAATTCTGCACCACCAAATTCAAGGTATGTGCAAAACATGGGACGTGCTGGAATTTGCCCATATTTAATGCACACACAATATTGCTGGCGTTGTCCGATGCAACAAATCCACAGGAGAGTCCAATTGGGGTAAGCCATTCTGCGATGATCTTCCTCAGTTGCCGTAAGAGGTTTTCAGCTGTGTGCATATTCTGGAAAGCGGTGATACAAAGCGTAGCCTGCCTAGGAAAGAGTTGGCGTTTGCGAGATGCTGCTACTGGTGCCGCCGCTGCTGTTCTTGCGGCGGGAGTCAATACATCTACCCAGTGGGCTGTCACAGTCATATAGTCCTGAGTCTGCCCTGCTCCACTTGTCCACATGTCCGTGGTTAAGTGGACATTGGGTACAACTGCATTTTTTAGGACACTGGTGAGTCTTTTTCTGAGGTCTGTGTACATTTTCGGTATCGCCTGCCTAGAGAAATGGAACCTAGATGGTAGTTGGTACCGGGGACACAGTACCTCAATCAAGTCTATAGTTGGCTCTGCAGTAATGATGGATACCGGAACCACGTTTCTCACCGCCCAGGATGCCAAGGCCTCAGTTATCCGCTTTGCAGCAGGATGACTGCTGTGATATTTCATCTTCCTCGCAAAGGACTGTTGGACAGTCAATTGCTTGGTGGAAGTAGTAAAAGTGGTCTTACGACTTCCCCTCTGGGATGACCATCGACTCCCAGCAGCAACAACAGCAGCGCCAGCAGCAGTAGGCGTTACACGCAAGGATGCATCGGAGGAATCCCAGGCAGGAGAGGACTCGTCAGAATTGCCAGTGACATGGCCTGCAGGACTATTGGCATTCCTGGGGAAGGAGGAAATTGACACTGAGGAAGTTGGTGGGGTGGTTTGCGTGAGCTTGGTTACAAGAGGAAGGGATTTACTGGTCAGTGGACTGCTTCCGCTGTCGCCCAAAGTTTTTGAACTTGTCACTGACTTATGATGAATGCGCTGCAGGTGACGTATAAGGGAGGATGTTCCGAGGTGGTTAACGTCCTTACCCCTACTTATTACAGCTTGACAAAGGCAACACACGGCTTGACAAATGTTGTCCGCATTTCTGTTGAAATACTTCCACACCGAAGAGCTGATTTTTTTGGTATTTTCACCAGGCATGTCAATGGCCATATTCCTCCCATGGACAACAGGTGTCTCCCCGGGTGCCTGACTTAAACAAACCACCTCACCATCAGAATCCTCCTTGTCAATTTCCTCCCCAGCGCCAGCAACACCCATATCCTCCTCATCCTGGTGTACTTCAACACTGACATCTTCAATCTGACTATCAGGAACTGGACTGCGGGTGCTCCTTCCAGCACTTGCAGGGGGCGTGCAAATGGTGGAAGGCACATGCTCTTCACGTCCAGTGTTGGGAAGGTCAGGCATCGCAACCGACACAATTGGACTCTCCTTGTGGATTTGTGATTTCGAAGAACGCACAGTTCTTTGCTGTGCTTTTGCCAGCTTAAGTCTTTTCATTTTTCTAGCGAGAGGCTGAGTGCTTCCATCCTCATGTGAAGCTGAACCACTAGCCATGAACATAGGCCAGGGCCTCAGCCGTTCCTTGCCACTCCGTGTGGTAAATGGCATATTGGCAAGTTTACGCTTCTCCGACGATTTTATTTTAGATTTTTGAGTCCTTTTTTTACTGATATTTTGTGTTTTGGATTTTACATGCTCTGTACTATGACATTGGGCATCGGCCTTGGCAGACGACGTTGATGGAATTTCATCGTCTCGGCCATGACTAGTGGCAGCAGCTTCAGCATTGGAACCTCAACATTTTTGTTCTCCATATTTTAATAGGCACAACTAAAAGGCACCTCAGGTAAACAATGGAGATGGATGGATACTAGTATACTTATGGATGACGAGTGACTGACGACACAGAGGTAGCTACAGCCGTTGACTACCGTACTGCGTCTGCTAGTATAGAGATGATAATGATATAAAAAATATATATATATCACTACTGCAGGTATATATAATATAATGACGGACCTGCTGGACACTGTCAGCAGACTCCTAAACTACTAGTATGAAGAAGATAGAAAAAAAAAACCCACCACAGGTAGGTATACAATTATGGATGAGCACTGACGACACAGAGGTAGCTACAGCCGTGGACTACCGTACTGCGTCTGCTAGTATAGAGATGATAATGATATAAAAAATATATATATATCACTACTGCAGGTATATGTAATATAATGACGGACCTGCTGGACACTGTCAGCAGACTCCTAAACTACTAGTATGAAGAAGATAGAAAAAAAAACCCCACCACAGGTAGGTATACAATTATGGACGAGCACTGACGACACAGAGGTAGCTACAGCCGTGGACTACCGTACTGCGTCTGCTAGTATAGAGGTGATAATGATATAAAAAATATATATATATCACTACTGCAGGTATATATAATATAATGACGGACCTGCTGGACACTGTCAGCAGACTCCTAAACTACTAGTATGAAGAAGATAGAAAAAAAAAACACACCACAGGTAGGTATACAATTATGGACGAGCACTGACGACACAGAGGTAGCTACAGCCGTGGACTACCGTACTGCATCTGCTAGTATAGAGATGATAATGATATAAAAAATATATATATATCACTACTGCAGGTATATATAATATAATGACGGACCTGCTGGACACTGTCAGCAGACTCCTAAACTACTAGTATGAAGAAGATAGAAAAAAAAACCCCACCACAGGTAGGTATACAATTATGGACGAGCACTGACGACACAGAGGTAGCTACAGCCGTGGACTACCGTACTGCGTCTGCTAGTATAGAGATGATAATGATATAAAATATATATATATATCACTACTGCAGGTATATATAATATAATGACGGACCTGCTGGACACTGTCAGCAGACTCCTAAACTACTAGTATGAAAAAGATAGAAAAAAAAACCCCACCACAGGTAGGTATACAATTATGGACGAGCACTGACGACACAGAGGTAGCTACAGCCGTGGACTACCGTACTGCGTCTGCTAGTATAGAGATGATAATGATATAAAAAATATATATATATCACTACTGCAGGTATATATAATATAATGACGGACCTGCTGGACACTGTCAGCAGACTCCTAAACTACTAGTATGAAGAAGATAGAAAAAAAACCCCCACCACAGGTAGGTATACAATTATGGATGAGCACTGACGACACAGAGGTAGCTACAGCCGTGGACTACCGTACTGCATCTGCTACTATAGAGATGATAATGATATAAAAAATATATATATATATCACTACTGCAGGTATATATAATATAATGACGGACCTGCTGGACACTGTCAGCAGACTCCTAAACTACTAGTATGAAGAAGATAGAAAAAAAAAACCCACCACAGGTAGGTATACAATTATGGACGAGCACTGACGACACAGAGGTAGCTACAGCCGTGGACTACCGTACTGCGTCTGCTAGTATAGAGATGATAATGATATAAAAAATATATATATATCACTACTGCAGGTATATATAATATAATGACGGACCTGCTGGACACTGTCAGGAGACTCCTAAACTACTAGTATGAAGAAGATAGAAAAAAAAACCCCACCACAGGTAGGTTTACAATTATGGACGAGCACTGACGACACAGAGGTAGCCACAGCCGTGGACTACCGTACTGCGTCTGCTAATATAGAGATGATAAAGATGATAGAGATGAACAAAAAAAATATAACACTACTGCAGGTAAATATTTATATAATATAATGAATGACGGACCTGCTGGACACTGTCAGCAGAATGCGTTTATAGAATAATAAAAAAAAACACCACAGGAGTGTTTAACTTTTTCAGGCAGACAATATACTGGTGGTCACTGGTCAGTCACACTGGCAGCAAAAGTGTGCACTGTACTCCTGCTATAACTGCACCCCAGTCTCCCCCACAATTCAGCTGTGTGAGCAGTGAGCACTCAGCACAGTCAGATATACATATAGATGATATTATCATGCAGCACACTGAGGCTGAGCACAGATATGGTATGTGACTGTGTATCGTTTTTTTTCAGGCAGAGAACGGATTATATTAAATAATAAATAAAACTGGTGGTGGTCAGTCACTAGTAACTATCAGCAAAACTCTGCACTCTGAGTACTCCTAATGCTCCCCAAAATTACTAAGTAATCAACTCAAGTGTCTCTATCTATTCTAACGGAGAGGACGCCAGCCACGTCCTCTCCCTATCAATCTCAATGCACGTGTGAAAATGGCGGCGACGCGCGGCTCCTTATATAGAATCCGAGTCTCGCGATAGAATACGAGCCTCGCGAGAATCCGACAGCGGGATGATGACGTTCGGGCGCGCTCGGGTTAGCCGAGCAAGGCGGGAAGATCCGAGTCTGCCTCGGACCCGTGTAAAAAGGCTGAAGTTCGGGGGGGGTTCGGATTCCGAGGAACCGAACCCGCTCATCTCTAATTTTGGATATGTTTATTGTTTTTTAGATGCATGTTTCATGATCTTGAGGCAGATTGAATGTGGGGAACAAAGAAAGGACAGTTCAGAGTCTAGGATGAGACCTAGGCAGCGAGCATGTGGGGTAGGACTGATTGTCGAGTTCTCAACAGTGATAGGGATATTAGGTTGGTAACTACTAATGGTTGGTGGAACTATAAATAACTCTGTTTTGGAAATATTAAGTTTGAGGTGGCGAGATGACACCCTAGATAGACAGTGTGTGCAGCTGCAAGGAAGTAAAACTTTTTCAGATTTCCGATGTTTGAAAAAACAATATTTTTTTGTTTTTTTTAAATACTTCAACTAATTCGCACGGTTTTGGGGGGAGAAATAGTCAGTTAAGTAGTCAGTTAAGTGGTTAAAAGTACCCCCTGAAAGTATTACAGGGGTTCTGCTGTGCTTTCCCTGTTTCCCGTCTCTGTCATCAGAAAGGCGATGTGGCGGGTAATGCTGCGAATACACTATACAATTATCTGGGAGATAATCTGCCAGATCTGGCTGGTTGGAAAGAAAACCTGGTACTGCATCCTGAGCAACAAGTGTTGCATTTTCTGACATCCTCAAACTTAAGAAGTTTTTAGTGAAACTCTAAACCCAAAAAAAAAAAAAAAAAAATTTTTTTTTTTTAAAAGTCCTCTTTTCTGCGCTCTCTTAAATTCATAAAGAAAGGGAATCTTTACTTATCTTTGACCCGATGTTCCTCTCAATTTTTCATGATCTTCATACCCAAATATGTCGTCAAGAATAATATGACGTAAGCTTTTAACGATGGTACATGAAAAAGAGAGACCAAGGATACAATCTAGTGTAGTATGTTCGTAATTCTCAAAAGGAATAACTTTCAATTTGTATCATGTAATAATCAAACGTGTATCATAAAATGCAGTAATATTTATTGGTTGGAGAAACAGTCCAATAAAAATTCTTCATCACTAATTGCGGTCGCCGCAATTAGTTGTTTTAAGTATTTTTTGTATAAAATAATGGGTTTTATGTTATGATTCTGACATGATGGATATATCACATTGTTTAGAACAGAACATGGATGTTAGACTAGATAATGGGCTAATACAATGTATGTACATGAATCTAATTGTAAATGAGAGTGGCTCCTCCCAGTATTTAGGATCACTAATACATATTGGTATAAATAGCTGGGATGAGGGACCTTGTGGATATGCCTTGAAAAAGATCAACGGATTGATCGAAACGCGTTGGCTGATTGGGACAACTGGTGGCTGATTGACCGGACGAGGAGAGGACGAGGTGCCCACTGCTTGGAGCTGATTGTCCCCAGGGACACTAAACATCTATACAGCACTTTGCTTTGATGCACTTTAAAAATCCAAAATCTGGTAGGAGGCCACCCTCATATGTCTTGAATGTAGAATGAATTTTTATCGTTTCTTCATGTGATGAAGAATTTTTATTGGACTGTTTCTCCAACCAATAAATATTACTGCATTTTATGATACATGTTTGATTATTATTCCTTTTGAGAATTACGAACATACTACACTAGATTGTATCCTTGGTCTCTCTTTTTCATGTACCATCGTTAAAAGCTTACGTCATATTATTCTTGACGACATATTTGGGTATGAAGATCATGAAAAATTGAGAGGAACATCGGGTCTAAGATAAGTAAAGATTCTCTTTCTTTATGAATTTAAGAGAGCGCAGGAAAGAGGACTTTTAAAAAAAAAATTGGGGGGCTTAGAGTGTCTTTTCTTGGGGTGAGGGTAACACCCTATTTTTGAATGTCCATTGACCTGCAGCTGGTTAGCGCAATTTCTTGTGGGTGTGAATTGTTTTTCTGTCAATTTTTAGTGAAAACTAACACAAAACTAAGAAAAAAATTAGTCTCCAATTAAAGATGAGCGGGTTAGGGGATCCGAGGCAATCCGAACCACAATTCGGATCTCTCTGCCTGCCCTGGATCCCCAATCGAGGCAAAACCTCAGGATCCTGCCGTCAAATCCTGAGGTTTTGGCTCAGAAAGCAAAGTCCCCATTATATTAATAGGAGACCCATGATTGGCTGAAAGAGCCATCTGTCACGGCTCTCAGCCAATCAGCTTGTCCTCATTGATTATAGTGGGGCAAGATGGATGCCCCCACCGCGTGCACTGTGGCCCGCACTGCCGACACCACCGCCCACACTGCCAACACTGCCGGCACCCCTGCACTGAGGACAATGCTGGCACTCCTGCACTGAGGACCCCTCCAGCACTCTGCATTGCTGACACTGCCGGCACCACTGCACTGCAGACACTGCTGGCACCACCACACTGAGGACACCACTGGCAGCCCTGCACTGCCGACACTGCCAGCACCACCGCACTGAGGACACCGTTGGCACCTTTGCACTGTCGGCACCACCACATTGAGGACACCGCTGACACCCCTGCACTGCCGGCACCACTGCACTGAGGACACTGGTGGCACCCCTGCACTGCCGACACCGATGGCACCTCCGCACTGAGGACACCGCTGACACCCTTGCACTGCCAACACTGCTGGCACCACCGCACTGAGGACATCGCTGGCACCCCTGCACTGCTGTCACTGCCAGCACCACTGCACTGAGGACACCGCTGGCACCCTTGCACTGTCTGCACCACCACATTGAGGACACCGTTGACACCCCTGCACTGCCGATACTACCACACTGAGGACACCGCTGGCACCCTTGCATTGCCTGCACCACCACATTGAGGACACCGTTGGCACCCCTGCACTGCCAACACAGCCAGCACCACTGCGCTGAGAACACCGCTGGCATCCCTGCATTGGCGACACTACTGCACTGCGGATACCGCTGGCAACCTTGCACTGCCTACACTGTTGGCACCACCACATTGAGGACACCGCTGACACCCCTGCACTGTCCACAATGCCGGCACCACCGCACTGAGGACACCGCTCTCACCACTGCACTAAGAACACGGCTGACACCCGTGCACTGCCGACACTGCTGGCACCACTGCATTGAGGACACCGCTGACTCCCCTGCACTGCCAACACTGCCGGCACCACTGCACTGACGACACCGCTGGCATCCCTGCACTGCTGACACTATCGGCACCACTGCACTGAGGACACCGCTGGCACCCCTGCACTGACGACACTGCCGGCACCACCGCACTGAGTACACCGCTGGCATCCCTATACTGCCGGCACTACTGCACTGAGGAAACCGCTGGCATCCCTGCACTGCTGACACTACCGCACTAGGACACCGCTGGCACTCTTGCACTGCTGACACTGTCAGCACCACCACATTGAGGACACTGCTGACACCCCTGCACTGCTGACACTGCCAGCACTACCGTACTGAGGTCACCACTGGCACCCCTGTACTGCCAACACTGCTGGCACCACCGCATTGAGGACACCGCTGACTCCCCTGCCCTGCTGACACCACCGCACTGAGGACACAGCTGGCATCCCTGCACTTCTGAAAGTACCGCTATAAGGTCAGCGCTGGCACCCCACATTTTTTGGCAGTCATACACAGGATTAGAACCCACGACCTATTACACTGAAAGCAGACACCTTAATAATGTAGCTAGTTGCTCCTGTATAGCTAACATTAGAATTCTAACTACTGTATATAAAGTTTCTTCTCTGACAATTGCAAATAACTCCATAGCTCTATCAGTGAGGTGTATGCCTTTAATGTAATAGGTCATAGGTTCTAATCCTGTGTATGACTTCTAAAAAAAATATGATTTAAAATAAATGACTATAATATATATATACTTTTTTATCAGAACACTCCATATACACATAGAAATATTTTATGTATATATATATATATATAGAAAAAAGAGTGTTTCCCCAGGGAGCTAGTGATTCTACTCGGTATGTCAACAGATTTATCCCATATAATAAAATAGTCTTATAAATAGACTTATTTATTTTTGAATAAAACACAATAAGATATGAGCTGTATCACATTAAATCCAAAATGACAATCAATATTCCATACATATAATGATGTTTGTAACAATTCAATTCACTCATAAGTGAGTATACAATGGATCTTCCTTGAAGAAATGACAAAATCGCTGTCTTAACCCAACGCGTTTCGTCCTACAGACTTCATCAGGGGTATTGTATTTACAATCTAGACAGAAGATATATACAAGCATTACATCCATAAATCTTCTCAGTAATCAGTAATACGTTCATATCGATTCTAATTAGAATATATACATACCAAAGAATCATAGTATGGACAAGTAACTTAATGTGTCTTCAATAGGCAGGTAAAAACACTTAAAAGGTGACAACGAACTCGATCACATCACATGAAACATCTGTAAAATTATGACATAAATTATACTTGTACAATAACATGCGGAAGGAGGAAAATACAATCGAAGAGGAGGAGTTTAAGGAATCCATTATATTAAGGGAAAATGCAATGGGACATTACGGGATTTAGATCTACCCATTTCATAGATGGTACCATTACTTATAGTGATAATGTATAATATATCCTTATATACAGGCTGATCGTTATAATGTTTTGTAAGCTAAAAAATTCCAGCAGACATATCAATATTTATATATGGTGTTACCATATGGTTTCTAATTGATATTAGTGTAATATAATAGTACATACCTCTTGAGTCAGATACTCCATGTGACTCATTCTATGTTTTTTTAGAAACAATTTCCACTTGTTGCGATGATTTCTAATAACAACAATAGTGGAACCTATAATGACAGACCAAATTCCTATTGCTGTAAGGGTACAGTGCATATAGAAAATGGCCCATGATGTTTATTCATACATACCAATAGTAATAAGGTCAGCTCTTAGAGCAGCTTCCCACTAAGTAGTGGACAGACAACCGTAATCGTGCCTATATTGGAACAGATTATATGAATATAAGACCCAATATGTAGATCAGATACGCTTTAATTGACTCATGATAGCGAGGAATTGATATCAAAAATTCATTATTTTTAAAGTCTATATTAATCATACAGTCCCCGAAAAACAGACGTTCTTACCACAATTACCTCATGACTATATTATGTAACTTAATGCGACTAGGAGATGCCATCGAATTATGGCCATAAAAGAGAATTTCGTAGACATTACATCGACCATAATAATTATTGGCCCTCCAGGAATCGGATAGACAGTGATTGGTCATTGACATCAAGGGAACAACCGCCTAAACGTTTTTTAGATGGGAGACAGAGATACAAACTTCCCTTCATCCAACAGGAGGAAGAATTGTTCGATCGAATAGATTCACCCCAAGGGATAAAAAGGGGATACAATGGAACAGACGAGGATCTAGAGGCGGTAGAAAAAAGCCCCAAAAAAAGAAGGGCATTATTCAATCAGGAGAAACCGAGACAGGGATCATCAATAATGCAGAGAGACAGCTTTCAGCAGCGGAAAACTCATTATTGATGAAGGGTCTGAAGTTTGCTCCAGACTCTCATGTGAATAAATTTAGTTTATTCATAGACCTAAACAAATATATAAGAAAACTCACTATCCAAAGACACTTCCTTAAGAACCCACCTTATTTAAGATCAAATCAGGAGAGAGAACCATTGGTTAAATTACCCTCGAAATTCTATCCAGTTGAATCCAGAGGAAGTAACATTGATATATTCTATGAATCAGTAAAAGATGATTTTAAACAAATGAAAATACAGAAGAATAAGTATCTAACCAATCTTAGCACACAAGAGAAAGGAGCACTGAAGTCATTAGCTAAAGACCAAAACATCGTCATTAAAAATGCCGATAAAGGAGGTTCAGTGGTCATACAGACCAAAGCAACATATATGGATGAAGCCTCGAGGATTCTCGACGATGGTGTAACATATGTGGAATTACCATCCAACCCGATTGTCGATTATCAGGAAGAATTGAAAGACCTACTTCTTAAAGCTCTAAATGAGAATTTGATCTGCAGAGATGAGTTTGAGTACCTATACGTTAAATTTCCTATGATTCCAACTTTTTACCATATCCCAAAGGTTCATAAAAGTCGTACTTCACCACCCGGACGCCCCATAGTGGCAGGGATTAATTCTCTGACGTCCAATTTGTCACACTTTTTAGATTTGAAGCTACAACCATACGTGGTAAAACTCACCTCATATTTGAAGGATTCAACGAGTGTATTGCGTAAATTGGAAAGTTTCGTCTGGTCGGAGGAATTCTGCTGGCTAACGGTTGATGTTCAGGCCTTATATTCATGTATCCCCCATGTAAAGGGTCTTGAAGCGATTAAGAAAACACTTTCAACGGATCCTGAAAAATCCACTAAGGAGATAGAATTTCTTATGGATAGTATAACTTTTATATTAAATCATAATTATTTCGAATTTAATAGGAAGTTCTATGTACAACAACAAGGGACTGCGATGGGGACTAAGTTTGCCCCATCGTATGCAAACATTTTTATGGGAATATGGGAAGATCAATATGTCTACAACTCAAGATTTTCCAACAATGTACTATTTTATCAGAGGTATATTGATGATTTATTATTCATTTGGAGAGGCGATGCAGACAGCATAGCTGATTTCATCTCCTTTATACATTTGAATGATTTCAACTTGAAGTTCACCCATAAAATGGATCCCAAGGTTATTGATTATTTGGATTTAGTCTTAATGGGTCAATCAGGAGAAGTGGTTAAAACTAAAACCCATTTCAAAGAGGTGGACGCTAATAGTTATATACCGCAGTCAAGTTGTCATCACCCCACATGGAAGAGAGGGGTACCATTTGCACAATTTGTGCGTCTGAGACGTAATTGCAGTAACATTAATGATTACTGGGAACAAGCCACGATGTTACAGAAACGATTTCTTGAAAGAGGATACACCCAGGATTTGATTAATGAAGCCATGAATAGAGCATCAATAAAAGACAGAAAACAGATGCTACAATCTCGCATCAGGGAGCAGGATAATAAGAAACCACCAGCTCGGCCATTTGTCACGCAATACAATCGTGAGAATCAAACCATTAGGAAAATTATGGATCGCCATTGGGGCATCCTATTAAAGGATCCAGTTTTGGGCCCCAGTCTACCAAGAAAACCAGAAATAGTATTTCAAAGAGCCCCAAATTTGAAAAGCAAAATAGCCCCAAGTAGAATTGTGGGGTCTGTTATACCAAACTCTCGAGTTGATTCGCTCATCCCTGCAAAGGGTTGTTTTCCATGCTCAATGTGCATATGCTGTAAGCATATGGAACGCAAACCCTTTATACACAAATTGGACACAGGACGAATGTATAAGTTACACCACCTGGTCAATTGCAATACGGAATTTGTAGTATACAGGATCACTTGCAGTTGTAAGATGTCGTATATAGGAAAGACCAAAAGAGCCACTAAGATCAGAATACAAGAGCATATGAGGAATATAAAGAACGGAATGACCACCCACAGCTTGGCAAGACACTACGGAGAAAAACATAATTCTGTTGTCAATAGGGAGAATTTCTCATTCACTGTGTTGGAGTTTATACCAGTGGACACGAGAGGCAGCAGTCGAGAACTCACACTTTCCAAACGTGAGACGTTTTGGATTTACACCTTAAATACCCAGTCTCCAACCGGCCATAATGAGGGCTTAGACATTGTCTCGTTCTTATAGTTATTGATATAATATTACATCAGTAGGAATTATTACCCATTCCCCCATTCACCTCACTTTCTCTATCTTGTCCTCATTTCGTTCTGTCACCACTTTTTTTTTTTTTTTTTTGGGAACTAGTAAAGAATCCAGTAGAATAAGGTGTAAAGAGTCGATGTTAATATACGTCTATAGACCTATGTACATTTGTTAAATGGAATATATTCTCAAATAATGACCCTGTCAATATAGGCAGGGCCCTTATTTTGGGTTTCTCCCAATTTGTACTGTCTGTACTAATTGTAAACCGTATGGAGTTGTAAATAAAGAATCATGAAATAATATGCTAGGTACTCTATCTTCATAATCACAAATGGATAATTATGAAATAATATGCTGGGTACTCTTTAATTTTTGGGTCCAATTAAATGTCCCTAGATTGTTAGGTGTCGATCAGTGTATAATAACACTCAAAATATTGGGGGCCATATTACATTTAATTATTTCATCAATAATTATTATTATTAAATATTATTATTTATGATTAGGTCTTGATAATGTCAAAAGTATTGACATAGCGTTTAATAATCACATTTGGTGTAACTTTTTGAATAAGAGTTATTCTCACCAGGTTATTTATAAATATTTAGGATGAATACGAATCACAGTGGATTAAGTACTTATATTAACAATGGGAAACGGTTAAATAAAGGAGTATCACACTCGTTACAGCACTTCACATTATTTGATATCCAAGAACCTTTTGAGGATACCACATGTACTACTATTGCACTTTTTTCAATAATAAATCAATAATTAATGGTTTTTTCTTTATCACTATATGTTCAATTATAGGCATATTTTATATGGAGTATTTTTTAAAACAATGAGTGTTCATAAGAATACGATTTAATCATCACCACGACCTTTAAAATTGATTAATTATATATAGGCAATTCCCAGCACTTATATCATTGGATGTTTACTAATGATATAATATTTCTGTTTATTGTATATTTAATTGATCCGTGCCCGCGATATCCATTAAATTCACGTCTGGAACGCAGACTCAGGAAGTGTATACCATGACACGCATGACGCGCCGGAAGGCGGAAGCGTGTCATGGCAACACTTGGTTGCTAAGGGACATCGACGTGAGGTAGCCGCGCTATGAAGGCGTGACTGTCTCGGCGTAGCGCGGCGGTGCAGGAGGTACTGTCGGCGTAGTGGAACGCACGCCATAGTGTGTCACGTCAACGTTTGGTTGCTAGGTGACACCTTTGTTAGAGAGTTGTATTCTGGAGGCGTGACCGCCCTAGGAAGTCACCATGTACGATATGCAGGAAGTCGGTCCCTGGCGGTGGAACGCACGCCAGTTAGTACTATGGAACGCAATTTACCTATTTCTATATAATTTCGGGATTCCACCACAATTATGATAATAGTTTTGAACTCTCTATCTCCCTTATCTAAATGTAATAACACTGTTCATTTTTAATACTAGAGAAAGAGTACAAATAACGACATTAAACTAGTTTTTTAGTTCATTTCATGACAGGAAATGATGTCACACATAGTGGGTTTAAAAACCCAGTGAAATCAGTCCCAAATTTATGCAGCAGCTAGAAGCATTGCTAACAATATAGAGGTAAGCATATAGATTTCATGGTCCTTTATATTTTATTTTTGGTGTGTAATTGTAAATGTTGGAGTCAATCCAGGTGCTAATATCATTGGTAATATTGTGTGGGGATGAATCCCGTTTTTGTAATCATTTGATTTTAATAATTAAGGGTGACATAAAGTTAGAAAGCTGTTCCAATTGGATAGATAGCTTTTGAAACTTCAATATAAACCGATGATGTAACATGTCTGGAAGTGACAGTTTATTTGCGCTGACACATTGAAGTATGGCTAGGGACAGGGAGTTTATCTCCTAGTCGCATTAAGTTACATAATATAGTCATGAGGAAATTGTGGTAAGAACGTCTGTTTTTCGGGGACTGTATGATTAATATAGACTTTAAAAATAATGAATTTTTGATATCAATTCCTCGCTATCATGAGTCAATTAAAGCGTATCTGATCTACATATTGGGTCTTATATTCATATAATCTGTTCCAATATAGGCACGATTACGGTTGTCTGTCCACTACTTAGTGGGAAGCTGCTCTAAGAGCTGACCTTATTACTATTGGTATGTATGAATAAACATCATGGGCCATTTTCTATATGCACTGTACCCTTACAGCAATAGGAATTTGGTCTGTCATTATAGGTTCCACTATTGTTGTTATTAGAAATCATCGCAACAAGTGGAAATTGTTTCTAAAAAAACATAGAATGAGTCACATGGAGTATCTGACTCAAGAGGTATGTACTATTATATTACACTAATATCAATTAGAAACCATATGGTAACACCATATATAAATATTGATATGTCTGCTGGAATTTTTTAGCTTACAAAACATTATAACGATCAGCCTGTATATAAGGATATATTATACATTATCACTATAAGTAATGGTACCATCTATGAAATGGGTAGATCTAAATCCCGTAATGTCCCATTGCATTTTCCCTTAATATAATGGATTCCTTAAACTCCTCCTCTTCGATTGTATTTTCCTCCTTCCGCATGTTATTGTACAAGTATAATTTATGTCATAATTTTACAGATGTTTCATGTGATGTGATCGAGTTCGTTGTCACCTTTTAAGTGTTTTTACCTGCCTATTGAAGACACATTAAGTTACTTGTCCATACTATGATTCTTTGGTATGTATATATTCTAATTAGAATCGATATGAACGTATTACTGATTACTGAGAAGATTTATGGATGTAATGCTTGTATATATCTTCTGTCTAGATTGTAAATACAATACCCCTGATGAAGTCTGTAGGACGAAACGCGTTGGGTTAAGACAGCGATTTTGTCATTTCTTCAAGGAAGATCCATTGTATACTCACTTATGAGTGAATTGAATTGTTACAAACATCATTATATGTATGGAATATTGATTGTCATTTTGGATTTAATGTGATACAGCTCATATCTTATTGTGTTTTATTCAAAAATAAATAAGTCTATTTATAAGACTATTTTATTATATGGGATAAATCTGTTGACATACCGAGTAGAATCACTAGCTCCCTGGGAAACACTCTTTTTTCTATTCATAACCACTATACCCCATCTAACAGGGGGTATTTTCCCTAAGGTGTAGCTCCATACATTATCAGCGCGAGACAGGTCTTATACATTTTTTTCTATATATATATATATATATATATATATATATATATTTATTTATTTATCTATCCGGGCATCTGGGATGAACTTACACCACTGGCCAGGACTATAAAGAATGCATGGTGCTGGCAATACCAAGTCGCACCCCTGCACTGCCGACACCGATGGCACCACCGCACTGAGGACACCCTTGCACTGCCGATACTGCGGCACCACTGCACTGAGGATATCGCTGGCACCCCTGCACGGCCGACACCACCACACTGAGGACACCGCTGACACCCTTGCACTGCCGACACCACTGCACTGAGGACATCGCTGGCATCCCTGCACTGCTGTCACTGCTGGCATCACCACACTGAGGACACCGCTGGCAGCCCTGCACTGACGACACTACCACACTGAGGACACCGCTAGCACCCTTGCACTGCTGGCACCACCACATTGAGGACACCGTTGACACCTCTGCACTGCCGACACAGCTGGCACCACTGCACTGAGAACACTGCTGGCATCTCAGCATTGCCGACACTACCGCACTGAGGATCCCGCTGGCAACCTTGCACTGCCTACACTGTCGGCACCACCACATTGAGGACATTGCTGACACCCATGCACTGTCGACAATGCCGGCACCACCGCACTGAGGACACCGCTGGCACCACCGCACTGAGGACACCGCTGACACCCCTGCACTGCCGACACTGCTGGCACCACTGCATTGAGGACACTGCTGACTCCCCTGCACTACCAACATTGCCAGCACCACCACACTGAGAACACCGCTGGCATCTCTGCACTGCTGATAATACTGGCACCACCGCACTGAGGACACCGCTGACACCCCTGCACTGCCAACACTGCTGGCACCTACGCATTGAGAACACCACTGACTCCCCTGCATTGCCGAATCTGCCGGCATCACTGCACTGAGGACACCGCTGGCACCCCTACACTGCCGACACTGCCGGCACCACCACACTGAGGACATTGCTGGCATCCCTGCATTGCCGACACTATCGCACTAGCACACCGCTGGCACTCTTGCACTGCTGACACTGTCAGCACCACCACATTGAGGACATCACTGACATGCCTGCACTGCTGTCACCTCTGGCACCCCTGTACTGCCAACACTGCCAGCATCACAGCACTGAGGACACCGCTGACTCCCCTGCAATGCTGATACTACTGGCACCACCGCATTAAGGACACCGCTGACTCCCCTGCACTGCTGACACTGCCAACAGCACTGGCATCCCTGCACTGCTGAAACTACCGCTCTAAGGACACTGCTGGCACCCCACATTTTTTAGCAGTCATACACAGGATTAGAACCCACAACCTATTACACTGAAAGCAGACACCTTAATAATGTAGCTAGTTGCTCCTGTATAGGAAGCATTAGAATTCTAACTATTGTAAATGAAGTTACTTCCAGTGGCGCACCCAGGGGGGTTTCCGAGCACCCAGAAACCCCCCTCCACTAAAAATAAATAAATAAATAAATTATTTTTTTTATTTTTTTTAGCTGCATGAGTATTATTAATGGCTGTCTAGCGTCCTCTGCAGCCTGCTGTCTTCCTGGTGGCACTTGTAAGTGCAATAAAAGTTTACTTTATTTTAATTATAGTACATATATATCCATGTGCATACATATATACACATGTATATACATACATACATATAAAGACACACACACACACACACGATAGATATATACATGTGTATATATATGTGTACTGTATGTGTGTGTACATATATATATATATATATGTATGCATGTTTAATATGCTATGTATATGTGTATATGTATGTGTGTATGTATGTATATATATATATATATATATATATATATGTATGTACATATATATATGTAGATATATGTATATATATATATATATATATACACACACACACACAGTTTTACGGACCCAGCATATACTGAGTCACCTCAGTCCGCACCCCCGTGATTGGCTCCGCCCAGTTCTGGAAACCCCCCCATGCAAATCCTGCGTTTGCCACTGACTTCTCTGATGATTGCAAGTAACTATATAACTTTATCAGTGAGGTGTCTGTCTTCAACGTAACTAGAGATGAGCGGGTTCGGTTATTTGAGATCCGAACTTCACCTATTTTACACGGTTCCAAGGCAGCCTCGGATCTTCCCGCCTTGCTCAGTTAACCCGAACGTCATCATCCCGCTGTCGGATTCTCTCGAGATTCGTATTCTATATAAAGAGCCGCGCGTCGCCGCCATTTTCACTCGTGCATTGGAGATTGAACGGAGAGGACGTGGCTGCGTTCTCTCCCTGAAAAGCTCTGTAATCTGTGCTCAGTGTGCTGAAAATATCTGTGCTCAGTGTGCTGAAAATATCTACGTTCTCTGCCTGAAAACGCTCCATATCTGTGCTCAGTGTGCTGCAAATATCTGTGCTCAGTGTGCTTTATTGTGGGGACTGGGGACCACCAGTATAATAGTAGTACAGTACAGTAGGCCATTGCTGTATCTTGCAGCTCTGTGTCACTGCAAGTATCCATTCTATATCTGTGCTGCATTAATGTGAGCAGTATATAGTCGGATAGTGCAGCATTTTGGTGACCAGCAGTATAGATCTATAGTACAGTACAGTAGGCCATTGCTGTATCTTGCAGCTCTGTGTCACTGCAAGTATCCATTCCATATCTGTGCTGCATTTTTGTGAGCAGTGTATATAGTATTACAGTGCAGCATTTTGGTGACTAACAGTATATAGTTGTACAGTAGGCCATTGCTGTATCTTGCAGCTCTGTGTCACTGCAAGTATCCATTCCATATCTATGCTGCATTATTGTGAGCAGTATATAGTAGGACAGTGCAGCATTTTAGTGACCAGCAGTATACATATATAGGGGTATATTTACTAAGCTCCCGATTTTGACCGAGATGCCGTTTTTTCATCAAAGTGTCATCTCGGTCAATCTCGGTCATTTACTAAACACTAATCACGGCAGTGATGAGGGCATTCGTAATTTTTTTCTAGTTCAGGTAAAAAATTACGAATGAATACACCATCGGTCAAATTACGCCTGTTTAAGTATGAATCTCGGTCATTTACTAAGAAGTGCAAAGCAAAAAAAACCAAAACACTGCCTTGAAAAATTACAATTCGTAAAAAAGTCCTAAAAAAAAAACAGACCTGCTTTTTTTATTCGTGATTTGAGATGCATGCAGGGATCCATGAGATCCGTGCATGTATATCAATGGGAAGGGGTTGGAAAGTGTTTTTTTTTGCCAAAAAAAATTGCGTGGGGTCCCCCCTCCTAAGCATAACCAGCCTCGGGCTCTTTGAGCCGATCCTGGTTGCAGAAATATGGGGAAAAAAATGACAGGGGTTCCCCCATATTTAAGCAACCAGCATCGGGCTCCACTAGCTGGACAGATAATGCCACAGCCGGGGGTCACTTTTATATAGCGCCCTGCGGCCGTGGCATCAAAAATCCAACTAGTCACCCCTGGCCGGGGTACCCTGGGGGAGTGGGGACCCCTTCAATCAAGGGGTCCCCCCCCCCCAGCCACCCAAGGGCCAGGGGTGAAGCCCGAGGCTGTCCCCCCCCATCCAATGGGCTGCGGATGGGAGGGCTGATAGCCTTTGTTGTAAAATAAAAGATATTGTTTTTAGTAGCAGTACTACAAGTCCCAGCAAGCCTCCCCCGCATGCTTGTACTTGGAGAACCACAAGTACCAGCATGCGGCGGAAAAACGGGCCCGCTGGTACCTGTAGTACTACCACTAAAAAAATACCCAAAAAAACACAAGACACACACACCGTGAAAGTATAATTTTATTACATACATACACACATACATACATACTTACCTTATGTTCCCACGCAGGTCGGTCCTCTTCTCCAGTAGAATCCAAGGGGTACCTGTTGAAGAAATTCTACTCACCAGATCCAGTGGTCCAGGCTCCTCGGCAAATCCAGGGATAATCCACGTACTTGAATAAAACAAAAAAACGGTTGCCCGACCACGAACTGAAAGGTGACCCATGTTTGCACATGGGTCACCTTTCCACGAATGCCAGAAACCCACTTTGCCTTCTGGCTAAGTGGGTTTCTTCAGCCAATCAGGGAGTGCCACGTTGTAGCACTCTCCTGATCAGCTGTGTGCTGCTGTCCTCACTGACAGGCAGCACGCGGCAGTGTTACAATGTAGCGCCTATGCGCTACATTGTAACCAATGATGGGAACTTTCTGCCCTGCGGTTGACCTAAAGTGACGTCACCGCTGAGCAGAAAGTTCCCATCATTGGTTACAATGTAGCGCATAGGCGCTACATTGTAACACTGCCGCGTGCTGCCTGTCAGTGAGGACAGCAGCACACAGCTGATCAGGAGAGTGCTACAACGTGGCACTCCCTGATTGGCTGAAGAAACCCACTTAGCCAGAAGGCAAAGTGGGTTTCTGGCATTCGTGGAAAGGTGACCCATGTGCAAACATGGGTCACCTTTCAGTTCGTGGTCGGGCAACCGTTTTTTTGTTTTATTCAAGTACGTGGATTATCCCTGGATTTGCCGAGGAGCCTGGACCACTGGATCTGGTGAGTAGAATTTCTTCAACAGGTACCCCTTGGATTCTACTGGAGAAGAGGACCGACCTGCGTGGGAACATAAGGTAAGTATGTATGTATGTGTGTATGTATGTAATAAAATTATACTTTCACGGTGTGTGTGTCTTGTGTTTTTTTGGGTATTTTTTTAGTGGTAGTACTACAGGTACCAGCGGGCCCGTTTTTCCGCCGCATGCTGGTACTTGTGGTTCTCCAAGTACAAGCATGCGGGGGAGGCTTGCTGGGACTTGTAGTACTGCTACTAAAAACAATATCTTTTATTTTACAACAAAGGCTATCAGCCCTCCCATCCGCAGCCCATTGGATGGGGGGGGACAGCCTCGGGCTTCACCCCTGGCCCTTGGGTGGCTGGGGGGGGGGGACCCCTTGATTGAAGGGGTCCCCACTCCCCCAGGGTACCCCGGCCAGGGGTGACTAGTTGGATTTTTGATGCCACGGCCGCAGGGCGCTATATAAAAGTGACCCCCGGCTGTGGCATTATCTGTCCAGCTAGTGGAGCCCGGTGCTGGTTTTAAAAATACGGGGGACCCCTACTCTTTTTGTCCCCCGTATTTTTGGGACCAGGACCAGGCGCAGAGCCCGATGCTGGTTGCTTAAATATGGGGGAACCCCTGTCATTTTTTTTCCCATATTTCTGCAACCAGGATCGGCTCAAAGAGCCCGAGGCTGGTTATGCTTAGGAGGGGGGACCCCACGCAATTTTTTTTAGGATTTTACTTTGTTTAATTTAAAAAAAAAAAAAATACGAACCCCAGCACGGATCACACAGATCCGGCCGAGATTGATTGTAAAAAAAAACGGCAGTGTTTTGCTAATCACTGCCGTCAAATTAGGTAAAAAAACACGAATGACATCGACATCGGAAGAAAAGAAAAATACGAATACGACAGCTTAGTAAATCCATCGTAATCAATTCAAAAAGTTGCAGTTTTACACTGTCGATGTCATTCGTGATTGAACTTTGACCTATTTTCGGAAATTACGAATGTTAGTAAATGTACCCCATAGTATAGTACCGTTGGCCATTGCTGTATCTTGCAGCTCTGTGTTACTGCAAGTATCCATTCCATATCGGTGATGCATTATTGTGAGCAGTATATAGTAGTGATGAGCGGGTTCGGTTCCTCGGAATCCGAACCCCCCCGAACTTCACCCATTTTACACGGTTCCGAGGCAGACTCGGATCCTCCTGCCTTGCTCGGTTAACCCGAGCGCGCCCGAACGTCATCATCCCACTGTCGGATTCTCGCGAGATTTGTATTCTATATAAGGAGCCGTGCGTCGCCGCCATTTTCACTCGTGCATTGGAGATGATAGGGAGAGGACGTGAAGCGTTCTCTCAGTTGTGTTCAGTGTGCTGCAAATATCTGTGCTCAGTGTGCTGCAAATATTTGTGCTCAGTGTGCTTGCAAATATCTGTGCTCAGTGTCCTGAAAATATCTACGTTCTCTGCCTGAAAAATGCTCCATATCTGTGCTCAGTGTGCTGCAAATATCTGTGCTCAGTGTGCTTTATTGTGGAGACTGGGGACCACCAGTATTATATAGTAGGAGGACAGTGCAGAGTTTTGCTGACCAGTGACCACCAGTATTATACGTTCTCTGCCTGAAAAACGCTCCATATCTGTGCATAATTTTGCTGACCACCAGTATGTCGTCAAGTATACTATCCATCCATACCTGTGGTGCATTTAAGTTGTGCGCAGTATATATAGTAGGAGGACAGTGCATAATTTTGCTGACCACCAGTATATAATATATAGCAGTACGGTACAGTAGGCCACTGCTCTACCTACCTCTGTGTCATCAAGTATACTATCTATCCATACCTGTGGTGCATTTAAGTTGTGCGCAGTATATATAGTAGGAGGACAGTGCATAATTGTGCTGACCACCAGTATATAATATATAGCAGTACGTTACAGTAGTCCACTGCTCTACCTACCTCTGTGTCGTCAAGTATACTATCCATCCATACCTGTGGTGCATTTAAGTTGTGCGCAGTATATATAGTAGGAGGACAGTGCAGAATTTTGCTGACCACCAGTATATAATATATAGCAGTATGGTACAGTAGTCCACTGCTCTACCTACCTCTGTGTCATCAATTATACTATCCATCCATACCTGTGGTGCATTTAAGTTGTGTGCAGTATATATAGTAGGAGGACAGTGCAGAATTTTGCTGACCACCAGTATATAATATATAGCGATACGGTACAGTAGTCCACTGCTCTACCTACCTCTGTTTCGTCAAGTATACTATCCATCCATACCTGTGGTGCATTTAAGTTGTGTGCAGTATATATAGTAGGAGGACAGTGCATAATTTTGCTGACCACCAGTAAATAATATATAGCAGTACGGTACAGTAGTCCACTGCTCTACCTACCTCTGTGTCGTCAAGTATACTATCCATCCATACCTGTGGTGCATTTTAGTTGTGCGCAGTATATATAGTAGGAGGACAGTGCATAATTTTGCTGACCACCAGTATATAATATATAGCAGTACGGTACAGTAGGCCATTGCTATTGATATATTACTGGCACATAATTCCACACATTAAAAAATGGAGAACAAAAATGTGGAGGGTAAAATAGGGAAAGATCAAGATCCACTTCCACTTCGTGCTGAAGCTGCTGCCACTAGTCATGGCCGAGACGATGAAATGCCATCAACATCGTCTGCCAAGGCCGATGCCCAATGTCATAGTAGAGAGCATGTAAAATCCAAAAAACAAAAGTTCAGTAAAATGACCCAAAAATCAAAATTAAAAGCGTCTGATGAGAAGCGAAACTTGCCAATATGCCATTCACGACACGGAGTGGCAAGGAACGGCTGAGGCCATGGCCTATGTTCATGGCTAGTGGTTCAGATTCACATGAGGATGGAAGCACTCATCCTCTCGCTAGAAAAATGAAAAGACTTAAGCTGGCAAAAGCACAGCAAAGAACTGTGCGTTCTTCTAAATCACAAATCCCCAAGGAGAGTCCAATTGTGTCGGTTGCGATGCCTGACCTTCCCAACACTGGATGGGAAGAGGTAGCGCCTTCCACCATTTGCACCCCCCTCTGCAAGTGCTGCAAGGAGCACCTACAGTCCAGTTCCTGATAGTCAAATTGAAGCTGTCACTGTTGAAGTACACCAGGATGAGGATGTGGGTGTTGCTGGCGCTGAGGAGAAAACTGACAAGGAGGATTCTGATGATGAGGTGGTTTGTTTAACTCAGGCACCCGGGGAGACACCTGTTGTCCGTGGGACGAATATGGCCATTGACATGCCTGGTCAAATTACAAAAAAAATCACCTCTTCGGTGTGGAATTATTTTAACAGAAATGCGGACAACAGGTGTCAAGCCGTGTGTTGCCTTTGTCAAGCTGTAATAAGTAGGGGTAAGGACGTTAACCACCTAGGAACATCCTCCCTTATACGTCACCTGGAGCGCATTCATCAGAAGTCATTTACAACTTCAACAACTTTGGGTGACAGCGGAAGCAGTCCACTGACAACTAAATCCCTTCCTCTTGTAACCAAGCTCCTGCACACCACACCACCAACTCCCTCAGTGTCAATTTCCTCCTTAGACAGGAAAGCCAATAGTCACTGGCAAGTCACTGGAAAGCCATGTCACTGGCAAGTCTGACGAGTCCTCTCCTGCCTGGGATTCCTCCGATGCATCCTTGAGTGTAACGCCTACTGCTGCTGGCGCTGCTGTTGTTGCAGCTGGGAGTCGATCGTCATCCCAGAGGGGAAGTCGGAAGACCACTTGTACTACTTCCAGTAAGCAATTGACTGTCCAACAGTCCTTTGCGAGGAAGATGAAATATCACAGCAGTTATCCTGCTGCAAAGCAGATAACTCAGATCTTGGCAGCCTGGGTGGTGTTAAACGTGTTTCCGGTATCCACCGTTAATTCACAGGGAACTAGAGTATTGCTTGAGGTACTGTGTCCCCGGTACCAAATACCATCTAGGTTCCACTTCTCTAGGCAGGCGATACCGAGAATGTACACAGACGTCAGAAAAAGAGTCACCAGTGTCCTAAAAAATGCAGTTGTACCCAATGTCCACTTAACCACGGACATGTGGACAAGTGGAGCAGGGCAGACTCAGGACTATATGACTGTGACAGCCCACTGGGTAGATGTATTGACTCCCGCAGCAAGAACAGCAGCGGCGGCACCAGTAGCAGCATCTCGCAAACGCCAACTCGTTCCTAGGCAGGCTAAGCTTTGTATCACCGCTTTTCAGAAGAGGCACACAGCTGACAACCTCTTACGGAAACTGAGGAACATCATCGCAGAATGGCTTACCCCAATTGGACTCTCATGGGGATTTGTGACATCGGACAACGCCACCAATATTGTGCGTGCATTACATGTGGGCAAATTCCAGCACGTCCCATGTTTTGCACATACATTGAATTTGGTGGTGCAGAATTATTTAAAAAACGACAGGGGCGTGCAAGAGATGATGTCGATGGCCCGAAGAATTGCGGGCCACTTTCGGCATTCAGCCACCGCGTGCCAAAGACTGGAGCACCAGCAAACACTCCTGAACCTGCCCCGCCATCATCTGAAGCAAGAGGTGGTAACAAGGTGGAATTCAACCCTCTATATGCTTCAGAGGATGGAGGAGCAGCAAAAGGCCATTCAAGCCTATACAGCTACCTACAATATAGGCAAAGGAGGGGGAATGCACCTGACTCAAGAGCAGTGGAGAATGATTTCAACGTTGTGCAAGGTTCTGCAACCCTTTGAACTTGCCACACGTGAAGTCACTTCAGACACTGTCAGCCTGAGTCAGGTCATTCCCCTCATCAGGCTTTTGCAGAAGAAGCTGGAGGGATTGAAGGAGGAGCTAAAACGGAGTGATTCCGCTAGGCATGTGGGACTTGTGGATGGAGCCCTTTATTCACTTAACCAGGATTCACGGGTGGTCAATCTGTTGAAATCAGAGCACTACATTTTGCCCACCGTGCTCGATCCTAGGTTTAAAGCCTACGTTGTATCTCTCTTTCCGGCAGACACAAGTCTGCAGAGGTTCAAAGACCTGCTGGTGAGACACTTGTCAAGTCAAGCGGAACATGACACGTCAACAGCTCCTCCTTCACATTCTCCCGCAACTGGGGCTGCGAGGAAAAGGCTAAGAATTCCGAGCCCATCCGCTGGCGGTGATGCAGGGCAGTCTGGAGCGAGTGCTGACATCTGGTCCGGACTGAAGGACCTGCCAATGATTTCTGACATGTCGCCTACTGTCACTGCATATGATTCTATCACCATTGAAAGAATGGTGGAGGATTATATGAGTGATCGCATCCAAGTAGGCACGTCAGACAGTCCGTACATATACTGGCAGGAAAAAGAGGCAATTTGGATGCCCTTGCACAAACTGGCTTTATTCTACCTAAGTTGCCCCCCCTCCAGTGTGTACTCCGAAAGAGTGTTTAGTGCAGCCACTCACCTTGTCAGCAATCGGCGTACGAGGTTACTTCCAGAAAATGTGGAGAAGATGATGTTCATCAAAATGAATTATAATCAATTCCTCCGTGGAGACATTCACCAGCAATTGCCTCCAGAAAGTACACAGGGACCTGAGATGGTGGATTCCAGTGGGGACGAATTAATAATCTGTGAGGAGGGGGATGTACACAGTGAAAGGGGTGAGGAATCGGATGATGAGGAGGAGGTGGACATCTTGCCTCTGTAGAGCCAGTTTGTGCAAGGGGAGATTGATTGCTTCTTTTTTGGTGGGGGACCAAACCAACCAGTCATTTCAGTCACAGTCGTGTGACAGACCCTGTCACTGAAATGATGGGTTTGTCAAAGTGTGCATGTCCTGTTGATACAACATAAGGGTGGGTGGGAGGGCCCAAGGACAATTCCATCTTGCACCTCTTTTTTCTTTCATTTTTCTTTGCATCATGTGTTGTTTGAGGACTATTTTTTAAATCTGCCATCCTGTCTGACACTGCAGTGCCACTCCTAGATAGGCCAGGTGTTTGTGTCGTTCACTTGGGTCGCTTAGCTTAGCCATCCAGCGACCTTGGTGCACCTCTTTTTCTCTAACGTCCTAAGTGGATGCTGGGGACTCCGTCAGGACCATGGGGTTTAGCGGCTCCGCAGGAGACAGGGCACAATAATAAAAGCTTTAGGATCAGGTGGTGTGCACTGGCTCCTCCCCCTATGACCCTCCTCCAAGCCTCAGTTAGATCTTTGTGCCCGGCCGAGAAGGGTGCAATCTAGGTGGCTCTCCTGAGCTGCTTAGAATAAAAGTTTAAGTTAGGTTTTTTATTTTCAGTGAGTCCTGCTGGCAACAGGCTCACTGCTACGAGGGACTTAGGGGAGAGAAGTAAACTCACCTGCGTGCAGGATGGATTTGCTTCTTAGGCTACTGGACACCATTAGCTCCAGAGGGAGTCGGAACACAGGTCTCACCCTGGGGTTCGTCCCGGAGCCGTGCCGCCGACCCCCCTTGCAGATGGCGAAGTTGAAGAGGTCCAGAGGTCCAGAAACAGGCGGCAGAAGACTTTCAGTCTTCATAAGGTAGCGCACAGCACTGCAGCTGTGCACCATTGTTGTCAGCACACTTCATACCAGCGGTCACTGAGGGTGCAGGGCGCTGGGGGGGGCGCCCTGGGCAGCAATGTATTATACCTTTTTTATGGCTAAAATACATCACATATAGCCCTTGAGGCTATATGGATGTATTTAACCCCTGCCAGATCTCACAAACTCCGGGAAAAGAGCCCGCCGTTTTAGGGGCGGGGCCTATTCTCCTCAGCACACGGCTCCATTTTCCTGCTCAGCTCTGCTGTGAGGAAGGCTCCCAGGCTCTCCCCTGCACTGCACTACAGAAACAGGGTTAAAACAGAGAGGGGGGGCACTTATTTGGCGATATGATTACATATGTGAAAATGCTATAAGGGAAAACACTTGTATAAGGGGTTGTCCCTGTATAATTATAGCGTTTTTGGTGTGTGCTGGCAAACTCTCCCTCTGTCTCCCCAAAGGGCTAGTGGGGTCCTGTCCTCTATCAGAGCATTCCCTGTGTGTGTGCTGTGTGTCGGTACGTGTGTGTCGACATGTAGGAGGACGATGTTGGTGAGGAGGCGGAGCAAATTGCCTGTATTGGTGATGTCACTCTCTAGGGAGTCGACACCGGAATGGATGGCTTATTTAGGAATTACGTGATAATGTCAACACGATGCAAGGTCGGTTGACGACATGAGACGGCCGGCAAACAAATTAGTACATGTCCAGGCGTCTCAGACACCGTCAGGGGCTTGTAAAAACGCCCATTTACCTCAGTTGGTCGACACAGACACAGACATGGACACTGACTTCAGTGTCGACGGTGAAGAAACAAACGTATTTTCCTTTAGGGCCACACGTTACATGTTAAGGGCAATGAAGGAGGTGTTACATATTTCTGATACTACAAGTACCACAAATAAGGGTATTATGTAGGGTGGGAATAATCTACTTGTAGTTTTTCCTGAATCAGATAAATTAAAGTGTGTGTTGATACGTGGGTTTCCTCCGATAGAAAATTATTGGAGGTATACCCTTTCCCGCCAGAAGTGAGGGCGAGTTGGGAAACACACCTTAGGGTGGATAAGGCGCTCACACGCTTATAAAAACAAGTGGCGTTACCGTCTCCAGATACGGCCGCCCTCAAAGAGCCAGCTGATAGGAAGCTGAAAAATATCCTAAAAAGTATATACACACATACTGGTGTTATACTACGACCAGCAATCGCCTCAGCCTGGATGTGCAGCGCTGGGGGGGCTTGGTCGGATTTCCTGACTGAAAATATTGATACCCTTGACAGGAACAATATTTTATTGACTATAGAGCATTTTAAGGATGCATTTCTATATATGCGAGATGCGCAGAGGGATATTTGCATTCTGGCATCAAGAGTAGATGTGATGTCCATATCTGCCAGACGATGTTTATAGACACGACAGTGGTCAGGTGATGCAGATTCCAGACGGCACATGGAAGTATTGCCGTATAAAGGGGCGGTCCATCGGACCTGGTGGCCATGGCAACAGCTGGAAAATCCACTTTTGTTACCCCAAGTCACATCTCAGCAGAAAAGGACACAGTCTTTTCAGTCTCAGTCCTTTCGTACCCATAAAGGCAGGCGGGCAAAAGGCCAGTCATATCTGCCCAGGGTTAGAGGAAAGGGAAGAAGACTGCAGCAGGCAGCCCATTCCCAGGAACAGAAGTCCTCCACAGCTTCTGCCAAGTCCGCAGCATGACGCTGGGGCCATACAAGCGGACTCAGGTGCGGTGGGGGGTCATCTCAAGAGTTTCAACACGCAGTGGGCTCACTCGCAAGTGGACTCCTGGATCCTACACGTAGTATCCCAGGTGTACATTGGAAATTCGAGACGTCTTCCCCTCACAAGTTCCTGAAGTCTGCTTTACCAACGTCTCCCTCCGACAGGGAGGCAGTATTGGAAAAAAATTCACAGGCTGTATTCCCAGCAGGTGATAATCAAAGTACCCCTCCTACAACAAGGGAAGGGGTATTATTCCACACTATATTGTGGTACTGAAGCCAAACGGCTCGGTGAGATCTAAAAGATTTGAACAATTACATACAAGGGTTCAAATCAAGATGGAGTCACTCAGAGCAGTGATAGCGAACCAGGACGATATGGTGTCACTGGATATCAGGGACGCTTACCTACATGTCCAAATTTTGCCCTTCTCACCAAGGGTATCTCAGGTTCGTGGTACAGAACTGTCACTATCAGTTCAGACGCTGCCGTTTGGATTGTCCACGGCACCCCGGATCTTTACCATGGTAATGGCCGAAATGATGATTCTTCCTAAAAGAAATATGGACGCTTTCCTGATAAGGGCAAGGTCCAGAGAACAGTTGGCGGTCGGAGTAGCACTATCTCAAGTAGTTCTACGACAGCACGAGTGGATTCTAAATATTCCAAAATCGCAGCTTTTTCCGACGACACGTCTAATGTTCCTAGGAATGATTCTGGACACAGTCCAGAAAAGGATGTTTTCTCCCGGAGAAGAAGACCAGGGAGTTATCCGAGCTAGTCAGGAACCTCCTAAAAACCAGGAAAAGTATCAGTGCATCATTGCACAAGGGTCCTGTGAAAAATGGTGGTTTCTTACAAAGCGATCCCATTCGGTAGATTTCACGCAAGAACCTTTCAGTGGAATCTGCTGGGAAAATGGTCCGGATCGCATCTTCAGATGCATCAGCGGACAACCCTGTCTCCAAGGACAAGGGTGTTTTCTTCTGCGGTGGCTGCAGAGTGCTCATCTATGAAAGGGCCGCAGATTCGACATTCAGGACTGGGTCCTGGTGACCACGGATGCCAGCCTGAGTGGCTGGGGAGCAGTCACACAAGGAAAAAATTTCCAGGGAGTGTGATCAAGTCTCTCCACATAAATATACTGGAGCTAAGGGCAATTTACAAGGCTCTAAGCTTAGCAAGACCTCTGCTTCAAGGTCAGCCGGTATTGATCCAGTGAGACAACATCACGGCAGTCGCCCACGTAAACAGACAGGGCGGCACATGAAGCAGGAGGGAAATGGCAGAAACTGCAAGGATTCTTCGCTGGGCGAAAAATCATGTGATAACACTCTCAGCAGTGTTAATTCCGGGAGTGGAAAACTGGGAAGCAAACTTCCTCAGCAGGCATAACCTCCACCCGGGAGAGTGGGGACTTCAGCGGGAAGTCTTCCACATGATTGTAAACCGTTGGGAAAAACCAAAGGTGGACATGATGGCGTCCCGCCTGAACAAAAAACTAGACAAATATTGCGCCAGGTCAAGGGACCCTCAGGCAATAGCGGTGGACGCTCTGGTAACACTGTGGGTGTACCAGTCAGGGTATGTGTTCCCTCCTATGCATCTCATACCAAAAGTACTGAGAATCATAAGAAGGAGATGAGTAAGAACGATACTCGTGGTTCCGGATGGGTCAAGAAGGACTTGGTACCCGGAACTTCAAGAGATGCTCACGGAAGAACCGTGGCCTCTACCTTTAAGAAAGGACCTGCTCCAGCAGGGGCCTTGTCTGTTCCAAGACTTACTGCTGCTGCGTTTGACGGCATGGCAGTTGAACGCCGGATCCTGAAAGGGCATTCCAGATGAAGTCATCCCTACCCTGGTCGAAGCCAGGAAAGATGTAACCGCAAAACATTTTCACCGCATTTGGCGAAAATATGTTGCGTGGTGTGAGGCCAAGAAGGTCCCTACAGAGGAATTCCAACTGGGTCGTTTCCTACATTTCCTGAAAACAGGACTGTCTATGGGCCTAAAATTAGGGTCCATTAAGGTTCAAATTTCGACCCTGTCAAATTTCTTCCAGAAAGAACTGGCTTCAGTGCCTGAAGTTCAGACGTTTGTAAAAGGGGTACTGCATATACAGCCTCCTTTTGTGCCCCCAGTGGCACCTTGGGATCTCAATGTTGTTTTGAGTTTCCTAAAGTCACATTGGTGATCCACTCACCACTGTGGAATTAAAATATTTCACATGGAAGGTGAAGATTCTATTAGCCCTGGCTTCAGCCAGGCGTGTGTCAGAATGGGCGGCTTTATTATATAAAAGCCCTTACTTAATTTTTCATTCTGACAGGCCAGAATTGAGGACTCGTCCTCAATTTCTCCTTAAGGTGTTTTCTGTTTTTCTCTAACGTCCTAGTGGATGCTGGGGACTCCGTCAGGACCATGGGGAATAGCGGCTCCGCAGGAGACAGGGCACAAAAGCAAGCTTTTAGGATCACATGGTGTGTACTGGCTCCTCCCCCTATGACCCTCCTCCAAGCCTCAGTTAGGTTTTTGTGCCCGTCCGAGAAGGGTGCAATCTAGGTGGCTCTCTTAAAGAGTTGCTTAGAAAAAGTTTTTAGGTTCTTTATTTTCAGTGAGTCCTGCTGGCAACAGGCTCACTGCATCGAGGGACTTAGGGGAGAGAATTTCAACTCACCTGCGTGCAGGATGGATTGGATTCTTAGGCTACTGGACACCATTAGCTTCAGAGGGAGTCGGAACACAGGTCTTGCCCTGGGGTTCGTCCCGGAGCCGCGCCGCCGACCCCCTTGCAGATGCTGAAGATTGAAGAGGTCCGGAACCAGGCGGCAGAAGACTTTTCAGTCTTCCTCAGGTAGCGCACAGCACTGCAGCTGTGCGCCATTGTCTGTCAGCACACTTCCCACAGCGATCACGGAGGGTGCAGGGCGCGGGGGGGGGGGCGCCCTGGCAGCAATGTAGAATACCTGTATGGCGAAAAATACATCACATATAGCCCTTGAGGCTATATGGATGTATTTAACCCCTGCCAGACTTCACAATCTCCGGAGAAGAAGCCCGCCGAAAAGGGGGCGGGGCCTATTCTCCTCAGCACACAGCGCCATTTTCCCTCACAGAAAGGCTGAGGGGAAGGCTCCCAGGCTCTCCCCTGCACTGCACTACAGAAACAGGGTTAAAACAGAGAGGGGGGGCACTGATTTGGCGATATACATATATATTAAATGCTATATGGGAGGAACACTTATATAAGGGTTGTCCCTGTATAATTATAGCATTTTGGTGTGTGCTGGCAAACTCTCCCTCTGTCTCCCCAAAGGGCTAGTGGGTCCTGTCCTCTATCAGAGCATTCCCTATGTGTGTGCTGTATGTCGGTACGTGTGTGTCGACATGTATGAGGAAAATGTTGGTGAGGAGGCGGAGCAAATTGCCTGTAATGGTGATGTCACTCTCTAGGGAGTCGACACCGGAATGGATGGCTTACTTATGGAATTACGTGATAATGTCAACACGCTGCAAGTGGGTTGACGACATGAGACGGCCGGCGAACAAATTAGTACCGGTCCAGGCGTCTCAGACACCGTCAGGGGCTTGTAAAAACGCCCATTTACCTCAGTCGGTCGACATAGACCCAGACACGGACACTGATTTCAGTGTCGACGGTGAAGAAACAAACGTATTTTCCTTTAGGGCCACACGCTAAGGGCAATGAAGGAGGTGTTACATATTTCTGATACTCCAAGTACCACAAAGAAGGGTATTATGTGTGAGGTGAAAAAACTACCTGTAGTTTTTCCTGAATCAGATAAATTAAATGAAGTGTGTGATGATGCGTGGGTTTCCCCCGATAGAAAATTATTGGCGGTATACCCTTTCCCGCCAGAAGTTAAGGCGCATTGGGAAACACCCCTCAGGGTGGATAAGGCGCTCACATGCTTATCAGAAAAATATCCTAAAAAGTATACACACACATGCTGGTGTTATACTGTGACCAGCGATCGCCTCAGCCTGGATGTGCAGAGCTGAGGTGGCTTGGTCGGATTCCCTGACTAAAAATATTGATACCCTTGACAGGGACAGTATTTTATTGACTATAGAGCATTTAAAGGATGCATTTCTATAAATACGAGATGCGCAGAGGGATATTTGCACTCTGGCATCAAGAGTAAATGCGATGTCCATATCTGCAAGAAGATGTTTATGGACACGACAGTGGTCAGGGGATGCAGATTCCAAACGGCACAAAGATGTATTGCCGTATAAAAGGGGAGGAGTTATTTGGGGTCGGTCCATGGGACCTGGTGGCCACGGCAACTGCTGGAAGATCCACCGTTTTTTACCCTAAGTCACATCTCGGCAGAAAAAGACACCGTCTTTTCAGCCTCAGTCTTTTCGTCCCTATAAGATATCTGCCCAGGGATAGAGGAAAGGGAAGAAGACTGCAGCAGGCAGCCCATTCCCAGTAACAGAAGCCCTCCACCGCTTCTACTAAGTTCTCAGCATGACGCTGGGACCGTACAGGACCCCTGGATCCTACAAGTAGTATCAAAGGGGCACAGATTGGAATGTCGAGGCGTTTCCCCCCTCGCAGGTTCCTGTAGTCTGCTGTACCAATGTCCCCCTCCGACAGGGAGGCAGTATTGAAAACAATTCACAAGCTGTATTCCCAGCAGGTGATAATAAAATGACCCCTCCTACAACAAGGAAAGGGGTATTGTTCTACACTATAGGGTGGTACTGAAGCCAGAAGGCTAGGTGAGACCGATTCTAAATCTGAAAAATTTGAACACTTACAAGGGTTCAAATCCAGAGGGAGTCACTCAGAGCAGTGATAGCGAACTGGGAACAAGGGGACTATATGGTGTCCCGGGACATCAGGGATGCTTACCTCCATGTCCCAAAATTTGCTTTTCTCACCAAGGGTACCTCAGGTTCGTGGTACAGAACTGTCACTATCAGTTTCAGACGATGCCGTTGGAGTGTCCAAGGCACCCCGGGTCTTTACCAAGGTAATGACCGAAATGAGGATTCGTCTTCAAAGAAAATGGACGACCTCCTGATAAGAACAAGGTCCAGAGAACAGTTGGAGGTCGGAGTAGCACTATCTCAAGTAGTTCTACGACAGCACGGGTGGATTCTAAATATTCCAAAACCGCAGTTGTTCCGACGACACGTCTGCTGGTCCTAGGGATGATTCTGGACACAGTCCAGGAAAAGGGTGTTTCTCCCAGAGGAGAAAGCCAGGGAGTTATCCGAGCTAATCGGGATCCTCCTAAAACCAGGAAAAGTGTCAGTGCATCATTGCACAAGAGTCCTGGTAAAAAATGGTGGCTTATTACGAAGCGCTTCCATTCGGCAGATTTCACGCAAGAACTCTTCAGTGGGATCTGCTGGACAAATGGTCCGGATCGCATCTTCAGATGCATCAGCGGATAACCCTATATCCAAGGACAAGGGTGTCTCTCCTGTGGTGATTACAGAGTGCTCATCTTCTAGAGGGCCGCAGATTCGGCATTCAGGATTGGATGCTGGTATCCACGGAGGCCAGCCTGAGAGGCTGGGGAGCAGTCACACAGGGAAAAAATTTCCAGGGAGTGTGATCAAGTCTGGAGAATTCTCTCCACATAAATATACTGGAGCTAAGAGCAAATTTGTAATGCTATAAGCTTAGCAAGGCCTCTGCTTCAAGGTCAACCGGTATTGATCCAGTGGGATAACATCACGGCAGTCGCCCACGTAAACAGATAGGGCGGCACAAGAAGCAGGAGGGCAGTGGTCAAAACTGCAAGGATTTTTCGCTAGACGGAAAATCATGTGATAGCACTGTCAGCAGTGTTCATTCCGGGAGTGGACGACTGGGAAGCAGACTTCCTCAGCAGGCACGACCTCCACCCGGGAGAGTGGGAACTTCATCGGGAAGTTTTCCGCATGATTGTGAACCGTTGGGAAAGACCAAAGGTGGAAATGATGGCGTCCCGCCCGAACAAAAAACGGGACAGGTATTGCGCCAGGTCACGAGACCTTCAGGCGATAGCTGTGGACGTCCTGGTAACACCGTGGGTGTAACAGTCGGTGTATGTGTTCCCTCTTCTGCTTCTCATAACCAAGGTATTGAGAATTATAAGACGTAGAGGAGTAAGAACTATACTCGTAGCTCCGGATTGGCCAAGAGGGACTTGGTACCCGGAACTTCAAGAGATGCTCACAGAGGACTAATGGCCTCGGGAGCTAAGATGGGATTTGTTTTCAGCAAGAACCATGTCTGTTCCAAGAGGAACCGTGGCATCTGCCTCTAAGAAAGGACCTGCTCCAGCAGGGACCTTGTCTGTTCCAAGACTTACCGCGACTGCGTTTGACGGCATGGCGGTTGAACGCCGGATCCTAAGGGAAAAGGCATTCCGGAAGAGGTCATACCTACCCTGGTCAAAGCCAGGAAGGAGGTGACCGCACAACGTTATCACCACATGTGGTGAAAATATGTTGCGTGGGTGAGGCCAGGAAGGCCCCATGAAAAAATTTCAACTAGGTCGATTTCTGCACTTCCTGAAAACAGGAGTGTCTATGAGCCTCAAATTGGGGTCCATTAAGGTTCAAGTTTCGGCCCTGTAGATTTTCTTCCAGAAAAAATTGGCTTCAATTCCTGAAGTCCAGACGTTTGTCAAGGGAGTATTGCATATACAGCCCCTTGTGTGCCTCCAGTGGCACCGTGGGATCTCAACGTAGTGTTGGGATTCCTCAAATCATATTGGTTTGAACCGATCAAATCTGTGGATTTGAAATATCTCACATGGAAAGGGACCATGTTGTGGCCCTGGCCTCGGCCAGGCGATTGTCAGAATTGGGGGCTTTGTCTTAAAAAAAGCTCATATTTGTTTTTCCATTCGGACAGGGCAGAACTGCGGACTCGTCCCCAGTTTCCTCCTAAGGTGGTGTCAGCGTTTCGCCTGAAACAACATATTGTGGTGCCTGCGGCTACTAGGGACTTGGAGGACTCCAAGTTGCTAGACGTTGTCGGGGCCCTAAAAATAGATATATATATATATATATATATATATATTTCCAGGACGGCTGGAGTCAGAAAGTCTGACTTGCTGTTTATATTGTATGCACCCCAAAAGATGGGTGCTCCTGCTTCTAAGCAGACTATTGCTCGTTGGATTTGTAGTACAATTCAGCTTGCACAGTCTGTGGCAGGCCTTGCCACAGCCAAAATCTGTCAATGCCCATTCCACAAGGAAGGTGGGCTCATCTTGGGCGGATGCCCGAGGGGGTCTCGGCTTTAAAATTTTGCCGAGCAGCTACGTGGTCAGGGGGGAACACGTTTGTAAAATTCTACAAATTTGATACCCTGGCTGAGGAGGACCTGGAGTTCTCTCATTCGGTGCTGCAGAGTCACCCGCACTCTCCCGCCCGTTTGGGAGCTTTGGTATAATCCCCATGGTCCTGACGGAGTCCCCAGCATCCACTAGGACGTTAGAGAAAATAAGATTTTACTTACCGATAAATCTATTTCTCGTAGCCCGTAGTGGATGCTGGGCGCCCATCCCAAGTGCGGATTGTCTGCATTACTTGTACATAGTTATTGTTACAAAAATCGGGTTATTATTGTTGTGAGCCATCTTTTTTAGAGGCTACTTCATTGTTATCATACTGTTAACTGGGTTCAGATCACAAGTTGTACGGTGTGATTGGTGTGGCTGGTTTGGGTCTTACCCGGGATTCAAGATCCTTCCTTATTGTGTACGCTCGTCCGGGCACAGTACCTAACTGAGGCTTGGAGGAGGGTCATAGGGGGAGGAGCCAGTACACACCATGTGATCCTAAAAGCTTGCTTTTGTGCCCTGTCTCCTGCGGAGCCGCTATTCCCCATGGTCCTGACGGAGTCCCCAGCATCCACTACGGACTACGAGAAATAGATTTATCGGTAAGTAAAATCTTATTTTCACATGAACCAACCTATTGTGGTACCTGCGGCTACTAGGGACTTGGAGGACTCCAAGTTACTTGACGTTGTCAGGGCCCTGAAAATATATGTTTCCAGGACGACTGGAGTCAGAAAATCTGACTCGCTGTTTAGCCTGTATGCACCCTACAAGATGGGTGTTCCTGCTTCTAAGCAGACGATTGCTCGCTGGATTTGTAGTACAATTCAGCTTGCACATTCTGTGGCAGGCTTGCCACAGCCAAAATCAGTAAAAGCCCATTCCACAAGGAAGTGGGCTCATCTTGGGCGGCTGCCCGAGGGGTCTCGGCTTTACAACTTTGCCGAGCTGCTACTTGGTCAGGGGCACACCCTGAGTGAGGAGGACCTGGAGTTCTCTCATTCGGTGCTGCAGAGTCATCCGCACTCTCCCGCCCGTTTGGGAGCTTTGGTATAATCCCCATGGTCCTGACGGAGTCCCCAGCATCCACTTAGGACGTTAGAGAAAATAAGAATTTACTTACCGATAATTCTATTTCTCGTAGTCCGTAGTGGATGCTGGGCGCCCATCCCAAGTGCGGATTGTCTGCAATACTTGTACATAGTTATTGTTACAAAAATCGGGTTATTCTTGTTGTGAGCCATCTTTTCAGAGGCTCCTTCGTTGTTATCATACTGTTAACTGGGTTCAGATCACAGGTTGTACGGTGTGATTGGTGTGGCTGGTATGAGTCTTACCCGGGATTCAATATCCTTCCTTATTATGCACGCTCGTCCGGGCACAGTATCCTAACTGAGGCTTGGAGGAGGGTCATAGGGGGAGGAGCCAGTGCACACCACCTGATCCTAAAGCTTTTATTATTGTGCCCTGTCTCCTGCGGAGCCGCTAAACCCCATGGTCCTGACGGAGTCCCCAGCATCCACTACGGACTACGAGAAATAGAATTATCGGTAAGTAAATTCTTATTTTTTCTTTGCATCATGTGCTGTTTGGAGACTATTTTTTGAAGTGCCATCCTCTCTGACACTGCAGTGCCACTCCTAGATGGGCCAGGTGTTTGCGTCGGCCACTTGGGTCGCTTAGCTTATCCATCCAGCGACCTTGGTGCACCTCTTTTTTTCTTTGCATCATGTGCTGTTTGGGGACTATTTTTTGAAGTGCCATCCTGTCTGACACTGCAGTGCCACTCCTAGATGGGCCAGGTGTTTGTGTCGGCCACTTGGGTCACTTAGCTTAGTCATCCAACGACCTCGGTGCAAATTTTAGGACTAAAAATAATATTTGTAAAAAAACACCCGAATCCAAAACACACCCGAATCCGACAAAAAATTTTCAGGGAGGTTTTGCCAAAACGCGTCCGAATCCAAAACACGCCCGCGGAACCGAATCCAAAACCAAAACACAAAACCCGAAAAATATCCGGTGCACATCACTAGTATATAGTAGGACAGTGCAGCATTTTGGTGACCAGCAGTATACATATATAGTACAGTACAGTAGGCCATTGTTGTATCTTGCAGCTTTGTGTCACTTCTAGTATCTTGACCAGTGCTCAATATTTGCTGCATTGTTGTGACCAGAATGTATACTGTACTGTGCGACGTGTGTTATACACCTGGTGATTACTGATTATTATACATCCTGTAATCTGTACTGAGCGATGTGTGAGATACACCTGGGGATTATACACCCTATATACTGTACTGTGCGACGTGTGTTATACACCTGGTGATTACTGATTATACATCCTGTAATCTGTACTGAGTGATGTGTGAGATACACCTGGTGATTATACACCTTATATTATTATTATTATTATTATTATTATTATTATTATTATTATCATTTATTCATATACCGCCACAAGGGTTCCACAGCACCCAATTACAGAGTACATAAATAATCAAACATAAAAACAGCAACTTACAGTTGATGACAGTATAGGACAAGTACAGGGTAAATAAACATAGTTACATCAGCAGATGACACTGGAATAAGTATCAGGTGGCAGAAGACTGCTGGATGTGGTACAGTTGAAGATTATTAAAGTAAGACAAAGAATAAGCACATGAGGGAAGAGGGCCCTGCTCGTGAGAGCTTACAATCTAAAGGGGAGGGGTAGACAGACATAGGTGACACAGATGGGGTTCATAGAGAACGTGGAACAGAGGGTTAGGATGAGATTTGGCTGGGTTTGGTGAAGAAGTGGACCCCCAGAAGCGCAAGTCATTACTTAACATTGCAACATTTTACTGGGCTATGCAGGAGAAAATTAAAAATAGGGGAAAAATAAAATAAAAAAAAAGAATCGACAACTTCTTCCGCTTTCAAAAAGGTCAATGTAAGCTGAAATAATGGACAACTACCTCATGGAAGCCAGATACAGTATACCAAACAGTACTTAGCAGAGTTAGGAATGAGTGCTTATGAAATACAGTAACATTTTGTCATAATATTTCAGAAACTGCATGGCTGGTCTCTTGCACTCTTTTGCTCTAATACACCACCTGCTTTAGGATTTATATTCAAAAACATTATGTCTCCATAATCCCAAAAATGTCAGTCCTCTTGGAAAGTGGTTTGTTCCTTTGTAAGGGAAAGAGAACAAATGTTCTCAAACAACGGTTTTTCAATTTATTTTTCCTCTGGGAAGGGATTGTGGATTCGCAGGAATATCTGAGCATTTCTGTAATCAGAAAGCAGCGACTTTCTACAAATGTTTACGAATAATTCCAGTGATTTTGTCATTTTCTTCCAGTGATTTGGACCAATAATACCATTGATTAGAACGAATAATTCCTGTGATTTTGTCATTTTCTTCCAGTGATTTGGACCAATAATACCATTGATTAGAACGAATAATTCCTGTGATTTTGTCATTTTCTTCCAGTGATTTGGACCAATAATACCATTGATATTGATATTGTGTGATATTGAGGTGTTTGTGTCGCTTAGCTTAGCCGTCCAGTGACCACAGTGCACCTCTTTTTCTCTTTTCTTTGCATCATGTGCTGTTTGGGGACTATTTTTTTAAGTGCCATCCTGTCTGACACTGCAGTGCCTTTCCTAGATGGGCCAGGTGTTTGTGCCGGCCACTTGGGTCGCTTAGCTTAGTCATCCAGCAACCTCGTTTTTTTGAAAAAAAACACCTGAATCCAAAACACACCCGAATCCGATGAAAAATTTTCAGGGAGGTTTTGCCAAAACGCGTCCGAATCCAAAACACGCCCACGGAACCAAATCCAAAACCAAAACACAAAACCCGAAAAATTTCCGGTGCACATCTCTAAATGTAACAGGTCATGGGTTCTAATCCTCTGTTGAACTGCTAAAGCGTGATTTAAAATAAATTACTATAATATATATATACTTTTTTTTTATCAGAACACACACTCCATAAACACACATATATATATATATATATATATATATATATATATATATACAGGAAATCCCTGCACCCTCACAATACTACAGCCAACTGATGGGGTGCCTATCAGAGTCCAGCCCCTTTAGGGGCGGGGCCCATAGTACAATACAGGATATCCCACACTCATGGGAAAAGATAGCACTCTCCAGACTTAGCATCCAATAAAGCAAATTAAATTTACTTTTTGCTTTGTTGGATGCTAAGTCTGGAGAGTGCTATCTTTTCCCATGAGTGTGGGATATCCTGTATTATATATATATATATATATATATATATATATATATATATTTATTTTATGTACATGTACATATATATATATATACATACATATATTTATCTATCTATATATAGCGGGAGAGGGGGCACCAGTAGTTATCTTGCTTCTGGGCATTTGGGATGAACTTACGCCACTGGCCAGGGCTATAAAGAATGCATGGTGTCGGCGATACCATGTCGCAGAGGGGAAGGGACACAATGCTCTGTTCCTGGACTTCCTTGCAGTGGCAGTTGCAGAGCACTCCATTATTCAAATAGGGAAGCCACATCAACTGCCACCTCTGAACACTGTCAAACATCGCTGAGTGTGGCTTCCCTATTTGAATGATGGACTGCTCTAAAACTGCCACTGGCAAGGAAGTGCAGCCTTTTGGTTCAGGAGATTTTGTGATGAGTCAGTGGTATTTGCCTTTTTTATATATATATATATAGAGAGAGAGAGAGAGAGAGAGAGAGATTTCAGATATAAGTACTTAACTAACCTATTTCTAGTCAGGAGAAGATAGTGTCTCAATTATCAGAGGTTAACCTGTCACTTGAACTAAACATTGCCGAACCTCTCAGACAGCAATAGGAGGAAAGGTGACATTTGACTCTTAAATGCATTAAAGGAAAGCTTGATAGTCAGCAACTGCTTATCTCAATCCTCCCAACATTTTCAGGATCCCAGTCGGGATCCTGTCACTCTCCTGCGCACCGAAGGTGCGCACGCACCCGAAAAGGGGGCATGGCTCAGGAATGCCCGCAATCTAGAGCCACGCCCCCATTTTCATTACAATAGGGGCATGGCCAGCGCTCTGTAAGCTGCTGGCCATGCCCGCTAGCCTCTCTGCCTCCCGTGAATAGATGCTGTGCACATGCACACAGCATCTATTCACTGCTGCAGCAGCCACTCAATGACCGACAGGGAGCCTCCCAACTGCCCCCACCCCACCGCGGGAATCGGGACAGCTGGGAGGTATATTATCTACTGTGTAAAGGGTACCGACAGCTCTCCCAATGACCTTAAGTGTTGTGCAAAAATCTTTACCTTTTTACGTAAAAGGAGGAGCCCTAAGGAGAGGGAGAAGCTAATCAAGTAAACCTAGGAATAGAGTCAGCCTATCCCTGCAAGCATTACATATTTAACATACAGCGGGCGGAGCTTGGCCTGTCATCCCAGCATTTACAGCACTGAGCAGGGCAGCATCAGAGGTGGGACGGTGTAGAGAAGGAGGCTGATTATTCTCTTCAGTGCCATCTTTTTGACGGCATCAATCCGGAGAAGGCACACCCAGAGGTGCAGCCTGCCAAAGATTGGCAGTGGCGGGCGGAGCATGTCCTGATTTAAGTCTAATTAGTTTACCAGGAAGTCCTTCAAAATTAAAGTTATATGCACGGAAATACTTGAATTTCTGTAGTGAAGCACGGGTATTCAGCTAGTGTGTATATAAGAATTTAGACTGATATTGGCCATACAGCAGACCAACTTTCTTCCAGCTGACCAAATAACCAACCATCCAACTTGTCTGACAAACTAAAATGGTGCCCCACACACCTAACTTTTTCATCAGACCAGCCATCCTGACAACTTTTTCATCAAACAGCCAACTTCTCTCCAACTTGTGATGTCACAGAAGTAGGTGGACAGTGTCTGCTCCTCTTTGTGAATTAGATATATTTTCTGAGAAAAAATGTGCAAAGAGACATACATTGCGTTTGTTTAGCCTGACTGCATCAAAGATGTAGGAAAACACATTTGTACATGAATGTGTAAATGAACATTATAATAAGCCATATTAGGTCAAATATTCATACTAAATCCTGTTCTTACAGTGATTTAGTTTTAGTACCAAATTCTCTTAACATACCCCCTAAATAATGTACGTACTTATACATACATTTAGAATACATTAGACCTAAGTACACTTTATACAGTACATTGAAATTTACTTATATTTTTATAAACAACCCACATTTTTGGAGAAACCACTTTTACTTAAACACAAGCACTCCTGGGACCACCTCCGGAGGACTTGTCTGCTTCAACTCTTCCTCAAACTCTAGGAAGTAGACCAGTGCAGCTCATCCTCCTTCTGTCATGCGACCCTCACGGCGCTCCCAAGCTATCTTCGCCTTCTGGACTCCTTTGATGTCACCTTACCTCTTCTTAACGTTCCTGAGGTCCTGACAGCAGGAGCTAACTGCATTTACTGCATCCAGGACCAACCTCCACATGGCTTTCTTCTGGGAGGCATGGGTCCTGTATGCCTGGGCACCCAACAGGCCTGGGAACACCTGCACCATGGCATGGACCAGGGCACAGTTTTCTTCTAAAGGAAACCCCCACATTGCTCCCTGACCTTTGACTTGCCAAGTGCAGATGCAGCAGCCTTCTCATCACTGTCCTCCACGCCACTCTCCAGCACTTCCTCCTCCTCACACTCTTCTTGCTCTGTGTCAGACACAGACTGCTGCTGGGACATAGCTTCCTTCTCCACTTCCTCCTCCACCCGCCTACTCCTCTCTCTGCCCACTCTACAGGATGTCATGCCTGCTCCAACTCATTGGTACACCTCTCCATACAATACACCAACCTCACCACCACCTCCTCTCACAACACCTACTACCTTTCAAAGGACAAAATGGTGGACTGGCATTTACAGTACAGGTTGAGTATCCCTTATCCAAAATGCTTGGGACCAGAAGTATTTTGGATATCGGATTTTTCCGTATTTTGGAATAATTGCATACCATAATGAGATATCATGGCGATGGGACCTAAGTCTAAGCACAGAATACATTTATGTTTCATATACACCTTATACACACAGCCTGAAGGTCATTTTAGCCAATATTTTTAATAACTTTGTGCATTAAACAATGTGTGTATACATTCACACAATTCATTTATATTTCTTATACACCTTATACACACAGCCTAAAGGTCATTTAATACAATATTTTTTAATAACTTTGTGTATTAAACAAAGTTTGTGTACATTGAGCCATCAGAAAACAAAGATTTCACTATCTCACTCTCACGCAAAAACTTCCGTATTTCGGAATATTCCGTATTTCGGAATATTTGGATATGGGATACTCAACCTGTATATAGGGTGTGTGATGTTCAATCATGGGACTTTTGGGTGCCAATGGGTGACTTTCTCATACTGTGCAACTGTTATACTAAAATCCGCATTCCGGTTGGTCTAAAAAAAATTGGACGCTTCCTGGTCTAAATCCTGCAAGAAGTTCAATTCAATTTGCATTAGAAGTGTAAAAGATGCACGCCATTACATTGGCCAAGGTCAAGTAAAAAGTAGAACATTATAATGTCCGAGTTGGTGCAACTTTTTTCGGATGCTAAACTCGGCTCTCATTACATCCCGGCCTATATATTTATATACTGTATAAATGCAACTTGGGCAGACTGGTTTTCAGAGTATTACCCTCATGGGAACTAGGTTATCAGTGTCATCAATGAGGTTCCTATAGAACTGAGAGGGCCCAGAGAATTGATAGTTTAGTAAGGATCTCAGCGCCCACTGTATTAAAGTGTGCTGATATAAGTGAACCTGAGCATAGCGGTTACAGCCTCAACCCCTCCCACCTGAGCAGATGTGCCCCTGTGCAGAGCCCACTGTCTGCGACCGCCAGGAGAGTGCAGGTGCTGGTGCCACTGCTGGAGAAGGCAGAAGAAGAGGAGAGAGCACTGGCTGCACACCCAGCCCTGGGCTTCCTGCAGCTGCAGTCACCTCTGCCTCCTCCTCATTGCCAGAACAGTGTGATCAGATGTATGCATCTAAACGGGTGGTATTCAGTATGCCGGCTGTTGGGATCCCAGCGCTCAGTATACTGGCGCCGGAATCCCGACACCCGGCATACCGACAACTATTCTCCCTCTTGGGGGTCCACGACCCCCCTGGAGGGAAAATTAGTAGTGCGGCATCTGTAGTGCGGCACCGTGCCCGCAGCGTGGCGAGCGCAGTGAGCCCGCAAGGGGCTCATTTGTGCTCACCCAGCTGCCGGCATACCAGCACCAGTATGCTGGGTGCCGGGATCCCGGCCGCCGGCATAACATACTACACCCATCTAAAGGGCACATCAGCTGCTGAAATTCATTGGAAACTTGTTGAGGTGCACTGCCTTTGATAACGGCAGGACAGACATTCAAGAAGAACAGTGATCTGGCCAGCCAAGCACATCTATCACAGGCAGTGCTTTAAACCCAAACCTGTTTCCGTGAGAGAAAGTCACCGATTGGCACTCAAAGTCCCATGATTGAAGCATCACACACGCTATATACTGCGAAGCCCAGTCCACCTCAATGTGTGACCATAATTCTGCCAGCCCGCCATCTAACAACTGATGTTGGGACAGTATGACTGATATTATGTGTAGTATAATGGCTGTGAGGGGAAGCAGTGGTCTACCTGCTCTGGGCTGGTGGGACATTAGAATAAAATAGAGAACATTACACATGTGAGAGGTCTTGTTACCTTTCTTATTGAATCACCTTGCAGTTCACTCGGTAATAGTGATTCATTAAATAATGGTTTTAGGGCCTGAATCAGAGATGTACGAAAAACCTTTGCAGTTGTGAGGCAGTACATTGTAGCTGTGCGAAAATATGCAAATGTCACATCTGCTGGGATTTCTATTAAGATGCCCACTTGAGGCGTCTCAGATCTGTAGTTTGTGTACAAAGATGCAACCACCGGGCACACATCGGTCGATCATCGATCTTCCAAGTAACCCTATGGTCGCACAACATGGCCGTTGGAGGTAAGACACCAGTGCCATGTTTACCACATAAGGGATCATAGTTGTAGGCTGTGCTGCGCCCCAGAAACAGTTGTAACACGCCTGCGTTTGAGTCGCACTCCTCCGTTACTTCCCACAAATGTTTCTTGGCTGTCAATCTCTTTTGCAAATAAATCCTCACTGATATTACCTTTTTGTAAAAGAATTTAAACGATGGATGTGAAAGAAAATGAATTGGCATAGAAATATTGTTTTCTATGCAGAATAATTTATACTTATTTACTAAATATTTATAGAACCATAAATTACCTGCTTAGAACTGAGGTATATTTTCCTTTTAAGTGCCAGCTTTCTTTATTCACACTTTAATCTTTATTTTCTGAACATGTTCCTCTATAATAGTGTTGATTATTAATACATAGAGATAAGATAAATGTTCAAAACTGTGCTGGAGAATATTCATTTCGTTCCATATATGGCCACAAACATGTGCACGTGTAACTGGTTGAATATGACCTTAAGTGTACCAAGTCTTACTCCATCCCACCACACAGCATAATGAATTACCTGTCATCAATTCAACTCTATTCATAGACTATAAATTCTGTGCAATGCAAATTTTCACAGGCAGTGCAAAATACCATTTCACAGAATGGTGAAGCAAAAGCAGAATTCCAATATTGTATTACCGGAACACCGTACCTCTTTGAAACGGCCTGTTGCACTACGCATACAGTCTGTGCAAAATGTCACTGTAACGTCCCTTCTTCCTATTACTGAGAGGAGCTCCCTTTCACTTGATTAATTTGATCAATATGCAGTATTTATTTATTCTATCTATGTTCCCTTTGTTTCAATTTATTTTCTTATTAAAGGACTTTGTTTTATGCATGTATTTCAATACTTATATGCTTAATAGACTGGCTTTTTATGCATTTTATACAAAAACAATATTCAGTTCACATTCATCATTCATTACTTTGTCACTATTCTTTGTTCTTTCATGCATTGAAAATAAGTGAATGGAATTAATAATAATCTAAAATCAGAATGTGTCAGTAAGTATTTGCCTTTATTTACAAGACCAATGAGAAAATGTCCTTGATGGTTGAAGAATGTTTTTGTAACAAAATGACATTTACCATTACAGTCATGTGATAACGCTAACACAGTATCAGCCTTATTTTGACAAGATATAAACATTACCCAAATATTATTAGAAACATAGATTTTGACGGCAGATAAGACCCACTTTGCCCATCTAGGGCGGAATGTATTAACATACATCGTCGCCTCTGGCAGCGATGCTGATCGCATATGTACTAACATACTGTATGCGATTAACATCGCAATGCGGTGACGGAGGCCCCCCGCGATACCTGTGAGGTGGTGTGCGGGTGGTCTCCGTCACCTCCCTGGGTTCTCCACCTGCTGGGAAGCAGGCAGCAGGCTGTCCCCGGTGCCTCTTCCTCCTCCCTGCAGTCGGAAGGACCTCCGGCTGTGTTGCTGGGGGGAGGAGGAGTTTAGCTTCCTGGTCCAGGCTTACAGGAGGAAGGTATGCCGGGGGGAGAGGGGTCAGCGGGGAACGGCGGAGGTGGCGGCCGGCGTTAAGAAGCCCATAGGCTTCTATAGGGTATCATGGGCGAAAACGCAGCAGTCGGGTGTTAGTACATACGAAAATGCGATAAAACCCCTACTTTTATCGCATTTTTCCTTTAGTACATCCCTCACCTAGTCTGCCCCTTTTTTACCATATTTTTACCTCAAACCTTATGTGATCCTTATTTCTTTGTAAGGATATCCTTATGTCTATCCCATGCATTTTTAAATTGCTCTACCTCTACCACATCTGATGGGAGGCTATTCCACTTCTCCACTACCCTTTCTGTGAAGTAATTTTTCCTCAAATCTCCCCTGAACCCCCCCCCCCCCCCCCCCCTCCAGTGTCAGTACATGTCCTCGTGTTCTAATACTTCTCTTCATTTGAAGACTGTTTCCATTCTGGACTTTGTTAAAACCCTTGATATAGTTGAAAGTTTCTATCATGTCCCCCTTTTCTGCTCCAAACTATACATATTGAGATTTTTTAGTCTTTCTGGGTATGTTTTGTGATGTAGGCCATGCGCCGTTTTAGTTGCCCTTCTATGTACAGTCTCTAATGTATTAATATCCTTCTGAAGATGCTAGCTAGACTGTGTAGAGAGAGGGCTACCCTAAACATGAGAAAACATTGCTGCCGTACGATGCTTTCGCATGTGTGCGGGGGGGGGGGGGGGGGGGGGTTAGGACCTGGACACATGCAAGGTGGACTTTCCCTGTGCTGAGATTCTCCCTGCATGTTAGTGTAATGGATTGTAGATGTGCAATTATACGCACATCTACAATCTATGCTGAATCGGGCCCTTAGGCGGCTAAGACACCTGTTGCACATTTTTCTTTCCCTGTTACCTCCTTCAAGAAATTGTACCACTCTTCTCATTTGCGTAAATTCAAGAAAATGCATGGAAAGTTTATTGTAGATGATATATTGCATTCCTAACAAACTGACCAAAATGTATCCTCCCCCTCTCCAGCCTGCTGGTATAGCTGTGGACAGATGAGGATGTTCTTACACATCTGGTGGATCTTCTCATGCTGCTAGAATAGAATATTGAGTTCTCCTCTACTCTCTTCTACCTTGCCCTATGCATAAGGACCCATGGTCCTTCCTTTTAACCTACTCTCTCTCGGGCGCCAGTAACTACTCAGCCTCCAATATTTTGGCCAATGCCTTCTAGTCAAAGCCTGGAAACTGAGTGACCCATCTTGAGTTTCTTTATTAAAATCTTCTATATTATATATTACATTACATACATCATCTTCATCTAGATGACACAGAAGACAGATTCCATCAGATCTGGGCACCCTAGCTATATGCCCCAATATACAGTATCTCTTTCCTATCTGTTAATACGTCACTCCTCACGATTTAGTCTCCCCAATCTGCATGCCATACCTTAGCCTCCTCTTCACATCATTCTCCTTTACCTCCCTTCTGGAGGACCACATACTGTAGGCTAGTAATGACCAGTTCTCTCCCCTCGCCCCACTAAAAAAAAAACCATACACACATTATGTACTCTCTGTTGGCCTCCCCTTATTTTTAATCTGTTTGATTGTTGTATAGCAGTTTTTCCTATATTTTTTGTGTGATTACTTGCCAAATTTACTATCTCAATATTCTATGCATTAAGTACAAATGTCAAAAAAGGTGGTTGTGACAGGGAAGATAGCTGCAACTGTAGTTATCTAGTCAGCCATATCTGCCTCAATGGGCCTTGCTACTGATCATCATTTGCAGACCTCTATAGGGGCCCCCAAACATACATTCAGGCCCTCACTCCTAGTGCTGCCTAGGAAAATGCTAAGGAGCACTGTCCCCTTCTTGCTTTTTAATCAATAAAGATATGTGCCATCTTTATTTGTAAATAACATATATGTGCCCACTTGTGCTTTATTCATAAAATTCAGTGCACCATTGTGTTTTATTAATAAGGCGTCTATTGATTTATTGTGATTAACCTTTTCAAAAACCAGTGAATCTAGCTTAACATTACAATAATGACACGGACAAAAATAAGATACGGACAACCACTGCGTAAGTATAAAAGGTCATTATTTATTAAGTGGAATGACCCTTCTTGTAAGGGATGGCAAGGAAAACGCTTGATGACCAGCTCTAGCCAATTAATGTTATAATAATAATGGCGGCGACTTTAACGCTCCAACTTAAAATGGTGGCGACTAACTAGGGATGAGCGGGTTCGGTTCCTCGGAATCTGAACCCGCCCGAACTTCATGTTTTTTTACACGGGGCCGAGCGACTCGGATCTTCCCGCCTTGCTCGGTTAACGTCATCATCCCGCTGTCGGATTCTCGCGAGGCTCGGATTCTATCGCGAGACTTGGATTCTATATAAGGAGCCGCGCGTCGCCGCCATTTTCACACGTGCATTGAGATTCATAGGGAGAGGACGTGGCTGGCGTCCTCTCCGTTTATAGAGAAGAGAGTGAGACAGTAGAGAGAGACACAGTAGTAATTTTGGGGAGCATTAGGAGGAGTACTAGTTACTTGCTGAAGTGATAGATAGTGTGACTGTATATTATCTGACTTGTGGGGGAGACACTGACAGTGGGGAGCAGTTAGAGTCTGAGAGCAGGACTCAGGAGTACATATAACGTACAGTGCACACTTTTGCTGCCAGAGTGCCACACTGCCATTGTGACCACACTGACCACCAGTATAATATATATTGTGATTGTCTGCTTAGGAGTACTACTTGCAAGTTGCTGATAGTGTGACCAGTGACCTGACCACCAGTCACCACCAGTTTAATATATATATATATATATATATATATATATATATAAAATACAAATTCCCAAGTGCGCTAAGATGGAATGTATTTACACACTTCTTCAGGCGATAATTTCGTCAGAATGTAGACTGGAGGATGTTTAAAATTGGGTACCTGTAACCGATATATATAATTGTATATAATATATATATAATATTGTATACCACCTACCCGTGGTTTTTTTTCTTTTCTTTCTTCTTTATACATACTACTATAGTAGCTTACTGTAGCAGTCTGCGGTGCTGCTGAGCTGACTGTGTCCAGCAGGTCCGTCATCAATCATTACATAATAAATATAAATATATATACCTGTCCGGCTGCAGTACTAGTGATATTATATATATATATATTGATTTCATCTCATTATCATCCAGTCTATGCAGCAGACACAGTACGATAGTCCACGGCTGTAGCTACCTCTGTGTCGGCAGTCGCTCGTCCATCCATAATTGTATACCACCTACCCGTGGTTTTTTTTTTCTTTCTTCTTTATACATACTAGTGATATTATATATATATATATTGATTTCATCTCATTATCATCCAGTCTATATTAGCAGCAGACACAGTACGGTAGTTCACGGCTGTAGCTACCTCTGTGTCGGCAGTCGCTCGTCCATCCATAATTGTATACCACCTACCCGTGTTTTTTTTTTTCTTTCTTCTTTATACATACTACTATAGTAGCTTACTGTAGCAGTCTGCGGTGCTGCTGAGCTGACAGTGTCCAGCAGGTCCGTCATCAGTCATTACATAATAAATATATATACCTGTCCGGCTGCAGTACTAGTGATATTATATATATATATATATATTGATTTCATCTCATTATCATCCAGTCTATATTAGCAGCAGACACAGTACGGTAGTCCACGGCTGTAGCTACCTCTGTGTCGGCAGTCGCTCGTCCATCCATAATTGTATACCACCTACCCGTGGTTTTTTTTTTCTTTCTTCTTTATACATACTACTATAGTAGCTTACTGTAGCAGTCTGCGGTGCTGCTGAGCTGACAGTGTCCAGCAGGTCCGTCATCAGTCATTACATAATAAATATATCTACCTGTCCGGCTGCAGTACTAGTGTGATATAATATATATTGATTTCATCTCATTATCATCCAGTCTATATTAGCAGCAGACACAGTATGGTAGTCCACGGCTGTAGCTACCTCTGTGTCGGCAGTCGCTCGTCCATCCATAATTGTATACCACATACCCGTGTTTTTTTTTCTTTTCTTTCTTCTTTATACATACTACTATAGTAGCTTACTGTAGCAGTCTGCGGTGCTGCTGAGCTGACAGTGTCCAGCAGGTCCGTCATCAGTCATTACATAATAAATATATATACCTGTCCGGCTGCAGTACTAGTGATATTATATATATATATATATATATATATATATATTGATTTCATCTCATTATCATCCAGTCTATATTAGCAGCAGACACAGTACGGTAGTCCACGGCTGTAGCTACCTCTGTGTCGGCAGTCGCTCGTCCATCCATAATTGTATACCACCTACCCGTGGTTTTTTTTTTTCTTTCTTCTTTATACATACTACTATAGTGTCACGATCCGGGTATCTGGACGCCATTTCTTACCCATCAGATGCCTCCTAAGGCTGGCTCAGCGCTCCAGGACCGGATCCCATCTGTTATCCTAATGTTCACATTCCTGCATCCTCTCCTGTCTCTCTGAGACGCTGTCACAGTAACGCCTTATTACATCTGGCATGGCGTCTCCCGCGGCCTCCGCCGCCGTCCCTGAGCTTCTGCATGCAGAGTGTCAGAGTGGCGATTACGTCAGCCGCGGCCTCCGCTGTGTCCGCGTGGTTGGATGTGCACTTGTCAGCCTGGCGTCTCCTGTCTCCAGTGGCCGGCGCCGCCATTACTGTTTTCATTACCACATGGATTACAAACCAAACTTCCCTCCAAGTGTCTGCATGGGCGCAGCCATCTTGGATTCTGTCAGCTGATCATTTCCTCCAATCTGTTGTCAGTATTGTTAATCTGCATAATTGCCTAGCCAATCCCTTCCTTGCTGCAGGTATAAATACACTGTGCCTGAGCAAGGAAGGCGTCAGTGCTTTGGTTGTCAAACCTAGTTCCTGTTTGTCTCTCTCCTGTGATTGTCTTCCAGGTTCCAGCTCCTGTCTCAAGACTTCCACCATAGAGACCCGCACCAGCATTCCACCTGCGGTGTAGCCTGACTCTCCAATCCATTGTGGATTCATCTGTTTCCAGCTACAACATTACCTGCTTCCAGCTCAGCTTCCAGCAGAGTACAGCTTCCCTTAAAGGGCCGGTGTCCTTTCTACACTTTACCACTCTCCACCGGTATTATTATTTCTCCGCTCTCAAGTTCTACATTTCAGTTCATATTTCATCGCTCCCAAGTTCATTTATTATTTAACTGGTTCCAGCCAGTATCCACTCCGTGCTAACAACAGTCTGGTTCCAGCCAGTATCCACAGCAGCTGTTTTATCTTCAGCAACCCAGCTTTTCCTGGAACACCAGCTGGCACAATCCTGGGTTATCTCCATTGCTACAGTCGGGCCTGGTAAGGACTTTCCATCTAGAAGATCATAAGAACTATCTCACTCTACCAGTGCCCTGTGGCTCCTGCCATCCTGTAGTACCCAGGAACTGTATTTATTCTTTGCTGACTTTTACGTTTTCTTTTACTGCTGCTGTGTTGCGGAGTTGTCATAAATAAACATCATTGACTTTTATTCCTGGTTGTCGTGGTCACGCCTTCGGGCAATTCTTCTACATGTCTAGGGGTCTGATACAACCTGCCAGGTTCCATTACACCTCAGTCCCTACAACTGAGGCTGCCTCCCGTCAGCTCAGGCCCTCAGTTGTGACATATAGTAGCTTACTGTAGCAGTCTGCGGTGCTGCTGAGCTGACAGTGTCCAGCAGGTCCGTCATCAGTCATTACATAATAAATATATATACCTGTCCGGCTGCAGTACTAGTGATATTATATATATATATTGATTTCATCTCATTATCATCCAGTCTATATTAGCAGCAGACACAGTACGGTAGTCCACGGCTGTAGCTACCTCTGTGTCGGCAGTCGCTCGTCCATCCATAAGTATACTAGTATCCATCCATCTCCATTGTTTACCTGAGGTGCCTTTTAGTTGTGCCTATTAAAATATGGAGAACAAAAATGTTGAGGTTCCAAAATTAGGGAAAGATCAAGATCCACTTCCACCTCGTGCTGAAGCTGCTGCCACTAGTCATGGCCGAGACGATGAAATGCCAGCAACGTCGTCTGCCAAGGCCGATGCCCAATGTCATAGTACAGAGCATGTAAAATCCAAAACACCAAATATCAGTAAAAAAAGGACTCCAAAATCTAAAATAAAATTGTCGGAGGAGAAGCGTAAACTTGCCAATATGCCATTTACCACACGGAGTGGCAAGGAACGGCTGAGGCCCTGGCCTATGTTCATGGCTAGTGGTTCAGCTTCACATGAGGATGGAAGCACTCAGCCTCTCGCTAGAAAACTGAAAAGACTCAAGCTGGCAAAAGCACCGCAAAGAACTGTGCGTTCTTCGAAATCCCAAATCCACAAGGAGAGTCCAATTGTGTCGGTTGCGATGCCTGACCTTCCCAACACTGGACGTGAAGAGCATGCGCCTTCCACCATTTGCACGCCCCCTGCAAGTGCTGGAAGGAGCACCCGCAGTCCAGTTCCTGATAGTCAGATTGAAGATGTCAGTGTTGAAGTACACCAGGATGAGGAGGATATGGGTGTTGCTGGCGCTGGGGAGGAAATTGACAAGGAGGATTCTGATGGTGAGGTGGTTTGTTTAAGTCAGGCACCCGGGGAGACACCTGTTGTCCGTGGGAGGAATAGGGCTGTTGACATGCCTGGTGAAAATACCAAAAAAATCAGCTCTTCGGTGTGGAAGTATTTCACCAGAAATGCGGACAACATTTGTCAAGCCGTGTGTTGCCTTTGTCAAGCTGTAATAAGTAGGGGTAAGGACGTTAACCACCTCGGAACATCCTCCCTTATACGTCACCTGCAGCGCATTCATAATAAGTCAGTGACAAGTTCAAAAACTTTGGGCGACAGCGGAAGCAGTCCACTGACCAGTAAATCCCTTCCTCTTGTAACCAAGCTCACGCAAACCACCCCACCAACTCCCTCAGTGTCAATTTCCTCCTTCCCCAGGAATGCCAATAGTCCTGCATGCCATGTCACTGGCAATTCTGACGAGTCCTCTCCTGCCTGGGATTCCTCCGATGCATCCTTGCGTGTAACGCCTACTGCTGCTGGCGCTGCTGTTGTTGCTGCTGGGAGTCGATGGTCATCCCAGAGGGGAAGTCGTAAGCCCACTTTTACTACTTCCACCAAGCAATTGACTGTCCAACAGTCCTTTGCGAGGAAGATGAAATATCACAGCAGTCATCCTGTTGCAAAGCGGATAACTGAGGCCTTGACAACTATGTTGGTGTTAGACGTGCGTCCGGTATCCGCCGTTAGTTCACAGGGAACTAGACAATTTATTGAGGCAGTGTGCCCCCGTTACCAAATACCATCTAGGTTCCACTTCTCTAGGCAGGCGATACCGAGAATGTACACGGACGTCAGAAAAAGACTCACCAGTGTCCTAAAAAATGCAGTTGTACCCAATGTCCACTTAACCACGGACATGTGGACAAGTGGAGCAGGGCAGGGTCAGGACTATATGACTGTGACAGCCCACTGGGTAGATGTATGGACTCCCGCCGCAAGAACAGCAGCGGTGGCACCAGTAGCAGCATCTCGCAAACGCCAACTCTTTCCTAGGCAGGCTACGCTTTGTATCACCGGTTTCCAGAATACGCACACAGCTGAAAACCTCTTACGGCAACTGAGGAAGATCATCGCGAAATGGTTTACCCCAATTGGACTCTCCTGTGGATTTGTGGCATCGGACAACGCCATCAATATTGTGTGTGCATTAAATATGGGCAAATTCCAGCACGTCCCATGTTTTGCACATACCTTGAATTTGGTGGTGCAGAATTTTTTTAAAAACGACAGGGGCGTGCAAGAGATGCTGTCGGTGGCCAGAAGAATTGCGGGACACTTTCGGCGTACAGGCACCACGTACAGAAGACTGGAGCACCACCAAAAACGCCTGAACCTGCCCTGCCATCATCTGAAGCAAGAAGTGGTAACGAGGTGGAATTCAACCCTCTATATGCTTCAGAGGTTGGAGGAGCAGCAAAAGGCCATTCAAGCCTATACAATTGAGCACGATATAGGAGGTGGAATGTACCTGTCTCAAGCGCAGTGGAGAATGATTTCAACGTTGTGCAAGGTTCTGCAACCTTTTGAACTTGCCACACGTGAAGTCAGTTCAGACACTGCCAGCCTGAGTCAGGTCATTCCCCTCATCAGGCTTTTGCAGAAGAAGCTGGAGGCATTGAAGGAGGAGCTAAAAGGGAGCGATTCCGCTAGGCATGTGGGACTTGTGGATGGAGCCCTTAATTCGCTTAACAAGGATTCACGGGTGGTCAATCTGTTGAAATCAGAGCACTACATTTTGGCCACCGTGCTCGATCCTAGATTTAAAACCTACCTTGGATCTCTCTTTCCGGCAGACACAAGTCTGCTGGGGTTCAAAGACCTGCTGGTGAGAAAATTGTCAAGTCAAGCGGAACGCGACCTGTCAACATCTCCTCCTTCACATTCTCCCGCAACTGGGGGTGCGAGGAAAAGGCTCAGAATTCCGAGCCCACCCGCTGGCGGTGATGCAGGGCAGTCTGGAGCGACTGCTGATGCTGACATCTGGTCCGGACTGAAGGACCTGACAACGATTACGGACATGTCGTCTACTGTCACTGCATATGATTCTCTCACCATTGAAAGAATGGTGGAGGATTATATGAGTGACCGCATCCAAGTAGGCACGTCAGACAGTCCGTACTTATACTGGCAGGAAAAAGAGGCAATTTGGAGGCCCTTGCACAAACTGGCTTTATTCTACCTAAGTTGCCCTCCCACAAGTGTGTACTCCGAAAGAGTGTTTAGTGCCGCCGCTCACCTTGTCAGCAATCTGCGTACGAGGTTACTTCCAGAAAATGTGGAGAAGATGATGTTCATTAAAATGAATTATAATCCTCCGTGGAGACATTGACCAGCAGCAATTGCCTCCACAAAGTACACAGGGAGCTGAGATGGTGGATTCCAGTGGGGACGAATTGATAATCTGTGAGGAGCGGGATGTACACGGTGATATATCGGAGGATGATGATGAGGTGGACATCTTGCCTCTGTAGAGCCAGTTTGTGCAAGGAGAGATTAATTGCTTTTTTTTCGGTGGGGGTCCAAACCAACCCGTCATTTCAGTCACAGTCGTGTGGCAGACCCTGTCACTGAAATGATGGGTTGGTTAAAGTGTGCATGTCCTGTTTATACAACATAAGGGTGGGTGGGAGGGCCCAAGGACAATTCCATCTTGCACCTCTTTTTTCTTTCATTTTTATTTGCGTCATGTGCTGTTTGGGGAGTGTTTTTTGGAAGGGCCATCCTGCGTGACACTGCAGTGCCACTCCTAGATGGGCCAGGTGTTTGTGTCGGCCACTAGGGTCGCTTAGCTTACTCACACAGCTACCTCATTGCGCCTCTTTTTTTCTTCTTTGCGTCATGTGCTGTTTGGGGAGTGTTTTTTGGAAGGGCCATCCTACGTGACACTGCAGTGCCACTCCTAGATGGGCCAGGTGTTTGTGTCGGCCACTAGGGTCGCTTATCTTACTCACACAGCTACCTCATTGCGCCTCTTTTTTTCTTCTTTGCGTCATGTGCTTTTTGGGGAGTGTTTTTTGGAAGTGCCATCCTGCGTGACACTGCAGTGCCACTCCTAGATGGGCCAGGTGTTTGTGTCGGCCACTAGGGTCGCTTACATTACTCACACAGCTACCTCATTGCGCCTCTTTTTTTCTTCTTTGCGTCATGTGCTGTTTGGGGAGTGTTTTTTGGAAGGGCCATCCTGCGTGACACTGCAGTGCCACTCCTAGATGGGCCAGGTGTTTGTGTCGGCAACTAGGGTCGCTTATCTTACTCACACAGCTACCTCATTGCGCCTCTTTTTTTCTTCTTTGCGTCATGTGCTGTTTGGGGAGTGTTTTTTGGAAGGGCCATCCTGCGTGACACTGCAGTGCCACTCCTAGATGGGCCAGGTGTTTGTGTCGGCCACTAGGGTCGCTTAGCTTACTCACACAGCTACCTCATTGCGCCTCTTTTTTTCTTCTTTGCGTCATGTGCTGTTTGGGGAGTGTTTTTTGGAAGGGCCATCCTGCGTGACACTGCAGTGCCACTCCTAGATGGGCCAGGTGTTTGTGTCGGCCACTAGGGTCGCTTAGCTTACTCACACAGCTACCTCATTGCGCCTCTTTTTTTCTTCTTTGCGTCATGTGCTGTTTGGGGAGTGTTTTTTGGAAGGGCCATCCTGCGTGACACTGCAGTGCCACTCCTAGATGGGCCAGGTGTTTGTGTCGGCCACTAGGGTCGCTTAGCTTACTCACACAGCTACCTCATTGCGCCTCTTTTTTTCTTCTTTGCGTCATGTGCTGTTTGGGGAGTGTTTTTTGGAAGGGCCATCCTGCGTGACACTGCAGTGCCACTCCTAGATGGGCCAGGTGTTTGTGTCGGCCACTAGGGTCGCTTAGCTTAGTCATCCAGCGACCTCGGTGCAAATTTTAGGACTAAAAATAATATTGTGAGGTGTGAGGTATTCAGAATAGACTGAAAATGAGTGGAAATTATGGTTTTTGAGGTTAATAATACTTTGGGATCAAAATGACCCCCAAATTCTATGATTTAAGCTGTTTTTTAGGGTTTTTTGAAAAAAACACCCGAATCCAAAACACACCCGAATCCGACAAAAAAAATTCGGTGAGGTTTTGCCAAAACGCGGTCGAACCCAAAACACGGCCGCGGAACCCGAACCCAAAACCAAAACACAAAACCCGAAAAATTTCAAGTGCACATCCCTACGACTAACATGCCCCAACTCTATAAAATGAAGCGCCTAAAATGCCTCATCCAGCCAAAGGCACAACCTGCATTGAGAAAGGAACACAACCCCTCACCATGGCATAGCGTGACCATTTCCATTAAAATGCCCATTGTCCCCCCGTACGGGCAGAACTCACTAGCCGTCCTTGGAAAGGGTAGGTGCCCCTCAAAGACCACTTATGCCCCATGTGGCCAAAAGCGCCTTCCCTCCGGAAGTAGAATTGTAATTGAAAGTAAAATTAGGAGCCAAATCAGAGAGCTGCAAAATAAAAAACAAGGGAGGGTAGATGGGCTTTCCAGGCACTCAAAAGGAAGTGCTGCTGATGCAAAAACCTATAAATTCCCCTCTTATGTTACCTCCCCTAACTACCCTGATAGGCTAACCTAAACCACAACCAAACCCCTCAAAGGGGAAGCTAATCTACCTAGTAACAGTTCTCTTTCTTTAACCTATCACAAACCAAAGACTCTTATATAATTTCGTACCTATCCAGCCCTTATTTAATCTAACATACTGCATATTCTCTACCTTTTGTAATAACTAATAATTGTAGTACCCCCTTAATATTTAAAAATAATATTAGTGCTCAGTTAATTTTTCATAATAGTGTTGGCACTACTATAATAGCATTATTTAATGTTACCCACAATATATACTGTATCTTCTATTGTTTTTATCTTGATCCATACTTTTATCTTGATCCATACTTTTTATCTTGATCCATACTTAGTCCTATTGACAAAAAAAAGTACAATCAAAGAAGACCACTCGCTAGAGCTTCCCAATGCAGATGAGTTAAGCTTGGCGAGCCCATCTTCTACTTTATAGATGGGCAACCAATCAGGAAGGTTCTCTCACTGTGAATAATGAGCTCCTGATAAATGGGGTCCTTCTACTGTGTTTGAAATAAAGCATTTTTTTGCTTCCTAGGCCATGAGCAGAGAGAGTCTCGAAGACTATTACTAGAACATACAAGAGAAAATACACCCCCCCCCCCCCCCTCCCCCAGACTCTTTTTAAAATGATCTAGGGTTATTAACCCTTTATATCTAATATCACACTCAAGACTGCTACAACATCGATTTTTTTAAACATTTTAATATAACACAAAATATTTGGGTCACTAATAAAAAATTGTTCTACAGGAAAGTTGATGGAAAATTGGCAGTGTCCATGCCAGTGTTCTGCTGTTTGTCAGAAAATATTGGCGACGGATAGTGATATTTGAATTAAAATGGACATCAAGAGATTATTTCAGGGGTTGACATCCCTGGCAATAAATATCCAGCAACATTTGCCTGTGACAAAATCCTTCCAAAATGATACAGTATACTGTGTTCTTTATGCAGACTGACACAGCAATGACAACACTGGGGACATTAATGAAGATTTATGCCAAAATAAGTGTGCTAAACATGTGCTGATGTATAAAGTGATATATTAAGTGTAACAAATGCTCATACTGCCAACATTCCATGATAAAATATCATTCTTATTTTTGTCATGCCCAGATCTTTCAAGCTACCACTCAATGTGATGGCGTGCTACTACAAAGAACACATTAGGAAATAGCAAAGCCATAACCTTTCCTAGCCTCTGTGAATGGGGTAATACCAAGGGAAAATAACATGAAACTCAACCATATGTGTCAGCATCCCCAGTTGGGTTGGTATCCATATCCCGGCGGTTGAGATCCTGATGGTCAGAATGCCAAATCTCAGTGGATCCCAGTGAGTATTTAAACCTTACTCCTAACCCACCCCTCCCGCAGCCTAACCCTAACCATCCTGATGCAGCCTAACACTAATCTTCCCTAACGCAGCCTAACCCTAAGTGTACCCTCTGGCAGCCTAACCCTAACCATCACCCTAGTGCCTCACCATTGGAATTCTGACCGTCAGGATGCCACTTTTTACTTTTCGGCATTCTGACAATCGAGATCTCATCCACAGGGATATTAACTACATCCACCCGCAGTGGCAATTAGTAATTTCAATGAAGATATACCTAGACAGCTACCAAAGGTAAATTTTTCCATCCCCTACTACATAACTTTAGTCAGACTCTAAAGTAACCAATCACAGCTGGATAGCACGAAACAACTTGGCCCCGTCCATCATTTTCTTACTGATTTATTTTAAAATTTCAATGTTCTTTAGTTGAATTCTTCCTACTGTAACTTTTGACATCTTTCTTCAATGTTCCACTTTTCCATGTTCTTTCCTCTGTCTCTTATCCTTGGTTTCGCATCACCGGGTACAATGAATGAAACTCAACACAGCAACTTTTACATGGATGCTGCTCCATGCATATTATACAGTAGATGGTCTTTGCCATTATCCTTGTATCTTATTGCTAGCAAGTTCTGAGAGATTGTATACTGGCCGGGGATATAGGGGAGCCCATGATCACTATAAATTAGGGGATATATACTATGCCAGTCTCTTAATGATGCCTTAATCAGCAGTATCAGCATGCAAGACAAGGGCATATGAACACTGCATGAAATCATCTAATGAAGGGATAAACGTATCCCTCTACACCAGTGATGGCTAACATTGACACTCCAGCTGTTGTTGCACTACACATCCCAGCATACCCTGCTACAGTTTTGCCATTTGGCCTTGCTAAAACTGATGCAGGGCATGCTGGGATGTGTAGTTCAACAACAGCTAGAGAGTCAAGGTTAGCCATCACTGCTCTACACCCTCAAACATCACACTGCTTGGAAAATGTGGTCATGACTATACTGGAAGATTCCACAGATCCCTTTATCTTCTAATGGCCAAGTAAATATTATAGTGTCCTGAATCTTGCCCAGTGACTTGTTAACTACATATTGATTGTATGGGTGAGAATTGTGTTTCTGTGTAGTTCGTCTTCATTTGTCGATTTATAATGACTTTTGAAGAACAGTCCATGTGCTCAACTGAACGCTGACACTAATTCCCGTTAGATATTATATCCTGCTAATGGTGGTTCAAGTTCAAATGTTCATTATACCTACAGTATTCACTTTTCAATACTGGGAAATAGGAGGGTGTGGGCGTGCTCATCACCCCCCCCCCCCCCCCCAACCGTAGCGCTTTAGTTTGTATTTTCGCCATACCTGCCTACTCTCCCAGAATGGCCGGGAGCCTCCCGAAAATCAGGTGACCCTCCCGGGCCCCCAGAAGAGCAGGCAAGTCTCCCAATTTCAGGGGTCCCACCTGCCCGGCCACCCACTTCGCGAGTAAAGTGGGCGGTCCAGGCAAGCGATGATGCGATTCTCGTTGTATCGCACATCATAGTCACGCCCCCTGCTGTATAATGCCAGTAATAGCGGCATTACATAGCAGGGGGCGTGGCTTACATGATGCAATCCCGCAGCCACAGCCCGTTCTGCCTCCGCCACACCCCCATTCCACCTCTGGCCCACCCCCCTCTGCACGTCACGTCACTGCCCGCCCCCCTGCTGAGCCGGCCATAAAGTCGGCAAGTATGATTTTCACTCATGTTTGCACGAGTTCCACCAGGTGCATTGTTTCCTGCCACACTCCAAAGACATACTGGTAGATTCATTGGCTTCTGATTAAAGTACTGTAAACTATTTGTGTTATAGATTGCAAACTTCACTGGGCAATGACTGGTTGGAGTATCTCTGTAACTTGTTGATTAATCCTGCATGCACGCGCTATACAGTTAATAAACAGTTAATACATAAATGTTGTACTCTTAAGTAGTTGTTTTTTTTTTTGTTTGTTTTTTCGTTTTGTGATTTACTTCCAGCAATGTTTTTGCTTCTAATACATTCAGCAGTTCTTACCAGACTCAGCCCCATGTACACAATTATTTCCCTATTTTCTGCTTTACTGTTTCAGCTACAAGTTTTCTTTGATTGTCACTTTAGCCTTCACACAGTAATTTGTTGCATAATTGTGTCGTTTTTAAATAGCATGGCCCTCATTCCGAGTTGTTCGCTCTGTATTTTTCATCGCATCGCAGTGAAAATCCGCTTAGTACGCATGCGCAATGTTCGCACTGCGACTGCGCCAAGTAACTTTACTATGAAGAAAGTATTTTTACTCACGGCTTTTTCTTCGCTCCGGCGATCGTAATGTGATTGACAGGAAATGGGTGTTACTGGGCGGAAACACGGCGTTTCAGGGGCGTGTGGCTGAAAACGCTACCGTTTCCGGAAAAAACGCAGGAGTGGCCGGAGAAACGGTGGGAGTGCCTGGGCGAACGCTGGGTGTGTTTGTGACGTCAACCAGGAACGACAAGCACTGAAATGATCGCACAGGCAGAGTAAGTCTGGAGCTACTCTGAAACTGCTAAGTAGTTAGTAATCGCATTATTGCGAATACATCGGTCGCAATTTTAAGAAGCTAAGATTCACTCCCAGTAGGCGGCGGCTTAGCGTGTGTAACTCTGCTAAATTCGCCTTGCGACCGATCAACTCGGAATGAGGGCCCATGTTCAGTTTATTTAAAAGTGGTTCCAACATACATCACTGATCTGAAAGCCAGTCACTATAAGTGCTCATACCTAAGTGTAAAAAGCCTGAAATGTGATATTTATTTATTGTGAAGAAATTGCATTAAGAAAGTCTAATTCATGTGAAACCTATTTTGAAGAGAGGTAGGGGGGGAGAGGGTACAAAGTACCTGGGCCCAGTTCTCATGAAGAAACCCAGTGGGGGCCCAGGTCCCCCCCCCCCCCCCCCCCCTTACCTGGAAGCAGCAGCTGCAGCTTTTCTTCTTCTCAGCCCAGAAAATCTGTTTTTTTCTAATGGTGCATGGCCACGCCTCCTGTGATTAGGCCATGCCCTCTGAAAAGTACCTGGGCCCGGCCAGGCTCTCTACTGCCCTGGCTTGGAGGAATGCCATGCTCCTGTGAGTGGGTGCTTCTCGTGTGCTAGCCCCCCCCCCCACTCCAAAGAGGTGTGGCTATGCGCCCAGCATGCTGTGGTCACACCCCCTCCAGGGGGGACATGGGGGCCCAGGAAGTTGTTGTACCGGGGCCCAGGATTTTTCTTGGCAGCCCTGGTGCTACTACCGACATCTCTCTTTCACCATTCATTCTGGGCAGTATGGATGGTGTTATGGTAGCATTATTGTCTAACAGCACTGAGGTCATGTGTTCATTTCCCACCATGGCCCTAACTGTGTGGAGTTTGTATATTCTCCCCATGCTTGTGTGGGTTTCCTACGGGTATTCCGGTTTCCTCTCACATTCGAAAAATATACTGGTAGGGTAATTGGATCCCAACAAAATTAACCATAGCGTGAATGTGTGTGCATGTGGTAGGGAATATTGGTGGTCATTCCGAGTTGTTCGCTCGGTAATTTTCTTCGCATCGCAGCGATTTTCCGCTAACTGCGCATGCGCAATGTTCGCACTGCGACTGCGCCAAGTAAATTTGCTATGAAGATTGGTATTTTACTCATGGCATTACGAGGTTTTTTCTTCGTTCTGGAGATCGGAGTGTGATTGACAGGAAGTGGGTGTTTCTGGGCGGAAACTGGCCGTTTTATGGGAGTGTGTGAAAAAACGCTACAGTTTCTGGGAAAAACGCGGGAGTGGCTGGAGAAATGGAGGAGTGTCTGAGCGAACGCTGGGTGTGTTTGTGACGTCAAACCAGGAACAACAAGCACTGAACTGATCGCACTGGAAGAGTAAGTCTCGAGCTACTCAGAAACTGCACAGAGAAGTCTTTTCGCAATATTGCGAATCTTTCGTTTGCAATTTTGATAAGCTAAGATTCACTCCCAGTAGGCGGCGGCTTAGCGTGTGCAATGCTGCTAAAAGCAGCTTGCGAGCGAACAACTCGGAATGAGGGCCATAGACTGTAAGCTCCACTGGGGCAGGTACTGATGGGCAAATATCTCTATAAAGTGCTGCGGAATGTGTGCGCGCTATATAAATAACTGGTAATAAATAATAATAATAATAATAATAAATGTCTCATATAACAGCATCTACAGTAGTTCCCTTTTATTCAGGTAATAGCAAATGTAAATTACATATGGAATAGCAAACCATAACCAGAATCAAATTGTGGCATTTTACTGCCTAAACTGCCATCTGCACAGTGTACGTGGACCTTCAGGCAGCAAGAGTTAAAAATAAGAACACAGGAGGACATTATAAGGGACCGAAATGCATGGACATGTGTATGTCAGCTCCCCATCTGTGTAGTGATTGAGTGTGGCAGGCTCCTACCAGCTGCCAGTCTCTCTCCTGTACCCTGATTGCAGTGCCAGCCTTGTGGTGGAAATGTCAATCAATCACAGGTAGGTCACGTGGACATCTCTGCTCTGCTGATGTGCTGCGGCACTGCAAGGCCCAGAAAAGAAAAAAAACATATTTTTCTCTGTGCATTTACTGACCTTGGAGGACAATAGCTTCTTCTTATCAACTCTTTTCTCATTTTCTGAAAGAAGGCAGTTTCCTGAATATAGTCATTAAAAGGCCTTTTCTGTCTTAAGTCATTGTATAATGCAATTAAAAGTAGATGATGTAATTGTTGATAAGTAATACTTCACTGCTGCACTTTTCATTATAAATGGAAATTTCTGCGTTCCTCCTAAGTATTGGTCTTTTATTGAACAACTAACTATATGACAAGGATGGAAGCAACTGTAGCACTCAGTTTCTGGATTTGAGTCCAACCAAGCCCTATCGGTGTGGAGTTTGTATGTTTCCCACTGCTCGTGTGGGTTTCCTCCAGGCACATTGGCTTCACCCCATAATCCAAAAATGCCTGCTAGGTTGATTGGCTTCTGGCAAAAAAAGAACCTTAGTGTGTTTGTGGGACCATGTGGTAGGGAATATGGACTGTGCTATCCGGGTGTGGTTCATCAAATCGACAGTGTCTAGGTCGACCATGTTTAGGTCGACCACTATAGGTCGACAGTCACTAGGTCGACATGGATGGAAGGTCGACAGGGTTTCTAGGTCGACATGTGCTAGGTCGACAGGTCTAAAGGTCGACATGAGGATTTTTTTTTTGTGTTGTTTTCTTCGTAGAGTGACCGGGATCCCAAATTAGTGCACCGCTTCGCTCGCCATGCTTCGGGCATGGTGCCTTCGCTCCGCTACCACTTCGCTCGGCACACTTTACTGTTCCAATCGTAGTCCACGTGGATCGTTAAGTATGAAAAAATTCAAAAAAAGAAAAAAAATGTGAAAAACTCATGTCGACCTTTAGACCTGTCGACCTAGCACATGTCGACCTTGAAACCCTGTCGACCTTCCATCCATGTCGACCTAGTGACTGTCGACCTATAGTGGTCGACCTAAACATTGTCGACCTAGACACTGTCGATCTTCAGACCGGATCCCGTGCTATCCACTGTGGCCGGGACAGATGTGAATGACTAAATATTCTCTGCAGCGTGCCACACATTATGTGTGCAATAACTGTAAAATAAAAATCTCTTGGTACTTATTCCCTTTGTAGAATTGAAAGTGGCTACAAACTACTCTCAAATATTCTCAAATTTGGCTAAGACACTGCTGATGAGATGAAGGTAATCATTTCTGGCACAAAGTGCAAACAAAGAACAGATAGAACACCCAACACAGAATAGAGAATATAATGCCAAGGCTGGCAACTTCAGGTGCCAATATGGCATCTACTGTATGCACAGAAAGGTGTCGTCTGTGCACAGAAAGATGGAATATAAACTTGGGCTGGATATTGGCAGATGCTTGTAGGGGCTACACTTTGCTTCTTTTGGCTTTTGCTTCTTATCAGATGATGCCCTTCCTAAGATTGTGGCTGTACAACTATGGAGGTAATACATAATGCCCCCACACATGGCACTAACTGACCGTCAGTTTCTTAAAAGCATACTACTGTATTACTGTATGTGTTATAAATGAAATTCTGAAATTGATGAATAGGATTTATTGACTTATGACTGTTTGTTACATAGAAACATAGAATATGACAGCAGATAAGAACTAGATATGTGCGGCGGACACTTTTCGGGTTTTGTGTTTTGGATTTGGATCTGGATCTCCGTTTGTGTTTTAGATCTGAATTGGGTTTGCCAAAACTACCCTTTCGGGTTTTGGTTTTGGATCTGGATTTTTTTTTTTTTTTTAAACCATAAAAACAGCTAAAATCACAGAATTTTTATTTTTATTTTTTTTATGTTCCTACGGTATTATTAACCTCAATAACATTAATTTCCACTCATTTCCAGTCTATTCTGAACACCTGACACCTCACAATATTGTTTTTAGGCCAAAAGGTTGCACCAAGGTAGCTGGATGACTTTGCTAAGTACAAGTGGGCGGCACAAACACCTGGCCCATCTAGAAGTGACACTGCAGTGGCAGACAGGATGGCAGTTTTAAAAAATAGAAAAATAAAAAAAATAAACAATTAGAGTGCTTGAACAAACAACTAATAATGTGAACGCAACACCTGTGTGGAAAAAAAGGGGTTCATTTGTATGTTTACAGCCTGTGTTGCATTCACATAATAACAGTAGTTGGTTGTTCAAGCACTCTAATTGTTTATATTTTTTATATATCATTATTGTCTAAGAGAGCTGATCACTCAGAAACCCCATTGTCTAGTGCAGTTCAGACATTATTCTACAAGTTGTAAAACTAGGCCCCAAAGAGCACATAATGCAAAGAAAAAAAAGAGGTGCAAGATGGAATTGTCCTTGGGCTCTCCCACCGACCCTTATGTTGTATAAACAGGACATGCACACTTTAACAAACCAATCATTTTAGCGACAGGGTCTGCCACATGACTGTGGCTGAAATTATTGGTTTGGGCCCCCACCAAAAAAGAAGCAATTAACAGCTCCTTGCACAAACTGGCTCTACAGAGTCAAGATGTCGACCTCATCATCCTCCGATTCCTCACACCTTTCACTGTGTACATCCCCCTACTCACAGAGTATTAATTTGTCCCCACTGGAATCCACCATCACAGGTTCCTGTGTACTTTCTGGAGGCAATTGCTGGTAAAGGTCTTCCTGGAGGAATTTCTAATTAATTTTGATTAGTGATGAGCGGGTTCGGTTCCTCGGAAACCGAACCCCCCCGAACTTCACCCATTTTACATGGGTCCGAGGCATACTCGGATTCTCCCGTATGGCTCGGTTAACCCGAGCGCGCCCGAACGTCATCATCCCGCTGTCGGATTCTCGCGAGATTCGGATTCTATATAAGCAGCCGCGCGTCGCCGCCATTTTCACTCGTGCATTGGAAATGTTAGGGAGAGGACGTGGCTGGCGTCCTCTCCGTTTATTAATCTTGAATTCTTGATGCAAAAATATTTGTGCTTATTGCTTAATTGTGGGGACTGGGGAGCAGCTGTATTATATAGGAGGAGTACAGTGCAAAGTTTTGCTGACAGTGACCACCAGTATACGTTGTCTGCCTGAAAAACACTCCATATCTGTGCTCAGTGTGCTGCATATATCTGTGCTCACACTGCTTAATTGTGGGGACTGGGGAGCAACTGTATTATATAGGAGGAGTACAGTGCAGAGTTTTGCTGACAGTGACCACCAGTATACGTTGTCTGCCTGAAAAACACTCCATATCTGTGCTCAGTGTGCTGCATATATCTGTGCTCACACTGCTTTATTGTGGGGACTGAGGACCAGCAGTATTATATAGGAGGAGTACATTGCAGAGTTTTGATGATAGTGACCACCAGTATACGTTGTCTGCCTGAAAAATACTCCATATCTGTGCTCAGTGTGCTGCATATATCTGTGCTCACACTGCTTTATTGTGGGGACTGGGGACCACCAGTATATTATATAGGAGGAGTACAGTGCAGAGTTTTGCTGACAGTGACCACCAGTATACGTTGTCTGCCTGAAAAACACTCCATATCTGTGCTCAGTGTGCTGCATATATCTGTGCTCACACTGCTTTATTGTGGGGACTGGGGACCAGCAGTATTATATAGGAGGAGTACAGTGCAGAGTTTTGCTGACCGTGACCACCAGTATACGTTGTCTGCCTGAAAAACACTCCATATCTGTGCTCAGTGTGCTGCATATATCTGTGCTCACACTGCTTTATTGTGGGGACTGGGGACCACCAGTATATTATATAGGAGGAGTACAGTGCAGAGTTTTGCTGACCAGTGACTACCAGTATACATTGTCTGCCTGAAAAATACTCCATATCTGTGCTCAGTGTGCTGCATATATTTGTGCTCACACTGCTTTATTGTGGGGACTGGGGACCAGCAGTATTATATAGGAGAAGCACAGTGCAGAGTTTTGCTGACAGTGACCACCAGTACATATAGCAGTACGGTACGGAAGGCCACTGCTCTACCTACCTCTGTGTCGTCAAGTATACTATCCATCTAGATTCTATACCTGTGGTGCATTTTAGTTTTGCAGTTTGCTGACAGTGACCACCAGTATATATAGCAGTACGGTACGGAAGGCCACTGCTCTACCTACCTCTGTGTCGTCAAGTATACTATCCATCTAGATTCTATACCTGTGGTGCATTTTAGTTTTGCAGTTTGCTGACAGTGACCACCAGTATATATAGCAGTACAGTACGGAAGGCCACTGCTCTACCTACCTCTGTGTCGTCAAGTATACTATCCATCTAGATTCTATACCTGTGGTGCATTTTAGATTTGCAGTTTGCTGACAGTGACCACGAGTATATATAGCAGTACGGTACGGAAGGCCACTGCTCTACCTACCTCTGTGTCGTCAAGTATACTATCCATCTAGATTCTATACCTGTGGTGCATTTTAGTTTTGCAGTTTGCTGACAGTGACCACCAGTATATATAGCAGTACGGTACGGAAGGCCACTGCTCTACCTACCTCTGCATCGTCAAGTATACTATCCATCTAGATTCTATATCTGTGGTGCATTTTAGTTTTGCAGTTTGCTGACAGTGACCACGAGTATATATAGCAGTACGGTACGGAAGGCCACTGCTCTACCTACCTCTGTGTCGTCAAGTATACTATCCATCCATACCTGTGGTGCATTTCACTTGTGCGCAGAATATATAGTAGTAGGCCATTGCTATTGATACTGGCATATAATTCCACACATTAAAAAATGGAGAACAAAAATGTGGAGGTTAAAATAGGGAAAGATCAAGATCCACTTCCACCTCGTGCTGAAGCTGCTGCCACTAGTCATGGCCGAGATGATGAAATGCCATCAACGTCGTCTGCCAAGGCCGATGCCCAATGTCATAGTAGAGAGCATGTAAAATCCAAAAAACAAAAGTTCAGTAAAATGACCCAAAAATCAAAATTAAAAGCGTCTGATGAGAAGCGTAAACTTGCCAATATGCCATTTACGACACTGAGTGGCAAGGAACGGCTGAGGCCCTGGCCTATGTTCATGGCTAGTGGTTCAGATTCACATGAGGATGGAAGCACTCATCCTCTCGCTAGAAAAATGAAAAGACTTAAGCTGGCAAAAGCACAGCAAAGAACTGTGTGTTCTTCTAAATCACAAATCTCCAAGGAGAGTCCAATTGTGTCGGTTGCGATGCCTGACCTTCCCAACACTGGATGGGAAGAGCTTGCGCCTTCCACCATTTGCACACCCCTTGCAAGTGCTGGAAGGAGCACCCGCAGTCCAGTTCCTGATAGTCAAATTGAAAATGTCACTGTTGAAGTACACCAGGATGAGGATATGGGTGTTGCTGGCGCAAGGGAGGAAATTGACAAGGAGGATTCTGATGGTGAGGTGGTTTGTTTAAGTCAGGCACCCGGGGAGACACCTGTTGTCCGTGGGACGAATATGGCCATTGACATGCCTGGTCAAAATACAAAAAAAATCACCTCTTCGGTGTGGAATTATTTCAACACAAATGCGGACAACAGGTGTCAAGCTGTGTGTTGCCTTTGTCACGCTGTAATAAGTAGGGGTAAGGACGTTAACCACCTAGGAACATCCTCCCTTATACTGTATGTCACCTGGTCCGCATTCATCAGAAGTCAGTGACAAGTTCAAAAACTTTGGATGACAGCGGAAGCAGTCCACTGACCACTAAATCCCTTCCTCTTGTAACCAAGCTCCTGCAAACCACACCACCAACTCCCTCAGTGTCAATTTCCACCTTACACAGGAAAGCCAATAGTCCTGCAGGCCATGTCACTGGCACGTTTGACGAGTCCTCTCCTGCCTGGGATTCCTCCAATGCATCCTTGAGTGTAACGCCTACTGCTGCTGGCGCTGCTGTTGTTGCTGCTGGGAGTCGATCGTCATCCCAGAGGGGAAGTCGGAAGACCACTTGTACTACTTCTAGTAAGCAATTGACTGTCCAACAGTCCTTTGCGAGGAAGATGAAATATCACAGCAGTCATCCTGCTGCAAAGCGGATAACTCAGGTCTTGTCAGCCTGGGTGGTGAGAAACGTGGTTCCGGTATCCACCGTTAATTCAGAGGCAACTAGAGACTTGTTTGAGGTACTGTGTCCCCGGTACCAAATACCATCTAGGTTCCATTTCTCTAGGCAGGCGATACCGAAAATGTACACAGACGTCAGAAAAAGAGTCACCAGTGTCCTAAAAAATGCAGTTGTACCCAATGTCCACTTAACCACGGACATGTGGACAAGTGGAGCAGGGCAGACTCAGGACTATATGACTGTGACAGCCCACTGGGTAGATGTATTGCCTCCCGCCGCAAGAACAGCAGCGGCGGCACCAGTAGCAGCATCTCGCAAACGCCAACTCGTTCCTAGGCAGGCTACGCTTTGTATCACCGCTTTCCATAAGAGGCACACAGCTGACACTGAACGGAAACTGAGGAACATCATCGCAGAATGGCTTACCCCAATTGGACTCTCCTGGGGATTTGTGACATCGGACAACGCCAGCAATATTGTGCGTGCATTACATCTGGGCAAATTCCAGCACGTCCCATGTTTTGCACATACATTGAATTTGGTGGTGCAGAATTATTTAAAAAACGACAGGGGCGTGCAAGAGATGCTGTTGGTTGCCCGAAGAACTTTCGGCATTCAGCTACCGCGTGCCGAAGACTGGAGCACCAGCAAACAGTCCTGAACCTGCCCTGCCATCATCTGAAGCAAGAGGTAGTAACGAGGTGGAATTCAACCCTCTATATGCTACAGAGGATGGAGGAGCAGCAAAAGGCCATTCTAGCCTATACATCTGCCCACGATATAGGCAAAGGAGGGGGAATGCACCTGACTCAAGCACAGTGGAGAATGATTTCAACGTTGTGCAAGGTTCTGCAACCCTTTGAACTTGCCACACGTGAAGTCAGTTCAGACACTGCCAGCCTGAGTCAGGTCATTCCCCTCATCAGGCTTTTGCAGAAGAAGCTGGAGACATTGAAGGAGGAGCTAAAACAGAGCGATTCCGCTAGGCATGTGGGACTTGTGGATGGAGCCCTTAATTCGCTTAACCAGGATTCACGGGTGGTCAATCTGTTGAAATCAGAGCACTACATTTTGGCCACCGTGCTCGATCCTAGATTTAAAACCTACGTTGTATCTCTCTTTCCAGCAGACACAAGTCTGCAGAGGTTCAAAGACCTGCTGGTGAGAAAATTGTCAAGTCAAGCGGAACGTGACCCGTCAACAGCTCCTCCTTCACATTCTCCCGCAACTGGGGGTGCGAGGAAAAGGCTAAGAATTCCGAGCCCACCCGCTGGCGATGATGCAGGGCAGTCTGGAGCGAGTGCTGACATCTGGTCCGGACTGAAGGACCTGGCAACGATTACTGACATGTCGTCTACTGTCACTGCATATGATTCTGTCACCATTGAAAGAATGGTGGAGGATTATATGAGTGACCGCATCCAAGTAGGCATGTCAGACAGTCCGTACATATACTGGCAGGAAAAAGAGGCAATTTGGAGGCTCTTGCACAAACTGGCTTCATTCTACCTAAGTTGCCCTCCCTCCAGTGTGTACTCCGAAAGAGTGTTTAGTGCAGCCGCTCACCTTGTCAGCAATCGGCGTACGAGGTTACTTCCAGAAAATGTGGAGAAGATGATGTTCATCAAAATGAATTATAATCAATTCCTCCGTGGAGACATTCACCATCAATTGCCTCCAGAAAGTACACAGGGATCTGAGATGGTGGATTCCAGTGGGGACGAATTAATAATCTGTGAGGAGGGGGATGTACACAGTGAAAGGGGTGAGGAATCGGAGGATGATGATGAGGTGGACATCTTGCCTCTGTAGAGCCAGTTTGTGCAAGGAGAGATTGATTGCTTCTTTTTTGGTGGGGGCCCAAACCAACCAGTCATTTCAGTCACAGTCGTGTGGCAGACCCTGTCGCTGAAATGATGGGTTCGTTAAAGTGTGCATGTCCTGTTTATACAACATAAGGGTGGGTGGGAGGGCCCAAGGACAATTCCATCTTGCACCTCTTTTTTCTTTCATTTTTCTTTGCATCATGTGCTGTTTGGGGACTATTTTTTTGAAGTGCCATCCTGTCTGACACTGCAGTGCCACTCCTAGATGGGCCAGGTGTTTGTGTCGGCCACTTGTGTCGCTTAGCTTAGTCACACAGCGACCTTGGTGCGCCTCTTTTTTTCTTTGCATCATGTGCTGTTTGGGGACTATTTTTTTGAAGTGCCATCCTGTCTGACACTGCAGTGCCACTCCTAGATGGGCCAGGTGTTTATGTCGGCCACTTGGGTCGCTTAGCTTAGTCACACAGCTACCTCATTGCGCCTCTTTTTTTCTTTGCATCATGTGCTGTTTGGGGACTGAAGTGCCATCCTGTCTGACACTGCAGTGCCACTTCTAGATGGGCCAGGTGTTTGTGTCGGCCACTTGGGTCGCTTAGCTTAGTCACACAGCTACCTCATTGTGCCTCTTTTTTTCTTTGCATCATGTGCTGTTTGGGGATTATTTTTTTGAAGTGCCATCCTATCTGACACTGCAGTGCCACTCCTAGATGGGCCAGGTGTTTGTGTCGGCCACTTGTGTCGCTTAGCTTAGTCACACAGCGACCTTGGTGCGCCTCTTTTTTTCTTTGCATCATCTGCTGTTTGGGGACAATTTTTTTGAAGTGCCATCCTGCCTGACACTGCAGTGCCACTCCTAGATGGGCCAGGTGTTTGTGTCGGCCACTTGTGTCGCTTAGCTTAGCCATCCAGCGACCTCGGTGCAAATTTTAGGACTAAAAATAATATTGTGAGGTGTGAGGTGTTCAGAATAGACTGAAAATGAGTGTAAATTATGGTTATTGAGGTTAATAATACTATGGGATCAAAATGACCCCCAAATTCTATTATTTAAGCTGTTTTTGAGGGTTATTTGCAAAAAAACACCAGAATCCAAAACACACCCGAATCCGACAAAAAAATTTCAGGGAGGTTTTGCCAAAACGTGTCCGAATCCAAAACACGGCCACGGAACCGAATCCAAAACCAAAACACAAAACCCGAAAAATGTCCGGTGCACATCACTAATTTTGATGAACATCATCTTCTCCACATTTTGTGAAAGTAACTTCCAATGCCGATCGCTAACAAGGTTACCGGCTACACCAAACACTCTTTCAGAGTACACACTGGAGGGGGGGCAACTTAGGTAAAATAAAGCCAGTTTGTGTAAGGGCCTCTAAAATTGCCTCTTTTTACTGCCAGTATACATAGACATGCCTACTCGGATGCTGTCACCGATATAATCCTCCACCATTCTTTCAATGGTGACAGCATCATATGCAGTGACAGTAGACATGTCAGTAATTGTTGGCAGCTTATTCAGTCTGGACCAGATATCAACACTTGCTCCTGACTGCCCTGCATCACCGCTAGCGGGCGGATAAGAAATTTTGTTATTTTCCTCGCAGAACCAGTTGTGGGAGAAAATGAGAGAGGAGCTGCTGATGGGTCACGTTTCGCTTGATTTGAAAAATTTTCACGCCAACAGGTCACCTCTGCAGACTTGTGTCCACCGGAAATAGAGATACAACGTAGGCTTTAAACCTAAGATCGAGCACAGTGGCCAAAATGTAGTGCTCTGATTTCAACAGATTGACCACCCTTGAATCCTGGCAAAGCGAATGAACGGCTCCATCCACAAGTCCCACATACTTAGCGGAATCGCTCCATCTTAGCTCCTCTTTCAATTTCTCCATCTGCTTCTGAAAAGCCTGATGAGGGGAATGTCCTGACTCCAGCTGGCAGTGTCTGAACTGACTTCACGTGTGGCAAGTTGGAAGGATCAGAGAACCTTGCACAACATGGAAATCATTCTCCACTGTGCTTGAGTCAGGTGCATTCCCCCTCCTTTGCCTATATCGTAGGTGGATGAATAGGCTTGAATGGCCTTTTGCTGCTCCTCCATCCTCTGTAGCATATGCAGTAGAGGGTTGAATTCCACCTCGTTACTACCTCTTGCTTCAGGTGATCCCAGGGTAGGTTCAAGATTGTTTGCTGGCACTCCAGTCTTCGGCACGCAGTCGCTGATGTCGAAAATGGCACACAATTTTGGGGCCACTGACAGCATCTCCTGCACGCCCCTGTCATTTTTCAAAAAATTCTGTACCACCGAATTAATTGTATGTGAAATACATGGGACATGCTGGAATTTGCCCAGATGTAATGCATGGTGGTGTTGTCAGATATCACAAATACCCAGGAGAGTCTAAGTGGGGTAAGCCATTGGGCAATGATGTCCCTCAGTTTCCGTAAGAGGTTGTCAGTGATGTGCCTTTTACAGAAACCAGTGATACACGGTGTAGCCTGCCTAGGAACGAGTTGGCGTTTGTGAGATGCAGCTGCTGGTGCCGCTGCTGTTGTTGCTGTGGAAGGCAATACATCTACCCAGTGGGCTGTCACAGCTGTCATGGACTGTCATGTAGTCCTTAGTTTGCCCTGCACCACTTGTCCACATGTCTGTGGTTAAGTAGACAGTGTGTATAACCGCATTTTTCAGGAAACTGAGGACACTTTTCTTAATGTCCCAGTATTGTCCGGGAATCGCTTGCCTAGTGAAGTGGAATCTAGACGGGATTTGGTACCAGTGACACAGTACGTGCATCAACTGTTTAAATCCCACTGCACTAATGGTGGATACCAGACGCACGTCTAACACCAGCATAGTTATTATGGCCTCAGTAATCCGCTTTGCAACAAGGTGACTGCTGTCATATATCATCTTCCTTGCAAAGGACTGTTGTACAGTCAATTGCTTAGTTGAAGTAGTACAAGTGGTCTTCCGACTTCCTCTCTGGAATGACAATCGACTCCCAGCAGCAACAACAGCAGCGGCAGTAGGCGTACCACGCAAGGATCCTCAGGAGGAATTCTAGATAGGAGATGACTCGTCAGTCATGCCAGCGACATGGCCTGCAGGACTACTTACGTTCCTGACTGAGAAGGAAATTTACGTTGAGGAAGTTGGTGGTGTGGATTGCAGGAGCTTGGATACAACAGGAAAAAGGATTTAGCAGTGGACTGCTTATGCTCTTACCCAAAGTTTCTGAACTTGACAATAACTTATGATAAATGTGCTGCAGGTGACTTATAAGGGAGGATGTTCCTAGGTGGTTAACGTCCTTACCCCTGCTTATTATGGATTGACAAAGGCAACACATGGCTTTACACTTGTTGACTGGATTTGTGGAGTAATAATTCGACACTGAAGAGGTGGCTTTTTTGGTATTTTGCGCAGGCATGACAATGGACTTTTCCATCCCATGGACAACAACTGTCTCTACTGGTGCCTTATTCAAACAAACCACATCATCAGAATCCTCACTGTCAACTTCCTTCTCAGCTCCAGCTACACCAATATCCTCCTAATGCTGGTGTACTTCTACAGTGACATCCTCAATCTCGATATCAACAACTGGACTGGCAGTGCTCCTCCCAGCACTTGCAGGGGGTGTGCAAATGGTGGTAGGAGTCTACTCTTCCCATACAGTCTTGAGAAGGTCAGGCCTAGACATCGCAACCGTTTACACACTTGGACTCTCCTTGGGGCTTTGTGATATATCTGAACGCACAGTTGGTTTTTCCTGTGCTTTAACAAGCTTATTTTTTAACATTTTTCGAGAGGGAGGAGGGCTTCCATCCTCATGAGAAGCTGAACCACCAGTCATGAACCTAGGCCAAGGCCTTAGCCTTTCCTTGCCACTTTGTGTCGTGAATGGCATATTGGCAATTTTACGTTTCTCATCATATAATTTCTTTTTTTTTCTGATTATTAATTTTTGCTTCTTGGATTTTAGATGCTGTTATGGATGAGTACCTGGAACTCAGGGGAGTATGCGACAACTGGGAAGTTCCAGTACTCACAGGTAAAGCTGCAGCTAAAATTGATGTCTGCAGTAACTTGTGCTCTACCCCTGACTCCGTTACCCCTCTTAGCTGTCGGATGGTGGCTGCGGTGCTAGTGTTCTTCTGCCCACGGCAGTCACGTTTGAATGGGCGAATTAGGTCCGCCCAAACTCCGATGCCCCCAGTCTTATTAAGTGAGAAGGCACCACCCGAGACTGCAAGTGAGTAAGGGGGAACCGAACTAACCAATGCATGAGTGATAATGAGAACAACAATGGTCTTCGATGTTATAAGCAAATAAACAGTGAGAACAACAATGCTCAGGGATGTTAAAGATATAAGTATAAACAAAGAACTGTTAGCGTGGATACTCCACGAAAACCTGAACACTGGCTGGCAAGATCTGGTCAAGAATTGATCAGTCAAAGTCTCCAGGTCGCAGTACAACACAGGAAGGATCTCCAACGAGCTGACAGGTTCACACAGAAGCAGGGACAGATTGGCCCATGGGGTTTTCTGGGAAGGTTCCCGGGAGGCCGACTGAACTGTGGGGCCGATTGCTGTTTGTGGCTCCGCCCCCTGTAACGCATCACTCAGAGCTATATCTAGCAGCTGCCAGCACCTGTCAGAGGCCGCAGCTTGGAGGAGCTATGACACTGGATAGTCTGTCATCGCACGTGACAGAGCTCCTCCAGTCACCAGTAACAGAAAGTTCCCAGCAGCTCCTCAGCGGTGCACACAGGGTAAGTGAACTCTTTCCTCTCCTGCTCTCTCTGATTACTCTTCCGATCCCTTCTCACACACACCCCCACCCGTGGCACCCCCACCCCCACCCCCACCCGCGGCACCCCCCTCCCCCACTCGTGGCAACCCCCCCCTCCCAGAGACTGATTTACCGCTATGCAACCTAGGTGCATGCCTAGGGGCCGGCGGTACCAAGGGGCCCGTGGTCGGGCCCCCCTGAAATCCACCACTGACCGTGGGTCACTGGACTACTGTCTGCAGGGGATGATCGGGTCCGGAGCTGCAAGCCGCCTCCTGTGCTCCACCTGCGCTCCCCTTAAATCCAATGTAAACACTGCCTTCCCGGCAGTCCCGTGTAGCACGTGACATATGGTCGTCACGCAGCGCGCCCCAGCCTGCAGTCTAGAGATGAGCGGGTTCGGTTCCTCGGAATCCGAACCCGCCCGAACTTCAGGTTTTTTTACACGGGGCCGAGCGACTCGGATCTTCCCACCTTGCTCGGTTAACCCGAGCGCGCCCGAACGTCATCATCCCGCTGTCGGATTCTCGCGAGACTCGGATTCTATATAAGGAGCCGCGCGTCGCCGCCATTTTCACACGTGCATTGAGATTGATAGGGAGAGGACGTGGCTGGCGTCCTCTCCGTTTAGACTAGAGTACTAGAGAGAGACACAAATTTTGGGGAGCATATTATTAGGAGGAGTACTACTTGCTGCTGATAGTGTGACCAGTGACCACCAGTTTAATTAATCCGTTCTCTGCCTGAAAAAAAACGATACACAGTGTGACACAGTCACATACCATATCTGTGCTCAGCCCAGTGTGCTGCATCATATGTAATACTGTATATCATTATCTGACTGTGCTGAGTGCTCACTGCTCACACAGCTTAATTGTGGGGGAGACTGGGGAGCAGTTATAGCAGGAGTACATATTTTAAGTACAGTGCACACTTTTGCTGCAAGAGTGCCACTGCCAGTGTGACTGACCAGTGACCACTGACCACCAGTATTGTGATTGTCTGCTGACCACCAGTATATTGTGATTGTCTGCCTGAAAAAGTTAAACACTCGTTGTGTGGTGTTTTTATAAACGCATTCTGCAGACAGTGTCCAGCAGGTCCGTCATTACATAATATATACCTGTCCGGCTGCAGTACTAGTGTGATATATATATATTTTAATTTTATCTCATTATCATCCAGTCTATATTAGCAGCAGACACAGTACGGTAGTCCACGGCTGTAGCTACCTCTGTGTCGGCAGTCGCTCGTCCATCCATAATTGTATACCACCTACCCGTGTTTTTTTTTTTTCTATCTTCTTGATACTAGTAGCTTACTTTAGGAGTCTGCAGTGCTGAGTCTGACAGACAGTGTCCAGCAGGTCCGTCATTACATAATATATACCTGTCCGGCTGCAGTACTAGTGTGATATATATATATATTTTAATTTTATCTCATTAATATCCAGTCTATATTAGCAGCAGACACAGTACGGTAGTCCACGGCTGTAGCTACCTCTGTCGGCAGTCGCTCGTCCATCCATAATTGTATACCACCTACCCGTGGTTTTTTTTTCTTTCTATCTTCTTGATACTAGTAGCTTACTTTAGGAGTCTGCAGTGCTGACAGACAGTGTCCAGCAGGTCCGTCATTACATAATATATACCTGTCCGGCTGCAGTACTAGTGTGATATATATATTTTAATTTTATCTCATTATCATCCAGTCTATATTAGCAGCAGACACAGTACGGTAGTCCACGGCTGTAGCTACCTCTGTGTCGGCAGTCGCTCGTCCATCCATAATTGTATACCACCTACCTGTGTTTTTTTTTTCTCTATCTTCTTGATACTAGTAGCTTACTTTAGGAGTCTGCAGTGCTGAGTCTGACAGACAGTGTCCAGCAGGTCCGTCATTACATAATATATACCTGTCCGGCTGCAGTACTAGTGTGATATATATATATATATTTTAATTTTATCTCATTATCATCCAGTCTATATTAGCAGCAGACACAGTACGGTAGTCCACGGCTGTAGCTACCTCTGTGTCGGCAGTCGCTCGTCCATCCATAATTGTATACCACCTACCCGTGGCTTTTTTTTTTTTCTATCTTCTTGATACTAGTAGCTTACTTTAGGAGTCTGCAGTGCTGACAGACAGTGTCCAGCAGGTCCGTCATTACATAATATATACCTGTCCGGCTGCAGTACTAGTGTGATATATATATATATATATATATATTTTAATTTTATCTCATTATCATCCAGTCTATATTAGCAGCAGACACAGTACGGTAGTCCACGGCTGTAGCTACCTCTGTGTCGGCAGTCGCTCGTCCATCTATAATTGTATACCACCTACCCGTGGTTTTTTTTTTCTATCTTCTTGATACTAGTAGCTTACTTTAGGAGTCTGCAGTGCTGACAGACAGTGTCCAGCAGGTCCGTCATTACATAATATATACCTGTCCGGCTGCAGTACTAGTGTGATATATATATATATATTTTAATTTTATCTCATTATCATCCAGTCTATATTAGCAGCAGACACAGTACGGTAGTCCACGGCTGTAGCTACCTCTGTGTCGGCAGTCGCTCGTCCATCCATAATTGTATACCACCTACCCGTGTTTTTTTTTTTTCTATCTTCTTGATACTAGTAGCTTACTTTAGGAGTCTGCAGTGCTGAGTCTGACAGACAGTGTCCAGCAGGTCCGTCATTACATAATATATACCTGTCCGGTTGCAGTACTAGTGTGATATATATATATATATTTTAATTTTATCTCATTATCATCCAGTCTATATTAGCAGCAGACACAGTACGGTAGTCCACGGCTGTAGCTACCTCTGTGTCGGCAGTCGCTCGTCCATCCATAATTGTATACCACCTACCCGTGGTTTTTTTTTTTTCTATCTTCTTGATACTAGTAGCTTACTTTAGGAGTCTGCAGTGCTGACAGACAGTGTCCAGCAGGTCCGTCAATACATAATATATACCTGTCCGGCTGCAGTACTAGTGTGATATATATATATATTTTAATTTTATCTCATTATCATCCAGTCTATATTAGCAGCAGACACAGTACGGTAGTCCACGGCTGTAGCTACCTCTGTGTCGGCAGTCGCTCGTCCATCCATAATTGTATACCACCTACCCGTGTTTTTTTTTTTTCTATCTTCTTGATACTAGTAGCTTACTTTAGGAGTCTGCAGTGCTGACAGACAGTGTCCAGCAGGTCCGTCATTACATAATATATACCTGTCCGGCTGCAGTACTAGTGTGATATATATATATATTTTAATTTTATCTCATTATCATCCAGTCTATATTAGCAGCAGACACAGTACGGTAGTCCACGGCTGTAGCTACCTCTGTGTCGGCAGTCGCTCGTCATCCATAAGTATACTAGTATCCATCCATCTCCATTGTTTACCTGAGGTGCCTTTTAATTGTGCCTATTAAAATATGGAGAACAAAAATGTTGAGGTTCCAAAAATAGGGAAAGATCAAGATCGACTTCCACCTCGTGCTGAAGCTGCTGCCACTAGTCATGGCCGAGACGATGAAATGCCAGCAACGTCGTCTGCCAAGGCCGATGCCCAATGTCATAGTACAGAGCATGTAAAATCCAAAACACCAAATATCAGTAAAAAAAGGACTCAAAAATCTAAAATAAAATTGTCGGAGGAGAAGCGTAAACTTGCCAATATGCCATTTACGACACGGAGTGGCAAGGAACGGCTGAGGCCCTGGCCTATGTTCATGGCTAGTGGTTCAGCTTCACATGAGGATGGAAGCACTCAGCCTCTCGCTAGAAAAATGAAAAGACTCAAGCTGGCAAAAGCACAGCAAAGAACTGTGCGTTCTTCGAAATCCCAAATCCACAAGGAGAGTCCAATTGTGTCGGTTGCGATGCCTGACCTTCCCAACACTGGACGTGAAGAGCATGCGCCTTCCACCATTTGCACGCCCCCTGCAAGTGCTGGAAGGAGCACCCGCAGTCCAGTTCCTGATAGTCAGATTGAAGATGTCAGTGTTGAAGTACACCAGGATGAGGAGGATATGGGTGTTGCTGGCGCTGGGGAGGAAATTGACAAGGAGGATTCTGATGGTGAGGTGGTTTGTTTAAGTCAGGCACCCGGGGAGACATCTGTTGTCCGTGGGACGAATATGGCCATTGACATGCCTGGTGAAAATACCAAAAAAATCAGCTCTTCGGTGTGGAAGTATTTCAACAGAAATGCGGACAACATTTGTCAAGCCGTGTGTTGCCTTTGTCAAGCTGTAATAAGTAGGGGTAAGGACGTTAACCACCTCGGAACATCCTCCCTTATACGTCACCTGCAGCGCATTCATAATAAGTCAGTGACAAGTTCAAAAACTTTGGGCGACAGCGGAAGCAGTCCACTGACCAGTAAATCCCTTCCTCTTGTAACCAAGCTCACGCACACCACCCCACCAACTCCCTCAGTGTCAATTTCCTCCTTCCCCAGGAATGCCAATAGTCCTGCATGCCATGTCACTGGCAATTCTGACGAGTCCTCTCCTGCCTGGGATTCCTCCGATGCATCCTTGCGTGTAACGCCTACTGCTGCTGGCGCTGCTGTTGTTGCTGCTGGGAGTCGATGGTCATCCCAGAGGGGAAGTCGTAAGCCCACTTTTACTACTTCCACCAAGCAATTGACTGTCCAACAGTCCTTTGCGAGGAAGATGAAATATCACAGCAGTCATCCTGTTGCAAAGCGGATAACTGAGGCCTTGACAACTATGTTGGTGTTAGACGTGCGTCCGGTATCCGCCGTTAGTTCACAGGGAACTAGACAATTTCTTGAGGTAGTGTGCCCCCGTTACCAAATACCATCTAGGTTCCACTTCTCTAGGCAGGCGATACCGAGAATGTACACGGACGTCAGAAAAAGACTCACCAGTGTCCTAAAAAATGCAGTTGTACCCAATGTCCACTTAACCACGGACATGTGGACAAGTGGAGCAGGGCAGTGTCAGGACTATATGACTGTGACAGCCCACTGGGTAGATGTATGGACTCCCGCCGCAAGAACAGCAGCGGCGGCACCAGTAGCAGCATCTCGCAAACGCCAACTCTTTCCTAGGCAGGCTACGCTTTGTATCACCGGTTTCCAGAATACGCACACAGCTGAAAACCTCTTACGGCAACTGAGGAAGATCATCGCGGAATGGCTTACCCCAATTGGACTCTCCTGTGGATTTGTGGCATCGGACAACGCCAGCAATATTGTGTGTGCATTAAATATGGGCAAATTCCAGCACGTCCCATGTTTTGCACATACCTTGAATTTGGTGGTGCAGAATTATTTAAAAAAACGAGAGGGGCGTGCAAGAGATGCTGTCGGTGGCCAGAAGAATTGCGGGACACTTTCGGCGTACAGGCACCACGTACAGAAGACTGGAGCACCACCAAAAACGCCTGAACCTGCCCTGCCATCATCTGAAGCAAGAAGTGGTAACGAGGTGGAATTCAACCCTATATATGCTTCAGAGGTTGGAGGAGCAGCAAAAGGCCATTCAAGCCTATACAATTGAGCACGATATAGGAGGTGGAATGCACCTGTCTCAAGCGCAGTGGAGAATGATTTCAACGTTGTGCAAGGTTCTGCTGCCCTTTGAACTTGCCACACGTGAAGTCAGTTCAGACACTGCCAGCCTGAGTCAGGTCATTCCCCTCATCAGGCTTTTGCAGAAGAAGCTGGAGACATTGAAGGAGGAGCTAACACAGAGCGATTCCGCTAGGCATGTGGGACTTGTGGATGGAGCCCTTAATTCGCTTAACAAGGATTCACGGGTGGTCAATCTGTTGAAATCAGAGCACTACATTTTGGCCACCGTGCTCGATCCTAGATTTAAAACCTACCTTGGATCTCTCTTTCCGGCACACACAAGTCTGCTGGGGTTCAAAGACCTGCTGGTGAGAAAATTGTCAAGTCAAGCGGAACGCGACCTGTCAACATCTCCTCCTTCACATTCTCCCGCAACTGGGGGTGCGAGGAAAAGGCTCAGAATTCCGAGCCCACCCGCTGGCGGTGATGCAGGGCAGTCTGGAGCGACTGCTGATGCTGACATCTGGTCCGGACTGAAGGACCTGCCAACGATTACGGACATGTCGTCTACTGGCACTGCATATGATTCTCTCCCCATTGAAAGAATGGTGGAGGATTATATGAGTGACCGCATCCAAGTAGGCACGTCAGACAGTCCGTACTTATACTGGCAGGAAAAAGAGGCAATTTGGAGGCCCTTGCACAAACTGGCTTTATTCTACCTAAGTTGCCCTCCCACAAGTGTGTACTCCGAAAGAGTGTTTAGTGCCGCCGCTCACCTTGTCAGCAATCGGCGTACGAGGTTACTTCCAGAAAATGTGGAGAAGATGATGTTCATTAAAATTAATTATAATCAATTCCTCCGTGGAGACATTGACCAGCAGCAATTGCCTCCACAAAGTACACAGGGAGCTGAGATGGTGGATTCCAGTGGGGACGAATTGATAATCTGTGAGGAGGGGGATGTACACGGTGATATATCGGAGGATGATGATGAGGTGGACATCTTGCCTCTGTAGAGCCAGTTTGTGCAAGGAGAGATTATTGCTTCTTTTTTGGTGGGGGTCCAAACCAACCCGTCATTTCAGTCACAGTCGTGTGGCAGACCCTGTCACTGAAATGATGGGTTGGTTAAAGTGTACATGTCCTGTTTATACAACATAAGGGTGGGTGGGAGGGCCCAAGGACAATTCCATCTTGCACCTCTTTTTTCTTTCATTTTTCTTTGCGTCATGTGCTGTTTGGGGAGTATTTTTTTGAAGGGCCATCCTGCGTGACACTGCAGTGCCACTCCTAGATGGGCCAGGTGTTTGTGTCGGCCACTAGGGTCGCTTATCTTACTCACACAGCTACCTCATTGCGCCTCTTTTTTTCTTTGCGTCATGTGCTGTTTGGGGAGTGTTTTTTGGAAGGGCCATCCTGCGTGACACTGCAGTGCCACTCCTAGATGGGCCAGGTGTTTGTGTCGGCCACTAGGGTCGCTTATCTTACTCACACAGCTACCTCATTGCGCCTCTTTTTTTCTTTGCGTCATGTGCTGTTTGGGGAGTGGTTTTTGGAAGGGCCATCCTGCGTGACACTGCAGTGCCACTCCTAGATGGGCCAGGTGTTTGTGTCGGCCACTAGGGTCGCTTAGCTTACTCACACAGCTACCTCATTGCGCCTCTTTTTTTCTTTGCGTCATGTGCTGTTCGGGGAGTGTTTTTTGGAAGGGCCATCCTGCGTGACACTGCAGTGCCACTCCTAGATGGGCCAGGTGTTTGTGTCGGCCACTAGGGTCGCTTAGCTTAGTCATCCAGCGACCTCGGTGCAAATTTTAGGACTAAAAATAATATTGTGAGGTGTGAGGTGTTCAGAATAGACTGAAAATGAGTGGAAATTATGGTTTTTGAGGTTAATAATACTTTGGGATCAAAATGACCCCCAAATTCTATGATTTAAGCTGTTTTTTAGTGTTTTTTGAAAAAAACACCGAATCCAAAACACACCCGAATCCGACAAAAAAAATTCGGTGAGGTTTTGCCAAAACGCGGTCGAACCCAAAACACGACCGCGGAACCGAACCCAAAACCAAAACACAAAACCCGAAAAATTTCAAGTGCACATCTCTAGCCTGCACTCTCTCTTCCTGTGCCTGGTATGATGATAGATGTGCTTCAGGAGCACAAACACTCCTCCCAGGAAGCACGGCCCTGCCTCTAACTATGATGTCTCTTGGCGCCCAGCTTGTAAGTAAATTACTACATCTGATGCTGCAGGGGAAACGGAAGACAGCTTGGGAGGGTAGGTCCATTACATTTGTATATATAAATATACTTTATACTTAAAAAAATACTTTTCCTGTTAAATGTGTAATGTCCCTGTGTTCCCCTCAGTGACCCTAACCTCACCCACCCTGTGACTCCCCCTCAGCATCCCTAACCTCACACACCCTCTGACTCCCCCTCAGAGTCCCTCCCTGACCTCACCCACCCTGTGACTCCCCCTCAGTGTCCCTCCCTGACCTCACCCACCCTGTGACTCGCCCCTCAGCATCCCTGCCCTCACCCACCCTGGGACACCTCCTTAGTGTCCATCCCTGACCTCACCCACCCTGTGACTCCTCCTCAGTGTCCCTGTCCTTTCCCTCCCTAACAGATCCACACTAAATGTTCTTTTCCAAATTATTTAGTATGGATCCATAATTTTTTTAATATACTTAGGGTCTAATAACATGTAACGGGTATTATGATGTGTGGTATAATGTGTCAGGGGCATTTACAGTGTGCCATAATGTGTAAGGGGCATTACGGTGTGTTCCATAATGGGTAAGGGGTATTACGGGATGTGGCATAGTATGTAAGGGGCATTACTATAAGTAGGAAAAATTACAAATGATTTAAGGGGCATGAATCAGGAACGAAAATATAGTGCCATGGATTGTTTGACGGAGGGGGCCCCAAACCAGTATCTTGCCTAGGGCCCCATGAAGTCTAAATCCGGCTCTGCCCCCTCCCCGACTCGCGACACCCCCCCTCCCCCACTTGCGGCACCCCTACCCCACTCGCAGCATCCCCCTCCTCCACTCGTGGCACCCCCTAGCTGCGGTGTGATGTAAGTAACGGATGCCGCTGTGCACTGTAATGTGACACGCTATGCGCTGTAATGTGATGTGCTATATTGTGTTGCCACTGTGCGCTGTAATGTGATGCCGCTGTGCGCTGCGTTTTGACATGCTATGCGCTGTAATGTGAATAATACAACACCGCTGTGTGCTGTAATGTGAACAGTGGACGCTGCTGTGCGGTATAATGTGAGTAATGGACGTCGCTGGGTGCTATAATGTGCGTAACGAATGCTGGGTGGTGTAATGTGCGTAACGGACAACGCTGGGTGGTGTAATGTGCGTAACAGACGCTGCTGGGCATTGTAATGTAACGGACAACGCTGGGTGGTGTAATGTGCGAAACGGACAACGCTGGGTGGTGTAATGTGGGTAACAGACACCGCTGGGCATTGTTATGTGAGTAACAGACGCCGCTGTGCATTGTTGTGTGAGTAACGGACGCCGCTGGGCATTGTTGTGTGAGTAACGGATGCCGCTGGGCATTGTTGTGTGAGTAACGGACGCCGCTGGGCATTGTTGTGTGAGTAACGGACGCCGCTGGGCATTGTTGTGTGAGTAACGGACGCCGCTGGGCATTGTTATGTGAGTAATGGATGCCGCTGAGCACTGTAATGTGACACTGCTGTGCGCTGTAATGTGAAAAACAGACGTTACTGGGCAGTGTAATGTGACACTGCTATGCGCTGTAATGTGAATAATGTCGCACTGCTGTGCACTGTAATTTGACTAATGTGATGCCGCTGTGCGCTGTAATGTGAATAACAGATGCTGCTATGCGGTGTAATGTGAATTGGAACTATTCTGTGGCCACAACCCCATATTTTTTGCTGCGCCCTGTCAATATTTTGGTTATGTGGTTACCAGAGGCTGCAACATATACGTTACAGGATAGGATATCCTATTCATTACAGCACAGTGAATTACAGGTCATCGGTGCAGAGGAATGCTGTCCACATACTAGGTCAATATTGTGTACGAATACATGATATTGACGTGTGGATCGACTCATTGTATGCACATTGTGCATATTTTGGGTGCGATTACAATGCAATGCGCGTCCCTGCTGGTCGCACGTTGCATCAACTGTGTTGCACATATGATCAGGCGATCCTGGTAGGGGTCAATTGCGGATCGTACGTTAGATCATAAGGTGCAAAAGCACCTTACGATCTATCGTACACCAGGGAGCTGTCCCCAAGGCCCTTTTGCGATGGCACTGCTACTACTTTAGTATTGGCTCCGCCTACCATTGATTTGTTATCGCCCACTTAGTTACCCAGCAACGGGGAACGCCGCCTGCCTCCAGCTTCTACGTTGCTAGGGATCCGGCGGCTCACAGCGCTCGGCGTATGCCTGTTGCTATGCGCTGGGTGGGGACCAGGAGACTTTGCGCCCAGCGTCTGCCTGATGCTAGGCACCGGGCGGGGACCAGAAAACCTTGCGCCCGGCATCCGCCTATTGCTAGGCGCCGGGCAGGGCTCAGCGGGAGGTGCAGCATCCCGGCTCCACGGCAACGGCCAGAACACACACCTCCCGGCGCTAACAGATGCCCTCTATGACATTGGGCCTCGGACTTAGCAGACAACGTTGATGGAATTGCATCGTCAATGTCATGACTGGTGGCAGCAGCAGCTTCAGCACTAGTACTAGGAACTAGAAGTGGTTCCTGATCTTTCACAATTTTCTCCTCCAAATTTTTGTTCTCCTTTTCACAGGACAGCACCCCTTTATTATTACAGCACACAGAACAGTGCCCCTCTTTATTTAAAGCACGTCTGTATTTTCATAGCATAAAAGACAATGCACCTTTATTTTAACAACACTCCTGTATTTTTACAGCATACAACACAGGGCCAGTGTACTTTTATTTTAACAACAGCAACCCTGTATTTTTATAGCATACAGGACAGGGTCAACACCCCTGTATTTGAACAACACCTTTGTAATTTTACAGTATACAAGACAGGGCCAGTGTAAATTTATTTTAACAAGAGCACCCCTGTTATTTTACAGCATACAGGACAGGGCCAGCACCCCTGTATTTTCACAGCACCCCTGTATTTTTACAGCATACACGACAGGGCCAGTGTACATTTATTTTCACAGCACGCCTGTATTTTTAAAGCATACAAGACAGGGCCAGTGTACCTTTTCAACACCCCTGAATTTTTTACAGCATACAAGACAGAACCAACACCCATGTATTTTCACAACACCCCTGTACAGCAGTGACAGGACAGCAACACCCATGTACAGCTGCAGCACCCCTAACAGCACATGACACCAATGACAGGACAGCACCCCTAACAGCACAAGGACACCACAGTGACAGGACAGCGCCCCTAGAGAGCACACACTGACCCCACCTGACGCCACTACCCACAGAGAGACAGAGGTCTGTCTCCCTCACTCTCAAGGTCTGGAGTGAAAATGTCAGTGACGCGCAGCTCTTTATATGGAATCCAAAACCTTTAAGCATCCAACAGCAGTATGATAACATTTTGCCTTGTCCTGAGATCCGGCTCGGATCTTGAAGTTCGGGAAGGTTCAGTTCTCTGAGAACCGAACCCGCTCATCTCTAATAAGAACCACTTGGCCCATCTAGTCTACCCTTAACCCAGGCACACATTTACACACTAGGGTTAATTTTTACCAGGAACCAATTAACCTACTAGTATATTTTTAGATTGCGTGAGAAAGCCCATGCAAGCACGAGGGGAATTTACAAACTCTGCACAGTTGGGCCATGGTGGAAATTGAACATAATGTGAGACAGTAATGCTAACCAGTGCTGTAACTAGACATTTTAGCGCTGTGTGCAAGAAACGGCATTGGCGCCCCCGCTTATGTGAAATAGGGGCAGTGCACGCCATAGGCGCGTGGCTTCATGGGGAAGGGGTGTGGTCACAAAATAATACCAATTCATATTACTGTGCACAGTAGTCTCCATTATTCAAATAATGCTGCACAGTAGCACCACTACACCAGGTAGAGCTCCTTTTACACATTACGGTGGACAGATTCCCCTTTTTACACATTACAGCAGACAGTCCCCCTTTTTACACATTACGGCAGCCAGTCCCACTTTTTACACATTACTGCAGCCAGTCCCCCTTTTTACACATTACGCCAGACCGCACTCTCTTTTTACACATTACTGCAGCCAGTCCCTCTTTTTACACATTACGGCAGACAGCATCCCCTTTTTACACATTACTGCAGCCAGTCCCCCTTTTTACACATTACGGCAGTCAGTCCCCCTTTTTACACATTACGCCAGACCACCTTCTCTTTTTACACATTACGGCAGACAGCATCCCTTTTTACACATTACTGCAGCCAGTCCCACTTTTTACATGTTACGGCAAACAGCGTCCCCTTTTTACACATTACAGCAGATAGCGTCCCTCTTTTTACACATTACGGCAGACAGCGTCCCTTTTTACACATTACGGCAGATAGCGTCCCCTTTTTACACATTACGGCAGATAGCGTCCCCTTTTTACACACTACGGCAGACAAGCGTCCCCTTTTTACACATTACGGCAGACTGCATCCCCTTTTTTACACATTATGGCAGACAGCGTCCCTTTTTTACACAGTACGGCAGCCAGTCCCCCTTTTTACACATTATGGCAGACAGTGTCCCCCTTTTTACTCATTACAGCAGACAGCGTCTCCTTTTTATACAGTACAGCAAACAGCATTCCCTTTTTACAGATTACGGCAGACAGCGTCCCCTTTTTATACATTACGGCAGCCAGTCCCCTTTTACACATTACGGCAGGCAGTACACCTTTTTACACATTACGCCAGATCGCCTTCTTTTTTACACAATACGGCAGACAGCATCCCTTTTTACACATCACTGCAGCCAGTCCCCCTTTTCACACATTACGGCAAACAGCGTCCCTTTTTACACATTACAGCAGACAGCGTCCCCCTTTTTACACATTACGGCAGACAGCATCCCTTTTTACACATTATGGCAGATAGCATCCCCTTTTTACACATTACGGCAGACAGCGTCCCCTTTTTGCACATTACGGCAGCCAGTCCCCCATTTTACATATTATGGCAGACAGAGTCCCCTTTTTACACATTACAGCAGACAGAATCCCTTTTTACACATTAGGCAGACAGCATCCCCTTTTTTACACTTTATGGCAGACAGCGTCCCCTATTTACACAGTACGGCAGCCTGTCCCCCTTTTTACACATTATGGCAGACAGTGTCCCCTTATTACACAGTACGGCAGACAGCGTCTCCTTTTTACAAATTACGGCAGACAGCGTCCCCTCTTTACACATTACGGCAGACAGCGTCCCCCTTTTTACACATTACGGCAGACAGCGTCCCCTTTTTACACATTACGGCAGACAGCGTCCCCCTTTTTACACATTACGGCAGACAGCGTCCCCTTTTTACACATTACGGAAGCCAGCGTCCCCATTGTTACACATTATGGCAGGATAATGTCCCCTTTTTACACATTATGGCAGATAGCGCCCCCTTTTTACACATTACGGCAGACAAGCGTCCCCTTTTTACACATTACGGCAGACAGCATCCCCTTTTTTACTCATTATTGCAGACAGCGTCCCTTTTTTACACAGTATGGCAGCAAGTCCCCCTTTTTACACAGTACGGCAGACAGTGTCCCCTTTTTACACATTACGGCAGACAGCTCCCCCCTTTTTACTCATTACAGCAGACAGCGTCCCCCTTTTTACACATTACGGCAGACAGCGTCCCCTTTTTACACATTACGGCAGACAGCGTCCCCCTTTTTACACATTATGGCAGCCAGTGTCCCCCTGTTTACACATTATGGCAGGATAGATAGATAGACAGACAGACAGACAGAATAGTTGATACTTACCATCTCTCTGCTGGCTCAGGCAGCCAGGCTCCTCGGTGCTGGCAGCTCCGGAGGCAGGGGAGAAGGAGGAGGAAGGAGGGGGACTCAGGAGCCGCAGCAGCGCAGTGTAATAGCTGGAGGCGCCGCATGCAGCTGTTCCTTTCCTTCCGCATTGGCTGGCCGCCGCCGCTGTGAATGGTGGGATGAGGGAAGCGCATCCCAGCATTCACAGCAGCGCCAGCCAGCCAATGTGGAAGGAGAGGGACAGCTGCAGCGGTGCTGCTACCAATTACATAGCGCTGCTGTGGCTCCCTCCCCCCCTCCCTCCTCCTCCTCCTCCCCTGCCCCCGGAGCTGCTCCTCTCTTCTCCTCCTCCGGCGCACACAGCACAGGTGGCTTGTAATGAGTCAATTCGACTCATTACAAGCCGCTGGAATGGAATGCTGGCAGTTGCGACCGCAGGGCGACTACGCTGTGTGCCAGGCATACCTGGCACACACGTAGTTACGGCTCTGATGCTAACCATTGCACCATCCTTACTGCCCCATTCATGTTGCTTCTGACCTGTATCCACTATGACCACGTGGACATATACAGAAGAGCTTAAGATATTTAATAAGTTGTGAATATACAAATCTCTGATAAGCGGCCTACCCATGAATCCAGACCTGTAAAATGTTCATGTGTCCATCATGTTGCAGACAGCGTCCCTTTTTACACATCACTGCAGCCAGTCCCCCTTTTTACTTGTTACGGCAAACAGCATCCCCTTTTTACACATTACAGCAGACAGCATCCCTTTTTACGCATTACGGCAGATAGCGTCCCCTTTTTACACATTACGGCAGACAGCGTCCCCTTTTTACACATTACAGCAGCCAGTCCCCCATTTAACACATTACGGCAGACAGAGTCCCCTTATTACACGTTACGGCAGACAGCATCCCTTTTTACACATTGCGGCAGACAGCACCCCTTTTTTACACTTTATGGCAGACAGCGTCCCCTTTTTACACAGTACGGCAGCCAGTCCCCCTTTTTACATATTATGGCAGACAGTGTCCCCTTTTTACACCGTACAGCAGAGAGCATCTCCTTTTTACACATTACGGCAGACAGCGTCCCCTTTTTACACATTATGGCAGACAGCGTCCCCCTTTTTACACATTACGGCAGGATAGATAGATACACAGACAGACAGAATAGTTGATACTTACCATCTCTCTGCTGGCTCAGGTAGTCAGGCTCCTCTGTGCTAGCAGCTCCGGAGGCAGGGGAGAAGGAGGAGGAAGGAGGGGGACTCAGGAGCCGCAGCAGCGCAGTGTAATTGCTGGAGGCGCCGCATGCAGCTGTCCCTTTCCTTCCACATTGGCTGGCCGCCGCTGTGAATGGTGGGATGAGGGAAGCACATCCAAGCATTCACAGCAGCGCCGGCCAGCCAATGCGGAAGGAGAGGGACAGCTGCAGTGGCGCCGCTACCAATTACATAGTGCTGCTGCGGCTCCCTCCTCCCCCTCCCTCCTCCTCCGCCTCCCCTGCCCCCGGAGCTGCTCCTCTCTTCTCCTCCTCCGGCGCACACAGCACAGGCGGCTTGTAATGAGTCAATTTGACTCATTACAAGCCGCTGGAATGGAATGCAGGCAGTTGTGACCGCAGGGCGACTACACTGTGTGTCAGGCACACCTGGCACACACATAGTTACGGCTCTGATGCTAACCATTGCACCATCCTTACTGCCCCATTCATGTTGCTTCTGACCTGTATCCACTATGACCACGTGGACATATACAGAAGAGCTTAAGATATTTAATAAGTTGTGAATATACAAATCTCTGATAAGCGGCCTACCCATTAATCCAGACCTGTAAAATGTTCATGTGTCCATCATGTTGCAGACAGCGTCCCTTTTTACACATCACTGCAGCCAGTCCCCCTTTTTACTCGTTACGGCAAACAGCGTCCCCTTTTTACACATTACAGCAGACAGCGTCCCCCTTTTTGCACATTACAGCAGACAGCATCCCTTTTTACGCATTACGGCAGATAGCGTTCCCTTTTTACACATTACGGCAGACAGCTTCCCCTTTTTACACATTACAGCAGCCAGTCCCCCATTTAACACATTACGGCAGACAGAGTCCCCTTATTACACGTTACGGCAGACAGCATCCCTTTTTACACATTGCGGCAGACAGCACCCCTTTTTTACACTTTATGGCAGACAGCGTCCCCTTTTTACACAGTACGGCAGCCAGTCCCCCTTTTTACACATTATGGCAGACAGTGTCCCCTTTTTACACCGTACAGCAGAGAGCGTCTCCTTTTTACACATTACGGCAGACAGCGTCCCCTTTTTACACATTATGGCAGACAGCGTCCCCCTTTTTACACATTACGGCAGGATAGATAGATAGATAGATAGATAGATAGACAGACAGACAGAATAGTTGATACTTACCATCTCTCTGCTGGCTCAGGTAGTCAGGCTCCTCTGTGCTAGCAGCTCCGGAGGCAGGGGAGAAGGAGGAGGAAGGAGGGGGACTCAGGAGCCGCAGCAGCGCAGTGTAATTGCTGGAGGCGCCGCATGCAGCTGTCCCTTTCCTTCCACATTGGCTGGCCGCCGCTGTGAATGGTGGGATGAGGGAAGCACATCCAAGCATTCACAGCAGCGCCGGCCAGCCAATGCGGAAGGAGAGGGACAGCTGCAGCGGCGCCGCTACCAATTACATAGTGCTGCTGTGGCTCCCTCCTCCCCCTCCCTCCTCCTCCGCCTCCCCTGCTCCCGGAGCTGCTCCTCTCTTCTCCTCCTCCGGCGCACACAGCACAGGCGGCTTGTAATGAGTCAATTTGACTCATTACAAGCCGCTGGAATGGAATGCAGGCAGTTGTGACCGCAGGGCGACTACGCTGTGTGTCAGGCACACCTGGCACACACGTAGTTTCGGCTCTGATGATAACCATTGCACCATCCTTACTGCCCCATTCATGTTGCTTCTGACCTGTATCCACTATGACCACGTGGACATATACAGAAGAGCTTAAGATATTTAATAAGTTGCGAATATACAAATCTCTGATAAGCGGCCTACCCATGGATCCAGACCTGTAAAATGTTCATGTGTCCATCATGTTGCAAATGTGCTGGATATTTACTCTTGTCAAGCAACACCGTCAAGAAATTGTGCAGGTGCCAGTGATAGAGAGCGTTACCACACGTGATGTGCCAACCATTGCTTAGCTTAATCAGCCAGTTAGCTTGGTGCAACCTTTAGGCCTAAACTGGATAAAAGCAATATTGTGAGCTGTGAGGTGATCCAAACTGACTGGAAATTAATGCAAATGTATGTACTTGAGGTTCAGAAAAAATAAGCCCAAATTATGTGATATTATCAGTTTTTATAAAAAAAATTAAAATAATTATATATTACAGATCCAAAACAAGACATGTAAAGGCGTTTTTTGGCAAAACATGAAGTTAGTACAAATCCCAAACCAAAACCAAAACATGGGGGTTGGCGCACTTCTCTATTTGTAGCACATTTGCCTAACTCTGTATGTAACAAGCCGAAACTGTCCACTGAATTAAAGGAGAGTTAACAATTTGTGGTTATCCAGCCCACACAGGAAGATAATTAAATGCTAAATTGCCATTTTACCTAATGAAGTTCTGCTGCTGAAGTCTGTGAATCACTAATGAGTTAGAATAATATATGCCGATATTCTTTAATGAGGATTCTGCTGTGGCTTTGCCCTCCCTTTTCTTCCTCTCCTGCCTATCTGTCCTCCTCCCCCTCCTCTTCCTCCCTCTCTCTCTCTCTCTCTCTCATATCTTGTGGACCTACCACTGTAGTCTATATGGTGCCATCTCAATCTCATTCACCATACAAAGAACAAACAAAAAACTTCCTGGTTTTGCCTTCTTTCTCTATTAACCATTCTGTTATCCAACAGGATTAAGATAACTTTATTTACTTGCTAGTTACTGGAGTGCGAGGAAAGGCTTACTAGGTTGAATATGTATACACTGGAAAAGAGGCGTCTAAGAGGAAACAATATCTTCAAATATGTAAAGGGACATTACAAAGAATTATCAGAGGAATTATTTATTAAAAGAACTCTGTTTAGGACACGTGGGCACTCGCTGAGGCTAGAGGAAAGAAAATTCCTTGCGCAATGGAGGAAAGGGTTCTTTACTGTTAGGGCAATAAGGATTTGTAATTCCCTGCCAGGGAAGGTGGTAATGGCGGACTCTGTAAATGCATTTAAAAACGGATTGGATAAATTTCTGATTGAAAATGATATCCAAGGTTATAACATTTTAAATATTTACGTTGATAATCTGGGTGGAACATGATTTATAGTTGTTAACTAGTCATAAAACATTACTTCAGCAGGGACATTATAATCAACTCAACTTAATACAGAATACAGGTTGAACACGATGGGCATTTTGCCTCTATTCAACCTCATTTACTATGTTACTATGTTAATATGTTACTAGTTATGCAGCTATTGAACCCTCCATCACTACAGCAAAGGTTGCATAATGATTTAGCAGTGTACAGTAGATGTACTGTATGATGTAGTGCTTTAATGTGGATAACAGAAGTTGCATCACCGCCACCTACTTGTTATTCAAGTGCCTCTGCAGTCATTGTTCAGCATGACTGCTGCTAGTAAACACAAACTTCTGCAGCTCTCCAGAGTCCTGTGATTTGCATTTAACGGAATGTGAGGAAAAGTAACATCACAGAAAGAGTAGTGGATAAGTGGTAGAGGCTTTTACAGTAGAGCACTGTAACATGCTTGGGATAGACATAAGGATACAGTATCTTTACAAAAAACTTAGAATCAAATATGGTTTGGGAATACCATAAGGTTTGCAAAGGGGCAGACTAGAAGGGCTAAGTGGTTCTTATGTGCCAGCAAATTCTATGTTTCCATGACTACTTTACATGGTGTCAGAAGTCTGGCCGTGATGGCACAAAATATCGGATGCATAGATCCGCTGGTTTTTGATATCACTATCGTGAGTGCAAGGCTCAAGTTCAAGAGGTAATGGCGCGTGCCAAGTTCTCAGACAAGTCAAAAAAAGGTAAAGGCATATACAGTACCTTGCTCAATTTAGCTTGGGCTGAGGCTTTTGACAAAGCAGACACATTTGTCTGTTTGGAGGGGAGGATCAGGTAGATCCAGATTCACTAATAAAAAAGTTTGATGAGTTATACTTACCAGCAGTGTCAGATTGGGGCATGAAGGGCCCACCGGGGGGATGCAGTGATAGGGGCCCATACTTAGGGGTGTGGTCAGCCTAAAAAGGGGGTGTGGCCAGCCTCCACAGAGGCTTGAAATACACAATAGTTTAGTGCAGTGTAATGCAACATATCTACCATGTAAAATACAAGTGCACAGTCTGGAACCTGATCCCTAGAGGAAGGAGTGGGCCCTCAGGCAGTGGTGCCTACCGATGGTTTCCCTGGTACCCCTGTGGGCCAGTCCGACCCTGCCTACCAGTGAAAAAGTTATAATGGACAGCAGGGCCGGACTGGCCATCTGGCACTTCTGGCAAATGCCAGAAGGGCCGATGGCCACGTGGGCCGGTCCAGCACTCACTGAGACACGCTGCCGCTCAGTCCGGCGGCAGCGTGTCTCAGCTGTCGGGAGAGGAGAGCGCCCGCCAGCGTGGCTGTGTCTGGCGTGGCGGCGTATAGCGGACTTCAAACCAGCCGCCGGTTCGTGAGCCAATCAGAGCTCGCGGACCGGCAGCCAATCAGAAGCCGGCGGTCCGCAAGCTCTGATTGGCTCACAAACCGGCGGCTGGTTTGAACGAAGTCCGCTATACGCCGCCGCGCTGGCGGGCGCTCTCCTCTCCTGACTCACCCGTCCCTCACAGCCGGAGCCCGGAGGAGGAGCAGCAGCAGTGGTAAGCAGCTGCAGCACTGGCTGCTGTGGGGGCAATTGTATACCTGGCACTGTGGGGGCAATTGGCTGGCACTGTGGGGCATTTGTATACCTGGCACTGTGGGGGCAATTGTTTACCTTGCACTGTGGGGGCATTTGTATACCTGTCAGGCATACAATTGCCCCCACAGTGTCATATCCACAATTACCCCCACAGTGTCAGGTATTACCTGACACTGTGGGGGCAATTGTGGATCTGACACTGTGGGGGCAATTGAGGATCTGACACTGTGGGGGCAATTGTGGATCTGGCACTGTGGGGGCATTTGTATACCTGGCACTGTGGGGGCATTTATGGATCTGGCACTGTGGGGGCATTTGTGGATCTGGCACTGTGGGGGCATTTGTGGTTCTGGCACTGTGGGGGCATTTGTATACCTGGCACTGTGGGGCATTTGTATACCTGGCACTGTGGGGGCATTTGTATACCTGGCACTGTGGGGGCATTTGTATACCTGGCACTGTGGGGGCATTTGTATACCTGGCACTGTGGGGGCAATTGTGGACCTGGCACTGTGGGGGCATTTGTATACCTGGCACTGTGGGGGCATTTGTATACCTGGCACTGTGGGGGCATTTGTATACCTGGCACTGTGGGGGCATTTGTATACCTGGCACTGTGGGGGCATTTGTGGATCTGGCACTGTGGGGGCATTTGTATACCTACCTGGCACTGTGGGGGCATTTGTATACCTGGCACTGTGGGGGCATTTGTATACCTGGCACTGTGGGGGCATTTGTATACCTGGCACTGTGGGGGCATTTGTATACTTGGCACTGTGGGGGCATTTGTATACCTGGCACTGTGGGGGCAATTGTGGATCTGGCACTGCACTATTGGGGGCATATAATGTAAATTTCGGCTCATACTGTGTGGTATAATGTGAAAGAGGCACCAGTACTAGATAGTATAAGGGGTCCTACTATTGTGGTGCATAATGCGTAATGTATGGTGTGGTAAACGACACTGAAGGCCACGCCCCCTTTTGAGTGGCCATGCCCCCTTTTCAGGAGCGCACGCGCGCCTTCGGCGCGCGCTTAATTACAAACTTCACATTTCCATACCCCCACTTAAAAATTTCCACTTCAACCACTGGTTGTGTGTATTTTAATAGAGAATGATGTACACTTGTATGTTAGAATATTAATTATATTTGTAAGAGCATAGACTAATAAGTGGGAGGAGTCAGGAATAGTAAGGGGAGGAGTCAGAGGTGGGCCTGTGTGCTTCAAAAATGCCAGGGCCTATTTTTAGTCCCAGTCCGGCCCTGATGGACAGACATGCTTTTAACACTGTTTTGTAGAGCTCCTTACATAGTATTCAGTCATATTCTGCCAGATTGAAACTATTAGCAAAGCTGCTTAGCAAGTGAGCTCATCAGGGACAAGATTGTGCGTGGGGCTCTTAATGATACAAATAGCTCACATTCAAGGAAGGATTTAACCAGTGCTTAAAGTGGTCCTAGAGAGGTGGTGGAACTCACCCCCCTCCCCACGGTGCCCATGTAATAAAGGTATTGCGCGTGGCAAAAAGGGGGTGTGGTCTCAAAAAGAAAGGGGCGTGGTCACACAATAGTAATAATGCCCACAGTAGTAGCACCCAAGTGTACATTTTGAAGTGGGGGTATGGAAAAGTGAAGGTTGTAATTATGTGCGCGCCGATGGCGTTCGCGCTCCTGAAAAGGGGGCATAGCCATGCAAAAGGGGGCGTGCCCTTCAGTGTAGTTTACCACACCATATACCCCTTATACACCACAATAATAGGACCCCTTTCACATTATAGCACACAGTATGAGCCGAAATTCACATTATAGCACACAGTATGAGCCGAAATTCACATTATAGCACACAGTATGAGCCGAAATTCACATTATACCACACAGAATGAGCCGAAATTCACATTATACCACACAGTATGAGCCGAGATTCATATTACACCACACAGAATGTGCCGAAATTCACATTATACCACACAGTATAAGCCGAAATTCATATTACACCACACAGTATGAGCCAAATTCACATTACACCACATGGTATAAGCCGAAATTCACATTATAGCACACGGTATGAGCCGAAATTCACATTATAGCACATGGTATGAGCCGAAATTCACATTATAGCACACGGTATGAGCCAAAATTCACATTATAGCACACAGAATGAGCCGAAATTCACATTATAGAGTGACAGGGAGAGTGACAGCAGGGATATGGAAAATGACAGCAGGGACATGCAAAGTGACAGCAGGGGCATACAATAGGGACTAGGGAGAGAGAAAGGCAGCAGGTTAGATTACATGGAAGTCAAAATATAAAAAAATATGGATCAGACAATAGCGCTAAGTGGATTGTGAGCCGCCTAGATATATTCAGGTGATTCCCAATCACCAATACTGCCCTGAGGAAGAGTTGATAAGAACTCGAAACGCGTTGGCGGCTTCCTGATCCATTTACCTGCATCCATAATTGGAAAGGAACTCACCTAGTCCTGCTGTCGGCGTCTAGCTTGGAAGGAGTAAGGAGGAATTCCGGAAAACTCCAAAATTTGTTGCTCTTTCCATTGCTCCATGCTGGGAGCTTGGCACGGTACGGTTCCATTTTTTACTAATGTTAAAGTGATTGCTTTCACTTTTATGTAAACCATCATCATTTTATATTTTATTGGAATCAAAATAAATTACCAATTTTAAAAACCCAAATTACTACACTATATGTGCCTTTGTACTTCTCCCTTTTTTGTAAGGACATCCACTACATAGGACGTTCTTTGATGTGAGGATTGTTTGGAAGAAGGTGGACCTATGGAAGAATAAGGAAATCTTTCTGGACAATATTATTGACTTTTCTCACCGAGTAATTTTGCTCGTATGTGTATAAGGTGGTAGCGCCCAAGCTATATTCAAAATTTGTATATTTAGGTTAGATTACATGTTTAGCAGCGGCGGTGGTCTGCGGTGCTGTGGATGAGTAGGCTGTGGTAGGCGTGGAGTGGAGAAGGCTGTGGGCCTCGGAGATAGTGCAGAGGAGGAGGCTGTGGGCATGCAGAGGTCCGAGGGCGGGGCGGCAGAGGAGGCTGAGGATCGGCACCAGACTGGCTTTATTATCCCTGCCGCCGTATCGAGCTCCTGTGACCACGGTGCTAATATTTCAAAACTGCTGCGGACCGGCAGCCAATCAGCAACAGATTTGAACTAGTAGCGCCGCAGTCACAGGAGCGCGATGCGGCGGCAGGGATTATAAAGCCAGCCTGTTCCCAGATTCGCTGCAGCTGGGAGTCTGGAACCAGGGCTTCCAGTGCGGCGGCGATGGTTGGGGCGGAGCGACGGAGGGTGGACCAGGAGCTCAGCTCCTTTGTTGGCCCATACAGTAATGCCCACAGCAGTAGCACCCCTTATACTATGCCCACAGTAGTAGTTCCCCTTATGCAATACCCGCAATAGTAGTGCCCCTTATGTCCCCAAGAGTTGTGCCCCTTATGAAGTGCCCCCTTTACAATGCCCGCATTAGCAGTGCACCCCATCAGTAATGCCCTGAATGGTAATGCTCCTGTGTAATATTGCCCCAGTAGTAATGTTGCCTGTAGTAATGCCCCCAGTTGTTTAGCCCCCTGTAGTTTAGCCCCAGTAGTCATGCCCCCACTGGTAATGCCCCTGCAGTTATGACCCCAGTAATTTACTCCCCCCCCTTTAGTTTAGCCTCCCAGTGGTAATGCCCCCAGTAGTTTTGCCCCATGTAGTTTAGCCCCGTTAGTAATGCCCCCAGTAGTTTGCCCCCTTGTAGTAATGCCCCCCTGTAGTTAGACCCCAATAGATTAGCTCCTGTAGTTATGCACCCTTGTAGTTTAGCCCCCAGTAGTAATGCTGCCAGTAGTTTAGCCCCCCTGTAGTTTGCCCCCTTGTAGTAATGCCCCCAGTAGTTGGCTCCCAGCAGTAAAGCCCCCCAGTAGTTTGCCCCTTTGTAGTCTGTCCCCAGTATTAAAGCCCCCCCAGTAGTTTGCCCCTCTGTAGTATATCTCCCCCAGTAGTTTGCCCCCAGTAGTATAGCCCCCAGTAGTTTGCCCCTCTGTATGTAGTATAGCCCCCCAGTAGTTTGCCCCTCTGTAGTATAGCCCCCCAGTTTGCCCCCAGTAGTATAGCCCCCCAATAACAGTGCCTAAAGTAGTACACAGATGGGAAGGGGGGGGGGGAGAGAGGCACCATACTTACCAAGCCCCGCTCCCGCCGCAGTCCTCTCTGGGCGTCCGCTCCTTGGCACTATGGGAGAGGCGTCATGACGTCTCTCCCATAGCGCGCACTGACAGAACCGGAAGCAGGAGCTCAGTACTGAGCTCCTGCCTCCGGCTGCCGCTGTGCGGGGAGAGCCGGGCGCCGCTGATAACAGCGGCCGCCCAGCATCTCCCTGCAGCGACGGGATATCGGGTTAGGTGAGCCGGGGGAGGCGGAACTGCGTTCCGTCTCCAAGTGGAACTGACGGTACGCAGTTCCGCCCCATTCCGGCTCACTTTAACCCCTGGATTTAACACTGGACGCTGCTATATACATATGCATGCTGCATGGGCAATCCAATAAACATGCAATTGAGTTTAAAAAAGAGTTTGATGTACGTAGGCTCTGGCAAAACATACAGCAATAAGCATGCTGTGTGAATTGCGACAGTTGCAATTCCCAAGAACACCAAATATATCCTGCTTTCAATAAATGTTGCCATACTTGTGGCAAACAAAATCATTTTGCATGCTGGTGCAGGTTCATGCCAAAAGCTGATGACACACAACCTTACACTATGTGTTCCAGCAGCACACCACATGGAGTTCACACTGCATATGCTCCACCAGAAAACACCCTAGACACCAGTCTGGGAGAGTTTTGACCTCAGGTCTGAAAAAGGTGAAATATCTATCACCATAATAGATAAGGAGATTAATAATGCCATCAAAATAAAAACTGAGATTGGTGTAACGTGTAATGGAATGTCATGTGAACTGCTCCAGTGTACAAACCCCAAAACACTTATTGAAATAGAAAAGCCCAGGTTGATTCATTGTTCACTGAGAATGAAGGTGTCGAATTGGTGGATGACAATTTGGAGAGTGCGATGAGCAAGTTGGAAAAACTGCTCATACTGGAAAGTAAAATCTGGTGGGAGGTGGCCTTCCTTGAAAAATATTGTTCGGAAGGCCTCACCCCGAAAGGTCTCAAAATTGTCAAAACACCTTCATTCAACAATGAGTCGGTAGGGTTTATGAAAGAATGGCAAAAAATCTTAGATGTATGTTCATATTCACTCATGCAATTAATTATTAAAGAAAAAAGTGAGACCCTTAAAGGGATAGAAGACGAGATTGGGTCTCTCCGCTCGTTGGTAGAACCATATTCAAAATTGGAAGACTATAAGGAATTAGAAGAGGGTGTCATTCGAAAAATAGAAAAAATTGAGAAAGAGATTAAAAATAAGAAACAGAAAAAATATTTTAGAGATATTGATGAGAGTAGAAGGAGTAAAGAAGAGACAAGTGGGGAACATAATATCTTGTCTAAGGAAAGGGATCCATCTACTAGATCAGGGAATTATAGAAATCGGTATGAGCAAAAGAATAGAGCAACACGTCGAAATATAGATAATAGGGCAGAATCACCTGTTGTCAATTCTAGAAGATACAATGATACATACCAATATAAGAATAAATATGAACAGAAACGGGAAAGACACTTTGAAAGTAGAAGGACACCAATAAGAAGGGAGGAAGAGAATACGTGGAGAAATAATCGACAACAGGAAGAATATCGACCTAGGTACACATATAAAGGAAGTAGACAACAAAAAGATTTCAGTGAGAAAACTAATTACGAACACCAGTATAATCAGACACGTTTTTTAGATGTAGGACAAGGGACACACAGAAAATGGAGATAGGTCCCAACACTAATGAGAATAGACCCATAAAAAAACGGGGGGTGAGGGGAGGAAAATTCAAAGCACTCAACTCAAAGAGGAGACGTAAATGTAAAGGCTCAATTGAGCCTAATGATACTCATGTTAATGAGGATTCGTAAAAGAATGACCTTATGACTGACTCTGAGACTAGTAGGAATACCAAAATTTACAATCTCAGTAAATATCAATTATCAACACATGAAATAAGTGTTCTTGAAAAGGGTTTAAAATTTTCACCCTCAAACAGATGTGATAAGTTTAATGTATTTGTGGATGTAGAGAAATTTGTCAGACGTCTCACTTTAAAGAGGTTTTTTAGTGATAAAGCTGAACAGGTGATTCCCCAAAATGAAAGTAAATTCAATCTAAAACGTAAATCCACTTTCTTTCCGAAGCATAAGAAAGGTAGCTTCATTGAGGCGTTTGAAAAGGCTGTGAAAAATGATCTGGAAAGTATAGAATTGAAACCCAATAGGAAAATGAATTTAACTAAGGAGGAACGACTGGCTATTAAGTCTCTGACAGAGAATAATATCATAGTCAACAAGCCTGCCGACAAGGGGGGCAGTGTTGTCATTATGGACCTGGAGGATTATAATATAGAGGTGTTTAGGCAACTACATGATGGTAACACCTATAGGAAACTTAGAACAAATCCGGGGTACGGTATCATGGATAAGTTAAAATCTTTTCTAGCTTTATATTTATCCAAAGGAGTGATTGAGGAGGAGGATAGTAGGTCTATTACTATAGAAAACCCATCAATACCTGTACTATATATCCTCCCCAAGATCCACAAGGATAGGGAGAGACCTCCGGGGCGGCCCATTGTGGCTGGCACTAATTCCTGTCTTTCCAATCTATCTCAAGCCATTGACAAATTATTACAGCCCATTGTACAATCTACCAAGTCTTATCTTAGAGACACTATAAGTACTATTAATAGACTTATGAAGGTAAAATGGCAACCTGGCTTTTTGATTGTGACAGCTGATGTGCAGTCACTGTACACTGTCATCGAGCATGAACATGGGTTGGCAGCCACTGAATTCTTTCTTAACCAAATAGGCACAAACGAAGATGAAAAGGGATTTATCCTGGACGGTATTTCTCTCATTCTTAGAAATAATTTTTTCTGGTTTCAGGATAGTTTTTATTTACAGCTCACTGGTACCGCGATGGGCACCAGACTGGCACCTAGTTATGCCAACTTATTTATGGCATATTGGGAGGAACAGGCAGTATGGAGTGGCCATCAGCTGGGTGCCAGTCTGGTGTCCTGGTACAGGTATATTGATGATGTTGTTTTTGTGTGGGGAGGTGACCGGAGTTCTCTCGATACTTTCTGCACTCACCTTAATAACAACCAATTCAATATTAAATTATCTTTTGAGATTAGTGATGTGGAAGTACATTTTCTTGACTTGAGGATCTATGTAGAGGATGGGGTAATCAAAACCAGTAATCATATGAAGAGTACTGATTGCAACTCTTTTATTAACTACACTAGCAATCACCATCAAAATTGGTTACAGAGTATCCCTAAGAGTCAGTTTCATCGTATTCGACGCAACTGTACTGATATTAGGGAATATGAGAGACATGCAAACATCCTACAAGATCAATTTCAACAAAAAGGATACGATCTAGAAGTTATAAAAATAGCTAGAGATCATGGTACAAATTTAGACAGAAATACATGTTTAATAGAGAATAAAGATAAACAAAAAGATCCCATCAATAGTAGGGGGATATCATTCATAACAGATTATAATAGCCAACATAAACAGATTGAAAAAATTCTGAGGCAACACTGGGATATTTTGAGTAGGGACCCTATGTTGAAAGAGCATGTATCGGCTCACCCTAGCTTTGTGTATAGAAAAGCAAAAAACCTTAAAGAAAATGTCGTAAGTAGCGTGGTGGTGGCCCCAAAAATGCAAACTAGGGTTAAATCAAAAGGCTTTTATAGATGCGGCATGTGCATTATGTGCCGAAGTTGTAAAGGCAGTGGAAATAAAATAACGGAATATAGGTCCACACAGACCAATTTGACTTATCCCATTAGACAATTCTTGACTTGTTCTACTAAGAATTGTGTATACCTTTTGGAGTGTGTTTGTGGCACACAGTATGTAGGACGTACAACCAGGGCGTTAAAGGTTAGGATGGCTGAGCACGTCCGCAATATTAAAAAAGGCCTTGAGACGCACAGTGTGTCTCAACACTTTAAAAATGTACATAATTGTAATATTAGTCATCTTACAAACTTCTGCGCCATTATGAGCATTCATTCCAATTGGCGCAAGAATGACGATGAAGAAAGACTAGCGAAAGCAGAAATGAGGAAGATCTACGAACTAAAAACATTATATCCAAAGGGTCTCAATTTAGATTTTGAGACCAAGTGGTTTCTGTAGATCTTTCCAGGGTCTGAAAAAATGTCCTAATATCTGTAGAACTCTACTAACTCCTACTACAATAATTAATTGAGAGAGTATCATCATTTTTAGATTAAAAATAAATCCTATTAAGACACCTATGGTAAATTATTGTAATACCCATATAGGGAAAAATAAATAAGCACATGATTAGTAGAAATAAGAATATGGGGTTATATCTTATTATACCTATTAAATTCCGTGATGATATAATGTATTTTGTATGGATATATAAGACAAGAGGCTCTATATATAATATTAACATTTGCCTTTGTTTCTATTATACACGGACGTGGTTATGCGGTTCAATGGAGAGCACTGGACTTCCGCGTTTGCGGTCCATTAACCGGAAGTATGACGCTACGAGAGAGAGACACTTCCGGCTGTTAGTTGCTGCAGATGACGGGAATATGGGACGTGCGGTCTCTAAGGAAACCAACATATACAAGGTGGAGAAGGGTTTCCGGCCGCTGCAGATGACGTGAACAAGGGACGTGTGGTTGCCAAGGAAACCAACATACACAAGACGGAGACGGGTTTCCGGCCGGACACACGTGGTGTCATGTGACACATAGACTCTCTGGAAATTGTGGTTGTTTTCACCCGGGAAGAGGGTTGTTTCCCCATAATGAAAGATGTTTGCAGTGATCTGTATCAGATTTTCCTTTTAACCAATTATATGAAATAACGTTTTTTTATGGATTTATGTTAGTTATTTAAGAACAGTAGACAGCTGAATATGGTGATGTATATACATGTAAACATTTTATACTATTTATAGATCCAAATGTGGAGAGTATAATTGTTTTTAGGAATAGTGGAACCTGATTGGCTGTAGCGAATATGTGTTTTAGTCAGACAGGTATAAAAAGACCAAGGGGTCACTTCCACTGTATACCCTGAGGAAGGATTTTAAATCCGAAACGCGTTGGTTTATTGGAAGGAGGACCCTGGACAGCTATCTTCCATGGTGGTAGGCATTGCTTTGTGGGTAATTTTTCCCTTAGGAATTTTTCCAAATTGGTGAAAGTGACCTTATCCATCCTACCGGTACCATTGGAAGTGGCCTTTTGTTCTTTTAAACAGGGTACCCCTTTGTTGTTGTTTTATCATTTTATGAATTGTTTTTATCCCTATTGTTTGGGGAGATAACCTTTTGAATAAAAAAAAGAATTTTTTTTGCACCATATCTGCTGTCATTGGAAACTTTTTGTGTGGAGAGAACGGAATGGCCGTAGACCCATAACAGAAGTGGAGAAAGATACCTTTCATTGCACATAGGGCTTATATTCAAGGTAAGCCTGGTGTAGATAAGTCGTGGATTAGAGGATTGTTTAAAGTACTAAAGAAACCTTTATGTGAACGCATCACATTTAACACAGGTCAGTTGCCGGGAGTGACGACCTTGGATATTATTGGTGGACATATCTAGAACAACTAACAAACATGCTGTACAATATGTTTTTTGTTTGAGGAACAAGAGTCCTACCCATTTGGAACGTATACATAGCATCGCTGGGAGATCGCCTCTTTTTTTTCAAATTTGTGTCTATAAAGGAGTTGTGTTCCTTTTTGGAGATCTGCCGAGTTGAAGCTAGGGCGCAAGTTACTCTTTATCTATTTTGAATAGAATCCAGTCTTGTCTAGAATCCGGTGTTTAGAATCCAGTCCAGTGTTTAGAATCCAGTCCGGTGTTTAGAATCCAGTCCGGTGTTTAGAATCCAGTCCGGTGTTTAGAATCCAGTCCGGTGTTTAAAAAAAAAAAAAGTCTTGTTTTGTTTAGCAAAATTTAGTCTTGCCTTGTCTTGCCTTGCCTTGCCTTGCCTTGTCTTGTCTTGTCTTGTCTAGTTTTAAATCCTCCTATGTCTACTATGCAAGCCCTGCAGGCATCTCTCGCAGCCCTGAACTCTGTATTCAGTGCTTTGAGACCAGAGCGACTAGAAGTTTTGCAGCAATCCCTAAAGCAACTGCAAAACCTACTGACTAAAATCCTGCTCATCTTGCCAGAAGTCGTTGAGAGTACATCTATCTCTAAAGAGACTCTTGTTCACAGTATGGTGACAAGAGAATCCTCTGGTTTAATTGAAGAGAAAAGGTTTAAAAGTTTTCTGCGGCCCAGGCTCTCAGAAGAGGAGCGTCTGCGTCGCAGAAACTTAAACGTATGCCTATATTGTGGGGGTTTAGGCCATTATCTGCAGACCTGTGAGTTGCGCAAGCCAAAGTGTGGTGACGAGTCTTGCCCTCTGGCCAAGTTGAGTCATGATACAAGACCTACTCCTGTCTCTACTGTGGCAGAGGTACTTGTCACACAACCCACACAAAAAAGCTCTCTGTCCTATAATTGGGGTCCTTGGGCAAGGGAGCCCCATTATAGATTCAGGAATCAAAAGAGAATGTTTCTCTCCTCTCTTGAGGTTCCTGTGGAAGCGGAGTTGCAGGTTCCTGGAGTGGTGCCCGATGCCCAGGTTCCTGGAGTGGTGCCCGATGCCCAGGTTCCTGGAGTGGTGCCCGATGCCCAGGGTCCTGGAGTGGTGCCCGATGCCCAGGGTCCTGGAGTGGTGCCCGTAGCCCAGGGTCCTGGAGTGGTGCCCGTAGCCCAGGGTCCTGGAGTGGTGCCCGTAGCCCAGGGTCCTGGAGCGGTGCCCGTAGCCCAGGGTCCTGGAGCAGTGCCCGATGCCCAGAGTGCTGGAGCGGTACCCGATGCCCAGAGTGCTGGAGCGGTACCCGATGCCCAGAGTGCTGGAGCGGTACCCGATGCCCAGAGTGCTGGAGCAGTACCCGATGCCCAGAGTGCTGGAGCGGTACCCGATGCCCAGAGTGCTGGAGCGGTACCCGATGCCCAGAGTGCTGGAGCGGTACCCGATGCCCTAGCTTATAGAGGGACATCAAATATTATAGTTCAGGTGTCCATACCGGAAGGGGTCTCAGAAGCTGTTACCCCAGGTAGGGACTTGAAAAGCGCAACCCTAGAAAGGGTCTCTAAAACCATAGTTCTTGAGGGGAACTCGAGAAGCAAAACCCCAGAAGGGATCTTTGAAGTAATATCCCCAAGTGGGGTCTCGAGAGACGCAGCCCCAAAGAAGGGTCTAGAAGTCGCTTCCCCAGGAAAGAACTTAAGAAGCATAGCATTAGTGGAGGATCTGAACGTTATTGCTTCAGCAAAAGTCCCGGAAGTCATAGTCCCGGGAGAACTTTCGATAATTATCGACTCAGAGAGGGAGGCCGATGGCCCGATCCCAGTCAGGGAGGCCAACGGCCCGGTCCCAGTAAAAGAATCCGAGGTGCTGGCCCCAGCGGGGTTCCCGGAGGCCACTGCCCCAGCGGGGTTCTCGGAGGCCACTGCCCCAGCGGGGTTCTCGGAGGCCACTGCCCCAGCGGGGTTCTCGGAGGCCACTGCCCCAGCGGGGTTCCCGGAGGCCACTGCCCCAGCGGGGTTCCCGGAGGCCACTGCCCCAGCGGGGTTCCCGGAGGCCACTGCCCCAGCGGGGTTCCCGGAAGTCACTGCCCCGGGTGGGGTTCAGAAAGTCACTGCCCCGGGTGGGGTTCAGAAAGTCACTGCCCCGGGTGGGGTTCAGAAAGTCACTGCCCCGGGTGGGGTTCAGAAAGTCACTGCCCCGGGTGGGGTTCAGAAAGTCACTACCCCGGGTGGGGTTCAGAAAGTCACTGCCCCGGGTGGGGTTCAGAAAGTCTCAGCCCCGGGTGGGGTTCAGAGAGTCTCAGCCTCGAGTAAGGTCAATAGTGACCAGGTCCTAGCAAAGCACTCCAGTCAGTCAGATGAGAAGGAAACAGATCCTGACTCTGATATCTCAACATCCATAACCTTTGATGGGGACTTCGCCCAATTTCTGGCGCTTTTCAAACACTATTACACTATTATGTTGTCTAGACCATTTCTGGGCATCACTTCAGAAAACCTTGGGCTCTATCTGATTTATTCTTTTAGAGGAGAGCCTTCTGAGTGGTCGACCAGCCTAATGAAAGCTGAAGATCCCATTCTTCAGGATCCCCTAGCATTCTGTGATGCAATTGTTAAAAGATACGGTTCCAAAGAAATTGGTTCAGGTTCCTCTAAGTCACCCGTCTTGTCTGCTGAGAGTCCTCCAAATACTGTAAACTCGGCACAAGAGTCCCAGCCCGTTGTTTTGACTGCAGGATGTGCTTTTTTGACTTCTTCTTCTAATAATAGTACTTTACCAGAAAGTTCAGCTCCCAAGGGTAAGAGACCTGTCTCTGATTTGAACGCAGCCTTGCTGGGTGGTACCATCAGTTCAGACAATGTTTGGGGAATTACCTTGGTCAGACCTAAAGAGCTTTGTAAAAAGAAGAAGAAGAAAAAGAAATAATTTTTGACTCTTGCCTTGATAAAAAAAAAAAAAGATTTTTTTTTTCCTTGTCTTGTGTCCAGTGGCCACCATCAAGGGGAGGGCACTGTTACAAGTTGTTGCTACAACTTGTTTTTTTGGTTTTCTTGTCTGTTAGACCAGTGTGTCAGGTTTTTTTTTTTTTTTTTTTATCCCTTGTTCTGGATAGTCTGAATTTTGGGGTCTTTTGACCCCTCCTCAAGGGGGGGGGTAATGTTATGAGCCACGGCTGTGGCTCATTCCTGTTTTGCAGTTTTGTTCTGTATTTCATGTTATACTTCTGTTTATGTTCCCCGTGGGTGTCATGGGGTGGTCGGAGCTCACCCTTAAGGAGGGGATACTGTTATGAACCACAGGTTGTGGTTCATTCCTATTTTATGTTTATAAAGTTGTCTTGCATGCCAGGATTTCCTGTTGCTCTGTTTTAGAATACTCTTGTCTGCTGCCGCTGGTGAGTCTGTGTAATTGCAGCTTGTTCCCTTGTGTTCAGCCTCACCTGGCTGCTAATTGCATCTGGTCAGTTTGGAATCATGCAACAAGGCAGCTGCATGGGATTATTAATTAGGCCTCTCTGTTATATGCTGGCTGTTTGCAATTCACAGATGCTGGTGATATTTCTGGGTTTTCAGTCTGCTTGAGTTCTGAGCTTGGTTCCTGCTAGTTCCTGAGCTTCCTGTGTCGATTCCTGTGTCAGTCCCTGTGTCGATTCCTATGTTTGATCCCGTGTCCTGCCGTGAGGCGTTCCTGTCCTGAGGTCCAGTACCTTTGCCTGTGCAAGTTTCTGGCTTCTTGGTGTCCACCGGTCTGCCGTTTGGGATTCTGCCTGTCCTCCAGTTCTGAGAGTCTGTGTCAGCAGCATTGGGAGTTCCTGTCCGTTTGCCAGTATTCGTACCGGTTCCGTGAGTAGCGGCACTACCGCGTCCGTCGGCCTAGGCCGCTGTATTCCCTTATTATTTCTGTCACTGGTGTTTTGCAGAGGGTTCTGCTTATGCTGTCACCGCCGGTACACAAAAGTATTGTGTCGGCGTGTGGTCAGCATTTCCTTTGTTGTTCTTTTCCTTTGGCGGCAAGCCGCACATACTTTGGTTTTAGGTTTGTTAGTAGCCCCTGGCCTTGTTGTTTAGTCAGAGGGCCCCTTGTTATCACCCTGTCTCGGTTCACTCTTTGTCTCTCATTAAGACCTGAGGGGGCATCGAAGTTGGGCAGACGTAATCCGCCCTTCAAACGCGGCTGCCATGGGCTCAAGCAACCATAGTCTCGCAAGAGTGTACTGACAGCACGGGCGAGACAACGGAGATAGGGCGCCAGGGGCTATTCCCTTTCCATTCCCCTTTCCCAGCATTACGTCCTGGTGCTCTGGACTCGCTTCATAACATCTCCCTTGTTCTGAGCACCAGGAACCTAACACTCCATGTCGCTGACACCTTGTCATGTACTCATCTCCTGGACTTAGATGACCCTGATGCTGATGATGACCTGGAAGTCTTGGAATTTGATGTCTTTCCCTTATGGCACAAGGAGGAGCTCTCTGTGAATTGTTGTCTGTTGTTGTCCTGTATGTCTGCCAATCTTCTACCAAGGAGCTGTCCCGCAATCTCAAGTATTCCTTTGCCTTCTGCAATGAATTGATCCTCTCAGATGGCATCTTCCTGCGTGGTCAGTGTTTTGCGATACCTTATGCCCTTCAAGGCTTCTGTGCTCAGCAAGCCCCCTAGGGGCACCCTGGGAATAAGACTACAATAAAGCAGGATTTCTCTGCTTATGCCCCCTACAATACTTTAATACTTAATGTCCCAGTACAGTCCGAGAATCGCTTGCCTAGTGAAGTGGAATCTAGACGGGATTTGGGGACACAGTACATACATCAACTGTCTAAATCCCACGGCACTAATGGCAGATACCGGACGCACGTCTAACACCAGCACAGTTGTTATGGCATCAGTAATCCGCCTTGCAACAGGGTGATTGATGTCATATTTCATCTTCCTCGCAAAGGACTGTTGGACAGTCAGTTGCTTAGTTAAAGTAGTACAAGTGGTCTTCCAACTTCCTCTCTGGGATGACAATCGACTCCCAGCAGCAACAACAGCAGTGGCAGCAGTAGGCGTAGCACTCAAGGATCCTCCGGAGGAATTCAGGATAGGAGAGGACTCATCAGTCATGCCAGTGACATGGCCTGCAGGACTACTGATGTTCCTGACTGAGGAGGAAACTGACTTTGAGGAAATTGGTGGTGTGGATTGCAGGAGCTTGAATACAACAGGAAAAGGGGATTTAGGTATCAGTGGACTGCTTATGCTCTTACCAAAAGTATCTGAACTTAACAATGACATGATAAATGCACTGCAGGTGACATATAAGGAAGGATGTTCCTAGGTGGTTAACGTTCTTACCCGTACTTATTTTGGATTGACAAGGGCATCACATGGCTTGACACCTGTTGTCCGGATTTGTGGAGAAATAATTCCACACCGAAGAGGTGGCTTTTTTGGTATTTTGCGCAGGCATGACAATGGGCTTTTTCATGCCAAGGACAACTGTCTCCACTGGTGTGGAAAACGATTGATGGTCCGCGCTGTATTGTTTTAGCAGCTCAAAATTTGGAAAAAGCTTAATAAAAAATGATTGAGCGCTTGTGTTTTTTTCAAAATAAACTGATATCAAAAAAATGGAAGATGAAAAATTAAAAAGTAAAAGGTAATAAAATAAAATAAAACATAAAATTAAATGTACAATGCACCTGTGGAGAAAATGTTTTGGTTAAAACTCAATGTTTACAGCTCCTTTTGGAGTGTGTTTGAAATTGGATAGTCAGGGAATGGCTCAGATGTAACTCGCCCTATCTTACCCTATTCGTACGGAGATGGTGTTGTTCCGTCCCTCCTGTGGCTCCACATGTGTGTTTCCGTCACGCTTCCGCTGCGGGGAGCGGGGAACACTGGCTGGTGTGGAGTCTCTGATGTTTTGGCGCCGTTGTGCCGCTGCGTCCAGCGGAAGTTGTTAGTGGCGCAATCGAGCCGGAAGTGCGGGTCTCCTGGATGGAGGATGTTTCTCCTGTCCAAGTCACGTCTCCAACGCGTTTCGTACACACTCGGTGTACTTTTTCAAGGATGAAGTGACTATCCACTGTGGTCCTATTTTATAGTAAAAAAACTTTATTGTTCTCATTCAAAAATGGAAGTTCCGGTCCCGGAAGTTCCGGACCGGAAGTTTAAAACAGCAGGAATCACATGTTTTTGTACATGTGTTTTTTTCTCCAATTTCTATAGGTGCCATGTTCTTTAAGGGAAAAAAAGGGGGGATAAGTAAATATTGATCTTTGTGGGAATTAACCTTTATAAAAATACATTCAGCTCGATGTCAATATTCAGACCTCTCGGTTGGAGGGTTTTTAATTCAAAAATCCATTTGCTTTCAGTTCTTTTTATTTCTGAGACAGTGTCTCCTCCTCTCCAATTTCTTTTTATTTTTTGGATGACAATGAATTTTATTCCAGCAGGGTTTTTTTGATGTTTTTCCAGAAAGTGATTCAACAGACTGTGTGTGGTTAAGCCTCTCTTTATATTGTACAGATGTTCCGCAAATCTTATTCTTGCCTTTCTTTTCATCTGTCCCACGTATTGTAAGCCACATGGGCATTCTGCCATATATATAACTTCTTCTGTATTCCATGATAAGTTGTCTCTGAATATTGACATCGAGCTGAATGTATTTTTATAAAGGTTAATTCCCACAAAGATCAATATTTACTTATCCCCCCTTTTTTTCCCTTAAAGAACATGGCACCTATAGAAAATAAGATTTTACTCACCGGTAAATCTATTTCTCGTAGTCCGTAGTGGATGCTGGGCACTCCGTAAGGACCATGGGGAATAGACGGGCTCCGCAGGAGACTGGGCACTCTAAAAGAAAGATTAGGTACTATCTGGTGTGCACTGGCTCCTCCCTCTATGCCCCTCCTCCAGACCTCAGTTAGGATACTGTGCCCGGAAGAGCTGACACAATAAGGAAGGATTTTTAATCCCGGGTAAGACTCATACCAGCCACACCAATCACACCGTATAACTCGTGATACTATACCCAGTTAACAGTATGAAATATAACTGAGCCTCTCAACAGATGGCTCAACAATAACCCTTTAGTTAGGCAATAACTATATACAAGTATTGCAGACAATCCGCACTTGGGATGGGCGCCCAGCATCCACTACAGACTACGAGAAATAGATTTACCGGTGAGTAAAATCTTATTTTCTCTGACGTCCTAGTGGATGCTGGGAACTCCGTAAGGACCATGGGGATTATACCAAAGCTCCCAAACGGGCGGGAGAGTGCGGATGACTCTGCAGCACCGAATGAGAGAACTCAAGGTCCTCCTCAGCCAGGGTATCAAATTTGTAGAATTTAGCAAACGTGTTTGCCCCTGACCAAGTTGCAGCACGGCAAAGTTGTAAAGCCGAGACCCCTCGGGCAGCCGCCCAAGATGAGCCCACTTTCCTCGTGGAATGGGCTGTTACTGATTTAGGATGCGGCAATCCAGCCGCAGAATGCTCCAGCTGAATTGTGCTACAAATTCAGCAAGCAATAGTCTGCTTAGAAGCAGGAGCACCTATTTTGTTGGGTGCCTACAGGATAAAAAACGAGTCAGTTTTCCTGACTCCAGCCGTCCTGGAAATATAAATTTTTAAGGCCCTGACTACGTCCAGTAACTTGGAATCTTCCAAGTCCCTAGTAGCCGCAGGCACTACAATAGGTTGGTTCAAGTGAAAAGCTGATACCACCTTAGGGAGAAACTGGGGACGAGTCCTCAATTCTGCCCTATCCATATGGAAAATCAGATAAGGGCTTTTACATGACAAAGCCGCCAATTCTGACACACGCCTGGCCGAAGCCAAGGCCAATAACATGACCACTTTCCACGTGAGATATTTCAAATCCACAGTTTTAAGTGGCTCAAACCAATGTGATTTTAAGAAACTCAACACCACGTTGAGATCCCAAGGTGCCACAGAAGGCACAAAAAAGGGGCTGAATATGTAGCACTCCCTTTACAAATGTCTGAACTCCAGGCAGTGAAGCCAGTTCTTTCTGGAAGAAAATCGACAGAGCCGAAATCTGGACCTTAATGGAACCCAATTTTAGGCCCATAGTCACTCCTGACTGTAGGAAGTGCAGAAAACGACCCAGCTGAAATTCCTCTGTTGGGGCCTTCCTGGCCTCACACCACGCAACATATTTTCGCCAATACGGTGATAATGGTTTGCGGTTACTTCTTTCCTGGCTTTTATCAGCGTAGGAATGACTTCCTCCGGAATGCCCTTTTGCTTTAGGATCCGGAATTCAACTGCCATGCCGTCCAACGCAGCCGCGGTAAGTCTTGGAACAGACAGGGCCCCCGCTGTAGCAGATCCTGTCTGAGCGGTAGAGGCCATGGGTCCTCTGATATTATTTCTTGAAGTTCTGGGTACCAAGCTCTTCTTGGCCCATCCGGAACCACGAGTATCGTTCTTACTCCTCGTTTTCTTATTATTCTCAGTACCTTTGGTATGAGAGGCAGAGGAGGGAACACATAAACCGACTGGTACACCCACGGTGTCACTAGAGCGTCCACAGCTATTGCCTGAGGGTCCCTTGACCTGGCGCAATATCTAGTTTTTTGTTTAGGCGGGACGCCATCATGTCCACCTGTGGCCTTTCCCAACGGTTTACCAACAGTTGGAAGACTTCTGGATGAAGTCCCCACTCTCCCGGGTGTCGGTCGTGTCTGCTGAGGAAGTCTGCTTCCCAGTTGTCCACTCCCGGAATGAACACTGCTGACAGTGCTAAGACGTGATTTTCCGCCCATCGGAGAATCCTTGTGGCTTCTGCCATCGCCATCCTGCTTCTTGTGCCGCCCTGTCGGTTTACATGGGCGACTGCCGTGATGTTGTCTGATTGGATCAGTACCGGCTGGTTTTGAAGCAGAGGCCTTGCCAGACTTAGGGCATTGTAAATGGCCCTCAGTTCCAGAATATTTATGTGTAGGGACGACTCCTGACTTGACCAAAGTCCTTGGAAATTTCTTCCCTGTGTGACTGCCCCCCAGCCTCGAAGGCTGGCATCCATGGTTACCAGGACCCAGTCCTGTATGCCGAATCTGCGGCCCTCTTGAAGATGAGCACTCTGCAGCCACCACAGTAGAGATACCCTGGTCCTTGGAGACAGGGTTATCAGCCGATGCATCTGAAGATGCGATTCCGACCACTTGTCCAAGAGGTCCCACTGAAAGGTTCTTGCATGGAACCTGCCGAATGGAATTTTGCTTCGTAAGAAGCTACCATTTTTCCCAGGACTCGTGTGCAGTGATGCACCGATACCTGTTTTGGTTTCAGGAGGTCTCTGACTAGAGATGACAGCTCCTTGGCTTTCTCCTGCGGGAGAAACACTTTTTTTCTGTTCTGTGTCCAGAACCATCCCCAGGAACAGCAGGCGTGTGCTAGGAACCAGCTGTGACTTTGGAATGTATAGAATCCATCCGTGCTGTTGTAGCACTTCCCGAGATAGTGCTACTCCGACCAAAAACTGCTCCATGGACCTCGCCTTTATAAGGAGATCGTCCAAGTACGGGATAATTAAAAACTCCCTTTTTTCGAAGGAGTATCATCATTTCTGCCATTACCTTGGTAAAGACCCTCGGTGCCGTGGACAGTCCAAACGGCAGTGTTTGGAATTGGTAATGGCAATCCTGTACCACAAATCTGAGGTACTCCTGGTGAGGATGGTAAATGGGGACATGTAGGTAAGCATCCTTGATGTCCAGGGATACCATGTAATCCCCCTCCTCCAGGCTTGCAATAACCGCCCTGAGCGATTCCATCTTGAACTTTAATTTTTTTATGTATGTGTTCAAGGACTTCAAATTTAAAATGGGTCTCACCGAACCGTTCGGTTTCGGTACCACAAACAGTGTGGAATAGTAACCCCGTCCTTGTTGAAGTAGGGGCACCTTGACTATCACCTGCTGGGAATACAGCTTGTGAATTGCCTCTAGCACAGCCTCCCTGCCTGAGGGAGTTGTCGGCAAGGCAGATTTGAGGAAACGGCGGGGGGGAGATGCCTCGAATTCCAGCCTGTACCCCTGAGATACTACTTGAAGGATCCAGGGGTCCACCTGTGAGCGAGCCCACTGATCGCTGACATTTTTGAGGCGGCCCCCCACCGTACCTGGCTACGCCTGTGGAGCCCCCGCGTCATGCGGTGGACTCAGAGGAAGCGGGGGAAGAATTTTGATTCTGGGAACTGGCTGACTGGTGCAGCTTTTTCCCTCTTCCCTCGTCTCTGTGCAGAAAGGAAGCGCCTTTGACCCGCTTGCTTTTCTGAAGCCGAAAGGACTGTACCTGATAATACAGTGCTTTCTTAGGCTGTGAGGAAACCTGAGGTAAAAAATTTTCTTCCCAGCTGTTGCTGTGGATACGAGGTCCCAGAGACCATCCCCAAACAATTCCTCACCCTTATAAGGCTCTATGTGCCTTTTAAAGTCAGCATCACCTGTCCAGTGTCAGGTCTCTAATACCCTCCTGACAGAATGGCCATTGCATTAATTCTGGATGCCAGCTGGCAAAATATCCCTCTGTGCATCCCTCATATATAAGACGACGACTTATGTTCGCAAAATAGTATCCCTGTTTGACAGGGTTACAGACCACGCTGCAGCAGCACTATCTGCAGGTCTCAGTCTAGTACCTGAGTGTGTAAATACAGACTTCAGGATAGCCTCCTGCTTTTTATCAGCAGGTACCTTCAAAGTGGCCGTATCCTAAGACGGCAGTGCCACCTTTTTTGACAAACGTGTGAGCGCCTTATCCACCCTAGGGGATATCTCCCAGCGTAACTTATCCTCTGGCGGGAAAAGGTACGTCATCAGTAACTTTTTAGAAATTACCAGTTTCTTATCGGGGGAACCCACGCTTTTGCACACTTCATTCACTCATTTGATGGGGGAACAAAACACTGCCTGCTTTTTCTCCCCAAACATAAAACCCTTTTTTAGTGGTACTTGGGTTAATGTCAGAAATGTGTAACACATTTTTTATTGCCGGGATCATGTAACGGATGTTCCTAGTGGATTGTGTATATGTCTCAACCTCGTCGACACTGGAGTCAGAATCCGTGTCGACATCTGTGTCTGCCATCTGAGGGAGCGGGCGTTTTTGAGCCCCTGATGGCCTTTGAGACGCCTGGGCAGGCGCGGGCTGAGAAGCCGGCTGTCCCATAGCTGTTACGTCATCCAGCCTTTTATGTAAGGAGTTGACACTGTCGGTTAATACCTTCCACCTATCCATCCACTCTGGTGTCGGCCAACAGGGGCGAGATCCCATTTATCGGCATCTGCTCCGCCTCCACATAATCCTCCTCATCAAACATGTCGACACGGCCGTACCGACACACCGCACACACACAGGGAATGCTCTGACTGAGGACAGGACCCCACACAGCCCTTTGGGGAGACAGAGAGAGAGTATGCCAGCACACACCAGAGCGCTATATAATGTAGGGATAAACACTATCACTGAGTGAATTTTCCCCAATAGCTGCTTGTATAAACAATATTGCGCCTAAATTTAGTGCCCCCCCTCTCTTTTTAACCATTTGAGCCTGAAAACTACAGGGGAGAGCCTGGGGAGCTGTCTTCCAGCTACACTGTGAAGAGAAAATGGCGCCAGTGTGCCGAGGGAGATAGCTCCGCACCTTTTTCACGGACTTTTCTCCCGCTTTTTTATGGATTCTGGCAGGGGTAATTATCACATATATAGCCTCTGGGGCTATATATTGTGATTATTTTGCCAGACAAGGTGTTTTTATTGCTGCTCAGGGCGCCCCCCCCCCCCCCCCAGCGCCCTGCACCCTCAGTGACCGGAGTGTGAAGTGAGTATGAGGAGCAATGGCGCACAGCTGCAGTGCTGTGCGCTACCTTGGTGAAGACTGAAGTCTTCTGCCGCCGATTTTCCGGACCATCTTCATGCTTCTGGCTCTGTAAGGGGGACGGCGGCGCGGCTCCGGGAACGAACACCAAGGACGGGTCCTGCGGTCGATCCCTCTGGAGCTAATGGTGTCCAGTAGCCTAAGAAGCCCAAGCTAGCTGCAAGCAGGTAGGTTCGCTTCTTCTCCCCTTAGTCCCTCGTTGCGGTGAGCCTGTTGCCAGCAGGTCTCACTGTAAAATAAAAAACCTAACATATACTTTCTTTCTAGGAGCTCAGGAGAGCCCCTAGTGTGCATCCAGCTCGGCCGGGCACAGAAATCTAACTGAGGTCTGTAGGAGGGGCATAGAGGGAGGAGCCAGTGCACACCAGATAGTACCTAATCTTTCTTTTAGAGTGCCCAGTCTCCTGCGGAGCCCGTCTATTCCCCATGGTCCTTACGGAGTGCCCAGCATCCACTAGGACGTCAGAGAAATTGGAGAAAAAAACACATGTACAAAAACATGTAATTCCCGCTGTTTTAAAGATAACCATGGGAATCGAAAACCTCCAGATTCCAGAACTCCAGACCTCAAGAAACAAAGAAAGGATATGGGCCAAGAAGGAGAGGAACAAGAGGCGGAAGTAGGAACAAGAAGAAAGAGATACAACTAGAATCCCCACAAACCCGACAAACCATCTTCAATTTAAGTGACAAATCACTAACAGAATCCCAAGTAAAAATACTACAGAAGGGCTTAAAATTTGCACCGGAATCAAGAATCAACAAGTTTGAATTATTCATAGACGTACAAAAATTCACACGAAAGCTATGTCTAAAAAAATTCTTCTCAAAACAAAAAGATAGAGATCAAGACACAGAAAATCAAGTCGAGAACACAGGATTTAAGCCTATATCAACATTCAATCCCACGTTTTGCAAAGGACCACACATTGACACCTTTCAAAGATTACTAGAAAAAGAGATAGAAGCCATCCCTGAGAAGCAAAAAATCAAACAAAATGTATCAAAAGAAGAAAGAACAGCAATCAAAGAACTAAAAGAAGACAGAAGTCTAGTTATCAAGCTGGCGGACAAAGGTGGAGGAGTAGTAATCATGGGACGGACAAAGTATGAACAGGAAGCAAATAGGTTACTATCAGATACCACCACATATGAAAAACTTCCCCAAGATCCAACAAAGAAATATGTTCAGGAACTAAAGGAACACCTAGATGAAGGCCTTCTGATGGGAGTCATCACCAAAAAAGAATTTGACTTCATTTATCAAGAACATCCAAAAATACCGACCTTTTATTTTCTCCCAAAAATCCATAAAGACTGCAATAATCCACCTGGCCATTCGATAATATCCGGAATAAAGTCTCTTTCATCTAATCTGTCAAGATACACCGATTCTTTTTTGCAAACAATGGTTACACAACAAAAAAGCTACCTTAAAGACACAACTACCATTCTGCAAAAACTTGAAAACATACAATGGAATGACAACTATATATTGTGTACAACCGATGTAAAATCCCTGTACACCTGCATCGCACACGACCTAGGCTGTCTGCACACAAGACACTACCTCTCAACAAATACTCAATTAACAAACCAAAAAATAAATTTCATCATGGCCAACATTGACTTTGTGCTAACACATAATTATTTTTGGTACGAGGATCAATTTTTCCTTCAAAAGTGTGGTACCGCTATGGATACGCCCCTGGCACCTAGCTACGCCAACCTGTTCGTCTTCAAATGGGAAGACGATTACATCTGGAGCAATAACATCTACCAAGAACAACTTATATGTTGGCATCGCTATATAGATGATGTCTTTTTCATCTGGGGAGGACCTGAAGACCAATTGGAGCACTTTAAACAATATATCAACTCAAACACAATTAATCTGGAATTCACTACCACTTCAAGCAAAACTGAAGTTGTTTTCTTAGATCTAGAAATATACATTAAGAATAAAACGATTCATACTAGGACTCACTTTAAACCAGTTAATGGTAACACCATCCTTCCCACCACAAGTAGCCACCACAGGAACTGGATCGCTAACATTCCCAAAGGACAATTTCAATGATTGAAAATAAATTGTTCTGATCAGGACACCTATCTGTTATGTACACCAGTGCCTGCAGGAAAGTACTGGTGTCAGAACTGTTATGCACAACAAATGGACTCACAGACAGACTGGGGAATATGACATAACGTACACAGAAGGTGATAGGGTAACAAAATACACACAAAGTGAACAGAGAAGCCCAGAGGCTAAGGAACTGGGTATCTCCCTTGTATTAGAAATGCTCAGATGGGAAAAGCAAGATGTTGTGTTTTAATACATAGAGAACCCGAAATGCTGTTGCTAAGGGCAACAGCAAAACCCTAAAGGGTTACCAACGGGTGTGGCAGTAAACTCCTTGGTCAGAGATGGAATGATAGACACAAGGAGAGTCTCCACAATCCTAATTCTCACTTGCAGTGCACAGGTTCAGTTTACTGCCACTAAACTGACCCCTGACACCTAGCACAGTGAGACAGGATTAGACAGGCAAGTCTTAGAATACAGTCGCAAACTTGCTAAGTTCACAGAGTAGTAACAGAACCCCAGCAAGCTAAACGACTGACTCCAGTCTTACTGCTAGGTCTGGATTGGCAGAGTGTAATACCAAATCCCCAGGCCTATTTGCAGTAAGCAACAAACAAATACAAAGCTACACAGTACTGGCTAACTTTCAGGAACTGACTAACCAACAAAGATTCAGCAGCATCTGCTTAACCTGGAAAGAGGCCTTATAAAGCAGGTGCTGTCCACGCCCCACTCAGACCTCACAGACTGTGAGCACAAAAACCAGCACCGGATCCCCTGCCATGCACAGAGCCTATAACCACTGCACAGCAAAAGACCCGAACCGGAGTATCAGCTGCGCTCAGGTTACTCCGCTAGTACTTGTCTCCCGGTTGCCATGACGACGTGGCAGCACAGGGCAGGAGACCCTAACAGTACCCCCCCTCTGACGAGGGGTCAAAGAACCCCTACCACCGGGTTTATCGGGGAACTGCGAGAAGAAAGAGCGTATCAGTCTGGGGGCATGAAGATCACAACTGCGCACCCACGACCGCTCCTCCGGGCCATACCCCTTCCAGTGCACCAAAAATGACAGCCGACCCCGAACAACCTTGGAGTCAAGAATCCTTTCAACAACAAACTCCCTCTGGCCAGGTATCAGAAGAGGGGAAGGTCTTCCACTGGAAGAAGGATTCCTAATCGCCCGTTTTAAAAGGGAACAATGAAATGTTTTATTGATACCCAAAGAACGGGGCAGATCTAACTGAAATGCCACCGGATTGATAACCCTGGTGATCTTATAAGGGCCGATGAACCGGGGGCCTAACTTATGAGATGGCTGTCTCAACTTCAAATTCTTGGTAGACAACCAGACGAAGTCTCCTAATTTGAAGCTGCAGGGTCTTTTCCGCTTATCAAAAACCCTTTTGGTCACTAATGACACAGACACAAGGGCTTTCTTCACTTTCCGCCAAATACCTCTAAGGACCGAAACCACAGAGGAACCACCAGGCGTGGAGTCCAGGGGGTCAAAAGAATTGGCCTTAGGATAATGCCCATACACACAAAGGAAGGGAGAGATCCCTGTAGCAGAGTGAGCCGCGTTGTTATAGGCAAACTCCGCCATGGACAGATGAGCAACCCAGTCAGTCTGACACTTGGAGACATAACACCTGAGGAACTGCTCCAAGGACTGGTTCACCCTTTCAGTCTGCCCATTAGACTGCGGATGATAGCCTGACGACAAGCTGACAGAAATCTGGAGATCGGAACAAAATGCCCTCCAGAATTTGGCCACAAACTGGGATCCGCGGTCAGAGACCACATCAAGTGGCAACCCGTGGAGACGCACAACATGCAGCATAAATAATTCAGACAGGCGTCTGGCCGATGGCAGCCCAACCAGTGGAACGAAGTGCACCATTTTCGAAAACCTGTCAACGACAACCCAGATGGCTGTCATCCCCGAGGATTTGGGCAAGTCCACCACAAAATCCATTGAAATGTGGGTCCATGGCTTAGATGGGATAGAGAGTGGATGTAATGGGCCAACAGGAACCCCTCTAGGAGTCTTATTTCGGGCACAGATGTCACATGCCCGAACCCACTGATCCACATCCTTAGCCACCGAGGGCCACCACACCGCCCTAGATAGCAACTCCCGAGTTCTGGCAATACCCGGGTGACCTGCCGACTTCTTGGCATGGAATTCCAGGAACACTCGCTGTCTTAACCTAGGAGGCACAAACAAAAGACCTACCGGAAGGTCTGGAGGAGCCTGCTCCTGTGCTCTAAGGACTAATGATAAGAGGTCCTGGGTAATGCCCACTTTAATACATGATGGGGAAACAATGGGCAACGGCTCCTCGGTGGTCTCCTGGATTGGAGCAAAACTCCGCGAGAGCGCATCAGCCTTGATGTTTTTTGACCCAGGGCGATATGTTATCAAAAAATTAAAGCGAGCAAAAAACAAAGCCCATCGTGCCTGCCTGGCATTGAGACACTTCGCTGACTCTAAATATGCCAGATTCTTATGGTCAGTGAGAATTGAGACCACAAACTTAGCCCCCTCAAGCCAGTGTCTCCACTCCTCGAGTGCATCCTTAATAGCCAACAATTCCCGGTTACCCACGTCATAATTCATCTCGGCAGGCGAAAATTTACGGGAAAAGTAAGCACAGGGATGAAGGCGATTATCAGACACTCCCATCTGAGAAAGCACTGCCCCAATACCCATCTCAGAGGCATCCACCTCCACCACAAAAGGACGCTCTGGATCTGGGTGTCGCAGCACCTTGGCCGAAACAAATGCCCTTTTGAGACGGGCAAAAGCCGCTTTAGCCTCACAAGACCAGTGAGCAACATCCGCCCCTTTCTTAGTGAGTGCCACCAAGGGCGCCACTATAGACGAAAATCCAGCGATAAATCGTCTATAAAAATTCGCAAAGCCCAGGAAACGCTGAAGCGCCTTCAAACTAGTGGGTTGCACCCAATCCAGGACTGCCTGTACCTTGGAACTCTCCATTTGGAAACCTTCTGGGGAGATAATATATCCTAGAAATGCGATTTGCTGAACTTCAAATTCGCACTTCTCCAGCTTCGCCCCAAGCCGGTGGTCTCTGAGTTTCTGGAGGACTAAGCGTACATGCTTCCGATGTACCTCCAGGGAATGGGAGAAGATTAGGATGTCATCTAAGTATACAACTAAGAATCTATCCAAATATTCCCTGAGCACATCATTCATGAAATCCTGGAAGACTGCCGGGGTATTACAGAGCCCAAAAGGCATCACCAAATATTCATAATGCCCTGAGTGGGTATTAAAGGCAGTCTTCCATTCATCCCCCTCTCTTATTCGGATTAGATTGTACGCACCGCGTAGGTCAATCTTAGAAAAAATGGTGGCAGTACGAAGCTGGTCAAACAAGACCGAAATGAGAGGCAGTGGGTATGAGTTTTTAATCGTGATACGGTTCAATTCCCTGAAGTCGATGCAGGGTCGCAACGAACCGTCCTTTTTACCCACGAAGAAGAACCCCGACCCAACTGGAGACTGTGAAGGTCTGATAAATCCCTTAGCCAAGTTCTCCTGAATGTACTCTGCCATAGCCTGAGTCTCAGGACGTGACAGGGAGTACAACCTGCTCTTGGGAAGCTTAGCATTTGGCAACAAATCAATGGCACAGTCATAGGGGCGATGGGGAGGTAGTACCTCTGCAACTTTTTTGGAGAACACGTCCGCAAAATCTGCATAACACCCTGGCAATCCTGGCAAACTTAGCTGCGAGAGCCTGACTGGAAGGCTCAAGCAACTCCTGAAACAATCAGTACCCCAACTAAGAATCTCCCCAGAGACCCAGTCAAATTGAGGATTGTGGGCCCTTAACCAGGGTAACCCCAACACCAATGGGGCAAAAGTACAGACAGTCACATAAAAGGACAATTTTTCAGAGTGTGTGGCTCCAATAAACAAAGAAATCTGGCTAGTGCAAGAGGTAATTTTACCTTGGGATAATGGTTGCCCGTTTAACCCACAAATCTCAATTTCCGATGCCAAGGGTACTAAGGGAACAGAGTGTTTCAGGGCGAATTGGCGGTCCATAAAAACCCCGTCGGCCCCACTGTCCACAAAGGCCTCAGTCTTGACAGTTTGACCGAGGATCTTCAAGGTCACCGGAATTATAAAAGTCTTCTTGGGAAATTCTGACTTCTGGCCTGACAGGATATTTCCCATCACCCTCAGGCCCTGAAGTTTTCCGGCTTTTCTGGGCATGATACTACCACATGACCTTTATTCCCACAGTACAAACACAACCCCTGCTGTCTCCTCCGCGTCTTCTCACGCGAGGAGAGGCGGGTAGCCCCAATCTGCATAGGCTCCTCGGAAAATTCCTCAGAGTCTGAGGTTCCCTTGGGAAGGAAGGAAATCTCAGTCTCCCTTTCAAGCCTACGCTCTCTCAGCCGTCTATCCACCCGGATGGATAACTGCATGAGCTGATCCAAGCTATCAGGCAAGGGATATTGTACCAGTTGGTCCTTTATCTGGTTAGAAAGACCTCTTCGGTACTGGTGTCTCAGGGCTGGGTCATTCCACTGGGTATCATGGGCCAACCTCCGAAACTCCGTACAGTAAACCTCAACTGGCCTTCGCCCTTGCTTAAGGATCGAAATCTGAGCCTCGGCTGAGGCCGTCTTGTCAGGGTCATCATACAACATGCCCAGTGCCGTAAAAAAAGCATCAACACTTTTAAGCGATGGACAGTCAGGCTGCAACCCATATGCCCAGACCTGTGGGTCTCCTTGTAGCAAGGAAATCACTATGCCCACCCGCTGAATCTCCGACCCAGAAGACTGAGGCCTAAGCCGGAAGTATAGCTTGCAGCTCTCCTTGAAACAAAAGAACTGCGAGCGATCTCCAGAAAAACGATCCGGGAGATTTACTTTCGGCTCCTTAACCCCTGCAGGTGCTGCTGCTGCGGGAGCTCCGCCAGCAGCCTGGGAGGTGTGCATTTTAATGGACAGATCATTAAATTGTCGAGTCAGGACCTGCACCTGATCGACCACCTGTTGCAACGTATTTTGAGGGGTATGCTCCATATTCCCACAAAATTTCAACAGGAGTATTAGGCTGCTGAATATGTTATGTACACCAGTGCCTGCAGGAAAGTACTGGTGTCAGAACTGTTATGCACAACAAATGGACTCACAGACAGACTGGGGAATATGACATAACGTACACAGAAGGTGATAGGGTAACAAAATACACACAAAGTGAACAGAGAAGCCCAGATTCTAAGGAACTGGGTATCTCCCTTGTATTAGAAATGCTCAGATGGGAAAAGCAAGATGTTGTGTTTTAATACATAGAGAACCCGAAATGCTGTTGCTAAGGGCAACAGCAAAACCCTAAAGGGTTACCAACGGGTGTGGCAGTAAACTCCTTGGTCAGAGATGGAATGATAGACACAAGGAGAGTCTCCACAATCCTAATTCTCACTTGCAGTGCACAGGTTCAGTTTACTGCCACTAAACTGACCCCTGACACCTAGCACAGTGAGACAGGATTAGACAGGCAAGTCTTAGAATACAGCCGCAAACTTGCTAAGTTCACAGAGTAGTAACAGAACCCCAGCAAGCTAAACGACTGACTCCAGTCTTACTGCTAGGTCTGGATTGGCAGAGTGTAATACCAAATCCCCAGGCCTATTTGCAGTAAGCAACAAACAAATACAAAGCTACACAGTACTGGCTAACTTTCAGGAACTGACTAACCAACAAAGATTCAGCAGCATCTGCTTAACCTGGAAAGAGGCCTTATAAAGCAGGTGCTGTCCAAGCCCCACTCAGACCTCACACACTGTGAGCACAAAAACCAGCACCGGATCCCCTGCCGTGCACAGAGCCTATAACCACTGCACAGCAAAAGACCCGAACCGGAGTATCAGCTGCGCTCAGGTTACTCCGCTAGTACTTGTCTCCCGGTTGCCATGACGACGTGGCAGCACAGGGCAGGAGACCCTAACACTATCTGTCCCAAAGTAAAGAAATGATGGAGAATTTTAGCAAAAAGGGGTACAAGGAAGGAAAATTACAGACACAAATGGACAGAGTACAAAACTTGGAAAGAGCAGAAATGATAAAATACAAAGAAAAGAGAACCAATAATATGTCCAACATTTCCTTTATCACACAGTATAACAGCAACACCCAATTAATAGGAAATATGATCAAGAAACACTGGCATGTTTTGCAATTAGACGAAACACTAAAACCATTCATCACAGAACAACCCCAAATAATATACCGTCGAGCAAAGAACCTCAAACAAGAACTAACATCAAGTTTTCTACAATCTGACAGTCAACTAACAACTACTTCAGGCAAAAAGGGATACTACAGATGCCTAGAATGTAAGGCATGTAAGAATTCAAAAGAACTCTCAACTGCAGTGATAACAGAATTCAAATCCACTACCACAGGAAAAATTTACACCATCAGAGACAACTTATCATGCAATACAGAAGAAGTTATCTATATGGCAGAATGCCCATGTGGCTTACAATATGTGGGACAGACGAAAAGAAAGGCAAAAATAAGATTTGCGGAACATCTGTACAATATAAAGAGAGGCTTAACCACACACAGTCTGTCGAATCACCTTCTGGAAAAACATCAAAAAAACCCAGCTGGAATAAAACTCATTGTCATCCAAAAAATAAAAAGAAATTGGAGAGGAGGAGACACTGTCTCAGAAATTAAAAGAACTGAAAGCAAATGGATTTTTGAATTAAAAACCCTCCAACCGAGAGGTCTGAATATTGACATCGAGCTGAATGTATTTTTATAAAGGTTAATTCCCACAAAGATCAATATTTACTTATCCCCCCTTTTTTTCCCTTAAAGAACATGGCACCTATAGAAATTGGAGAAAAAAACACATGTACAAAAACATGTGATTCCTGCTGTTTTAAACTTCCGGTCCGGAACTTCCGGGACCGGAACTTCCGTTTTTGAATGAGAACAATAAAGTTTTTTTACTATAAAATAGGACCACAGTGGATAGTCACTTCATCCTTGAAAAAGTACACCGCGTGTGTACGAAACGCGTTGGTGACGTGACTTGGACAGGACAGGAGAAACATCCTCCATCCAGGAGACCCGCACTTCCGGCTCGATCGCGCCACTAACAACTTCCGCTGGACGCAGCGGCACAACGGCGCCAAAACATCAGACTCCACACCAGCCAGTGTTCCCCGCTACCCGCAGCGGAAGCGTGACGGAAACACACATGTGGAGCCACAGCAGGGACGGAACAACACCATCTCCGTACGAATAGGGTAAGATAGGGCGAGTTACATCTGAGCCATTCCCTGACTGTCCAATTTCAAACCCACTCCAAAAGGAGCTGTAAACATTGAGTTTTAACCAAAACATTTTCTCTACAGGTGCCATGTACATTTAATTTTATGTTTTGTTTTATTTTATTTTATTACCTTTTTCCTTTTTAATTTTTCATCTTCCATTTTTTTGATATCAGTTTATTTTGAAAAAAACACAAGCGCTCAATCATCTTTTATTGTCTCCACTGGTGCCTTATTCAAACAAACCACATTACCATCAGAATCCTCATTGTCAACTTCCTCCTCCTGGTGTATTTCTACAGTGACATCCTCAATCTCAATATCAGCAACTGGACTGGCAGTGCTCCTCCCAGCACTTGCAATGGGCGTGCAAATGGTCATAGGAGCCTCCTCTTCCCATACAGTCTTGGGAAGGTCAGGCCTAGATATCGCAACCGTGGACACACTTGGACTCTCCTTGAGGATTTGTGATATCTCTGAACTCACTGTGAGTCTGAACTCACAGTTATTTTTTTCCTGTGCTTTAACAAGCATTTTTTTTTTCAAGAAGGAGGAGAACTTCCATCTTCATGAGAAGCTGAACCACCAGTCATGAACATAGGCCAAGGCCTTAGCCTTTCCTTGCCACTTTGTGTCATGAATGGCATATTGCCAATTTTACGTTTCTCATATCTAAATTTTTTTATTTTTTTTTGGTTACTCATTTTTCTTCTTGGATTTTACATGCCTTAGCAGACAGCGTTGATGGAATTGCATCGTCAATGTCATGACTGGTGGCAGCAGCAGCTTCAGCACTAGTACTAGGAACTGGAAGTGGTTCCTGATCTTTCACTATTTTTGCCTCCAAATTTTTTTCTCTATTTCACAGGACAGCGTCCCTTTATTTTTACAGCAAACAGAACAGTGCCCGTTTATATTTAAAGCATGTCTATTTCTACAGCATACAGGACAGGGCCAGTGTTCCTTTATTTTAACAACACCCCTGTATTTTCACAGCATAAAAGACAGTGCACCTTTATTTTAACAACACTCCTGTATTTTTACAGCATACAGCACAGGGCCAGTGTACCTTTATTATAACAACACCCCTGTATTTTTAGAGCATACAGGACAGGGCTAGTGCACCTTTATTTTAACAACATCCCTGTATTTTTACAGTATATAGGATAGGACCAGTGTACCTTTATTTCAACAACACTCCTATATTTGTACAGCATACAGGACAGGGCCACTGTACCTTTATTTTAACAACACCCCTGTATTTTTACAGCATACGGGATAGGACCAGCACCCCGGTATTTTTACAGCATACAGGACAGGGCCAGTGAACCTTTATTTTAACACTACCCCTGTATTTTTACAGCATACAAAACAGGGACACAGCACCTCTGTATTTTCACAGCACCCCTGTATTTTAACAACACCTTTGTATTTTTACAGCATAAAGGACAGGGCCTTTGAACCTTTATTTTAACAACACCCCTGTATTTTTACAGCCTACCAGGCAGGGACACAGCACCCCTGTTTTTTCACAGCACCCCTGTATTCAGAGCCGGCACTAGCCAATATGATGCCCTAGGCAAGATTTTGGCTGGTGTCCCCTTGCACCACCGCTAGTTTTGCCTCTGATCCTGCACCCCTTTCCCAGCACCATCACCCCTCACCCATAGTAGTCCTCATTTTGGTGTTCCTACCCCCTATATTTTTAATAGGAACAATGCGCACATTTGGCGCACAGCCCAAAAAAGGGATGTGTTCTTGCTGGAAAGGGGCATGGCCACACAATAATACCCCCAATTCAAATTACGCCACACAGTAGTGCAACTTTAGTCACATTATATCATGCGATAGTTTATTATTCATGTCACATCACACAGTAGTACCACTTTACCTGATATACACTACTCCACACAGTAGTGCCCCTTATTCACATTACATCACACTGAATTTCTCCTTATTCACATTACACCACACCATATTGCTCTTTATTCACATTAGACCATACAGTAGAGCCCTTTCTATACATTCGCCACACAGTGGAGCACCTTTTACCCATAATGTCACACATTAGTAATGCATTTATGCACATCATACCACACAGTAATGCCCCTTACACATATGACACACATTATTAATGTCCTTATAAACATAATGCACCTTACACATTATGCCAACCTTTATTAATGCCCTTATATACATAATGTCCCTTATACGTATGCCGTACATTATTAATGACCTTATACACATAATGACACACAGAATGTCCCTTTTACATATGCCCCATATTATCAATGCATTTATACACATGACACACATAACGCCCCTTACATATGTCGAACACTACTGCACAACCAACCCACCCACACACAGCACTCATATGGCTGTTCTGCCTCTGCTTTGATACAGTGTGTCCTCATACATCTTTCCTCAATATGCCATGCAGCAGGAGATGCCTGGCATGAGTCAGCTGGCAGCTCTGCTAACATCAGGTGCCTTTTTTTTGACGAGAAGATGTCTTATTTGCATTACTATGTGGCTAGGATGCACAAGCAGCTTCTGCTGATTAAAATGATATGCAGCATGTCTATATTCTGTATGTGACTGTGGCTGTATCTGCATATGAAATGCTACGTTACAGTGATTTCCAGGAATACAGCATTTCATATGCAAATACAGCCCTGTATTTTTACAACATACAAGACAGGTACACAACACCATTGCTTTTTGACAGCACCCCTGTATTTTTACAGCATACAAGATGGGGCTAGCACTACTGTATTGTAACAACACCCCTGTATTTTTTTACAGCATGCAGGACGGGGCCAGTGTATCTTTATTTTAACAACACTCCTGTATTTTTACAGCATACAGGAGAGGGCTAGTGTACCTTTATTTTAAAAACCCCCCTGTATTTTTACAGCATACAAGACAGGCGGCATAGCACCCCCTGTATTTTAACAACACCCCTGTATTTTTACAGCATACAGGACAGGGCCAGCACCCCTGTATTTTAACAACACCCCTGTATTTTTACAGCATACAAGATAGGGCCAGTGTAACTTTATTTTTACAACACCCCTGTATTTTAACAACACCCCTGTATTTTTACAGCATACAAGACAGGTACACAGCACCATTGTTTTTTCACAGCAGCCCTGTATTTTTACAGCATACAGGATGGGGCCAGCACCCCCGTATTTTAACAACACCCATGTAGTCGCTGCGGCCTGCCTCCCGCATGGTCCAGCCACGCCTGCATTGGCCGGACCATGCCCACAAAATGCCCGCCGTGACGCGCCCTCCCGCCCAGCAACCGCCTCTGCCTGTCAATCAGGCAGAGTCGATCGTTAGGCAATGACAGCTGTTGGCTGTCAGCCATGCGCCGGAGCACTGCGGCGCCAGCGCATGCGCAGTTCTGACCTGATCGCTGCGCTGCAAAGAACTGCAGCTAGTGCTTAGGTCAGAATGATCCCCTTAGTGCTTCAATTGATGCTGACAATTGTTATATCTATTGTGAATGCCTGTATAATTCACCTGTCTGCTTATTATTACAAAGGCGGATCATTATTGACTGTTTTATGCAAGCTCCTCCCAGCAGGGCCTGTTAAAGCTATTATACCTGTGTGCTTATTACTAGTACACAGGCGGGTTCATTAATGACTGTTTTATGCAAGCTCCGCCCAGCAGTGCCTATTAAAGCTGATATACCTGTGTGCTTACTACTACCAAGGCGGATTTAACATAGAAACATAGAATTTGACGGCAGATAAGAACCACTTGGCCCATCTAGTCTGCCCCTTTTTTATTTTATCCTTTAGGCAATCTCAACCCTTTTTTAACCTTAATTCTTTGTAAGGATATTCATATGCCTGTCCCAAGCATGTTTAAATTTCCCCACAGTCTTAGCCTCTACCACCTCTGATGGGAGGCTATTCCACTTATCCACTACCCTTTCTGTGAAGTAATTTTTCCTTAAATTTCCCCTGAACCTCCCCCCCTCCAGTCTCAGTGTATGCCCTCGAGTTCTAATACTTCTTTTCCTTTGAAGAATGTTTCCCTCCTGAACTTTGTTAAGACCCTTGATATATTTGAAAGTTTCTATCATGTCCCCCCTTTCCCTTCTCTCCTCCAAACTATACATGTTAAGATCTTTTAGCCTTTCCGGGTAAGTTTTGTGATGTAGGCCATGCACCATTTTAGTTGCCCTTCTTTGTACACTCTCTAATGTATTTATATCCTTCTGGAGATAGGGTCTCCAGAACTGGACACAGTATTCCAGATGGGGCCGTACCAATGACCTATACAGTGGCATTATCACTTCTTTTTTCCTGCTACTGATTCCTCTCCCTATGCAACCAAGCATCTGACTTGCCTTTCTTATTGCTTTGTTGCATTGCTTTCCTGCCTTCAAGTCACTTGAAATAGTGACTCCTAAATCTCTTTCCTCCTCAGTAGTTTCCATTATAGTACCCTTGATACTATACTTAGCCTTTGGGTTTTTGAGACCCAAGTGCATGATTTTGCATTTTTTAGCATTAAACTGTAGTTGCCACGTTCTTGACCATTTCTCAAGCCTACCTAAGTCATTAATCATTTGTTTGACCCCTCCCGGTGTGTCTACCCTGTTGCATATCTTTGTATCATCTGCAAAAAGGCATATCTTCCCTTTAATACCATCTGCAATGTCACTAACAAAGATATTAAAGAGAACTGGACCAAGTACAGATCCCTGGGGTACTCCACTGGTAACATTTCCCTCCATAGATTGCACTCCATTAACTACGACTGTCTGTTTCCTATCCTGCAACCAGGTTCTTATCCATTTAACTGATTTATAATCCACCCCCAGGCTTTCAAGTTTATTTAGCAGTCTGCGATGTGGGACAGTGTCAAATGCCTTACTAAAGTCTAGATATGCTACATCTACAGCTCTCCCTTGATCTATTATTTTCATCACAGAGTCAAAAAAGTCAATAAGATTTGTTTGGCATGATCTCCCACCAGTAAATCCATGCTGTTTTGGATCCTGTAAGTTGTTTGATTTAAGATATTCCACTACTCTTTCTTTTAATAGTTTTTCCATTACTTTCCCTACTACTGATGTAAGGCTTACTGGTCTGTAGTAACTTGCTTCTTCCTTGCTTCCACTTTTGTGCAGTGGAACTACATTTGCTCTTTTCCAGTCCTCTGGAATAGCACCTGTATTTAGTGACTGGTTAAATAATTCTGTTAAAGGTGTAACCAGCACATCTTTTAGCTCTTTGAGTATCCTTGGGTGTATCCCATCTGGTCCCATTGATTTATCCACTTTTAGTTTTGAAAGTTCTGTTAGGACCTTCTCCTCTGTAAATGTATTTTCATCTACCTTATTTTTATGAATGTCCTTGCAACTTAACTGTGGCCCCATCCCTTCTTCTGTAGTAAATACTGAGCAAAAATAATTATTTAGGTGATCTGCTATTGCCTTGTCTCCCTACACCAAATGCCCACTCTCTGTCTTAAGTCTTATTATTCCTCCATTTGATTTTCTCCTTTCACTTATATACTTAAAAAAAGTTTTGCCCCCTTTATCTACTGACTGGGCCATTTTCTCCTCAGCTTCTGCCTTTGCACGTCTGATCACTTTCTTAGCATCCTTCCGTCTGCCCAGATACACCTCTTTGTCGTTATTATTTTGAGTCTGTTTGTATTTCCTAAAAGCCATCTTTTTTGCTTTCACACTAGTTGATACTTCTTTTGTGAACCACACTGGCTTCCTTTTCCTGGTGCTTTTCCTAACCATTTTGATACAAAGGTCTGTTGCACTTAGCATTGCACTTTTCAGTTTTTTCCACCTCTCCTGCATTCCTTCCAAGTTCCTCCAGTCTGCCAATGAATCACTTAAACATCTCCCCATTTTTGCAAAGTCAGCATTTCTAAAATCCAACACCTTTGTTTTTGTGTGACAGGAGTTGGATCCTGTCTTTATACTAAACCATACTGCTTGATGATCACTGGATCCCAGGTGCTCACCCACATATATATCAGATATCCTATCACCATTTGTAAGAATTAGATCTAATATTGAGTCTTTGCGAGTGGGCTCCCTCACCAATTGCTTGAGAGATGCTCCCTGTAAGGAATGTAGAAATTTGCCACTTGTAGCTGAACTTGCAAAAGACCCCTCCCAATTTACATCAGGTAAATTAAAGTCTCCCATGATTATGACTTCTCCCTTAAAAGCCATTTTAGAGATGTCCAACAATAGGTTCCTGTCCAAATCCTGCCCCTGGCCTGGTGGTCTATAGATCACCCCAATGCGAATAATGTCCTTCTTCCCAGTTTCTATGGTGACCCAAAGGGCCTCAGTTTTGGCTTCAATATTTTGTATTAAAGTAGCATTTATGCTTTTTTTCACATACATTGCTACCCCTCCTCCTATTCTTCCTATTCTATCTTTCCTAAATAAATTGTATCCTGGTATAGCTAAGTCCCAGTCATGATTCTCATTGCACCAAGACTCTGTAATTGCCACAAAATCCAGGTTATTCCTTGTCATTATCGCAATTAGCTCTGGAATTTTGTCTCCTAAGCTCCTAGCATTTGCACACATAGCTTTAAGAATTTTGTCTGTGCATTTGTTATTAGTAGCCATGTCCAGAGCGTACAAAATAAATGACAAGTTGAAAGTTGAAATTACCTATTTGGGGATGTTGCTCAGTATTTGTTTTGTTTTACTAATCGCTAATCATACTCTGTCCTTTACACCATGACTACACCTTACTAAATATAAATATATAGTACACCTGACCACAATGGGTAAATGTTCAAAGGAGGTAAACACCAGTCAGTATGCAATAATAAAATGTTTCACAGAGCAACTTCCCCACACATGCAATGACATTTACAAGAAATCATTACATCAAGAAACATACATAAGTTTGCCTAAGAGAGAACTGTAGTGAGCAGATTGGGGATGCCTTTTCATAGGTTTTTAAAAACAGATAATATGCATAAGATGAATTACATACTTTTGAGGCATTAAGGCAGTCCTTTTGTGGTAGTGTTGGTGTGCTGATGTTTCCCTTCTGTTTTCCTTCAGTTTAATGCAGGTATAACGCTATTTTTATAATAACACTTTTATGTCAGCACTTCTATGGAAGCACTACCAGCCGATGGCTATCCAGCCGTATACTGGACTTCAAATATAAACAATATCCATGTGAATGCAATGATTGCAAACTCCACCCAATACAACCCCCCTTTAAGCTAAGGCCATAAATTAGCTTAGAAAAACAGACATTACATACCAATAAGGCAGCCAACTATATCTTTACAAAGAGAAAAACATACAAAGAAAAAAAAAACTCGCTTTTTCAATATACCTAGACTATTCAATCATGATATTCATTTGACATAATCAGCAAATGCAGTACAACTTGCTGGGATGTGTAGTTCCACGAATCATACCTAGACTATTCAATCATGATATTCATTTGACATAATCAGCAAATGCAGTACAACTTGCTGGGATGTGTAGTTCCACGAATCATACCTAGACTATTCAATCATGATATTCATTTGACATAATCAGCAAATGCAGTACAACTTGCTGGGATGTGTAGTTCCACGAATCATACCTAGACTATTCAATCATGATATTCATTTGACATAATCAGCAAATGCAGTACAACTTGCTGGGATGTGTAGTTCCACGAATCATACCTAGACTATTCAATCATGATATTCATTTGACATAATCAGCAAATGCATTATTATTGACTGTTTTATGCTGACTCCGCCCAGCAGTGTCTATTAAAGCTGATATACCTGTGTGCTTATTATAACCAAGGCAGATTTATTATTGACTGTTTTATGCAAGCTCCGCCCAGCAGTGCCTGTTAAAGCTGATATACGTGTGCTTATTATTACAAAGGCGGGTTCATTAATGACTGTTTTATGCAAGTTCCGCCCAGCAGTGCCTGTTACAGCTTATATATCTGTTCCCACAACTCACCTGCCTATTGTTATTGCTGGTTATACGAAATTGTGCTATTATAAAGACAACGCCAGCTTGCTTACCTGTTCCCGCACTCACCTGCCTATTGTTATTACTGGTTATACAAAACTGTGCTATTATAAAGACAACGCCAGCTTGCTTACCTGTTCCCGCAACTCACCTGCCTATTGTTATTGCTGGTTATACGAGACAATGCTATTATAAAGACAGCACCAGCTTGCTTACCTGTTAGTGCCGAAAAATGGGCGTGGTCATGTGTTGTGAGGGGCGTGGCCACATGCTGCTAGTGGGAGTACTACATGAAACTAGCGGCATGTGGCCACACAACAGCCCCTTTTTAAAAAAAAATCTGGAGGCATGGCTAAACATATATAGTAATGCCTCCAGTATAATAGAAATATATAGTGATACCTCCAGTATAATAGAAATATATAGTAATGCCCCCAATTTAATAACAATATATAGTAAAGCTTCCATTATAACAGGAAAATACAGCCACTGTCGCACTCCCAGTAACCCTGACAAAGTGTGAGGAGCCGTCATGCTGCCAAGCACCACGGTCTTGTTTAGGGAGGCCAATCCCAGGCCGTTTTTTCAATCCCAGGATTCGGGATTTAAAAACGCTCAATCCCGGGATTCCCGGGATCCCGGGATTGCAGTAGGGATCAGTGAAGGGTGTAGGGAGCAGCGCTGGAGGGAGGGTGTAGGTAGCGGTGCGAGAGGGAGGGAGGGTGTAGGTAGTGGTACGGGACTCAGGAGGGAGGGTGTAGGTAGCGGTGCAGGAGGGTGTAGGTAGCGGTGCGGGAGAGAGGCTTGGTAGCGGCGCGGGAGGGAGGAAGGCTATAGGGAGCACTTCAAGGAGGGAGGGTGGGTGTAAGTAACACTACTTACTATTAGGCGGGCGGCAACCATGGACACACTGAACGCGGCGGCATTTCAAATGAAGCGCCGGCCACCAGCCAACCAGAGCTGGCGGACCGGCAACCAATCAGGGAAGCGGCCGCAGCAGTCGCTTCTGATTAGCTGCCGGTCCGCCAGCTCTGATTGGCTGGCGGCCGGCGCTACATTTGAAGTGCCGCCGCGTTCAGCGTGCCCATGGCTGCCGCCCGCCTAATAGTAGTAAGTAATATTACTTACACCCAATCTCCCATCGCGGGATCCCACCGATCCCGGGATTGACCTCCCTAGTCTTGTTGCTTTGTACACATTATAATTGTGGTAATGGCAAAGTGTGTGGCAGGTGGTACTAAGTATTTGCTGCCAAATTCTTATGTGTACTCCGTACCGGAGCGTGCCCGCATACTTGCACCGCTGCCCGCAACTCACCTGCCTATTGTTATTGCTGGTTATACGAGACTGTGCTATTATAAAGACAACGCCAGCTTGCTTACCTGTTCCCGCAACTCACCTGTCTAATTGTTATTGCTGGTTATACGAGACTGTGTTATTTGGGGACAACGCCAGCGAATACCCAAGTTCTCCTGTCGTGTATGTAAATAAAGAGTCCGTAACATAATTGTTACATATACTGTTATTGTCACCTTTAGCATATACTAATAAAATGGAGTTGGATCCTGACTGTGTATCGTTATTGTGTCTGAGGGGTAAAGCAGGTCTGCCTCTCTGATCTTAACTGAACTAGGTTTATTTAAATACCCACATGTAATTAAGTTCTGGCACCGGCTTTGTGGGCATTACAGATGCTGTAGAGATCAGGGGAGATGAATACGTAGAGCCGCAGGGGAGATGATGCTGTAGAGATCAGGGGAGATGATGCTGTAAAGATGCAGGGGAGATGACGCCCTAGAGGCGCAGTGAAGATGATGTGCTAGAGATACAGGGAAGATGATGCTGTAGATATGCAGGGGAGGTCACACTGTAGAGATGCGGGGTTGATAATGCTGTAGAGGCACAGGAAAGATGATGCTGTAGAGGCGCAGGAGATATGACACTGTAGATGCACAGGAAAGATTATTCTGTAGAGATTCAGGGGAGGTGACGCTGTAGAGTGTAGAGATGCAGAGGAGATGACGCTGCAGAGTGTGGAGATGCAGGAGAGGTGACGCTGTAGAGTGTAGAGATGCAGGGGGAGGTGAAGCTGCAGAGTGTAGTGATGTAGCGGAGGTGATGCTGCAGTGTGCAGAGATGCACGGGAGGTGACGCTGCAGAGTGTCGAGATGAAGGAGAGGTGACGCTGTAGAGTGTAGAGATGCAGGGAAGGTGACGCTGTAGAGTGTGGAGATGCAGGGGAGGTGACGCTGTAGAGTGTAGAGATGCAGGGGAGGTGATGCTGCAGAGTGTAGAGATGCAGGGGAGGTGACGCTGCAGAGTGTAGAGATGCAGAGGAAGTCATGCAGCAGAGTGTAGAGATGCAGGGGAGGTGACGCTGCAGAGTGTAGAGATGCAGAGGAAGTCATGCAGCAGAGTGTAGAGATGCAGAGGAGGTGACGCTGCAGAGTGTAGAGATGCAGGGGAGGTGACGCTGTAGAGTGTAGAGATGCAGTGGAGGTGACGCTGTAGAGTGTAGAGATGCAGGGGAGATGACGCTGTAGAGTGTAGAGATGCAGGGGAGGTAACGCTGCAGAGTGTAGAGATGCAGGGGAGGTGACGAAGCAGAGTGTAGAGATGCAGGGGAGGTGACGCTGCAGAGTGTAGAGATGCAGGGGAGGTGACGAAGCAGAGTGTAGAGATGCATGGGAGGTGACACTGTAGAGTGTAGAGATGCAGTGGAGGTGACGCTGTAGAGTGTAGAGATGCAGTGGAGGTGACGCTGTAGAGTGTAGAGATGCAGGGGAGGTGACGCTGTAGAGTGTAGAGATGCAGGGGAGGTGACACTGTAGAGTGTAGAGATGCAGGGGAGGTGACACTGTAGAGTGTAGAGATGCAGGGGAGGTGACGCTGCAGAGTGTAGAGATGCAGGGGAGGTGACGCTGCAGAGTGTAGAGATGCAGGGGAGGTGACGCTGCAGAGTGTAGAGATGCAGGGGAGGTGACGCTGCAGAGTGTAGAGATGCAGGGGAGGTGACGCTGCAGAGTGTAGAAATGCAGGGGAGGTGACGCAGCAGAGTGTAGAGATGCAGGGGAGGTGACGCAGCAGAGTGTAGAGATGCAGAGGAGGTGACGCTGTAGAGTGTAGAGATGCAGAGGTGGTGACGCTGTAGAGTGTAGAGATGCAGGGGCGGTGACACTGTAGAGTGTAGAGATGCTGTGGAGGTGATGCTGTAGAGTGTAGAGATGCAGGGGAGGTGACGCTGTAGAGTGTAGAGATGCAGAGGAGGTGACGCTGCAGAGTGTAGAGATGCAGGGGAGGTGACGCTGCACAGTGCAGAGATGCAGAGGAGGTGACGCTGTAGAGTGTAGAGATGCAGAGGAGGTGACGCTGTAGAGTGTAGAGATGCACAGGAGGTGACGCTGCAGAGTGTAGAGATGCAGAGGAGGTGACGCTGTAGAGTGTAGAGATGCAGAGGAGGTGATGCAGCAGAGTGTAGAGATGCAGAGGAGGTGACGCTGCAGAGTGTAGAGATGCAGAGGAAGTGACGCAGCAGAGTGTAGAGATGCAGAGGAGGTGACGCTGTACAGTGTAGAGATGCAGAGGAGGTGACGCTGCAGAGTGTAGAGATGCAGAGGAAGTGACGCAGCAGAGTGTAGAGATGCAGAGGAGGTGACGCTGTAGAGTGTAGAGATGCAGAGGAGGTGACGCTGCAGAGTGTAGAGATGCAGGGGAGGTGACGCTGTAGAGTGTGGAGATGCAGGGGAGGTGACAGTGTAGAGATGCAGGGGAGGTGATGCTGCAGAGTGTCGAGATGCAGTGGAGGTGACGCTGTAGAGTGTAGAGATGCAGGGGAGGTGACGCTGTAGAGTGTAGAGATGCAGGGGAGGTGACACTGTAGAGTGTAGAGATGCAGGGGAGGTGACGCTGTAGAGTGAGGAGATGCAGGGGAGGTGACGCTGTAGAGTGTAGAGATGCAGGGGAGGTGATGCTGCAGAGTGTAGAGATGCAGTGGAGGTGATGCTGCAGAGTGTAGAGATGCAGAGGAGGTGACGTTGTAGAGTGTAGAGATGCAGGGGAGGTGACGCTGTACAGTGTAGAGATGCAGGGGAGGGTGATGCAGCAGAGTGTAGAGATGCAGAGGAGGTGACGCTGTAGAGTGTAGAGATGCAGAGGTGGTGACGCTGTAGAGTGTAGAGATGCAGGGGAGGTGACGCTGTAGAGTGTAGAGATGCAGAGGAGGTGACGCTGCAGAGTGTAGAGATGCAGAGGAGGTGACGCTGTAGAGTGTAGAGATGCAGAGGAGGTGACGCTGTAAAGTGTAGAGATGCAGAGGAGGTGACGCTGTAGAATGTAGAGATGCAGGGGAGGTGACACTGTAGAGTGTAGAGATGCAGGGGAGGTGACACTGTAGAGTGTAGAGATGCAGGGGAGGTGACGCTGTAGAGTGTAGAGATGCAGAGGAGGTGACACTGTAGAGTGTAGAGATGCAGGGGAGGAGAGAGGGAAATAGGAGGAGAAATGAAGCCATTCACAGATATACAAGCAGTAGATTGTAATACAACCAATCTACTGTATAAATATTGGCCCCGCTCCCATATGTACATTGCATAGGAAGGGCCACTCCACAGAGTCGAAGGCTTTAGCTATGTATAATGAGACAATAAAAGAGGAGGATTCCTCCCCATGAGAAGCCAGGAGATGGGAATACAGATTTCTAACATAGACTGAGGTTGACTGACCCAGCATAAAACCAGTCTAATTTGGATATGCCACCTTCGCTATTATCTGATTGAGTCAGACTAAAAAATATATTTTTGGCTAGGATCTTAGCATCGGTTGATAACAGTGGCATCAGGCTTCCCAGGCTTAGGTATCATGATAATGGTTGCTTACAACATAGAAAAGGGAAAAAGCCGCAGAGAACTAGGAGTTGATGGATAAACTATCTAGCATGCGTTGTGTATACTGTACCTCCAGTGGTATGCCATGAGCGTAAGGAACCTTGCCACCTGGGAAGGAGTTAATTGCAAGCTCAAACTCTTCCAAAGTAGTAGTGATAATTATGTATTGATGAATAGACCCCTAAGTCATGTTACATTATCTAACAGAGGTTTCCTGGCTAGCCTTCTTCGTGCAACTTAATAATAAACTTGTCAGCTTCATAAATACCAGTGCAGTTTGGCAGAACATCTGCGTGAACGATTCATTCTTAATCCCTGCCTATCACAGAAACAAATAAGTAACTTATTTTCTTTTCTTTGATGTCCCTATTCTCTGCATGTATAGTAATGCCATCACCTTGTTTTACAGCAGTCATTTTCTTTCTTGACCTGAAGTAATCTCTTAGTTATCCTGTACAATGGCCCTCATTCCGAGTTGTTCGCTCGCAAGGCGATTTCAGCAGAGTTACACACGCTAAGCCGCCGCCTACTGGGAGTGAATCTAAACTTCTTAAATGTGCGACCGATGTATGCGCATTTTTGCGATCAAAAACGAGTTAGCAGTTTCTGAGTAACTCCAGACTTACTCTGCCTGTGCGATCAGTTCAGTGCTTTTCGGTCCCGGCTGACGTCAGAAACACACCCAGCGTTCGGCCAAGCACTCCCACCGTTTCTCCAGACACGCCTGCGTTTTTTCCGGAAACGGTAGCGTTTTCAGCCACACGCCCATAAAACGCCATACATCCGCCCAGTAACACCCATTTCCTGTCAATCACAATGCGATCGCCGGAGCGATGAAAAAGCCGTGAGTAAAATTACTTTCTTCATAGTAAAGTTACTTGGCGCATGCGCAGTGCGAACATTACGCATGCGCACTAAGAGAATTCTCACTGCGATGCGATGAAAAATACCGAGCGAACAACTCGGAATGAGGGCCAATGAGTATCTCCCATTCTGCTGCATTGAGAGTGAGAAGCACGTGAAGAAGTGTATCTTCAATCTTGTCTGGGATTGTTTTCAGGTGATTAATGGTTTTCATATGTATAGTGTGTAGTGCCAAAGGGCATTGCCAACTCTTCCTGTACTTTGCCAGTAGTCTCCGCCAATTTACCCGTTCTAGCAAGTAAAGTAGCAAATACTATACATATCTATTGTATGCTTAATTGTTATACTCTCCTATACCAGCCTTTTAAGCCTTTAATTTGCACAGTGTGCCTCCTCTTATGGTACCCATACACTTGTGCGATGCCCCGCGACGCGACATCGTGGGGCATCGCACCGGCAGTTCAGTTTGGAGATCTTTGGTGTGGTTATTCTACCTTTAAATGATGTGTGCTAGCAGATCTATATTCTCAAGGAGTTATGGTCATTAGGTCGACACAACTTAGGTCGACACTCATTAGGTCGGCCACTGAAGGTCGACAATGTCATTAGGCTGACATGCATTAGGTCAACATGGCCGTTAGGTCGACGTGTACTAGGTCGACAGGTCAAAAGGTCGACATGAGGTTTTTTTTTTTTATTCATTTTTGTGGATTTTTTCATACTTTACCATTCCAATCGTAGTACACGTGGATCGTTATCTGCCCTTGCCCAAAGCATGGCGAGCGAAGCGAGCCATGCGAGGGGACACGGTGCACTAATCTGGGTTCCCCGTAACTTTACAGAGAAAACGACACCAAAAACAGTAAAAAACCTCATGTCGATCTTTTGACCTGTCAACCTAGTACATGTCGACCTAATGACCATGTCGACCTATTGTCCCTGTCGATCTAATGCATGTCGACCTTCCATGGTCGACCTAATGACTGTCGTCCTAAGTTGTGTCTATCCAATGACCCATACCGTTCTAAAGATGCTCTACTACCTACAAAATAAATGTTACTAAACAGTAGTGCAAGTAGAAATTTCTTCTACCCTGCTCAAGTCCCAGGATTTTCTCTCCAGCAAAAACCCGGTTTTTCTTCAGACCCCCTTTCACACTACACCGTAGACCCGGGAAATTCCCGGGTTGGCCCCTTTCAGACATAAGCTGGATTTTCCCGTTTTGAAGGCAGTGTCATCATTTTAAGGGGATGGTTTGCAGGCACACAATAATGAGGTCATGCAAAGGGGAGGGGTGGGCTATAAATGGACTAGGTGTGGTGCCCATAATGCATTGCTGGATTCATGGCTGACAAGCATTTGTGTTGCATGGAGAGTTTGTTTGCTGTGGTGGAGTTAATTTAAATTCCATGATCATATATATATATATATATATATATATATATATACCAATAAATAGAAGACCAGTTTTTCTTTTCCAAAATAGTATATTTTAGAAAGAATAAAAGTTTTTTCAAGTTGTAAAACGTGTGTGCACATCTTTTACATCTTTAATGAGATCCTCCCAATTATGAGGACATATATGGTATATTCCAAAAAATTTTAGGAATGACAGGCACATTACACCCACTTTAGCCATAACATTGAAGTACTGCGGTATTGCAGTGCAAAAAAGTAGTTTTGCCGAAGGGCATGGTGTATCACAAGTGTCTTCAACCTTTGCCCTGCAGCTGTTTGGGAACTTCAGTTCCCAGCATGCCCATCCACATTTTAGATTTTAGCCCATGCTAAACGGTGGCAGAAAATGTTGGGAAGTGTAGTTCTATAACAGTTGCAGGGCAAAGGTTGAAGACCCCTGTTCTACATTAAAATAAAAAGCGCTGTGGTATAGCAGTGCAAAATACAAACGAGATCATCATAAGACCAAGGTGTATGATGTACTCATAATTATGAGCGTATGCGCAATACCTGTTTTTTTTTAAGACAAACATACGCATTTTAAACATACGCATTGCACAAACAAAACGTTAACCAAAAATAAAGTTATGGGCACAATACCCAACCAATAAACATTTACTGTATGTGCACAGTATAAATTAGAGAATTTGGTACTGTGGTTTATTGCTGGGAGTAGATTCCTCTGGAGTTGTACTAGATAATGAATCTCCAAATTCTGGACCTTTCGGTCTATTCTTCAGTGTATTCGAAGTCGAATTAAAGGATGTTGGAGACAGGGATTGCTGCGCAAACTGGTGAGTATCCCCAAAAGTGGTGGGAGACTCGGATTGCTGCGCAAACTGGTGAGTATCCCCAAAAGTGGTGGGAGATTGGGATTGCTGTGTATACTGGTGAGTATCCCCAAAAGTGGTGGGAGACTGGGATTGCTGCGTATACTGGTGGTGAGCATCCCCAAAAGTGGTGGGAGACTGGGCTTGCTGCGTATACTGGGATATAGGCCCAAAAGAGGTAGGAGACTGGGCTTGCTGCATATACTGGGATATAGGCAGAAAAGATGGGGGAGACTGGCCTTGCTGGGCATACCGTGTTTTTGGACCAAATGCGGTGTGAGAATGCGACTGTAGGTCAGAATGAGTGTTTGTAAATTGTGGTGTAGAGGTCATTTTGGAAACAAGCTGATCTAGGAATTCACGGTTTTCGCTACTGATCTTATCCCGCATAGCTACCATTTGCGTTAGCAAATTCCTCTGCAGTTCACTTTTCATTGCAATCTTGCATCCTCTTGACTCTGCCAATCTGAATCCATCTCGTGTAGTTGCTCGCACAGGATATTTGTCATGGCTTTTGTAGCTACCTCCATTTTGGTCTTCTTTTTCCTACGAGGCGGGACTGTGTAAACTGAAAAACAAAACAGAAATTATTTTGAGCGTCTCAAAGGTAACAATGGGATATGGCACAGAAGTGTAAGTTGGACAAATAGATTTATAAAATATATTAATACATCTTTGCTTGCGGTTACCACTCGCTAGCACAATTTGAACGCAGCAACAGGTACAGTTTAATAAGAACACCCTGTTACGTCACATAATATCACAGTCATTAATGTTAGTATACTACATAAAACTATTGACATATACTATATGTTAAATATAGTACAGGAAACGTACTGTTTGAACATAGGGTAGGCTTGACTCCCTGGGTCTGTGGTAGGGAATCGTCCCCCTTGCTCTGCGACGATGCTGTCACATTTGTGGCCTTGTTTGGATCGATGATGATGGTGACATCCGAATCAACGTCTGGATTATCATCAAATAGGATCTGCGATGATGCCGGGCTCTGCTGGCTGCACTCTGGAGACGATGGAGCTGCGGCTGATGGTATAGCAGACAGCGTGCCAGCATCACTAGATGAGGATAGGGCAACGGGATTGCTAAGTGCTGTATGGCCAAACACAGTTCATATAAGGGCCACTCCTTCCTTCCCATACCACTGCGATTTCGATTGTGGTCATGGACCTTGGTATATTGTTTCTTAAGGGACTTTAGTTTGTTAAGAACTTGCTGTATTGTCTTCACAATACCTCTGCTGGACAGGATCTTTGCAATGTTGCCATAGATCATGGCATCCTTAACAGTGCCGGTTATTTGTGATTTTATTTCCTCCTCACCCCTCACATGTAGTAGCTCCTGGACCTCCTCCTCCTTCCAGTGAGTCATTATGAACAAAATGGCAGTCTCTTCACTGGCATACTCTGGCACACTTCTCTGCACAGCTCTGTGTTACTCTGGCACCCTAGGACCAGGATCATGTGCAGTGCAAAGTATTCGTTTGAGGAGTACTGTGCCCAGATTCATGCCATGGTGCTGGTGTACCCATGCCCTGCTGGGTGCCCAGGCATACAGGACTCCAGTGTCCTAGAAGAAGGCCATGTCTGTGAGGTCGATCAAGGACGCAGTCAACGTGGTCAGCTCCTGCTGTTGGGACCTGAAGAATGTGAAAAAGTTGTAAGGAGACATCAAGAGGGTCCTGAAGGCCAAGATGGCTAAGGAGCGGTGCCAGGGTCTCAGGGCAGGAGGAGGATAAGCCCCACCGATCCACTACACAGCCTCCAAGGAGGAGTTCAAACAGATCATCCCTTAGGAGGTCATCCCAGGAGTGCATATAGTAGACACGGACCACCCAGCGTCCCCACCTCGTCCTGGTAAGTAAACAGAAAAATTTTCCCTTTTAAGTGTAACAACCTAAAACAGTGTCGATTGTGAAGGGCCAAGTACAACAACGGCCAGCTTTCTTCACTTTGGCACACAGAGTGCCTCACCAGTCGCCCCATTGTGTAGTGACTGCAGGGGGGGTGGGGCATCAAAGGGTTAAGGGGCTTCCTTCTCCCAATGATTTTTTCCCACTTGTTTTTTTAATACTCAACAATTTTCTGTTGACATTTGTGGCCATTTCTTTCAGATTAAGTAAAGTGCCCTTTCAAAAATGTGTTTGTGTTGTGGTTTTGCTTTGTTTTAAATCAAAAGTTCTTTTAAAGTCAAGGCATACAGTCATACTTTAATAAACCTAACATTTACAAAAATTACATATACTGTACTAACTTTTAACTTCTTCAGGGCTAGTGGCATATAATTTTTATTATACAAACATTTATGCATACTTTAAAAGTATTCTGAGATTTTTTTTAAAGTATCTTTACGACAATATAGGCACTTTTAATTTAGGTACCAATCACATTAATTGTTAAAGAAAAAAAATAAACAAATTTCCTTGCATAAAAATTATCTAAAATATATACATTTATATGTATTGAGGCCCACAAAAACATACTTGACACTGTTTTAGATTGTTACACTTAAAAGGGAACATTTGTTTACTTACCAGGACGAGGTGGGGATGCTGGGCAGTCTATTTCCACTATATGCACTTCTGGGAGGGATGATCTGTTTGAACTCAAAAGCCATGTAGTGAACTAATGGGGCTTGTCCTCCTGTCCTGAGACTCTGGCGGTGTTCCTCAGCCATCTTGGCCTTCAGGAACCTCTTGTTGTCTCCATATCTCTTATTTACATTCTTCAGGTCCCAACAGCAGGAGAAGACCATGTTGACTGCTTCCTTGATCAACCTCCACATGGCTTTCTTCCAGGACACAGGAGTCCTGTAAACCTGCGCACCCTGCAGGCGTGGGAACACCTGCACCATGGCATGGATCAAGGCTCAGTTCTCCTCAAATGAATACCTTGCGCACAACCCTGGTCCTGCCATGTGCTGATGTACCAGCCTTTTCATCCTCATCCTCAGTGTCCTCTACAGCAGTCTACTGCTCCTCCTCCTCTCCTGCCTCTGTGTCAGGCACAGGCTGCTGCTGGGACATGGCCTCCTCGTCCTATACCAGCCTCCTCTTCCATTTTCTATCCACTTCCCTGGATGCCATGCTTACTCTGAAAAAGACAACTACTGCTACTTCCTAACTCTAAAACCACTTGCTCCTCTCCAAAACGCCTACAAATTTTCAAAGGACAAAATGGAGGGTGTGTGGTTAATTCAGGGTGTGTGCTTAAATCATGTGACGTTTGGGGGCCAATGGGTGACTTTCTCTCACACTGTGGACTTCTTAAATGAATAAACGCATTCCGATAGGTACGAACATGATGCACATACGTTTAAGATGCATTTCAGTTGGTCCAAAAATATCAGACATTTTATAGTCTAAATACAGTGACAATTCGGTTCCAATATGTAAAAGTTGGGAAAAAGACGGCACACTTTCACATTGGCCAAGTTCTGGGAAATAGATGCACATTTATAATGTCCAATGTGGTGCGATAATTCTCTGGCGGCATTATCGTCTCCCATTATATCCCAGCCCTGGTATCTTAAGATGCCTGTAACTGTGCATATTATATAAAATAGTTTATTTTTAGAATTCATGCTAATATCATAACATAATCTAATATAACATATGATAACTAGATATGAGCGGGTTTGGTTCTCTGAGAACCGAACCCTACTGAACATCACGTCTTGAGCCTGAATCCGAGTCCGGCTCGCGACTTCCTGCCAGACTAGGAAACCAGAATGAGGCAAAACGTCATCATCCTGCTGTGGGATTCTCGCGGGTTTTGAATTTCATATAAGCAACCGCGCATTGCCGCCATTTTCACTCCAGTCCTGGAGAGTGTAGTGAGAGGATATGTCTCTCTCCTCAGTGTCTGTCTGGGCGGGAAAGTGGTGTGGTGACCTGCTCTGTCTTATGTGTGTCATTACAGTTCTGTCTTGTGCTGCATCAGTCCAGTGGTGGTGTCTTGTGCTGCATCAGTCCAGTCACAGTGGTGGTGTCCTCTGCTGCCATATGTCCAGTGCTGCTGTATAAGTCCAGTCCAGTGGTGCTGTGTTGTTCTGCATCAGTCCAGTGGTGGTGTCCCTGTGCTGCTGTATAAGTCCAGTGACACTGCTGTAAAAGTCCACTGATATTGCCGTATATGTCTAGTGATACTGCCATATAAGTCCAGTGGTACTGCCATGTATGTCCAGTGGTACTGCTGTATAGGTCCAGTGGTACTGCCATATAGGTCCAGTGGTACTGCGGTATAAGTCCAGTGGAACTGCCGTATAAGTCCAGTCCAGTGGTACTGCCATATAAGTCCAGTTGTACTGCCGTATAAGTGCAGTGGTACTTCCGTATAAGTCCAGTGGTACTGCTGTATAAATCCAGTCCAGTGGTACTGCTGTATAAATCCAGTCCAGTGGTACTGCTGTATAAATCCAGTGATACTGTCATATAAATCCAGTCCAGTGGTACTGCCATATAAGTCCAGTGATATTTCTGTATATGTCCATTGGTACTGCCGTATAAATCCAGTCCAGTGGTACTGCCATATATGTACATGTGAAACCTCCGTATAAGTCCAGGGGTACTGCCATTTATGTCCAGTGGTATTGCTGTATATGTCCAGTGGTACTGCCATATAAGTCCAGTGAAACTGCTGTATAAGTCCAGTGATACTGCCGTATATGTCCAGTAGTACTGCCGTATAAGTCCAGTGATACTGCCGTATAAGTCCAGTGATACTGCCGTATAAGACTAGTGATGCTGCCATATATGTCCAGTGGTACTGACGTGTAAGTCCAGTGATACTGCAGTAAAGTTCAGGGATACCGCCGAATAAGTCCAGTGATACCGCTGTATATGTCTAGTGGTACTCCCGTATAAGTGCAGTGATACCGCTGTATAAATCCAGTCCAGTGGTACTGCCGTATATGTCCAGTGATACTGCCGTATATGTCCAGTGGCACTGCCGTATAAGTCCAGTGATAGTGCCGTATATGTCCAGTGGTACTGCTGTATAAGTCCAGTGATACTGCCGTATATGTCCAGTGGTACTGCCGTATAAGTCAAGTGGTACTGCCATATAAATGCAGTCCAGTGGTGCTGCCGTATAAGTCCAGTGACACTGCCGTATAAGTCCAATGATATTGCTGCATTAATCCAGTCCAGTGGTACTGCCGTATAAGTCCAGTGATACTGCATATAAGTCCACTGATACTATCGTATAAGTCCAGTGTTACTACCATATAAGTACAGTGATACTACCATATAAGTCCAGTCCAGTGGTACTGCCATATAAATCCAGTGGTACTGCCGTATAAGTCCAGTGGTACTGCCGTATATGTCCAGTGATACTGCCGTATATGTCCAGTGATACTGCCGCATAAGTCCAGTGATACTGCCATATAAGTCTAGTGATACTGCCATATAAGTCCAGTGGTACTGCCGTATAAGTCTAGTGGTACTGCCGTATAAGTCCAGTGGTACTGACGTATATTCCAGTGGTACTGACGTATATTCCAGTGGTACTGCTGTATAAGTCCAGTGGTACTGCCGTATAAGTCCAGTGATACTGCCGTATAAATCCAGTCCAGTGGTACTGCCATATAAGTCCAGTAATACTGCTGTATATGTCCAGTGGTACTGCCTTATAAGTCCAGTGAAACTGCCATATATATGTCCAGTGATACTGCCGTATATGTCCAGTGGTACTGCCGTATAAGTCCAGTGATACTGCCGTATATGTACATGTGGTACTGCCGTATAAGTCCAGTGATACTGCCGTATATATCCAGTGGTACTGCCATATCAGTCCAGTGGTACTGCCATATGAGTCCAGTGATACTGTCATATAAATCCAGTCCAGTGGTACTGCCGTATAAATCCAGTGATACTGTTGTTTATGTCCAGTGATACTGCCGTATAAGTCCAGTGATACTGCCGTATAAATTCAGTACAGTGGTACTGCCGTATAAGTCCAGTGATTCTGTCGTATAAATCCAGTCCAGTAGTACTGCCGTATAATTCCAGTGATACTGCTGTATATGTCCAGTGATACTGCAGTATAAGTCCAGTGGTACTGCCGTATAAGTCAAGTGGTACTGCCATATAAATGCAGTCCAGTGGTGCTGCTGTATAAATCCAGTCCAGTGGTACTGCCGTATAAGTTCAGTGATACTGCCGTATAAATCCAGTCCAGTGGTACTGCCGTATAAGTCCACTGATTCTGCCGTATATGTCTAGTGGTACTGCTGTATATGTCCAGTGGTACTGCCGCATAAGTCCAGTGATACTGCCGTATAAGTCCAGTGATACTGCCGTATATGTCCAGTGGTACTGCCGTATAAGTTCACTGATTCTGCCATATATGTCCAGTGATACTGCCGTATATGTCCAGTGATTCTGCCGTATATGTCCAGTGATACTGCCGTATATGTCATTGTCCAGTGGTGGTGGTGCTGCTGTATAAGTCAAGTGAAACTGCCGTATAAATGCAGTCCAGTGGTGCTGACATATGAGTCCAGTGACACTGCAGTATAAGTCCAGTGATACTGCCGCATAAATCCAGTCCAGTGGTACTACTGTATAAGTCCAGTGAAACTGCGTATAAGTCCAGTGATACCACTGTATAAGTTCAGTCCAGTGGTACTGCCATATAAGTCCAGTAGTACTGCCGTATAAGTCCAGTGGTACTACCATATAAGTCCAGTGGTACTGCCATATAAGTCCAGTGATACTACCGAATATGTCCAGTGGTACTGCTGTATATATGTCCAGTGGTACTGCAGTATAAGTCCAGTGATACTGCTGTATAAGTCCAGTGGTACTGTCGTATAAATCCAGTGATACAGCCGTATATGTCCAGTGGTACTGCCGTATAAGTCCAGTTATACTGTTTTATAAATCCAGTCCAGTGGTACTGCTGTATAAGTCCAGTGATACTGCTGTATAAATCCAGTCCAGTGGTACTGCTGTATATGTCCAGTGATACTGCCGTATAAGTCCAGTGATACTGCTGTATAAATCCAGTCCAGTGGAACTGCCATATAAGTCCAGTGATACTGCCGCATAAGTCCAGTGATACTGCCGTATAAGTCCAGTGATACTACCATATATGTCCAGTGATACTGGCGTATAAGTCCAGTTGTACTGCTGTATAAGTCCAGTGGTACTGTCGTATATGTCCAGTGATACTGCCGGATAAATCCAGTCCAGTGGTACTGTCAAATAATTCCAGTGATACTGCCATATAAGTACAGTCCAGTGGTGCTGCCATATAAGTTCAGTAGTGCTGTCCTGTCCTGTATATTATTTACTCCAAACAAAGGTGTTATTAATATTTAATCCAAATAATTTTTACAGGGTTTGCCCTGTGTGGTGTAGAGGTACGCTCTCCTGTGCTGCATATTGTTATATAACTCCAGAAAAATAATGAAGAACAAAAATTTGGAGGATAAAATAGGGAAAGATCAAGAACCACTTCCTCCTACTGCTGCTGCTGCTGTTGTTGCTGCTTGGAGTCGATCATCATCCCAGAGGAGAAGTCAGAAGACCACTTGTAGTACTTCAACTAAGCAGTTGACTGTCCAACAGTCCTTTATGAGGAAGATGAAATATGACAGCAGTCATCCTGTTGCAAAGCGGATAACTGAGGCCTTGACAGCTATGTTGGTGTTAGACGTGCGTCCAGTATCCGCCATTAGTGCAGTGGGATTTAGACAATTGATGGAGGTAGTGTGTCTTCGGTACCAAATCCCATCTAGATTCCACTTCACTAGGAAAGCAATTCCCGAACTGTACAGGGGCATTAAGAAAAGTGTCCTCAGTGTCCTGAAAAATGCGGTTGTACCCACTGTCCACTTAACCACGGACATGTGGACAAGTGGAGCAGGGCAAACTAAGGACTACATGACTGTGACAGCCCACTGGGTAGATGTATTGCCTCCCACAGCAACAACAGCAGCGGCACCAGCAGCAGAATCTCACAAATGCCATCTCGTTCCTAAACAGGCTACGCTGTGTATCACCGGTTTCCGTAAGAGGCACACTGCTGACAACCTCTTACAGAAACTGAGGGATATCATCGCACAATTGTTTACCCCACTTAAACTCTCCTGGGGATTTGTGATATCGGACAATGCCATCAATATTGTGCGTGCATTACATCTGGCCAAATTCCAGCAAATCCCATGTTTTGCACATACAATTAATTTAGTGGTGCAGAGTTTTTTGAGAAATGACAGGGGTGTACAGGAGATGATGTCGTGGCTCAAAAAATTGCGGGCCACTTTCGACATTCAGCCACTGCATGCCACTCCTAGATGGGCCAGGTGTTTGTGCCGCACACTTGTGTCGCTTAGCTTAGTCATACAGCAACCTCTGTGCACCTCTTTTTTTTTTCTTTGCATCATGTGCTGTTTGGGGACTAGTTTTTTATACAATCTATTTTATTGAAACAATTTCAGCACGACAGTACAGCAATATGTCGTCATTACAGAAAACATGTAGTCAATATTCTAGAGCATGACAGGGAGAAAGTACAACAACAATTATACGATGAAGACGTTCGTTGTATTCAGACATTGTCTATCATATAAATAATACTCCCGTCATTATCCATATAACAACAAAAACAAAAAGAGAATATAAAAGTAGATAAGAAAGAAGAAAAGATCTAAAGAAGAAGGAAGGGATTGAGGTTGATTTTCAATATTTATGATGTAGATGGGTCCACGTGAGTAGTATAGTTGTTTGATTCTTTAAAGGCTAGCCAGCTAAACCATGTGGACGTAAATTTAGGGTTTGGAAGTTTCAAAGACTGGTTAAGTTCTTCCATACTCATATAGTGATCTACCCTCTGGAACCAATGAGAAATAGGAGGACATGTATGAGATTTCCAATAGCACGGTATAGTTGCCCTGGCAGCATTCATTAGGTGTCTAAGTAGTGAGCTCTTATAAATTGACAGCGGGATATCCATCAAAGTAAACAGCCAAAACTCAGGTGTGAAAGGTAAGGAAAAGCTATTCAATTCATTTGTTACCTTATGAACATTCCGCCAGAAGACTATCAATACCGGGCACTTCCACCAAATATGAAGGGGTGTGCCTCTCGTCTGTTGGCAATGCCAGCAAGTTTCAGGCAAAGATGGGAACATTTTATGAAGCTGCAATTGGCATCTATGTCATTTAGACAGAATTTTGTATTGAGTTGCCAGCACTTGGAGTGAAGAGGAACTGGCAAATGTGTACGAGTAAATACGGGCCCATTGGTCTTCTTCTAGTTCTCTACTGAGGTCTCACTGCCAGGCTGACACATATGATGGCGGTTGGGAACAGGCACAATCAGAGCACAATTGATATAGACAGAACAGTTCAAATTTAGTAGGGAACCTACGAGAAGTACCAGCTGGCAGAGAGACCGCATAATGTCGGGCCTGAAGATAGAACCAAAATGAGTGGGTAGGAAGATCATGGTCTTTTTGAAGTTCTGCGAAGGACCGCACCCCACCGTCAGAGAGCGAGATATACGTGTGATACCTGCTGACATCCAACATGTTCTTCCAGTTGCCGAGCAACTGGGAAGGAATTCAGGGTTCTCAAATAGAGGGGTAGGCAACGAAATACCCGGGCTAAAATGTGAGAATCGTCTGTACTTTTTCCAAGTTCAAAGTGTGGGTGCCAGCGTAGGGTGTTATAGCCAGGGACATTTTTAAAACCAAGGAAGGACATGGGATGGAGTATTAGTTACGTGTTTTACTATGAATGGGCATTGTTTTGAGATAGGTAATCTGGACATCTCGACAATCATGAGTGGCATGGTAGTACGTTAAAAAATTAGGTAGCTGAAGGCCCCCCTAAACGGCTCAGTATTAATGTGGATTGCGGGATTCGAGGCCTATCAGATCCCCAGATAAATCTCAAAGTTAAACATTGTAGCTCTTTAAAGAATGACATAGGTATAGCAATAGGCAAAGTTTGAAATAAATGCAACATTTTGGGCAAAATATTAATTTTATTGTGTTGAGTCTAACCAGCCAGGATAACTTCAATGATGACCATTTAAAAAAATATTTTTTAATTTGTAGGAGCAGTGGGGGGAAGTTGAGTTGATAAAGTTGTGTGATGTCCTGGGATAAAAGAATTCCCAGGTATTTAAGTTGTGACGTGTGCCAAGAAAAGGGAAAATAATTTTTAAGGCTTGAGACCACTGATGGAGGAGATGATATGTTTAGGGCAACCGATTTTGAGTAGTTTATCTTAATGTTGGAAACTAGGCTGAATCTATCAAATTCGCGCATCAGGGCAGGAAGAGAAGTTACTGGCGAGGAAATAGTGGTGAGAAGATCGTCTGTGAACAGTGCTAGTTTGAATACATGACGACCAATCGATATACCTCTAATATCATCGTTTGCTCGTATAGCTCTCGCCAATGCCTCCATACACAACATGAATAGGAGAGGGGATAATGGGCACCCCTGTCTTGTACAATTTTTTATTAAAAAGGGATTAGAGAGTGCCCCATTGACACATACTCGAGCAGAAGGGGATTGGTAAAGAGCTAAAATGCGGTGGAGGCAGAAAGGCCGTAAACCCAAACATCGGAGAAGGCCCTCCATGAACCGCCAATCAATCCTGTCGAAAGCCTTCTCCGCATTTGTAGAAAGAAGAATTGTATGGGGACCATGAATAGTTACATGGTTGATAAGATCAATAATTTTAGTGGTATTGTCTTTGGCTTCCCGTCCCTGAACAAAACCTACCTGATCGCCATGTATCAGACTTGGGAGGAGATGGCCCAACCTATTAGCAAGCATTTTTGCGTAGAGTTTTATGTCATTATTTAACAAGGAGATTGGCCTGTAACTAGAGCACTGAGAGGGGTCCTTACCTTCTTTAGGGATCACAGTGATATGTGCCTCGAGACAATGTGAGGAAAAAGCAGTGTCCCTAGAAATTGTGTTGCAAGCTCGCAGAAAGAGGGGCATAAGGTGGGATTGAAACGACTTGTAGTATGCCACTGGAAATCCATCTGGATCCGGGCTTTTTCCAATAGGTGTTGAAGACAGGGCAAAATCTAATTCTTCTATGGTTGTTCGAGAGAGCCTGCTTCATCGTCCGGAAGACTAGGGAACGCAACCGAGGAAAGATAACTATCAACCGCCTCTGAGGGTGAAGGTACTGTAGTTGGAGTTTGAGTTCCCCTCAAGTTATAAAGATATGTGTAATAGTCTTGGAATGCCGCCACAATCTGCGAAAAAGAATGTACTGTGGTCCCACTAGGGACCTTTATTGAGCAAACATATGTCTGCAATCTTTGGGCTCTTAGTGCTCTAACCAACATAGAGCCAGGTTTATCTCCCCATTGATAGAATTTATGATGGATTTTCCGTAGGTCCCATTTAGTTTTGTCTTGGAGAAGCTTATTAAGAGATGTCCTAGTTTCAGTTAGTTCCCGTAACACATCCTCATCTAGTGAAGACTTATTGTGTGTCTCGAGCTGTTGTATGCGAGCGAATAGTCGTCTACGTTGCGATTCTCTCTCCTTCTTTAACTGGGACCCCAGTTGAATACATTTACCCCGCAAGACACATTTATGTGCCTCCCAGACCGCAACAGCAGGAGTATCGGGGATATCATTCATAGAAATATAATCTATTATAGCGTGAGAGAGTTCCACTGCCATACATGGATCATGTATAAGAAGCTCATTAAACCGCCATGTCCACGGTCTAGGGGGCGCATCAGGGGGAGTTATGGTTGCAAAAATTGGGGCGTGATCTGACCATGTAATTTGGCCAATAAGGTTATCAGAAAAAAGCTGCAAGTTCTTATGATCTATCAGAAAATAGTCGATACATGTATACACTGAATGGGGTGGGGAGAAATAAGTATAGTCTCTGACAGTGGGGTGTTGGATCCTCCAGATGTCTACTAATTGATGTTCATGTAATGTATGGCGTATTTTACGATGGTCCTTCAATAAGATACGGGAGGACCCAGAGGAACAATCCAATAGGGGCTCAAGAGACCAATTAAAATCGCCACCTATAACCAGACAGCCTTCCCTCAGTGGGTCCACCAGACGGGATATTTTCAAGAAAAACTTTTTTAGTTTTATATTAGGGAAGTACACATTAACAAAGGTATAAATTTGGTTAAATATTTTGCATTTCAAAATCTGGCATCTACCGTCAATCAGTATATGGTGTGAAATCTCCGTTCCCGGAAGTCAGCGGGAAAGCAATATCGCCGTTCCCAAAGATTTACCTAGGGAATTGTTACTACAAAATACATGAGGATATTGGTAATTAACGAGCCAGGTAGCAGCAGATTGTTTAAAGTGTGTTTCTTGTATGAAAGCTACACTCACTCTCTCTGTGTGAAGTTCTTGTAAGAGAGTGGAGCATTTTTCAGGCACATTAAGGCCCTTCACATTGGAGGAGCACATTTTGACAGTCATTGCGCTAGATGGAGCCATGGGAAAAGAAAATACGCAAACATAGCAAACAGGCAACAACACAGAACCACGGCAAAATAAGAGGAATATACAACCTCAATGAGAGACACGTTACTATAAAGTGCGGGGGAAAAGAAAGGGGAGTAAAGACAGAAAACGAAATAAAACAGAAAAGATTATGTAATGATAGGAGGAGAAGAAGAAAAGTGGAAACACCTCATGTAAAGATACATTGTTGTGCTGGCGAGCACAAAGGAAGATAGTCCGCTATTGGAGCATGTGGAATGTAACCATCGCCCCATGCTCCAAGTTCAGATTGTGGGACAACCCACCTGGGGAAGGGTAGCTGCAGCCTCTACTGGGAACTAATATGTATGGTTCAGTAAAAAGACGGCTTGTCAAAAGTGTAGAGAGTAAAAACCATACGCATGCAAACAAGAAGAAACGGTACATGGCACAATAAACTAAGAACACAAAAATAACATCAATGCTATAAGAAGTCCCAATGAACAGTGGATCAGGGAAGAAGCAAACAAAAACGCATTTAAGAATTGACCAGGGAATCAGGTAGACTTGTGTACTACGGGGTGACATATAACAGCGTTATAAGTATGAATCAAACATCTATGAATGTATACATATCTGTAGTGTCACAGGTGGTAACGCAAGTCAAGTTGACGAAGGTCACGGCAGCCAAGAAAGTCCATCAGGTGACTAAGGGAAGAAGACCCCTGCTCGCTGAAGAAAGGCTTCGATTCCGTCTTGTCACAGGAGTCCATGGCGGTCTCTGCGCAAACAGATTTGGAGGCTCGAGACAAGAATGTAGCATGGTCAAATCTTCCAAATGCGGTTTAGGTATAGAGAGAGTGAAACAGAACTGCTCGAGGTCAGTAGGTGACTGTAAGACTAGCTGGCGGTCTTCATGAGAGGCTTGAATGTTTAAAGGGAAACCCAAGCAAAACCGAATGTTCTTTTTCCGAAGAGCTTCCGTGAGGAGTTTTAATAAGCGCCTCTGTTGAACGGTATGCCATGAGAGGTCAGGGAATATTTGGATCTTGGATCCATTGTAATCAATCTCGTCGTGTTTACGGGCCTTGCCGAGGATGTCCTCTTTAACATGGTGGTAATGGAGGCGACAGATAACATCCCTAGGTGCCTCAGACGGAAGGCCTCTTGGGCGTAGGGCGCGATTTGCCCTATCAAACAGGATTGTGTTATCTGGAGTGGCATCAGTATTTTCATTGAAAATTTTAGTGAGAGCATCGACGATATGTGATCCTTGTACATCCTCAGAGAGACCACAAACGCGAAGGTTATTTTGACGCCCCCTATTATCTAGGTCATCAAGGCGGCGTTGCATGAGCCGTAGTTCTTGTGCATGCAGTGAGACCGATTCTCGGAGCTGTCTGTGGGAAGAATCGAGTTCCTCTAGATGTTCCTCCGCATCTGAGACCAGGTTGGAAATGTGTGAGAGTTCTGTCTTAAGTGTAGAAATCTCTACTTTTATGGCAGCATTTATCTTTTTCTCCAATTCCAAAAAGTCCTGTTTCGTGGGGAGATTGTCTTTAGCAGGAAGAGAGTGGAGGTGAGACAGAATATCTACCATGGTAGGATCTGCAATAGCAACCGGGCTGCGGGAGGCCGGTGATGCCATTACTGTATTGACTGATGGTGAAGAGGTAGAAATGTTGTCAGCATCTGTCGGACTCGTGACCACCTCAGGAGTTAAATATCTGTATAATCTAGATTGGGCGGGGTTGGTAGTGGCCTGTTTGGAGCCGGGCAGCTGCTTTCCCTTTTTGGTTCTTCCTATTAAAGTAGTAGAATGTAGAGCGGCTTCTTGTCATGGGATGTAGCCACATAGAGTGTGCGCAATGTAGGTACCTGCATAATCATATAAGATGTTTTCCCAGGCATTGGCCAACAGCGGCCATCCCCATAATCTCAGGGTGAGTTAGGACAGGGAGACATGGCCTGCGCCTGAACAAGCTTTCAGAGCATTCGTAAAGGAGAAGTGTTCGGCAAGGATAACATTGTAGAGGCGTTGGAGCTGCACTGCATCAGATGACTCCTGAAAAATCTCAATATTTCCTTCTCGATGGAGACTGGGACTATACCGAATACACTGATATCATGGTATATACAAGGAAGTTACATCCAGAAAAGCAGTGCTTAGCAGAGATATGCAATATACGAGTTATCACATCCGCCCCCTATGGGATTCCTAGAGGCACAGCAGGTCAACTAAATCAAAGAGGGCTCGCACCAGATGACAGCCCCTGTCTGACTCTGTAGTAGAAATGGAGCAGAAACTGAGGGGGAGATACAGCAGGCACATATGGAATGTTCAGTATATACAGAGCAGGAAGACAGAGTGCCGCTTGTAAGTTAAGAGCAGGGGATTCTGACAAGCTCTAGGTGTAACATAAAGTACCTCCTCACTGGGGCATATGCTTCATGGGAGAGCTGTAGAGGGGCCCGGGACTACATAGGCACTGGGTAGAGGGGTCACTTCAATATTGTGGAGTACCTCAAAGCAGCAGCAGGCAGAGTCCTGGAAGAGACAGCAGACCAGGGTGACAAGAATCCACAGCAGCCCTCATAAAACAGCAGGGAGATAACACATGTACAGGGGCAATTTCAAGGTGCAGGAAGGCTTCCAGTGGGATGGAGGGGTTGCCGGTTCAGTAGGTGATGCAGTGTCTGCATTGAGCAGGGAGGCGCAAGATGGCCGCTGCCATGCGGGGATCCGGAGGGCCCAGCCGCAGCAGGAGCTCCAAGACCACGGAGAGCAGTGTCCGGGCAGCTGGTGTGGCAGACGGGGAGTAAATAGCGCTGGGGCGTGTGATCTGGAGGTCCGGCCGGCTCCCCGCCGCATGGCAGACCCACAGCAGGCTCCCCGGAGGTCCGCGGCAGACAGCCCCAAAATCCAGGTCCCGGTGACGGCACACGGACAGGCCACAACCCACAGGAATTCAGAATGCACTCCCCGGCTCCACAGCACTGGCCGAGCAAGCAACCAAGAAGGTACAGAAGGGGAGCAGGGAAAAAACAAGGGGTATTGGCAGCCTTGGGAGGGTAAATGAAAAAAAACCAAAGGAATGGAGCTGGAGCTGAGGAGAAGCACGTCTCCCTTCCACAGATGCAAGGCCATGCCTGGGACTAGTTTTTTAAGTGCCATCCTGTCTGACACTGCAGTGCCACTCCTAAATGGACCAGGTGTGTGTGTGCCGCACACTTGAGTTGCTTAGCTTAGTCATACAGTTACCTCATTGCACCTTTTTTACTTCATTGCATGATGTGCTGTTTGGGGCCTAGTTTTTTTTTAAGTGCCATCCTGTCTGCCACTGCAGTGCCACTCCTACATGGGCCAGGTGTTTGTGCCGCACACTTGTGTCGCTTAGCTTAGTCATACAGCAACCTCGGTGCAACTTTTATGCCTAAAAACAATATTGTGAGGTGTGAGGTGTTCAGAATAGACTGGCAATGAGTGGAAATGAATGTTATTGAGGTTAATAATACCGCAGGATCAAAATTACCCCCAAATTCTGTGATTTTAGCTATTTTTATGTTGTTGTTTTCAAAAATCATCCAGATCCAAAACCAAAACCGAAAGGGTGGTTTTGGCAAAACCTATCTAGAGCCAAAACACGAGCTGGGATCCAGATCCAAAACCAAAACACAAAACACGAAAAATACCCGCCGCACATCTCTAAATAACATAACATAATCTGATAGCACAAGATCTCTATTACCATATTAGTGTGTTATCCCTCAGGGAATTGAAGTCCCCACTATATGAAAAGTTATACACCACTTGTTAGTCATTTGTACCTGTGTTCTGTTTGAGAAAGATATAGGGCCTAATTCAGACCTGATCAGTGCTGTGCATTTTCGCACAGCAGCCGATCAGATCTGCACTGCATAATCTCTGGTACTGCAGTGCGCCGGCGCATGCCAGACACCCGACGGCTGTCTCAGCTCTGCGATCACCTCTGCCTGATTGACAGGCAGAGGCGTTCACTGGGCGGGTGGGGGCGTTTGGCCGCCGTATAGGGAGCACAGTCCGGGCAACTCAGGCATGCGTGGACCGTTGGGCCGCGGAGGCTTCGTGATGTCACACGCAGCCGCTGCGACCCCCACAGCGATGAGTAGCTACTGCCAGTGCGCAGGAGCTGCGCTGGCAGGGAGCTACTCTTCAAGTACAAAAGCATTACCACTGTGCAATGCTTTTGTACTTATGCGGGGGGGTTGGGCCTGACATGCGGGGCGGACTAGCCCTGTGCTGGGCATCCCCCTGCATGTCTGTGTGACTGATCATACATGTGCTAAATTTAGCACCTCTACAATCAGGTCTGAATTAGGCCCGTTGTCTATTAATGTGCTGTTATTTTTTCAAGCCACGGAGTCCCATAAAATATAAAAAAATATATTATTATTATTATTATTATTATTATTATTATTAAATAATAAAAATTATTTAGAGATATGCTTCATAAGATTCTTCTATATAGATGTTTCCCCTGTGCATACAACATACGGCTAGTGAACACGCACTTACTCTGGACTACACAAGCAAAGCCCTTCCCTCCCCTGTTCTATGGGGGTTATTCAAAGATGAACGCAGATGGCTGCACGCGCAGCCACATCTGCGTTCATCTCTGCACATGCTGGGGGCCACCCAGCAAAGTGCAAGGCTGTACAGCATGTGCAAGGCCGCCCTCCGATAGGTCCGCAATTAGATTGTGGAGGCATCAAATCTAAGGTTGACCCCTGGCAGCTTGTCAGGCGGTTAGTGGCCATTTATTTCGGAGTGGCTGCATGTGACATCCCCGAAAACGCTCCCGACATGCCCCCGTTCAGTAGCCCCCCACCACCACCGACACCCCTCAGATGGCCGCAGTTGTCAGTCACAATGCAGCGGCTTCCTTTCTGGATGCGGCTGCAATGTGTAAGGTCACGCACACTCTGGCACACAGAGTGCCTCACCAATCGCCCCATCGTGTAGTGACTACAGAGGGGTGGGGCATCAAAGTGTCAATGGGCTTCCTTCTCCCAATTATTTTTTCCGCCTTCTTTGTTTTTTTATACTCAATAATTTTCTGTTGACATTTGTGGCCATTTCTTTCAGATTAAGTAAAGTGCCCTTTCAGAAATGTGTTTGTGGTTTGTTTTTGTTTTTTTTTACATCAAAAGTTCTTTTGAAGTCAAGGCATACAGTCATACTTTAATAAACATAACATTTACAAAAATTACATATACTGTACTAACTTTTAACTTCTTCAGGGCTAGTGGCACATATTTTTTATTATACAAACATGTATGCAAACTTTAACCACTTGTCTGGCATGGTCGCTTCAGACTCTGCCTCCCTACACGCTCCCCTACTGATTGTGTAGTACACTGGTAAGTACAGTTCACGGTATAGGAGTTAGTCACTGACCTTTCTTGATCTTCCTGGCACTTTTGCTGAGTCACCTGGAAGATGGCTCCTGCTACAGGTTTGCTAGATAGTAACGGGGGTATTAAGACACGAACCAAAACTGTGCGATGATACTTCCGGCCTTACTGATGCCAGTTTATTTGAACATGGAAGAGGTAAATTAGGTGAGGGAAACACTACCCGCAGAGCCGGTGCAAACCGCTCAGCAAAGGGATGCAAAGCAGGTTAGCGCCGGCCTGGAGAGGCGCTGTACCTGCTCTGCATCTCTGTTGAGCAGTAGCGCTGTACTCTGACTTCTGACGGAGCAGTGCCGCGCCGGAGGATACAAGGCAGTGGCAGCCGCAATCACACAGTGAGTGATCTCTGTGTTGCTGCTGGGAGGAGGGGCAGTGTGTGGGCGGGGCGGAAGGTCGGGAACCAATAACGTAAGGGCAGGGGTGGGAATGGGAGGGAAGCCGCTGCTGTGTGACGTACAGAGACGTACTTTCAGAGGCATGCTGACCTGGGCAAGGCAACGCGGAGGGGGAGAATCGGAGGCTAGTGCCTCTACAGTACCTGCGCTGCCCAGTGAGTGCGGGAGACGTGGAAGGCACTACAATGGGCAGCCCACCACAGACACTAAACGGCGCAGCTATACCTGGTCTAATGGATCAGGTAAGCAGCTCAGTTCAACAGGCAGCACTAAATCGGTAGAGGTGACACTGGCTGGGAGAGAACACTGAGGTGGGGAGGTGACACTGGCTGGGAGAGAACATTAAGGGGGGAGGTGACACTGGCTGGGAGAGAACACTGAGGTGGGGAGGTGACACTGGCTTGCAGAGAACATTGAGGGGGGAGGTGACACTGGCTGGGAGAGAACACTAAGGTGGGGAGGTGACACTGGCTGGCAGAGAACATTGAGGGGGGGAGGTGACATTGGCTGGGAGAGAACACTGAGGTGGGAAGGTGACACTGGCTGGCAGAGAACACTGGGGTGGGGAATATGGGAAGGCACAAATTTAGTTTGCAGGAGGACGCCGAACACCCTAGCACCGGCCCTGACTATCCGTATGGTGGGTATACAACAAACAAATGTAACACGTTTATGCAGAAGATCTGAGTGCAGAAATAATCCTTCTTAACAATTCTACCAATAATGTCTGCAATTCTGTAATACTGTTAAGTACGGCACATATACAACTTTGAAATTCGGGTAGTCAATAACACATGTCACTCTGAGAGTACCACGTACAATAGCAGATATCACAATGCAAATATTCCACTCTATGGTCATGGGTAGATTCCCAACCTAATAGTACTTTAACCGTACAGTTTATAAGTGTATTTTAGCATAACACTGGAGTAGTTCTCTGTATCAATGTTCCTGTGACCGAATTCCAATACACCTGAGCTTAGGGTAGAATAACAGTTTCCCAATAGTTGTCAAAGTGGTTGAAGTAGGATATATATGCATTTATATAAAGCCCCAAAGTATAAAGTTAATTATGAGAATGAATACAGTGACAGGCGTGGTCCTCGCAGTAATAATACACTTTTCCTCCCAAATTGGTATGTGCATCTCCACAAATTGGTGTAAGTTTCCTTTAACTTGATAACAGACTGATTGTCCCATAACTGTCCCAAACACTCCCTGTGAATGGTTTGACCAGGTGACCCAGACTTATATTATATGGGGTAGGCAGGTACTCACTCAGTCTCAGCATTTGTATAGGTTGCTCAGGTCTCTCACACACTGCTACATCGAGCTGCGGGATATCTCCCTGTACAGGGCCTCCCACTCTGCACCAGCTGTCAGCAATACAGTGATACAGAGGTTTCCCCTGTTCTCTGCTCCATACTTCTGAGGCTGCTCTCACGCTATTGTGCACGTAGTACACGGGACCGTGCTCTGTAATCACACTCTGCCTGAGGCGCTGTAATTCACACTCTGTCTAAGGCTGTCTCCATCCTGACCCCCATATGTATCACCACCACTGGCTTCTGTGATCCTGTCAGCAGCGCACGTGGGTCCTCTCTCTCTGCAAACAAGAGCAGGGTCATATATCACCTCCCTCTGTCCGGGACAACATTTCATATCCAGGGTTCCCGCTCTTACAGGAGCCGATCAGGTGCAAGTGAGGAGATCTGTGCTTGTTCAGCAGCAAAACACTGTTAGCTGCATTAACCCATGCTGTCCCTACAGGTTCTCCTAGGGAAAAGCCTGTGCTGGGTTATATACAGCCTGCCTCAGCAGTTCTCAAGCAGACATGCTGTGACCTGTAGTTCCACAGAGTTCGGGGGACCACAATTTCCATGCTGACGATCACTGCTGACCGGTCAGCATGGCAGGACCCCCCCTCCAATGGCTGCAGACAATAGTAGCCATTAGGCTATGGAGTGCAAATTAACCCCCCCCCCACCACCACCACAACCACCAGCCCACCCTGTGTACCTGGAGGCTGTCCCAGCTTTCAAAATGAAAGCCATGATGATCACAATGTTTCCGATGTTCCAATGGTCGCTATGTTCCCGATCACTGTTTCGTTGTTTGGGAAAAAATATTTAAAAAAATATTATTATTATTATTATTTTTTTTACTAAAATCATTTTGGATAGGGTTAAATACATGTTCTTCACCCAATTCACTCATTTAAAAAAACGACAATTTCGAAGCGTTTTTTTGGGGGGGAAAATCATCCGATAAGTGGTTAAAAGTATTTTGAGATTTAAAAAAAATATCTTTGGGTCAACATGGGCACTTTTAATTTAGGTACCAATCACATTAATTGTAAAAAAAAAAAAAATTCCCTTGCATAAAGATTATCTAAAATACATACATTTATCTGTATTGAGGCCCACAAAAACACACTTGACACTGTTTTAAGTTGTTACACTTAAAAGGGAACATTTGTTCACTTACCAGGATGAGGTGGGGATGCTGGGCAGTCTATGTCCACTATATGCACTCTTGGGAGGGCCTCCAGAGGGATGATCTGTTTGAACTCAAAAGCCATGTAGTGGACCAGTGGGGCTTTCCCTCCTGTCCTGAGACTCTGGCGGTATTTCTCAGCCATCTTCGCTTTCAAGACCCTCTTGATGTCTCCTTATCTCTTCTTTACATTCTTTAGGTCCCAACAGCAGGAGCTGACCATGTTGACTGTGTCCTTGATCGACCTCCACATGGCCTTCTTTCGGGATGTAGGAGTTCTGTACACCTGGACACCCTGCATTCATGGGTACACCTGAACCATGGCATGGATCAAGGCTCAGTTCTCCTCAAATGAATACCTTGCACTGTGCACAACCCTGGTCCTGCCATGTGCTGATGTACCAGCCTTTTCATCCTCAGTGTCCTCCACAGCAGTCTACTGCACCTCCTCATTCTCTCCTGCCTCTGTGTCAGACATAGGCTGCTCCTGGGACATCAGGGCTGGTGACAGGGGGGGGTCAAAAGGGACACCTGTACCGGGCCCCAAGGAGATGCCACTTATTGCCTGGCAGGAATGTGAGCCATCTTGTCTAAATAGGGCAACGAGCTGTAGGAGGCGGTGTGGGAGCAGCCTCATAGTGACAGGAGCCTCTCAAACACAGTGACTGTGCGGCAAGAGTGTGCATCCGCTCATAGCAGCAGCGCTGTTGGCTGGGATTCCGGTGTCCTGTGCTGGCCTCTTCTGGTGAGGTGTGAGGGCCACATGGTACCTGCTGTGTGGTGTGAGGGTCTGCATACTGGGGAGTGCAGCATAGGTGAGGCTCTCCCTGGGTTAAGAGTGGATTGGTGAGGGGATACAGGGTTTTGGGATGGGATGGGAGAGCTGGGAATGCAGCATGGAGTCATTGGGGAGAGACAGACTGTGGGGTGTTTTGGAGGAAGGAGAGAGGGAGATGCAGACTGTGGTGTGTGTGGGGGAGGAAGGAGAGATATACATATTTATATTATATATATATTTATATATATATTTATTAACAGTTTCTCAAATAACGCAGCAAATTCCGTTGCACTTTAATGTATATATAATCTAAGGGGGCCCCAGAGAAATCACTGTACCGGCCCCAAGATTTTTGTTGCCGCCCTGTGGGACATGGCCGCCTCCCACTCTACCAGCCTCCTCTTCTTTTTTCTACCCACTTGCCTGGATGCCATGCTTACTTTGAAAACACCAACCACTGCTACTTCCTAACTCTAAAAACTAGAGATGAGCGGGTTCGGTTTCTCTGAATCCGAACCCGCCAGAACTTCATGTTTTTTTTCACGGGTCCGAGCGACTCGGATCTTCCCGCCTTGCTCGGTTAACCCGAGCGCGCCCGAACGTCATCATGACGCTGTCGGATTCTCGCGAGGCTCGGATTCTATCGCGAGACTCGGATTCTATATAAGGAGCCGCGCGTCGCCGCCATTTTCACACGTGCATTGAGATTGATAGGGAGAGGACGTGGCTGGCGTCCTCTCCGTTTAGAATAGATTAGAGAGACACTTGATTTACTAATTTTGGGGAGCATTAGGAGTACTCAGTACAGTGCAGAGTTTTGCTGATAGTGACCACCAGTTTTATTTATAATCCGTTCTCTGCCTGAAAAAAGCGATACACAGCACACAGTGACTCAGTCACATACCATATCTGTGTGCACTGCTCAGGCTCAGGCCAGTGTGCTGCATCATCTATTATCTATATATAATATTATATATATCTGTCTGACTGCTCAGCTCACACAGCTTATAATTGTGGGGGAGACTGGGGAGCACTACTGCAGTGCCAGTTATAGGTTATAGCAGGAGCCAGGAGTACATAATATATTATATAGTGAGTGACCACCAGACACACAGTGCAGTTTATTTAATATATCCGTTCTCTGCCTGAAAAAAGCGATACACACAGTGACTCAGTCAGTCACATACCATATCTGTGTGCACTGCTCAGGCTCAGGCCAGTGTGCTGCATCATCTATATATATTATATATCTGTCTGACTGCTCAGCTCACACAGCTTATAATTGTGGGGGAGACTGGGGAGCACTACTGCAGTGCCAGTTATAGGTTATAGCAGGAGCCAGGAGTACATAATATTATATTAAAATTAAACAGTGCACACTTTTGCTGCAGGAGTGCCACTGCCAGTGTGACTAGTGACCAGTGACCTGACCACCAGTATATATAATATTAGTAGTATACTATCTCTTTATCAACCAGTCTATATTAGCAGCAGACACAGTACAGTGCGGTAGTTCACGGCTGTGGCTACCTCTGTGTCGGCACTCGGCAGCCCGTCCATAATTGTATATACCACCTAACCGTGGTTTTTTTTTCTTTCTTTATACATACATACTAGTTACGAGTATACTATCTCTTTATCAACCAGTCTATATTAGCAGCAGACACAGTACAGTGCGGTAGTTCACGGCTGTGGCTACCTCTGTGTCGGCACTCGGCAGCCCGTCCATAATTGTATATACCACCTAACCGTGGTTTTTTTTTCTTTCTTTATACATACATACTAGTTACGAGTATACTATCTCTTTATCAACCAGTCTATATATTAGCAGCAGACACAGTACAGTGCGGTAGTTCACGGCACTCGGCAGCCCGTCCATAATTGTATACTAGTATCCAATCCATCCATCTCCATTGTTTACCTGAGGTGCCTTTTAGTTGTGCCTATTAAAATATGGAGAACAAAAATGTTGAGGTTCCAAAATTAGGGAAAGATCAAGATCCACTTCCACCTCGTGCTGAAGCTGCTGCCACTAGTCATGGCCGAGACGATGAAATGCCAGCAACGTCGTCTGCCAAGGCCGATGCCCAATGTCATAGTACAGAGCATGTCAAATCCAAAACACCAAATATCAGAAAAATGAAAAGACTCAAGCTGGCAAAAGCAGCACAGCAAAGAACTGTGCATTCTTCGAAATCCCAAATCCACAAGGAGAGTCCAATTGTGTCGGTTGCGATGCCTGACCTTCCCAACACTGGACGTGAAGAGCATGCGCCTTCCACCATTTGCACGCCCCCTGCAAGTGCTGGAAGGAGCACCCGCAGTCCAGTTCCTGATAGTCAGATTGAAGATGTCAGTGTTGAAGTACACCAGGATGAGGAGGATATGGGTGTTGCTGGCGCTGGGGAGGAAATTGACCAGGAGGATTCTGATGGTGAGGTGGTTTGTTTAAGTCAGGCACCCGGGGAGACACCTGTTGTCCGTGGGAGGAATATGGCCGTTGACATGCCAGGTGAAAATACCAAAAAAATCAGCTCTTCGGTGTGGAGGTATTTCACCAGAAATGCGGACAACAGGTGTCAAGCCGTGTGTTCCCTTTGTCAAGCTGTAATAAGTAGGGGTAAGGACGTTAACCACCTCGGAACATCCTCCCTTATACGTCACCTGCAGCGCATTCATAATAAGTCAGTGACAAGTTCAAAAACTTTGGGTGACAGCGGAAGCAGTCCACTGACCAGTAAATCCCTTCCTCTTGTAACCAAGCTCACGCAAACCACCCCACCAACTCCCTCAGTGTCAATTTCCTCCTTCCCCAGGAATGCCAATAGTCCTGCAGGCCATGTCACTGGCAATTCTGAAGAGTCCTCTCCTGCCTGGGATTCCTCCGATGCATCCTTGCGTGTAACGCCTACTGCTGCTGGCGCTGCTGTTGTTGCCGCTGGGAGTCGATGGTCATCCCAGAGGGGAAGTCGTAAGCCCACTTGTACTACTTCCAGTAAGCAATTGACTGTTCAACAGTCCTTTGCGAGGAAGATGAAATATCACAGCAGTCATCCTACTGCAAAGCGGATAACTGAGTCCTTGACAACTATGTTGGTGTTAGACGTGCGTCCGGTATCCGCCGTTAGTTCACAGGGAACTAGACAATTTATTGAGGCAGTGTGCCCCCGTTACCAAATACCATCTAGGTTCCACTTCTCTAGGCAGGCGATACCGAGAATGTACACGGACGTCAGAAAAAGACTCACCAGTGTCCTAAAAAATGCAGTTGTACCCAATGTCCACTTAACCACGGACATGTGGACAAGTGGAGCAGGGCAGGGTCAGGACTATATGACTGTGACAGCCCACTGGGTAGATGTATGGACTCCCGCCGCAAGAACAGCAGCGGCGGCACCAGTAGCAGCATCTCGCAAACGCCAACTCTTTCCTAGGCAGGCTACGCTTTGTATCACCGCTTTCCAGAATACGCACACAGCTGAAAACCTCTTACGGCAACTGAGGAAGATCATCGCGGAATGGCTTACCCCAATTGGACTCTCCTGTGGATTTGTGGCATCGGACAACGCCAGCAATATTGTGTGTGCATTAAATATGGGCAAATTCCAGCACGTCCCATGTTTTGCACATACCTTGAATTTGGTGGTGCAGAATTTTTTTTAAAACGACAGGGGCGTGCAAGAGATGCTGTCGGTGGCCAGAAAAATTGCGGGACACTTTCGGCGTACAGGCACCACGTACAGAAGACTGGAGCACCACCAAAAACTACTGAACCTGCCCTGCCATCATCTGAAGCAAGAAGTGGTAACGAGGTGGAATTCAACCCTCTATATGCTTCAGAGGTTGGAGGAGCAGCAAAAGGCCATTCAAGCCTATACAATTGAGCACGATATAGTAGGTGGAATGCACCTGTCTCAAGTGCAGTGGAGAATGATTTCAACGTTGTGCAAGGTTCTGATGCCCTTTGAACTTGCCACACGTGAAGTCAGTTCAGACACTGCCAGCCTGAGTCAGGTCATTCCCCTCATCAGGCTTTTGCAGAAGAAGCTGGAGGCATTGAAGAAGGAGCTAAAAGGGAGCGATTCCGCTAGGCATGTGGGACTTGTGGATGCAGCCCTTAATTCGCTTAACAAGGATTCACGGGTGGTCAATCTGTTGAAATCAGAGCACTACATTTTGGCCACCGTGCTCGATCCTAGATTTAAAGCCTACCTTGGATCTCTCTTTCCGGCAGACACAGGTCTGCTGGGGTTGAAAGACCTGCTGGTGACAAAATTGTCAAGTCAAGCGGAACGCGACCTGTCAACATCTCCTCCTTCACATTCTCCCGCAACTGGGGGTGCGAGGAAAAGGCTCAGAATTCCGAGCCCACCCGCTGGCGGTGATGCAGGGCAGTCTGGAGCGACTGCTGATGCTGACATCTGGTCCGGACTGAAGGACCTGACAACGATTACGGACATGTCGTCTACTGTCACTGCATATGATTCTCTCAACATTGATAGAATGGTGGAGGATTATATGAGTGACCGCATCCAAGTAGGCACGTCACACAGTCCGTACTTATACTGGCAGGAAAAAGAGGCAATTTGGAGGCCCTTGCACAAACTGGCTTTATTCTACCTAAGTTGCCCTCCCACAAGTGTGTACTCCGAAAGAGTGTTTAGTGCCGCCGCTCACCTTGTCAGCAATCGGCGTACGAGGTTACATCCAGAAAATGTGGAGAAGATGATGTTCATTAAAATGAATTATAATCAATTCCTCCGCGGAGACATTGACCAGCAGCAATTGCCTCCACAAAGTACACAGGGAGCTGAGATGGTGGATTCCAGTGGGGACGAATTGATAATCTGTGAGGAGGGGGATGTACACGGTGATATATCGGAGGGTGAAGATGAGGTGGACATCTTGCCTCTGTAGAGCCAGTTTGTGCAAGGAGAGATTAATTGCTTCTTTTTTGGGGGGGGTCCAAACCAACCCGTCATATCAGTCACAGTCGTGTGGCAGACCCTGTCACTGAAATGATGGGTTGGTTAAAGTGTGCATGTCCTGTTTTGTTTATACAACATAAGGGTGGGTGGGAGGGCCCAAGGACAATTCCATCTTGCACCTCTTTTTTCTTTTCTTTTTCTTTGCATCATGTGCTGATTGGGGAGGGTTTTTTGGAAGGGACATCCTGCGTGACACTGCAGTGCCACTCCTAGATGGGCCCGGTGTTTGTGTCGGCCACTAGGGTCGCTAATCTTACTCACACAGTCAGCTACCTCATTGCGCCTCTTTTTTTCTTTGCGTCATGTGCTGTTTGGGGAGGGTTTTTTGGAAGGGACATCCTGCGTGACACTGCAGTGCCACTCCTAGATGGGCCCGGTGTTTGTGTCGGCCACTAGGGTCGCTAATCTTACTCACACAGCTACCTCATTGCGCCTCTTTTTTTCTTTGCGTCATGTGCTGTTTGGGGAGGGTTTTTTGGAAGGGACATCCTGCGTGACACTGCAGTGCCACTCCTAGATGGGCCCGGTGTTTGTGTCGGCCACTAGGGTCGCTAATCTTACTCACACAGCTACCTCATTGCGCCTCTTTTTTTCTTTGCGTCATGTGCTGTTTGGGGAGGGTTTTTTGGAAGGGACATCCTGCGTGACACTGCAGTGCCACTCCTAGATGGGCCCGGTGTTTGTGTCGGCCACTAGGGTCGCTTATCTTACTCACACAGCGACCTCGGTGCAAATTTTAGGACTAAAAATAATATTGTGAGGTGTGAGGTATTCAGAATAGACTGAAAATGAGTGTAAATTATGGTTTTTGAGGTTAATAATACTTTGGGATCAAAATGACCCCCAAATTCTATGATTTAAGCTGTTTTTTAGTGTTTTTTGAAAAAAACACCCGAATCCAAAACACACCCGAATCCGACAAAAAAAATTCGGTGAGGTTTTGCCAAAACGCGTTCGAACCCAAAACACGGCCGCGGAACCGAACCCAAAACCAAAACACAAAACCCGAAAAATTTCAGGCGCTCATCTCTACTAAAAACTACCTGCTCCTCTCCAAAACACCTACAAACTTTCGAAGGACAAAATGGAGGGTGTCGGGTTAATATAGGGTGTGTGATGCTTCAATCATATGACTTTTGGGGGCCAATTGGTGACTTTCTCTCACACTGTGGTCTTCCTAAACTAAAAAACACATTCCAATAGGTACGAAAATGATGCACATACGTTTAAAATGCATTTTGGTTTGTCCGAAAATATAAGACATTTTATAGTCTAAACACAGAGACAATTCGGATCTGATGTGCAAAAGTCGGGAAAAAGACACACACTTTCACATTGGCCAAGTTCTGGGAAATAGATGCACATTTATAATGTCCGATGTGGTGCGATAATTTCTGTGGCGGCATTATCATTTCCCATTATATCCCAGCCCTGGTATCTTAAGATGCCTATAACTGTGCATATTATATAAAATAGTTTATTTTTAGAATTCATGCTAATATCATAACATAAGCTAATATAACATAAAATAACATAATCTAATAGCATAGGATCTCTTTTACCATATTAGTGTGTCATCCCTCAGGGAGTTGAAGTCCCCACTATATGAAAAATTATACACCACTTGTTAGTCATTTGTACCTTTGTTCTGCATTGAGAAAGATATTTTCTATATATTTTCTATTAAGGTGTTGTTCTTTTTTCAAGCCATAGAGTCGCATAAATTATTAAAATTATTATTATTATTATTATTATTATTGTTGTTGTTGTTGATAATAATAACAACAATAATAATTAGTAGATATACCTCATAAGATTCTTATATATAGATGTTTCCCCTCTGCATACAACATACGGTCAGTAAACACGCTCTTACTCTGGACTCTACAAGCTAAGCTCTTCCCTCCCCTGTTCTATGGGGGTTATTCAAAGATGAACGCAGATGGCTGCATGCGCAGCCACATCTGCGTTCATCCCTGCACATGCTAGGGGCCACCCAGCAAAGGGCAAGGCTGTCCAGCATGTGCGAGGCCGCCAAGTGCCCTGTCATTGCCTAGTGCTGAGCTGACCCAACCAGCCACCAGGTAGGCACTACACTCCTCTTCAGCCACCCATTGGCGCTAAGAGGGGAGTGGGAATTGGGGAGAGGAGAGAAGGTACTCTTTACCCCCTTCCCCGCTCTAGACAGCAGGGAGAGAGAGGACTAAGCTGGGGAGAGAGGGAGTTGCAGAAACAGTCAGCCCTCTATCTCCCTGCACATAACTGAACAGCATGGTATCTAGAAAGAGAGATAGAGATAGATAGATAGATAGATAGATAGATAGATAGATAGATAGATAGATAGACAGACAGACAGAGATATAGCTATAGATATATTAGTATTTGATAGGGTAACTCACAACTTTGTTGCCCAGTGGCCCCCACTGTTAGGTGCCGCGGTCCGCGGCGCCGCTCGGTCTGCTTCCGAGCGACGCTCACGGCCGCCGCACCTCCCTCCCTGCCCGCCCGGCGCCTAGCAATGCCAGGACGCCGTGCGTACTGTAGCCGCCGGGTCCCTGGCAACGCTAGGACGCCGGGCGTCCTCAGCCGCTGGGTCCATAGCAACGGGGACGCCATTGGCGGACCGCGTTCCCCGTTGCCAGATAGGATTGATTAGTTGCTCGTACAGCAGGGCAGCTGCACGGCAACTAGTAATTAGGGTCTGGGGGCTGGTCTTGCTGGCCCTCCTGTCATTGGCCAGCAGGGTCTTTTTATGGGAGCCAGCACACTGCAGCCTCGCCGGTGATAGCTTCCTGTATGCTGTTCCTGCCTTGCAACGTCTGTTCCTGGCCAGCTGTATCTGGTCGATCCTGCTCCCTGTGCTCCTGAGTTCTGGAGTTCTGAAGCCGGTCCTGGGAATCCTTCCTGTCCAAGTGAACCTGTTGCAGTCATCTGGGGGTTCTCGCTTGTTGGGGTTCTCTCCCGGTTTCGTGAGTAGCGGCTTCTGCCGCGTGTTGCGGCCTAGGCCGCTTAGTCCTTGTGTTAATTTTGTATTGGTGGTTTTTGCGGAGGTTTCCGCTTTTCACTGTCCTCCCCGGAACTCGGCGGTGCCGTGTGGGGGAGTGGACAGTGGTATCTTTTGTTGTTCTTTTCCTTTGGCGGCGTGCCGCACATATATTTAGTTTTAGGGTAGTTAGTAGCCCCTGGCTTTCTGTTTGCTTTAGCTAGAGGTCCCCTTGTTATTATCCTGTCTCGGTTCACGCCTTGTCTCACTCTAAGACCTGGGGGCATCGGAGTTGGGCAGACCTAATCCGCCCTTCAAACGCGTCTGCCGTGGGCCCAAGAAACCATAGTCACTCAGGCGTGAACTGACCACACTGGTAAAACAATGGAGGTAGGGTGCTAGGGGCTATTCCCGTACCACCCCTTATTTCAGCGTCACGTTCTGGTGCTCTGGACTCACTACGCAACATCTCTCTAGTTCTGAGCATCAGGAACGTAACATTATCACCGGCCCAAAAACAAAACAAAAAAAAATAATATAAAGAGTTATTTGTTTTTGGTGGGCCTTGAAATTCGGCCTCATGAATCCGGCAGTATTAGGACCGAATCGCAGCCAGCTTTTGGCCAACCAGATTCAGGAACTAACTCAGATGGTTCAGGATCTTACTCTTCGGGTGAGATCGCAGGAAGATCTTTTGCGAGCCTCCCCGAGTATGATTCCAGAACCAAAGATGCACCTTCCTGACCGTTTTTCAGGTAACCGAAAGGATTTTTTTAATTTCAAGGAAGCTTGTAAGCTTTATTTTCGTTTAAGGCCCCGATCCTCTGGTACTGAGTCTCAACGGGTCGGGATTGTGATGTCTTTGCTACAAGGCGATCCGCAAACCTGGGCTTTTGGGCTAAAAGCCGATGATGTTGCCTTGCTTTCTGTAGATGCCCTTTTTAAGTCTCTAGGCCTTCTGTACGATGACCCTGATAGAGAAGCGTCGGCTGAGAGCCACCTGCGTGCACTTAAGCAAGGGAAAAATCCAGCAGAGGCGTATTGTACCGAGTTTCGCCGTTGGTCGAATCGACTGTGGCTGGAATGACCCGGCCCTGCGCAGTCAGTTTCGCCTCGGTTTGTCTGAAGTTATTAAAGACAGTCTCCTTCAGTACCCCGCTCCAGAGACTTTAGACAAACTCATGGAGCTTGCTATTAAAATTGATCGTCTCCAGGAGCGGAGGGCTGAAAGAGGAGCTAGTTTCAGGCCTAGTCCATGTGTGTATACTTTCCTTGAGGACATCGAGGAGCCAATGCAAATGGGTCTCTCCCGGCTGTCCCCAGAGGAAAGAACCAGAAGGCTAAATTCTGGTCTTTGCTTGTATTGTGGTGGCAAGGGACATATCGCACGTAATTGCCCGAATAAGCAGGGAAACGCTCTGACCAAGTGAATTGTGAGGGGGTTCACTTGGGTCTGCAATTGCTCTCCTCTACTGATTCCTTATTAGTTCCTGTAAAAATTTCCTTTGGTAGTCTCAGTTCGTTGGTGTCGGCCTTCGTCGACAGTGGAGCTGCGGGAAATTTCATGGATCTTGGTTGGGCTCAGGCTTTGGGCGTTCCACAGATACCTTTGGATAAACGTATCACCATGCACGGCTTGGATGGTGGTCCGCTTTCTAATGGGGTAATCACTCACCGCACACCTCCAGTACAACTGACAGTGGGGGCCCTACATTCGGAGAAAATCGAATTTTACCTTACCCATTGTCCGGCTGTCCACGTAGTTTTGGGTCACCCCTGGCTTGCCTTTCATAATCCCACCATAGATTGGCGGTTTGGGGAGATTTCCCGATGGGGTCCCTTTTGTATTAAGGAATGTATTTCCCGTCCAGTCCGGGTTGCGGCAGTCACCCCAGAACTTATTCCTTTGGAATATCAGGACTTTGCCGATGTTTTCTCCAAGGGTAATGCGGATATTCTGCCTCCTCATCGGTCCTATGACTGCGCAATTGACTTAGTTCCCGGTGCCTCTTTGCCTAAAGGGAGACTATATGCCCTGTCTGGGCCGGAAACTACGGCAATGAATGATTATGTACAGGAAAGCCTAAAAAAAGGCTTCATTAGGCCCTCGAAATCTCCATTGAGTGCAGGGTTCTTTTTTGTTGAGAAAAAAGATGGGTCGCTCAGACCATGTATTGATTATCGGGCTCTGAATAAAATTTCTGTTAAAAACACCTACCCCTTGCCACTGATTTCAGTACTATTTGATCAGCTCCGAAATGCCGTTATCTTTTCCAAGATCGATCTTAAAGGGGCTTACAATCTCATCCGAATAAAATCTGGGGATGAGTGGAAGACGGCTTTCAGCACACAGTTGGTACATTATGAATACCTGGTGATGCCGTTTGGGCTGTCTAATGCTCCTGCTGTATTTCAAGATCTCATTAACGACATCTGTCGCGACTTTCTAGGAAAGTTTGTAGTCGTTTATTTAGATGACATTTTGATTTACTCTGAGTCTTTTGAACAACATATTACCCATGTGCGACTGGTCCTTCAGAAGTTACGGGAAAATCATTTATACGCCAAACTGGAGAAATGTGATTTCCACATCACAGAAGTGTCCTTCCTGGGGTATATTATTTCTCCTAAGGGGTTTTTCATGGAACCAAAAAAACTCCAGGCCATCCTAAATTGGGCACAACCCACGAACTTAAAAGCAATTCAGCGCTTTTTAGGGTTTGCAAATTACTATAGGCGTTTTATTCATACCTTCTCAGATTTGGTTGCTCCTATTGTGGCATTGACTAAAAAAGGAGCGGACCCTTCCAATTGGTCGCCTGAAGCCAAGTCTGCCTTCCTGGCCTTAAAGCAGGCCTTTGTCTCAGCTCCAGTACTCAGACACCCTAACCCGGATCTCCTCTTTATTGTCGAGGTAGATGCCTCAGAGGTTGGAGTGGGGGCTATCCTTTCTCAGGAAGACCCGGAGTCTCAGGAATTACACCCATGTGCCTTCATGTCCAGAAAATTCTCCTCCTCAGAATCCAACTATGATGTTGGTAATCGAGAATTGTTGGCAGTTAAATGGGCTTTCGAGGAGTGGAGGCACTGGCTGGAAGGAGCAAGGCATACCATTACGGTGTTTACTGACCACAAGAACCTGCAGTATATTGAGTCAGCTAAACGGCTTAATGCTCGACAGGCACGTTGGGCGCTGTTTTTTACTCGTTTCAGGTTTATTATCACCTTCAGGCCCGGTTCCAAGAATACAAAAGCCGATGCCCTGTCACGTTGTTTTCTTCCGGTTCACAATAACCACCCGGCTACTACCCCCATAGTCCCATCGTCTGTCATCCGGGCTGGCCTCACACAGGATTTATTTACACAGCTAGTCCAGCTTCAGCAGCAGGCTCCCAAAGTCACTCCTGCAGATAGTCTCTTCGTCCCTGAATTTCTGAGAGGCACTGTTCTAGCTGATTTTCATGATAATAAGGTTTCTGGTCATCCGGGTATCACTAAGACCTTGGAGTTAATCTCTTGCTCAGTGTGGTGGCCTAATCTTTCTAAAGATGTAAGGGAATTTGTTCGTTCCTGTCAGCTTTGTGCTCAGTACAAGGTATCTCGATCGTTGCCGGTCGGGCAACTCATGCCTCTAGCCGTTCCTCTCAGGCCATGGTCACATATATCCATGGATTTCGTGGTGGACCTTCCTCTTTCAGCTGGATTTCGAGTCATTTGGGTGGTAGTAGACCATTTTAGTAAGATGGCCCACTTCATTGCTCTCCCCCGATTACCCTCTGCTCAAGGGTTGGCAGTTTTGTTTCTCCGCCATGTGTTCAGGCTCCATGGTTTACCCAGGGATATTGTCTCTGATCGGGGACCGCAATTCATCGCCCGTTTCTGGAAACGTTTTTGTGCCTCATTAAATATGAAACTCTCTTTAACATCTGGGTACCATCCACAGTCTAACGGACAAACTGAACGTGTTAATCAGTCGTTAAAACAGTATTTACGGCTATATTCGGCCAAACTTCAGAATGATTGGTCTGAATTTCTTCCTTTGGCCGAGTTTGCCTATAATAACTCTTGTCATTCTTCCACCAAGGAGTCCCCATTCTTTTCGGTCTTGGGCTTTCATCCTAGAGCCAATTCTTTTTACCCTCATTTTCCAGTCTCCTCGTTGACCTTAACTTTCCGTCTCAGAATGATTTGGAAAAAGGTGCACCTTGCCCTTAAGAAGGCTGCCTTCCGAGAAAAAAAAAATGTCTGATAGGTTCCGACGCCCATGCACTTTTAAGGTGGGAGATAAGGTGTGGTTGTCAACCCGCAACATCAAGCTCCGACAACCCTCGGCTAGATTGGGACCCAAATTTATTGGACCGTTCCTTATTGTTAAGAAGGTCAACCCAGTTGCTTTTCGGCTACGCTTGCCTAAATCACTCAAAATTGGCAATACTTTTCACTGTTCCCTTCTGAAGCAGTATTTTTCTTCCAGGAGATTCCCTCGGAAGACTTCCCAGGGTAGACCTCCGGTGGATGTTCAGGGGCAACAAGAGTTCTTGGTGGAGAAGGTTTTAGATTCCAAAGTTTCTCGGGGCCGGCTTTATTTTTTGGTTCACTGGAAAGGCTATGGCCCGGAAGAAAGGTCTTGGGTCCTGGATAACAATTTACATGCCCCTAAACTTAAGAGATTATTCTTTCAGGAATTTCCTCAGAAACCCGGCTTTAGGGGTTCTTTAACCCCTCCTCAAGGGGGGGTACTGTTAGGTGCCGCGGTCCGCGGCGCCGCTCGGTCTGCTTCCGAGCGACGCTCACGGCCGCCGCACCTCCCTCCCTGCCCGCCCGGCGCCTAGCAACGCCAGGACGCCGTGCGTACTGTAGCCGCCGGGTCCCTGGCAACGCTAGGATGCCGGGCGTCCTCAGCCGCTGGGTCCATAGCAACGGGGACGCCATTGGCGGACCGCGTTCCCCGTTGCCAGATAGGATTGATTAGTTGCTCGTGCAGCAGGGTAGCTGCACGGCAACTAGTAATTAGGGTGGGGGGGCTGGTCTTGCTGGCCCTCCTGTCATTGGCCAGCAGGGTCTTTTTATGGGAGCCAGCACACTGCAGCCTCGCCGGTGATAGCTTCCTGTATGCTGTTCCTGCCTTGCAACGTCTGTTCCTGGTCAGCTGTATCTGGTCGATCCTGCTCCCTGTGCTCCTGAGTTCTGGAGTTCTGAAGCTGGTCCTGGGAATCCTTCCTGTCCAAGTGAACCTGTTGCAGTCATCTGGGGGTTCTCGCTTGTTGGGGTTCTCTCCCGGTTTTGTGAGTAGCGGCTTCTACCGCGTGTTGCGGCCTAGGCCGCTTAGTCCTTGTGTTAATTTTGTATTGGTGGTTTTTGCGGAGGTTTCCGCTTTTCACTGTCCTCCCCGGAACTCGGCGGTGCCGTGTGGGGGAGTGGACAGTGGTATCTTTTGTTGTTCTTTTCCTTTGGCGGCGTGCCGCACATATATTTAGTTTTAGGGTAGTTAGTAGCCCCTAGCTTTCTGTTTGCTTTAGTTAGAGGTCCCCTTGTTATTATCCTGTCTCGGTTCACGCCTTGTCTCACTCTAAGACCTGGGGGCATCGGAGTTGGGCAGACCTAATCCGTCCTTCAAACGCGTCTGCCGTGGGCCCAAGAAACCATAGTCACACAGGCGTGAACTGACCACACTGGTAAAACAATGGAGGTAGGGTGCTAGGGGCTATTCCCGTACCACCCCTTATATCAGCGTTACGTCCTGGTGCTCTGGACTCACTACGCAACATCTCTCTAGTTCTGAGCTTCAGGAACGTAACACCCACAGACCTTAATCCGGCCCTTGGCTCTGTGCATTAGCTGGTAAATACAAATTTGTTAGTATTATTACAAGCTAATTTAAAGTTATTGTGTCAGTATGGTTTGTGTTTTGTATATCCCTTACCTAATAACTACAGTAGCCTGCTACTTCATTCACACCAGCCTAGGAGAGACTGACCTTGACAGAAGTCTCCCGTCAGTCTGGTTGGCTTTGTGCCCCATTGTTATGGTAATCAGAAGGAGCACGTTAATAATAAAGACAAGCTCTTGCATAGGGAGGGGGAACACATCCAGCTGTAGAGCAGAGCAAAGTGCCGACCGCTCTGATGAAAGCTGCATGCTAAACACAGTGCCTGCATGGGCACCAAAACAAAAGGGCAGCGGGTGCTGCCAGCTTCCAAATGAGGCTGGCAGTGCTCCAATTATCCTCTGCCAACTTTGTGAGAGTGACTCAGCAACTTCAAAGCTGCAGAATCGGCAATGCAAGCTGAGTAACTCTTATCACGTATGATAGCCTTGTTTATATGTGATCCTGAGATACCATATACCAGGAAGTGGTACAACAGGACAAAGGACAGTGGGCATAGAACACATTATATTTAATATTAGTCAGAAATCACAGAAGCATTTTTTTCTTTAATAATCAACATTTTTAAGAACAAGAAAATAGACAAAGGATTAGTGGTTCATTAACTTACAATATTCACAAATATACAGTTGTGTAAAGGTTTACAACATGTTACCAGTGGCATAAGTTCGCCCCAGTCGCCCGGAGGCATGATAAATGTTGGTGCCCCCCCTACATACCGTACACACACACACCCTTCATATGTAACTATCCGGAACTCATGTTGAACAGTAGTAGCGTGCTCAGGTGTCTTTCCAAATAGTAATATAGATACACATACAAAGTGGACGGCACGCCAAGTCAGTCATCACAATAAAATAGACACCAGCATACCTTTATAGCACACCTACAGTACTCCCTCACCCACCAGCGTGTCACAATGTAGATGCTTTGGCGCAGTGGTGTGCCGATTTACAGTATATATATAAAAAACACACAAACGCCTCTTTCACTTAAACACACACACGCCTCTCACTTACACTCACACCTCTTACTTACACACGCCTCTTTAGCTTAAACACACACATGCCTCCTTCACTTAAACACACACACCTCCTTCGCTTAAACACACACAATCCTCACTTACACACACGCCTCTCACTTACACACACACCTCTCACACACACGCCTCTCACTTACACAAACACCTCTCACACATGCTTCCTTCACTTAAACTCACACACACACACACGGCTTGTTCATTTAAACTCACACACACACACGCTTCCTTCACTTAAACACACAAACATGCCTCTTTCACTTATACACACACACACACATATGCCTCTCTAACACATACACATACACACACACACACACGTCTCCCTTACACGCACACACGCCTCTTTCACTTAAAAACACACACACACAAACAAAAACAAACACATGCTTCCTTCACTTACACACACACACACACACACACACACACACACACAGACACACACACACACACCTCACTTAAACATGCACACATAAAACACAGTGCTGCCAACATTTATTAAAGACCCCCCCAGCACCCCTCCCCTTTCCAACTACACACACTCCCACAGTGCAGCTTGAGGCAAGTGCTGCCAGTGCCTTCCTGCTGCTATCAGCCCAACGGAAGAACAGAGAGCATCACTTGGCCAGCTCATCTGGAAGGGCCTGGCAGGAGCTGCGTTCTGGAGCTCCCCCTAGCTGTAGCCACAGCCAGCTCTCTGTATATACTAGGACAGGGGTGGCCAACCAGTCAGAGGCAAAGAGCCAGAAAATATCTGTAGTCAAGGGTAAGAGCCTAGTTTTCACAAAGCCACACCCCATTTTGTGCGCACACATTTCGTTATGACATTTGTAGGAGTATGACCTTGTGTCATAACTCCGTTTTTAGTCATGTTGTACAGTGCCAAATACATATAATGCCCCAGTACAGTGCCACATACATATAAAAATGACAAAAAATGGGTGCCTCCACACTGCCAGAAACAATTGTCCCCACAGTGCCACATACACATATGTCCCCACAGTGCCAGATACATATATGCCCCAAAGTGCCAGATACATATATGCCCCACAGTGCCAGATACATATATGCCTCACAGTGCCAGATATGCATTTCCCCCCAGTGCCAGATATGCCCCTAGTGCCTGATATATATGTCCCCACAGTGCCAGCTATGCCCCCAATGCCAGTGTCCCCACAGTGCTGGTTAGGCCCCCCAGTGCCAGATATACATGTCTTCCCAGTGCCAGCTGTGACCCCAGTGCCAGGTATATATGTCCCCACAGTGCCAGCAATGCCCCCAGTGCCAGATATACATGTCTCCCAAGTGCCAGATATATATGTTCCCACAGTGCCAGCTATATATGTCCCCCCAGTGCCAGATATACATTTTCCCCCAGTGCCAGATATGCCCCCAGTGCCAGATATATATGTCCCCACAGTGCCAGCTATGCCCCTAGTGCCAGATATGTGTCCCCAAAGTGCCAGCTATGCCCCAATGCAGTGTCCCCACAGTGCCAGATATGCCCTCAGTGCCAGATATACATGTCCCCACACAGTGCCAGCTCTGCCCCCAGTGCCAGATATACATTTCCCCCCAGTGCCAGCTATGCCCCCGTGCCAGATATATATGCCCCCAGTGCCAGATATATATGCCCCCACAGTGCCAGCTATGTCCCTAGTGCCAGATATATATGTCCCCACAGTGCCAGCTATGCCCCCAATGCCAGTGTCCCCAGTGCCAGATATGCCCCCCAGTGCCAGATATACATGTCCCCCAAGTGCCAGATATATATGTCCCCACAGTGCCAGCTATGCCCGCAATGCCAGTGTCCCCACAGTGCCAGATATTCCCCCCAGTGCCAGATATACATGTCTCCCCAGTGCCAGCTGTGACCCCAGTGCCAGGTATACATGTCCCCACAGTGCCAGCAATGCCCCCAGTGCCAGATATACATGTCCCCCAAGTGCCAGATATATATGTCCCCACAGTGCCAGATATATATGTCCCCACAGTGCCAGCTATGCCCCCAATGCCAGTGTCCCCACAGTGCCAGATATGCCCCCCAGTGCCAGATATATATGTCCCCACAGTGCCAGCTATGCCCCCAATGCCAGTGTCCCCACAGTGCCAGATATGCCCCCCAGTGCCAGATATATATGTCCCCACAGTGCCAGCTATGCCCCCAATGCCAGTGTCCCCACAGTGCCAGATATGCCCCCCAGTGCCAGATATATATGTCCCCACAGTGCCAGCTATGCCACCACTGCCAGTGTCCCCACAGTGCCAGCTATGCCCCCCAGTGCCAGGTATACATGTCCCCACAGTGCTAGCAATGCCCCCAGTGCCAGATATACATGACGACCCCCTTCCCCCGTGCTGCTCACTGCGCTGCTGCTGCAGTCTGTGAGGGGAGGAGAGCGCAGTGTGTGCCTCTCCTGCCCCTCACTCTCCGGCGGCTGTGTCTCTATTCAATTAGGTGCCGGTCCGTGAGCCAATCAAAGCTCGCGGACCGGCAGCCTTAGCTGCCGGTCCGCGAGCTCTGATTGGCTCACGGACTGGCGCTGAATTGAAGCGTGACGCCGACGCCGAAAATTGAGGGGCAGGGGAGGCGCACGCTGCGCTCTCCTCCCCTCACAGACTGCAGCAGCATGGTGAGCGGTCAGGCAGCGGGTGACAGTGGAGGAGACCCCTTTGAGGTCAGGAGCCCAGCGGCAGCCGACTCCACTGCTTCCCAGAGTTCCGCCCCTGCATGTTAGAGATCTGTGTGCATTGCCTTAAGAAATCCCTGATTTTGTGGTTAAAAAAAAAAAAGCTGACTATTAGTGGTTTGGAAAACCCCCCATTTATTAGAAAGGAGAAAAAAACAACTTTGACTTTACTTTTTGATGAACAATATTTGAGAGAAAGAGTCTGAGAAAGGGCAAACCATGTTGCACTGCAAAAGGGTCAGGTTAAATGTGAAAAGAAATTTTGATTTAAGAGGGGTGTGTCCAAACTCATACCTGCCTACTCTCATGTAAGTTGCAGGAAATTTTCTGGTTAGTTCTCTGCACCCCTGGAAGAGTAGGCAGGTCTCCCTCATCCCTGCCCACTTCCTAGTGAAGTGGGTAGGATGGAGAGATAATCAGGGAATCTCAGCGCTGTATTGAGGGGTGGGGTTAAATGTCATAAATAGGAATGGGTCCATTTTCACATGATGGGATGGGGCCGAATGGTGTGACAGTATGCCCCGCACACCGCTGCTCCTGTAGAGCAAACAATCAAAGTTGGCAAGTATGGTAAAGCTCTCTAGCATTTGTGGGCTACATAGAAAAGCAACCAGCATTTACTGTACCTTGCTTACAAAGCTACAAAATGTATTTGTGCAACTTGCATTGCTCCTTTGCTTTCCTCCCAAGTCAGAATCAGGCTCTTCCTCTCAAATATTATCCATTCCTGAAACTTTTGCATAAAAATGTATTGATGGGATTGGTACAGTATCTCTAGAGATGTGCACCGGACATTTTTCGGGTTTTGTGTTTTGGTTTTGGATTCGGTTCCGCGGCCGTGTTTTGGATTCGGACGCGTTTTGGCAAAACCTCCCTGAAAATTTTTTGTCGGGTTCGGGTGTGTTATGGATTTGGGTGTTTTTTTTCAAAACCCCCTCAAAAACAGCTTAAATCATAGAATTTGGGGGTCATTTTGATCCCATAGTATTATTAACCTCAATAACCATAATTTCCACTCATTTCCAGTCTATTCTGAACACCTCACAATATTATTTTTAGTCCTAAAATTTGCGCCGAGGTCGCTGGATGACTAAGCTAAGCGACCCAAGTGGCCGGCACAAACACCTGGCCCATCTAGGAGTGGCACTGCAGTGTCAGACAGGATGGCACTTAAAAAAAAATTGGCCCCAAACATCACATGATGCAAAGATAAATTAAAGAAAAAAGAGGTGCAAGATGGAATTGTCCTTGGGCCCTCCCACCCACCCTTATGTTGTATAAACAGGACATGCACACTTTAACAAACCCATCATTTCAGCGACAGGGTCTGCCACACGACTGTGACTGAAATGACTGGTTGGTTTGGGCCCCCACCAAAAAAGAAGCAATCAATCTCTCCTTGCACAAACTGTCTCTACAGAGGCAAGATGTCCACCTCCTCCTCATGGTCCGATTCCTCACCCCTTTCACTGTGTACATCCCCCTCCTCACAGATTAATAATTCGTCCCCACTGGAATCCACCATCTCAGGTCCCTGTGTACTTTCTGGAGGCAATTGCTGGTGAATGTCTCCATGGAGGAATTGATTATAATTAATTTTGATGAACATCATCTTCTCCACATTTTCTGGAAGTAACCTCGTACGCCGATTGCTGACAAGGTGAACGGCTGCACTAAACACTCTTTCGGTGTACACACTGGAGGGGGGGGGGGGCAACTTAGGTAAAATAAAGCCAGTTTGTGCAAGGGCCTCCAAATTGCCTCTTTTTCCTGCCAGTATACATACGGACTGTCTGACGTGCCTACTTGGATGCGGTCACTCATATAATCCTCCACCATTCTTTCAATGGTGACAGAATCATATGCAGTGACAGTAAACGTCATGTCAGTAATCGTTGGCAGGTCCTTCAGTCCAGACCAGATGTCAGCACTCGCTCCAGACTGCCCTGCATCACCGCCAGCGGGTGGGCTCGGAATTCTTAGCCTTTTCCTCGCAGCCCCAGTTGCGGGAGATTGTGAAGGAGGAGCTATTGACGGGTCACGTTCCGCTTGACTTGACAAGGGTCTCACCAGCAGGTCTTTGCACCTCTGCAGACTTGTGTCTGCCGGACAGAGAGATACAATGTAGGCTTTAAACCTAGGATCGAGCACGGTGGGCAAAATGTAGTGCTCTGATTTCAACAGATTGACCACCCGTGAATCCTGGTTAAGTGAATTAAGGGCTCCATCCACAAGTCCCACATGCCTAGCGGAATCGCTCCATTTTAGCTCCTCCTTCAATCTCTCCAGCTTCTTCTGCAAAAGCCTGATGAGGGGAATGACCTGACTCAGGCTGGCAGTGTCTGAACTGACTTCACGTGTGGCAAGTTCAAAGGTTGCAGAACCTTGCACAACGTTGAAATCATTCTCCACTGCATTTGAGTCAGGTGCATTCCCCCTCCTTTGCCTATATCGTAGGCAGATGTATAGGCTTGAATGGCCTTTTGCTGCTTCATCATCCTCTGAAGCATATAGAGGGTTGAATTCCACCTCGTTACCACCTCTTGCTTCAGATGATGGCGGGGCAGGTTCAGGAGTGTTTGCTGGTGCTCCAGTCTTCGGCACGCGGTGGCTGAATGCCGAAAGTGGCCCGCAATTCTTCGGCCCACCGACAGCATCTCTTGCACGCCCGTGTCGTTTTTTTAAATAATTCTGCACCACCAAATTCAATGTATGTGCAAAACATGGGACGTGCTGGAATTTGCCCACATGTAAAGCACGCACAATATTGGTGGCATTAGCCGATGTCACAAATCCCCAGGAGAGTCCAATTGGGGTAAGCCATTCTGCGATGATGTTCCTCAGTTTCCATAAGAGGTTGTCAGCTGTGTGACTCTTATGGAAAGCGGTGATACAAAGCGTAGCCTGCCTAGGAACGAGTTGGCGTTTGCGAGATGCTGCTACTGGTGCTGCCACTGCTGTTCTTGCTGCGGGAGGCAATACATCTACCCAGTGGGCTGTCACAGTCATATAGTCCTGAGTCTGCCCTGGTCCACTTGTCCACATGTCCGTGGTTAAGTGGACATTGGGTACAACTGCATTTTTTAGGACACTGGTGACTCTTTTTCTGATGACTGTGTACATTCTCGGTATCGCCTGCCTAGAGAAATGGAACCTAGATGGTATTTGGTACCGGGGACACAGTACCTTAATCAATTCTCTAATTCCCTGTGAATTACCGGTGGATACCGGACACACGTTTAACACCACCGCAGCTGCCAAGACCTGAGTTATCCACTTTGCAGCAGGATGACTGCTGTGATATTTCATCTTCCTCGCAAAGGACTGTTGGACAGTCAATTGCTTACTGGAAGTAGTACAAGTGGTCTTTCGACTTCCCCTCTGGGATGATGATCGACTCCCAGCAGCAACAACAGCAGTGCCAGCAGCAGTAGGCGTTACACTCAAGGATGCATCGGAGGAATCCCAGGCAGGAGAGGACTCGTCAGACTTGCCAGTGACATGGCCTGCAGGACTATTGGCTTTCCTGTCTAAGGAGGAAATTGACACTGAGGGAGTTGGTGGTGTGGTTTGCAGGAGCTTGGTTACAAGAGGAAGGGATTTAGTTGTCAGTGGACTGCTTCCGCTGTCACCCAAAGTTTTTGAATTTGTCAATGACTTCTGATGAAAGCGCTCCAGGTGATGTATAAGGGAGGATGTTCCTAGGTGGTTAACGTCCTTACCCCTACTTATTACAGCTTGACAAAGGCAACACACGGCTTGACACATGTTGTCCGCATTTCTGTTAAAATAATTCCACACCAAAGAGGTGATTTTTTTTGTAATTTGACCAGGCATGTCAATGGCCATATTCGTCCCATGGACAACAGGTGTCTCCCCGGGTGCCTGACTTAAACAAACCACCTCACCATCAGAATCCTCCTTGTCAATTTCCTCCTCAGCGCCAGCAACACCCATATCCTCATCCTGGTGTACTTCAACAGTGACATCTTCAATTTGACTATCAGGAACTGGACTGCGGGTGCTCCTTCCAGCACTTGCAGGGGGCGTGCAAATGGTGGAAGGCGCCACCTCTTCCCGTCCAGTGTTGGGAAGGTCAGGCATCGCAACCGACACAATTGGACTCTCCTTGGGGATTTGTGATTTAGAAGAACGTACAGTTCTTTGCTGTGCTTTTGGCAGCTTAAGTCTTTTCATTTTTCGAGCGGGAGGATGAGTGCTTCCATCTTTATGTGAAGCTGAACCACTAGCCATGAACATAGGCCATGGCCTCAGCCGTTCCTTGCCACTCCGTGTCGTAAATGGCATATTGGCAAGTTTACGCTTCTCATCAGACGATTTTAATTTTGATTTTTAGGTCATTTTACTGAACTTTTGTTTTTTGGATTTTACATGCTCTCTACTATGACATTGGGCATCGGCCTTGGCAGATGACGTTGATAGCATTTCATCATCTCGGCCATGACTAGAGGCAGCAGCTTCAGCACGAGGTGGAAGTGGATTTTGATCTTTCCCTATTTTACCCTCCACATTTTTGTTCTCCATTTTTTAATGTGGAATTATATGCCAGTAATATATCAATAGCAATGGCCTACTGTACCGTACTGCTAAATATATATATATATATATATAGAGAGAGAGAGAGAGAGAGAGAGAGAGAGAGAGAGAGAGTAGGTGCGGGCCGGCACTCATCCCAACGGCTAGAATGTACCCTGGTGCCCTCTGGAAGAACTTTTGCAGAATCCCAACATAGAAAACAGCGGCACTCAGGGAATTTCAAAACAGATAGATGTATTCAAAGTGTACAAGAAAGCTGACGTTCGGGGCTCACCCGCCCCTTTGTCAAGGTGTGTACCCCCAAAACGTCGGCTTTCTTGTACACTTTGAATACATCTATCTGTTTTGAAATTCCCTGAGTGCCGCTGTTTTCTATGTTGGGATTCTATATATATATATATATATATATATATATACTGGTGGTCAGCAAAATTCTGCACTGTCCTCCTACTATATACTGCGCACAACTACAATGCAGCACAGATATGGATAGTATACTTGACGACACAGAGGTAGAGCAATGGGCTACTGTACCGTACTGCTATATATGTACTGGTGGTCAGCAAAATTCTGCACTGTCCTCCTACTATATACTGCGCACAACTACAATGCAACACAGATATGGATAGTATATTTGACGACACAGGGGTAGAGCAATGGACTACTGTACCGTACTGCTATATATATACTGGTGGTCAGCAAAATTCTGCACTGTCCTCCTACTATATACTGCGCACAACTACAATGCAGCACAGATATGGAGCATTTTCAGGCAGAGAACGTAGATATTTGCAGCACACTGAACACAGAAACTGAGAGAACGCAGCCATGTCCTCTCGCTATCATCTCCAATGCACAAGTGAAAATGGCGGCGACGCACGGCTCTTTATATGCAATACGAATCTCGCGAGAATACGACAGCGGGATGATGACGTTCGGGTGCGTTCGTGTTAACCGAGCAAGGCGGGAAGATCCGAGGCTGCCTCGGAACCGTGTAAAATAGGTGAAGTTCGGGGGGGTTCAGATCTCGAGGAACCGAACCCGCTCATCTCTAAGTAGCTCTTTTACATTTTATTGGGTGTTTGGTGGTCCTGTAAAACTAGACATTGTGTGTAAACTTGTGTATTGCTGGGTTAATTAACATATCTAAAATGACAGTTTTGCTTGTTTCAACGGGATTTTCTACACAGTCACTATTCCCACAGGCAATCAGTATTACCCCATTGTATTAGGTAGTTGTATTGAGGCAGAAGATGTTGGAGAACAGGGTGTCCACAACACAGAAATGACAGGTGGCTACAGATAGAGGTGGCAGATGAGAGATCCACAGTCAATAGGTCGATAGGTACAAAAGGTCGACAAGGTCAAAATGTCAACATGTAGAAGGTAGACAGTACAAAAGGTCGACAGATACATTAGGTTAACAGGTTCAAAATGTCGACGTGACATATGGTTGACACGTGTTTTGGATAACCTGGGTTACCTGTTTACACAGCACCTGAACACAGGTTCTATCCATGTTCAATCCTGGTCAGAACCTGGGTAGGCTTGCCAGGTAAATCAACCCAGGTTATTTTTTTGGGAGCAGTTCACACTGATGGCTGACCCGGGTTGACTCGGCAATAATCTAGGTTTTCGCCTTGGTGTAAACAGGTATAACAAGGCTTCCCAGCTATTCTAAGCATTGCAACAAAGTATAACTTACTTACAATTTAAAGATGTCATGTTTTAAGAGATACATAGTATCCTTCTTATGCATTATACACATATTTTTCTGTAAGCTCTACATAAAATATACTGGAGCGTGTAAGACTCCTAACAGTATATCATACCTCCCAACTTTATAGCAGGAGGAAGAGGGACTTTGGCGCGGCATCTCCTTGTGAATAGATGCTGTGCACATGCGCACAGCGTCTATTCACCACTGCTCTGCTAGGCAGAGCAGCGAATGATAGAGCCTCCCAACTGCCGCCACACCACCCCCGCGGGACACTGCAGCCCAGAGGTGGGACAGCGGGAGAGTCCCAAAAAAATGGTACTGACCCACGAAAATCGGGACAGTTGGGAGGTATGGTATATCATGAAAAGGGCTCAAAATTGATGTTCTTATTGCTTCTTTTGAACATAAAAGTCTAAATCTATCACCCACTCTGGCCATCATGTCAACATGATGCACCCCAGTAATTGTAAAAGCCCATACACACTGTCGATTTTGAGCTGAAAGCAGGTCACTTTTGGTGTGCTTTCAGCTCAAAACCGCCCAGTGTGTATTCCCCGGCGATGAGCGCTGATGCACGCCCCCGCTTCATCGCCGGCGGCCTCCGTTCATCTGCTGGTATTATCAGCAGATGAACGGCGGAGTAAATGGCTTTCCATATCGTACTGCTATGGAAAGCCGTTCACCCCCGCTGACAGAGGCAGAACTCTGGGAGGCAATGGAGTCATCTGCCGCCTAGCTCCTGCTCTGAATGGGGGCACCTCTCCTCCCATTCTGTGACACCATTGAATTAAGTTAATTGATAGCTGCCACTGTCTTTTCAGTGGCTGACTTCCTCACTGGATCCTGCACCTTACAAATCACACCCTCTTTATTATACAGAATATACACATTTTACAAGTATCACACCCAGGATTAGAAACCACAACCTATTACACTGGAACCAGACACCTTACTGATGAAACTGTTTGCTCCTATATAGGAAATATGAGAATTTTAACTATATGAAGATACTTCTCTGACAATTACACGTAACGTCATATAGTTAGAATTCTCATGCTTCCTCTACAGGAGCAAATAACTCCATCAGTAAAGTGTCTGCTGTTAGTGTACCAGGTCATGGGTTCTAATCCTGGGAATGACTGCTAAGAAATGTGTGATTTAAAATAAAAGACAATTAAATGTATAAATACAGTATATTAATTTTTTTTCAGAACACTCCATATACACACACACACACACACACACACACACACACACACACACACATATATATACACACACACGCACACATACATATATCCATATATTTATCCTAATATAGGAAATAGGGGGGCATCAATATTTATTTTGCCTCCGGGCAACTGTGATTAATTTACGCCACTGCCCGCTGACATCGCTGGGCAGGGGGGACCAGCGCTCAGTGTGTATGCACTGAGCGATTTTCAGCTCAGCGATGTCAGCGATCATCGCTGTGCATACATGCTGGGCAAAAACACCCAGTGTGTAAATGTACCTTAAGTCCTGCTGGGTTGAAAGCATGTATTCTAGCAAAATGTCATGATACACTGTGCTGTTGAAACGCTTTCAAAATATTTAATCTATGTCCTCTGAATTTATTCTTGCGGGGACGAATTGTCCGGGTGTGGATTATTGACAGTGACTAGGTCAACAACTGACATAGGTCAATGCGGTCATTAGGTCGACATGGAAAACGTGAGGTTTTTTTCTTTTTTGGGTATTGTTTTTGTCGTAAAGTGACCAGGAACCCAATTAGTGCACCGTGTCCCATCAAATGGCTCACTTTGCTTGCCATGCTGTGGGCAAAGTTACTATTGCCAATCAAAGTCCATGTGGATCATAAAGTATGAAAAAGTTTTAAAAATGTAAAAAAAAATGTAAAACTCATGTCGACCTTTTCATGTGTTGACCCTTGCCAAGTCGACCTAGTGACATCAACCTAATAACCATGTTGACCTAATGCATGTCGACCAAAAGTGGTCGACTTAATGCGTGTTGACATACGTTTTGTCGACCTAAAAGCCGGATACTGAATTGTCCTTCCTACATATTGCTGGCAACAAGGCACTGCAATACGTATATACAGTGTTCTGTGTACAACTGATAAATTCATTCATATAAAATTTATTTCCTGATACTGAGGATACAGTATAAGCTCACTACATTTGGTACTAATGAAATGACAAGTGATACATCTGCTCCCACCACACTTAAAGCAACCTTTAACAGGATTACCCCAGATGACTCTCTGAATGCTATTGTCCACTTTTCTATTTCCTTTTTTAGCATGCTCGGTGCCACTATGCTTTTTAAATTCCTGCTTTTCTTACATACCACCCTCAGTGTGGGATCTACATCTTCTTTAAAAATTTGGTCATGTTCAATTATACTAAAATTATTTTGAAGAACCATTTTGATTTCCCCTGATGAATTATTACATTTAGAGACAAAACACATTTAATTGCTTGTCTTATAAATATTTGCAGACTGTTCAAAAGATTTATTTCTATATTCAAGAAGATTAGAATGATCCAATTCATGTACCTTTTCATAAGAGCTATTCAACAAAGGAACAGTGTAACATCTTACCAAAAAATAATTATACGTTCTAGTAGCCTGTATCTTGTATGCTTCTATGGTTGAACAATTTTTTCTAAGTCCACTGAATTTACTATACGGTACATTGGTGAGCCACAGTTTATAACGTCCACTTGAGAAATGCAAAAAGTTGTTTTTTTCTATCAACCTTTTTCTTATAGTTATTCGTAACAATGAAGGGGCCCTCAGAGGAGATTGTCAAATCCAAAAATTAACAAAAATATGATCAAAACAGTTCGAAAACTTTAAATTAAATTCATTAATATTCAAAACAGAAACAAACTCAAGTGCCTCATGTATAGACCCTTCCCAAATCATAAAAATGCAATCTATATAATAGGTTTGCACTATGGGTCCCAACCCAAATATATTTCTGTTCAAAGAGTTCCATATATAAATTTGCGAGACTCGGTTTGATCCTAGTGCCCATGGTAAAAAACCCATCAACTGTAAACAAAATTCACCCCCAAACATAAAATAATTGTCCATCAAAATAAAAGTGATGGTGCCTGCCAAAAACTATTTTAGATAATTTGGAATCTCAGGATCTGCTCCAAGAAAACCCATGACAGCTTGTACTCCTAAATCATGTGGTATATGGGTATATAATGCTTGTACATCCAGGAAATGATAAAACTGAATAACTGGACTTCCATTCTATATCCCTCAATTTGTTCAATAGATGTGTTGTATCACGAATATGAGATTTCAAATTCACCACATACTTCTGTAGAAAAAAAAATCAAAAAAATCTTATAAATTATGTTAGAGGGAACCAAGACCAGAAACAATAGGTTCCTGGAGTTTCAGTAAGTGATTTGTGTATTTTAGGAAATATATACATGTGTTTTGCAATATATTCCTGAAAAAATAGGGGTTAAGTAGTGGGCAAATGATGGCAACAGGCCTTGCTAATTAGTTAATTAAGGATTAAATTATGTGGACCAATGGATCCTCAATATAATAATGAGATGAGGGTATAAGAGGACAGTAAGACCATGTTAAAACTACTCTTTGAAAAAGCTCCCAGAAACAGGAGTGAAACATGTTACAGAGATACCCTATTCTTGTAATGCACTGAGATCATGGAATACCATGTGGTGGCCGTCATTCTTATCACCACCTTTGGTAAATGGATGTATGGCCAGACACCAGCACTACACTGTGAGATAGGTGTTTAGCCACACAGAGTGAGTGGGCATATCCATATGATGAGCGATGACATTTGGAGCAGTACACACCAGCTGCTGGGAAAGTGGAGCTGCTGGCAAGCTGAAGTAGAAGGGAGTGTTCCAGATGCCAGGAGAAAAGTCTCAATGACATACTGCGGCCACTGTAAGGTGCATGTAAGCCACATTTGAAGTACACCGGGACAAGTGGCCACAGGTCCCATCAAAGTGCCCTGGTTAAAGGCAGCTGGATTTTTTTGATTACTGATGAGTATGTCAGTTATATCCTCCTTTAAAGATCAAGAACTTTTACATTGCTTGATTAAAAGAACCTAATAACCCCATATTGGGATAATCTGCACATCCTGGGAACCATTCTTAGGTATAATTACACTTGCCCTCTTTCAATTAAGGGGTATTTTATTATAAATTGATTTTTAAATGTTTATTCAAGAGTAACCAGTTGCAATATCTTATTTATGTTGTGTTATATGTATGTAGAAAATACGGAATCAGTACGTATTACCACCGGACGGAATCCCGGCGGTCGGAATACTGACAACGGGATCCCGACCGGCACAATCCCGACAGGGGGGGCGAGCGAAACGCAGCCCTTGCGGGTTTGCTGCGCTCGCCATGCTGTGGTGCCTTGCTACGCCCTGCACGCTAATTTATTCTCCCTCCATGGGTGTCATGGACACCCACAGAGGGAGAATATGTCGGGATTGTGCCGGTCAGGATCCCGGTGTCGGTATTCCGCCCGCCGGGATTCCGTCCGGCAGGATCTTGACTGCATACCGAAAATACAATTGTATGTGATATGCTGTATCAGGTAGTTTTTGAGTGTAAATTCACATATCAGACCTTGTTTATGATAAGAGCAAAAAATCTAACTACATTTTTTAGGTTTGGACTATTTAATTGATAAGGAAGGTATTTAAATACAGAAGAGGAGAATATGCTGGTATCCCAGGGTCACTTTCAGTTCTCTCCCCCCTCCTGTCTCTCCTCTGATCAGGAAGCTCCAACGGTAGGTCAAGAAACGTGATACTGCTATGCCTCTGCCTGCGCTGCTTGCGGGACATGGTCATTAGGTCGACCACTATTGGTCGACATGAATTAGGTCGACCTGATCAATAGGTTGACATGTACTGGGTCGACGTGGAAAAAGTTTGACATACTTTACAATCCACGTGGACTACAACTCGTAACAGTAACCTGTGCCAAGTGCAGCAGTAGCGGAGCGAGGCACCTTGCCTAAACGAGGGGACACGGTGCACTAATTGCGGTTCCCCGTCACTTTATGAAGAAAACAATACCAAAAACAGTAAAAAAAAACTCATGTCGACCTTTTTCCATGTCAACCTAGTACATGTCGACCTATTAACCATGTCGACCTACTGCATGTCGACCAATAGTGGTCGACTTAATGACTGTTGACCTAAGTGTGGTCAACCTAATGACCCATACCCCTGCATGCTGTACTTGTCACATTCTGGTTGCCTGGTTCTGCTGCGCACACGATGGAGAGATAGTGATGTAATTGTGTTCTGGCCAGGGGGCCCCCAACCAGAGGGGGGCCCAGTGTACAATATCTCCTGCGCCCCCCTTCCCCTTAATTTGACTATGGACACACACACACATCAGACTTGGTAGGAAAATCTGCTGCCACTAGGCATGTTCAGCAGGTTCATTACAACCTTTATGCTGTATGTAGTGGCTGCTGACCAGGCTGTGTGGAAGGGGGTTTCCAGGTAAATGGAACCTCCCCTCCTCCCCGCATTTGCCCATGAGCAGGGTTTTAAACATTCTCTTACTAAAGTTAAAAGGAGCCTCTAAAATTGTTCCAGAAGGGAGGTTGAACAATCTATCCTGCACCCGTGTGGAACTGGGAAGAGTAGTGCACAGAAGTCTATCACATCAAATAGCTCAGAAGTCTGAATAGTGTTTAATATGCAATTGAGCACTTCACATACAGACAAAGGGCCTGATACAGAGGTGGACACAATGTCATTGTCCAATGCAGTAGAGCGATTTTCTGCCACTGCGTATGTGTCTCAGCCACACTGCTCACAAGTGACAATTGATCAGCTGCAGATGCAAAGAAGATTTAATAACATAGAATTTGATGGTAGATAAGAACCGCTTGGCTGGTCTAGTCTGCCCCTTTTTTAACCATATTGTTACGACAAACCTTATTAGATCCTTTGGGCCTAATTCAAGGTTGAATGCAAAACAAAATTTTCCTCTAATGGGCAAAACCATGCGCACTGCAGGGGAGGCAGATATAACATGTGCAGAGAGAGTTAGATTTGGGTGGGTTATTTTGTTTCTGTGCAGGGTAAATACTGGCTGCTTTATTTTTACACTGCAATTTAGATTTCAGTTTGAACACACCACACCAAAATCTAACTCTCTCTGCACATGTTATATCTGCCCCCCCTGCAGTGCACATGGTATTGCCCCTTACAGGAAAATGTTGTTTTGCAATCAACCTTGAATTAGGCCCTTAGTTCTTTGTAAGGATATCATTATGTATATTCCAAACATGTTTAAATTGCTCTGCCATGTTAGAGCCATTTTAGCCTTTACCACCTCTGACTTTTCCACTGACCACTACAAAAAAGCCAGGATTTGAATCCTGTGATTGTTGCCTCTAATCCAAGGTTTAAGGTGCGCACTAGTACTCGGCTCAGCCACTGCCTGCCCTGGGCCTCCTTTGGCATGGCTGTGCGGCTGAACATGATATCATAGAGGTCACAGAGTGCAGTCCCATATCCCATGCCAGCCCGTCCCTTAAACAGTCACGCTCGCTCGCCAACACTGTGTGTGGAGTGAGCTGTGGACGGTTGGCTTAATAAGCGCGGAGACCTGCCGCGACCACCTGGAGACACTCTGTCGCTGTCTGAGCAGCACCTAAGGTGTGGTTCTGGGACTGGCTACTGTGACTTCAAAGACTGGAGGAGGACCATGGTGGGAGATACTCAATACCTGTGCTGTTGCCTGCCAGTGAGTTCCTTTACCCTGGGCTGGCCCTGCCTGCTGTGCACTGTGCAAAACTGATGTGCTGCTCCCTCTGATTGCTGAAGCCTGAATCCCGGAATTCCCAGGATTGAGATCTTTTCAATCCCCAATATCAGGATTGAGAACATGAGGCAGGATTGGGTGCCCTAATTTGTACCCATTGCAGTACAAGATGGGTTGCTTGGCTGTAAAATCCCAAGGAGAATAGTCCTAATATATGTTTTTGTTTGTTTCATCAATATTTAAGGTGTGTACACATTAGGATGATATCGACACAAAATATCTTTATTGGTGAAGCTTGGAAAGGATTGGGAACACGACACTGCTAATTTAAAATATATATATATTTTTCATTACAAAGTTCATTGTTTATTAGTACAGGTGGTACATGCATAAAAGCTTCTCCACCAAAAGGATCCTACCTGTAATCGTGGTCCAAAGTGTTCACAAACGTGTTAAAAAATCCTCAGCCATTTACTCCAGCTGTCCTGCCTACAGATTGATAGGGACGGAGATGCATTGTCTGTCATGAAAGATGGATGCACACAGTAGGTGCTGCAAAGATTTATGGGCAATCTGTGTTAGTGTTCACCATCCATATACACAATGCCAAATACATACAGGTTTCTACTTCATCCCAAAAGGAGCAGATGGACATTTAACTATCATAGGTATTTACTCTATGCTGTACAATGGATCCCCAGCAAACAGATAACACATTATGGAACAAGTAAAGTGGACACACACTGGATAAATATTAGTGATTATGCATTGCTGAGCTGCATAATATACCTGAACTAAGTGAACAGTTTACAGCTAACTAAGGGGGTCATTCAGAACCGTTCGCACGCTGCAATTTCTCGCAGCCGTGCGAACGGGTCTAAACTGCGCATGCGCGCAGACAGCAATGCGCAGGTCCATCGGTTGCTGGCGACGGTCGTTGCCATGGAGCTACAGACCTAACGAAGAAGCCGTTCGCAGCGGCGAGCGCAAGTAGATTGACAGGCAGAAGGCGGACCTGGGCGGCAACTCCCCGTTTTCAAGGAGTGTCCGGAAAACGCAGGCATGCCCAGCCGTTGAAGAGGAGGGTTCCTGACGTCAGCTCCAAGCTGGATCATCGCAGCGTGTGAGTAAGTCCTGAGCTGTGCAGAGACTCTACACAAGCGATTGCAGCCCTGCACAGCCCTAACCCCCTCCCCTGTAGGCGGCAATTACCTGGTCGCAGCAGTGCAAAAAACGGCCTGCGTGCGACCAGGTCTGAATGACCCCCTAAATCTGTTTAATATACCATCTGTGCGATCTCTCAGCTGACAAGGGACATTTTGAAAAAGCCACTTCGGGGGCAGTTTCTGTATTGTGCATCAGTCTGTGGCAGTGTAAAGTCTGGAGGTCGTATTTGTCTAGATAATAAAACTGCTCTATGCAAAAGAGAAGTAAAACCATCCTAACTAGCATGTTAGAGAATTTAGGGGTATATTAATAATTATTCACATATTTCATATAGAAAGTTTCACCTCTTTTCAGTTCATGGTTTCATCAATATGTACTGAGAGCTCATTTGCAGGAGGGTGGTTATGTAAAGTCATTCCTATGGCAATTTTCTTATCCAGGTTCCGCATTAGTGTTATGCTGATGTGATCTCCACTAATTTGTGCATGTGTGATTCGGAAAAGCCAAACATGCTTATCTTTTTTACACTTTTCTTGTCTGCATCTTCCATCTAGCTGTTACCAGAATCATTGTTTGCCTGGCATTGCAGCACTACCGAGAGGACAGAGACCAGGGGGGATCAGTATGAAATATCGGCAGCCGGGATCCCATCCGTCAGTATACCAACAGCAGGATCCCAGCCACCGGTATGCCGGCAGCGGGGTGAGCACTGGAAAAACCCTTGTGGGCTCGCTGCGCTCAGCACAGGTTATATTTTCCTCTATAGGTGTCGTGGACATCCATAGAGGGAGAAAAGTCTGTGGTGCCAGGATTCCGGTGACAGTATTTCACCGCTAGTCTGGATTTCAGCGTCACATTGTGAAGTGCGGGATCCCAACTAGCAGTATTGTAACCGCATCCCCACCACCCCACCAGAGGCAAGGTTATGGTTATCACTATAACAGGCACATTCTCTCTCTCTCTATATATATATATATATAAATATATATGTGTGTGTGTGTGTGTGTGTGTGTGTGTGTGTGTGTGTGTGTGTGTGTGAGTGTGTGTGTGTGTGTGTGTGTGTGTGTGTGTGTTGGTGGCGGGTTACTAATTTACCAATACAGAATTGTGAATTCTCAATTATTCTGATAACCATTTAAATGCCAGCGTTAATATATACTGCGGACGCAAGGCGCATCTTATTACCATATACTATAAAAGTGCACTGAACGTCACAGCACTATGTCCCTTAAGAGAAAGCAAGCAGTCGCCAACATTGTATTACTGAGGTCCAATGCTCAGATATATATTTGACATTAAAAGTTATGCATACAATATAACATATGTACAGTATATCATTAAGTGTAACATGTATATATATATATATATATATATATATATATGATAGGGTTACAGTGTTACAGTTACATAAGAATCAGTTACATAAGAATCAGTTACAGCCAGCATACTTCACCCTATGCTCAGTGCACAGTCGTCTCCATGCCTTCCTCACAGCAACTAACTATGCCTTACAAAACTGCCTATATCAAACAATGAGAGTTAACAGGTTGTTGGTTTCGGTCTCCTTCCATTGGCCCAGGAGAGGGAGGTCTCTCATTCCTTGTGTGTTATTGGTCAGTTCATATGCAAGCAATGTCCAGTTTCAAGATGCAATTATAGGGGTTAGCCACTGGTTTTCTGCACACATGCTTTCTTCAGGAAGTTCTTTGTTCCCATAAAAGTAACTTGTTCCATCCCAACAATACATATATATCTGATGTTACACTCTATTATATAAATACAATTTAATTCCAGTCTGGTGCTAAACATGTTTGTCTATGTGTAATCTATGTGTTGTATGAATATGTGTTGAATATGTCTTTGTGGCTTATCTGTGTGAATGCGTATGCACTGTATATCCTGTGCATGCTGCATGTATGCGTACGCACAGTGATTACGCGCACACACAGAGGCCACTCTGTTTGGAATTTACATGTGGTGTATTTGTAATATTTTTTGACTTCGACAGTCCACCCTTTGACAGCAAACAATAACTGTCATAACTGACACACTAAACATAATTTAAAAAAATATTTCAAACAATAATTGGTGACCTAGACACACGTATGTATTCATTTAGCAAATCAGACATTGACTATAGTTGGGGAAGACAGGGAAGAGGACGGGACATCCTCTCTATGCACTCAGCGGTCGTGAGACCACTGGTTGGATGTGGGATGACATTCAACCTATAGAGTATGCTGGAACAGTGCTATAGCCTATGATGTCTAATCTGAACAATCGTTGCATACATACATATACCTGCGTCTTTGTACACTGATGTTCGGATTTGTAAGGAGTGATACAAAAATATAAGTTTCACTATTATCAATCTCATCAAGATCATGCTCTCATGTGTTTTTAGCACCAAATACAAAGAACAGAATGAGTAAACATTCTGAAGATAGTACTTGTTACCCATTACATGCCAGGTTGCATACTGACTATATACAATTCATGTTCTTAACTTCATTGGATTATTATAGGAGTGCTTTATGTTATATCTTTAGAATGGTGGTTGGTGTTTGTTATGAATATAATACGGTGTTTTTAATAGTACAAGAAGGGGGAAATATATATATATTTAATACAAGGGAAATATATATATATTTATTACAAACTATGTTCTGTGTGTGTCAGTATTCCTGACACAGGTATATTTTACAAGCAAGGGCAATGTCCATTGTCTGGTTATATGAGACAGACAAAAACAAGACAAGTGTTTGGAGTTGGACATATGTCAACCTTGTAATGTTTGCGTCTTCATATTAAGACAATGGTGTTTTCACCTTGTGTGTTAATCTATATAATCCATGTTACACATTGGTATTTTTATGTTATTTCTAACACTCAAAATTGAGGCAACAGTGCCCCCTACTGTTTCTTAGCATTTATGTATATGTCATAATATGAACTTTGGACACATAAAATACCCTTACTCAGGAGTTCTTCAGCCTATATAAGATAGACATTTTCAATGTTAAAGCAGCCTAGATAGCCTGGATGAACCAGGATGATCTGAAAATAACTCAGCCTCTAGACGAAGAGGGCGAGGCTCCTGAGTATGATGATATGATTGCTGTATCGAACTTGATCTACTGAATTCATCAATAACCTTAGCTAAGTATACAATAAATTCATATTTATATATTCAAGTTATTTTGTTGAAGTACTTTTCTGGGAATCCACCCATCTGGGTCTCCTCGAACTTAACCCACCTGTAACATTTGGCGAGCCAGCCAGGAGACCCCGTTTGGACCCCCAGAAAGTGTTATATATTTTGAGTAAGAAAAATGTTTAAAAGGTTATTCAGTAAGAAGCGGGCAAGTGTTCCATCATATCTAAATAGATCCGGACACTGTTATGATATTTTGGAGACTGACGCTAAATACATGCAACCAATCAGGACTGTAACTCCTTTAGAAGATTTACAGAATGTTGATTTAAGTATTTTTTTTGGAAAATGAGTATCGAGCCGTGACTGCAATTCAGAAGCTCAATGCACAGGCTGTCTGTAAACTCGTTTCACAGGTACAGGAAGTGCTGATAGAGCGAGATGCACTAAGGGAACAAAATACTGTCCTGCGAACTTGTGTGTTGTCCCAGGAACAGTGTACCAGTGAATTGCAGACACAGTTTGAAAATTATGTTGTAAAAAGAGTGAACTGTAAGAAACAGCTGGGTAAAAAGCCCAAACATGATTCTGTGCAGATACGCACATTGATTACCTCACAAAAGTGGGAACAGTTAGATAGTGATTCTGAGGTAGAATATGAGGAAGATGTAACAGGGCAGCTGCACTCTGTCAGACATACTACTTGCACTTCCTCACAAGAGAATAGACAAATTGAAGATGGGACGCCTAATCAGTTTGTTTGCACTAACTGTATACAAACCACAGTAGATAATAAGAATGTAGTTAAAACTGCAGATGTAACAAAGGATGTTGACATTCTCAGACAACAGTGTGAAGTTTTATCCCTCTCACATAGTTTCAGCCCAGATAGTGATGAAATCAAGGGGGGCTGTTCAGAGTTAGGAGGGACTGATGTTGATAACCACAAGATTTCACAAACTGCATGTGTGAAAGGGGGGTTTGATTTACACAATACAGAGAGGGGAGAGAATTGCTGCTCCATGCAGAATATCACAGACACAGCCCAAACTGTGATAATAAATTGCCAGACAGAAATGAACATACACATTGACACTACAGATAAGGGCAACAATGATTCTGAGCAGAAATGTGAATGTGGGGTGGTAGAAGATTCTTTTAAGAAAGTTACATGGGAAAACATACTGAATGATTTCAAGCTTCTTGCTGAAAAAAGTGAACAAGATGTGTTTCATGAGCAAACATGCAAAGTAAACTGGATACCTGATAATTGTATACCAGCTGATGACACACAGGCTGGGAGATACTCATTCAACAAGGGGGTTGGTAACACACTGATAAAGATTTACGATGTGCAACCCACTACAGACAAACTGTCTGATAACAGAGAGCAACAGAGAGTTAGAAACACACTGATTTGGGGATTTAGTTAAGATTTTGTGTTTGGTACTGAAATTCGAACCCCAATGTATTCAATGGTATTGAAACTGTTGAAAGATGCGCAGTTACCAACCACAACCGCAAATCTACTTGCTGGACTTGTCAAATTTAAACCAGTGTTGACAGAGATAACAGAACTGTCTAATTTGGATTTTTCCATAAGCACAGCTCCACGGTGGGAGGAACCATTGGAAGATGGAGTGAAATACTGGTTTATGTATAATTTTGTCACATTTACAGATGAAGACCAAGAGTGGACAGCTGATGCAGTGTTGCAGCAACCTTTACAGACTGTCAGACTTCAGACAGAAGCCGTTGCAGAGACAATAACTCCAGTACATCTTTGCTTTGAAAACTGGACAATTGTCAAGCCTATTTGGATGGTTGATGACATGGAATATATATGGACCGTTGCTGACATGGAACATGCTGACAAATACGCTTATGTCTTGAAGGGCGTGCAGACACAAGAACTGAGTGCAAAGCGTGGTGTGCAAGTTGTCACAGATACAGCACTGATGGTGCTAAGATGCTGGGTTCAAATACTGATGCTGTTGTCAAGCCATGGAAGAGTGGAAGCTTCATTCCAGCAAGCTCAAGTCAGAGGTATTGCCTGTATCCAGACCATGGTTGATATTACAGAGAACTGTCAAGTTTGCCAGCAGTTGAAAATGTCGAGTATTTTCCCTGACACTGAAAAAGGGCACATGAACTTTGAAATATAAACTGCACAAGTATGGCAATTTGAATATATAATTTCCTGCCAAGAAGAAGAATGCTGTATTTAACAGCTACAGAACATCGTCATCCAGGAGTGAAGTTGTCTCAAGCAGAGAGAAGCAAGATAAGAGACTATCCCGATGTTGACAAATACTTAAATACTTTTTTGTTGTTATTATGGGATGTCCAAGAAGATTTGAGCAGACAGACACCCAGTTTACAGACACAAACAAGAGTATATTGGTTCTTTAATGATTCATACCATTCACAAAACTGACATCAGTATGATTGAAGGAATGGCTGTGTTGTTTAGGAAACAGGAATGTTCATACATATGCAAATTGAGTTTTTAGAGCAGACTGTATGTATAAATGCTTTATTAACCAGAGGGTGGTAAAAGCTTGAATTTTTTGGGAATATTTTCTGGGTTTTTCCCACAAAAAAACACACATTTATGATAAGATTGTTCTGCAGAAATGTTTAGAAATAAAAACAGGAAGAAGATATATTAGTAGTAGGATAAAGAAATGTTTATTTTGTTTTAATGTAATGGTTTATCTCACACTGTCTATTGTTCTTAAGCCAACAGGCTGATTACTTCTACACTCGTTGAAAGAGGAGATGAGAGGACTTCACTTGAGAGGTGCCTGTGATGACTATGGCTAGAGAGAAGTTTCTTATACAAGAAAGAGACCATGAAGATAAGACATTTGCACAAGATGGATGACACAGCATTTCCATCTACATAATTATGAAAAATTGAACTTGAACCATATATTGCTTGGATTCATACATTCAGCAATATCCCAAGACTTTATTGAACTAGACTTCACAGACATTATTTACCCTTTGACAGCCCATATCAAGCGAGTACCAAAGTTAAAGGAGGAGTAAATAAATACTGACAATGATCCAGAATATGATATCCTGGTTTAATACAACAAATTGATTATCTGTATTAAAAATGTTGCTCATAGGAATCCTACATCTAAAAGGATGCTTTGTTTATGTTTTTTAAAATTATATTTGGTGATTTAAATGTGGTATATAGTTAATAGAAAATGTTAAGATGATAACTGATACAGGATATAACTTGCAAGGTATATGGTGCAAAACCAGAGAGCAGAGGGTGGAGTGTAAGGAGTGATACAAAAATATAAGTTTCACTATTATCAATCTCATCAAGATCATGCTCTCATGTGTTTTTAGCACCAAATACAAAGAACAGAATGAGTAAACATTCTGAAGATAGTACTTGTTACCCATTACATGCCAGGTTGCATACTGACTATATACAATTCATGTTCTTAACTTCATTGGATTATTATAGGAGTGCTTTATGTTATATCTTTAGAATGGTGGTTGGTGTTTGTTATGGATATAATACGGTGTTTTTAATAGTACAAGAAGGGGGAAATATATATATATTTAATACAAGGGAAATATATATATATATATATTTATTACAAACTATGTTCTGTGTGTGTCAGTATTCCTGACACAGGTATATTTTACAAGCAAGGGCAATGTCCATTGTCTGGTTATATGAGACAGACAAAAACAAGACAAGTGTTTGGAGTTGGACATATGTCAACCTTGTAATGTTTGCGTCTTCATATTAAGACAATGGTGTTTTCACCTTGTGTGTTAATCTATATAATCCATGTTACACATTGGTATTTTTATGTTATTTCTAACACTCAAAATTGAGGCAACAGTGCCCCCTACTGTTTCTTAGCATTTATGTATATGTCATAATATGAACTTTGAACACATGAAATACCCTTACTCAGGAGTTCTTCAGCCTATATAAGATAGACATTTTCAATGTTAAAGCAGCCTAGATAGCCTGGATGAACCAGGATGATCTGAAAATAACTCAGCCTCTAGACGAAGAGGGCGAGGCTCCTGAGTATGATGATGTGATTGCTGTATCGAACTGGATCTACTGAATTCATCAATAACCTTAGCTAAGTATACAATAAATTCATATTTATATATTCAAGTTATTTTGTTGAAGTACTTTTCTGGGAATCCACCCATCTGGGTCTCCTCGAACTTAACCCACCTGTAACAGGATTCGATAGAGGTTTTGCTGGGAAGAGGGAGAAAACAAACAAGTTGTTAAAGAGACATATAAAATTTTCATGATAAATATATTCCTATAATTCCCTGAACATTGTTTCCATTTCTGGATCGTATACCAAATCTGTTTCATCGTTGAACAAGGGTTATTATTTCAGGTAGTGTCCTTCCTAGATAACATAAGGGAGAGCCACTCATAAACTTTTTTTCACATAAAGCAATCTTTTGTACATTCATGGTATTAATGAGCTCTTTATCTGCTATGTGTAAATAGACCATTGTCTGATTGTTCCTGATTACCTCCAAATTTCCGGGTTTCATGAAATTGGTGAGATTTAAACATACCAGGGATTTATCTATGGTACTGGTGGATCTTAAGACTAGGGGGTCTAGTTATCTTATATTCCTTGCCCACCGGTCTCCCCCCCTCCCTTCCTTCCATGTCAAATACCTCAGCTAACTCTAAAGAATGTGGCACTAATCCTGCATTATTTTGTCTTAGAGGTACCCGTGAGCACATCCAACATTCTGTTTAGTTTAAGACCTTACCCACTAGTGAGTGGTACTCACTCAAGGGATGTCTGTCAAATGCTGACGTATTGCTAGACTGACATCTCTGGATGCACTCATCTTCAATTATAGGGTCACAATAACTACAAAATACAGTATTCCTCAGACAATAGCCTATCACGTTGCCTCCAAACTCCGTAACTACTAGACCTTTCATGGACCCTAGAATCATGGACCCAAGTCTCTCTCTCGGCTACTTTCACTGAAATCATGCTGTCAACAAAACTTGGTACGGTCCTTCCCACCTGTCTATTCGGCAACCTGAGCGTAAGAATAATCACACAGTCTCTTGGTTCACAATCAAGACAGTTAGTAGTTGACATATCAGGAATCAACAGTTTCAAGTTCTTTTGCTAAATTCTCAAATGCTGGCTCATCTCTATAAGGTACTGTACTGTCACCTCATTGGTGTATTTCAGATTATGGGGCGGATCGATCATGACATGAGGTTGTCTTCCAAAAAAAAAAAAACAATTTCAAAGAGGGTGATTCGTTAAGTGGGGATCTGGGAGTGGTTCCGATGCTACATAACACTAGTGGCAGTGTCTATGACCACAATAGTCCAGTTTCAGCTATCACTTTGCTCCTACTCCTAGGGATAACATATCTAAACACAAATTCCTGCACAATTGTCTTTGCAGTAAACACAGCAGTATTTGTGGTGGCAGGAAATGCCCACCACCCAGTTTGAGAAAACATCAGTGCACACCAATATGTATTTCAAATTCCTACAGGGTGTTAACTGTATGAAGTCGATTTGTATTACCTGAAAAGGTCCGTCTGCAGGAGGAGTATGGGATGGCTGTTAGTGCTACCTTACCAATGTTCTTCATCAAGCAAGTAAGACAGGTCATTGCTTTCCTGCTTGCCTGTGAAGAGAACCTTGGTGCCAGTAAGCTCTTACCAATTTGCACATACCTTCCCTACCCAGATAAATCAGACCATGTGCCGCCTCAGCTAGGCTTGGGAGATACGCCCTCGGGGAAGGGGGGGGGCACTGGCTTACCTTGTCCATCTCTTCAGAGTCCTGAGGACTCCTGACCTCTTCGCCTTCCAGACCGCCTTCTCCTGTAGGGAACACAAATCTATATCTCAATTTAATTGTTGTGTGTTTGCAATGTAGAGTACCATGAGCATCACTCAAACAAAAAATCTCTAGAGTTGGTATATATATTGGCTGATGTATCTTCTGCCAACTTGCATGCCCTGGTCAGTGAGACCAGCTCAGCGACCAGTGCTGCATGCGGTCTGCCAAAAGGTTTCAGCTTCTATAATACCTCAGTCATCTACAACAGCATATCCTGTGACATGTTTGTCTGTCTGTGGTAACTACCGTCAGTCTAGGGGGGGGGGATATTAGGTCTGCGTTCACTAACGGGCTGTCATTTATGTCTGGTCTCGTAGTAAAAGTCTGATTCAGATATTCCATACCATCATGCATATCAGTGTTCATACAAAATTTCCCTTCACCAGTATTCTCATCCCCCACCCTTTGTGCATTACAAGGCACATGCAGTAATATACTGGTGTCATCCGTGACAGCTCCCTTTTGTGCTGATGAGACATACTGAGTTCGGGCAGAACTTTGAAGGACCGATATGTGGTGCATGAACTGTCCAATCATGTACCAGTACTACGTCCTAAGTATTTGACCCTTGTTCTACACAACTGCAGTCTATCCTTTGAGATCTTGTGTCCTGTCTGGAAAAGATGAAACAAAAGTTTTTAGTATCCGCCAGTGAAGACACAACTGTATCGGAGCACAGTAATAAAGTCATATCAATCCTGATCTCTTATCGGGCTGAAAGGATTAAAGCAGCTATGCAAGGCCTGGGAGAAAATACTCAGGCTGTCAATGAAACCTCGGGAGAGTCGGGTCCATGTATTGTACCCCCTTTGTGAATGCAAAGATGAAGAGGAAACAGTGAAGAAAACAGAATAGAGGTTGGTGACAAGTTTGTAGAGGTGGAGAGGATTTTATTAAAATTACAGCTGGATTGGGCACTACGGGGAATTGATTCTTAAATACTTGGTCTACCCTCCTTAAATCTTGTGCTTGCTGTATCACTACTGGGACTACCTCAGCCATAAATCCAGTGTCCTGTCCATCCTAAGTTCATAGGGATTGGAGGCTCTAAGCATCTCACCCCAAGATGAAGCTTCTAGTGCTCAGTCAACCTCAGCTGGGAACTCCTGTCAGTCAGTTCTGGAGATGACGTCCTCTCTCCACCCTAGAGCATTTCAAGTTGATTCTACTCCTGCTTCTGAATGCTTATTACAGTCCTCTACTCTCAAGTGTCCTACATTGTCTTCTGAGACTTCAATTGACATTCAGCCTTCCAAGTGTCCACTTGATACTCAAGCTCCAATTTACTTTGGGCATTCTGCCCAATTTGTCAACAGTCGCCTACTGCTAAATCTTCTCCAGCATCTCTGTCTGTGCAAGATCAGGCTACATTAGACTAAGCTATAAAAGATTTCCAAGCCGCGAAGAAAGGAAACCTCGCAAAGTCAAAACAAGGATCTCAGACTTTGGATTTGAAAGTTGCATATACTTCCGTGTCTCCATTTTACAGCAACACTTATGAAAGTATTGACTCCCCGGGTTCAGCTTCTACTTAGTCTTCTGATCAGTCTTCCAGTTCTCAGTTTTTCGATCCAACTCTTTCCAAGCATAATCAGGCTTTGTTGAATCAATGCACCAGAGATTTCAAGAATTACAGGAATTGGAGAGCTTCAAAACCAGTTAAAAGTCTACCATCTGTTGACGTAAGAGCTGGCTATGCTTCCGTTAACTCTATTACTGGTGTTTCACATAGTTTCAAATTCACTGGACCGCAGGTTGACTCAGATATTGTTCCTAAACAAAAGTCTCCCTTGACCACACTAGGCCTGGACTCTGACTCTGAAAGTGAGTTTGTTCATGACAACTCAAGTTACATTATGGGAGGTTCTATCCTTTCTAGCTATGTCTTCTCCCAGGAAGTAAATTCTGTCTCAAATGATCGTGAATGGTCTACTTATTCTGATGAGAAAAGTCTTTCTTCTGAAGGGTTGGGAAGACATTTGAGGACCTCTGCTTTTGTGTATTCCTAAGTTCTTCTTAAAGGATCCTCAAGTTCCAGTGTGGGTGTTCGGTGCCCACCCATAAAAGGGTCGGTACTGTCAGGAATCTGCATTTTGCATCACGTCACTTACCAGTGCTCTGATGTACTGGCCTCTGGAGGTCATATTCCAAGCCTGGCAGCATGTTCCATGATTGCCTGCAATGTGCAGAGACTCTCTCCAATGTGTAACCCGCTCGCCATACAGCGTGTACCCTGATGTATTACCATCATCTCCATAGTATGGGTGCTGCCATGACACCTGCAGTCAGCTGACTTGGTGCTATCCACTCCTGAGCATTGGAGCACTCACATGACTTGATTCTCCAATCCCTGCTGACCGGGGGTATATACTCAGAGTTCCTGCTCAGTATCATTGCCTTGAACAACGCGTAACATCCTGTGAACAAGCGTCTCCTGGCTCTAGTCTCCTGTCTTCAGAGATTCCCCTGTGTATTAGCTCCGTGGAACTACAGACATCAACCATCCAGTTTGGTGCAGTTCCATCTGCATTCAGATCCAGTCACCAGCTGTCTCCAGTGATTTCCTAGCTTCAGTGTCTCTGTGGAACTACAGGCATCAGCCATCCAGTTTGGTGCAGTTCGATCTGCATTCAGATCCAGTCACCAGCTGTCTCCAGTGACTTCCTAGCTTCAGTGTCTCTGTGGAACTACAGGCTACAGCCATCCAGCTCTGCTACAACTCCTTCCACAGTCAGCTTCCACTTCTACATGCAGTAAGAGACTCTCTCCAGGTTCTGCCTCATCATTCTCACCTGTGTGTTGTTAATCTGCATTCAGCACTGTGCTATTGCATCCAGCACTTAAACAACCAGCTAGATTATTACCAACTGTCTCCTGCTATAGCCTTGCCTGGCTCTGTGGACTTTGTGCATATATTCTGACTGTGTGAATCTATTGCAGCCAGTTTCCAGACTGATTACCGGAGTTACTTATTGCCTGTATTTGCTACCATCGGTTGCATTACCTACCTACTGCATATTGATCCTGTTACCATCGGCTTCCAAGCCAGCCATCGATGTTCACCATCGGCTTCCAGGCCGATCATCGCAGTTTGCTAATTACATTGGTTCCCAGACCAGTATATCACCTGTGACTGTTATTATACCATTTGTATTACTTACATCCAGAGTACTGATCTCAGTTGCCATCGGTTTCCAGGCCGACCATCATTATTTGCTAGTTGTTAACGGTGTCCACACTGAATACCAAAAGTTACTTATTGCCTGTGTTGTTCCATCACATTCTCCCATCGGTTTCCAGGCCGAGCCTCTGTGTCATTATTTATCCTCAGGATATAGACTCTGCTTCACATTGGCTCCCAGGCCAACCATCATTGATTGCCTTCGGCTGCCAGGCCGGTCATTACTGTTATCTAATCACCGCTGGTTTCCAGATCAGCTCATTCTTCGTGACTGTACTTAAAACCAATGTCAGCTTCCACGCTGTGAAAATTCTGTATTGTTATTCCTGTTCCAGTAATCAATATATTGCTGTGTGTATTTAATAAACATCATTGCACACATGCACAGGAACTTACTATGGCCTCCTCGTTTCCTCCATCCCATCACCACTGACCCACTAGTGCCCCTCTGGGAACAGAAAATGACACAGATAATATAAATTATAAATTATTTCAAAATATAAATATCATTATGACATCGATCCATTAATGTTGTCAAGTTGTTATTGCTTCTGATGCATGTACACTAATTGTGTCCCTAGACTCCGATGGATTCTAGTTGTTCCATTTTTATGTATTTTTTTGTTCACTATGGTGATCAAATGTTTTGTATTTATGTATCCAAGGTAACCGGCGCCATGAAGGACTAAGGAACGCGCCATACGTGTGCCGGGTGACGTCATCCGGACCCGCTGGGCTGCCGTGCCGGAGATGCTGGGAGGCTACTGGCACCGTGACGGTGGATCCGGATTGACGACGTCATCCGGATCCGCCTGGCTGCCACACCTGGAGATGCAGAGATGTAAGTGGGGAAGGTATAAAGGTATGGTTTGTTTTTTGTACACTTTGTTCTTTTTATGTCACTTTAGCTGATTATCATCGCACATGCCAAATCCCGAGGGGATTTAGAATCAGGAATATGCCAACGATTGGCAAGTATAACATGGACTTTTGTCGTAAATGGATAGGCATTTTAAACAAATGCTCTTTAGATCTTATTCTTCTTGTTACAGAGGAATCTGAGAGAAAGATGAATTTGATAAAAGACATGATTTCAGTGTGTGCAAATAAACATCTAACCAAATTACAATCTGATACCGACAATAAGTGGATGGAGAAACTCACGACACAAATTGATACATATCGACAGGAACTGGTTAAATTTAAAAGACAAAAGTTGACCACAGTACAGACGGATTACCTGGGTGAATAATCCAAATGGAAAAACTCAGTTTCGACGTAAAAATTGACAGAGGACAAGATGGATGCCAGGTCCTGAATCATCAAGTGGTGATTATACTTCCCCCAGCGATAGCGATGTAACAACTAGCACTTCCAGGGGACCCTATGGAGAAGTATAACAAAGAACTTAGGTCATTACTGAAATCTGCTGTATGTGAAAAAACCATTTCCACTGAAGTACAGGATGCTTTATTACATCAGCTCTGTACAGCTCCAAGATGGACCCTCTGAACCTCCGGATTCTGTTTATAAAGAGTCAAGTATCAATGGACCTAACCCGGTCCCAGCCGTCTGTCCAAAGACTCCACTGGTTCCAGCCAGCCTGAGTAGCTCTGTTTCCAACGCTGAGCTACCTCCTTCGGTTCCAGCCGATTCCAGCATCTTCAGATCTAATCCGGTCCTATCCGTCAATCCGAAGACTCCGGTTCCAGCCGGTTCAAGCTTTTCCGGACCCAATCCGGTCCGATCCATCTGTCCAGATCAGCCTCCTTCTGTTCCAGCCGATTCCAGCAACTTCGGATCTGGTCCGGTCCTATCCGTCAGTCCGAAGACTCCTACGGTTCCAGCCGGTTCAAGCTTTTCTGGACCCAATCCGGTCCTAGCCGGTTTAAGCTTTTCTGGACCTAATCTGGTTCCACCCATCTGTACAGATCAGCCTCCTTCAGTTCAAGTCAATTCAAGTAGTCCTGGACAAACCCCAGTTCCATCCGTCTGTCCAAAGTCGCCTTCGGTTCCTACTGATTCCAGTTCCTCCGAACCCGGTGCGGTGCTCTCCAGTGTTTCAAGTAATGAACTCCTGTCGATATGTCCAGAGTCCACAGTTCTTGCAGATATTGCAGTTGCCTCAACCCAGATGGAGGCTCTAAGCATCTCACCCCAAGATGAAGCTTCTAGTGCTCAGTCAACCTCAGCTCAGTCAGTTCTGGAGATGACATACTCTCTCCACCCTAGAGCATTTCAAGTTGATTCTACTCCTGCTTCTGAATGCTTATTTCAGTCCTCTACTCTCAAGTGTCCTACATTGTCTTCTGAGACTTCAATTGACATTCAGCCTTCCAAGTGTCCACTTGATACTCAAGCTCCAATTTACTTTGATGGTGATTATGCTCAGTTCCGTGCATTAGCAAGCAAATACCTCGCTTTTACTGAGTCGAAATCTTCAATGAGTATTACTCCAGTCATTGCAATGAGATATTATCCTGTTCCAGTAATAATTATATTGCTGTGTGTATAAACATCATTGCGCACATGCACAGGAACTTACTACGGCCTCCTCGTTTCCTCCATCCCATCACCACTGACCCACTAGTGCCCCTCTGGGAACAGACAATTACACAGATAATATAAATTATAAATTATATCAAAACATAAATATAATTATAACATCGATCCATTAATGTTGTCAAGTTGTTATTGCTTCTGATGCATGTACACTAATTGTGTCCCTAGACTCCGATGGATTCTAGTTGTTCCATTTTTATGTATTTTTTTGTTCACTATGGTGATCAAATGTTTTGTATTTATGTATCCAAGGTAACCGGCGCCATGATGGACCAAGGAGCGCGCCATACGTGTGCTGGGTGACGTCATCCGGACCCAGCGGGCTGCCGTGCCGGAGATGCTGAGAGGCTACTGGCACCGTGACGGCGGATCCGGATTGACGACGTCATCCGGATCCGCCTGGCTGCCACACCTGGAGACGCAGAGATGTAAGTGGGGAAGGTATAAAGGTATGGTTTGTTTTTTGTACACTTTGTTCTGACGAAAGTCGAAAGACTGAAATGTTAACAACTGACAGGGTTGTTTGTCTCTTCATTTCTTCATGATTGAAAGTCCTCGAGGAGTGCCGCCATTTGGAAAAACTTATTGCATGCTTGATCGGCTGGATGGCACCTGGGGCAATATTTTTATTAGGTGGAGTGCCGGTAACAATTTGCCTTACATATGACATTTTGTGAGTGTGTTGACACTATAAGTGAGAACCACTCAGTTTTGGTATTCACAAGGCACCACCGTAGTTATTGGACTATACTTTCCATCAGTGTTTTTTCTGCACATTGATTTTCTATACACTGAGTGGGTGTGATGTCGTCCAACAATGAGCCTATGGAGTCAAGTGGTTTTAGACACATTGATATGGCTGCATGTGATATCTGGTCATTTTCAGATGCTGACGCAGAGAGCATAAGATTCAAGGAGGATCTGGCCACCTCAGGATGGTCAGAAAGTAATGAGCAACTTTTTGCTAAACTTCTATGTTTACAAAAGAAACAAATTGATTTTTTTATGCACGGAGTCACTTTAGCTGATTATCATCGCACACGTCAAATCCCAAGGGGATTTAGAATCAGGAATATGCCAACGATTGGCAAGTATAACGTGGACTTTTGTTGTAAATGGATAGGCATTTTAAACAAATGCTCTTTAGATCTTATTCTTCTTGTTACAGAGGAATCTGAGAGAAAGATGAATTTGATAAAAGACATGATTTCAGTGTGTGCAAATAAACATCTAACCAAATTACAATCTGATACCGACAATAAGTGAATGGAGAAACTCACGACACAAATTGATACATATCGACAGGAACTGGTAAAATTTAAAAGACAAAAGTTGACCACAGTACAGACGGATTACCTGGGTGAATAACCCAAATCGAAAACCTCAGGTTCGACGTAAAAATTGACAGAGGACAAGATGGATGCCAGGTCCTGAATCATCAAGTGGTGATTATACTTCCCCCAGCGATAGCGATGTACCAACTAGCACCGATGCAGGCAAACCCCCTTTAGGGGTCAATGCACGCGCCATGCGATGCGTAAAAAAAGACAACGCACGAGGCATGTCGGGCATTACAAAATTATTGAAAAAAGGAACGAGGGGAAGGAAAACAACATACTGTAGTATTCAATTTGTCGTCTAAATCTTTAACTTTCGATCAATTGACTCTTCTTAACAAAGGACTGTCTTTAATCCTAGCCCAGAAATTTGATGAATTCCAGTGGAGAATAGATTCCCATTAGGTGAATAGACGTTTATATCTTAAGGAATTTTTTGGAAACCAGCCTCCAGCACCTGAATCATCAGATGTCCCCAAAAAATTAAAGAAACTTTCACGTTTTGATCCTAATACCAACAATGCCTCGTTAAAGTGCTTTGCTAGAGTAATAGAGTCTCTGAGGTTATGGGACTTCCTAAAAAGCTACCTCAGTCTCATGACAATTTAACAAAAGGTGAAAGAGATGCCCTAGCTTCATTGAGTAAAGATTCAAGTATTGTAATCCGTTCTGTGGATAAGGGAGAGTGCATTGTAGTGCAGGACCTGGTTGACTACAAGAAAGAGGCATATCATCAGCTACTTGACCCTAATGTTTACAGACAACTTCCAGGGGACCCTATGGAGAAGTATAACAAAGAACTTAGGTCATTACTGAAATCTGCTGTATGTGAAAAAATCTTTTCCACTGAAGTACAGGATGCTTTATTACAGGACTATCCGGTAGCTCTGGTTTTTAATATGATCCCAAAAAAAACATAAAGATCCCGTTAATCCACCTGGTAGGCCTATCATTTCTGCCCAGGACTCTGTTTTCTACAAAGTTTCACAATTTCTGGACTACTACTGTCAACCGGTTATTCAAACACAACCTACATATTTAAAAGACACTACTAGTTTAATTAATAAATTGAATGCATTATCCAGGTTACTCACTGATTGTTTATTATGCACTTTAGATGTGGTGAGCCTCTACACCAACATCCCACATGGGAGGGGTGTAGAGGCGAACAGGAGACTTTTGTCTAGTTCCCCTAGTTATTATGGTCCTGATGTAATGTTTTTTTATTGAGTTGTTACAACTAACTTTGATCAGGAACTATTTCTTATTTGTCAACAAGGGGTTTGAACAATGCCAGGGCTGCGCGATGGGAAGTTGTGTTTCCCCAGCGTTTGCCAATTGTTTTATGTTTGAGGTGGAGAAATACATATTTTTTACAGATAGAGAGGTTTCTAGTAATATCATCTTTTTCGTAAGATATATAGATGATTTATTTTTGATTTGGCATGGCACGGAAACAGCCTTAGATCAATTGTTAGAAAACATTAACAGAGTTGATGAGAATATCAAATTCACTGCTAATGTAAGTAAGACAAATGTGAATTATTTGGATGTGGAAATTTCAATATCAGATGGTTTAATACATACCAACCTGTATAAAAAAACGACCGACAAGAATACGGTACTACAAGCATCAAGTTTCCATCCCCCTGCGACTAAATATAGTCTACCTTATTCTCAATTTTTGAGGATACACCGTATCTCAGATGATTTGGCCCAAACGGAGATTGAGATCACTAAGATGGCCTTAGATTTTAAGACTAGTCGGTATGATTGGTCCATGCTAATGGCTACTAAGGAGAAGGTATTAGGTATGAATAGGAAGGAGGTTTTACAGTGCTCCCAACCTAAAACTAACACTTTGATGCACAAAATTCCTTTTGTACAAAAATATAGTTCCATTAGCAAGAACATTAATAAGGTAATTAAACAAAGCTGGTCAATTATAGCATCTGATAAAGATCTGCCCATGTTTAAAACGGAGGCTTTGTTGCCTTCATATACACGCAATAGAAACCTTAAGGATTTATTGGTCCATAATGATATATCAGGACATAAACCAGGACCCCCTAAGACATTCTTATCTAGAAAACCAGGTTGCTATAAATGCGTGGGCTGTACTACGTGCAGCTACATGGAGATGGGTACTGGGTTCCCACATCCACATACAGGTAAAGTCATCAAGATTGACAAAATACTTATGTGCACTAGCACACATGTCATCTATTTTATCAGGTGTCCCTGTGGACTCTACTATGTTGGAAAAACCTCCAGGCAGTTCCGTGAGAAGATGGCGATGCATAGATCTGCCATTCGTGCTGCTCTGAAGGGTGACCAACAAGCTCAACTGGTAGCCCGACATTTCAAAACCCATAAACACAATTTAGCTTCTCTTAGATATAAAATCATTGACCAACAAACTGCTAAAATTAGGGGTGGTGTTGAGGAGGTTGGCTAAATGGATCCAGTGCCTTAATGCCCTGGTCCCAGTGGGGTTAAATGAACAATTAGGTCTCCACTGTTATTTATAATTTATATTTTACATTTATAGAGATCTATAATATCATTATGACATCGATCCATTAATGTTGTCAAGTTGTTATTGCTTCTGATGCATGTACACTGATTGTGTCCCTAGACTCCGATGGATTCTAGTTGTTCCATTTTTATGTATTTTTTTGTTCACTATGGTGATCAAATGTTTTGTATTTATGTCTCCAAGGTAACCGGCGCCATGACGGACCAAGGAGCTCGCCATACGTGTGCTGGATGATGTCATCCGGACCCGCCGGGCTACCGTGCCGGAGATGCTGAGAGGCTACTGGTGCCGTGACAGGGCAGGGAGTGCGCCGCACACGTGATTGACGACGTCATCTGGATCTGCCTGGCTGCCACACCTGGAGACGCAGAGATGTATGTGGGAAAGGTATAAAGGTATGGTTTGTTTTTTGTACCCTTTGTTCTGACGAAAGTTGAAAGACTGAAACATTAACAACTGACAAGGGCGTTTGTCTCTTCATTTCTTCATGATTGAAAGTCCTCGAGGAGTGCCGCCGTTTGGAAATACTTATTACATATATATATATATATATATATATATATATATAATTAGAACAGACGGTGCGGCACTCCAATGATTTCAACACCAGATTAATCGTAAAGTACAACGTTTTTTCAACGCCCTCTTTAATACGGCATTTTCGTCAGGATATACTGACGAAAATGCCGTATTATAGAGGGCATTGAAACGTTGTACTTTACGATTAATCTGGTGTTGAAATCATTGGAGTGCCGCACCGTCTGTTCTAATTGTCTATTTATCCGTGAGGGCACCCAGTGTACTACTGTCTTTAAGTGGCTGTGCTGCCTCTGTTTATATATATATATTAGTGATGAGCGAGGTTCGGTTTTACTCGGTTTTACTCGGTTTTACTCGGTTCTCAAAACGGCATCTTATTGGCTATCCAAAACACGTGACATCCGTGAGCCAATAAGATGCCGTTTTGAGAACCGAGTAAAACCGAGTAAAACCGAGTAAAACCGAATCCGCTCATCACTAATATATATATATATATATATATATATATACATACAGGTTGAGTATCCCTTATCCAAAATGCTTGGGACCAGAAGTGTTTTGGATATAGGATTTTTCCGTATTTTGGAATAATTGCATACCATAATGAGATATCATGGCGATGGGACCTAAGTCTAAGCACAGAATGCATTTGTGCTTTATATACACCTTATACACACAGTCTGAAGGTAACTTTAGCCAATATTTTTAATAACTTTGTGTAGTAAATAAAGTGTGTGTACTTTCACACAATTCATTTATGTTTCATATACACCTTATACACACAGCCTGAAGGTCATTTAATATCAGATTTTTCCATATTTTGGAATAATTGCATACCATATTGAGATATTATGGCGATGGGACCTAAGTATGAGCACAGAATGCATTTATGTTTCATATACACCTTATACACACAGCCTGAAGGTCATTTTAGCTAATATTTTTAATAACTTTGTGCATTAAACAAAGTGTGTGTACATTCACACAATTCATTTATGCTTCATATACGCCTTATACACACACAGCTTGAAGGTCGTTTAATACAATATTTTTTATAACTTTGTGTATGAAACAAAGTTTGTGTACATTGAACCATCAGAAAACAAAGGTTTCACTATTTCACTCTCACTCAAAAAAGCCGTATTTCGGAATATTTGGATATGGGATACTCAACCTGTATATATATATATATATATATATATATATATATATATATATATGTATATTGCTGTATATATGCCTATAGTGCAATAAGGTTGGCTTCTATTGATCCATATACACTATATATTAATTTTTTCTTTTATTTTCTTTTTTTTCTCTTGGTGTGTGTTTTATTAGTCCACTTGTTGCAATAGATTAGCACTGGTCTTCATATTTGATTTATTTTTTAGATCTACAGTATTTATATATACAGCTCTATTCACATAAAAAGATATATATATATATATATCTATATCTATATCCATTGTAGAAGAGCCGCACTCACATGTCGTTAATAATCACAGTTGCTGGGGTGCAAGATCCAGGAACAGGTCCTATCAGAACAAAGTTCCACGATACATGTGCACAAATAAGGATGCACTCACTTCTCCAGGGTGAAATTGATAGATTTTAATCCAGACAGCACATACTCACAAACAGAAGGTCAACGTTTCGGCTCACAGCAGAGCCTTTGTCAAGACCAGATTACCAGGTTGCCATCTCCCTGGGAGATGGCAACCTGGTAATCTGGTCTTGACAAATCTATCAATTTCACCCTGGAGAAGTCTGGTGAGTGCATCCTTATTTGTGCATATATATATATATATATATATATTTATAAATTTATACACACACACACACACACACACACACAGAAAATTCAGCATTCAGCAAAGCAAGCTCACTTATTTTCACATCAATAAATAAATGATGGGGGTTTAGTTCGTGAATTTCTTGTACTGTGTTGCTCTGGGTATAGCCTCCACATCATGTCGGCTATGCAATGATTAGAGGATAATATTGCAGCCGAGGGGTCCAGTGCTGGGGGTTCCTTGCCCCCCAGTCAGATTGTAGCAACGGGGGCCCATCAGGACCCACCTTGGGCTACTTTCTCTGCATTGCTGAGTAAGATGGTGGCTAATAGCACACCCCCTATGGGACAACCTGTGCCTCTGCAGCCACATTTTGTCCCTCCCGTTAACCCACCGTGGGCAGATGCTCTGTCCTCTCAGTTACAGCAATTTCAGCAGACTATGGCAAAACAGAAAACTGACCCTCGCCCACCTAAGGCCAAGGGGCCCTCTAAGCGGGCCCTTGTTTCCACTCAATCCACTCCTGCGCTGGATACATCTTCTGACGAGACGGTGCATATACTGATCCCGCGGACACTGATACAGATGTTTCTAATGGGGAATCGGTTTCTCAAGTGGATGTGCCTGATCTCCTGGAGGCCATCAGGCTGATTCTTCAGATCACTGATGATACCGATCCTCAGGATGCTTCTAAGAAATCTGATAGGTTCAAGCGTCAAAAGGTGACCAGACTGGTTTTGCCTCATTCTGACCACATAGTGGACATACAGTACGTAAGGAATCCTGGGAAAATCCAGGGAAAAAGTTTACACCTCATAAGAAGATGCTTGCTCGCTATCCTCTCTCTGCAGAGCTGACTAAAAATTGACCGCCTCCAGTGTCCTCACATGTCGCACGGCTGGTGGTATCCTCTGCTCTGCCGGTCACTACCATAACTTCTCTGAAGTAACCGAAATATAAACGTGTTGAGGGCTGCTTGAAGTCTATTTATACTCTGGCAGGAGCAGTGCATAGACCCACTATTGCGGCCTCATGGGCTGCCGAGGCCATTATGGCCTGGGATCAGGAGGTGGAGGAGGAACACCCATCCAACTTTCCTGACAATGCAAAACAAATGCCTCTCCTATATTGTTATGGCTTCTCAATACATTCAGGAGGCGGCCACCGATGCTGGTGTTCTGGTGGCCAACGCAGCTACTACGTCCATTCTGGCTCGTCGGATTCTCTGGTTACGGTCCTGAGGGTATATTTACTAAGCTCCCGATTTTGACCGAGTTGGTGTTTTTTCATCCAAGTGTCATCTCGGGAGTTTACTAAACACAAATCTCGGCAGTGATGAGGGCATTCGTATTTTTTTGAAGTTAAAGAAAGAAAATACGAATGAATACACCATCGGTCAAACACGCCTGATATTTTATACAACTTGGTAATTTACTAAAAATTCGAATTCACAATCACTGCCGGCAATAGGCAAACACTGCCGTGAAAAAATACAAATCGTATAAAAAAGCAGTTTTCAAATAGACCTGCTTTTTTTTTACCGTGTTATGATAGGCATGCACGGATCCGTGCATGTTTATCAGTGGGAAGGGGTGTGAAATGGTTAAAAATCTGATTTTTTTTTTTTTGCGTGGGGACCCCCCTCCTTAGCATAACCAGCCTTTGGCTCTTTGAGCCGGTCCTGGTTGTAAAAATACGGGGGGAAAAATTGACAGGGGTTCCCCCATATTTTAACAACCAGTACCGGGCTCTGCGCCTTGTCCTGGTGCAAAAAATACGGGGGACAAAAGACGTAGTGGTCCCCCGTATTTTTAACAACAGCACCAGGCTCCACTAGTTAGAGAGATAATGCCACAGCCGGGGGACACTTTTATATTGGTCCCTGTGGCAATTTTTTGGGGGGATTTTTAACACTTTCCACACTTCTTTTAAGGTACACAATGAAGCCCTGCATGGATCACACTGATCTGGCCGGGATTCATTGTGTTAAGTCCGGCAGTGTTTTACTAATCACTCCCGTAAAACACTGCCAGACATTACGAATGACATCGGCATCAGAAAACACGACAATGCAGAATACGAAAGCATAGTAAATGAGGCGTTAAAAAAACAAAAAGTTGCAAATTCACACATTCGATGTCATTCGTATTTAATCTCCCTCCAAATCCTGACACTTACGAATCTTAGTAAATATACCCCTTGGTCCGTGGACATGGACTCTAAGAAAACTGTGGAGGTTCTCCCGTTTAAGGGAAACATTTTGTTTGGGGAAGATCTCAACAAAATTGTTGCTGACCTGGCCTCTGCTAAGATTGCTTGTCTACCTAGTACTGCTCCTTCAACGTCAAAGGCTAAAAGTACTTTCTTTCGTCCCTACAGGCCTCCAGGGAAAGCGAAGGGTCAGGCGCACTCGAAACAGTCTCGCACTTCCAAGCCTGGTAAGCCCAAGCCTAAACAAGCCTGGGTCGCCCATCAGCCCACTTCCAAATCTGAGAAGCCGGCCGCATGACGGGGCGGGCCTCCCTCTGGGGGACCCCAGAGTGGGGAGCTGACTTCTAGGGTTTGCTCAGGTGTGGTTATAGACCACTTTGGATGCCTGGGTACGGGAAGTCGTCACAAAAGGGTACGCCATCTCCTTCAAGAAACGTCCCCCTCGTCGGTTTTGCTTAACAGACATCCCTTCAGATCTGACAAAGGCAAACTCGCGGCCCATTCTCAACCTCAAGTCTTTGAACAAATTGGTGCGGGTATCCAAATTTCGTATGGAGACTCTCCGCTCTATTGTTCTGGCTTTGGAGCCAAGGAATTATATGGTATCCCTGGATATACAGGATGCTTACCTGCATATTCCTATTGCCATGTCACACCAGCAATACCTGCGGTTTGCTATTGGCAACCTCTATTATCAATTCCGGGCCTTGCCCTCTGGACTGGCGACAGCTCTGCGAATCTTCACCAAAGTCATGGCGGTGATGACGGCTGTACTATGCCGTCAGGGTATCAGGATCCTGCCGTATCTGGATGACTTGCTGATCCTGGCCAACTCGCCAGAAGTTCTCCTCCGTCATCTGGAACTGACTGTCCAGTTTCTGCAAGCCTACGGGTGGCTCATCAACTGGAAGAAATCATACCTGGTCCCTGCTCAGAGCATGTTGCACATGGGAGCAGTGTTGGACACTCACAACCAGTGGTTGTTTTTATCCCAGGAGAAAGTCCTGAGCCTTCAGGCAGAATACGTTGCTTCCTGTCTCGTCCACATGTGTCGATACACTCGGCAATGCTAGTACTGGGCCTCATGGTTTCGGCTTTCGACATGGTAGAGTATGCTCAATTTCATTCCCGCCCTCTACAGAAACTGGTTCTTGCCAAGTGGGACGGCCTGCCTCACCGGATCAGGTCTCAAATGATCTCTTTGTCTCCAGAGGTCCGTCTGTCACTGACCTAGTGGCTCCAGGACCAGCAGCTGAGCAGGGTCCATCCCTTCTGGATCTCCAACACCAGTCTGAGGGGTTGGGGAGCAGTGTTGGAGCAGCACTCCCTCTGGGGTCGTTGGACCTGGAAGGAGTCTCGCTTCTCGATAAATATTCTGTAACTGCGGGCGGTGTTCAATGCGCTGACACTCGCCCTGCCTCTGGTATGGAAAAGGCCTGTTCAGGTACAGTCAGACAATGCCACCACGGAGGCGTACATAGATCATCAAGGTGGCACTCGAAGCCGCAAGGTAATGATGGAAGTGTCAAAGATTCTTCAATGGGCGGAACGCCATCTGCCAGCCATATCGGCAGTGTTCATTCCGGGAGTCCTCAACTGGGAAGCGGACTTCCTCAGTCGTCAGGACGTACACGCCAGAGAGTGGAGCCTTCATCCAGAAGTATTTCAACTCCTAGTGGACCAGTGGGGCCTACCAGATGTAGACCTGAGGGTGTCTCGACACAACAATAAGGTTCCGGTCTTCAGAGCAAGGACAAGGGATCCTCAAGCAGCATTCGTGGACGCACTAGCAATTCCATGGAACTTTCGGCTGCCGTACGTGTTCCCTCCGGTGTCACTCCTGCCCAGGGTAATAAGGAAGTTCAAGCAAGAAGTAAGAATCCTACTTCTGATCGCTTCTGCGTGGCCCAGACGGCATTGGTTCTCAGACCTCCAGGGTGTCTCGTTAGAGCGTCCTCTTCTACTTCCACAGTGCCCAGACCTCCTCGTTCAGGGCCCCTGTGTCTACCAGGACTTGGCCGATAGGAATTGCGATGCATTCAAGTTCAGTACTGCCAATCTTTTGGCCTTTCTGCAATGAGGCCTTGACTCAGGCCTTCATTTGGCCTCCCTCAAGGTACATGTTTCTGCCTTATCGGTGTGGTTCCAGAGAAAAATTGCGACTCTTCCTGATGTTCACACGTTCACTCAGGGTGTTCTATGGATTCAACCTCCCTACGTGCCTCCTGTGACTCCTTGGTATTTGTCGGTTGTGCTGAATGCCCTACAAGAGGCTCCATTTGAACCTCTTGAGACTGTGGACCTCAAGTGGCTTACACTTAAGGTCTGGTTTTTGCTAGCTATTGCTTCGGCTAGATGGGTTTCAGACTTGGGTGCCTTATCCTGTAGGTCTCCCTTTCTGATTTTTCACTGTGGCCGGGCAGTTCTTCGAAAGCGCCCTGGTTATCTTCCTAAGGTGGTGTCTTCGTTCCACCTTAACCAAGAGATTGTGGTTCCAGCCCTTAACTCTCCTGATCTGTCTTCCAAAGAGCGGTTTTTGGATGTGGTACGGACTCTCCGTATCTATGTGAAGAGAACTGCCTCCATTCAGTAGTCTGATTCTCTCTTTGCACTGTTTGGTTTTCACAAACGTGGCTGGCCTGCAAATAAGCAGACCCTGGCCAGATGGATTAGAATGGTGATTGCACAAGCTTACGTACAGGCTGGTCTTCCAGCTCCTGCTACTATCAGAGCCCATTCTACTCGGTCTGTTGGACCCTCTTGGGCGGCCCGCCGTGGTACGACCCTGGAACAATTAATCAAGGTGGCTACGTGGTCCTCAGTGAACACATTGATAAGGTTCTATGCCTTCGATACTTCCGCCTCCCAGGATGCTTCCTTTGGACGCCGGGTTCTTGTGCCCGCTGCAGTTCGTCCCCTCCCATGAGGAACTGCTTTAGGACATCCCGATGTTATTCCCTGTGGAATACAGTGTACCCCGCTGCAGAAAAGGAGATTTATGGTTAGAACTTACCCTTGTTAAAACTCTTTCTGCGAGGTACACTGGATTCCACAGGGCGCCCACCCTGACGCACTTGGCTTCTTTGGGTAGGTAAGGCATTAGCCGCTAATACCTTCTCCTGTCATGAGAATGTGATGTCTGTGGCTACTAACTGTTGTCTCTCTTACCTGCTACTGCATTGGACTGGTTAACAAACTGAGCTCCTGTGCACGGAGGCGGGGTTATAGAGGAGGTGGCGCTATGCATCCTGGGAAGAAGGTCAAAGCTTTAGCTGTTGGTGCCTCCGGATGAAGATCCTACTCTACACCTCGATGTTATTCCCTGTGGAATCCAGTGTACCTCGCAGAAAGAGTTTTAACAAGGGTAAGTTCTTACCATAAATCTCCTTATATATGTCCAGAGAGTGAGACAGCACTCAAAAATAAATATTTCAAGGCAATGGTGTAAGGTCCGGAAAACGTATATAAACGCACTCGCTTTATGGAAAAAACACGAAGACCAGCATTCACGTTTAGCCGGATGTTTATTCCAAAAACATCAGTGCACATTTCAACCAGTATCCATATAGCAGCGGCATCCTTCTAAATGTGAGTGCTGGTCTTTGTGCTGTTTCCATAAAGTGAGTGCATGTATGTATATATATATATATATATATATATATATATATATATTAGTGATGGGCGGGTTCGGTTTCTCGGAAACCGTACCCCCCCCCGAACTTCTCCCATTTTACACGGGTCCGAGGCAGGTTCGTACCTTCCCGCCTTGCTCGGCTAACCCGAGCGCGCCCGAACGTCATCATCCCGCTGTCGAATTCTCGCGAGATTCGGATTCTATATAAGCAGCCGCGCGTCGCCGCCATTTTCACTCGTGCATTGGAGATGATAGGGAGAGGACGTGGCTGGCGTCCTCTCCGTTTATTGTTGAAGTTGATTGGTTTATTGCTTAATTGTGGGGAGGACTGGGGAGCAGCTTTTAGGAGGAGTACAGTGCAGAGTTTTGCTGATAAGTGACCACCAGTTTTTTATCCGTTCTCTGCCTGAAAAAAACGCTCCATACCATATCTGTGCTCAGTGTGCTGCATAATATATCTGTGCTGAGTGCTCACACTGCTTAATTATGGGGACTGGGGAGCAGCTATAGCAGGAGTACAGTGCAGAGTTTTGCTGACAGTGACCACCAGTATACGTTGTCTGCCTGAAAAACCTCCATATCTGTGCTCAGTGTGCTGCTTTATTGTGGGGACTGGGGACCACCAGTATAATTAATATTATATAGGAGGAGTACAGTGCAGAGTGCACTGCTGTACCTACCTCTGTGTCGTCATCCATTAAGTATACTATCCATCTACATTCTATACCAGTGGTGCATTTTAGTTTTGCAGTTTGCTGACAGTGTCCACCAATATACTATATATAGCAGTACGGTAGGCCACTGCTGTACCTACCTCTGTGTCGTCACTCGTCATCCATTAAGTATACTATCCATCTACATTCTATACCTGTGGTGCATTTTAGTTTTGCAGTTTGCTGACAGTGTCCACCAGTATACTATATATAGCAGTACGGTAGGCCACTGCTGTACCTACCTCTGTGTCGTCACTCGTCATCCATTAAGTATACTGTCCATCTACATTCTATACCTGTGGTGCATTTTAGTTTTGCAGTTTGCTGACACAGTGTCCACCAGTATACTATATATAGCAGTACGGTAGGCCACTGCTGTACCTACCTCTGTGTCGTCACTCGTCATCCATTAAGTATACTATCCATCTACATTCTATACCTGTGGTGCATTTTAGTTTTGCAGTTTGCTGACAGTGTCCATCAGTATACTATATATAGCAGTACGGTAGGCCACTGCTGTACCTACCTCTGTGTCGTCACTCGTCATCCATTAAGTATACTATCCATCTACATTCTAGACCTGTGGTGCATTTTAGTTTTGCAGTTTGCTGACACAGTGTCCACCAGTATACTATATATAGCAGTACGGTAGGCCACTGCTGTACCTACCTCTGTGTCGTCATCCATTAAGTATACTATCCATCTACATTCTATACCTGTGGTGCATTTTAGTTTTGCAGTTTGCTGACAGTGTCCACCAGTATACTATATATAGCAGTACGGTAGGCCACTGCTGTACCTACCTCTGTGTCGTCACTCGTCATCCATTAAGTATACTATCCATCTACATTCTATACCTGTGGTGCAATTTAGTTTTGCAGTTTGCTGACACAGTGTCCACCAGTATACTATATATAGCAGTACGGTAGGCCACTGCTGTACCTACCTCTGTGTCGTCACTCGTCATCCATTAAGTATACTATCCATCTACATTCTATACCTGTGGTGCATTTTAGTTTTGCAGTTTGCTGACAGTGTCCACCAGTATACTATATATATAGCAGTACGGTAGGCCACTGCTGTACCTACCTCTGTGTCGTCATCCATTAAGTATACTATCCATCTACATTCTATACCTGTGGTGCATTTTAGTTTTGCAGTTTGCTAACACAGTGTCCACCAGTATATTATATATAGCAGTACGGTAGGCCACTGCAGTACCTACCTCTGTGTCGTCACTCGTCATCCATTAAGTATACTATCCATCTACATTCTATACCTGTGGTGCATTTTAGTTTTGCAGTTTGCTGACAGTGTCCACCAGTATACTATATATAGCAGTACGGTAGGCCACTGCTGTACCTACCTCTGTGTCGTCACTCGTCATCCATTAAGTATACTATCCATCTACATTCTATACCTGTTGTGCATTTTAGTTTTGCAGTTTGCTGACAGTGTCCACCAGTATACTATATATAGCAGTACGGTAGGCCACTGCTGTACCTACCTCTGTGTCGTCACTCGTCATCCATTAAGTATACTATCCATCTACATTCTATACCTGTGGTGCATTTTAGTTTTGCAGTTTGCTGACAGTGTCCATCAGTATACTATATATAGCAGTACGGTAGGCCACTGCTATACCTACCTCTGTGTCGTCACTCGTCATCCATTAAGTATACTATCCATCTACATTCTAGACCTGTGGTGCATTTTAGTTTTGCAGTTTGCTGACACAGTGTCCACCAGTATACTATATATAGCAGTACGGTAGGCCACTGCTGTACCTACCTCTGTGTCATCATCCATTAAGTATACTATCCATCTACATTCTATACCTGTGGTGCATTTTAGTTTTGCAGTTTGCTGACAGTGTCCACCAGTATACTATATATAGCAGTACGGTAGGCTACTGCTGTACCTACTTCTGTGTCGTCACTCGTCATCCATTAAGTATACTATCCATCTACATTCTATACCTGTGGTGCATTTTAGTTTTGCAGTTTGCTGACACAGTGTTCACCAGTATACTATATATAGCAGTACGGTAGGCCACTGCTGTACCTACCTCTGTGTCGTCACTCGTCATCCATTAAGTATACTATCCATCTACATTCTATACCTGTGGTGCATTTTAGTTTTGCAGTTTGCTGACACAGTGTCCACTAGTATACTATATATAGCAGTACGGTAGGCCACTGCTGTACCTACCTCTGTGTCGTCACTCGTCATCCATTAAGTATACTATCCATCTACATTCTATACCTGTGGTGCATTTTAGTTTTGCAGTTTGCTGACAGTGTCCACCAGTATACTATATGTAGCAGTACGGTAGGCCACTGCTGTACCTACCTCTGTGTCATCATCCATTAAGTATACTATCCATCTACATTCTATACCTGTGGTGCATTTTAGTTTTGCAGTTTGCTGACACAGTGTCCACCAGTATACTATATATAGCAGTACGGTAGGCCACTGCAGTACCTACCTCTGTGTCGTCACTCGTCATCCATTAAGTATACTATCCATCTACATTCTATACCTGTGGTGCATTTTAGTTTTGCAGTTTGCTGACAGTGTCCACCAGTATACCATATATAGCAGTACGGTAGGCCACTGCTGTACCTACCTCTGTGTCGTCACTCGTCATCCATTAAGTATACTATCCATCTACATTCTATACCTGTGGTGCATTTTAGTTTTGCAGTTTGCTGACAGTGTCCACCAGTATACTATATATAGCAGTACGGTAGGCCACTGCTGTACCTACCTCTGTGTCGTCACTCGTCATCCATTAAGTATACTATCCATCTACATTCTATACCTGTGGTGCATTTTAGTTTTGCAGTTTGCTGACAGTGTCCACCAGTATACTATATATAGCAGTACGGTAAGCCACTGCTGTACCTACCTCTGTGTCGTCACTCATCATCCATTAAGTATACTATCCATCTACATTCTATACCTGTGGTGCATTTTAGTTTTGCAGTTTGCTGACAGTGTCCACCAGTATACTATATATAGCAGTACGGTAGGCCACTGCTGTACCTACCTCTGTGTCGTCACTCGTCATCCATTAAGTATACTATCCATCTACATTCTATACCTGTGGTGCATTTTAGTTTTGCAGATTGCTGACAGTGTCCACCAGTATACTATATATAGCAGTACGGTAGGCCACTGCTGTACCTACCTCTGTGTAGTCATCCATTAAGTATACTATCCATCTACATTCTATACCTGTGGTGCATTTTAGTTTTGCAGTTTGCTGACAGTGTCCACCAGTATACTATATATAGCAGTACGGTAGGCCACTGCTGTACCTACCTCTGTGTCGTCTCTCGTCATCCATTAAGTATACTATCCATCTACATTCTATACCTGTGGTGCATTTTAGTTTTGCAGTTTGCTGACAGTGTCCACCAGTATACTATATATAGCAGTACGGTAGGCCACTGCTGTACCTACCTCTGTGTCGTCACTCGTCATCCATTAAGTATACTATCCATCTACATTCTATACCTGTGGTGCATTTTAGTTTTGCAGATTGCTGACAGTGTCCACCAGTATACTATATATAGCAGTACGGTAGGCCACTGCTGTACCTACCTCTGTGTCATCATCCATTAAGTATACTATCCATCTACATTCTATACCTGTGGTGCATTTTAGTTTTGCAGTTTGCTGACAGTGTCCACCAGTATACTATATATAGCAGTACTGTAGGCCACTGCTGTACCTACCTCTGTGTCGTCACTCGTCATCCATTAAGTATACTATCCATCTACATACTGTACCTGTGGTGCATTTCAGTTGTGCGCAGTAAATATAGTAGTAGGCCATTACTATTGATACTGGCATATAATTCCACACATTAAAAAATGGAGAACAAAAATGTGGAGGTTAAAATAGGGAAAGATCAAGATCCACTTCCACCTCGTGCTGAAGCTGCTGCCACTAGTCATGGCCGAGACGATGAAATGCCATCAACGTCGTCTGCCAAGGCCGATGCCCAATGTCATAGTAGAGCGCATGTAAAATCCAAAACACAAAAGTTCAGTAAAATGACCCAAAAATCAAAATTAAAAGCGTCTGAGGAGAAGCGTAAACTTGCCAATATGCCATTTACGACACGGAGTGGCAAGGAACGGCTGAGGCCCTGGCCTATGTTCATGGCTAGTGGTTCAGTTTCACATGAGAATGGAAGCACTCATCCTCTCGCTAAAAAAAAAAAAAGACTTAAGCTGGCAAAAGCACAGCAAAGAACTGTGCGTTCTTCTAAATCACAAATCCCCAAGGAGAGTCCAATTGTGTCGGTTGCGATGCCTGACCTTCCCAACACTGGACGGGAAGAGCTTGCGCCTTCCACCATTTGCACGCCCCCTGCAAGTGCTGGAAGGAGCACCCGCAGTCCAGTTCCTGATAGTCAATTGAAGATGTCACTGTTGAAGTACACCAGGATGAGGATATGGGTGTTGCTAGCGCTGGGGAGGAAATTGACAAGGAGGATTCTGATGGTGAGATGGTTTGTTTAAGTCAGGCACCCGGGGAGACACCTGTTGTCCGTGGGAGGAATATGGCCATTGACATGCCTGGTCAAAATACAAAAAAAATCAGCTCTTCGGTGTGGAATTATTTCAACACAAATGCGGACAACAGGTGTCAAGCCGTGTGTTGCCTTTGTCAAGCTGTAATAAGTAGGGGTAAGGGCGTTAACCACCTCGGAACATCCTCCCTTATACGTCACCTGCAGCGCATTCATCATAAGTCAGTGACAAGTTCAAAAACTTTGGGTGACAGCGGAAGCAATCCACTGACCACTAAATCCCTTCCTCTTGTAACCAAGCTCCTGCAAACCACACCACCAGCTCCCTCAGTGTCAATTTCCTCCTTACCCAGGAAAGCCAATAGTCCTGCAGGCCATGTCACTGTCAAGTCTGGTCGAGTCCTCTCCTGCCTGGGATTCCTCCGATGCATCCTTGAGTGTAACGCCTACTGCTGCTGGCGCTGCTGTTGTTGCTGCTGGGAGTCGATCGTCATCCAAGAGGGGAAGTCGGAAGACCACTTGTACTACTTCCAGTAAGCAATTGACTGTCCAACAGTCCTTTACGAGGAAGATGAAATATCACAGCAGTCATCCTGCTGCAAAGCAGATAACTCCTGCCTTGGCAGCCTGGGCGGTGAGAAACGTGGTTCCAGTATCCATCGTTAATTCAGAGGCAACTATAGACTTGATTGAGGTACTGTGTCCCCGGTACCAAATACCAGCTAGGTTCCATTTCTCTAGGCAGGCGATACCGAAAATGTACACAGACCTCAGAAAAAGACTCACCAGTGTCCTAAAAAATGCAGTTGTACCCAATGTCCACTTAACCACGGACATGTGGACAAGTGGAGCAGGGCAGACTCAGGACTATATGACTGTGACAGCCCACTGGGTAGATGTATTGCCTCCCGCAGCAAGAACAGCAGCTGCGGCACCAGTAGCAGCATCTCGCAAACGCCAACTCGTTCCTAGGCAGGCTACGCTTAGTATCACCGCTTTCCAGAATAGGCACACAGCTGACAACCTCTTACAGCAACTGAGGAAGATCATCGCAGAATGGCTTACCCCAATTGGACTCTCCTGGGGATTTGTGACATCGGACAACGCCAGCAATATTGTGCGTGCATTGCATCTGGGCAAATTCCAGCACGTCCCATGTTTTGCACATACATTGAATTTGGTGGTGCAGAATTATTTAAAAAACGACAGGGGCGTGCAAGAGATGCTGTCGGTGGCCCGAAGAATTGCGGGCCACTTTCGGCATTCAGGCACCGCGTACAGAAGACTGGAGCACCACCAAACATTCCTGAACCTGCCCTGCCATCATCTGAAGCAAGTGGTGGTAACGAGGTGGAATTCAACCCTCTATATGCTTCAGAGGATGGAGGAGCAGCAAAAGGCCATTCAAGCCTATACATCTGCCCACGACATAGGCAAAGGAGGGGGAATGCAACTGACTCAAGCGCAGTGGAGAATGATTTCAACGTTGTGCAAGGTTCTGCAACCCTTTGAACTTGCCACACGTGAAGTCAGTTCAGACACTGCCAGCCTGAGTCAGGTCATTCCCCTCATCAGGCTTTTGCAGAAGATGCTGGAGACATTGAAGGAGGAGCTAAAACAGAGCGATTCCGCTAGGCATGTGGGACTTGTGGATGGAGCCCTTAATTCGCTTAACCAGGATTCATGGATGGTCAATCTGTTGAAATCAGAGCACTACATTTTGGCCACCGTGCTCGATCCTAGATTTAAAACCTACGTTGTATCTCTCTTTCCGGCAGACACAAGTCTGCAGAGGTTCAAAGACCTGCTGGTGAGAAAATTGTCAAGTCAAGCGGAACGTGACCCGTCAACATCTCCTCCTTCACATTCTCCCGCAACTGGGGGTGCGAGGAAAAGGCTAAGAATTCCTAGCCCACCCGCTGGCGGTGATGCAGGGCAGTCTGGAGCGAGTGCTGACATCTGGTCCGGACTGAAGGACCTGCCAAAGATTACTGACATGTCGTCTACTGTCACTGCATATGATTCTCTCACCATGGAAAGAATGGTGGAGGATTATATGAGTGACCGCATCCAAGTAGGCACGTCAGACAGTCCGTACGTATACTTGCAGGAAAAAGAGGCAATTTGGAGGCCCTTGCACAAACTGGCTTTATTCTATCTAAGTTGCCCTCCCTCCAGTGTGTACTCCGAAAGAGTGTTTAGTGCAGCCGCTCACCTTGTCAGCAATCGGCGTACGAGGTTACTTCCAGAAAATGTGGAGAAGATGATGTTCATCAAAATGAATTATAATCAATTCCTCCGTGGAGACATTCACCAGCAGCAATTGCCTCCAGAAAGTACACAGGGACCTGAGATGGTGGATTCCAGTGGGGACGAATTAATAATCTGTGAGGAGGGGGATGTACACAGTGAAAGGGGTGAGGAATCGGAGGATGATGATGAGGTGGACATCTTGCCTCTGTAGAGCCAGTTTGTGCAAGGAGAGATTGATTGCTTCTTTTTTGGTGGGGGCACAAACCAACCAGTCATTTCAGTCACAGTCGTGTGGCAGACCCTGTCGCTGAAATGATGGGTTCGTTAAAGTGTGCATGTCCTGTTTATACTACATAAGGGTGGGTGGGAGGGCCCAAGGACAATTCCATCTTGCACCTCTTTTTTCTTTAATTTTTCTTTGCATCATGTGCTGTTTGGGGACAATTTTTTGGAAGTGCCATCCTGTCTTGATTGACACTGCAGTGCCACTCCTAGATGGGCCAGGTGTTTGTGTCGGCCACTTGTGTCGCTTAGCTTAGTCACACAGCCACCTTGGTGCGCCTCTTTTTTTCTTTGCATCATGTGCTGTTTGGGGACAATTTTTTGGAAGTGCCATCCTGTCTTGATTGACACTGCAGTGCTACTCCTAGATGGGCCAGGTGTTTGTGTCGGCCACTTGTGTCGCTTAGCTTAGTCACACAGCGACCTTGGTGCGCCTCTTTTTTTCTTTGCATCATGTGCTGTTTGGGGACAATTTTTTGGAAGTGCCATCCTGCCTGACACTGCAGTGCCACTTCTAGATGGGCCAGGTGTTTGTGTCGGCCACTTGTGTCGCTTAGCTTAGTCACACAGCGACCTTGGTGCGCCTCTTTTTTTCTTTGCATCATGTGCTGTTTGGGGACAATTTTTTGTAAGTGCCATCCTGTCTTGATTGACACTGCAGTGCCACTCCTAGATTGGCCAGGTGGTTGTGTCGGCCATTTGTGTCGCTTAGCTTAGTCACACAGCCACCTTGGTGCGCCTCTTTTTTTCTTTGCATCATGTGCTGTTTGGGGACAATTTTTTGGAAGTGCTATCCTGTCTTGATTGACACTGCAGTGCCACTCCTAAATGGGCCAGGTGTTTGTGTCGGCCACTTGTGTCGCTTAGCTTAGTCACACAGCGACCTTGGTGCGCCTCTTTTTTTCTTTGCATCATGTGCTGTTTGGGGACAATTTTTTGGAAGTGCCATCCTGCCTGACACTGCAGTGCCACTCCTAGATGGGCCAGGTGTTTGTGTCGGCCACTTGTGTCGCTTAGCTTAGTCACACAGCGACCTTTGTGTGCCTCTTTTTTTCTTTGCATCATGTGCTGTTTGGGGACAATTTTTTGGAAGTGCCATCCTGTCTTGATTGACACTGCAGTGCCACTCCTAGATGGGCCAGGTGTTTGTGTTGGACACTTGTGTCGCTTAGCTTAGTCACACAGCCACCTTGGTGCGCCTCTTTTTTTCTTTGCATCATGTGCTGTTTGGGGACAATTTTTTGGAAGTGCCATCCTGTCTTGATTGACACTGCAGTGCCACTCCTAGATGGGCCAGGTGTTTGTGTCGGCCACTTGTGTCGCTTAGCTTAGTCACACAGCGACCTTGGTGCGCCTCTTTTTTTCTTTGCATCATGTGCTGTTTGGGGACAATTTTTTGGAAGTGCCATCCTGTCTTGATTGACACTGCAGTGCCACTCCTAGATGGGCCAGGTGTTTGTGTCGGCCACTTGTGTCGCTTAGCTTAGTCACACAGCGACCTTGGTGCGCCTCTTTTTTCTTTGCATCATGTGCTGTTTGGGGACAATTTTTTGGAAGTGCCATCCTGCCTGACACTGCAGTGCCAATCCTAGATGGGCCAGGTGTTTGTGTCGGCCACTTGTGTCGCTTAGCTTAGTCACACAGCGACCTTGGTGCGCCTCTTTTTTTCTTTGCATCATGTGCAGTTTGGGGACAATTTTTTGGAAGTGCCATCCTGTCTTGATTGACACTGCAGTGCCACTCCTAGATGGGCCAGGTGTTTGTGTCGGACACTTGTGTCGCTTAGCTTAGTCACACAGCGACCTTGGTGCGCCTCTTTTTTTCTTTGCATCATGTGCTGTTTGGGGACAATTTTTTGGAAGTGCCATCCTGTCTTGATTGACACTGCAGTGCCACTCCTAGATGGGCCAGGTGTTTGTGTCGGACACTTGTGTCGCTTAGCTTAGTCACACAGCCACCTTGGTGCGCCTCTTTTTTTCTTTGCATCATGTGCTGTTTGGGGACAATTTTTTGGAAGTGCCATCCTGCCTGACACTGCAGTGCCACTCCTAGATGGGTCAGGTGTTTGTGTCGGCCACTTGTGTCGCTTAGCTTAGTCACACAGCGACCTTGGTGCGCCTCTTTTTTTCTTTGCATCATGTGCTGTTTGGGGACAATTTTTTGGAAGTGCCATCCTGCCTGACACTGCAGTTCCACTCCTAGATGGGCCAGGTGTTTGTGTCGGCCACTTGTGTCACTTAGCTTAGTCACACAGCGACCTTGGTGCGCCTCTTTTTTTCTTTGCATCATGTGCTGTTTGGGGACAATTTTTTGGAAGTGCCATCCTGTCTTGATTGACACTGCAGTGCCACACCTAGATGGGCCAGGTGTTTGTGTCGGACACTTGTGTCGCTTAGCTTAGTCATACAGCCACCTTGGTGCACCTCTTTTTTTCTTTGCATCATGTGCTGTTTGGGGACAATTTTTTGGAAGTACCATCCTGCCTGACACTGCAGTGCCACTCCTAGATGGGCCAGGTGTTTGTGTCGGCCACTTGTGTCGCTTAGCTTAGTCACACAGCGACCTTGGTGCGCCTCTTTTTTTCTTTGCATCATGTGCTGTTTGGGGACTATTTTTTTGAAGTGCCATCATGCCTGACACTGCAGTGCCACTCCTAGATGGGCCAGGTGTTTGTGTCGGCCACTTGTGTCGCTTAGCTTAGCCATCCAGCGACCTCGGTGCAAATTTTAGGACTAAAAATAATATTGTGAGGTGTGAGGTGTTCAGAATAGACTGGAAATGAGTGGAAAATAAGAATTTACTTACCGATAATTCTATTTCTCGTAGTCCGTAGTGGATGCTGGGCACTCCGTAAGGACCATGGGGAATAGCGGCTCCGCAGGAGACAGGGCACAAAAGTAAAAGCTTTAGGATCAGGTGGTGTGCACTGGCTCCTCCCCCTATGACCCTCCTCCAAGCCTCAGTTAGGATACTGTGCCCGGACGAGCGTACACAATAAGGAAGGATTTTGAATCCCGGGTAAGACTCATACCAGCCACACCAATCACACTGTACAACCTGTGATCTGAACCCAGTTAACAGCATGATAACAGCGGAGCCTCTGAAAAGATGGCTCACAACAATAATAACCCGATTTTTGTAACAATAACTATGTACAAGTATTGCAGACAATCCGCACTTGGGATGGGCGCCCAGCATCCACTACGGACTACGAGAAATAGAATTATCGGTAAGTAAATTCTTATTTTCTCTGACGTCCTAAGTGGATGCTGGGGACTCCGTAAGGACCATGGGGATTATACCAAAGCTCCCAAACGGGCGGGAGAGTGCGGATGACTCTGCAGCACCGAATGAGAGAACTCCAGGTCCTCCTCAGCCAGGGTATCAAATTTGTAGAATTTTGCAAACGTGTTTGCCCCTGACCAAGTAGCAGCTCGGCAAAGTTGTAAAGCCGAGACCCCTCGGGCAGCCGCCCAAGATGAGCCCACCTTCCTTGTGGAATGGGCATTTACATATTTTGGCTGTGGCAGGCCTGCCACAGAATGTGCAAGCTGAATTGTACTACACATCCAACTAGCAATCGTCTGCTTAGAAGTAAGAGCACCCCGTTTGTTGGGTGCATACAGGATAACAGCAAGTCAGTTTTCCTGACTCCAGCCGTCCTGGAAACATATATTTTCAGGGCCCTGACAACATCTAGCTACTTGGAGTCCTCCAAGTCCCTAGTAGCCGCAGGTACTACAATAAGCTGGTTCAGGTGAAACGCTGACACCACCTTAGGGAGAAACTGGGGACGAGTCCGCAGCTCTGCCCTGTCCGAATGGACAATCAGATATGGGCTTTTGTGAGACAAAGCCGCCAATTCTGACACTCGCCTGGCCGAGGCCAGGGCCAACAGCATGGTCACTTTCCATGTGAGATATTTCAAATCCACAGATTTGAGCGGTTTAAACCAATGTGATTTGAGGAATCCCAGAACTACGTTGAGATCCCACAGTGCTACTGGAGGCACAAAAGGGGGTTGTATATGCAGTACTCCCTTGACAAACTTCTGGACTTCAGGAACTGAAGCCAATTCTTTCTGGAAGAAAATCGACAGGGCCGAAATTTGAACCTTAATGGACCCCAATTTGAGGCCCATAGACAGTCCTGTTTGCAGGAAATGCAGGAATCGACCGAGTTGAAATTCCTCCGTGGGGGCCTTCCTGGCCTCACACCATGCAACATATTTTCGCCAAATGCTGTGATAATATTGTGCGGTCACCTCCTTCCTGGCTCTGACCAGGGTAGGGATGACCTCTTCCGGAATGCCTTTTTCCCTTAGGATCCGGCGTTCAACCGCCATGCCGTCAAACGCAGCCGCGGTAAGTCTTGGAACAGACATGATCCTTGCTGAAGCAAGTCCCTTCTTAGTATCTCTTGAAGTTCCGGGTACCAAGTCCTTCTTGGCCAATCCGGAGCCACGAGTATAGTTCTTACTCCTCTCCGTCTTATAATTCTCAGTACCTTGGGTATGAGAGGCAGAGGAGGGAACACATACACCGACTGGTACACCCACGGTGTTACCAGAGCGTCCCAGCTATTGCCTGAGGGTCTCTTGACCTGGCGCAATACCTGTCCAGTTTTTTGTTCAGACGGGACGCCATCATGTCCACCTTTGGTCTTTCCCAACGGTTCACAATCATGTGGAAGACTTCCAGATGAAGTCCCCACTCTCCCGGGTGGAGGTCGTGCCTGCTGAGGTAGTCTGCTTCCCAGTTGTCCACTCCCGGAATGAACACCGCTGACAGTGTTATCACATGATTTTTCGCCCAGCGAAGAATCCTTGCTGCCATTGCCCTCCTGCTTCTTGTGCCGCCCTGTCTGTTTACGTGGGCGACTGCCGTGATGTTGTCCGACTGGATCAGCACCAGTTGACTTTGAAGCAGAGGTCTTCCTAGGCTCAGAGCATTGTAACTTGCCCTTAGCTCCAGTATATTTATGTGGAGAGAAGTCTCCAGACTTGACCACACTCCTTGGAAATTTCTTCCCTGTGTGACTGCTCCCCAGCCTCTCAGGCTGGCATCCGTGGTCACCAGGACCCAGTCCTGAATGCCGAATCTGCTGCCCTCTAGTAGATGAGCACTCTGCAGCCACCACAGAAGAGACACCCTTGTCCTTGGAGACAGGATTATCCGCTGATGCATCTGAAGATGCGATCCGGACCATTCGTCCAGCAGATCCCACTGAAAAATTATTGCGTGAAATCTGCCGAATGGAATCGCTTCGTAAGAAGCCACCATTTTTCCCAGGACTCTTGTGCATTGATGCACTGACACTTGGCCTGGTTCTAGGAGGTTCCTAACTAGCTCGGATAACTCCCTGGCTTTCTCCTCCGGGAGAAACACCTTTTTCTGGACTGTGTCCAGAATCATCCCTAGGAACAGCAGACGTGTCGTCGGAATCAGCTGCGATTTTGGAATATTTAGAATCCATCCGTGCTGTCGTAGAACTACTTGAGATAGTGCTACTCCGACCTCCAACTGTTCTCTGGACCTTGCCCTTATCAGGAGATCGTCCAAGTAAGGGATAATTAAGACGCCTTTTCTTTGAAGAAGAATCATAATTTCGGCCATTACCTTGGTAAAGACCCGGGGTGCCGTGGACAATCCAAACGGCAGCGTCTGAAACTGATAGTGACAGTTCTGTACCACGAACCTGAGGTACCCTTGGTGAGAAGGGCAATTTGGGACATGGAGGTAAGCATCCTTGATGTCCAGGTACACCATATAGTCCCCTTCTTCCTGGTTCGCTATCACTGCTCTGAGTGACTCCATCTTGATTTGAACCTTTGTATGTAAGTGTTCAAAGATTTCAGATTTAGAATAGATCTCACCGAGCCGTCTGGCTTCAGTACCACAATATAGTGTGGAATAATACCCCTTTCCTTGTTGTAGGAGGGGTACTTTGATTATCACCTGCTGGGAATACAGCTTGTGAATTGTTTCCAATACTGCCTCCCTGTCGGAGGGAGACGTTGGTAAAGCAGACTTCAGGAACCTGCGAGGGGGAGACGTCTCGAATTTCCAATCTGTACCCCTGGGATACTACTTGTAGGATCCAGGGGTCCACTTGCGAGTGAGCCCACTGCGCGCTGAAACTCTTGAGATGACCCCCCACCGCCTTTGAGTCCGCTTGTACGGCCCCAGCATCATGCTGAGGACTTGGTAGAAGCGGTGGAGGACTTCTGTTCCAGGGAATGGGCTGCCTGCTGCAGTCTTCTTCCCTTTCCTCTACCCCTGGGCAGATATGACTGGCCTTTTGCCCGCTTGCCCTTATGGGGACGAAAGGACTGAGGCTGAAAGACGCTGTCTTTTTCTTTATACGGCAATACTTCCATGTGCCATTTGGAATCTGCATCACCTGACCACTGTCGTGTCCATAAACATCTTCTGGCAGACATGGACATCGCATTTACTCTTGATGCCAGAGTGCAAATATCCCTCTGTGCATCTCTCATATATAGTAATGCATCCTTTAAATGCTCTATAGTCAATAAAATACTGTCCCTGTCAAGGATATCAATATTTTCAGTCAGGGAATCCGACCAAGCCACCCCAGCGCTGCACATCCAGGCTGAGGCGATCGCTGGTCGCAGTATAACACCAGTATGTGTGTATATACTTTTTAGGATATTTTCCAGCCTCCTATTAGCTGGCTCCTTGAGGGCGGCCGTCTCTGGAGACGGTAACGCCACTTGTTTTGATAAGCGTGTGAGCGCCTTATCCACCCTAGGGGGTGTTTCCCAACGCGCCCTAACTTCTGGCGGAAAAGGGTATAACGCCAATAATTTTCTATCGGGGGAAACCCACGCATCATCACACACTTCATTTAATTTATCTGATTCAGGAAAAACTACAGGTAGTTTTTTCACACCCCACATAATACCTTTTTTTGTGGTACTTGTAGTATCAGAAATATGTAACACCTCCTTCATTGCCCTTAATATGTAACGTGTGGCCCTAATGGAAAATACGTTTGTTTCTTCACCGTCGACACTGGAGTCAGTGTCCGTGTCTGTGTCGACCGACTGAGGTAATGGGCGTTTTAAAGCCCCTGACGGTGTTTGAGACGCCTGGACAGGTACTAATTGGTTTGCCGGCCGTCTCATGTCGTCAACCGACCTTGCAGCGTGTTGACATTATCACGTAATTCCCTAAATAAGCCATCCATTCCGGTGTCGACTCCCTAGAGAGTGACATCACCATTACAGGCAATTGCTCCGCCTCCTCACCAACATCGTCCTCATACATGTCGACACACACGTACCGACACACAGCACACACACAGGGAATGCTCTGATAGAGGACAGGACCCCACTAGCCCTTTGGGGAGACAGAGGGAGAGTTTGCCAGCACACACCAAAACGCTATAATTTTACAGGGACAACCTTATATAAGTGTTTTCCCTTAAAGCATCTTAATATGTAATAATATCGCCACAAAAATGCCCCCCCTCTCTGTTTTAACCCTGTTTCTGTAGTGCAGTGCAGGGGAGAGCCTGGGAGCCTTCCCACCAGCAGTTCTGTGAGGGAAAATGGCGCTGTGTGCTGAGGAGAATAGGCCCCGCCCCCTTTTCGGCGGGCTTCTTCTCCCGTTTTTCTGACAACCTGGCAGGGGTTAAATACATCCATATAGCCCCAGAGGCTATATGTGATGTATATTTAGCCAGCATAGGTACTTTCATTGCTGCCCAGGGCGCCCCCCCCAGCGCCCTGCACCCTCAGTGACCGTTGGTGTGAAGTGTGCTGAGAGCAATGGCGCACAGCTGCAGTGCTGTGCGCTACCTTAAGAAGACTGGGAAGTCTTCAGCCGCCGATTTCTGGACCTCTTCTCTCTTCAGCATCTGCAAGGGGGTCGGCGGCGCGGCTCCGGTGACCCATCCAGGCTGTACCTGTGATCGTCCCTCTGGAGCTAGTGTCCAGTAGCCTAAGAAGCCAATCTATCCTGCACGCAGGTGAGTTCACTTCTTCTCCCCTAAGTCCCTCGTTGCAGTGAGCCTGTTGCCAGCAGGACTCACTGAAAATAAAAAACCTAATAAAACTTTTACTCTAAGCAGCTCTTTAGGAGAGCCACCTAGATTGCACCCTTCTCGGCCGGGCACAAAAACCTAACTGAGGCTTGGAGGAGGGTCATAGGGGGAGGAGCCAGTGCACACCACCTGATCCTAAAGCTTTTACTTTTGTGCCCTGTCTCCTGCGGAGCCGCTATTCCCCATGGTCCTTACGGAGTCCCCAGCATCCACTTAGGACGTCAGAGAAATTATGGTTATTGAGGTTAATAATACTATGGGATCAAAATGACCCCCAAATTCTATGATTTAAGCTGTTTTTAGGGTTTTTTGAAAAAAACACCCGAATCCAAAACACACCCGAATCCGACAAAAAATTTTCGGTGAGGTTTGGCCAAAACGCGTCCGAATCCAAAACACGGCCGCGGAACCGAATCCAAAACCAAAACACAAAACCCGAAAAATGTCCGGTGCACATCACTAATATATATATATATATATATATATATACACAATCCCTTGTCAGCCGGCACTCATACGGTATAAATCAACGGGCCCCAGTGCCCTAGTCCACAGTAAAATAGAGGTCCAAAAGGGAAGCAATTAAAGGCACTCAGAGGGGCAAAAAATACAGCACGCAGAGATCTAGATGAATCAACGTTTCGGAGCTTACGCCCCTTTAACAATTTGTATGATATATCTTGATAAAGGGGCGTAAGCTCCGAAACGTTGATTCATCTAGATCTCTGAGTGCTATATTTTTTGCCCCTCTGAGTGCCGTTAATTGCTTCCCTTTTGGACCTATAAATATATATATATATATATATATATATATGTAAATAACAAAATAATCCTTGTTGCGCTTTAACCAAGGTATTCCTTTTATGATATACCTTTTGAGTGTGATTCAAAATATCATGTTAAGTGAAAATAGTTTATTACTTATCTTATGCTGCTACCTCAAATAGAAGTCCCAATATGGGCCTAAGAGAAATAATATAAAATAGTTTTATTTGAGGAGCGCTATCAGGGGCGGATCCAGAAGAAAATGAAAGGGGGGTACACCATGATAGGGTAACGGTAATAGTTATATTTACATGCACCTAAGGCACGTGTGCTTCCAGATAAGGGGTGTGGTATCACAGGGGGGCGTGGCCTCACAGAATACGCCATCAGGTATTGATTGGTTGTAGGAGTGCTTCCTGGTTTACTGCCAATGTTTCACCCTGATGAAAAGGCTGATTGAGCCTTGAAATGTTGGTCACCTGTTCCATTAGGTATGGGAGCCTGGAAGGCACCCCAGCACAATATAATTATTAAAGTTTTTATTTGGTGGTAGCAGGTGCAGCATACTTTGTTTTGGGCACTGCACTGAGACTCAGACTGCAGGACACGAGCTGCCCATCTTTGATTAGCAGAAGCAGCCAGTTGGATCTCCAACAAGCAGCATAAGACATCTGCAGGACAGCCCTGTCACAATCACACGGGCCGCCTTCTCAAAGCTGAGACTGAGTCTGACTGCATCTAGCACGGTGGTAAAGGAAGTGGAGGAGGAAGCGCTGGGAATCTGCGGCGCAGTAAGGGCTAATGTTCTGCGCCATAATAAGTAACAGTCTTACTTGATGATGGCATTTGAACCCCGCGCCTTGGCTGGACTCTGGCCGGCTGACAGTGGGGAAGGTGGGTTGCTGTGTGAGCATGGGGAGGCTGGAGCTGCAGCTCCAGCCTCCCCATTGTTTACTACACGGACTTGCTGTTAGAGACGCGGCGGGTCCTAGTGCCTGCCGGCTCTTTTATCAAATCTGACTGACAGAAATAGCAGTAGTGCTGCTGCTGTTCTCATTTTGAAAAAAAAGAAGTCAGAAACGACAGGGGGGGCACGGGCCCGAGTGCCCCCCCTCCCCCCTGGATCTGCCTATGAGCGCTATAATTAATTAGAAATGTCTCAATTGGTTAAAAGCCACTTAGAATAGTAGAGAATAGTAGTGGTTTGACAGTCTGCAGTAAATATATCCAGCGGGCTTCCTTCTGCAGTAGAGTTTTTCCACGGTCGCCACCTCTTTTAGATTCTGGTACTCCATCTATGATTTTATAGCGAATCGATGCTAGGCTATGATGGCAATCTTTAAAGTGGCGAGCGACTGGTTGGTCCGACCCTTTACCCTCCAGAGCAGCTCTAATGCTAGAGCGATGGAGGGCTATCCTTTCTTTGAATTGGCGAATCGTTTTGCCAATGTACAGTAGCCCACATGGGCATTTAATGTAGTATATCACATAGCGACTAGAGCACGTATATGGAGCTGTAATCATATATTTCTTGCCTGATCTGGGATGATGAAAAAACTGTCCCGTTTCCAGACTGCTGCATGTAGTACAGCCTAGGCACCTGTAGTTACCAGGTTTGCGTGTTAAAAAATGTGTGGTCATGCTCTTGTTAAAGTTGGAAATGTCTTTATGGACAATAATGTCTTTGATGTTTTTGCTCCTGCGGAATGCTGGGAGGATGGACGTAGTTTGGAAAGTTGGCAGGGCTCTGTCTTTTGATATTATTGGCCACATTCGTTTAGCGGATTTGACCGTGTGTGCACTGTTAGTGCTAAAGTCCTGGGGCCAAACAATCCGATCACTGGAGTCCTTAGAGGACTTCTTACTTAATAGATCAGTCCGATTTTTGGAAAGCGCCTTCTCTTTAGCTTTTTTAAGGAGGTTCAGTTGGTAACCCCTAGCACAAAACTTGCGAATCATGATGTCCATCTGGGCACTTGCATCCATCCTGTCACTGCAGATGCGGTGGATCCTCAAAAATTGGGAGTACGGCAAACCCCACTTCATTGCTGGGGGGTGATGACTGTTGGCATGCAAGGTAGTGTTCCTGTCTGTGTCTTTGACGTAAAGTGTCGTATGTAAAGCATGATTGCGGTCCTGTGTGATGGTTACGTCAAGATAATGAATGGTATCGTATCTGGAAGTGAAGGTGAATTTGATGGAAGTGTCCAGCAGGTTCACATGGTGCATTGCACTACTGAATTCCTCAATTGAACCGGACCACAAGATGAAAATATCATCGATGTAACGATGGTAACACTTGATTTTGTTCGCCATCATGGGATTGGTCAGGAACAGGTCCTTTTCTACCTCACACATGAAAAGATTGGCCAGGCTCGGAGCTACACAAGAACCCATTGCACATCCAGACTGCTGTTGGTATAATTTACCATCGAAAATAAAGTAGTTACGTTTCAAAGTGAGCTCTAGAAGGTGAATAAAAAAATTAATGTCAGGCCCAGAATAACTTGTATTGCCAGTGATACAGCGCATGATAGCTTCAACGCCCCGAAGATGGGGAATGTTGGTATATAAACTAACGACGTCTACTGTACACATCAAAAATTTGTCTGGCAGTGGGCTGAGTGCCTGAATATTAGTCAAAAAGGCAGTAGTGTCTTTGAGACATGTTACTTGCTCACTAACGATCGGCTGCAGAAACATATCTAAATATTTGGATATTGTATAGTAAAGTGAATCGCGTGCAGCGATAATGGGACGCCCGGGTGGGCAAATTGGGTTCTTGTGCAGCTTCGGGATAGTGTAAAGAACAGGGGTCACTGGCCACTCTTGAGTCAAGACTATCTGAGTCTTAAGGTCTATTACATTCATATTGACCGCTTCTTTCAACACCGCATCTATTTCAGCCTTGTATTTGACAGTTGGATCCTCTGTCAATAGCTGGTAAGTGCACGTATCTGCAAGTTGCGTGTAAATTTCTGATCTATAAGCGCTGAGATCCTGTACTACGATTCCCCCTCCCTTATCCGCCGGGCGGATAACTATATCGGTGTAGGAGCCTAAAGCTTTTAAAGCCTTTTGTTCTGCAACTGACATATTAGTACCACCTGTGTGATTTGGTGGTGCCTTTTCATCATAAATATTATTCATATAGTTGATGAAGCATTTGATGTTAGGATTATGGGAGACTGGATCAAACGTTGAAGGTTTGAACAAGGCAGGTGCAGTAGAAGTCTGTTGAAGGCTATCAGCAAAGTGTTCCCTCAGCCGTAGTCTGCGTCCAAACTTATACAGGTCAATTTTGTTACGAAAAGGATCTGGACTGTGGGTCGGAACATACGACAGACCCTTATTCAATACTGTCACTTCATCATTAGTGAGGGTCCTGGAAGATAAATTGAAAACTAAGTTTTCTTGTTCGCCGTCCTTTTGGATTTGGCGCGCCCACTGTCCACCACGCCGGGTGTACCTCCTTTTTTGGGGTTTCGTTGACCCCTTGTAGTTACCCCCGCCGGGGGTTTTTGGGAGTTTTTTGACTGTTGGGCGCCGGCACATTCCGCCTCACTGGATGAAATCGCACTGGAGTTTTCAGTGTCTTGATTGAATTTGGTGTGTCGTCTGAATCTAGGTTTTTTGTGCGTGCCACTAGTATTCCGATTGTAGGCCCAGCTATACACTAGGTTTTCCTGGTAATCTCTGTCCACCGTGTTGCGTTTGGCTTTTTTAAATTCAATGAGATCTGTCCTGTATTTAGACAGATCCACCGTCAGTTTTTCAAGCAATACACGTGACGTATCCGCACTGATTAAATCGCCATGCGCATGTTCAAATGTGGCAATTTTGTCTTTAGCACTGTTTAATTCCCGACTAGATTCCTCTATCACCAAGAGGATGAGGTCGTAAGAGCACTTATTCAGCACTGCCGCCCACCGTCTGCAAAATTCGGGATTGTGACGGCCAATCGTAGGGGTGTTGCGGATACGGAATCCCCGTGGGATTTTTTTGTCACGGTAATAGTCTGATAGGGTTACACCATGGAAATAGAAATCTATTTCCCGTTTCTTAAGTTTATCCAATTGAAAAAAGATTTGCTCAGCTGTATCTCCCCCGCAGGAATCCTGGAATTTATCTGAAAATAGAATCGTGTCCGCTTCTGAATCGGTTAGGCTGAGAGCTTCTCCGACAGGTAGGATAACGTTGTGAAAACCAGGAACCACATCTGAGTTTGACATAATCCAGCAGCTTAACCCGACAGGTTAAAATCAGTGATGGTCACCACACTTGGAATAACCAGATAAGGGTGCCTTAGTAACACATACTTGGATGCAATCCGCTGTATGGTAAATATGGAACAAAAGGTAGTACTCGGCACTCCTGTGTAATGAATGAAAACAACTTGCTCCGGTGCCCTGTCTGCGGGTAGCCAATGTAGGTGAATGTAGATAACCGGCACTCTTGGAGACTATTAAATCAATTGACACAGCACGGCAGCTTCAGTCAACGTTTCAGGAATCACTCCTTTTATCAAGACTGTCAAACCACTGGGCTTGAATGACATTCTGTCATATACGTGTCATATACGTGCTTTCTTTAACAATCACATGTTTAGTTGTCCTTTTGGCTCTACATATGGTGCACTTTTTACTTTGATGTTGCACATTATGTAGAAATATGATTGTATGTACCAGCAATACTAGGACGGTACTGCACTAGGGCAGTTAGTCATTGTATGCATGCCTTATAGATATATGCATGCCTTATAGATATATACTTCTTTTCTCCGTGTTCATAGTTGCTCAATGGCCTCATCCAATTGTATTGTTTTAATATGCCTAGACCAGGTTGTTTTGTTTTGCTGCATTTATGATCTCCGTTTCCCGTGGATCTAGTGGTTATACACAACGTCTGGCATTTGTTTGGGATTCACAGCTGGGTGTCATGGTGATGGGCTTTGTATACTACAGCTCCGCCCTCGGAGGACGCAGGTCGCCGGCGCCGGCGCGCGCCGATGACGTCACTGGGTCCCAGAGAGCGGCGGTGTGAGGAATGCACGTGGTGTTAGGTAAGCTATTTATATGTTTGTTTTGTACTGTATGCTTATGGTCTTGATAAAAGGAGTGATTCCTGAAACGTTGACTGAAGCTGCCGTGCTGTGTCAATTGATTTAATAGTCTCCAAGAGTGCCGGTTATCTACATTCACCTACATTGGCTACCCGCAGACAGGGCACCGGAGCAAGTTGTTTTCATTCATTACACAGGAGTGCCGAGTACTACCTTTTGTTCTATATATATATATATATATATATATAAATATATAAAAATATATACACAGTATATACAAAATATATGTACTGTATACACACACACATATATATGTATTATAAAGTATATAAATATCTATATACTATAATATATATATACACTGTGAGTATATATATATATATATATACTATATGCGTATGTATATATATACATATATGTGTGTGTCTATATATATATATATATATATATATATATAGCAGTACAAAACCCGACACTCCTGATTGTAATTGCAGTATCTATTTCGGTGCCCTCCTTTGGGATACCAATCCCATAGACAGAATTTAAACTATTAAGTCAAGTCTCGGGAGTGCCTCCTTATATCCAAAATATTCTCTCTCTCTCTCTCTCTCTATATATATATATATATATATATATATATATATATATATATATACAGGACTAGGATAGGCGGCACTCACGGACTTTTCAGAAGCTAAATGACCACAAGAGCCTTCTAGCGCTTGAAGGCTCTTGTGGTCATTTAGCTTCTGAAAAGTCCGTGAGTGCCGCCTATCCTAGTCCTTTTTATACTGTGAAACTTCACTTTGGATGGCACCGGGCATGCTGCTTTTTCATGTTGAAGTGAGTGCCGAATATTTACTATATATATATATATATGGTGTGTGTGTGTGTGTGTGTGTGTGTGTGTGTGTGTGTGTGTGTGTGTGTGTGTGTGTGTGTGTGTGTGACTGTGTGTGTGTGTGTGTGTGTGTGTGTGTGACTGTGTGTGTGTGTGTGTGTGTGTGTGTGTGTGTGTGTGTGTGTGTGTGTGTGTGTGTGTGTGTGTGTGTGTGTGTGTGTAAAATACCCCGGAAGGTAAGTATGGCATGTATATGGTGTTTTCCATCCAAATAGATACAGGTGGTTTAGTGAGATTCAAGGAAATTTGCTTTATTAATTTAAGTCTAGCAAATACAATGTCATCAATTGTCTGCAAGAACTAGAAGTTAATACGTATAGTGACAATTTTGATCATTCGACATACATAGAGCTATCATACATTTGCTCATCAGCAATGCGTATTAAGTACTGCAAGTTAAACCTTTTGACCTTACACTAAACTTCTAAGTCATCTACAATAAGTTACAAAGAAGCAAAATACTAAATGGTATTAGTTTCAAGTACGAACGATTAATGGCAGGTAGGCAAGACGCGTTTACAGTTAATAAGCATAGAACAATGCACTAGTAACGACTTGGCTGCTGGTTCTGTAGTATTGACATGGCTATAATCCTGCTGGGAGCCACCTGAAATACTACAGAGAGGTGTTGATCCTGAATCAGTATTCTTGAAGAGTCAAGCACGTAGGGCAACCCCTCTAAAGACGAGCTAAGTCACAGTCGCATAGCATACCTATTTGTTCATTTGTGTACAATAGCAGGTTAGTATCATTATGAGCAACTGGCTTTATTACCAGTGAAGGTTACTTCCTCTCCTAGCCTGCTGCTTTATGGTGTAACTTGTAAAGAGTCTCTCGTAATTCCAAATCCTTAGAAAAATCTGAAAAAAAAAACGTTTTCACGTTGCCATTATGGGGTATTGGCCCTCATTCCGAGTTGATCGCTCGCTAGCAGTTTTTGCAGTCGTGCAAACGCTAAGCCGACGCCCTCTGGGAGTGTATCTTAGCTTAGCAGAAGTGCGAACGAAAGGATCGCAGCGCTGCTACAAAATAAGATTGTGCAGTTTCCGAGCAGCTCCAGACCTACTCAGCGCTTGCGATCACTTCAGACTATTTAGTTCCAGTTTTGAGGTCACGAACACGCCCTGCTTGCGGCCAGCCACGCCTGCGTATCCCCAGCCACTCCTGCGTTTTTATCTGGCACGCCTGCGTTTTTACACACACTTCCCGAAAACGGTCAGTTACCTCCCAGAAATACCCGCTTCCTGTCAATCACTCTGCGGCCAGCGGTACAACTCAAAAGAGTCGCTAGAGCTTGTGTAAAACTGCTTCGGATTTTGTGAAAGTACGTCGCACGTGTGCAGTGCGCCCCATACGCATGCGCAGAAGTGCCGATTTTTAGCCTGATCGCTGCGCTGCGAACAACGGCAGCTAGAGATCAACTCGGAATGAGGGCCCTTGTGTGTAGAACTTTGAGGGGAAAAATTAATTTATTCCATTTTGGAATAAGGCTGTAACATAATAAAATGTAGAAAAAGTCAAGCGCTGTGAATACTTTTCGGATGTATCTGTCTGAGCTCCAGCACTACATGTTTACTGTTTAAAAATATATACTTTTTTTGGAATATACAAATGATTCCTTATACCACTGACTGCAAATATCAGTCTGATATATGCAGTGGCTCCGAGAGGTGTGGGGGGGGGGGTTCTAATTACCTGGGCCCAGGTCTGATGGAGGGGCCCATTGGGGGCCCAGGTCTCCTCAGCCTAGCACATGCTGTTGAGTGCTGGGCTGCAGTGTGGCAAGGGAGGTGCTTAAAATACAATTGCTTCTCTATTTTTTTCTAAGGGTGCATGAACATGCCTCCTGCTATTAGGCCTCAACCCCTGAAAAGTACCTGGGCCCACCCTGCCCTGGATATATGTAATGATTTTATATGCTTTGTATATTATAAATTGTAAAATGTAAATCTTTATTGAAATATTTATATAATCTATGCACTCTCAGCAGACAATATAGATGTGTCCCATTCCATCTTGGCCGCTTTTTCAGCTTTTCATGGAGGCACAGTATAGCGCCCGCATCACAATAGACAGCGGGCATGCGTCCACTTACTCCAACGGCTCCAGCAATCATATCTCTGGGTAGTGGGAGCATAGCCTCCCGCTACCCACATTGATTTGTATCTGCTGACTCCCCCATCTGTTTAGGGGTAGCAGGAGCATTGTTCTCCCCTACCTACAGCGGGCACGTGCATATGCGTGCACCCACTACAGTACGCTGTGCCACGTCTTAAAGCCTGTGATGCATCGTGGGCATGATGCAAGAGGACAGATCTGTATATTATTGTTGTTCTAGCATAATAAAGCATTGCAACAGACTTAATCCTGCATATCTGGTGGGACTGTCCTGAGTTCTCAGCCCTCTCTTGAGACATAAAAGCCTTATAGCTATAGTACCACATACTGAAGTTCCCCTCTACTACAGTAGGTCTCCTGTTGTCACAGTTCCTTCTGTTTTCAAACATCAAAGCAAGCTATTGTGGATGCCACCTGCCTGCAGTACTAATCTGACAATGAAAAAAGTTTTCTTGATATTAAATAGTGACTATGGGGTCTATGTACTAAGCCTTGAAGAGAGATAAAGTGGAGAGAGCTAAAGTACCAACCAACCAGCTCCTAACTCATTTTTCAAACACATGACAGTTAGAAGCTGATTGGATGGTACTTTATCTCTCTCAGTTTTATCTCTCTTCAAGGCTTCGAAAATTATGGGGTCTATTTACTAAGCTTTGGATGGAGATAAAGTGGACGGAGATAAAGTGACAGCCAAACAGCTCCTAACTGCCATGTTACAGGCTGGGTTTGAAAAATGACAGTTAGGAGCTGATTGGCTGGTACTTTATCTCTGTCCACTTTATCTCCATTCAACTCTTAGTAAATAGTCCCCAAAGCCTTTTGGTCTTCTGTGGTTATGACTCATTCTCCCACTCTGTATTATTTACATGAATACATTATTTTTACTTCATTCTCAGTATTAAAAATTTGTACTAATTTATGTAAATAGAAGTACATTGAAAACACTGTAAAGAGACTTACTTGTACCTCTCCCAGCTGTTAGTTTAGGCTTCTCCTGTACTGCCTACTCACTTTGGTGACCTTTTTAATTGCCTTCTGCTCCTGTGGACCCTCATCAGTCAATTATTGCCAGAGATCACTCAATTCAAGCAGCTCTTCACTAAGTGACAAATGACCTTCTTGCTGCTAAATAACAAGACCTTTACTTGTTTCTCATTATACAATGATCTTTTCTGTAGCCTTTGATTCTAAACTGTCCCCTTTTTCTTCACGTCTTCCAAATATAGCATATAGGATAACATGTTGTCCATGTTGTTGTATAATCCATTTTGGCACCAGTTGTGGAGATCCTGCAGCTATTCCCTTAAAGGTTGTGACTTTGCTTTATCCACTCTGTAGATCACAGGTTCTCAAACTCGATCCTCAGGACCCCACACAGTGCATGTTTTTCAGGTCTCCTCACTTAGGGGTACATTTACTAAGCAGTGATAAGAACGGAGAAGTGAGCCAGTGGAGAAATTTTCCCATCAACCAATCAGCTGCTCTGTATCATTTTATAGTATGCAAATTATAGATGTTACTTCAGTGCTGATTGGTTGCCATGGGCAACTTCTCCACTGTCTCACTTCTCCGCTCTTATCACTGCTTAGTAAATGTACCCCAGAATCACTAGTGAAATAATTAGCTTCACCTGTGGATTTTTTTTTTTTTTTTAAATATATATTTATTGAGAAGGAACATGTAATAAAATAAAATGCAAGTCGTATGTCACATTGCTTGTGAGAAAACAGTCAACCACTGCAAGGTACAGAAAGTGCCAATAAAAGAGTTGTACAAACACTTTTGAATAGTATAAACAAGGTTAGGAGGACAATCAACCATATAGTTCAAGCAGGAGAACGTAACATCAGTCTATTAAATTTTTATTTATTTATTTATATTTTTAATTAAAAGGGTGGTGAGCCTTTAATGAGGGATTCTGTATTATACCATGTTGTCAATCTAACTACTTTGCGCACATATTCCCTGGTGGCAGGCGCTAGCGTGAGCAGGTAGGGTAACCAAATGGCGAAAAAAATTTGCGAGCGCGACTCTGCGTCCAGGGCACAATCAATCCAATCCATTTGATATAGGTATGTTAAACGTGGTAACATGAGGGAAAGGGGTATCGGCTCCGAATGTATCCATTGGGATAGGATGGTTTTCTTTGCTGCAGCAGCCACACGAGCCAACAGTAATTTCGTCCCTTTGGAATATGGGGGATCCTGAGTATTTATGAAGTTCCAGAAAGCCCAGACCATAGTAATATTAAAAGAAATGCGAAGTTCCACATTAATATACGTTTGGACTGCTGTCCAGAATGTTTGTACTAACGGGCATGCCCAGAGACAATGAATAATATCAGCTTCGGGAGAAGTACATTTAAAACATAAAGAGTTGTCAGATACTCCAGTGAGGAACCTAAGTCTAGGGGTGTAGTAGGCTCTGTGTAGTATTTTAAAATGCATCTCTGCATAAGAAGATGAAACTAGTTGTTTATTTAGCACACCACACCACCGAATCACTGTCAGGAGATCGGTGTCAGGGAGGGTGTCTGTCCATTTGGCCATCCCTGTTGTGAGCTTAGACAGATCCAACCTTCGCCTAGTATGGGAATAGATTAATGAAGTGTTATATGGGGCTCCTGGAGACTGTCGTACCAGGCCATCAAGGGGAAAGGTGAAGTCCGCGGGGTGCAATCATGACAATTTACTAGTAACAAAGCTACGAATTTGGAAATAGGCAAACAGAGGAAAATGAAGAGTGGGGTATTTTACTTTTAGTTGTGCTAGAGTTAATATCGCAGAGCATTCTACATTCAGAAATTGGTATAAGAAGGATAGGCCCTGGAGATGCCAGCCACGAACAATCCCATTATCCTCTCCACCCTGGAATTGTGGATTACACAATAAAGGCTGAAATAGAGAATTCGTTAGGGAGAGGTCTAAACGTTTCCTAAGTTTACGCCAAGCTGTACATGGGGCATGTAATAACGAATTATGGAGTCTATCATGTTGAGGAGGGACCGCGGCAAAATGCAACAAATGTACTAAAGTGTGTTGAGGTGAGAAAGCCTGTTCCAAAGCTCTATTAACAAAATTGTCACTATCCCCTATCCAATCCAGAGCGTATCTGTAGTTGGCGGCAAGGGAGTAGTCTTCAGGACAGGGGAGATTATTACCTCCAAGTGCCGAGGGTTGTTGTAACTTAAAAAGTGCAATGCGGGGACGTTTGTTTGCCCAGATAAATTTAGTGAGGGCCTTATTAATAGAATGGACATCGCGTTTGGACAATATGAATGGGAGCATCTGGATTGGATAAAGTAGTCGAGGGAAGGAAACCATCTTATATAAGTGGCACCTACCCAGATAAGAAATCGGGAGATGTTGCCACTTCAAAAAGTCATTTGTCATTTGAGTGATGTGGTAAGAAAAGTTCACTGTATATAGGTCAGTGAGGAGTGGCGGGATACGGAGGCCTAGATATTTTAAATATCGGTGGGCCCATCTGAAGGGAAATGAGTCGCCCCAATCCTGTGCCGCCTCTCTTCCCAATGCCAGCACCTCTGTCTTATCAAAATTAATAAGAAATCCGGAGATTAAATTAAAATCATGCAGTGTGGTTAGTAACGATGGAAATGCCTGTTTGGGGTTGGTAAAATATAGTAACAGGTCATCAGCAAAAGCAGACACCTTGACTTCGTTGTTGCCTACCATAATACCTTGCCAAGTAGGATCTAGTATAAAATGACGTATCAAAGGGTCTAGGGCCAAATTAAATAGCAGGGGGGAAAGAGGGCATCCCTGACGGGTCCCTCTACCTAACGTGAAGGCAGACGAGTTTAAACCATTTATAGTCAGATGCGCCTGAGGTAATGTATATAACATTCCAAATAGATGAATAAATTCCTCACCAAATTGCTGGACATGAAAAATACGTAGCAAATGAGACCAGGAGACGCGATCAAACGCCTTATCGGCGTCGCAGCTCACAACAAGAGCATTTGGGCAGGGAGATTGTTGCGCACTATACATTGCTGCAATCAGCGTACGTATATTATGAACTGAGGTTCTACCTTTAACAAACCCTGTTTGAGCAGGATGCAGAACTCGATTCAGAATTGGTTGAAGTCTTGTTGCAATTAATTTTGTAAAAAGCTTCATGTCCTGATTCAATAATGAAATAGGTCTGTAAGATTGAGTATATTGGGGATCTTTTCCCGGTTTCGTAAACAGCACAATTCTGGCTTCACTAAATCCCGCGGGGGGAGGTTTACCCTCTAGCAGTGCATTGAAAAGAGATAATAAATGGGGTGACAAATGGGGGGCCAGGATTCGGTAATACTCCGCCCCAAACCCGTCCGGGCCAGGAGATTTGCCATTGTGCAGTGATTTAATCAAAGAAAGTAATTCCGGTTCTGTGACCGGTTCTGTTAAGGATTTCCTTTCCTCTTCCGTTAAAACAGGTAATTTTGCCCTCTCAAGGAATTGCATTCCGAGAGTCGGATGATCCAAGGGGGCTTTATAGAGAGTGTTATAATATTGTAAGAAGGCCTCAGAAATTGAGGGGGTATCAAAGATGGCTGCAGACGAATTTGTGAGTAGTTGGGGAATACGAGAAGGGGCAGAGCACGACCGAACCAGATTTGCCAACAATCTCCCGGATTTATTACCCCCTCTGAAAAATCTATTCCGTTGTAAATCGTATAAAAATCTCGCCCGCTCCGTATGTAATGAGTCATATAGTTGCTTAGCAGCAAGATAGGCCTGTCGGTTGTCGGGTGAGTCCCTCAACAAAAGTGCGTCATAGGTTTTGGTCAGGTTACAAGCAAGGTCCCGTAATTGGATAGCGAGTAGCTTACGTCTCCTAGAAACATACTCCATAATATGTCCTCGAATCACTGGCTTCGAAGCTGACCAAAACAAATTGATGTCCTCCATATGAGTACTATTGTCTGCTACATAATTACGAAACGTTTGTTCTAGGTGGGTGCAAAAATCAGAGGATTTTGTAAGATAGGCTGGAAACCTCCAATTATATGACTGAGAGATAGGGGAGTGTAAATTTAGGGTAAACCAAACTGGGGCATGGTCGGACAATGATATGGGTTCTATTTTAGTTTCAGCCACGCGCTGTAATAAGGTGTCAGTGATTAGCCAATAGTCGAGGTGAGAAGAGGAGTGATGTGGATGAGAGTAAAATGTGTACTCTCGGGAGTCAGGGTGTTGGCATCTTCAGGGGTCGCAGAGCAGTGAGTCGGTTAATAAAGACAGGGATTGGGGCGGTGTAGAAATATGCGATCTAGCAGAGGTGGATCTGTCCAAACCTGGAGACTGGACAGTATTAAAGTCTCCGCCTAAAATAATCTCCCCCTCCGCCCATTCTTACAGTTTATTATAAATTTTAGGGAAAAAAAGTGAGTTAGTACCAGTAGGTGCGTAGATAGTAGCTATGGTGTAGAGAACACCGAAAATAGTTATTTTTATAAATAAATAGCGGCCTTCAGGGTCACTTAGACTATCATTTATTTGATATGTGAGGCGTCTATTAAAAAGAATCAGTACACCCCTTCGTTTGGCTGAATAAGAGGCCGATTTGAATTCCCCTATCCAGGAATCTCTCACAACATTAGGGTCTGCATTTTTCCAATGAGTCTCTTGTAAGAAAACTATATCAGGCTTTAAACGTTTAAGATAGGAGAGAATCTTTTTCCTTTTGACTGGGGTGTTTAAACCCTCAACATTCCAGATTAGAAATTTAATATGTGACTGTACTCTAGTGGAGGTGGCAGCATTCGAGGACATTTAACCTACACCTACTCTAGGCCAAAATTCCCATTTAACTAGTAATGATAGACCCAACCAGCCCGTCCCAGCAAGCGGGCCGGCGAGCAAAATACCTGTACCAAAGCAGTATAAGAATAAGAGGAACAATGGTGACGACATACAATAAATTTGTACAACATCTAAATCAAAATCCCAACTCAAAATTATTTTAAGTATTATACGAACCAAAGTGTTGAGGTCAATGGAGCGGCCCACCGAGACGACTAATTGATTTCGACTTAAAACATGTGTATAGTGGAGAACCGCGCCAAGAGACCATGCAAGAAGCAAACATAACAATAACAGATAAGGAAAGGAAAAAAGGGGGGTGAGGTTTAGTCGGAGAAGAGGAGGAAGAAAAAGAGTCAAAAAAGTAGAGAGCATTTCAAGGAGAATTGAGAACAATAGGATAAGTGGTCACAGAGAGAGAGAGTATTTCGAGAGATGCAATAGGGAATAGGTGACCGTATACCCACATATATATAGATAAACAAACTATATATCAACCAGTGGGAGGACCCACTCTTAGTAGTTACTAAGAACCTGAATGTGTACTGTTCGAGAAGATGCAAATATACAAGGCCAACGGGTATCAGTCCTCATCGTCCATCCCGGCAGTGGGGCGTAAGGAAAGTGAATCTACAAAGTTCATGGCTGTCTTTGGAGTCTCGAAGAAGTAGGCCTTTCCCGCATGAGTGACTCTCAATTTAGCCGGATAGAGAAGCGCAAAGCGGTGACCCAGTTCAAAAAGTCTCTTGCAGACAGACGAGAATTCTCTACGTTTGGAAGCAACCATATAGGAAAAGTCCTGGAAAAGCAGCAATTTAGCATCTTGGTATTTCAGGTCAGAACATTTTCTATAGGCATCCAGTATCATGACCTTGTCAGCGTAATTGAGGACTCTAAAGATGACGGGCCGGGGTCTATTTCTTGTGGACTGCCATTCAGGGCCAATACGGTGTACACGTTCCACTACTATAGATCCAGAACCCGAAACACAGCCCAGTTCCCTAGGTATCCATTGAGAGACGAGCGTCATGAGGTCATGGGGTTTCACCGACTCCGGTAGGCCGATGAGGCGCACATTGTTTCTCCTGTTACGGTTTTCCAGGTCCTCAAGCTTATCCTGAATAGATGCAACAAATTTTTCTTGGTCAGAGAGAGCCGTCTTAGCCGTAGTGAGATCATCCTCTAGGTCGGATATTCTCTGTTCTGCCTCGGTGAGTCGCTGAGCATGTTGGTTCAGTTGAGTGAGAGCGGAATCAAGCGAGTCTTTTAGAGGAGCCAATTTTTGGTCTAATAACTTAGACAGGATATCTGTTATCTCATTCGTCGAGCAGGATTTTGCAGAATCCATTGCGGATATGGACACAGGCTGGCCTCGGGGGCTAGAGTGTGAACCCAATGAGGGTGACGGAGGGCTGTCTACCGAGGAGCTATCACGGCCACGGCCTCTACCCGACTGAGTGCTACGAGTGCCCCGCGACTGTTTGGCCGCAAATTTGTCCATCATCAGAATAATGAGATAATAACAGCAGTGAGTGCGGCCGTAGACGGCTTGAGATATATAATAATATGAGCCGCAATACAATGTTCCTCCAGCAGAGGGAGTTCAATCCGAGCAATGAGATAATAGGTGTGTTATAGATGAGTGATATTTCTTCCAGAAATAGAGTGTAGAGGTTGAGGGTATAATAAGAAGAGGGTATGGGATCCCAGGTCAAATTTAATAGGTTCCAACCTGTCCAGAGAGGACAGTCAGCAAGGATCACGGACCTGCCAGTGACCACAGCTGACCGCCTGTAGCAGCAGGGAGCTTTCAGCTTACCAGCTCGCCTCCTCCAAGATGGCCACCAGATGCAGGGGAGATGTGATGCAGCCCGGGGAGAAGCCTCTTCCCGGCTGCCTAGCGCCTTAATGCTGCCTTTTCGGGACCCAGCAGGTCAGTGGCCGCCCTCCTGGGGGGGGTATGGTGGGCTGGTGGCTCAGCCGCGGGCGCGGGCGAAGCAGAATCCTCCGCTCCGCCACCCTGGAAGTCCGCGGCGGGTCGCGGCCAAAATCGAGGCCCCGGCCTGTGGATGTAGTGTAGGCCGCGGGGCTCCGGAGCTCCGTGAGCGGTCCCCGGCTCCCGGAAAAGTGTCCCCCGATAGCGGGCCCGGCAGGCAGAGAGGCAAGAGAGCGGGTGGCGCAGTATGTGTGGGCCAGAGGCAGGGGGAGGCAAATGTGTAGCGGACGCCATGCAGATAGCTCCAGGGCACGTCCTCCTCCCCTGCTGGCCACCGTATATCTCCACCTGTGGATTTTTAAAATGTGTCAGTGAGTAAAGAGTACACCTGTGCACCTGTTGGGTGACCTAGAAAATGTGAACTGTGCGGGGTCCTGAGGACCGAGTTTGAGAACCACTGCTATAGATTAATTTTTCATATTACGTGATTAGAGGGGATGGGTCATGCTCAGAGTGCAAGAAACCATGGGCACCCCTTGTACAAGTGGCCCCCCTGGACCGTATTAAACTTTCTTTGTTTGACCCTGAGGTCATGCCGATAAAATTACTGCTATCACCGGAGGCCTGCACTCAGTGCTGTTGACACTGGGCGAACTGTCCTTCACACACTGCCACCAATGTGCTATGGTGACGATGCCTCTACTTCCTCCCCTCCCTGCCTAGACTACACCCCTTTTGCTCCATGAAGCCCCACCCTTCTGTTCTCTACCCTATGTCTTTGCTTCCCCTGCCCTAGTCTCCAGTCCACCCCTTCTTCTCCTCTTCTTACCCTGTCTGTGTGTGTGTGTCTCCTTCTCCTAAGCTCCGCAGTGTGCTAAAATCGGACAGCCTACTTCCTGCTGTGGAAAGTATACGGGGAGGAGTAGGGGCAATATGAATGCAGTCTGGGGGTGTATTAATGTTAACTGTAGGGGTAATGTTAACAGGAAGGGTGTGTATTAATATTATGCAGGGTATATTACTGCTATCTGGGTGGTGAGGTGAGGGTGTAGTAAAATTAAGCCCAGCAGCAGTTGCAGTGAGCACTGGTTGCAGTCTGGGTAAGTAGCACTACTGGGGGCATTATGTGATTTTGTCACTTTTGGGGGCATTATGTGTATCTGGCTCTATTGGGGGCAATATGTGTATGTGACACAATACTGGGTGCATGATTTGTACCTGGCACTACTGGGGATATTAACTGGCACTATGGGGGCATTATGTGTATCTGCCACTATACTCGGGGCATTATGTGTACCTGGCACTATACAGGGTTTTTATATGTACCTGGCACTACTGGGGGCATAACGTGTATCTGGCAATATACTGGAGACATTATGTGTAACCGGCACTATACTGGGGCATTATGTGTATCTGACACTTTACTGGTGAAATTATGTGTAAGGAACACTACTGTGGGCATCAGGTGTAAGGCTGCTAATTGTGTGTGTGTGTGTGTGTGTGTGTGTGTGTGTGTGTGTGTGTGTGTGTGTGTGTGTGTGTCTAGAAGAGGTGTGATAATAAATATATATATATATATATATAGTTTGATTAACATAATATAAAGTTGCAAGGCCATGCCCACTTTCCCTGGAGCATGCGCGATCTTTCGAGCATGCATTTAGGTGGGAGCTTCCAAATCTCTCGCTCAGGCCTGCAGCTGGCCCTGGCAATTGCATGCGCAGCTGCTATTTTTTTAGGCTACGGAATTGCTAATGTTAGCTAGTAAAGCTGCTACACTGAAATGAAAGGAGGCATGACTGGAGCGATCACACACTCTTTCGTAACTGCGTACACATTCACAATCTATACGCAAGAATGAGGAACATGCACTGTATGGGTAGACCTAAGGCTACACAGACAGGTTGCTGCAGTAGTGACACTGGTGCCATGTCTCTCTACATATATAATCACAGCTGAAGGCAAAAACATGCCCTGAAAATGGCCTTGACATATCTGCATTGTGGCCTCCATTTACCATTAACTCAATCACTACTTTAAAGTTCTCAGTGTGAGCACAATTACAGAGGTACCTTGGTGCATACACATTGCGATCATGGCACATGTGCAGTCTGCCGATAATCGCTCCATTGCTTGAACATCAAAATTGTATACAAACATGAATTAGGCCCACAGGGTTAGGATTTATACCTTTGCTTTACGTCTCTGCAGATCTGAAGGCTTTTACTTAGAAAACCAACTGTCCAGAAGAGGGGATTGGTGGATTGCAGCAAATGACCTCAGCGGGAAGTAGCACCCACCCACACATATTATAACATAAATATATATCTATACACAATGATAATTCTGGCAGCACTCCCAGTAAGTATTAACGATTCCAGTGCCCTCCTAGGTTCCCGTTGTCCACGGGTCCAATATAGAGAGAACAATGCAGGCGGCACTCAGAAATAATTTCAGGATTCATACCTGCTGAATCCTGAAATTATGTCTGAGTGCCGCCTGCATTGTTCTCTGTATATATATATATATATATATATGGAAGAAAGAGCGGCACTCGGCGTCTTGAAGTCAAAAACTTGTATTTAAACAACACATAGAAAGTCCGACGTTTCGGGGCTCACATGCCCCTTTGTCAAGGTGTACACATGCCCTTTTCTTTGTCAAGGTGCATGTGAGCCCGAAACGTCGGACTTTCTATGTGTTGTTTAAATACAAGTTTTTGACTTCAAGACGCCGAGTGCCGCTCTTTCTTCCTTCTATTTGAAAATTCCTATTGGGATGGCACCGGTGCCTGCTTAATCCATCTATGGGAGTGCCTGTTCACTTGCTGCTTGTTTTATATATATATATATATATATATGTAGCTCCATGATGTCCGGCACTCACAAAACTGAAACAACATGCACCAGTGCCCTGATTCTGCAATAACAAACTCCCCAACAGATATCCGGCACTCAGGGACTAAATTAGAAAACGCTGGACCGGGGTCTTGATAAAGGGGGTAGCACCCTAAAACGTTGATTGCTACTTGCGTCTCCAGCGATTTCTAATTTAGTCCCTGAGTGCCAGACATCTATTGGGGAGTATATATATATATATATATATATATATATATACACTGCTCAAAAAAATAAAGGGAACACTAAAATAACACATCCTAGATCTGAATGAATGAAATATTCTTATTAAATACTTTGTTCTTTACATAGTTGAATGTGCTGACAACAAAATCACACAAAAATTATCAATGGAAATCAAATTTATTAACCCATGGAGGTCTGGATTTGGAGTCACACTCAAAATTAAAGTGGGAAAACACACTACAGGCCGATCCAACTTTGATGTAATGTCCTTAAAATAAGTCAAAATGAGGCTCAGTAGTGTGTGTGGCCTCCACGTGCCTGTATGAACTCCCTACAACGCCTGGGCATGCTTCTGATGAGGTGGCGGATGGTCTCCTGAGGGATCTCCTCCCAGACCTGGACTAAAGTATCCGCCAACTCCTGGACTGTCTGTGGTGCAACGTGGCGTTGGTGGATGGAGCGAGACATCATGTCCCAGATGTGCTCAATTGGATTCAGGTCTGGGGAACGGGTGGGCCAGTCCATAGCATCAATGCCTTCGTCTTGCAGGAACTGCTGACACACTCCAGCCACATGAGGTCTAGCATTGTCTTGCATTAGGAGGAACCCAGGGCCAACCGCACCAGAATATGGTCTCACAAGGCGTCTGAGGATCTCATCTCGGTACCTAATGGCAGTCAGGCTATCTCTGGCGAGCACATGGAGGGCTGTGCGGCCCCCCAAAAAAAATGCCACCTCACCCCATTACTGAGCCACTGCCAAACCGGTCATGCTGGAGGATGTTGCAGGCAGCAGAACGTTCTCCTTGGCGTCTCCAGACTCTGTCACGTCTGTCACATGTGCTCAGTGAGAACCTGCTTTCATTTGTGAAGAGCACAGGGCGCCAGTGGCGAATTTGCCAATCTTGGTGTTCTCTGGCAAATGCCAAATGTCCTGCACGGTGTTTGGCTGTAAGCACAACCCCCACCTGGGGACGTCGGACCCTCACACCACCCTCATGGAGTCTGTTTCTGATCGTTTGAGTAGACACATGCACATTTGTGGCTTGCTGGAGGTTATTTTGCAGGGCTCTGGCAGTGCTCCTCCTGTTCCTCCTTGCACAAAGGTGGAGGGAGTGGTCCTTCTGCTGGGTTGTTGCCCTCCTACGGCCTCCTCCACGTCTCCTGATGTACTGGCCTGTCTCCTGGTGGCGCCTCCATGCTCTGGACACTACGCTGACAGACACAGCAAACCTTCTTGCCACAGCTCGCATTGATGTGCCATCCTGGATGAAATGCACTACCTTAGCCACTTGTGTGGGCTGTAGACTCCGTCTCATGCTACCACTAGAGTGAAAGCACCGCCAGCTTTCAAAAGTGACCAAAACATCAGCCAGAAAGCATAGGAGCTGAGAAGTGGTCTGTGGTCACCACCTGCAGAACAACTCCTTTATTGGGGGTGTCTTGCTAATTGCCTATAATTTCCACCTGTTGTCTATTCCATTTGCACAACAGCATGTGAAATTGATTGTCAATCAGTGCTGCTTCCTAAGTGGACAATTTGATTTCACAGCAGTGTGATTGACTTGTAGTTACATTGTGTTGTTTAAGTGTGTTATTTTTTTGAGCAGTGCATATATATATATATATATATATATATATATTACTAGAGCTGAGCGAGTTCGGATTTAACGCCAGAATTAATGCCAAAACACGTGACATGCGTGAGCCAATAAGATACCATTTTGAGAACCGAGCAAATCCGAGTTAAATCGAACCAGCTCATCTCTATCTATTACAGTATATATATATATATATATATATATATATATATAAAATTATATACTGTGTATATATGTATACGGGTTGTGTATGCGCGACCGGTGGTAGAGATCCCAGCGGTCAGCATACCGATGCCAGCATCCCTGCAGCTGGAATGCCGACAGGGTGGCGAGCACAACACTAGCCACGCTGCGGGCACGGTGGCTCGATGCACTCGCCACAGGTTCTATTCCCACTCTATGGGTGTCATGGACACCCACGAGTGGGAATAGACTCTGTATGTCGGGATTATGCGTGTCAGCATTTTAAGCAGTTTTGATACCGGCGTTGGGATCCTGATAGCTGGAACCCTCACTGCCGGTAAGATAATCGCATCCCTTGTGTGTGTGGGTATATATATATATATATATATCAATGACAATCGGTGGGGTGAGGCAGAGCCTTTCATATTTTATTTTTAAATAAAGTAGCCCCTTAGATGTTTTAGCAGCCCCTCCTGAGCCCCCACAGCAGCCCCAGATTGGGCAAGTTGAGTTCGGGTGGGTTCGGTATAGTACTAAGTACAACTGTGCAGTAAGTTTTTTGTTATTGAGCCCCTGCCCTAGTGGAGCTTATCACTCTGAAGTCCAAACTCATTTCATACTATAAGTAGGACTGTGGTAGGAAGCAATGCTAACCTCTGTGCCCACAGCATGCCTCAGCCTGGCAAGCCAGACATCTTCCTCGCTGTAAGCCACCATGAGACTCCATACTGGGCCTTATTCAGTAACTGTTTGTGCCTCACAGGAGCTCCTGGCCCATCTAGTGCTGCAGTGCAATGGAAAGCTGATGGAATGCAAGATCACTGAAACTCTGTTCTTCTAACCCTACACAGCCCTTCGGAAATAAAGATCTCTGTACAACAAATGCGCATATTCTAAATAAATAATCCCAAAATGTGGAACATCAATAATAAATCCAAATTAAGGTTGACTAATTAGAGCCATTCATTTGAGTGAGTCCCTAACATAAAATAATTGAGAAGAACCTCTCTCTAATGTTTCGGCAGAAAATATCACTTTTACCTCTCCGGCAATTGGGCTGGATTATGATTTAGTCTCTTCTGAGTCACACTGACTTTCACCACAAATGTGGTCTCTCCCCACTTTATTTACAAACACTTCGGCAATTTCCATTTCCACCTTTGCGGCTAGTTTTCACAAATCTGTTTGTGATGTTGAAGCTTGTTTCATATCTGCTATAGGCTTTCATTGAAACCTAGGATCAAGTACAGCAGCACCCCTGGGATTATACGGCACCACCCCTGGATTATACAGCATAGGCAGCACCACTGGAGAATTACACAGCACAGAAGACAGGCAACAGCACTTCTGGACTTAAACTGCAGTGGGGCACCACTGGACTGATAGGGCAGAGGGGCAGCACCCCTGGAATGATGTGGCAAATAAAAGACGTGCAAGATGGAATTGTCCTTGGGCCCTCCCACCAACCCTTATGTTGTATAAACAGGACATGCACACTTTAACAAACCAATCATTTCAGTGATAGGGTCTGCCACACGACTGTGGCTAAAATGGTTGGTTTGTTTGGGCCCCCACCAAAAAAGAAGCAATTAATCTCTCCTTGCACAAACTGGCTCTACAGTGGCAAGATGTCGTTCTCATCCTCAAAATCTCTCACCCTCTTCAGTGTTTACATCCTCATCCATACAGAGAAATACTATTCAAAAAAACAAACCACATCATTTAGGTGTCAGTGGACTGCTTATGCTATTACTTAAAGTTTCTGAACTTGACAATGACTTATGATGAATGCTCTGCAGGTGACGTATAAGGGAGGATGTTCCTAGGTGTTTAACATCCTTACCCCTACTTATTATGGATTGACAAAGGCAACAGATGGCTTGACACCTGTTGTCCGGATTTGTGGAGAAATAATTCCACATCGATGAGGTGACTTTTTTGTTTTTTTACCCAGGCATAACAATGGGCTTTTTCATCCCATGGACAACAACTGTCTCCAGTGGTGCCTTATCATTATTATTATTATCCTTTATTTATATGGTGCCACAAGGGTTCCGCAGCACCAAATTACAGAGTATATAAGCAAATAATCAAACAGGAAAACAGCAACTTACAGTTGACGACAATATAGGACAAGTACAGGGTAAATAAACATAGCTACATCAGCAGATGACACTGAAATAAGTATCAGGTGGCAGGAGACTGATGGATTTGGTGCAATTGGTGCAGTTGAAGATTATTAAAGTAAGAAATAGGATAAGCACATGAGGGAAGAGGGCCCTGCTCATGAGAGCTTACATTCTAAAGGAGAGGGGTAGACAGACAGGGGTGACACATATGGGATACATAGAGTGCGTGGAACAGAGGGTTAGAATGAGATTTGGCTGGGTTTGGTGAAGAAGTGAGTCTTGAGAGCCCATTTGAAGTTTTGTAGAGAGGTGGAGAGTCTGAGGGGGAGAGGTAGGGAATTCCAGAGAAGTGGTGCATCATGTGAAAAATCTTGGAGGTAAGAGTGGGAGGAAGTAATCCGTAGGCAGGAGAGTCGGCGTGCATTAGCAGAGCGAAGATGACAGGTGGGAGTGTAAAGGGATATAAGGTCAGAGGTGTAGATGGGAGAGGAGTGGGTGAGGGCTTTGTGAGTGTGAGAAGCTTGAAATGGATTCTGAAAGGGAAGAGGAGCCAGTGAAGGTCTTGTAAGAGAGGAGAGGTGGACGTAGTGCATTTGGTGAGGAAAATGAGCCGGGCAGCAGCATTGAGGATAGATTGGAGTGGAGAGAGGTATTTGTCAGGAATGCCAGTCAGGAGGAGAGTACAGTAGTCCAGTCTTGAGATGACCAGTGAGTGGATACGAGTCTTAGTAGCATCCTGGGTCAGAAAGGGTCTAATCCTGGAAATATTTTTTTTATGAAAACGACAGGTTTGTGAGAGGTGCTGAATGTGTGGTTTAAAGGAGAGGGAGGAGTCAATAATTACTCCAAGACAGCGCACTTGGGGGCTAGTGGAGATAGTAGTGCCATCAATAGATAATGAGATTGCAGGAGGTGAGGTTATGCGGGAGGGAGGGAAGATGATCAGCTCGGTCTTAGACATGTTAAGTTTAATTAAGCGCTGGGACATCCAAACAGAGATAGCAGAGAGACAGTTGGAGATACAAGTGAGGAGAGCAGGGGAGAGGTCTGGAGAGGAAAGATAGATTTGAGTATCATCAGCATATAGATGATATTGGAAACCAAAATAACTAATGAGCTTACCTAGTGAGGACGTATAGAGAGAGAAAAGAAGAGGACCAAGGACAGAACCTTGGGGTACACCTACAGTTAGTGGAAGTTAGTGGAAGTGAGGGGAGGTGGAGTCATGAGAAGAGATAGAGAATGAACGGTCAGAGAGGTAGGAAGACAGCCAAGAGAGGGCAGTATCAAGCAGACCAATGGAGTGAAGGATTTGCAGTAGGAGAGGATGGTCCACAGTGTCAAAAGCAGCAGAGAGATCAAGTAGAATAAGTAGAGAGTAGTGTCCCTAAGATTTAGCAGCATGGAGGTCATTGCATACTTTTGTAAGGGCAGTTTCAGTGGAGTGGAGTGGAGAGGATGGAAGCCAGACTGGAATGGGTCACGCAGTGAGTGTGAGAAAAGAAAGGAAGTAAGGTGGTTGTAGACAATATGCTCAAGGAGTTTGGAGGCAAAAGGGAAGAGAGAGATGGGTCGGTAGTTGGAGAGAGTGTTTGGATCAAGGGTAGGTTTTTTAAGAATAGGAGAGATGAGTGCATGCTTGAAGGCAGAGGGGACAGGGCCTGATGAGAGGGAGAGATTGAGAAGGTGGGAAAGATGGGAACAGGCAGAAGGAGAGAGGTAGCGGAGGAGGCGGGAGGGTATAGGGTCAAGTGGGGAGGTGGTGAGGGGACAGGAACAAATGAGGGCCATGACTTCCTCTCCATATGCATGGGAGAAATGTCAGAGTTGGTGGGAGGGATGGGGAGGGGTGGTAAGGGATGGGAGGAGGCTGGTTACTGATGGTCTGGTGTGATGTGATATCCTGGCGTATGGAGTCAATTTTGGATGTGAAGTAAGTGGCAAAGTCAAGAGCAGAGAGGAGGGGAGACAAGGTGGAGGAGGGCAGAGGAGTGAGTTGAGAGTGGCAAAGAGGCGCCAGGGGTTGGAAGACTGGGAGGAGATGAGGTTCTTGAAGTTTGACTGTTTATCAAGAGAAAGGGCAGCACTGAAGGATGACAGCATAAGTTTGAAATGGAGGAAGTCTGCCTTAGAGCGTGATTTCCTCCAGTGTCGCTCAGCAGTACGTGAGCATTTTTGCAGATATCTGGTGCATTTGGTGTGCCAGGGTTGAGGTGTTAATTTGCGAGGGTGAATAGTGGTTGGTGGAGCAACAGAGTCAAGAGCAGAAGTAAGGGATGCATTGTATATGGAAGTGGCTTATTCAGTGCATGAGAGAGAGAGAGAATAGGAGAGAGAAGTGAGTCAAACAGGGAGGAAAGGAATGTGGTGTCAATAGCCTCAATATTACGCTTAGTGATGGTAGCCTTAGGAGGTAGAGATGGGGAAACCGAGAGAGATAGGTTAAAGGAGAGCAGGTGGTGGTCAGAGAAGGGAAATGGGGAGTTGAAAAAATTAGAAATATCACAACGGTGAGTGAAGACCAGATCCAGTGAGCTCCCATTCACATGGGATGGTGAGGAGGTCCACTGGGAGAGACCAAGTGAAGAGGTGAGGTTAAGGAGTTTATAGGCAGGGGATTGTGTGGGAAATGAATGTCGATAGGGATGTTGAAATCGCCTAGGATAATGGAGGGAATGTAAGAAGAGAGGAAGTGAGGAAGCCAGGAAGCAAAGTTGTCGATGAATTTGGAAACAATGCCAAGGGGGCGGTAAATGACAGCTACTCTAAGATGGATGGAAGAGGCATATAGTATGGACCTCAAATGTAGAGAATGTAAGGGATGGTTCTGGTGGTATGAGTTGGAGGGAGTAACTAGTTGGTAGGAGTTTATTCAAACAAACCACATCACCCTCAGAATCCTCATCGTCAACTTTCTCTGCAGCACCAGCTACACCCATATCCTCCTCATTCTGATGTACTTCTACAGTGACATCCTCAATCTCAATATCAGCAACTGGACTGGCGGTGCTCCTCCCAGCACTTGCAAGGGGCGTGCAAAAGGTGGTAGGAGCCTCCTCTTCCTATATAGTGTTGTGAAGGTCAGGCCTGAACATCACAACCGTGGACAGTGCCAGCACCCCTGTATTTTCACAACACCCCTGTAATTTTACAGCATACAAGACAAGGCCAGTGTACATGTACTTTAACTGCACCCCTGTATTTTTATAGCATACAGGACCGGTGTACATTTATTTTACCAACGGCACCCCTGAATTTTTACAGCATACAGGGCCAGTGTACATTTATTTTCACTGCACCCCTGAATTTTTACAGCATACAAGACAGGGTAGTGTACATTGATTTTACTGCACCCCTGCATTTTTACAGCATACAGGGCCAGTGTAATTTTATTTTAACAGCAGCACCCCTATATTTTTACAGCATACAGGACCAGTGTGCTTTTTATTTTTAACAACTGCACCCTTGAATTTTTTTAGATCATACAGGGCCAGCGTAATGTTATTTTAACAGCAGAACCCTATATTTTACAGCAAACAGGAGCAGTGTGTTTTTAATTTTTAAAAACTGCACCCCTGAATTTTTACAGCATACAGGGATAGCTACACCCATGTATTATTATTTATTATCTGTTTCTTATATAGCGCAGCATATTCCATTGCGCTTTAAAATTAGAACAACAGTAATATAACAAAACTGGGTAAAAACAGACAGACATAGAGGTAGGAAGGCCCTGCTCACAAGCTTACAATCTGTAAGGAAATAGGCATTGATACACAAGGATAGATGATACCTATTGCATAAAGGTTCACCAGATTGCTAGGTTCTTAATGGGTTGTATGATATGATCACCCAGCAATGTTGGGCAAGAGTCAGCAGGGTGTGAGAGTAAAGAAAGACAAGATATGTGATGTTATGTATATTGGTGGTCATTCCGAGTTGTTCGCTCGTTGCAGATTTTCGCTATACTGCGATTAGTCGCTTATTGCGCATGCGCAAGGTTCACAGAGCGCATGCGCTTAGTTATTTTACACAAAAGTTAGGTATTTTACTCACGGCATAGTGAAGCTTTTTCATCGCTGTGCTGATCGTAGTGTGATTGACAGGAAGTGGGTGTTTCTGGGCAGAAACTGGCCGTTTTATGGGAGTGTGCGGAAAAACGCAGGCGTTCTAGTTGCAAAATACAGCAGTGGCTGGAGAAACGGGGGAGTGGTTGGGCAAACACTGGGTGTGTTTGTGACGTCAAACCAGGAACGAAAAGGACTGAGCTGGTCGCAATGGCTGAGTAAGTCTGGAGCTACTCAGAAACTGCTAAGAAATTTCTATTCAGAATTCTGCTAATCTTTCGTTCGCACTTCTGCTAAGCTAAGATACACTCCCAGAGGGCGGTGGCTTAGCGTATGCAATGCTGCTAAAAGCAGCTAGCGAGCGAACAACTCGGAATCACCCCCATTGTACAGAGAGTATATGATTAGATATAGAAGCAGTGAAGGTTATATGGGTGGGTCTGGAATTTGATAGGCTTGTCTGAAGAGGTGAGTCTTCAGGGAACGTTTAAAGGTTTGGAGACTAGAGGTGAGTCTTATTGTGCGTGGGAGGGCATTCCACAGAGTGGGTGAAGCCCGGATAAAGGGGGTCATTCCGAGTTGATCGCTAGCTGCCGTTGTTCACAGCGCAGCGATCAGGCTAAAAAATAGCTTTTCTGCCCATGCGTAGGCACCGCAATGCGCACGTGCATCGTACGGGTACAAGGCCCGTTGTTGTTTTGCACAGGTTCTAGCGAAGTTTTCAGTCGCACTGACGGCCGCAAGAATATTGACAGGAAGGGTGCGTTTCAGGGTGTCAACTAACCGTTTTCAGGGAGTGTTTGCAAAAATGCAGGCGTGTCTGAAAAAACGCAGGCGTGGCTGGGCGTTCGCTGGGCGTTCGCTGGGCGGGTGTATGACGTCAAATCCGGACACGGATAGGCTGAAGTGATCACAAGCACTGAGTAGGTTCAGAGCTACACTGAAACTGCACAAACTGTTTTTGGAGAGCTCGGCTGCACATGCGTTCACACTTTTGCTAAGCTAAAATACACTCCCCAGTGGGCGGTGGCATAGCGTTTGCACAGATGCTAAAACTAGCTAGAGAGCGATCAACTCAGAATGATCCCCACAGTCCTGTAATTTTCAGTGTGAATAAGTAATGCATGGGGATGAGAAACGCAGAACTTGTGCAGAGCGGAGAGGTCGGGTAGGGAGATATTTTGAGATGAGTGAAGAGATGTGTGTTGGTGCAGTTTGGTTAATAGCCTTGTATGTAAGTAAAAGTATTTTATATTTAATACGGTAGAATACCGGTAACCAATGGAGGGACTGACAGAGCGGATCTGGAGACGATGAACGTCTGGCAAGGAAGATTAGCCTCGCAGCTGCATTCAAAATGGATTGTAGTGGTGAGAGCCTATGTTTGGGAAGACCAGTCAGGAGGCTATTACAATAATCAAAGCGGGAGATAATGAGAGCATAGATTAGAGTTTTGCTGTGTCTTGTGTAAGATATGGTCGTATTTTGGATATGTTTCTTAGATGTATGTAACATAATGCCGCTTCATTTTCGTTAATACACTGCTAAAAAAAATAAAGGGAACACTAAAATAACACATCCTAGATCTGAATGAATGAAATATTCTTATTAAATACTTTGTTCTTTACATAGTTGAATGTGCTGACAACAAAATCACACAAAAATTATCAATGGAAATCAAATTTATTAACCCATGGAGGTCTGGATTTGGAGTCACCCTCAAAATTAAAGTGGAAAAACACACTACAGGCTGATCCAACTTTGATGTAATGTCCTTAAAACAAGTCAAAATGAGGCTCAGTAGTGCCTGTGGCCTTCTCGTGCCTGTATGACCTCCCTACAATGCCTGGGCATGCTCCTGATGAGGTGGCGGATAGTCTCCTATTGGATCTCCTCCTAGACCTGGATTAAAGCATCCGCCAACTCCTGGACTGTCTGTGGTGCAACGTGGCATTGGTGGATGGAGCAAGACATGATGTCCCAGATGTGCTCAATTGGATTCAGGTCTGGGGAATGGGTGGGCCAGTCTATAGCATCAATGCCTTTGTCTTTCAGGAACTGCTGACACACTCCAGCCACATGAGGTCTAGCATTGTCTTGCATTAGGAGGAACCCAGGGCCAACCGCACCAGCATATGGTCTCACAAGGGGTCTGAGGATCTCATCTCGGTACCTAATGGCAGTCAGGCTACCTCTGGCGAGCACATGGACGGCTGTGCGGCCCCCCAAAGAAATGCCACCCAACACCATTACTGACCCACTGCCAAACCGGTCATGCTGGAGGATGTTGCAGGCAGCAGAACATTCTCCTTGGCGTCTCCAGACTCTGTCACGTCTGTCACATGTGCTCAGTGAGAACCTGCTTTCATCTGTGAAGAGCACAGGGGGAGCCAGTGACGAATTTGCCAATCTTGGTGTTCTCTGGCAAATGCCAAACGTCCTGCATGGTGTTGGGCTGTAAGCACAACCCCCACCTGTGGGCGTCGGGCCCTCATACCACCCTCATGGAGTCTGTTTCTGATCGTTTGAGTAGACACATGCATATTTGTGGCTTGCTGGAGGTCATTTTGCAGGGCTCTGGCAGTGCTCCTCCTGTTCCTCCTTGCACAAAGGCGGAGGTAGCGGTCCTGCTGCTTGGTTGTTGCCCTCCTACGGCCTCCTCCACATCTCCTGATGTACTGGCCTGTCTCCTGGTAGCGCCTCCATGCTCTGGACACTACGCTGACAGACACAGCAAACTTTCTTGCCACAGCTCGCATTGATGTGCCATCCTGGATGAGCTGCACTACCTGAGCCACTTGTGTGGGTTGTAGGGAGGTCATACAGGCACGTGGAGGCCACACACAATACTGAGCCTCATTTTGACTTATTTTAAGGACATTACATCAAAGTTGGATCAGCCTGTAGTGTGTTTTCCCACTTTAATTTTGAGTGTGACTCCAAATCCAGACCTCCATGGGTTAATAAATTTGATTTCCATTGATAATTTTTGTGTGATTTTGTTGTCAGCACATTCAACTATGTAAAGAACAAAGTATTTAACAAGAATATTTCATTCATTCAGATCTAGGATGTGTTATTTTAGTGTTCCCTTTATGTTTTTGAGCAGTGTATATATATATAGTGGGGCAAAAAAGTATTTGGACAGCCACCGACTGCGCAAGTTGACCCACTTAAAAAAATGAGAGAGGTCTGTAATTTCTATCATAGGTACACTTCAACTGTGAGAGACAGAATCTGAAAAAAAAAACAGGCAATCACATTGTATGATTTTTAAACAATTTACTTATATATTCTTGTGGAAAATAAATATTTGGAAACCTACCAAGCAGCAAGATTTCTGGCTCTCACAGACCTGTTACTTCTTCTTTAAGAAGCTCTTCTATCCTCCACTCGTTACCTGTATTACTGGCACCTGTCCAGTCCACACCCTCAAACAGTCAGACTGCTACCTCTCCACCATGGTCAAGACCAGAGAGCTGTCTAAGGACACCAGGGACAGAATTGTAGAGCTGCACAAGGCTGGGATGAGCTACTCGACAATAGGCAAGCAGCTTGGTGAGAAGAGATCAACTGTTGGCGCAATTATTAAAAGATGTAAGAAATACAAGATCACTGAAATCTCCCTCGACCTGGGGGCTCCATGCAAGATCTCACATCGTAGGGCAGGGGTGGGCAGACTTTTGGAGTCGGCGATCTACTTTGAAAGCTAAAAAGCTTTTGTGATCTACCTAGGAGGAATAATAGCACGCGCCGCAGGTGCGCAAGCAAAAAAGGTGCGTGGTATAACAAAAAGTGGGCGTGGTATAACAAAAAGTGGGCGTGGTATAACAACAAAAGGGACGTAGCCTTGCTGTGCAGAGTGTAATGACTGTCTCGCACGAAATAACACATTGGCCCCCACAGGTAAAAACCTCAAAAACATATTCCCCCACAGTGCCTGATACACATATGCCCCCACAGTGCCATGTGCCCACAGTGCCAGATATGCCCCCACAGTGCCAGATACAGATATGACCCCACAGTGCCAGACATGCCCCCACAGTGCCAGATATGCCCCCACAGTGCCAGATACAGATATGCCCCCACAGTGCCAGATACAGATATGCCTCCACAGTGCCATGTGCCCACACTGCTAGATATGCCCCCACAGTGCCAGATTACAGATATGCCCCCACAGTGCCATGTGCCCGCAGTGCCAGATATGCCCCCATAGTGCCAGATATACCCCACAGTGCCAGATATGCCCCCACAGTGCCAGATTACAGATATACCCCACAGTGCCATGTGGCCGCAGTTCCAGATATGCCCCCAGTGCCAGATATGCCCCCACAGTGCCAGATATGCCCCCACAGTGCCAGATTACAGATATGCCCACACAGTGCCAGATATGCCCACACAGTGCCAGATATGACCCCACATTGCCACATATGCCGCCACTGTGCCATGTGCCCGCAGTGCCAGATATGCCTCCACAGTGCCAGATATGCCCCCACAGTACCAGATATGACCCCACAGTGCCACATATGCCCCACATTGCCACATATGCCGCCACTGTGCCATGTGCCCGCAGTGCCAGATATGCCCCCACAGTGCCAGATATGCCCCCACAGTGCCACATATGACCCCACAGTGCCACATATGCCCCACATTGCCAGATATGCCCCCACAGTGCTCACCGTGCTGTGTGGAGAGCACAGCGCGCGCTTCTCTTGCCTGCCGTCCTGCCCCTCAGTCTGGTCTCCGGCGGTGACGGCAGCGTGTATAGCTCAAATCAGGCGCCGGTTCGCGAGCTCTGATTGGCTAACGAACCGGTGCCTGATTTGAGCTATACACTCCACCATCACTGCCGGAGACCAGACTGAGGGGCAGGACGGCAGGCAGGAGAGGCGCGGCTTCGGGTGGATGGGCAGCGGATCGCGATCGACTGGACGCATGTCCGCGATCGACCAGTCGATTGCGATCGACTGTTTGACCACCCCTGTCGTAGGGTATCAATGATCTTGAGAACGGTGAGGAATCAGCCCAGAACTACACGGGGTGACCTGGTCAATGACCTCAAGAGAGCTGGGACCACAGTCACAAAGGTTACCATTATTAACACACTATGTCGTTATGGATTGAAATTCTGCAGCACCTGAAAGGTCCCCCTGCTTAAGCCAGCACATGTCCAGGCCCATCTAAAGTTTGCCAGTGACCATCTGGATGATCCAGAGGAGGATTGGGAGAATGTAATGTGGTCAGATGAGAGCAAAATCGAACCTTTTGGTGTAAACTTCACTCACCATGTTTGGGAGAAGAATGATGAATGGCATCCCAAGAACACCATACCCACTATGAAGCATGGTGGTGGAAAGATCATGCTTTGGGGCTGCTTTTCTGCAAAGGGGACAGGACGACAGATCCGTATTAAGGAGAGGATGAATGGGGCCATGTATCGTGAGATTTTGGGCAAAAACCTCCTTCCCTCAGTAAGAGCATTGAAGATGGCTAGGTCTTCCAGCATGACAATGACACCAACACACCGCCTGGGCAACTAAGGAGTGGCTCCGTAAGAAGTATTTCAAGGTCCTGGAGTGGACTAGCCAGTCTCCAGACCTCAATCCAATAGAAAATCTGTGGAGGGGTCGACAGCCCCAAAACATGACAGATCTAGAGAAGATCTGCATGGAAGAGTGGGCCAAAATACCTGCTACAGTGTGTGTAAACCTGGTCAAGAACTTTTTGACCTCTGTAATTGCCAACCTAGGTTATATTACAAAGTATTAAGTTAAACATTTTGATTGTCCAAATATTTATTTTCCACAAGAATATACAAATAAATTGTTTAAAAATCATACAATGTGATTTCCTAGGTTTTTTTTTTCAGATTCTGTCTCTCACAGTTGAAGTGTACCAATGATGGGAATTACAGACCTCTCTCATCTTTTTAAGTGGGTCAACTTGCACAATCGGTGGCTGTCCAGATACTTTTTTGCCCCACTGTATGTATATATATATATATATATAGACAAAGTCCAAAAGAATAGGCACTTTCCAAGTCACTTTTGAAATTTGCTCAAAACATTTTTTTACCATACTCACAGTACCAATAAATGCAAGGCTTCACAGGGTTTGCATACAGACATTGTGCAACGTTTCGGTTAACAAATAACCTTTGTCAAGCTTTTCAACATTATAAGCCAACAGCAGTAGCAGCAAAGCAGAGTTAATGCAGCGAAATTAGCATACCTGTTCCACAAAAGCCTCTTAAGTACCCCCGCATGTGTGTGCCGCGCAGCCATGGCGTGCGTTCCATTCACACAGACGAGCGCTCCTCACAGCGGATTTCCGCGGGAGCACATCACTTCTGCTTCCACTCAAAGATCACTACAGCCGGCTATGGAACGCATATGCGTTCCACCGCCCGTCCGGATATCAACAGTGTGTAGATCAATGTGGAACGCACATGCGCTCCACACACCGGATCACATACCTGCCTCTGCTGGTCCTTCGTCTCCGCAATCTCTGCTGTTAGTATAATATGAGACCTATACCTGTATACTAAAGTGTGGTGGTATTGGTTAGTAGGAAATGTCTCAACAGAAACCGATTGCTTTTGATGAGGGTCTATTATTTGAAGTTGAACATACACTCATTTCTCTAACAGATGAAGATGCAGAAAAAGTGTCATTTGATAAATGTGAATTTGATGCATTACCAACTGAGAAACCCGTGGATTTATTTTATAGACTTTTACGTCTGAAGCGACGAGAAACAGATTTAGTCCTTCACGGACAATTTCTGTTGGAATACTTTAGAACTAAGAAAATTCCACGAGGTTTTAGAGTTGGAAATGTACCTACTATAGGCCGTAATAGTGCCACCTTCTGTAGTAGGTGGTGCGATGTACTAAATAAATGTGCCTTTGATCTTATGCTTTTGGTCATTGAGCAAGTAGGAGCTGAATTGACACAAGTAAGAGAGGAGATTAAGGCTTTTGAGCAGCGTTCCCTGCAGAATCTGACTAATGAGAAATCTGATAGTTGGATTTGAAATTACAAAACCAGATTGATACATACAAGAATGAGTTGGTCTCATTCAAGAGGAAAAAACTAAGTACCATTGAGAACGATTATAAAAATCATCAAGTCTACCATTGGTTGAGTGGTGACAACAGTAACAAGAATAATAGTAGGTTTAGGAGAACTCGGGGTTTTAGGGTCTTTCATATTCTAGATACCGCCTCCTCAGCTACTTCGTCTGACACAGAGCAATCTGATACCCGCCCACCTAGCGGTTTTTTAGACACACAGGGAGGGGTGGGGACATAACACATATAAGAGGAAGAGGCCACACCCGAGGAGGAGTGGCTATAAAGCAAAGAGGTCGCAGGAGGCGGAGATTAAACTTATCTTTAATTTATCTGATCATCAACTGTCACCTGATGAGACATCACTTTTGGCATTAGGTTTGAATTTTGTCCCCACGGTTAGACATGATCCTTTTGAATTTTGTGTTGATAAATTTAAATTTGCACGTAAATTAAGTTTAAAAGAGTATTTTGGAGATACAGGTTGAGTATCCCATATCCAAATATTCAGAAATACGGAATATTCCGAAATACGGACTTTTTTCAGCGAGAGTGAGATAGTGAAACCTTTGTTTTCTGATGGCTCAATGTACACAAACTTTGTCTAATACACCAAGTTATTAAAAATATTGTATTAAATGACCTTCAGGCTGTGTGTATAAGGTGTATATGAAACATAAATGAATTGTGTGAATGTAGACACACTTTGTTTAATGCACAAAGTTATTAAAAATATTGTCTAAAATGACCTTCAGGCTGTGTGTATAAGGTGTATATGAAATATAAATGCATTCTGTGCTTAGACTTACAGTAGGTCTCATCACCATGATATCTCATTATGGAATTCAATTATTCCAAAATACGGAAAAATCCGATATCCAAAATACTTCTGGTCCCAAGCATTTTGGATAAGGGATACTCAACCTGTAGTACTCAGGAGAATCAAATTGTGACTGATAAATTGAAAAATCCCAGTTCATTTGACCCTCCTTCAATGAATTCAAGCATTAAAACATTTGTTAGAGCTATGGAATATGATGTTAAAAATAATGCGTCACCGAGTAGGTATGATAACCTTACTAAGGGGCAGAGACTAGCATTGAAATCATTGAAGGAAAATGAGCATGTGATAATACGCCCGGCTGATAAAGGTGGGGCGATTGTTTTACAAAATTGGTCCAATTATGATAGAGAGATTAAGAGGCAATTGGCTGACACCACTGTATATAAGATCTGTACCTCAGACCCTATGATGAACATTAAAAATAAGGTGGATGCATGTATCAATAGGGGTTTACAAAGTAGGTGGATTGATAGCAAGACTGCCACCTATCTGATTGTTGAGCATCCTAAGTGCCCATTCCTTTATACCTTACCCAAGGTCCACAAGACCTTGGTGGACCCCCCTGGGCGTCCAATAATCTCAGCCCAGGGGTCGTTGTTACAATCTTTAGCAAAATTCATTGATAAATACTTACAACCGGTTGTCCAACAGATTCCCAGTTACTTGCGTGACACTAGTGACTTCCTTGAAAAAATTAAGCAAAATGCTCTTGTGAATTATGATGACATTCTGCTAACAACACTAGATGTTAATTCATTGTATACAATTATACCACATGAAGCTGGTATGAGTGCAATACGTGATGCACTTGAAAAATTTGGACATGTAGGTCCACCAATAGAATTTCTAATTGAGTTAATGAGTTTGGTTTTGCAGGAAAATCATTTCTTGTATGCGGGTAGATTTTATAGGCAGGTGCCAGGGACCACGCTGGGGTCGAACCTGGCACCTGCCTATGCAAATATCTACATGTATTGGTTTGAAAATACATTTATTATGCCGAGATTTGGTAACCAACTTGTACAATATCACAGATTTATTGATGATGTTTTTGCGCTTTGGAGAGGGACAGAGACTGAGTTTCAGCAGATGGTGGTGGCACTTAATGAGCTTGATACACCAGTTAAATTTACAGAAAAATGTGATAAAATGAAGCTTGACTTTTTGGATGTCACAATATACAAGTGTGATAATGGCCTAGGTTCCACACTTTTTAGGAAAGAAACGGACAGAAACTCTTTACTGTATGCCACTAGCCATCACTCTCCAAGTCTGAAGATGAGCTTACCGTTCTCACAGTTTATACATGTCCTAAGGATAAATACCGACCAGCGACTGGCAGAACAACAAATCCTTGAGGTTAAGGCACGTTTAAAAGAGCGGGGTTATGCACACAAAACGATTGAGAGCTGTCTTGCTAAAGCATGCCGGAAGGTCGCCAAGCCCATGGTAAAAGCAAGACAAAAGAATAATAATCAGATGATCTACGCAAGTAGGTAGGATGATAAGGCCAAAGTTGTGAAAGATGCTTTTAGACACAACTGGAATATTATTGCATCTAAATCTAAGCTCAAAAGATTAACAGATCGACAACCGATGTTAGCGTATCGTCGTGGAGCAAACCTGAAGCAACATCTAATGAGACCACTGATGAACCCAACAAAAGATAAGGGTGGCACTTGGTTAAGATCTACCAAAAAAGGTTGTTTTAAGTGTCTGGACTGCACAACCTATAGGTCCATGATCTCGGGACCAACTTTCCCACATCCACATAGTGGTGTGCAAATTCCGATAAAACATCGCCTGCACTGCCTGATGGACCATGTTATCTACCTGATTACTTGCCCTTGTGGGATGGCCTATGTAGGCCTTACAAAAAGGCATTTTAGAGACCGAATGGCCAACCACAGAAGTACGATCCGTCAGGCAATTGAGATGGGAAGTTCGGATAAACCAGTGGCAAGACATTGGATGGAACTAGGGCATCAAATACAGACTCTCTGGTGTAGAATCATTGATTGTATACCGCCATCATTAAGAGGTGGTGATTGGGTCTTAGAATTACATAAACAAGAGGCTGAGTGGATCTTTAGGTTGGACACAATTGCCCCTAGGGGTCTGAACGAGCAGTTAGTGATGAAAAATTTTCTGGGTTAAACCAGTATGATCAGCTCCACCACATTTGTTTTTAATTTTTTCATATATACACATATTTTCTAATTTTGGTATATGTGTTTTGTATGTATGTCTGTCTTATGTATACTGTATTTAGATTACACAATAATGATGTTCTTATAGCCTTTGGCTATAATACAAGTAGCCTCTTGATGTTCCCTTGCTGGTGTGAACATTTGCGTGTATTAAGAAAAATTTGTTTAATATACTCTTCTTCTATAAATATATAATAGTAAATCATCAATTGGTATTGTATGTGATCCGGTGTGTGGAGCGCATGTGCGTTCCACATTTATCTACACACTGTTGATATCCGGACGGGCGGTGGAACGCATATGCGTTCCATAGCCGGCTGTAGTGATCTTTGAGCGGAAGCGGAAGTGATGTGCTCCCGCGGAAATCCGCTATGTGGGGCGCTTGTCTGTGTGAATGGAACGCACGCCGTGGCCGCGCGGCACACACATGCGGGGCTACTTAAGAGGCTCTTGTGGAACAGGTATGCTAATTCTGCTGCATTAACTCTGCTTTGCTGCTACTGCTGTTGGCTTATAATGTTGAAAAGCTTGACAAAGGTATTTGTTAACCGAAACGTTGCACAATGTCTGTATGCAAACCCTGTGAAGCCTTGCATTTATTGGTACTGTGAGTATGGTATAAAAATGTTTTGAGCAAATTTCAAAACTGACTTGGAGAGTGCCTATTCTTTTGGACTTTGTCTATATACTGGAATCCCTCTGAATAGGGGATTAACCTGTATAGTGCACCCCACCGTTGGATACTCTGATGAGAGTGCTGGACTTTCTACCTATATATATATATATATATATATATATATATATATATAATTATATATATATATCTAAAAAAGAAAGAAAAAACAGCACCACTTGTGGTAATTTACCCGACGAAACAAGTATATAAGAAATATATGTCCAAAAATACACTCCCTTGGTACAAAGGGTGTCAGCAGGCCCCTAAATAAAACAGCGGTGGTAAGCTGCTGTAAAATGATATAAAAAAACAGGAATATGGGCATCAGCGACCAATGGTGTCTATTGTAAAGGAACATAAAAGATTTCTTTATAAAAAATACATATTTATTTTACAAAAAACAATCTGATTTTGTTAAAAAGAAATACTTGAGCATAAAAGTTCAAAAAAAATAGAGAAAATGAGACTAATAGAATAAAAGTACAAGGTACACATCAAATTGTAATATATGTGTATAAAGTGCTTATCTTAGATAAAGGAGGTCAGTCTGGGAAAGATCATGAAATGTCCAACGCTTTTCGTCCGTCAGGACTTCATCAAGGGTAGTGTAGCATTGGGACAGGTCTTGTATTTATACCTCTATCAATTAGAAGACTATGTGTGACATCACTTCCTCCCAAAGTGATGCTTAGGGAGCACATGTTAGTAATAAATGACATATTTAGATGAATTCAATATGTGTGATATAAGTATCTATAACAAAGCTAATTATTATAACTAAATTTCAAAACGAATGGTTTGGTGAGTGTAAAGAATTATTATTAACGGAGTGTACTGGCAAAAGTTACTTCCGCCCCACTTCCTGTGGTAGAGCGGGCTCCTCTGCGCGTGCGCCCGTTTCTGCATCAGAGACCGGGTACTGGAAGCCGCGTCACTTTTGCCGGAAGTCGCGTTCGCGTCACCTCCCGCATGCCTCATCACGTGTGGGGAACAGGAAGCCGTATATCCCGTGGAACGCACTCCAAAGTCGGAAATATCTTCTTTCATGCCGCGCGTCACTTCCGGCCAGTGGAACCCCATTCAACAGATAGTGTCCAGAGATTCATTCAATGTTGGAACGCATTTGGACCGCAAATAGCGTTTCTAAAAACAGTCTTTCAATAGTGAGCCCCAGTGATAGATCACTATTCTTTAGAGTTTTGACGGTTATTGGTGGATATAGATTCTTCGTTAAAATGGCATATAAGTATACAGTCTATTGTTACGCCAGTCTCTGCCCAGGAAGACATAGGAAGAGAATTAAAAAAAAATGTATAAATTACCGGGGAATCGTGAACATATTTGTGAATACGTATTTAAATCAACATGTATAATAATTTTAATTTATTTATCCCAGGTTGATAAAAGAGGAAAAGAAATTACCATGAAAAATAATAATAAAGAAAATTATTATAGTTAAAGTGCCTGTGCTAAATCTCTTGTGTCTCTTATTATTATTAACTTATGAGAAAGGGTGTGAGTACTTGGTTGGGTATTTCTATGAATAGTGCAATATATTATATCCATTACAGGTGTATTCTTTCTATAAATAGTATAATAGATTATATCCATTAAAGGAAGAGGTAAAAAGGAGAACACCAAGGCGTTTGGAAAAATACGTAAGTGATGAGTAATGTTAGGTGATTTAAAGCTGTTTTACAGATTTGGGAACTCCAATGTGCATGCACTGTTTCTACAGCACCTAGCCTTCTCCGGAGGTCACCCTCCTTGATACTGTCCAGGCCCATAAAATGCTTAGCTTCCACGATCGGACGAGAGTGGGCGTTCCATTTTGGTATGGCTGTAGTCTACTTAGCACAGGTTCCCTAAAAGGATATCACAACTGAAGTAAAGAACCTAGAAATAAAAAGCCATGACCAGACACCACAGTGTTTATTTATAAAAAGGGGGAGAGAATAAATATCTAAAGAAAGGGAGAGATTTCGTAGCTTTCGTTGAATCCAGCCGGATACATCGTCTTCAATTGGAATATCCAGAACATTTCCCTTCTGGATAGCAGATTCGCGAGGTCGTCACTTCTTTCACTGAGTGTGACATGTTCTATGGCCTTGTACGTTAGGGCGTCAGGATTAGAGTTATGGTGTAACAAGAAGTGCTTGGAAACCGCATGCGTTTCCACCTTGTTCTTTATATTCCGGACATGTTCTTGGATTCTTAATTTGAGTTGTCTCTTAGTCTTCCCAATATAACTTATATAATATATAATAATATATAACATATATTCCTTGATCTTGAATTCTTTCACGTCACCTGTTGCAGAGAAAGTTTTCCGGTTTGGGTGGAAATACCTACAGACATTGCAGTGTCCACTCTTATAGCTACCTACACACCTGATAAGGGGTTCTTTTTTGTTGGTCACATATCTCAGCATGCTCGGTGCCACCAAGTCCTTAAGATTTTTGGATTTCTTAAAAACAATCTCAGGTTGCGGTGGCAATATGTCTTTTAAAGCAGGATCCATGAGTAAGATGTTCCAGTGGGTTTTCATTGATTGCCTGATGAGTTTCTCATGTCTACTGTAAGTCGTAATAAAAGCAGTGGAGTCCTTTTTCGTTTCCCTCTTCTTGTACGTTAAAAGGTCATTCCTCTCTAGGGTTCTTGTCTTGTTGACCGCCTCGTCAAGAATACTGGTGGGATACTTCTTGTCCAGGAATCTGTTTCTGAATTTTCCAAGTTGGTCGTTGCACTCCTCTATTTCACTGCAGTTCCTTCTAATTCTGTGGAACTGGGAGTAGGGGATGTTATTTTTCCACTGTTTTTGGTGATTACTCCTGTACTCCAAGTAACTGTTGGTGTCCACTGGTTTAATGTAGTTTCTTGCAACAATTCTGTTTTCTTTCCCCACAAGGATAAGATCCATGAACTCTATTTGTACTTTGTCCATATTTGAAGTAAAGGTGATATTCAGATCATTATGTGCCAGATAGTTCGTAAAAAAGATATCAGGCATGCCACCCCCCTAAAAAGACGGTTTGTAGAAGAAGAGGAAGAAGGGGCGGCAGGAGGAAGAGACTTCAAAAAGCGGACATTTCAACATCAAAACCAGTAACCAAGGGCATCTTCAACTTATCACAACATAATCTCTCACAACCAGAAATTTCCTTGTTAAATAAAGATCTATCCTTTGCTCCAACCAGTGGTATGAATAAGTTCGAAACCTTTATAGACCTCAACAAGTTCGTACGAAAATTAACACTGAAATGACATTTCCTAAAGAAAGATGATGCCATTCTCAGAAACTATGACAATACACCTACCCAATCAAAGTCGGGCCTAAAACCATCATCGAAGTACTATCCGGTAGAGTCCAAGGGGAGCCATCTCAGCATCTTCTATGACCTAGTGAAAAAGGACCTCTGTGATTCAGAAACAGAACCCATCCTGGAAAAGAATCTTTCCAATAAAGAGAGGGAGGCCTTAAAGAAACTACAAAAGAACACCGAGAGTGTCATCAAACAAGCTGACAAAGGGGGGGTCTAGTGATCATGGATCGAGACAAGTATGTAACAGAAGCTAAGAGACTACTAGGAGATACCAATTCTTATAAAATCCTACAGAAAGATCCAAAAGATGATTTCCTAGAGGATCTACGGTCACTGCTATTAAATGGACTATGTACCGGCATTTTAACGAAGGAGGAGTACCAGTTTTAATGCAGTCCTACCCCGTTACCCCTATATTTTATTTTTTACCCAAAATACATAAATCAATCACTAATCCACCGGGCAGACCAATAGTAGCCGGTATAGACTCTCTCACTTCAAATCTCTCTGAATATGTAGATGTATTTCTTAGGAAATATGTGAACCAGTTACCATCATATCTGAAGGACACAACAGCGGTACTTAGTCTGGTGAAAGACATAGAATGGAAACCAACATATTTGTAGGCTACAATCGATGTACAAGCACTTTATACATGCATCGAACATTCAAAGGGTGTGGAAGCATGTAAAGAATATCTAGATAATGACCTTTCCCTGACGGACTCCGACAGACAATTCATTTGTGATATCATGTTTTTCATTTTAACTCACAATTATTTAAAATTTCTGGATAATTTTTATATACAAAGCTGTGGAACCGCTATGGGAACTATTTTTGCGCCGAGTTTCGCAAATCTATTCATGGGAAGATGGGAAGAAACTTTTATCTACAATGATCACCCTTTTAGAATGTTATAGTCTTTTACAAAAGGTACATTGATGATATTTTGATTATTTGGGATGGTACAATGGAAGATTTTAACAACTTTTTTACGAACTATCTGGCACATAATGATCTGAATCTCACCTTTACTTCAAATATGGACAAAGTACAAATAGAGTTCTTGGATCTTATCCTTGTGGGGAAAGAAAACAGAATTGTTACAAGAAACTACATTAAACCAGTGGACACCAACAGTTACTTGGACTACAGGGGTAATCACCAAAATCAGTGGAAAAATAACATCCCCTACTCCCAGTTCCACAGAATTAGAAGGAACTGCAGCGAAATAGAGGAGTGCAACAACCAACTTGGAAAATACAGAAACAGATTCCTGGACAAGAAGTATCCCACCAGTATTCTTGACGAGGCGGTCAACAAGACAAGAACCCTGGAGAGGAACGACCTTTTAACGTACAAGAAGAGGGAAACAAAAAAGGACTCCACTGCTTTTATTACGACTTACAGTAGACATGAGAAACTCATCAGGCAATCAATGAAAACCCACTGGAACATCTTACTCATGGATCCTGTTTTAAAAGACATATTGCCACCGCAACCTGAGATTGTTTTTAGGAAATCCAAAAACCTTAAGGACTTGGTGGCACCGAGCATGCTGAGATATGTGACCAACAAAAAAGAACCCCTTATCAGGTGTGTAGGTAGCTATAAGTGTGGACACTGCTATGTCTGTAGGTATTTACACCCAAACCGGAAAACTTTCTCTGCAACAGGTGACGTGAAAGAATTCAAGATCAAAGAATATATGAACTGTAATTCAACCTCCGTTATTTACCTTCTGGAATGTGACTGTGGTAAAAAAATATATTGGGAAGACTAAGAGACAACTCAAATTAAGAATCCAAGAACATGTCCGGAATATAAAGAACAAGGTGGAAACACATGCGGTTTCCAAACACTTCTTGTTACACCATAACTCTAATCCTGACGCCCTAACGTACAAGGCCATAGAACATGTCACACTCAGTGAAAGAAGTGGCGACCTCGCGAATCTGCTATCCAGAAGGGAAATGTTCTGGATATTCCAATTGAAGACGATGTATCCGGCTGGATTCAACGAAAGCTACGAATTCTCTCCCTTTCTTTAGATATTTATTCTCTCCCCCTTTTTTTATAAATAAACACTGTGGTGTCTGGTCATGGCTTTTTATTTCTAGGTTCTTTACTTCAGTTGTGATATCCTTTTAGGGAACCTGTGCTAAGTAGACTACAGCCATACCAAAATGTAACGCCCACTCTCGTCCGATCGTGGAAGCTAAGCATTTTATGGGCCTGGCCAGTATCAAGGAGGGTGACCTCCGGAGAAGACTAGGTGCTGTAGAAACAGTGCATGCACATTGGAGTTCCCAAATCTGTAAAACAGCTTTAAATCACCTAACATTACTCATCACTTACGTATTTTTCCAAACGCCTTAGAGTTCTCCTTTTTACCTCTTCCTTTAATGGATATAATCTATTATACTATTTATAGAAATAATACACCTGTAATGGATATAATATATTGCACTATTCATAGAAATACCCAACCAAGTACTCAAACCCTGTCTCATAAGTTAATAATAATAAGAGACACAAGAGATTTAGCACAGGCATTTTAACTATAGTAATTTTCTTTATTATTATTTTTCATGGTAATTTCTTTTCCTCTTTTATCAACCTGGGATAAATAAATTAAAATTATTATACATGTTGTTTTAAATACGTATTCACAAATATGTTCACGATTCCCCGGTAATTTATACATTTTTTATTTTATTTTCTTCCTATGTCTTCCTGGGCAGAGACTGGTGTAACAATAGACTGTATACTTATATGCCGTTTTAACGAAGAATCTATATCCACCAATAACCGTCAAAACTCTAAAGAATAGTGATCTATCACTGGGGCTCACTATTGAAAGACTGTTTTAAGAAACGCTATTTGCGGTCCAAATGCATTCCAACATTGAATGAATCTCTGGACACTATCTGTTGAATGGGGTTCCACTGGCCGGAAGTGACCCGCGGCATGAAAGAAGATATTTCCGACTTTGGAGTGCGTTCCACGGGATATACGGCTTCCTGTTCCCCACACGTGATGAGGCATGCGGGAGGTGACGCGAACGCGACTTCCGGCAAATGTGACGCGGCTTCCGGTACCCGGTCTCTGACGTGGAAACGGGCGCACACGCAGAGGAGCCGCTCTACCACAGGAAGTGAGGCGGAAGTAACTTTTGCCAGTACACTCCATTAATAATAATTCTTTACACTCACCAAACCATTCATTTTGAAATTTAGTTATAATAATTAACTTTGTTATAGATACTTATATCACACATATTGAATTCATCTAAATATGTCATATATTACTAACATGTGCTCCCTAAGCATCACTTTGGGAGGAAGTGATGTCACACATAGTCTTCTAATTGATACAAGACCTGTCCCAATGCTACACTACCCTTGATGAAGTCCTGACGGACGAAACGCGTTGGACATTTCATGATCTTTCCCAGACTGACCTCCTTTATCTAAGATTAGCACTTTATACACATATATTACAATTTGATGTGTACCTTGTACTTTTATTCTATTAGTCTCATTTTCTCTATTTTTATGAACTTTTTTGCTCAAGTATTTCTTTTTAACAAAATCAGATTGTTTTTTGTAAAATAAATATGTATTTTTTATAAAGAAATCTTTTATGTTCCTTTACAATAGACACCATTGGTCGCTATTGCCCATATTCCTGTTTTTCTTATATATATATATATATATACAGTGCATCTGAAAAGTATTCACAGCACTTGACTTTTTCCACATTTTATTATGTTACAGCATTATTCCAAAATGGAATAAAATAATTTTTCCCCCTCAAAATTCTACACACAATACCCCATAATAACAAGATGAAAAAAGTTTTTTTCAGATTTTTGCAAATTTATTACAAATAAAAAACTAAGAAATCACATGTACTTAAGTATTAACAGCCTTTACTCAATACTTTGTTGATGCACCTTTGGCAGCAATTACAGCCTGAAGTCTTTTTTGAATATGATGCCACAAGCTTGGCACACCTAACTTTGGGAAGTTTTGCCCATTCCTCTTTGTAGAACCTCTTCATGGCAAAGGCTGTGAATACTTATGCATATGTGATTTCTTAGTTTTTTATTTTTAATAAATTTGCAAAAATCTCAAACAAAACTTTTTTCACATTGTCATTATGGGGTATTGTGTGTAGAATTTTGAGGAAAAAATGTATTTATTCCATTTTGGATTAAGGCTGAAACATAACAAAATGTGGAAAACGTCAAGCGAAGTGAATACTTTCCAGATGCACTGTACAGTATATAGTGATATAATTCATTTGCCTGCCTTTTTAATAGAGGACCCCCTGACTGAAGAAGTGCCACGCGCCCCCCATAGCTATAGGGCCTGATTCAGAGACAGCCAAAAATTGAATGTCACATGCAAGCTTTATTGAATTTCCGTCAAATTTCTAAGAGGGACATGCAGGAGATGTCTCAGTAGAAGAGATGCCTCCTGCATGTAACTGCAATTCCAGCAGCAAATTTGTTAGCAGTTGGGCAAAACCATGTGCACTGCAGGTATGGCAGATAATAGGATTTTAATTACCTACCGGTAAACCCTTTTCTCGTAGTCCGTAGAGGATACTGGGGTCCATTTAGTACCATGGGTATAGACGGGTCCACTAGGAGCTATGGGCACTTTAAGAATTTGATAGTGTGGGCTGGCTCCTCCCTCTATGCCCCTCCTACCAGACTCTATGAAACTGTGCCCGAGGAGACGGACATACTTTGAGAGAAGGATATAAAAGATAGTGGTGAGATTCCGAACCAGCACAAACAACAAGAGGAAAGCCAAACTAACCAAACTTGAAACAGGAACAGCATCGATTGAACCAACATTACTTAACCAAGTAACAGTGCAGGAAGAACGAAGCACTGGGCGGGCGCCCAGTATCCTCTACGGACTACGAGAAAAGGATTTACCGGTAGGTAAATAAAATCCTATTTTCTCTTACGTCCTAGAGGATACTGGGGTCCATTTAGTACCATGGGGATGTACCAAAGCTCTCAAACCGGGTGGGAGAGTGCTGAGGTTCCTGCAGAATGTATTGACCAAACTGAAGGTCCTCAGAGGCCAAAGTATCAAAATTGTAGAACTTAGCAAACGTGTTCGAACCTGACCAAGCAGCTGCTCGGCAGAGCTGTAAAGCCGAGACACCCCGGGCAGCCGCCCAGGAAGAACCCACCGACCAAGTAGAGTGGGCCTGTACAGATTTTGGACATGGCAAACTTGCCGTGGAATAAGCATGCTGGATAGTAAGTTTGATCCAGCGTGCAATAGTCTGCTTAGAAGCAGGACACCCAATCTTATTGGGATCATAAATAACAAACAGCGAGTACGTCTTTCTGTGACAAGCTGTTCTTTTCACATACACCTTCAAAGCCCTCACAACATCCAAAGACTTTGAAATAGCAGAGGTGTCAGTGACAACCGGAAGCACAATAGGTTGGTTGATGTGAAATGCAGACACCACCTTAGGAAGAAATTGCTGACGAGTTTTGAGTTCAGCTCTGTCCTCATGGAAAATCAAATAGGGACTTTTGTGAGACAAAGCCCCCAGCTCCGATACAAGTCTTGCTGAAGCCATGGCCAATAGTATGACGGTCTTCCACGTAAAAATGTTTACATCCACCTCCTGTAACAGCTCAAACCAGAATTATTATTAACGCAGTGTACTGGCAAAAGTTACTTCCGCCCCACTTCCTGTGGTAGAGCGGGCTCCTCTGCGTGTGCGCCCGTTTCTGCGTCAGAGACCGTGTACCGGAAGCCGAGTCACATTTGCCGGAAGTCGCGTTCGCACCTCCCGCATGCCTCATCACGTGTGGGGAACAGGAAGCCGTATATCCCGTGGAACGCACTCCAAAGTAGGAAATATCTTCTTTCATGCCGCGCGTCACTTCTGGCCAGTGGAACCCCATTCAACAGATAGTGTCCAGAGATTCATTCAATGTTGGAATGCATTTGGACCGCAAATAGCGTTTCTAAAAACAGTCTTTCAATAGTGAGCCCCAGTGATAGATCACTATTCTTTAGAGTTTTGACGGTTATTGGTGGATATAGATTCTTCGTTAAAACGGCATATAAGTATACAGTCTATTGTTACGCCAGTCTCTGCCCAGGAAGACATAGGAAGAAAATAAAATAAAAAATGTATAAATTACCGGGGAATCGTGAACATATTTGTGAATACGTATTTAAAACAACATGTATAATAATTTTAATTTATTTATCCCAGGTTGATAAAAGAGGAAAAGAAATTACCATGAAAAATAATACTAAAGAAAATTATTATAGTTAAAGTGCCTGTGCTAAATCTCTTGTGTCTCTTATTATTATTAACTTATGAGAAAGGGTGTGAGTACTTGGTTGGGTATTTCTATGAATAGTGCAATATATTATATCCATTACAGGTGTATTCTTTCTGTAAATAGTATAATAGATTATATCCATTAAAGGAAGAGGTAAAAAGGAGAACACCAAGGCGTTTGGAAAAATACGTAAGTGATGAGTAATGTTAGGTGATTTAAAGATGTTTTACAGATTTGGGAACTCCAATGTGCATGCACTGTTTCTACAGCACCTAGTCTTCTCCGGAGGTCACCGTCCTTGATACTGTCCAGGCCCATAAAATGCTTAGCTTCCATGATCGGACGAGAGTTGGCGTTCCATTTTGGTATGGCTGTAGTCTACTTAGCACAGGTTCCCTAAAAGGATATCACAACTGAAGTAAAGAACCTAGAAATAAAAAGCCACGACCAGACACCACAGTATTTATTTATAAAAAAGGGGGAGAGAATAAATATCTAAAAAGAAAGGGAGAGATTTCGTAGCTTTCGTTGAATCCAGCCGGATACATCGTCTTCAATTGGAATATCCAGAACATTTCCCTTCTGGATAGCAGATTCGCGAGGTCGCCACTTCTTTCACTGAGTGTGACATGTTCTATGGCCTTGTACGTTAGGGCGTCAGGATTAGAGTTATGGTGTAACAAGAAGTGTTTGGAAACCGCATGTGTTTCCACCTTGTTCTTTATATTCCGGACATGTTCTTGGATTCTTAATTTGAGTTGTCTCTTAGTCTTCCCAATATATTTTTTTACCACAGTCACATTCCAGAAGGTAAATAACGGAGGTTGAATTACAGTTCATATATTCTTTGATCTTGAATTCTTTCACGTCACCTGTTGCAGAGAAAGTTTTCCGGTTTGGGTGTAAATACCTACAGACATAGCAGTGTCCACACTTATAGCTACCTACACACCTGATAAGGGGTTCTTTTTTGTTGGTCACATATCTCAGCATGCTCGGTGCCACCAAGTCCTTAAGATTTTTGGATTTCTTAAAAACAATCTCAGGTTGCGGTGGCAATATGTCTTTTAAAACAGGATCCTTGAGTTTGATGTTCCAGTGGGTTTTCATTGATTGCCTGATGAGTTTCTCATGTCTACTGTAAGTCATAATAAAAGCAGTGGAGTCCTTTTTCATTTCCCTCTTCTTGTACGTTAAAAGGTTCTTGTCTTGTTGACCGCCTCGTCAAGAATACTGGTGGGATACTTCTTGTCCAGGAATCTGTTTCTGTATTTTCCAAGTTGGTCATTGTACTCCTCTATTTCGCTGCAGTTCCTTCTAATTCTGTGGAACTGGCAGTAGGGGATGTTATTTTTCCACTGATTTTGGTGATTACTCCTGTAGTCCAAGTAACTGTTGGTGTCCACTGGTTTAATGTACTTTCTTGTAACAATTCTGTTTTCTTTCCCCACAAGGATAAGATCCAAGAACTCTATTTGTATTTTGTCCATATTTGAAGTAAAGGTGAGATTCAGATCATTATGTGCCAGATAGTTCGTAAAAAAGTTGTTAAAATCTTCCATTGTACCATCCCAAATAATCAAAATATCATCAATGTACCTTTTGTAAAAGACTATAAAATTTCTAAAAGGGTGATCATTGTAGATAAAAGTTTCTTCCCATCCACCCATGAATAGATTTGCAAAACTCGGCGCAGAAACAGTTCCCATAGCGGTTCCACAGCTTTGTATATAAAATTATCCAGAAATTTAAAATAATTGTGAGTTAAAATGAAAAACATGATATCACAAATGAATTGTCTGTGGGAGTCCGTCAGGGAAAGGTCATTATCTAGATATTCTTTACATGCTGCCACACCCTTTGAATGTTCGATGCATGTATAAAGTGCTTGTACATCGATTGTGGCCCACAAATATGTTGGTTTCCATTCTATGTCTTTCACCAGATTAAGTACCGCTGTTGTGTCCTTCAGATATGATGGTAACTGGTTCACATATTTCCTAAGAAATACATCTACATATTCAGAGAGATTTGAAGTGAGAGAGTCTATACCGGCTACTATTGGTCTGCCCGGTGGATTAGTGATTGATTTATGTATTTTAGGTAAAAAATAAAATATAGGGGTAACGGGGTAGGACTGCATTAAAACTGGTACTCCTTCGTTAAAATGCCGGTACGTTGTCCATTTAATAGCAGTGACCGTAGATCCTCTAGGAAATCATCTTTTGGATCTTTCTGTAGGATTTTATAAGAATTGGTATCTCCTAGTAGTCTCTTAGCTTCTGTTACATACTTGTCTCGATCCATGATCACTAGACCCCCCCCCCCCTTGTCAGCTTGTTTGATGACAATCTCGGTGTTCTTTTGTGGTTTCTTTAAGGCCTCCCTCTCTTTATTGGAAAGATTCTTTTCCAGGATGGGTTCTGTTTCTGAATCACAGAGGTCCATTTTCACTAGGTCATAGAAGATGCTGAGATGGCTCCCCTTGGACTCTAATGAATAGTACTTCGATTTGATTGGGTAGGTGTATTGTCATAGTTTCTGAGAATGGCATCATCTTTCTTTAGGAAATGTCGTTTCAGTGTTAATTTTCGTACGAACTTGTTGAGGTCTATAAAGGTTTCGAACTTATTCATACCACTGGTTGGAGCAAAGGATAGACCTTTATTTAGCAAGGAAATTTCTGGTTGTGAGAGATTATGTTGTGATAAATTGAAGATGCCCTTGGTTACAGGTTTTGATGTTGAAATGTCCGCTTTTTGAAGTCTCTTCCTCCTGCCTCTTCTTCTACAAACCGTCTTTTTAGGGGGGAGGCATGCCTGATATCTTCCTTTATCTGGTTCTTCATATTGTATTTTGGCCTTGTGCCTGTGCTTGGGGATAAAAAATCGTTATCACTCTGGGAACCCCTTCCTTGTAGAACCGAAAATCAATTTTTTGTTGTTGTTCTAAATTTTGAATCATTGGGGGTATCTTGGTTTTAGTTCCTGGATGGAACATGGGGTGCTGTTTTCCAATAGTGTTTGTTAGCTTTGTTCTGATGGAATCCTGGAGTTCTAAACCTACTCCAGTTTTTGATCTTCCCTTGGTCATAGTCTTCTTTGTCCCGTATAACCAGATAAAGGAAGATATCTGGCATGCCTCCCCCTAAAAAGACGGTTTGTAGAAGAAGAGGAAGGAGGGGCGGCTTGAGGAAGAGACTTCAAAAAGCAGACATTTCAACATCAAAACCAGTAACCAAGGGCATCTTCAACTTATCACAACATAATCTCTCACAACCAGAAATTTCCTTGTTAAATAAAGATCTATCCTTTGCTCCAACCAGTGGTATGAATAAGTTCGAAACCTTTATAGACCTCAACAAGTTCTTACGAAAATTAACACTGAAACAACACTTCCTAAAGAAAGATGATGCCATTCTCAGAAACTATGACAATACACCTACCCAATCAAAGTCGGGCCTAAAACCATCATCTAAGTACTATCCGGTAGAGTCCAAGGGGAGCCATCTCAGCATCTTCTATGACCTAGTGAAAAAGGACCTCTGTGATTCAGAAACAGAACCCATCTTGGAAAAGAATCTTTCCAATAAAGAGAGGGAGGCCTTAAAGAAACTACAAAAGAACACTGAGATTGTCATCAAACAAGCTTACAAAGGGGGGGTCTAGTGATCATGGATCGAGACAAGTATGTAACAGAAGCTAAGAGACTACTAGGAGATACCAATTCTTATAAAATCCTACAGAAAGATCCAAAAGATGATTTCCTGGAGGATTTACGGTCACTGCTATTAAATGGACTATGTATCGGCATTTTAACGAAGGAGGAGTACCAGTTTTTAATGCAGTCCTAACCCGTTACCCCTATATTTTATTTTTTACCCAAAATACATAAATCAATCACTAATCCACCGGGCAGACCAATAGTAGCCGGTATAGACTCTCTCACTTCAAATCTCTCTGAATATGTAGATGTATTTCTTAGGAAATATGTGAACCAGTTACCATCATATCTGAAGGACACAACAGCGGTACTTAATCTGGTGAAAGACATAGAATGGAAACCAACATATTTGTGGGCCACAATCGATGTACAAGCACTTTATACATGCATCAAACAGTCAAAGTGTGTGGCAGCATGTAAAGAATATCTAGATAATGACCTATCCCTGACGGACTCCCACAGACAATTCATTTGTGATATCATGTTTTTCATTTTAACTCACAATTATTTTAAATTTCTGGATAATTTTTATATACAAAGCTGTGGAACCGTTATGGGAACTATTTTTGCGCCGAGTTTCGCAAATCTATTCATGGGAAGATGGGAATAAACTTTTATCTACAATGATCACCCTTTTAGAAATTTTATAGTCTTTTACAAAAGGTACATTGATGATATTTTGATTATTTGGGATGGTACAATGGAAGATTTTAACAACTTTTTTACGAACTATCTGGCACATAATGATCTGAATCTCACCTTTACTTCAAATATGGACAAAGTACAAATAGAGTTCTTGGATCTTATATTTGTGGGGAAAGAAAACAGAATTGTTACAAGAAACTACATTAAACCAGTGGACACCAACAGTTACTTGGACTACAGGAGTAATCACCAAAAACAGTGGAAAAATAACATCCCCTACTCCCAGTTCCACAGAATTAGAAGGAACTGCAGTGAAATAGAGGAGTGCAACGACCAACTTGGAAAAAACAGAAACAGATTCCTGGACAAGAAGTATCCCATTAGTATTCTTGACGAGGCGGTCAACAAGACAAGAACCCTGGAGAGGAACGACCTTTTAACGTACAAGAAGAGGGAAACGAAAAAGGACTCCACTGCTTTTATTACGACTTACAGTAGACATGAGAAACTCATCAGGCAATCAATGAAAAGCCACTGGAACATCAGACTCATGGATCCTGTTTTAAAAGACATCTTGCCACCGCAACCTGAGATTGTTTTTAGGAAATCCAAAAATCTTAAGGACTTGGTGGCACCGAGCATGCTGAGATCTGTGACCAACAAAAAAGAACCCCTTATCAGGTGTGTAGGTAGCTATAAGTGTGGACACTGCAATGTCTGTAGGTATTTACACACAAACCGGAAAACGTTCTCTGCAACAGGTGACGTGAAAGAATTCAAGATCAAGGAATATATGAACTGTAATTCAACCTCCGTTATTTACCTTCTGGAATGTGACTGTGGTAAAAAATATATTGGGAAGACTAAGAGACAACTCAAATTAAGAATCCAAGAACATGTCCGGAATATAAAGAACAAGGTGGAAACACATGCAGTTTCCAAGCACTTCTTGTTACACCATAACTCTAATCCTGACGCCCTAACGTACAAGGCCATAGAACATGTCACACTCGGTGAAAGAAGTGGCGACCTCGCAAATCTGCTATCCAGAAGGGAAATGTTCTGGATATTCCAATTGAAGACAATGTATCCGGCTGGATTCAACGAAAGCTACGAAATCTCTCCCTTTCTTTAGATATTTATTCTCTCCCCCTTTTTTATAAATAAACACTGTGGTGTCTGGTCATGGCTTTTTATTTCTAGGTTCTTTACTTCAGTTGTGATATCCTTTTAGGGAACCTGTGCTAAGTAGACTACAGCCATACCAAAATGGAATGCCCACTCTCGTCCAATCGTGGAAGCTAAGCATTTTATGGGCCTGGCCAGTATCAAGGAGGGTGACCTCCGGAGAAGACTAGGTGCTGTAGAAACAGTGCATGCACATTGGAGTTCCCAAATCTGTAAAACAGCTTTAAATCACCTAACATTATTCATCACTTACGTATTTTTCCAAACGCCTTGGTGTTCTCCTTTTTACCTCTTCCTTTAATGGATATAATCTATTATACTATTTATAGAAAGAATACACCTGTAATGGATATAATATATTGCACTATTCATAGAAATACCCAACCAAGTACTCACACCCTTTCTCATAAGTTAATAATAATAAGAGACACAAGAGATTTAGCACAGGCACTTTAACTATAATAATTTTCTTTATTATTATTTTTCATGGTAATTTCTTTTCCTCTTTTATCAACCTGGGATAAATAAATGAAAATTAGTAAACATATTGTTTTAAATACGTATTCACAAATATGTTCACGATTCCCCGGTAATTTATAAATTTTTTATTTTATTCTCTTCCTATGTCTTCCTGGGCAGAGACTGGCGTAACAATAGACTGTATACTTATATGCCGTTTTTACGAAGAATCTATATCCACCAATAACCGTCAAAACTCTAAAGAATAGTGATCTATCACTGGGGCTCACTATTGAAAGACTGTTTTTAGAAACGTTATTTGCGGTCCAAATGCATTCCAACATTGAATGAATCTCTGGACACTATCTGTTGAATGGGGTTCCACTGGCTGGAAGTGACCCGCGGCATGAAAGAAGATATTTCCGACTTTGGAGTGCGTTCCACGGGATATACGGCTTCCTGTTCCCCACACGTGATGAGGCATGCGGGAGGTGACACGAACGCGACTTCCAGCAAATGTGACGCGGCTTCCGGTACCCGGTCTCTGACGTGGAAACGGGCGCACGCGCAGAGGAGCCGCTCTACCACAGGAAGTGGGGCAGAAGTAACTTTTGCCAGTACACTCCGTTAATAATAATTCTTTACACTCACCAAACCATTTGTTTTGAAATTTAGTTATAATAATTAGCTTTGTTATAGATACTTATATCACACATATTGAATTCATCTAAATATGTCATATATTACTAACATGTGCTCCCTAAGCATTACTTTGGGAGGAAGTGATGTCACACATAGTCTTCTAATTGATACAAGACCTGTCCCAATGCTACACTACCCTTGATGAAGTCCTGATGGATGAAACGCGTTGGACATTTCATGATCTTTCCCAGACTGACCTCCTTTATCTAAGATAAGCACTTTATACACATATATTACAATTTGATGTGTACCTTGTACTTTTATTCTATTAGTCTCATTTTCTCTATTTTTTATGAACTTTTATGCTCAAGTATTTCTTTTTAACAAAATCAGATTGTTTTTTGTAAAATAAATAAGTATTTTTTATAAAGAAATCTTTTATGTTCCTTTACAATAGACACCATTGGTCGCTGATGCCCATATTCCTGTTTTTCTTATATATATATATATATATATATATATACAGTGCATCTGAAAAGTATTCACAGCACTTGACTTTTTCCACATTTTATTATGTTACAGCATTATTCCAAAATGGAATAAAATAATTTTTTCCCCTCAAAATTCTACACACAATACCCCATAATGACAAGATGAAAAAAGTTTTTTGAGATTTTTACTTAAGTATTAACAGCCTTTGCTCAATACTTTGTTGATGCACCTTTGGCAGCAATTACAGCCTGAAGTCTTTTTTGAATATGATGCCACAAGCTTGGCACACCTATCTTTGGGAAGTTTCGCCCATTCCTCTTTGTAGCACCTCTTCATGGCAAAGGCTGTGAATACTTATGCATATGTGATTTCTTAGTTTTTTATTTTTAATAAATTTGCAAAAATCTCAAACAAAACTTTTTTTACATTGTCATTATGGGGTATTGTGTGTAGAATTTTGAGGAAAAAATTAATTTATTCTATTTTGGATTAAGGCTGAAACATAACAAAATGTGGAAAACGTCAAACGAAGTGAATACTTTCCAGATGCACTGTACAGTATATAGTGATATAATTCATTTGCCTGCCTTTTTAATAGAGGACCCCCTGACTGAAGAAGTGCCCCACACCCCCCATAGCTATAGGGCCTGATTCAGAGATAGCCGAAAATTGAATGTCGCATGCAAGCTTCATTGAATTTCCGTCAAATTTCTAAGAGGGACATGCAGGAGATGTCTCAGTAGAAGAGATGCCTCCTGCATGTAACTGCAATTCCAGCAGCAAATTTGTTAGCAGTTGGGCAAAAGCATGTGCACTGCAGGTATGGCAGATAATAGGAATTTAATTACCTACCGGTAAACCCTTTTCTCGTAGTCCGTAGAGGATACTGGGGTCCATTTAGTACCATGGGTATAGACGGCTCCACTAGGAGCTATGGGCACTTTAAGAATTTGATAGTGTGGGCTGGCTCCTCCCTCTATGCCCTTCCTACCAGACTCTATGAAACTGTGCCCGAGGAGACGGACATACTTTGAGAGAAGGATATAAAAGATAGTGGTGAGATTCCGAACCAGCACAAACAACAAGAGGAAAGCCAAACTAACCAAACTTGAAACAGGAACAGCATCGGTTGAACCAACATTACTTAACCAAGTAACAGTGCAGGAAGAACGAAGCACTGGGCAGGCGCCCAGTATCCTCTACGGACTACGAGAAAAGGATTTACCGGTAGGTAAATAAAATCCTATTTTCTCTTACGTCCTAGAGGATACTGGGGTCCATTTAGTACCATGGAGATGTACCAAAGCTCTCAAACCGGGTGGGAGAGTGTTGAGGTTCCTGCAGAATGTATTGACCAAACTGAAGGTCCTCAGAGGCCAAAGTATCGAAATTGTAGAACTTAGCAAACGTGTTCGAACCTGACCAAGTAGCTGCTCGGCAGAGCTGTAAACCCAAGACACCCCGGGCAGCCGCCCAGGAAGAATTCACCGACCAAGTAGAGTGGGCCTGTACAGATTTTGGACATGGCAAACTTGCCGTGGAATAAGTATGCTGGATAGTAAGTTTGATCCAGCGTGCAATAGTCTGCTTAGAAGCAGGACACCCAATCTTATTAGGATCATAAACAGCGAGTACGTCTTTCTGTGACAAGCTGTTCTTTTCACATACACCTTCAAAGCCCTCACAACATCCAAAGACTTTGAAGTAGCAGAGGTGTCAGTGACAACCGGAAGCACAATAGGTTGGTTGATGTGAAATGCAGACACCACCTTAGGAAGAAATTGCTGACGAGTTTTGAGTTCAGCTCTGTCCTCATGGAAAATTAAATAGGGACTTTTGTGAGACAAAGCCCCCAGCTCCAACACACGTCTTGCTGAAGCCATGGCCAACAGTATGACGGTCTTCCACGTAAAAATGTTTACATCCACCTCCTGTAACAGCTCAAACCAGTCCAATTAAAGTAAATGCAGCACCACATCGAGATTCCAATGTGCCGTGGGAGGCACAAAGGGAGGTTGGATGTGTAGAACACCTTTCAAGAACGTCTGGACCTCAGGGAGAGAAGCCAACTGTTTCTGAAAGAAAATGGACGAAATCTGGACTTTTATGGAGCCCAGACATTGGCCCACATCCACTCCAGCTTGTAGAAAAAAACAGGAAACGTCCCAGATGGAATTCCGCCACAGAAAATTTTCTGTTCTCACACCAAGAGACGTATTTCTTCCAAACACAATGGTAATGCTTAGACGTTACCCCTTTCCTGGCTTGGATCATAGTCGGGATAACCTTGTTAGGGATCCCTTATCTGGCTAGAATCATCCGTTCAACTTCCATGCCATCAAACGTAGCTGCGGTAAGTCCTGATAGATGAACGGGCCCTGTTGCAGAACATCCTCGCGAAGAGGTAGAGGCCACGGATCTTCGAGGAGCATATCCAGAAGGTCTGCGTACCAGGCCCTTCTTGGCCAGACTGGAGCAATTAGAATTGCTTGAACCTTTTCCCTTTTTATTCTTTTTAGAATTCTTGGTATCAGAGGAAATGGAGGAAACGCGTACACCATCTGAAAGACCCATGGGGGGTCATTCCGAGTTGATCGCACGTAGGAACTTTTTTCTGCCCATGCGATCAACTAGATGCCGCCTATGGGGGAATGTATTTCTGCATAGCAGGGCTGCGAATGCTTGTGCATCCCTGCTATGCAAAAAAAAGTTTTGTGCAAAAGAAGACCAGGGTAAGAGTTACTTGCCCTGTGTGATTGATCCAGCATTGCAGGTCCCGGAATTGACATCAGACATCCACCCTCCAAGAGCCTGGACATGCCTGCGTTGGACTCACCACTCCTCGAAAACGGTTAGTTGCCACCTGGTTCCGCCTTCCTCCTGTCAATCTTCTTGCAGTCGCCGCTGCGACCGTTTTCTTTGTTTGCGGTGCTGCTGCCCAGCGACACCCATCGTTGGGCAATGATAAGCATGTGCAATGTAGCCGCCGTGCATGCGCAGTTCTGACCCGATCGCACAGATGTGAGGAAGTGCAGCATGCATTCGGGTCAGAATGACCCCCATGGAGTCATCAGGGCGTCTACCGCCACCGCCTGTGGGTCTCTCGACCTGGAACAATACCGCTTGAGCTTCTTGTTGAGACAACAGGCCATCATGTCGATCTGTGGATATCCCCATCGAGTTGTCAAGCACCTGAATACTTCTGGGTGCAGGTCGTGTCTGCTGAGGAAGTCTGCTTCCCAGTTGTCTACACACGGAATGAAGACCGCTGACAACGCCACAGCGTTTCTCTCTGCCCAGAGGAGAAATCTTGACACCTCTGACATTGCTGCTCTGCTTTTCATTCCGCCCTTTTGGTTTATGTACGTTACTGCTGTCACATTGTCCGACTGGACCTGAATTGCCCGATCTTGAAGAAGATGTGAGGCCTGCAAAAGGGCGTTGTATATGGCCCTGAGTTCCAGAATGTTGATTGGAAGGACGACTTCCTGACTTGGACCATATTCCTTGAAACTGCACCCCCTGAGTGACTGCTCCCAAACCCCTGAGGCTTGCGTCTGTGGTTAGCAGAATCCAGTTCTGAATTCCAAACCTAAAATCCATATCTGAAGTCTGTAGCCACCACAGAAGGGAGATCCTGGCTTCTGGCGACAGACGGATCCTCTGGTGCATGTGACGATGCGATCCAGACCATTTGTCCAACAGATCGAGCAGGAAGGGTCTTGCGTGAAACCTTCCGTATTGAAAAGCCTCGTAAGAGGCCACCATTTTCCCCAGAAGGCGAATGCACAGATGCACCGATATCCAGGTTGGCTTCAGGACATCCCGAACGATCGACTGGGTTACTAATGCCTTTTCCAATGGAAGGAACACCTTCTGCGACTCCGTTTCCAGTATCATTCCCAGGAATGGAAGCCTCTGTGTTTGCTCTAGGTGAGATTTCGGAAGGTTCAGAATCCACCCATGATCCTGGAGAAGTTTGGTTGAGAGAGCAATGCTGTCCAGCAACCTTTCCCTGGACGGTGCTTTTATCAGGAGATCGTCCAGGTACGGAATTATGTTTACTCCCTGTTTGCGGAGTAGAAACATCATCTCTACCATCACCATGGTGAACACCCTCGGTGCCGTGGATAGACCAAATGGCAGGGCCTGGAACTGGTAGTGACAGTCCTGCAGTGCAAACCGTAGATAAGCCTGATGAGGCGGCCAGATCGGAATATGAAGGTACGCATCCTTGATATCCAGAGACACTAGGAATTCCCCCTCCTTCAGACCTGAGATCACCGCTCTCAGAGACTCCATCTTGAATTTAAACACTCGTAAATACGGGCTCAACGACTTGAAGTTCAAAATCGGTCTTACCGAACCGTCAGGTTTCGTCACTACAAACAAGTTGGAATAGTACCCCTTGTTTAACTGATGAAGTGGAACTGGAACAATGATGTGAGTCTGTACCAGTTTTTGGATGGCATGTTGTAAAGTTATACTTGCCTCTTGTGAAACTGGCAAGCCTGATTTGAAGAATCTGTGAGGTAGGAGCTCTTGGAACTCCAGTCTGTAGCCCTGGGAAACAAGATTTATGACCCAGGGATCCTGGCACGAATTTGACCAGATCTGACTGAAGAATTGTAGGCGTGCTCCCACCTGACAGCCTTCCAGGCATTGAGGTCCACCGTCATGCTGAAGTCTTTGAGGAAGCAGAGTCTGAGCTCTGTTCCTGAGCACCTGCTGTTGCTGGTCTGTGTGGTTTACCTCTTGCACCGCTGGAGGACGTAGAAGCACCTCTGGATTTGCCCTTGAACTTGGCCGTCCGAAAGGACTGTAACTTAGACGCTGAATAAGTCTTCTTGGTTGGGGGAGCTGCGGAAGGAAGATACGTAGACTTATCCACAGTAGCTGTGGAGATCCATTTGTCTAATTCATCTCCAAACAAGGCCTCTCCTGTGAATGGTAGGCCTTCCACGCCTTTCCTGGAATCCGCGTCAGCAGTCCACTGTGTGCCGACACTGCCATAGTGGTGGTACGTGCATTAAGCACTCCTATTTCCTTTATGGCTTCCACCATAAAGTTCACAGAGGCCTGTATATGTTGCAGGAGTAAGACAACATCCCCCCTAGATAAGGAATCCAACCCCTCAATTAGGTTACCTGACCATTTTGCAATGGCTTTAGTGATCCACGCACATGCAATAGTGGGTCTTTGGGCCACCCCAGCAGCTGTGTACAATGATTTGAGTGTAGTCTCAATTTTACGAACAGCCGTGTCTTTCATGGAGGCTGCACCAGGAACAGGCAATACAATTTTACGTGACAGCCTAGACACTGATGCGTCCACTATCGGTGGATTTCCCCATTTTTTCCTATCCTCCAGAGGAAAAGGAAAAGATGAGAGCAACCTTTTAGGGATCTGAAACTGCTTATCAGTATTAACTGATTCTTTGAACAGGGTATTCAATTCCTTTGACGCAGGAAAAGTGACTGAGGACTTCTTTTTTACATTAAAATAAGATTCCTCACTCTCTTCTGACACCTTATTGGGAATATGCAGAACATCTCTGATAGCCTCTGTAAGACCCTCTATTCCCTTTGACAGAGCTGCACCCCCCCCCCCCCCACCTCTCTGAATCCACGTCCCCCTCTTCCATGTCTGACCTAACAGCGTCGGGGTCAGACTGCAGGATATGGGCCAGAGATCGCTTTTGTGGACAAATGAGAGGAGACTGAGACGCTGTTTTGGGGACTGAGTCTCTGTTCATAAACTCATCCACAGTTTGTTTTAAGTACAGTATTGGGTCTCTTTCTCATTGTGGGACAATTTTGTAGAAAGAGATGAGATCATTCCCTTAAGAGAATTAACCCAGTCCAGTTCAGCCCCACTAGCCTGTGAACCCTGAGTACCCAGTAGTGAGCCCCCCAGTGAAGAGGAACACTCTGCGGTACAAGACACGCACTCTCTGCCTGACATAATGTAATGTGACAGCACACACACACACACACAGGAATGGTTAAGTACAATTAACCCACAAAGAGCCCATCAGGAAGACACAGATATTTGGAGCCAGCCCCCACCACGCCCTTCTTGCTAATGCCAAGGTTAAACTTTTTGTGACTCCACGTGGCGCTACTTAACACCTTCAGAGACAAAACAATGCTTACACAATAAGAATACTGAAGAATTCACATCCCACAAATGGTTTGGATTGTATGAATGGGTCACCACTAAAAATACAAAAAACATACAGGCATAGTGTAACCCTGTTGGACAACAAATGGTGTTTTTATTTAATTGGTCCCACTCACATACGGATGATGTAATATCGCATGTAGAAAATCAAGGTTCTATAATCCTTATAGATAGGACAACTTTGACTTCATAGATTTCTCATTCATATAGCTCTTGAAAAAGAAATGATAGTGATAGTGCAACACCGTCTTAGACTAAGACAAAATGATTTAATAAAAATGCACTCACAAACATCAAATGGTAAAACAACATATAATGTGCTGAAGAAGTTCCCATGGAATGGATTACTGCAAAAAGAAACCTCAGGGTATAATCACCAAAAGTCCCGGTAACTCCGGCAGCCCCACCAGTCCCACCAGTCCCAAATCGCAGCTCCAATTCCCAAGTCCTCGTCCAGCACAGTCTCCCTGCTTAAGCGCTTTCGGACCCACGTCCTTCTTCAGAAGCATAGGATCTACACTAACAAGTCCATCCTTAAATAGCAATATAATTTAGTTCATTCAAAACACCTGTCGATTCACAGAGGAGTTTATCTGGAAACCGCGTCACCGGAAGTGACGTATCCGGATATAGAAGAACATCCACGTCCTGCTGTATGCGTCCCACCGCACAATACCCCCAGGAGATCAGCTGGTGTCTCAGTTCCTGGAAGTGACGTATCCGAATGTCAACATGCGTTCCACATCGCGGTGTTTGCGTTCCACCGCGGGATCTCCAGGATATACATCGATAGTCCATTAAATATATAAACAAAATAGAAAAATGTGCAAAAAAATGACTAAATAATACTGATAATGACTAATAAATTACACACCTAAATGTATATGAAAGATAAAAAGTGGAAAAAACAAATATTTATAGAAGCCATAAATACATATTTAAAATTCTTTTTTTTTTTAAAGAGACCATATACCGTATATACTCGAGTATAAGCTGACTTTTTCAGCACTTTTTTTTGTGCTGAAAAAGCCACCTCGGCTTATACTCGAGTCAGCGTTAGGAGGGACACGGAGAGCACAGCGCGCAGCTCTCCTGTGTCCCTCCTGCATCTCCAGCGGCAGCGGCGTCTGTGTGTTAAAGGAAGTGCACGAACCGGCACTTCCTTTAACACACGCCGCTGCCGCCGGAGACGCAGGAGGGACACAGGAGAGCCGCGCACTGTGCTCTCCGTGTCCCTCCTTCAGAAGACAGCGCGGGAGTGACGGAGGGTAAGTATCTAGCACTGTGGGGTATATCTGGCACATCTGGCACTGTGGGGCATATCTGGCACACATGGCACTGTGGGGCATATCTGGCACACCTGGCACTGTGGGGCATATCTGGCACACCTGGCACTGTGGGGCATATCTGGCACTGTGGGGCATATCTGGCACATCTGGCACTGTGGGGCATATCTGGCACTGTGGGGCATATCTGGCACATCTGGCACTGTGGGGCATATCTGGCACATCTGGCACTGTGGGGCATATCTGGCACTGTGGGGCATATCTGGCAGCATGAGGGCATATCTGGCAGCATGAGGGCATATCTGGCACATCTGGCACTGTGGGGCACATCTGGCACTGTGGGGCACATCTGGCACTGTGGGGCATATCTGGCACTGTGGGGCATATCTGGCACTATGAGGTCTGTGTACGGGTAGAGCTGCATTTCCCACCCTAGGCTTATACTCGAGTCAGTAACTTTTCCCAGGTTTTTGTGGTAAAATTAGGTGCCTCGGCTTATATTCGGGTCGACATATACTCGAGTATATACGGTAAATTGGGAAATAGGGAGAATTCATATAGATTGATAAGAGTAGGTACCATTAAAAAAGGGATACAAAATGGATCTAGGATACACTAAAAAACTAATCTATAAAAACCACTTTAGTTCAAAGTCGCTATTGAGACCAAGGCGAACCAAAGATTTTAACTTGTATATCCATCTCATTTCTGTTTTTGAAAGGGCTACCTCAATCTCCTTGTTCCGTGGTGTGGGATTAACTGTTTGTATCCCCCAAAAGTTTTAAAATAACTTGGATTGGATGAATGTTTCTGTTTGAAATGTTTGGGGACTGTATGGGTCTCTATACCCTTTTTCACAGACGAAGTACCCTGATATCGCTCCCCTCCTGCTATGACCACCTGGTACCGCTGAGGTAATCTGGAGTCACAGTGGAGGAGCTGAGCGTCCCTGTCCTGTCAGCCTCCGTGTCCACTGCAGAGGGAAAATGGCGCTGGTGAGCTGCTGGATCCTCTCATAGTGAAGCCCCGCCCCTTCAATGGCGCGCAGTCTTCCCACCTTTTGTATACTGGCTGAGGAAACTGGTGCTTAAAATGGAGAAAACTGTTTTAAGCTGTTGTGCCAGTATGGGTACTGTGTACATTGGGGATCATTCTGACCCGTTCGCACGCAGCGGTTCTTTGCTTCGGTGCGAACGGGTCAGAACTGCGCATGGGCGGCGGGCACAATGCACACACGTGTCGTTGCCATCGCCAGGCAGCGGCTACAACAAAGATGAAAGTGATTGCTAGCACGATCGTAAGAAGATTGACAGCGGGGAGGCGTGTCCAGGCGTTTGGAGGGTGGATGTCTGAGGTCAATCCCGGGACCTTCGTCGCTGGATCCGTCGCACAGGGTAAGTAGGTCTGACCCGGGTCTTGTTTTGCAGGAATCTTTTTTAGCATAGCAGGGCTGCACAAGCGATCGTAACCCTGCTATGCTAAAATACACTCCCCATAGGCAGCGTCAAGTTGATTGCACGAACAGCAAAAAGTTGCTACGTGCGATCAACTCGGAAGGACCACCATTGCTCGGGGACACAGTCGTGTACTGTGTCCGGAGATGCATTCCTCCCCGTGTAGAAGCCATGCGTCTCCGTACCCTCATGCTGCCATAATGGCCGGCTCCCCGCTAGCCGGGGCGCCGGCTCAGTACTCACCACTCTTCATTCTTCTGGCTCTGTTAGGGGTGGCGGCGTGCTGCGCGAATGTACGCTCGCCGTGGTGGGCTTGCGAATAGTTCCCTCAGGAGCTCAGAGTCCTGTCAGCGGGGAACGGGACCATTAACCTTTCAAGAGGTTGGGCTGTTTTCCCCCCCTAAGTCCCACGAATCAGGCAGGCAGATGCCAACAAGTCCTGCTTGAAAATAACAAACAGAAAATAAATGCAGAAAACTCTTCAGGAGCTTCCATAAGCGTGACCGGCTCCTCCGGGCACATTTTCTAAACTGAGTCTGGTAGAGGGGGCATAGAGGGAGGAGCCAGCCCACACTTTCAAATTCTTAAAGTGCCCATGGCTCCTAGTGGACCCGTCTATACCCATGGTACTAAATGGACCCCAGCATCCTCTAGGACGTAAGATAAATAACATTTGCAGAGAGAGTTAGATTTGAGTGGATTATTTTGATTCTGTGCAGGGTAAATAGTATACTGGCTGCTTTATTTTTACATTGCAATTTAGATTTCAGTTTGAACATCCCCACCCAAAACTAACTCTCTCTGCACATGTTATATCTGCCCCCCCCCCTTCCCCTGCAGTGCACATGGGCCCTCATTCCGAGTTGTTCGCTCGGTAATTTTCTTTGCATCGCAGCGATTTTCCGCTAATTGCGCATGCGCAATGTTCGCACTGCTATGAAGTTTGGTATTTTACTCACGGCGTTACGAGGTTTTTTCTTCGTTCTGGTGATCGTAATGTGATTGACAGGAAGTGGGTGTTTCTGGGAGGAAACTGGCTGTTTTATGGGTGTGTGTGAAAAAACGCTACCGTTTCTGGGAAAAACGCGGGAGTGGCTGGAGAAATGGAGGAGTGTCTGGGCGAACGCTGGGTGTGTTTGTGACGTCAAACCAGGAACGACAAGCACTGAACTGATCGCACTGGAAGAGTAAGTCTCGAGCTACTCAGAAACTGCACAGAGAAGTCTTTTCGCAATATTGCAAATCTTTCGTTCGCAATTTTGCTAAGCTAAGATTCACTCCCAGTAAGTGGCGGCTTAGCGTGTGCAATGCTGCTAAAAGCAGCTTGCGAGCGAACAACTCGGAATGAGGGCCATGGTTTTGCCCAACTGCTAACAAATTTGCAGCTGCGATCAACTCTGAATTACCCCCCATGTCTCTTGTGAAAATCATGAGTCTGTGAGGCCAAAGCTACAAACCTATGTGTAAGTAAGTGTGAAATATTAATATTTGAGCATGAAACATAAAGACCCCGTTAAAGTCATTTGTGGTGGCAGAGAAGATTTTGTATTTATACTAAGTGACCTAAGTGCACTCACGTCACAACCCAGCTGTGTTAGACTGTAGTATCTGAATGCAGGCTGGTATCATGAAAGTTCTGATCAGGTGAGTGCTAGTATCCAGGCAATACCTGTCCACTGTGCTCACATGACTGTGTCCTATACTCTGCAAGAGTGTAATATTTAAAGCTGCACTTGACAAAAGCACACCATTGGAACAAGAAACTTTCTCCTAGGTGTGTGCTCACTCTCCATTGTGTGCCTTCTGTTTCTGATCTGCTGCCTGAACCCCTGCTTCTGGGATTTGCACAAGCCACTCAGCTACCTGTGAGCCTGTTAGTTTCATCCTACAGCTCCAGGGACCCAGTCTGCATTATCTTAGCCTGTGTTCAGTGTCGATGTTCATAACCAGTTCCTATCAGGTCCAGCCTGCTACACTTCTCTGGTTCCAGTCTGGTCTAGCCTGCTATCTACTCCTGTTCCAGTTTGCTTTCACCTGCTGCTATCATCATCTGGTTCCAGTCAGATTTCACCTGCTGTCATCCTCTGGTTCCAGTCCAGTTCTACCAGCTTTATTACTCCAGTTGCAGTCCGGATCAAGTCTGCTCCAATTTGCTACCTATTTTTGCCAACTATACCCAGCTACAGAATGCAATACATTCTACAGCTTGGCCTTTGTATCTAACACCATCAGAAAATAAAGTTATCCTTTGTAACCTACAGATTACAAAAATACTAGGAGAGAGATCCATAGGATCCTTCTCTGGCATTTATCACTAGCACATGCAAGGTCAGGAGACCACACAAGAACTGTAGCGAGATAGCACCTGGCCAATGATCACTAATGCATCACTTCGCAGAGATGGGCATGTGAATATGCTCTTCAATATTGTGCAATAACAAATTGTAATTAGGGGATGCGGTTAGCATACTGGCACTCATGATGCTGGCGGTCACATGACCAATGCCAGAATCCCGACACCATTCAGAATCCCGGCTCCTGAACACTGACTGCCAACATCCCAAAGGTGAGTATCGGGGTGACTGTTAGGGTTAGGGCCTTTTGGGGGGTTAGGGTTAGGCACTAAAGGGGAGTTTAGCCATAGCCGCCAACCCCTGACTCTTAGTCCTAACTGCCACCCCTGGACTCATAGGTGTAGCCACCCCCCCAAAAAAAATCTTAGCCCTAGCCACCACCACTCCCCACCTCCCTCTGCCCCACCCCCTAAATCTTAGCCCTGGCCACCACCCCAGGCGGGTTAGGGTAGGGGACAGGGGAGGTGTAAAATAATTACCCCGTCCGCTGCTTGCATTTTCATTGTCAGGATGCCGGTGCCGGTCATGCGACCACCAGCATCCCATACGCCCATAATTAGAGAGCCAAAATTCTGATAATTAATAAAATTGGACCTCTAGTGGTTTCAATATCCTTCGATCCTAATACCTCTACAGTCATTCATTCCTAGTGGTTCTGTTGTCACTCATTCCTAGTGTTTTCTGATCTTGGGGATTCCCTTGTCCCTGGTTCCCAAAAGTTCCAGTGTCTCTAGTTCACTGTACCTTTAAATATCCATGAAAACATCCAGAACTTCTAAATTTACCTGCTTCTTTGAATTTGCAGTTTATATCTTACCATTAAATAATAAAAAAAAATGCTGACACAATTAGACACACAACACTCTCAGCAGGCTCTGAATTAGTGACAGCCACACAACTCTGCGTGTGTCACAAATGCTTCAAAAATGACTTTTTAAAAATTACTTACAAGCACAGACCGTGTCAATTACTTAACATCTCTGCAGAAGTTATATTATGCTTAAAACAGACATCAAAAGGAAAATGTCACTCTGCTTCTTCTGAAATTATTAGCTGTAAATGGAGTGAAATAACAATTTCTTGGTTATTTTGACACATTCTGGTGTAAAGAAGGAGCTGAATTTTAATGGGATTTGACATTAATGTGAACAGAATAAAATTCAATGGGCAAGACGTACAATGAGTGATGAGTGTGAGCAGAACAGTGTGTGTGTGGAGTGGGGGTTGGATTGTGAATTCCTTTTGTCAGGTTAGGTGGAGAAGGGAGTTATGACTAGTGTGAGAAATGACAGATTACAATGTGTGACTATGCTCAGATAGGAGAAAGGGCTTCATGGCAGTGTAGTAATAGCCGTCTATGCAACTACAATATTATTTGCTTGCTGCTCCATTAGGGAACCAGGATCCATAGAAACGCAAAGGCCATTATACAATTATAATTATACAGCACCTTTATTTATTTTGGCACATACATATTAGGCAATTACTGAGGTAAGATAAATTAAAAATCTAGTATAGGCAACTCTGTCAAACTGATAAAAAGGTCGTTATCATTGGGTTTGGTAAGGAGCAAGACTTAGGGTTATATTCAATATGAGTCGGATCCATTCCGACATGCATTTGTCAGAATGGATCCAACAAGCCCTAGTCAGTGAACGGCCAAATCCGACTGTCGGATTTGACCGCTCGCTGACAATGCCAATCCGACATTTTTCATTTTATTTATTTTTTTACCTCCTGTCCGGAGCTCAGCAGTTCGGAGGGGGGAGTGTTCCTCCACCGCCTCAGTCTCGGCACCCGCAGGGACTTCAGCGGGGTGCAGCGCCACCCAGGACAGGTGAAGGGAGGAGGGTGAGAATGATGTCACCTCCCACCGCGGTCACAGAGTGTGTACGGGAAGATCCAGGATGCAGCCGCTACTTGAGGCCGCGGCTACTGAGCCAGGCGCAGGCCCCGATCTCCCTGGTCAGCCAGACCACCAGCGCAGGTAACAGAGCGCTCGGGGATCAGCTCCGCCGTGTCCCCCACACCTGGAGACTTTTTTAAAAACTTGACAGGTTTTAACTGTTCCGACAATGGCAACCCGACTTTTTTAAAAGTCGGATTGACATTGTCGGAAACGGGGCTAAAACTAGAGATGAGCGGGTTCGGTTTCTTTGAATCCGAACCCGCACGAACTTCACTTTTTTTTCCACGGGTCCGAGCGACTCGGATCTTCCCGCCTTGCTCGGTTAACCCGAGCGCGCCCGAACGTCATCATGACGCTGTCGGATTCTCGCGAGGCTCGGATTCTATCGCGAGACTCGGATTCTATATAAGGAGCCGCGCGTCGCCGCGCGTCGCCGCCATTTTCACTCGTGCATTGAGATTGATAGGGAGAGGACGTGTCTGGCGTCCTCTCCATTAGAATAGAGATAGATAGATTAGATAGAGAGAGATTGTGCAGAGTCGCAGACAGAGTTAGTTTACCACAGTCAGTGACCAGTGCAGTTGCTAGTTAACTTTTATTTAATATAATATATCCGTTCACTTCTCTCTGCTATATCCGTTCTCTGCCTGAAAAAAAAACCGATACACAGCACAGTCAGTCACACAGTGTGACTCAGTCTGTGTGCACTCAGCTCAGCCCAGTGTGCTGCACAGTCATCAATGTATAAATTAAAAGCTTATAATTAATTGTGGGGGAGACTGGGGAGCACTGCAGGTTGTTAGCAGGAGCCAGGAGTACAATTATATTAATTAACAGTGCACACTTTTGCTGCAGGAGTGGTGACCAGTGCCTGACCACCAGTATAGTATTGTTGTATACTACTAATATCTCTTTAAATATCAACCAGTCTATATTAGCAGCAGACACAGTACAGTGCGGTAGTTCACGGCTGTGGCTACCTCTGTGTCGGCACACGGCAGGCAGTCCGTCCGACCAGAATTGTATTATTTATTATTATATACCTACCACCTAACCGTGGTTTTTTTTTCATTCTTTATACCGTCATAGTGTCATCCTAATTGTTACGAGTATACTACTATCTCTTTATCAACCAGTGTACAGTGCGGTAGTTCACGGCTGTGGCTACCTCTGTGTCGGCACACGGCAGGCAGTCCGTCCGACCAGAATTGTATTATTTATTATTATATACCTACCACCTAACCGTGGTTTTTTTTTCATTCTTTATACCGTCATAGTGTCATCCTAATTGTTACGAGTATACTACTATCTCTTTATCAACCAGTGTACAGTGCGGTAGTTCACGGCTGTGGCTACCTCTGTGTCGGCACACGGCAGGCAGTCCGTCCGACCAGAATTGTATTATTTATTATTATATACCTACCACCTAACCGTGGTTTTTTTTTCATTCTTTATACCGTCATAGTGTCATCCTAATTGTTACGAGTATACTACTATCTCTTTATCAACCAGTGTACAGTGCGGTAGTTCACGGCTGTGGCTACCTCTGTGTCGGCAGTCGGCAGGCAGTCCGTCCATCCATAATTGTATTATTATTATAATATATACCACCTAACCGTGGTTTTTTTTTCATTCTTTATACCGTCGTCATAGTGTCATACTAGTTGTTACGAGTATACTACTATCTCTTTATCAACCAGTGTACAGTGCGGTAGTTCACGGCTGTGGCTACCTCTGTGTCGGCAGTCGGCAGGCAGTCCGTCCATCCATAATTGTATTATTATTATAATATATACCACCTAACCGTGGTTTTTTTTTCATTCTTTATACCGTCGTCATAGTGTCATACTAGTTGTTACGAGTATACTACTATCTCTTTATCAACCAGTGTACAGTGCGGTAGTTCACGGCTGTGGCTACCTCTGTGTCGGCAGTCGGCAGGCAGTCCGTCCATCCATAATTGTATTATTATTATAATATATACCACCTAACCGTGGTTTTTTTATACCACCTAACCGTGGCAGTCCGTCCATAATTGTATACTAGTATCCAATCCATCCATCTCCATTGTTTACCTGAGGTGCCTTTTAGTTCTGCCTATAAAATATGGAGAACAAAAAAGTTGAGGTTCCAAAATTAGGGAAAGATCAAGATCCACTTCCACCTCGTGCTGAAGCTGCTGCCACTAGTCATGGCCGAGACGATGAAATGCCAGCAACGTCGTCTGCCAAGGCCGATGCCCAATGTCATAGTACAGAGCATGTCAAATCCAAAACACCAAATATCAGAAAAAAAAGGACTCCAAAACCTAAAATAAAATTGTCGGAGGAGAAGCGTAAACTTGCCAATATGCCATTTACCACACGGAGTGGCAAGGAACGGCTGAGGCCCTGGCCTATGTTCATGGCTAGTGGTTCAGCTTCACATGAGGATGGAAGCACTCAGCCTCTCGCTAGAAAACTGAAAAGACTCAAGCTGGCAAAAGCACCGCAAAGAACTGTGCGTTCTTTGAAATCCCAAATCCACAAGGAGAGTCCAATTGTGTCGTTTGCGATGCCTGACCTTCCCAACACTGGACGTGAAGAGCATGCGCCTTCCACTATTTGCATGCCCCCTGCAAGTGCTGGAAGGAGCACCCGCAGTCCAGTTCCTGATAGTCAGATTGAAGATGTCAGTGTTGAAGTACACCAGGATGAGGAGGATATGGGTGTTGCTGGCGCTGGGGAGGAAATTGACCAGGAGGATTCTGATGGTGAGGTGGTTTGTTTAAGTCAGGCACCCGGGGAGACACCTGTTGTCCGTGGGAGGAATATGGCCGTTGACATGCCAGGTGAAAATACCAAAAAAATCAGCTCTTCGGTGTGGAGGTATTTCACCAGAAATGCGGACAACAGGTGTCAAGCCGTGTGTTCCCTTTGTCAAGCTGTAATAAGTAGGGGTAAGGACGTTAACCACCTCGGAACATCCTCCCTTATACGTCACCTGCAGCGCATTCATAATAAGTCAGTGACAAGTTCAAAAACTTTGGGTGACAGCGGAAGCAGTCCACTGACCAGTAAATCCCTTCCTCTTGTAACCAAGCTCACGCAAACCACCCCACCAACTCCCTCAGTGTCAATTTCCTCCTTCCCCAGGAATGCCAATAGTCCTGCAGGCCATGTCACTGGCAAGTCTGACGAGTCCTCTCCTGCCTGGGATTCCTCCGATGCATCCTTGCGTGTAACGCCTACTGCTGCTGGCGCTGCTGTTGTTGCCGCTGGGAGTCGATGGTCATCCCAGAGGGGAAGTCGTAAGCCCACTTGTACTACTTCCAGTAAGCAATTGACTGTTCAACAGTCCTTTGCGAGGAAGATGAAATATCACAGCAGTCATCCTACTGCAAAGCGGATAACTGAGTCCTTGACAACTATGTTGGTGTTAGACGTGCGTCCGGTATCCGCCGTTAGTTCACAGGGAACTAGACAATTTATTGAGGCAGTGTGCCCCCGTTACCAAATACCATCTAGGTTCCACTTCTCTAGGCAGGCGATACCGAGAATGTACACGGACGTCAGAAAAAGACTCACCAGTGTCCTAAAAAATGCAGTTGTACCCAATGTCCACTTAACCACGGACATGTGGACAAGTGGAGCAGGGCAGGGTCAGGACTATATGACTGTGACAGCCCACTGGGTAGATGTATGGACTCCCGCCGCAAGAACAGCAGCGGCGGCACCAGTAGCAGCATCTCGCAAACGCCAACTCTTTCCTAGGCAGGCTACGCTTTGTATCACCGCTTTCCAGAATACGCACACAGCTGAAAACCTCTTACGGCAACTGAGGAAGATCATCGCGGAATGGCTTACCCCAATTGGACTCTCCTGTGGATTTGTGGCATCGGACAACGCCAGCAATATTGTGTGTGCATTAAATATGGGCAAATTCCAGCACGTCCCATGTTTTGCACATACCTTGAATTTGGTGGTGCAGAATTTTTTAAAAAACGACAGGGGCGTGCAAGAGATGCTGTCGGTGGCCAGAAAAATTGCGGGACACTTTCGGCGTACAGGCACCACGTACAGAAGACTGGAGCACCACCAAAAACTACTGAACCTGCCCTGCCATCATCTGAAGCAAGAAGTGGTAACGAGGTGGAATTCAACCCTCTATATGCTTCAGAGGTTGGAGGAGCAGCAAAAGGCCATTCAAGCCTATACAATTGAGCACGATATAGGAGATGGAATGCACCTGTCTCAAGTGCAGTGGAGAATGATTTCAACGTTGTGCAAGGTTCTGATGCCCTTTGAACTTGCCACACGTGAAGTCAGTTCAGACACTGCCAGCCTGAGTCAGGTCATTCCCCTCATCAGGCTTTTGCAGAAGAAGCTGGAGGCATTGAAGAAGGAGCTAACACGGAGCGATTCCGCTAGGCATGTGGGACTTGTGGATGCAGCCCTTAATTCGCTTAACAAGGATTCACGGGTGGTCAATCTGTTGAAATCAGAGCACTACATTTTGGCCACCGTGCTCGATCCTAGATTTAAAGCCTACCTTGGATCTCTCTTTCCGGCAGACACAGGTCTGCTGGGGTTGAAAGACCTGCTGGTGACAAAATTGTCAAGTCAAGCGGAACGCGACCTGTCAACATCTCCTCCTTCACATTCTCCCGCAACTGGGGGTGCGAGGAAAAGGCTCAGAATTCCGAGCCCACCCGCTGGCGGTGATGCAGGGCAGTCTGGAGCGACTGCTGATGCTGACATCTGGTCCGGACTGAAGGACCTGACAACGATTACGGACATGTCGTCTACTGTCACTGCATATGATTCTCTCAACATTGATAGAATGGTGGAGGATTATATGAGTGACCGCATCCAAGTAGGCACGTCACACAGTCCGTACTTATACTGGCAGGAAAAAGAGGCAATTTGGAGGCCCTTGCACAAACTGGCTTTATTCTACCTAAGTTGCCCTCCCACAAGTGTGTACTCCGAAAGAGTGTTTAGTGCCGCCGCTCACCTTGTCAGCAATCGGCGTACGAGGTTACATCCAGAAAATGTGGAGAAGATGATGTTCATTAAAATGAATTATAATCAATTCCTCCGCGGAGACATTGACCAGCAGCAATTGCCTCCACAAAGTACACAGGGAGCTGAGATGGTGGATTCCAGTGGGGACGAATTGATAATCTGTGAGGAGGGGGATGTACACGGTGATATATCGGAGGGTGAAGATGAGGTGGACATCTTGCCTCTGTAGAGCCAGTTTGTGCAAGGAGAGATTAATTGCTTCTTTTTTGGGGGGGGTCCAAACCAACCCGTCATATCAGTCACAGTCGTGTGGCAGACCCTGTCACTGAAATGATGGGTTGGTTAAAGTGTGCATGTCCTGTTTTGTTTATACAACATAAGGGTGGGTGGGAGGGCCCAAGGATAATTCCATCTTGCACCTCTTTTTTCTTTTCTTTTTCTTTGCATCATGTGCTGATTGGGGAGGGTTTTTTGGAAGGGACATCCTGCGTGACACTGCAGTGCCACTCCTAGATGGGCCCGGTGTTTGTGTCGGCCACTAGGGTCGCTAATCTTACTCACACAGCTACCTCATTGCGCCTCTTTTTTTCTTTGCGTCATGTGCTGTTTGGGGAGGGTTTTTTGGAAGGGACATCCTGCGTGACACTGCAGTGCCACTCCTAGATGTGCCCGGTGTTTGTGTCGGCCACTAGGGTCGCTAATCTTACTCACACAGTCAGCTACCTCATTGCGCCTCTTTTTTTCTTTGCGTCATGTGCTGTTTGGGGAGGGTTTTTTGGAAGGGCCATCCTGCGTGACACTGCAGTGCCACTCCTAGATGGGCCCGGTGTTTGTGTCGGCCACTAGGGTCGCTTATCTTACTCACACAGCGACCTCGGTGCAAATTTTACGACTAAAAATAATATTGTGAGGTGTGATGTGTTCAGAATAGGCTGAAAATGAGTGTAAATTATGTTTTTTGAGGTTAATAATACTTTGGGATCAAAATTACCCCCAAATTCTATGATTTAAGCTGTTTTTTAGGGTTTTTTTAAAAAAACACCCGAATCCAAAACACACCCGAATCCGACAAAAAAAATTCGGTGAGGTTTTGCCAAAACGCGGTCGAACCCAAAACACGGCCGCGGAACCGAACCCAAAACCAAAACACAAAACCCGAAAAATTTCCGGCGCTCATCTCTAGCTAAAACCTGTCGAGTTTGTCTGCGCTTCTGTCAATGCACGTGGATCGGCGGCTTCCGCGTGCATCCGACAGCTTTCTGACTAGTCAGAAACAACGGCTTCCTATTGAATAGGTCGGAACCCCTTCCGACCTAAACCTGTCGGAAGCTGCCGTCTTTCAACAAGACAGCAGCTTCCGACAGTTATTGAATACACCCTTTAATAATCAAGTGGTGGAGGCCTATTCAGATGGTTGCACCCATGAATGCAGTGGTGTAAATGGTTTTAAGAGTAACTGATAATTAGAATCTGATTGGTTATATGGGAAACATCTCCACTTCTATAAACGCACACTTTAGTAAATATAGCCCCAAGTGTCGATGTGAATGCAATGTTCACAGTGCAAAAACATGCAAGATACGCTTTTGAAACGGCATACAGTACTTAGAACTCTGCAAAATCCCCTCATGAACATACAGTCATTGAAAACATGGAGGCAGAAACTCATTGTCATCACACTCTTGCAAAAAAAAAAAAAAACTTCTTATGTATCCAGCAGTCCTACCAGTTCAGCCACAGCACCTCCTCTTACGCTCTGGTTCAGTAATGCATGAAGACCCTGGATGTGCTTTCTCTCTACCCACTTCCTGGCCACAGCCAATCCTCTGCAACCTGTGGATGTTAAAGGCTAGAGTACCATACACTCACGGTCTGATTATTGCACCCAAAATGACTTCATTTTACCCTCAAAATCACAAATTAACTAAGCAGTATGTTTGGTTTTTTCCAATGGTGATACTCATGGCGTTTGTAATTTTATTCAATTTCAGTCCGTTTTTAGTTGTATTGCTCCATTTTTGATAGACTCCACAGCTAACTCGAAGCGGATTCAGTATGATCTGGGCAGGCTTTGGTGTGTTAAAGTGTTAATAAAGTGTTAAATATCAGAAAAAAACACATTTTAAAAGATCCAGAGGTGGAGCTGATTATTTTCCTTGCAATTCTGTGAGGGGACCTGGAAAACGTGAACTGTATGGGGTCCTGGGGACTGAATTTGAGAACCTGTGATGTACATAGAGAAATATGTCACCAGCCCAACAAGGCCTACCTTTTTCTAAATTATACAACTTACCGCAAGGTCCTCATGCAAAGCTGCACGCAATGCTGATGTTGATGAGTTAAGCGATTTCTTGCTAGTAGCATGTGTGAAAACCTCTAAAAACTCTTAAAGGTGCATGTATTACACAGAGTACCTGCAAAAAGGTGTGTGAATGGGTGTGTTATTGGAGTATCGCAGGGATGTCACTGAGGTGTCTCGTACTCAGATGGTAAATCGTTCGCTTTGGAGGCCATATGTAGATGGAAACCCATTACTTCATAAGACTTTTACAAGATTTGATGGTGCAACCAATGGAGGGTCTAAAGATGCTCTAGGCGGTATTAGAGCATATACGGATGCTGAAACTGGGTGTCTCAGTCCATGCACACTTATACGCATGAGCATACACCAGGGAAGGACTTTGTATCGCCATTTACATAAAGTCGCAGAAGGATGATGACCAATAAACACAGCCACATCTGCATCCACCTTGGAGTCAGCCCCTAAAAAGGCAAGTTGGAGGAGATATGTATGGGCTTAAGATCTCCCCCCATCTGTGGAAAATCTAATTTTATGTAATGTTTCACTTATTGTTTGTCTTACATGGCATGTACACACATCATCTGCTCCATACTTCATGCTGGAAGGACGTCCCCCTGAGTCTCCAGACTATACATCACAGTAGCGATGGTGTTACACAGGCCACAGACCCCTGATAGTCAAGGGCACAAAGGATATGGCCAGGGCAAGGTAATGTATGGGGCATAGCCCCATCGTGGGAGGTGTGGTCACACCACCTAAATAAAAATTACAAAATAATAATACTGTATGCAACCTGCACAGGGGGGCACCATGGGGAGCACAATCAGGGTGATTGCATCAACCCCTCCCCAACAGGCAGAGGACAGCTGTAGTTTTGCGGCACCACCACTGTTGTACTTACAGAACCAGCATGCATACTCCATTGCCATCTCTGTATGTACAGCCACAGGTGTGTGCTCCCTTCTGTCACACACCACCTGCAATCACTTATATGTTCCTGGCTGGATATGGAGTATACATCATATACTGTGCTGTGAACTTGTTATACATACCCTGGGTCATCCTGTAAACCTGTTCTGCCTGATTAATAAACCTAAGACCCGGTTAAGTGATCTACATCGTGGACTAACCTCCATTATACACTCCTGCCACCTATACTATCTATCTAGGATCTCTCAAAAATAAAGTCCCTCACCCCTTCCCTGACAATACTTTTTCTTTTTAACTTTAAAGTGATGTTGCCACTCATGCTCATTGGTAAGGTATGATTGTGGTGGGCTATTTGCTGCAGATGACAAGTGGGACTCGTCGTCTGCATTATTCGGGTATATGTGGATGACAAGCACCACTCATCCTCCACAGTGAAGGGGTTCATTAAAACCTCAATCATTTTAATTTAACCATCTGTGTTCAAGCATGGATTTCCTTAATACCTAAACTGTAAGGGGTAGGGGCTCATTAAGACGGGATGTGGTTAATATACTGAAACCCGGAATCCCGACAGCCAAGGAAATGCTGGTGGTCGGAATCTCAACTGCAGCCTGGTATTCCCACTCGGGTGTTGGGTCCATGCCACCACCCGAGTGGGAATATAACCTGTGGTGAGCAAACTTGGCACCGAGCCCGAAGCGTGGCGAGCGTAGCGAATCCACAAGGGTACTCAGTGCTGGGATTGTTGCTGACGGAATCCCGCTATCAGTATAGTGACAGCTGGCATCCCATCTGATAATGATCTCCCTTATGTATTCCAATTAAGACAGGAGAGAGCTTGTGTGCATGTGCCCTCCACTCTGGCAGCTTCTGCGGCGCTGTAGACTCTGGCTCTGTGCCTGAGGCTACCACATATGCGCAGGGGACATCTCTATTGCACATGTGCATTATTATTTTCCCAGTGATTTGTCTACAGCGCCGGCCGCCACAGGACTGCAGAGGGGTAAATATTATTATATGAGTGCAGGGTGTGTGGTGAGGTCCCCCCTGCACCCAGGTGGCCCATGTGCTCCGCACTCCCTGCACCCATTATAGATACACCTATGGTAAGGGGGCCTTGAGGTTTGAACTTGGCAAACACTGTACTAGGATGCAGACTGCCAAGTTTTGAAGGTCAGGGTAGAATACAGACTGCCAGGTTTTGGGAAACAGGTTATGAGAAACCACCTGTTATAAAGACTGCCTGGCTATAAGTTGCAGGGTATGACGCTGGCTTGCAGACATGAGAGGTAGGGGGTTCAGTATGAATTACCGGCAGCCGGGATGTCGGTAGACTGCCAGGTATGAGAGAAAGGCTAGGATCAAACTGCCAGTCTATAAGAGACAGGCTGGGATACAGATTACCAGGCAGATCTGAAAACAGTGCTGGGAGAGGGACAGCTTCATTATCCGTAAGGTGACTAGCCTTCAGCATGAGCTAGTGTCTGGAATAGATTTGTTAATTGGGTTCTTAGCTGTATTATTGACAAACAGACAGGAAATCAGCATTGGATACAGATGGCTTGAGCATAACGCTTATACAGTTTAAGAACCATTTTGCAAGATCGGAATTGACAAACCAGAATTAGACACTGCAGTGAACTATGAATGAGGTTGTATTTAAAAAAAATGAAACTAACTATAAGCATTAAACAACTGCAATAGCCTGTGTTGTATTTCAGTACCAGCTTACCATGTACACATTAGTTTAATACCTGCCAGCCATTTTTCTTGTGACTTCAAACAAAACTTCAAATATTGAAAAGCTTTCAAGATATGGAAGAAATCTATATAAACATATTTAGGAAAACTATATTTCCCTCTTGTTTCAACCATGCTCCATTGTCATCCACAGGAGCCTAGAAGAAAGCTGTACGTTGCCAACCCGTATTCCATCTGCTCAGTAACTAATTACTGTTTCACCAATCACCATTCCCTTTTTTGCTCCTTGAGACTCTCCTTAAAATGCAGTACCTTCCATCCAGCTATTCTTATAACTAGTTGCTGTAATTCCTCTTCAGTTCCTCCTCGATTCACTCTATGCTCCACCATTAAACGCTTATGCCTGTACTTTCCAAGTTCTTGCCATTCCCAGGATAATAGGAAACAGACTTAACTCCCCATTCCTCATTTATGAGACAATGCAATAAAGCCAAATGTTCATATCATACCTCCGCTCTTCCCTGTCTGACACTTAACTCCTGACAACAATGCAGCAAGGGAATGAAACCTGCTCTGTGGGTAGATAAAGTGCAGATTAATGTGCCGCACAGATCAAAACAGCACGGGAGAATGAAAGGCAGCCCCAGACAGGAAGCCCCCTCCCCATCCGCTTTCCCAGGACTGCTGTAACTCACTGATTCATTACACAAACCTGCTGAAATATTGCCTGTTAATCCGTAAATCCCAATCTCACATTATGTGGCTGATTTGTAAATTGTGCCCATACACATGATTAAACTGCTTTGTGTTTGTAAATCTGTCTTGTCTTTTCCCGCATTTCCCATATAAACCACTGTCTCTATACTATATTATACTCTATTTCTCTATTATAACTTTCTCTGACTATAAACCTTGAAATGTATGGGTCTATTTAACACTGGGAGCCATTGTGTAGCTGTAACTATCATTATGTATGGCTGCATTTTGCAGTACTAATTCTGATGTAGTTAATATCCCAATGGTCAGGATCCCGGCAGTCAGAATACCGTCGCCGGGATCCCGACCACCGAGAATGCCGACAGCTGTGCCAGGGCTATTCCCACTCATGGGTGTCCACGCAGTGAGCACTCAAGGGGCTTTCTAGCGCTCGCAACCACGGCTGGCATTCTGGCCTCCAGGATTCAGGCCACGGGATTTCATCTCCAACCCGCTGGGACTACTTTGTGATGCTCAGCATAAAGCCCGATATTCAGTTATGTGAATTTCCCTTACACTAGTAGTCTAATTCCAACACCTGCGTATAGCTCTGTGACCTGGTGATGGATGCAGCAAAGGACAGAGGTACAGTAGGCACCACAAAATTAGGGCTGGAATTAATAGTGCTGTCACTGGGGTTGGTGTCATCCAGTGTGCCAAACATATCTTTGCCAGAAAGGGGTTGTGGTCTCCTTGTTGAGGGGGTGTGGCCTTGTGGCATATCCCGTTTCCATCACTCTGGGGGCGTGCCCAGCATTCCTGAAGTTGCTGGCCTTCCCCCAGAGACTCTACCCACAATGACAGCTCCTCCTTAGTGGCCAGGACCCCAGCATTGTATGATAATATCAGAGTGCGGCTCCTGGTCACTGAGAAGCGGGCATTTTGATGTCAATCCCCATGGATGGTGACATCACTAGGTGTTAACTTTTTGAGAAATACTTTGAAGTCATGAAGTCTTGCGATCGCCATTCTCCTGAGAAAAGTTTCTCCAGAAATAGACCTCTAAAGCTGACATAGATGATGGATCATTTTTCTTTTAAAGTTGTTTTAATACATCAAAATCTTGACAGTATATAATCAGTATGTTTTCTACTACAGATGCAGAAACTTATAAGAGGCATAAATGTACCCTTCAGGATGAGTCACAGCCTCTAAAATAGGGCCTAATTCAGACCTCAAAATCTCTGACATTTGGGGGGACACCCAGCACAGGGCTAGTCCGCCCCGCATGCCAGGCCCTACCTTCCCTGCCGAGTAGCTCCCTGCCTACGCAGTCTAGCTGCGAAGGCAGATGGCTACTTGCCACGTTTTTGGTCGCAGCAGCTGCGTGTGATGTCACGTCTGCGTTGTCCAGACCACACCCCGAAAACAACGCTGAAATGCCGTCAACACGCCCCGTCTGTCGCTTGCCTGTCAACCAGGCAGAGGTGATAGCATCAGTGAGATTACTTCACATCTCACTAGGGTGGTCATTCCGAGTTGTTCGCTCGCTGCTATTTTTAGCAGAATTGCTAATAGGTTAAAATCCGGCAGTTCTGCGCATGCGTATGCACCGCAGGGCGCACGCGCTAAGCAATTTTACACAAAACTATGCTATTTTACTCACGGGCGAACAAAGCTTTTCAGCCACTCTGTTGATAGGAGAATGATTGACAGGAAGTGGGTGTTTCTGGGTGGTAACTGAGCGTTTTCCGGGAGTGTGCTAAAAAACGTAGGCGTGCCAGCAGTAAACGCAGGAGTGGCTGGAGAAACGGGGGAGTGGCTGGCCGAACGCAGGGTGTGTATGTGACGTCAAACCAGGAACTAAACGAACTGAGGTGATCGCAATCTAGGAGTAGGTCTGGAGCTACTCAGAAACTGCAGGGAAATACTTAATAGCAGAATTGCTAATCTTTTGTTAGCAATTCTGCTATGCTAAGATACACTACCAGAGGGCGGCGGCTTTGCGTTTGCATTACTGCTAAAAGTAGCTAGCGAGCGAACAACTCGGAATGACCACCTACAGTATGTGCGCACACGCAGTGTGCGGATGCTGTGTGTGTGTGCACACAGCACAGGGCTTTAGCCTACATTCGCTGCCGCTGCAGTGACCAGGTCTGCATTAGGCCCCTAGTCTCCAAGCCACCTGATAGCAGACTTGACTACAAGTACAAGGAATGCAGCATAAAGGGTAAACAATGTTTTTAGCAATGGCTACCAACATGTTCATCTATTATATATATATATATATATATATATATATATATATTCCTTACTATTTTCAGAATTTTAAGTGCAATATAATGAAATACAATGCTCCTGTCTCTGTACTGTGCTCAACAATCAGGTACCACCTACTTGTGCATAATTTAGCACAATTGCAATCCATTGGTCATGCTTCAGCAAGCAATACATTTGTTGTTTATTCTAATAGCTTTGTACACTTATGGGTCTTCCTTTAAAAAGACAGACCTGTCAAATACTGTAGGGTTTGTTTACTTGAAAAAAAGGCACATTAGAGGTGACCTGATAAATATGTACAAGTATTTCCCGGTGATTTGTATGACAATCTTGTCATACCCATGACCATGCAGGTGACAAGTAGACATTCACAAAGAGGATACATTTTAACCTTCAACATACAGTAGAAAGTGTAGTCAGGATGTCATATTACTTACCAATGATGAAATCATTTCTTTAAATCCTCTCTAAGCACTGCTTACTTGCACATATGGGAGCTGATGTACAGGTCAACGCATTTTGCACCAAAAATACGGATGCAATATGTGCAAGAGGAAGGTCTATTTTTGCAGCTTAAGAGCTGGATGAATCTCAATATGTGCGAGGTTTACATCAAGTGTTGTGACAAGACAGTGGTGGTAGTAAATGTTAAAGTTACAATCTAGAATTCACAGACAACAATACGGAATTCTCAGACAACATAATTCTTTCTGAAGTATCATTATATGTAATGCAGATATTATCTGGTACACTGTTTTTTGTTGTAAGCTAAAAGGCAAGTTAATTGTGTTAGCAAGTACAGCAGTGGCGTGCGGTGAGGTCAGTGGCTGTGTGGCTGGTGAGGCACTCCAGCCATAATGTTCTTCAAGTATCGCCGATGACTCCTACCGCTGTAGAGTCAATGCCCGCTACTGCCGCCGCCCCTGCCAATGCTCGCAGCCTCCCTGCTAATCAAACTTGTGATGAGCTGGAGGCTAATATATTATCAACTGTTATAAATTTATGGGAAAGAGAGAGGAGGAATATGGGGAGATGAGAGAAAGGGAGGAATAGGGGGGAGACGGCAGACAGGGAGAGAGGAATAGGGGAAGACAACGTAAAGGAAGAGAGGAGGAATGAGGGAGACGGCAGACAGAGAGAGAGAGGAATAGGGGGAGAAGGAAGAGAGAGAATGAATAGAGGGAGATGGGAGAGAGAGAAGGAGCAGGGGGAGACGGGAGAGAAGGAATAGGGGGAGAAGGAAAAGAGAGAATGAATAGAGGGAGATGGGAGAGAGAGAAAGAATAGGGGGAGATGGCAGAGAGAGAGGAGGAATGGGGGAGACTGCAGACAGCGAGAGAGGAATAGGGCAAGAAGGAAGAGAGAGAAGGAATAGGGGGAGAAGGAAAAGAGAGAATGAATAGACGGAGATGGGAGAGAGAGAGAAAGAATAGGGGGAGATGGCAGAGAGAGAGGAGGAATGGGGGAGACTGCAGACAGCGAGATAGGTATAGGGGAAGAAGGAAGAGAGAGAAGGAATAGGGGGAGAGGAAGAGGGAGAAGGAATAGAGGGAGAAGGAAGAGGGAGATGGGAGTAAGAGAGGAATAGAGGGAGACGGCAGAGAGGTGGAATAGGTGGTGACTGGAGAGATGAGTGAGAGAAAGAGGAGGAATAGGGGGAGACCACTAAATATAGCAATAAGCCAGTATGTACTGTAAGTAAAAATCTGAACTAGTTAATGCAAGGAAAAGGAACTACATGCAGTTACAAAAGGGGGAATAGAATATATATATAATAGAAGGTTTTTAAGAGAATTTGCACACAAATTAAAGGTGCAGCTAAAAATCAGTGTCTCAGTGCATATCCCACCGAACCAACATTAAATCGTGTTAAACAAAAAAGATACATAGATTTCAAGCGCTCCAATAATTAGCAATTCCACCATTACACACCAATAGGTGAACAAAATATTTTATGAAGTACCGTTTTTAATTTTTTTTCACAAGAATACAAACAGGCTCAAATAGATCGTATTTTACTTCTTTTTCAGTAGGACCTGCAATAAATGGTGTCTCCCTTTCATATATTTGGTAGAGCTCAAATAGCTCATAAAAGGGTACACCAAGACAAATATGCAATAGCGCACATTGGGGGTCATTCCGAGTTGATCGCACGTAGCAACTTTTTCCTGCTCGTGCGATCAACTAGACGCCGCCTATGGGGGAGTGTATTTTAGCATAGCAGGGCGGCAATCGCTTGTGCAGCCCTGCTATGCTAAAAACGTTTTGTGTAAAACAAGACCAGCCCTGCAATTACTTACCCTATGCGACGGATCCAGCGATGAAGGTCCAGGATTTGACGACAGACATCCGCCCTCCAAACACCTGGACACGCCTGCGTTTGGATCTCCACGCCCGGAAAATGGTGAGTTGACGCACCGGAACGCCTTCCTTTTGTCAATCTTCTTGCGGTCGCCGCTGCATGTGCAGTTCCGACCTGTTTGCACCGCTGCAATGAACCGCAGCGTGCGAACGGGTCAGAATGACCCCCATTTTCTTTTAAAAAAACACAGGTTTAATAATACATTTAAAGACCCCCCTGGTGGAGGGGGGTATGGAGGCTAACTACAGGGGAGCAAACTATGGGGAGGCGGCTGGAGCATAACTACAGGGGAGCACACTATGGGGAGGGGGCTGTAGGCTGGCTACAGGGGAGCACACTATCGGGAGGGGTGTATGGAGGCTGGCTACAGGGTAGCACACTTTGGAGAGGGGGTATGGAGGCTGGCTACAGGGAAGCACACTATGGGGAGGGGGTATGGAGGCTGGCTACAGGGGAGCACACTATGGGGAGGGGGTATGGAAGCTAGCTACACGGGAGCACACTTTGGGGAGGGTGTATGGAGGCTAGCTACAGGGGAGCACACTATGGGGAGGGGGTATGGAGGCTGGCTACAGGGAAGCACACTATGGGGAAGGGGGTATGGAGGCTGGCTACAGGGAAGCATACTATGGGGAGGGGGCATGGAGGCTGGCTACAGAGGAGCACACTTTGGGGAAGGGGTATGGAGGCTAGCTACAGGGGAGCACACTATGGGGAGGGGGGTATGGAGGCTGGCTACAGGGGAGCACACTATGGGGAGGGGGGTATGGAGGCTGGCTACAGGGGAGCACACTATGAGGAGGAGGGTATAGAGGCTGGCTACAGGGGAGCACACTATCGGGAGGTGGGGTATGGAGGCTGGTTACTGGGGAGGACCCTACGGGGAGGGGGTATGGAGGCTGGTTACAGGGGAGCACACTATGGGGAGGGGATATGGAGGCTGGCTACAGGGGAGCACACTATGGGGAGGGGGGTATGGAGGTTGGCTACAGGGGAGCACACTAAGGGGAGGGGGTATGGAGGCTGGCTACAGGGGAGCACACTATGGGGAGGGGGTATGGAGGCTGGCTACAGGGGAGCACACTATGGGGAGGGGGGTATGGAAGCTGGTTACAGGGGAGCACACTATGGCGAGGGGGGTATGGAGGCTGGCTACAGGGGAGCACACTATCGGGAGGGGGTATGGAGGCTGGCTACAGGAGAGCACACTATGGGGAGGGGGGTATGGAAGCTGGCTACAGGGGAGCACACTATGGGGAGGGGGGTATGGAGGCTGGCTACAGGGGAGCACACTATGGGGAGGGGGTATGGAGGCTGGATACAGGGGAGCACGCTATGGGGAGGGGGGTATGGAAGCTGGCTACAGGGGAGCACACTATGGGGAGGGGGTATGGAGGCTGGCTACAGGGGAGCACACTATGGGGAGGGGGGTTTGGAGGCTGGCTACAGGGGAGCACACTACGGGGAGGGGGGTATGGAGGCTGGCTACAGGGGAGCACACTACGGGGAGGGGGGTATGGAGGCTGGCTACAGGGGAGCACACTACGGGGAGGGGGTATGGAGGCTGGCTACAGGGGGCTACACTGGCTACAGAAGATGGCTGCAGGCTGGCTATGGGAGTGGGGACTGGTTACAGGAGTGGTAGGTGGGCGATAGAATACATACTGCAGGCTGTATAGCTTACCTGCGGGCTGTGGCTGTCAGGAGTCGGGAATGAAGGAGGAACACGACCCATCACCTGGCCAGCCAGGAGCTGCCTAAGCCGGGTAAGCCCTATGGAAAGTTCGTGCCTGGGTGGGGGTGGAGATACACGGATGGACTGGAAGCTGCAATGTATCAGGAGGGGGGGATCACGGGGAGGTCGGCTGTCAGTGGCCACGGGAGATTTCCAACAGCAGCATCAAGGAAGAGGGGGGGTTTAGGTTCGGCTGCTACTGACTGTGGCATCAAGGTAGGAGGTGTGTGGGGTGAGGTAGGGAGCCCAGGTCCAAAGGACTCGGCAGGAGTAGGCAGGCAGAGAACAGACAGGCATGGGGGCATAGACATGGTCGGGGGCGTGGCCTAATCACGGACCCGTGGCCACATCCCCATAAACAATAAAAAATCCTTATCATGCATCCAGCCATGAAAGCACCACCAGCAGCCATCCAGGTAAAGAGAGCAGGGGACGGACATCATTGGCTGCCGCAGGTATCAGCTCGGGGAGTAGTCAGTGTCAGTGAGCCCTGGGAAGTGGGGTAGCCAGTCCGTCCCCGCCCACTACCCAATCACATCAGCCTTAGTGACAGGGGAGTAGTTTCATTTGTGCTGAAAACACGCCCCTGTCACAGAGGCACTTCTAGAGGTGCCGCTTACAGGGATTTTTTCAATGGGCTTTTACTGCCCGATGTTTGGCCCCGACCCGTTTCCGGCCCTTCCATATTGACAGCAGGAGGCACCGAGAGTGGTGCCTCTGAACACATTTAAAACTTTTTTTTACATGATAAAAATAAGAATTTACTTACCGATAATTCTATTTCTCGTAGTCCGTAGTGGATGCTGGGGACTCTGTCAGGACCATGGGGAATAGCGGCTCCGCAGGAGACAGGGCACAAAAGTAAAAGCTTTAGGATCAGGTGGTGTGCACTGGCTCCTCCCCCTATGACCCTCCTCCAAGCCTCAGTTAGGATACTGTGCCCGGACGAGCGTACACAATAAGGAAGGATTTTGAATCCCGGGTAAGACTCATACCAGCCACACCAATCACACTGTACAACCTGTGATCTGAACCCAGTTAACAGCATGATAACAGCGGAGCCTCTGAAAAGATGGCTCACAACAATAATAACCCGATTTTTGTAACAATAACTATGTACAAGTATTGCAGACAATCCGCACTTGGGATGGGCGCCCAGCATCCACTACGGACTACGAGAAATAGAATTATCGGTAAGTAAATTCTTATTTTCTCTGACGTCCTAAGTGGATGCTGGGGACTCCGTCAGGACCATGGGGATTATACCAAAGCTCCCAAACGGGCGGGAGAGTGCGGATGACTCTGCAGCACCGAATGAGAGAACTCCAGGTCCTCCTCAGCCAGGGTGTGCCCCTGACCAAGTAGCAGCTCGGCAAAGTTGTAAAGCCGAGACCCCTCGGGCAGCCGCCCAAGATGAGCCCACCTTCCTTGTGGAATGGGCATTTACATATTTTGGCTGTGGCAGGCCTGCCACAGAATGTGCAAGCTGAATTGTACTACACATCCAACTAGCAATCGTCTGCTTAGAAGCAAGAGCACCCAGTTTTTTGGGTGCCTACAGGATAACAGCAAGTCAGTTTTCCTGACTCCAGCCGTCCTGGAAACCTATATTTTCAGGGCCCTGACAACATCTAGCAACTTGGAGTCCTCCAAGTCCCTAGTAGCCGCAGGTACCACAATAAGCTGGTGCAGGTGAAACGCTGACACCACCTTAGGGAGAAACTGGGGACGAGTCCGCAGCTCTGCCCTGTCCGAATGGACAATCAGATATGGGCTTTGTGAGACAAAGCCGCCAATTCTGACACTCGCCTGGCCGAGGCCAGGGCCAACAGCATGGTCACTTTCCATGTGAGATATTTCAAATCCACAGATTTGAGCGGTTTAAACCAATGTGATTTGAGGAATCCCAGAACTACGTTGAGATCCCACGGTGCCACTGGAGGCACAAAAGGGGGTTGTATATGCAGTACTCCCTTGACAAACTTCTGGACTTCAGGAACTGAAGCCAATTTTTTCTGGAAGAAAATTGACAGGGCCGAAATTTGAACCTTAATGGACCCCAATTTGAGGCCCATAGACACTCCTGTTTGCAGGAAATGCAGGAATCGACCGATTTGAAATTTCTTCATGGGGCCTTCCTGGCCTCACACCCCGCAACATATTTTCGCCACATGTGGTGATAATGTTGTGCGGTCACCTCCTTCCTGGCTTTGACCAGGGTAGGAATGTTGGAACAGACATGGTACTTGCTGAAGCAAGTCCCTTCTTAGCGGCAGAGGCCATGAGTCCTCTGTGAGCATTTCTTGAAGTTCCGGGTACCAAGTCCTTCTTGGCCAATCCGGAGCCACGAGTATAGTTCTTACTCCTCTACGTCTTATAATTCTCAGTACCTTGGGTATGAGAAGCAGAGGAGGGAACACATACACCGACTGGTACACCCACGGTGTTACCAGAACGTCCACAGCTATTGCCTGAGGGTCTCTTGACCTGGCGCAATACCTGTCAAGTTTTTTGTTCAGGCGGGACGCCATCATGTCCACCTTTGGTCTTTCCCAACGGTTCACAATCATGTGGAAGACTTCCCGATGAAGTCCCCACTCTCCCGGGTGGAGGTCGTGCCTGCTGAGGAAGTCTGCTTCCCAGTTGTCCACTCCCGGAATGAACACTGCTGACAGTGTTATCACATGATTTTCCGCCCAGCGAAGAATCCTTGCAGTTTCTGCCATTGCCCTCCTGCTTCTTGTGCCGCCCTGTCTGTTTACGTGGGCGACTGCCGTGATGTTGTCCCACTGGATCAATACCGGCTGACCTTGAAGCAGAGGTCTTGCTAAGCTTAGAGCATTGTAAATTGCCCTTAGCTCCAGTATATTTATGTGGAGAGAAGTCTCCAGACTATATCACACTCCCTGGAAATTTTTTCCCTGTGTGACTGCTCCCCAGCCTCTCAGGCTGGCATCCGTGGTCACCAGGACCCAGTCCTGAATGCCGAATCTGCGGCCCTTTAATAGATGAGCACTCTGCAGCCACCGCAGAAGAAACACCCTTGTCCTTGGAGACAGGGTTATCCGCTGATGCATCTGAAGATGCGATCCGGACCATTTTTCTAGCAGATCCCACTGAAAAGTTCTTGCGTGAAATCTGCCGAATGGAATCGCTTCGTAAGAAGCCACCATTTTTCCCAGGACCCTTGTGCAATGATGCACTGACACTTTTCCTGGTTTTAGGAGGTTCCTGACTAGCTCGGATAACTCCCTGGCTTTCTTCTCCGGGAGAAACACCCTTTTCTGGACTGTGTCCAGAATCATCCCTAGGAACAGCAGACGTGTCGTCGGAAACAGCTGCGATTTTGGAATATTTAGAATCCACCCGTGCTGTCGTAGAACTACTTGAGATAGTGCTACTCCGACCTCCAACTGTTCTCTGGACCTTGCCCTTATCAGGAGATCGTCCATTTTCTTTGAAGAAGAATCATCATTTCGGCCATTACCTTGGTAAAGACCCGGGGTGCCGTGGACAATCCAAACGGCAGCGTCTGAAACTGATAGTGACAGTTCTGTACCACGAACCTGAGGTACCCTTGGTGAGAAGGGCAAATTTGGACATGGAGGTAAGCATCCCTGATGTCCAGGGACACCATATAGTCCCCTTCTTCCTGGTTCGCTATCACTGCTCTGAGTGACTCCATCTTGATTTGAACCTTTGTATGTAAGTGTTCAAATATTTCAGATTTAGAATAGGTCTCACCGAGCCGTCTGGCTTCAGTACCACAATATAGTGTGGAATAATACCCCTTTCCTTGTTGTAGGAGGGGTACTTTGATTATCACCTGCTAGGAATACAGCTTGTGAATTGTTTCCAATACTGCCTCCCTGTCGGAGGGAGACGTTGGTAAAGGAGACTTCAGGAACCTGCGAGGGGGAGACGTCTCGAATTTCCAATCTGTACCCCTGGGATACTACTTGTAGGCTCCAGGGGTCCACCTGCGAGTGAGCCCACTGCGTGCTGAAACTCTTGAGACGACCCCCCACCGCACCTGAGTCCGCTTGTACGGCCCCAGCGTCATGCTGAGGACTTGGTAGAAGCGGTGGAGGGCTTCTGTTCCTGGGAATGGGCTGCCTGCTGCAGTCTTCTTCCCTTTCCTCTATCCCTGGGAAGATATGACTGGCCTTTTGCCCGCTTGCCCTTATGGGGACGAAAGGACTGAGGCTGAAAAGACGGTGTGTTTTTCTGCTGAGATGTGACTTGGCGTAAAAAAGGTGGATTTTCCAGCTGTTGCCGTGGCCACCAGGTCCGATGGACCGACCCCAAATAACTCCTCCCCTTTATACGGCAATACTTCCATGTGCCGTTTGGAATCTGCATCACCTGACCACTGTCGTGTCCATAAACATCTTCTGGCAGATATGGACATCGCACTTACTCTTGATGCCAGAGTGCAAATATCCCTCTGTGCATCTCGCATATATAGAAATGCATCCTTTAAATGCTCTATAGTCAATAAGATACTGTCCCTGTCAAGGGTATCAATATTTTCAGTCAGGGAATCCGACCAAGCCACCCCAGCGCTGCACATCCAGGCTGAGGCGATCGCTGGTCGCAGTATAACACCAGTATGTGTGTATATACTTTTTAAGATATTTTCCAGCCTCCTATCAGCTGGCTCCTTGAGGGCGGCCGTATCTGGAGACGGTAACGCCACTTGTGATAAGCGTGTGAGCGCCTTATCCACCCTAAGGGGTGTTTCCCAACGCGCCCTAACTTCTGGCGGGAAAAGGTATACCGCCAATAATTTTCTATCGGGGGAAACCCACGCATCATCACACACTTCATTTAATTTATCTGATTCAGGAAAAACTACAGGTAGTTTTTTCACACCCCACATAATACCCTTTTTTGTGGTACTTGTAGTATCAGAAATATGTAACACCTCCTTCATTGCCCTTAACATGTAACGTGTGGCCCTAAAGGAAAATACGTTTGTTTCTTCACCGTCGACACTGGAGTCAGTGTCCGTGTCTGTGTCTGTGTCGACCGACTGAGGTAAATGGGCGTTTTAAAGCCCCTGACGGTGTTTGAGACGCCTGGACAGGTACTAATTTGTTTGCCGGCCGTCTCATGTCGTCAACCGACCTTGCAGCATGTTGACATTATGACGTAATTCCCTAAATAAGCCATCCATTCCGGTGTCGACTCCCTAGAGAGTGACATCACCATTACAGGCAATTGCTCCGCCTCCTCACCAACATCGTCCTCATACATGTCGACACACACGTACCGACACACAGCACACACACAGGGAATGCTCTGATAGAGGACAGGACCCCACTAGCCCTTTGGGGAGACAGAGGGAGAGTTTGCCAGCACACACCAAAACGCTATAATTATACAGGGACAACCTTTATATAAGTGTTTTCCCTTATAGCATCTTAATATATAATCATATCGCCAAATAAGTGCCCCCCCTCTCTGTTTTAACCCTGTTTCTGTAGTGCAGTGCAGGGGAGAGCCTGGGAGCCTTCCCACCAGCAGTTCTGTGAGGGAAAATGGCGCTGTGTGCTGAGGAGAATAGGCCCCGCCCCCTTTTCGGCGGGCTTCTTCTCCCGTTTTTCTGACAACCTGGCAGGGGTTAAATACATCCATATAGCCCCAGAGGCTATATGTGATGTATTTTTAGCCAGTATAGGTACTTTCATTGCTGCCCAGGGCGCCCCCCCCAGCGCCCTGCACCCTCAGTGACCGTTGGTGTGAAGTGTGCTGAGAGCAATGGCGCACAGCTGCAGTGCTGTGCGCTACCTCATGAAGACTGAGAAGTCTTCAGCCGCCGATTTCTGGACCTCTTCTCTCTTCAGCATCTGCAAGGGGGTCGGCGGCGCGGCTCCGGTGACCCATCCAGGCTGTACCTGTGATCGTCCCTCTGGAGCTAGTGTCCAGTAGCCTAAGAAGCCAATCCATCCTGCACGCAGGTGAGTTCACTTCTTCTCCCCTAAGTCCCTCGTTGCAGTGAGCCTGTTGCCAGCAGGACTCACTGAAAATAAAAAACCTAATAAAACTTTTACTCTAAGCAGCTCTTTAGGAGAACCACCTAGATTGCACCCTTCTCGGCCGGGCACAAAAACCTAACTGAGGCTTGGAGGAGGGTCATAGGGGGAGGAGCCAGTGCACACCACCTGATCCTAAAGCTTTTACTTTTGTGCCCTGTCTCCTGCGGAGCCGCTATTCCCCATGGTCCTGACGGAGTCCCCAGCATCCACTTAGGACGTCAGAGAAAATGATTTAAATAATATGAAGGCTAAAGCAGATACTTATGACACAGAATCTGTGTCATAAGTATCTGCTTTGTATTATTTTAATCATAAATGACAGGGGAGGCACTGCCTCCCCTGCCTCCCCTGACTGCACGTCCCTGAAGTACAGCTCTCAATACATAGGGGGTCATTCTGACCTGATCGCACGCTGCCATTCATTGCAGCGCAGCGATCACGTCAGAAGTGCACATGCGCTGGCGCATGGTTGACAGTCGACGGCTGTCAATGCCTAGCGATCGCCTCTGCCTGATGGACAGGCAGAGGCGGTCGCTGGGCGGGAGGGGGGGCACGGCGGTGTTTGGCCGCCATTTTGTGGGTGCAGTCCGGCCAACGCAGGCGTGGCCGGACCGCGCGGGGGCAGGCCGCGTGACATCACACGCAGCCACTGCGACACGGGCAGCGACAAGTAGCTCCCGGCCAGCACGCAAAAGCTGCGTTGCCTGGGAGCTTCTCCTGAAGTGCAAAAGCATCACTGCCGTGCAATGCTTTTGTACTTCTGTGGAGGGGGGGGGCTGACATGCGGGGCGTACTAGCCCTGTGCTAGGCGTCCCCCCGCATGTCCGTGTGCCTGATTGTAGCCCTGCAAAATTTTGCAGGGCTATGATCAGGTCTGAATTAGGCCCATAGTTACTAGATACAGGGGTCTGTTTACTTAGCCTTGGATGGAGATAAAGGCGCTGGAGATAAAGTACCAGCCAGTCGGCTCCTCACTGCCATGTCACAGGCTGTTTGAAAAATGACAGGAGCCGATTGGCTGGTACTTTATCTCCAGCGACTTTATCTCAATCCAAGGTTTAGTAAATAGACCACACAGCCCCTTAGGTAAACTCCCCTCCTCTTAGCCATCAGCTCAATGACCATAGAAATAGTATATAATATGATTACTATAGCAGCCACCATAACATACAGTTTAAGAGACAGAGCAGAGCTGCTGCACATGCCCAGTGGTAGCAGCTCCTTCTACCAAGTTTGTTGTGTGTGTGGATCTAGGCACCTAATCAGTGCACTGGACCAGAGAGGTGCAGCGTGGAAAAGGAGACAGGTGCCTTACCAAGAGGTGGGAAAATGTGTGCTTAGAAAGTGCAGTTCTTTTCCTACTGGTCAGTGGTGTCACAACAGGTGTGTGGGGGGGGTGCGGCCCGTACCTGGGTGTCACCCCCGAGGTGGTGACACCAAAGTGCCAACTCCTCTTCAGTTACCGGAGCAGGGTGATGCACTGTGACATTACGTGTAGCACCCTGCTCCAGTCACTGTGTAGGAACCAGCACCGCACACACACTGGTCCCAGGGTGCAGCCCACATCTCCAGGACTCCCGGAGAGACAAAACAGTGGTTTGGGCCACACCTCTACCTGCGAGGTCATGCCCTTACGCGCGCACTATATATCCTCTGCACCTGGTGTCACCACAATTAGTGATGCCACTGGTTCAATTATGTTAGTGTTATGGGATGCTAATTTTTAACTGACTACTTATGTTTTTATATTAATGAAATATGTTTTATACTGCCTATGCTATAGGCCATCTATAGTGTTATTAATACTGCATTCCATACATTACCCAGTTTCCAGTTTCTACTACCACTCCCCCAGACTCCCCCCCGCTCCAATGCCTTACAGAGAGGGATTGCATTTAGAAACCCCCCTCTAGGAACCATGCGTTTGCCACAGAGCCCCGGCATGTACGCAGATGGTCAAACATTAAAACATCAAAGCTAATTTTGCTGTCAAACCTCCAATAATGCAGTTTTCAGTGGTTTGCCCGAATTTTGCATATGCACAAGTTCCAGAATGCGTTACAGTCTTTGTGTTTGATACATTCTGGAGCTTGGACCCGGTAAGTAACACTATTTGTAGAAGGTGTTGCATAATAGAAGCCTATGGGTTCCTTTTTGCTACAATATATGCATGAAGAGGGATGCAATCATCATTTATTACTGCACAAAAAAAACCCAGAAATGGAGAGTTCCACTTAACTAGCGCTATCGTGATCTCTTCCTTATTTCATATCATTCCATCATATTCTCGGAGGAATGAGGGAGACGGCAGACAGAGAGAAAGGAATAGGGGGAGAAGGAAGAGAGAGAATGAATAGAGGGAGACGGGAGAGAGAGAGAAGGAGTAGGGGGAGACGGGAGAGAGAGAAGGAATAGGGGGAGAAGGAAAAGAGAGAATGAATAGAGGGAGATGGGAGAGAGAGAAAGAATAGGGGGAGATGGCAGAGAGAGAGGAGGAATGGGGGAGACTGCAGACAGCGAGATAGGTATAGGGGAAGAAGGAAGAGAGAGAAGGAATAGGGGGAGAAGGAAGAGGGAGAAGGAATAGAGGGAGAAGGAAGAGGGAGATGGGAGTAAGAGAGGAATAGAGGGAGACGGCAGAGAGGTGGAATAGGTGGTGACTGGAGAGATGAGCGAGAGAAGGAGGAGGAATAGGGGGAGACCACTAAATATAGCAATAAGCCAGTATGTACTGTAAGTAAAAATCTGAACTAGTTAATGCAAGGAAAAGGGACTACATGCAGTTACAAAAGGGGGAATAGAATATATATAATAGAAGGTTTTTAAGAGAATTTGCACACAAATTAAAGGTGCAGCTAAAAAATCAGTGTCTCTTAGTGCATATCCCACCGAACCAACATTAAATCGTGTTAAAAAAAAAAAAGATACATAGATTTCAAGCGCTCCAATAATTAGCAATTCCACCATTACACACCAATAGGTGAACAAAATATTTTATGAAGTACCGTTTTTCATTTTTTTTCACAAGAATACAAACAGGCTCAAATAGATCGTATTTTACTTCTTTTTCAGTAGGACCTGCAATAAATGGTGTCTCCCTTTCATATATTTGGTAGAGCTCAAATAGCTCATAAAAGGGTACACCAAGACAAATATGCAATAGCGCACATTGGGGGTCATTCCGAGTTGATCGCACGTAGCAACTTTTTCCTGCTCGTGCGATCAACTAGACGCCGCCTATGGGGGAGTGTATTTTAGCATAGCAGGGCGGCAATCGCTTGTGCAGCCCTGCTATGCTAAAAAAGTTTTGTGTAAAACAAGACCAGCCCTGCAGTTACTTACCCTATGCGACGGATCCAGCGATGAAGGTCCAGGATTTGACGACAGACATCCGCTCTCCAAACACCTGGACACGCCTGCGTTCGGATCTCCACGCCTGGAAAACGGTGAGTTGACGCACCGGAACGCCTTCCTCCTGTCAGTCTTCTTGCGGTCGCCGCTGCATGCGCAGTTCCCAACCTGTTTGCACCGCTGCGATGAACCGCAGCGTGCAAACGGGTCAGAATGACCCCCATTTTCTTTTAAAAGAACACAGGTTTAATAATACATTTAAAGACCCCCCCTGGTGGAGGGGGGTATGGAGGCTAACTACAGGGGAGCAAACTATGGGGAGGGGGCTGGAGGATAACTACAGGGGAGCACACTATGGGGAGGGGGCTGTAGGCTAACTACTGGGGAGCACACTATGGGGAGGGGGCCAGAGGCTGGCTACAGGGGAGCACACTATCGGGAGGGGTGTATGGAGGCTGGCTACAGGGGAGCACTCTATCGGGAGGGGTGTATGGAGGCTGGCTACAGGGGAGCACACTATCGGGAGGGGTGTATGGAGGCTGGCTACAGGGGAGCACACTATCGGGAGGGGTGTATGGAGGCTGGCTACAGGGGAGCACACTATCGGGAAGGGAGTATGGAGGCTGGCTACAGGGGAGCACACTATCGGGAGGGGTGTATGGAGGCTGGCTACAGGGGAGCACACTATGGGGAGGGTGGTATGGAGGCTGGCTACAGGGGAGCACACTATGGGGAGGGGGATATGGAGGCTGGCTACAGGGGAGCACACTATGGGGAGGGGGCTGGAGGCTGGCTACAGGGGAGCACACTATCGGGAGGGGTGTATGGAGGCTGGCTACAGGGGAGCACACTATGGGGAAGGGGGTATGGAGGCTGGCTACAGGGGAGCACACTATGGGGAGGGGGGTATGGAGGCTGGCTACAGGGGAGCACACTATCGGGAGGGGGGTATGGAGGCTGGGTACAGGGGAGCACACTATGGGGAGGGGGTATGGGATCTGGCTACAGGGGAGCACACTATGGGGAGGGGGGTATGGAGGCTGGCTACAGGGGAGCACACCATGGGGAGGGGGGTATGGAGGCTGGCTACAGGGGAGCACACTACGGGGAGGGGGTATGGAGGCTGGCTACAGGGGAGCACACTACGGGGAGGGGGGTATGGAGGCTGGCTACAGGGGAGCACACTATGGGGAGGGGGGTATGGAGGCTGGCTACAGGGGAGCACACTATCGGGAGGGGGGTATGGAGGCTGGGTACAGGGGAGCACACTATGGGGAGGGGGTATGGGATCTGGCTACAGGGGAGCACACTATGGGGAGGGGGGTATGGAGGCTGGCTACAGGGGAGCACACCATGGGGAGGGGGGTATGGAGGCTGGCTACAGGGGAGCACACTACGTGGAGGGGGGTATGGAGGCTGGCTACAGGGGAGCACACTACGGGGAGGGGGGTATAAAGGCTGGCTACAGGGGGCTACACTGGCTACAGAAGATGGCTGCAGGCTGGCTATGGGGGTGGGGACTGGTTACAGGAGTGGTAGGTGGGAGATAGAATACATACTGCAGGCTGTATAGCTTACCTGCGGGCTGTGGCTGTCAGGAGTCGGGGATGAAGGAGGAACACGACCCATCACCTGGCCAGCCAGGAGCTGCCTAAGCCGGGTAAGCCCCATGGAAAGTTCGTGCCTGGGTGGGGGTGGAGATACACGGATGGACTGGAAGCTGCCTGTAGCTTCAATGTATCAGGAGGGGGGGATCACGGGGAGGTCGGCTGTCAGTGGCCACGGGAGATTTCCAACAGCAGCATCAAGGAAGAGGGGGGGTTTAGGTTCGGCTGCTACTGACTGTGGCATCAAGGTAGGAGGTGTGTGGGGTGAGGTAGGGAGCCCAGGTCCAAAGGACTCCGCAAAAGTAGGCAGGCAGAGAACAGACAGGCATGGGGGCATAGACATGGTCGGGGGCGTGGCCTAATCACGGACCCGTGGCCACGTCCCCATAAACAATAAAAAATCCTTATCATGCATCCAGCCATGAAAGCACCACCAGCAGCCATCCAGGTAAAGAGAGCAGGGGACGGACATCATTGGCTGCCGCAGGTATCAGCTCGGGGAGTAGTCAGTGTCAGTGAGCCCTGGGAAGTGAGGTAGCCAGTCCGTCCCCGCCCACTACCCAATGACATCAGCCTTAGTGACAGGGGAGTAGTTTCATTTGTGCTGAAAGCACGCCCCTGTCACAGAGGCACTTCTAGAGGTGCCGCTTACAAGGATTTTTTTCAATGGGCTTTTACTGCCCGATGTTTGGCCCCGCACCCTGTTTCCGGCCCTTCCATATTGACAGCAGGAGGCACCGAGAGTGGTGCCTCTGAACACATTTAAAACTTTTTTTTACATGATAAAAATGATTTAAATAATATGAAGGCTAAAGCAGATACTTATGACACAGAATCTGTGTCATAAGTATCTTCTTTGTATTATTTTAATCATAAATGACAGGGGAGGCACTGCCTCCCCTGCCTCCCCTGACTGCACGTCCCTGAAGTACAGCTCTCAATACATAGGGGGTCATTCTGACCTGATCGCACGCTGCCATTCATTGCAGCGCAGCGATCACGTCAGAAGTGCACATGCGCTGGCGCATGGCTGACAGTCGAAGGCTGTCATTGCCTAGCGATCGCCTCTGCCTGATGGACAGGCAGAGGCGGTCGCTGGGCGGGAGGGGGGGGCACGGCGGCAATTGTTTGCCATTTTGTGGGTGCAGTCCGGCCAACGCAGGCGTGTCCGGACCGCGCAGGGGCAGGCCGCAGCGGCTGCATGACATCACACGCAGCCACTGCGACACGGGCAGCGACAAGTAGCTCCCGGCCAGCACGCAAAAGCTGCGTTGCCCGGGAGCTACTCCTGAAGTGCAAAAGCATCACTGCCGTGCAATGCTTTTGTACTTCTGTGGGGGGGGGGGGGGGGGGGCTGACATGCGGGGCGTACTAGCCCTGTGCTAGGCGTCCCCCCGCATGTCAGTGTGCCTGATCGTAGCCCTGCAAAATTTTGCAGGGCTATGATCAGGTCTGAATTAGGCCCATAGTTACTAGATACAGGGGTCTGTTTACTTAGCCTTGGATGGAGATAAAGTCGCTGGAGATAAAGTACCAGCCAGTCGGCTCCTCACTGCCATGTCACAGGCTGTTTGAAAAATGACAGGAGCCGATTGGCTGGTACTTTATCTCCAGCGACTTTATCTCAATCCAAGGTTTAGTAAATAGACCACACAGCCCCTTAGGTAAACTCCCCTCCTCTTAGCCATCAGCTCAATGACCATAGAAATAGTATATAATATGATTACTATAGCAGCCACCATAACATACAGTTTAAGAGACAGAGCAGAGCTGCTGCACATGCCCAGTGGTAGCAGCTCCTTCTACCAAGTTTGTTGTGTGTGTGGATCTAGGCACCTAATCAGTGCACTGGACCAGAGAGGTGCAGCGTGGAAAAGGAGACAGGTGCCTTACCAAGAGGTGGGAAAATGTGTGCTTAGAAAGTGCAGTTCTTTTCCTACTGGTCAGTGGTGTCACAACAGGTGTGTGGGGGGTGCGGCCCGTACCTGGGTGTCACCCCCGAGGTGGTGACACCAAAGTGCCAACTCCTCTTCAGTTACCGGAGCAGGGTGATGCACTGTGACATTACGTGTAGCACCCTGCTCCAGTCACTGTGTAGGAGCCAGCACCGCACACACACTGGTCCCAGGGTGCAGCCCACATCTCCAGGACTCCCGGAGAGACAAAACAGTGGTTTGGGCCACACCTCTACCTGCGAGGTCATGCCCTTACGCGCGCACTATATATCCTCTGCACCTGGTGTCACCACAATTAGTGATGCCACTGGTTCAATTATGTTAGTGTTATGGGATGCTAATTTTTAATTGACTACCTATGTTTTTATATTAATGAAATATGTTTTATACTGCCTATACTATAGGCCATCTATAGTGTTAATAATACTGCATTCCATACATTACCCAGTTTCCAGTTTCTACTACCACTCCCCCAGACTCCCCCCCCCCCCCCCCCCGCTCCAATGCTTCACAGAGAGGGCGTTGCATTTGGAAACCCCCCTCTAGGAACCATGCGTTTGCCACAGAGCCCCGGCATGTACGCAGATGGTCAAACATTGAAACATCAAAGCTAATTTTGCTGTCAAACCTTTCAATAATGCAGTTTTCAGTGGTTTGCCCGAATTTTGCATATGCACAAGTTCCAGAATGCGTTACAGTCTTTGTGTTTGATACATTCTGGAGCTTGGACCCGGTAGGCAACACGATTTGTAGTAGGTGTTGCATAATAGAAGCCTATGGGTTCCTTTTTGCAACAGTAAATGCATGAAGAGGGATGCAATCATCATTTATTACTGCACAAAAAAAAAACAGAAATGGAGAGTTCCACTTAACTAGCGCTATCGTGATCTCTTCCTTATTTCATATCATTCCATCATATTCTCGGAGGAAAATTGCAATAGATGCCATAAAATGCAAAAGGAAAATAATGTATAGTGAAATACCGTTTTAGTATACAAAACACATATACATTAACATAAAATACAAAATGGGATCAGATATTCAACAAAATCCTATGGGGAGGCATGCGAGATGGGTAATTACCAGACTCTTAGGGAACTGTGTTTTAAGCAGTCCCTAACAGCGTATGTGTCCCAATATGGGTGCTCCGGATTAGCCCACACAACACAGATTGTCACTGCTGGATCCAGGTAAATTATCTACCCTCACAGGTGTCACCGTTGGAAAACCGACGCGTTTCAACTCTTGGCTAGAGTCTTTTTCAAGGTTGGGATGAATACTGATCCTTCCCTGCGTTTCCTTATTTAAATGTCCATCAACCAATCCAACTCCTCGCCTCACAGTGGGAGCATATACCTTAATCAGTCCTCTCCTAATGACGTTGTACAGTGCCGAAGCGTGTACTTCCGTGTACAGTGGTTACCCTGACAACGCGGCCTGTATGTGACGTCACCTCCGGCTGCGTCACGCTCAGATCGAGCGTCTCAGTTTCTGCTTCTTCGTTGTCCTAGCAAGCGGGCTCGTTCTCTTCCTTCGGGTAACATCACTTCCGGCATTGTTATTTATTTATTAAAGTCCTTACTCCCGACACTCTTTATTCTTGTACACATAAATCTTTGTAAAAGTCTTTACTATAATATTGTCTTTGTCCATAGATTATGCATATTTGAGCACACTGGTAGAACGGAGCAGGACGTAACGTCACTTCCGGTGACGTCCTGACTGGGATAAATATCTCTAAAACATTAAAACAATAGAAGTATTGATCTTAAGGTATTTAAAAGATCATAAAAGATTTTTAAAAATGGATATAAGTCCATTTGATATTTTAAAACAGATTCTGGCTAACATGTGAATATTAACAAACTATAAAAATTACTTAAAAAATAAATAAATTGTAGGATCCTATAAAAACCATTTAACTTCAAAATCAGAATTGAGGCCACCAGGCTTGAGTGTTCCTAAGTCAAAGATAGCCTTCATTTCCGCCTTCGCCTAGTTGGCTTTATCATTCCGCCTCCAATGACCTTTTACGTGCCTGATACCACAGAACATCTTAATTGCCCCTGCGTTCACATGATGGTGCGTTAAAAATGTTCTGACAATGAGTGGGTTGTCAGTCCATTTTTAATATTACGCAGGTGTTCGCCAATGCGAACTTTTAAAGATCTTGATGTGCGTCCTATATAACACAAACCACAATTGCAATTCACAGCATATACTACATTGGAACTATTACAAGTTATGAAGTCACTTATTTTCCAATTGTTTCCATTGATGGAAACTTCTGTGATTTTGCTTGTCTCTGCTTTCACGCCCCTACTCCCTATGCATAACCCACACCTAAAAAAACCTTTGGATTTAATGGTGTACATGGGTTTTCTGGGTGGTTGTGCACTTTTTACCAATGAATTTTTCAAATTGGGGCTTTCGTATATATACACTTCGGTTTGGTGGGTAGAAGATTTCCAATAATAGGATCTTTCCTTAATATTCCCCAGTGTTTCTTTAGGGATTGTTCAATATTTTTATACTGACTGCTGAACGATGTAATGAATGCCCACTCAAATTTATTGGTTTCCTTATCAACCATCTGAGAGTGTAATAAATCCTTCCTTTCCACAGCTTCCACCTTATTAATAGCATCCTGTACTTTCTCATTTTGATATCCTGAGGCTAAAATTTTTTCTTTCATTTCCTCCGCCTGAATTCCAAACATCTCTGGTGTAGTGCAATTGCGTTTCAGGCAACTGAACTGTCCCTCTGGTATGGATGCCAATCAATTAGGATGGTGACAGCTGGTAGTTCCTATATATACCCCAGAGTCGGTAGGTTTTTTAAAATTCATAGTTTAGATAACGTTTTCAATATACAGTGTAACATCTAAAAAATGTATCTTATCCTTACTATACTCGAAGGTAAAATAAATATTCAAAGTATTATTGTTTAAATGGTTCATAAAATCCTTTAAAAGTTCTTCCCCTCCTCTCCAAATAAAAAATACATCATCTATGTACCTCCGCCACGACACCAGGCTCGCTCCGAAAGGGCAGTGGTTCCAGATAAAATCCTCTTCCCACTTTCCCATGAAGATGTTGGCATAACTCGGAGCGAACCTGGTGCCCATGGCGGTGCCGACATTTTGGAGATAAAAAGCATTATTAAATGAAAAATAATTATTTTCTAAGATGAATAAAACTCCTTTTTGTATAAAATCCTGCAAACCCTTATTTAGGCCACTATTATCCAATGCCAGGGTAAGAGCTCTAATCCCTGTGGAATGTTCGATAATCGTGTACAGGGAACGAACATCCGCTGTCACCATTAGGAGGCCTTCTTCCCATTTAACACCTTCTATAAAATTCAGGAAGTCTCTAGTATCCTTTAAATGTGCTTTATTTTTCACCACCAACGGTTGCAAAAAGTAATCAATAAATTCAGAAAGATTGGTAGTCACAGATCCCACACCGGATACAATTGGTCGCCCCGGCGGCTTTACCGGATCCTTGTGGACCTTGGGTAAAATATATATTACTGGGATAATGGGTTCTTCAACATACAGGAATTTATTTTGCCTTTCTTCCAATACCCCTTTGTTAAAATATTCTTCTATCAATTTACCCAATTCTATCTTAATACGATTTGTGGGGTCCACCCTTAATTTCTTATAAGCGTTTCCATCCTCCAGTTGTTTTAAAAATTGTTTCATAATCTTCCCTTGTCATTATAACTACCCCCCCCCCCCCTCATTTATCGGCCGGCTTAATAACTAAATCCTCATTTTCTTTTAAACGTTGGAGTGCCTTCCGTTCCTTAAAAGTCAAATTGTGTTTGGGTACTTTTGCCTGTAACCCTTGTATGTCATCCATAATGAGTTTTAAAAAAGTATCTAAAAAATGTCCTCGTGTATGTACCGGATTAAAAATGGATTTGGGTTTAAAGGGGGTATTATTATTACTAAAAGTTGCTCCTAAGGGTACTCTCTTCATTCATTAAAAATAATATTTTGATACTTAATTTCCTGACGTATTTATGTAAATCCACAAATGTACTGAATTTGTTGAGGGGGAGTGATGGCGCATATTTCAGGCCTTTTTCAAGTAACGTAATTTCTTCATTCGCCAAGGTATGATTAGTTAAATTAAAGATTTTCATCTTGCCTGGCGGAACTAAATTTTCATTGTGTATTCCCTCCTTTAATTTATCCTGCCTTCTTTTTCTCTTTTTTTTAATAATTGCCCTTTTTCTCGTCCTATTGTTAACCCCTCCCCATTCCCCCTCTTTTTTATCTTAATGTTCTTATTTTCCTCCGTTTGGATAAAAAAGATGGTGTGTCAAATTGATCTTCTAACGGTCTGTACCTATTTGATGTCCGTATCTCCATAGGGGTGGTCTCTCTTCTATTCCTCCATCTGTTTCTATACGGTGATCTCCTCTCCCTATCTCTTCTCTCATAGTGAGGTACAGTATTACTCTGTCCCCATTCTCCTCTTTCATCCCTATGAGTCCTTGGCCTCCAGTTATCTTTATACTGGAGGGGCCTTAATTCTTGGTCCGTATATTTTTCCTTATAGGGAGGGTTTCTTTTCCACTGTACCCTAGAAACTTAATTTTCCCTTCTTTTATCATTAAACCTTGGGGTATATTTATTCTTTCTCATCTGGACCGGGATAGTAGTATTGGGTAAACATCCTTCCAACTCTTCTTCCTCCGTCTCACCTTCTACTATTATTTCCTCCTCATTATTCTCATCTGATTTCTTATCCCTATTAAACTTGCATACCTTTTTCTCAATTAGTGCTTTTTCATTCTTTTTTCAATTATTTTCTACTCTCTTCTCCAAGTCCTTATATTCTTGGGGATCTCTAAAAGGATGGATGAGGGTTTTAAAATCTGTAATCTCATTTTCCAACTTCGTTAATTCATGTTTTCTATCTGAGACAATCAAACTAATTAAGGACAATGAAATTGTTTTTAAAATATTATCCCATTCGGATTTAAACTTCTCATCTGATGATGAGAAGGTGGTGCTCTTTTGGATACATAGCCCCTTCGGAATGATCTGGTGGGAAAGGTACCTTTCCATGGTCACCATTTCACCATGGTTTGATGAGGAAACTAGAGGGTGTACTTTTGAAGGAAAGCAGGATCTGGTGGGAAATGGTGACCATGGAGAGGTACCTTTCCCACCAGATCATTCCGAAGGGGCTACGTATCCAAAAGAGCGCCACCTTCTCGTCATCAGACGAGAAGTTTAAATCCAAATGGGATATTTTAAAAACTTGTTCATTGTCCTTAATTAGTTTGATTGTCTCAGATAGAAAACGTGAATTAACGAAGTTGGAAAATGAGATTACAGATTTTAAAACCCTCATCCATCCTTTTAGAGATCTCTAGGAATATAAGGACTTGGAGAAGAGAGTAGAAAATATTTTAAAAAAGAATGAAAAAGCACTAATTGAGAAAAAGGTACGCATGTTTAATAGGGATAAGAAATCAGATGAGAATAATGAGGAAATAATAGTAGAAGGTGAGACGGAGGAAGAAGAGTTGGAAGGATGTTTACCCAATACTACTATCCCGGTCCAGATGAGAAAGAATAAATATACCCCAAGGTTTAGTGATAAAAGAAGGGAAAATTAAGTTTCTAGGGTACAGTGGAAAAGAAACCCTCCCTATAAGGAAAAATATACGAACCCAGAATTAAGGCCCCTCCGGTATAAAGATAACTGGAGGCCAAGGACTCATAGGGATGAAAGAGGAGAATGGGGACAGAGTAATACTGTACCTCACTATGAGAGAAGAGATAGGGAGAGGAGATCACCGTATAGAAACAGATGGAGGAATAGAAGAGAGACCACCCCCATGGAGATACGGACATCAAATAGGTACAGACCGTTAGAAGATCAATTTGACACACCATCTTTTTATCCAAACGGAGGGAAATAAGAACAATAAGATAAAAAGGAGGGGGAATGGGGAGGGGTTAACAATAGGACGAGAAAAAGGGCAATTATTAAAAAAAAGAGAAAAAGAAGGCAGGATAAATTAAAGGAGGGAATACACAATGAAAATTTAGTTCCGCCAGGCAAGATGAAAATCTTTTATTTAACTAATCATACCTTAGCGAATCAAGAAATTACGTTACTTGAAAAAGGCCTGAAATATGCGCCATCACTCCCCCTCAACAAATTCAGTACATTTGTGGATTTACATAAATACATCAGGAAATTAAGTATCAAAAAATTATTTTTAATGAATGAAGAGAATACACAAGGAGCAACTTTTAGTAATAATAATACCCCCTTTAAACCCAAATCCATTTTTAGTCCGGTACATACACTAGGACATTTTTTAGAGACTTTTTTAAAACTCGTTATGGATGACATACAAGGGTTACAGGCAAAAGTACCCAAACACAATTTGACTTTTAAGGAACGGAAGGCACTCCAACGTTTAAAAGAAAATGAGGATTTAGTTATTAAGCTGGCCGATAAGGGAGGAGGGGGGGGTAGTTATAATGACAAGGGAAGATTATGAAACAGAAATTTTAAAACAACTGGAGGATGGAAACACTTATAAGAGATTAAGGGTGGACCCCACAAATTGTATTAAGATAGAATTGGGTAAATTGATAGAAGAATATTTTAACAAAGGGGTATTGGAAGAAAGGGAAAATAAATTCCTGTATGTTGAAGAACCCATTATCCCAGTAATATATATTTTACCCTAGGCCCACAAGGATCCGGTTAAGCCCGCCAGGGCAACCAAGTGTATCCGGTGTGGGATCTGTGACTACCAATCTTTCTGAATTTATTGATTACTTTTTGCAACCGTTGGTGGTGAAAAATAAAGCCCATTTAAAAGATACTAGAGACTTCCTGAATTTTATAGAAGGTGTTAAATGGGAAGAAGGCCTCCTAATGGTGACAGCGGATGTTCGTTCCCTGTACACGATTATCGAACATTCCGCAGGGATTAGAGCTCTTACCCTGGCATTGGATAATAGTGGCCTAAATAAGGGTTTGCAGGATTTTATACAAAAAGGAGTTTTATTCATCTTAGAAAATAATTATTTTTCATTTAATAATGCTTTTTATCTCCAAAATGTCGGCACCGCCATGGGCACCAGGTTTGCTCCGAGTTATGCCAACATCTTCATGGGTCAGTGGGAAGAGGATTTTATCTGGAACCATTGCCCTTTCGGAGCAAGCCTGGTGTCGTGGCGGAGGTACATAGACAACGTATTTTTTATTTGGATAGGAGGGGAAGAACTTTTAAAGAATTTTATGAACCATTTAAACAATAATACTTCGAATATTTATTTTACCTTCGAGTATAGTAAGGATAAGATAAATTTTTTAGATGTTACACTGTATATTGAAAACAACGTTATCCAAACTATGAATTTTAAAAAACCTACCGACTCTGGGGCATATATAGGAACTACCAGCTGTCACCATCCTAATTGGTTGGCATCCATACCAGAGGGACAGTTCAGATGCCTGAAACGCAATTGCACTACACCAGAGATGTTTGGAATTCAGGCGGAGGAAATTAAGAAAAAATTTTAGCCTCAGGATATCAAAATGAGAAAGTACAGGATGCTATTAATAAGGTGGAAACTGTGGAAAGGAAGGATTTATTACACTCTCAGATGGTTGATAAGGAAACCAATAAATTTGAGTGGGCATTCATTACATCGTTCAGCAGTCAGTATAAAAATATTGAACAATCCCTAAAGAAACACTGGGGAATATTAAGGAAAGATCCTATTATTGGAAATCTTCTACCCACCAAACCGAAGTGTATATATAGAAAAGCCCCCAATTTGAAAAATTAATTGGTAAAAAGTGCACAACCACCCAGAAAACCCATGTACACCATTAAATCCAAAGGTTTTCTTAGGTGTGGGTTATGCATAGGTTGTAGGGGCGTGAAAGCAGAGACAAGCAAAATCACAGAAGTTTCCATCAATGGAAACAATTGGAAAATAAGTGACTTCATAACTTGTAATAGTTCCAATGTAGTATATGCTGTGAATTGCAATTGTGGTTTGTGGTATATAGGACGCACATCAAGACCTTAAAAAGTTCGCATTGGCGAACACCTGCGTAATATTAAAAATGGACTGACAACCCACTCATTGTCAGAACATTTTTTAACGCACCATCATGGGAACGCAGGGGCAATTAAGATGTTCTGTGGTATCAGGCACGTAAAAGGTCATTGGAGGCGGAATGATAAAGTCAATCAATTAGCGAAGGCGGAAATGAAGGCTATCTTTGACTTAGGAACACTCAAGCCTGGTGGCCTCAATTCTGATTTTGAAGTTAAATGGTTTTTATAGGATCCTACAATTTATTTATTTTTTAAGTAATTTTTATAGTTTGTTAATATTCACATGTTAGCCAGAATCTGTTTGAAAATATCAAATGCACTTATATCTATTTTTAAAAATCTTTTATGATCTTTTAAATACCTTAAGATCAATACTTCTAATGTTTTAATGTTTTAGAGATATTTATCCCAGTCAGGACGTCACCGGAAGTGACGTTACGTCCTGCTCCGTTCTACCAGTGTGCTCAAATTTGCATAATCTATGGATTTATGTGAACAAGAATAAAGAGTGTCGGGAGTAAGGACTTTAATAAATAAATAACAATGCCGGAAGTGATGTTACGCGAAGGAAGAGAACGAGCCCGCTTGCTAGGACAACGAAGAAGCAGAAACAGAGACGCTCGATCTGAGCGTGACGCAGCCGGAGGTGACGTCACATACAGGCCGCGTTGTCATGGTAACCGCTGTACATGGAAGTACACGCTGTGGCACTGTAAAACATCATTAGGAGAGGACTGATTAAGGTATATGCTCCCGCTGTGAGGCGAGGAGTTGGATTGGTTGATGGACATTTAAATAAGGAAACACAGGGAAGGATCAGTATTCATCCCAACCTTGAAAAAGACTCTAGCCAAGAGTTGAAACGCGTCGGTTTTTCCAACGGTGACGCCTGTGAGGGAAGATAATTTACCTGGATCCAGCAGTGACAATCTGTGTTGTGTGGGCTGATCCGGAGCACCCATATTGGGACACATACGCTGTTAGGGACTGCTTAAAACACAGTTCCCTAAGATTCTGGTAATTACCCATCTCACATGCCTCCCCAAAGGATTTTCTTGAATATCTGATCCCATTTTGTATTTTATGTTAATGTATATGTGTTGTGTATATTAAAACGGTATTTCACTATACATTATTTTCCTTTCGCATTTTATGGCATCTATTGCAATTTTCCTCCGAGAATATGATGGAATGATATGAAATAAGGAAGAGATCACCGATAGCGCTAGTTAAGTGGAACTCTCCATTTCTGTTTTTTTTTTTTTGGGCACTTGTGGTGAGGGTTAAAGGAACCTCATAGGAGAGAGACACTACCTTAGCTGCTGTCTTTGCGCACCCAGTCATTTCTATATTCCATATTTATTATCATTTATTACTGCTATATGCATGTAGAGGGATGCAATCCCTCCCATTATCCCCTGCGGCATGCACGGCATTCGTTGCATGCACAGGAGAACTCCTGGGTATCAAACTTGGAAGTCCCCACACCGCGATAGACAACTCTTATTGGGAGAGCTGTTCTTTGCTCAAATCTTCATGAATACAGCATTAAAAAATGAATGCGATCAGTGGCAGGATGCAATGCAATGCTTGCTGCATCCCACCCTTCGGCAACATTGCAGGGCTCCCATGCCCCTTCATCAAGACCAAATGTAATATTGTAACAAGTTTGTTTGTCACAATATTACACAATGAGATATATGCATTGTGTAAGTTTCATATAAGGAAGGCACCTTGGTGGCCAAACGCGTGTGTGTGTGTGTGTGTGTGTGTGTGTGTGTGTGTGTGTGTGTGTGTGTGTGTATACATACACATATCTGTATATGCACATATATAGCTATGACAATCTGTCTGTTTCTGGACAGTGTTATTAATAAATAAGTTGAATTTACAGTGTGAACCTCATTTATATACCAATGCAAATACAACATTGTAGCACTAGTTGTCAATTCAATACAAATATGCATCTTCCAATGAGAATTTCTTATTGCAGACAAGGCTGTACTTCTGTAATAAATAATGCAAATCGATCACTTAAGACACTAAAAATAGTATTAGTTGTAGGGATCAGGTTTCAACAAGCAAATCAGAAGTGGTTGACGATCGGCATCATAATCAGTGTGTATAAAGCACCAGGAGTTGTGTACAAGCAAGCGCACAATTCTAAACATATTGGTGAGGTCCTATATTTGGGATCAATCGAAAACATAGCATGGGGAGAAAACATTGCAGAGAGAGCTGCCTCAACTCTACCCACATGCTAGTACACTACAAAGATAGCTTGTGGTAGGTGATCAGGGAGGTAGTACTTTTGAAGACAATGTAGATCTTTGGATAATTATATAATGACCAAATAAATTGGTAGAGAAGTTTAAGTAACTCTCCAAAAGCGTAAGAATGGACTCTGTCACGATCCGGGTATCTGGACGCCATTACTTACCCTTTAGATGCCTCCTAAGGCTGGCTCAGCGTTCCAGGACCGGATCCCGCTGTTCCTGAGTTTCCACATGCAGAATGTCAGAGTGGTGATTTCATCAGCCGCGGCCTCCGCTGTGCCCGCGTGGTTAAATGTGCGCTTGTCAGTCTGGCGTCTCCTGTCTCCTGTGGCCGGCGTTGCCATTACTGTTTCAATTCTCACATGGATTACAAACCAAACTTCCCTCCAAGTGTCTGCATGGGCGCAGCCATCTTGGATTTTGTCATCTGATTATTTCCACCAATCTGCTGTCTGTATTGTTGATTTGCATAATTGCCTAGCCAACCCCTTCCTTGCTGCAGGTATAAGTATGCTGTGCCTGAGCAAGGAAGGCGTCAGTGCTTTGGTTGTCTAACCTAGTTCCAGTTTGTCTCTCTCCTGTGGTTGTCTTTCCAGGTTCCAGCTCCTGTCTCCAGACTTCTGCTATAGAGACCCGCACCAGCATTCCATCTGCGGTGTAGCCTGACTCTCCGATCCATTCTGGACTCACCTGTTTCCAGCTACAACAATCACCTGCTTCCAGCCCAGCTTCCAGCAGTGTACAGCTTCTCTTAAAGGGCCGGTGTCCTTTCTGCAGTTTACCACTCTCCACCGGTATTATTATTTCACCGCTCTCAAACAATCACCTGCTTCCAGCCCAGCTTCCAGCAGTGTACAGCTTCTCTTAAAGGGCCGGTGTCCTTTTCTGCAGTTTACCACTCTCCACCGGTATTATTATTTCACCGCTCTCAAAACTCCAAACTTCATTATTATTTCATCGCTCTCAAGTTCGTTTATTATTTAACTGGTTCCAGCCAGTATCCACTCCGTACCAACAACAGTCTGGTTCCAGCCAGTATCCACAGCAGCCGTTTTACCTTCAGCAGCCCAGCCTTTCCTGGAACATCAGCTGGTACGATCCTGGGTTCTCTCCATTGCTACAGTCAGGCCTGGTAAGGACTTTCCAACTAGAAGATTATAAGAACTGTCTCACACTACCAGTGCCTGTGGCCCTTGCCACCCTGTAGTACCCAGGAATTGTATTTATCCTCTGTTGACTTTTATGTTTCCTTTTACTGCTGCTGTGTTACGGAGTTTGTCATAATAAACATCATTGACTTTTATCCTGGTTGTCGTGGTCACGCCTTCGGGCAGTTATTCTACATGTTACTTACATGTCTAGGGGTCTGATACAACCTCCCAGGTTCCGTTACATCTCAGCCCCTACAACTGAGGCTGCCTCCCGTCAGCTCAGGCCCTCAGTTGTGACAGTAAGCACTGACCTAATGAATCCAGCCGGAGACCAGGATCAAGCGGCCAGGCCGATGCAAGAACTGGCAGCCCGACTTGAACATCAGGAGGCTGCACAGGGCCACATCATCCGCTGTCTCCAGGATCTCTCTACACGGCTGGATGGGATTCAAACGACCCTCCGTGGACCTGGCACGTCCGGTGCGTCCACTACAGTGACACCAGCTGTAACCCCACCCACCTTACCCATTTCCAGTCCACATCTTCATCTTCCAACGCCAGCAAAATTTGATGGATCTCCAAGGTTCTGCAGGGGATTTCTCAATCAATGTGAAATCCACTTTGAGCTTCTACCTGGCAATTTCTTCAGTGACCGTACCAAAATTGCCTATATCATCTCCCTTCTCAGTGGCTCAGCCCTTGACTGGGCATCACCTTTATGGGAGAAGTCTGATCCCCTGCTATCCTCCTATACTGACTTTGTAGCTACATTCAGGCGCATCTTCGACGAGCCAGGCCGGATAACATCTGCTTCATCTGAGATTCTCCGTTTACGCCAGGGAACACGTACTGTGGGACAGTATCTTATACAGTTTAAAATCCTGGCATCCGAACTGGCATGGAACGACGAGGCCCTGTATGCTGCATTCTGGCATGGCTTATCAGAACGCATCAAGGATGAGTTAGCTACCAGAGACTTGCCCTCTAAGTTGGATGAGCTAATTTCTCTTTGCACGAAGGTTGATCTACGTTTCAGAGAGAGAGCAACCGAGCGAGGAAGATCATCTACTCCTAAATCTTCTGCTCCTCCTCCTCGTCAACCATCTCCATCCAAGGATGAGCCTATGCAAATTAGTCGTTCCCGTCTATCTCCCGCTGAGCGCCGAAGACGTCTCTCTGAGTCTCTCTGTCTCTACTGTGCAGCTCCGTCGCACACTATCAATGCCTGTCCCAAACGTCCGGGAAACTCCAGATCCTAGCTCGCCAAGGAGAGGGCCGGCTAGGAGTAATGATCTCCTCTCCATCTCCTCATGACTGTAACCTCCCAGTGTCGCTCCAAATTGCTCAACGTTATAGGAACGTCATTGCCCTCCTTGATTCCGGAGCAGCTGGGAATTTCATAACCGAAGCTTATGTTAAACGGTGGTCCCTACCCACCGAGAGACTGTCCTCGTCCATCTCTTTGACTGCCGTGGATGGCAGCAAGATTTTTGACGCAGTCATTTCCTTAAGGACTCTTCCAGTTCGTCTGAGAGTGGGAGTTCTTCATTCTGAGTATATTTCTTTTTTAGTGATTCCAAGAGCCACACATCCAGTGGTTTTAGGCCTTCCATGGCTCCGTCTCCACAACCCATCAATTGACTGGACGACTACGCAAATACTGGCATGGGGTCCCTCCTGTGCTGAGACTTGTTTAGCCAAAGTTCTTCCTGTTTGTTCTTCCTTCCCCAGGTCATCTGATGTTCCGCCTCCTCCATATCAAGACTTCACGGACGTGTTCAGTAAAGCCTCTGCTGATATCCTTCCTCCTCATAGAGAATGGGACTGCCCAATCGACCTCATTCCAGGGAAGGTTCCACCGCGAGGCCGAACTTATCCGTTGTCTCTGCCTGAGACACACTCCATGGAAGAGTACATCAAAGAGAACCTGGCGAAGGGTTTCATCCGACCATCTTCTTCTCCAGCCGGCGCAGGCTTCTTCTTCGTTAAGAAGAAAGACGGTGGTCTGCGTCCGTGCATCGACTACAGAGGTCTTAACGACATTACCGTCAAGAACCGATACCCTTTACCCCTGATTACCGAGTTCTTTGATAGAGTTAGTGGTGCAACTATTTTCACAAAGCTGGACTTGAGGGGTGCCTACAATCTCATCCGAATCCGTGAGGGTGACGAGTGGAAGACCGCCTTTAACACCCGTGACGGACATTATGAGTACCTCGTCATGCCCTTCGGATTGAGCAACGCTCCAGCAGTCTTCCAGCACTTCGTGAATGAGATTTTCAGGGACATCTTGTACCGCCATGTCGTGGTTTATCTAGACGACATCCTCATCTTTGCTAATAATCTCGAAGATCATCGTTTCTGGGTAAAAGAGGTTCTTTCCCGTCTCCGTGTCAATCACCTCTATTGTAAATTGGAGAAGTGTGTGTTTGAAGTTAAAACCATTCCGTTTCTAGGTTACATTGTGTCCTGTTCCGGACTAGAGATGGATCCTGAGAAACTCCAAGCAATCCAGAATTGGCCTATACCCTTAAGCCTCAAAGGGGTCCAGAGGTTCTTAGGGTTCGCCAATTATTATAAAAAATTTATACGAGACTTTTCCACCATTGTGGCGCCTATCACTGCATTAACCAAGAAAGGTGCTAATCCGTCCAAGTGGTCCGAGGAAGCTACACAGGCCTTTCACCTTCTGAAGCAACGGTTCATCTCTGCACCAGTTCTGAAACAGCCCGACACCGACTCTCCTTTTATCTTAGAGGTAGATGCCTCCTCCGTTGGAGTAGGAGCAGTGTTATCCCAGAGGGCCAAAGATGGACATCTACATCCTTGCAGTTTCTTCTCCCGGAAGTTCTCCCCAGCTGAGCGCAACTATGCCATTGGCGATCAGGAGTTGCTAGCCATCAAGCTCGCTCTGGAGGAGTGGAGATACCTGTTGGAGGGAGCTTCCCACTCAATCACCATACTTACCGACCACAAAAATCTTTTATATCTCAAAGGCGCACAATGTCTGAATCCTCGTCAGGCCAGATGGGCACTTTTCTTCTCTAGGTTTGACTTTAAACTCCAGTTCTGTCCGGGTTCTCAGAATCGTAAGGCCGATGCCCTTTCCCGCTCATGGGAGCAAGAAAATGAGTCCGAGTCTGCAGACAAGCATCCTATTATTAATCTGTTGGCATTCTCCACGGTAGGGATGGACTCTACGCCTCCACCAGGGAAAAGTTTTGTTAAGCCAGTTCTAAGGAAGAAGCTCATGCATTGGGCCCATGCTTCCCGTTTTGCTGGACATACAGGCATTCAGAAAACCCTTGAATTTATTTCTTGGTCCTACTGGTGGCCAACTCTGAAGAAGGACGTTATGGAATTTATTGCCTCCTGCCCAAAGTGTGCCCAACACAAAGTCTCCCGCCAGTCGCCTGCGGGGCAACTGGTTCCATTATCTGTTCCCCGTCGACCTTGGACCCATTTGTCGATGGACTTTGTTTCCGATCTACCTATCTGCAACAAGTTTAATACCATCTGAGTGGTAGTTGACCGGTTCACCAAGATGGCACATTTCATCCCTCTCACCGGTCTTCCGTCAGCTTCCAAGTTGGCTCAAGTGTTTATACAAGAGATCTTCCGACTTCACGGTCTTCCTGAAGAGATCATCTCGGATCGTGGAGTACAATTTGTAGCCAAATTTTGGCTAAGTTTGTGTCAAGCCCTCCAAGTCAAGTTAAAGTTTTCCACGGCTTACCATCCTCAGACCAATGGTCAAACCGAGAGGGTGAATCAGGACTTGGAGGCCTTCCTCCGTATATATGTGTCTTCCTCTCAAGATGACTGGGTTCAACTCCTTCCTTGGGCCGAGTTCAGCCACAACAATCAATACCATTCCTCATCTTCTTCAACACCATTCTTCATTAATTATGGATTCCACCCTAAAGTCCCAGAATTCCAACCGCTTCCCGCAACTTCTGTTCCAGCAGTGGATGTCACCTTGCGTCAGTTTTCAAATAACTGGAGGAACGTCCGCGCAGCCCTGCTTAAAGCCTCATTCAGGTATAAGAAGTTTGCCGATAGGAAGCGTAGAGCGGTTCCTGCTCTCAAGGTGGGTGATCGTGTGTGGCTGTCCACGAAGAATTTGAGGTTGAGAGTTCCCAGCATGAAATTTGCACCTCGCTACATCGGACCCTTCAAGATTGAACAAGTCATCAATCCTGTTGCCTACAGGTTACAGTTACCATCCTTCTTGAAAATACCCAGGACATTTCATGTTTCTTTGTTGAAACCGCTGATCCTGAATCGGTTTCATTCCGCACTTCCTCCAGCTCCCAAAGTTCAGACTCAACGGGGAGTCGAGTACGAGGTGGCCAAGATTTTGGACTCACGTTTCCGTTACGGTCAGTTACAATACCTCATTGACTGGAAGGGCTATGGTCCTGAAGAACGCTCTTGGACCAATGCCTCAGACGTCCATGCTCCTGCCTTGGTCCGAAATTTCCACGCAAAGTTTCCTTTAAAGCCTAAGAAGTGTCCTGGGGCCACTCCTAAATGGGGGGGTGCTGTCACGATCCGGGTATCTGGACGCCATTACTTACCCTTCAGATGCCTCCTAAGGCTGGCTCAGCGTTCCAGGACCGGATCCCGCTGTTCCTGAGTTTCCACATGCAGAATGTCAGAGTGGTGATTTCATCAGCCGCGGCCTCCGCTGTGCCCGCGTGGTTAAATGTGCGCTTGTCAGTCTGGCGTCTCCTGTCTCCTGTGGCCGGCGTCGCCATTACTGTTTCAATTCTCACATGGATTACAAACCAAACTTCCCTCCAAGTGTCTGCATGGGCGCAGCCATCTTGGATTTTGTCATCTGATTATTTCCACCAATCTGCTGTCTGTATTGTTGATTTGCATAATTGCCTAGCCAACCCCTTCCTTGCTGCAGGTATAAGTATGCTGTGCCTGAGCAAGGAAGGCGTCAGTGCTTTGGTTGTCTAACCTAGTTCCAGTTTGTCTCTCTCCTGTGGTTGTCTTTCCAGGTTCCAGCTCCTGTCTCCAGACTTCTGCTATAGAGACCCGCACCAGCATTCCATCTGCGGTGTAGCCTGACTCTCCGATCCATTCTGGACTCACCTGTTTCCAGCTACAACAATCACCTGCTTCCAGCCCAGCTTCCAGCAGTGTACAGCTTCTCTTAAAGGGCCGGTGTCCTTTCTGCAGTTTACCACTCTCCACCGGTATTATTATTTCACCGCTCTCAAACAATCACCTGCTTCCAGCCCAGCTTCCAGCAGTGTACAGCTTCTCTTAAAGGGCCGGTGTCCTTTTCTGCAGTTTACCACTCTCCACCGGTATTATTATTTCACCGCTCTCAAAACTCCAAACTTCATTATTATTTCATCGCTCTCAAGTTCGTTTATTATTTAACTGGTTCCAGCCAGTATCCACTCCGTACCAACAACAGTCTGGTTCCAGCCAGTATCCACAGCAGCCGTTTTACCTTCAGCAGCCCAGCCTTTCCTGGAACATCAGCTGGTACGATCCTGGGTTCTCTCCATTGCTACAGTCAGGCCTGGTAAGGACTTTCCAACTAGAAGATTATAAGAACTGTCTCACACTACCAGTGCCTGTGGCCCTTGCCACCCTGTAGTACCCAGGAATTGTATTTATCCTCTGTTGACTTTTATGTTTCCTTTTACTGCTGCTGTGTTACGGAGTTTGTCATAATAAACATCATTGACTTTTATCCTGGTTGTCGTGGTCACGCCTTCGGGCAGTTATTCTACATGTTACTTACATGTCTAGGGGTCTGATACAACCTCCCAGGTTCCGTTACATCTCAGCCCCTACAACTGAGGCTGCCTCCCGTCAGCTCAGGCCCTCAGTTGTGACAGACTCTAGTTAAGAGACTTTGGAATAGATCAGCCAAGGCAAAATAAGTATTGGCCATGTATATTACAGTTATAACTTTCTGGTTCCCAGGGGCAAAGACATCTTGATATGTATCCTGCACAGCCACAGAACTCAGGCAGCATTAGAACCTGCCCCATATGTCTAAACATTACATAAATCGTCATCTGTCAAATTGGTGTTTGGGATGTCTAGGGCATTGTTGTGCTCCCAGTACGCCACAATCATCTGAGAAATATTGTCTATGTTCTTTATTAAGAGCAGGAGACTGTCATTAAAATACCAGTGATATGGAGAGGGGGGGAGGGGTTGTTAGTTACATTCTTGTCCAGAATGAGACTACAGTAATTAGTCCAGAACATTAGGTAAACCTCCAAAGCTCAACAAAATAAGTATATTAGAGATTTTCCAGACCAAGCCAACTGTATGCAAGAGTGTAGATTGTGTGGAACTGAGTAGTGTATGAAAACTCGCTGAATAAGTTATACAAATTAATTATGCATTTCAAGGAGGAAAACTTTAACTTTTAAAATAATGACAACAAAAAACACTATAGTAATAAAAAGTGGTGACTGTCCATAGTGCAATTTCAATATGATAGAGGGATTCCAATCCATGTTTCTCCCCAAGAAATGAACCAGTGGGTCAGGCAGGGTATCATTCTGGGCTAGTTATTAATAGATATGAGAACAGATCTTGTGCAACTGGATCAAAGAACTTAAGGTGCATACACACGGTGAGATTCAGGCTAAACCCGATTCTCACTATGCGATAGGGATTAGGTCGGCATCGCAAGCATATAATGACTGTGCTTGCGATACTGACTATGTGCGATTTTGGCTAAGTGTCAATTTTGACTATCTTTTCTGCACAGTCTATCTAGGCTTGCGATGCCGACCGTGCATCGGCATCGCATTGGGATCGCAAGGTGCCTTTCACCTTGCGATCTGCACTAACTTTTCTTACGATTTTGACTATATAGTCAAAATCATAAGAAAATATCTCACCGTGTGTACACACCATTAGAATGTAGTTTTTCCTGTTACCACCCAGTTTCACCCCGTCATCTGTAAGTAGAGATGTCAATGGGTTGTGTACAGCTCAGTATTGCTGTAATTACCTATGCTTGGTTCTGGGGCATGACAAGCTTGTACACTGTTATACTGCCAGATATATATAGCAAATGTTGCACTTGCAATCTGTAAATTGTCCCCATTGTATGTTTACCTTAATTGTATGTTTACATAATTGTTTGTTTACCTTAATTTCATTTTGTGCCAAAAATTCTTATTACATTAAACACATGTGTATATTACATTATGTAAACTAGTTTTATATGGTGGTAACAGTAGAATACATCATTTATTTTTTTATGTAACATGTAAGAGAAAAGATTTTGTATATTTTGCTGTATTTTCCGTATGTTATCTGACCAGCAGTCTGAAAGCCTACTCAGTGTTATTGTTAATCCAATGTCACTACCATGTACAGCAATAGTGTCAGTGGACCTTATGTTCAGTTGGATGTCAAGCTACTGCAAGTGCGGCTGTCAACAGCAACCAGAATTACTACCTTATGCTAAAGAGATTATTCATCCATCTTCATGTGCACAGTGGCAACGTCCACTGTTTTCCTGTCCGTGGCTATGATCATTAGTATGGGCACTTACACCCATACCACACTGAGTGCAATAGAGCCATATGTAACATGTGTCCTATGTGCACTCTGCCACTTAAAAAAACAACAACCAGAAGTCGGCCACCATGTGTTAAAACCGGCCAGTTGCTACTTAGAAATACATATTTCATTGACAATTGGAAGCTGCTACTCACAGAGGGAATTGTGTGCTCTCATAGCCTCTATAAATATGTGCCTGGTGTGGTGTATGGGCAGTATGCAGTTACCTTCTACAGCACATTTGCAGTCCCAGTCAGGCCCAGTATAAGCTACATCAGTTCTGGCAGTGCTATAAGAATACACACAAGTTCACAATGGGCCTGATTCATGCTTGGTTGTAGAAAGCATAGCTGCTGCTTCCTTGGAAGCAGTAGGTAAGCTTTCATATGGTAATGCAGCAGGAGACATCTGGTATATGTAGACACCTCCTGCAAGCATGTGTAATCCACTGCTGTGTCCAAGGTCACAGCATCAGATCACTCTGCGACACCATCGGCTGGCTGAGAAACCCTGCGGTTACACAGAACTGCCAACACAGCTCCATCGCTGAGACCAGAAATCTCAGTCAGTAGACAGAGACCCTAGCCTCAGCAATCCCACAAAAAAATGCGACATGCCTCAGTTTTCTGACATTCGCCACCCCTTCCCTGCCCCCAAATGGCTGCAGACTGTCAATAACCTGCCTCGTGCACCCAATTTGCAAGTGATGACAGGTCCTGTGCAAGCACAATGTACCAAACATAAATGCATTGCAGTATTGCCAGCTTAAGACCAAACCACAATCAGGCTCAATGCGAGTTCCCAATAGTTCTTCAGCAGCAGCTGTTCATTCAGCTACTTAAGTACCATGGACAGCAGACTCAGCTTTCAGGGCCTGATTCTCCTTAGGGAATACAGTAAGATAGTGCAAGTAACTGTGCACATAGACAAACCATGGGCCTAATTCAGACCTGATCGCAGTAGCAAATTTGTTAGCAAATGGGCAAAACCATGTGCACTGCAGAGGGGCAAATATAACTTGTGCAGAGAGAGTTAGATTTGTGTAGGGTGTGTTCAAACTGAAATCTAAATTGCAGTGTAAAAATAAAACAGGCAGTATTTACCCTGCACAGAAACAATATAACCCACCCAAATCTAACTCTCTCTGCACATGTTATATCTAGAGATGAGCGCCTGAAATTTTTCGGGTTTTGTGTTTTGGTTTTGGGTTCGGTTCCGCGGCCGTGTTTTGGGTTCGAACGCGTTTTGGCAAAACCTCACCGAATTTTTTTTGTCGGATTCGGGTGTGTTTTGGATTCGGGTGTTTTTTTCAAAAAACACTAAAAAACAGCTTAAATCATAGAATTTGGGGGTCATTTTGATCCCAAAGTATTATTAACCTCAAAAACCATAATTTACACTCATTTTCAGTCTATTCTGAATACCTCACACCTCACAATATTATTTTTAGTCCTAAAATTTGCACCGAGGTCGCTGTGTGAGTAAGATAAGCGACCCTAGTGGCCGACACAAACACCGGGCCCATCTAGGAGTGGCACTGCAGTGTCACGCAGGATGGCCCTTCCAAAAAACCCTCCCCAAACAGCACATGACGCAAAGAAAAAAAGAGGCGCAATGAGGTAGCTGTGTGAGTAAGATTAGCGACCCTAGTGGCCGACACAAACACCGGGCCCATCTAGGAGTGGCACTGCAGTGTCACGCAGGATGTCCCTTCCAAAAAACCCTCCCCAAACAGCACATGACGCAAAGAAAAAAAGAGGCGCAATGAGGTAGCTGTGTGAGTAAGATTAGCGACCCTAGTGGCCGACACAAACACCGGGCCCATCTAGGAGTGGCACTGCAGTGTCACGCAGGATGTCCCTTCCAAAAAACCCTCCCCAAACAGCACATGACGCAAAGAAAAAAAGAGGCGCAATGAGGTAGCTGTGTGAGTAAGATTAGCGACCCTAGTGGCCGACACAAACACCGGGCCCATCTAGGAGTGGCACTGCAGTGTCACGCAGGATGGCCCTTCCAAAAAACCCTCCCCAAACAGCACATGACGCAAAGAAAAAAAGAGGCGCAATGAGGTAGCTGTGTGAGTAAGATTAGCGACCCTAGTGGCCGACACAAACACCGGGCCCATCTAGGAGTGGCACTGCAGTGTCACGCAGGATGTCCCTTCCAAAAAACCCTCCCCAAACAGCACATGACGCAAAGAAAAAAAGAGGCGCAATGAGGTAGCTGTGTGAGTAAGATTAGCGACCCTAGTGGCCGACACAAACACCGGGCCCATCTAGGAGTGGCACTGCAGTGTCACGCAGGATGTCCCTTCCAAAAAACCCTCCCCAAACAGCACATGACGCAAAGAAAAAAAGAGGCGCAATGAGGTAGCTGACTGTGTGAGTAAGATTAGCGACCCTAGTGGCCGACACAAACACCGGGCCCATCTAGGAGTGGCACTGCAGTGTCACGCAGGATGTCCCTTCCAAAAAACCCTCCCCAATCAGCACATGATGCAAAGAAAAAGAAAAGAAAAAAGAGGTGCAAGATGGAATTGTCCTTGGGCCCTCCCACCCACCCTTATGTTGTATAAACAAAACAGGACATGCACACTTTAACCAACCCATCATTTCAGTGACAGGGTCTGCCACACGACTGTGACTGATATGACGGGTTGGTTTGGACCCCCCCCAAAAAAGAAGCAATTAATCTCTCCTTGCACAAACTGGCTCTACAGAGGCAAGATGTCCACCTCATCTTCACCCTCCGATATATCACCGTGTACATCCCCCTCCTCACAGATTATCAATTCGTCCCCACTGGAATCCACCATCTCAGCTCCCTGTGTACTTTGTGGAGGCAATTGCTGCTGGTCAATGTCTCCGCGGAGGAATTGATTATAATTCATTTTAATGAACATCATCTTCTCCACATTTTCTGGATGTAACCTCGTACGCCGATTGCTGACAAGGTGAGCGGCGGCACTAAACACTCTTTCGGAGTACACACTTGTGGGAGGGCAACTTAGGTAGAATAAAGCCAGTTTGTGCAAGGGCCTCCAAATTGCCTCTTTTTCCTGCCAGTATAAGTACGGACTGTGTGACGTGCCTACTTGGATGCGGTCACTCATATAATCCTCCACCATTCTATCAATGTTGAGAGAATCATATGCAGTGACAGTAGACGACATGTCCGTAATCGTTGTCAGGTCCTTCAGTCCGGACCAGATGTCAGCATCAGCAGTCGCTCCAGACTGCCCTGCATCACCGCCAGCGGGTGGGCTCGGAATTCTGAGCCTTTTCCTCGCACCCCCAGTTGCGGGAGAATGTGAAGGAGGAGATGTTGACAGGTCGCGTTCCGCTTGACTTGACAATTTTGTCACCAGCAGGTCTTTCAACCCCAGCAGACTTGTGTCTGCCGGAAAGAGAGATCCAAGGTAGGCTTTAAATCTAGGATCGAGCACGGTGGCCAAAATGTAGTGCTCTGATTTCAACAGATTGACCACCCGTGAATCCTTGTTAAGCGACTTAAGGGCTGCATCCACAAGTCCCACATGCCTAGCGGAATCGCTCCCTTTTAGCTCCTTCTTCAATGCCTCCAGCTTCTTCTGCAAAAGCCTGATGAGGGGAATGACCTGACTCAGGCTGGCAGTGTCTGAACTGACTTCACGTGTGGCAAGTTCAAAGGGCATCAGAACCTTGCACAACGTTGAAATCATTCTCCACTGCACTTGAGACAGGTGCATTCCACCTCCTATATCGTGCTCAATTGTATAGGCTTGAATGGCCTTTTGCTGCTCCTCCAACCTCTGAAGCATATAGAGGGTTGAATTCCACCTCGTTACCACTTCTTGCTTCAGATGATGGCAGGGCAGGTTCAGTAGTTTTTGGTGGTGCTCCAGTCTTCTGTACGTGGTGCCTGTACGCCGAAAGTGTCCCGCAATTTTTCTGGCCACCGACAGCATCTCTTGCACGCCCCTGTCGTTTTTTTAAAAATTCTGCACCACCAAATTCAAGGTATGTGCAAAACATGGGACGTGCTGGAATTTGCCCATATTTAATGCACACACAATATTGCTGGCGTTGTCCGATGCCACAAATCCACAGGAGAGTCCAATTGGGGTAAGCCATTCCGCGATGATCTTCCTCAGTTGCCGTAAGAGGTTTTCAGCTGTGTGCGTATTCTGGAAAGCGGTGATACAAAGCGTAGCCTGCCTAGGAAAGAGTTGGCGTTTGCGAGATGCTGCTACTGGTGCCGCCGCTGCTGTTCTTGCGGCGGGAGTCCATACATCTACCCAGTGGGCTGTCACAGTCATATAGTCCTGACCCTGCCCTGCTCCACTTGTCCACATGTCCGTGGTTAAGTGGACATTGGGTACAACTGCATTTTTTAGGACACTGGTGAGTCTTTTTCTGACGTCCGTGTACATTCTCGGTATCGCCTGCCTAGAGAAGTGGAACCTAGATGGTATTTGGTAACGGGGGCACACTGCCTCAATAAATTGTCTAGTTCCCTGTGAACTAACGGCGGATACCGGACGCACGTCTAACACCAACATAGTTGTCAAGGCCTCAGTTATCCGCTTTGCAGTAGGATGACTGCTGTGATATTTCATCTTCCTCGCAAAGGACTGTTGAACAGTCAATTGCTTACTGGAAGTAGTACAAGTGGGCTTACGACTTCCCCTCTGGGATGACCATCGACTCCCAGCGGCAACAACAGCAGCGCCAGCAGCAGTAGGCGTTACACGCAAGGATGCATCGGAGGAATCCCAGGCAGGAGAGGACTCGTCAGAATTGCCAGTGACATGGCCTGCAGGACTATTGGCATTCCTGGGGAAGGAGGAAATTGACACTGAGGGAGTTGGTGGGGTGGTTTGCGTGAGCTTGGTTACAAGAGGAAGGGATTTACTGGTCAGTGGACTGCTTCCGCTGTCACCCAAAGTTTTTGAACTTGTCACTGACTTATTATGAATGCGCTGCAGGTGACGTATAAGGGAGGATGTTCCGAGGTGGTTAACGTCCTTACCCCTACTTATTACAGCTTGACAAAGGGAACACACGGCTTGACACCTGTTGTCCGCATTTCTGGTGAAATACCTCCACACTGAAGAGCTGATTTTTTTGGTATTTTCACCTGGCATGTCAACGGCCATATTCCTCCCACGGACAACAGGTGTCTCCCCGGGTGCCTGACTTAAACAAACCACCTCACCATCAGAATCCTCCTGGTCAATTTCCTCCCCAGCGCCAGCAACACCCATATTCTCCTCATCCTGGTGTACTTCAACACTGACATCTTCAATCTGACTATCAGGAACTGGACTGCGGGTGCTCCTTCCAGCACTTGCAGGGGGCGTGCAAATGGTGGAAGGCGCATGCTCTTCACGTCCAGTGTTGGGAAGGTCAGGCATCGCAACCGACACAATTGGACTCTCCTTGTGGATTTGGGATTTCGAAGAATGCACAGTTCTTTGCTGTGCTGCTTTTGCCAGCTTGAGTCTTTTCATTTTTCTAGCGAGAGGCTGAGTGCTTCCATCCTCATGTGAAGCTGAACCACTAGCCATGAACATAGGCCAGGGCCTCAGCCGTTCCTTGCCACTCCGTGTGGTAAATGGCATATTGGCAAGTTTACGCTTCTCCTCCGACAATTTTATTTTAGGTTTTGGAGTCCTTTTTTTACTGATATTTGGTGTTTTGGATTTGACATGCTCTGTACTATGACATTGGGCATCGGCCTTGGCAGACGACGTTGCTGGCATTTCATCGTCTCGGCCATGACTAGTGGCAGCAGCTTCAGCACGAGGTGGAAGTGGATCTTGATCTTTCCCTAATTTTGGAACCTCAACATTTTTGTTCTCCATATTTTAATAGGCACAACTAAAAGGCACCTCAGGTAAACAATGGAGATGGATGGATTGGATACTAGTATACAATTATGGACGGGCTGCCGAGTGCCGACACAGAGGTAGCCACAGCCGTGAACTACCGCACTGTACTGTGTCTGCTGCTAATATATAGACTGGTTGATAAAGAGATAGTATACTCGTAACTAGTATGTATGTATAAAGAAAGAAAAAAAAACCACGGTTAGGTGGTATATACAATTATGGACGGGCTGCTGAGTGCCGACACAGAGGTAGCCACAGCCGTGAACTACCGCACTGTACTGTGTCTGCTGCTAATATATAGACTGGTTGATAAAGAGATAGTATACTCGTAACTAGTATGTATGTATAAAGAAAGAAAAAAAAACCACGGTTAGGTGGTATATACAATTATGGACGGGCTGCCGAGTGCCGACACAGAGGTAGCCACAGCCATGAACTACCGCACTGTACTGTGTCTGCTGCTAATATAGACTGGTTGATAAAGAGATAGTATACTCGTAACTAGTATGTATGTATAAAGAAAGAAAAAAAAACCACGGTTAGGTGGTATATACAATTATGGACGGGCTGCCGAGTGCCGACACAGAGGTAGCCACAGCCGTGAACTACCGCACTGTACTGTGTCTGCTGCTAATATATAGACTGGTTGATAAAGAGATAGTATACTCGTAACTAGTATGTATGTATAAAGAAAGAAAAAAAAACCACGGTTAGGTGGTATATACAATTATGGACGGGCTGCCGAGTGCCGACACAGAGGTAGCCACAGCCGTGAACTACCGCACTGTACTGTGTCTGCTGCTAATATAGACTGGTTGATAAAGAGATAGTATACTCGTAACTAGTATGTATGTATAAAGAAAGAAAAAAAAACCACGGTTAGGTGGTATATACAATTATGGACGGGCTGCCGAGTGCCGACACAGAGGTAGCCACAGCCGTGAACTACCGCACTGTACTGTGTCTGCTGCTAATATATAGACTGGTTGATAAAGAGATAGTATACTCGTAACTAGTATGTATGTATAAAGAAAGAAAAAAAAACCACGGTTAGGTGGTATATACAATTATGGACGGGCTGCCGAGTGCCGACACAGAGGTAGCCACAGCCGTGAACTACCGCACTGTACTGTGTCTGCTGCTAATATAGACTGGTTGATAAAGAGATAGTATACTCGTAACTAGTATGTATGTATAAAGAAAGAAAAAAAAACCACGGTTAGGTGGTATATACAATTATGGACGGGCTGCCGAGTGCCGACACAGAGGTAGCCACAGCCGTGAACTACCGCACTGTACTGTGTCTGCTGCTAATATATAGACTGGTTGATAAAGAGATAGTATACTCGTAACTAGTATGTATGTATAAAGAAAGAAAAAAAAACCACGGTTAGGTGGTATATACAATTATGGACGGGCTGCCGAGTGGCGACACAGAGGTAGCCACAGCCGTGAACTACCGCACTGTACTGTGTCTGCTGCTAATATAGACTGGTTGATAAGAGATAGTATACTCGTAACTAGTATGTATGTATAAAGAAAGAAAAAAAAAACACGGTTAGGTGGTATATACAATTATGGACGGGCTGCCGAGTGCCGACACAGAGGTAGCCACAGCCGTGAACTACCGCACTGTACTGTGTCTGCTGCTAATATAGACTGGTTGATAAAGAGATAGTATACTCGTAACTAGTATGACTATAAAGAAAGAAAAAAAAACCACGGTTAGGTGGTATATACAATTATGGACGGGCTGCCGAGTGCCGACACAGAGGTAGCCACAGCCGTGAACTACCGCACTGTACTGTGTCTGCTGCTAATATATAGACTGGTTGATAAAGAGATAGTATACTCGTAACTAGTATGTATGTATAAAGAAAGAAAAAAAAAACCACGGTTAGGTGGTATATACAATTATGGACGGGCTGCCGAGTGCCGACACAGAGGTAGCCACAGCCGTGAACTACCGCACTGTACTGTGTCTGCTGCTAATATAGACTGGTTGATAAAGAGATAGTATACTCGTAACTAGTATGTATGTATAAAGAAAGAAAAAAAAACCACGGTTAGGTGGTATATACAATTATGGACGGGCTGCCGAGTGCCGACACAGAGGTAGCCACAGCCGTGAACTACCGCACTGTACTGTGTCTGCTGCTAATATAGACTGGTTGATAAAGAGATAGTATACTCGTAACTAGTATGTATGTATAAAGAAAGAAAAAAAAACCACGGTTAGGTGGTATATACAATTATGGACGGGCTGCCGAGTGCCGACACAGAGGTAGCCACAGCCGTGAACTACCGCACTGTACTGTGTCTGCTGCTAATATAGACTGGTTGATAAAGAGATAGTATACTCGTAACTAGTATGTATGTATAAAGAAAGAAAAAAAAACCACGGTTAGGTGGTATATACAATTATGGACGGGCTGCCGAGTGCCGACACAGAGGTAGCCACAGCCGTGAACTACCGCACTGTACTGTGTCTGCTGCTAATATAGACTGGTTGATAAAGAGATAGTATACTCGTAACTAGTATGACTATAAAGAAAGAAAAAAAAACCACGGTTAGGTGGTATATACAATTATGGACGGGCTGCCGAGTGCCGACACAGAGGTAGCCACAGCCGTGAACTACCGCACTGTACTGTGTCTGCTGCTAATATATAGACTGGTTGATAAAGAGATAGTATACTCGTAACTAGTATGTATGTATAAAGAAAGAAAAAAAAACCACGGTTAGGTGGTATATACAATTATGGACGGGCTGCCGAGTGCCGACACAGAGGTAGCCACAGCCGTGAACTACCGCACTGTACTGTGTCTGCTGCTAATATAGACTGGTTGATAAAGAGATAGTATACTACTAATATTATATATACTGGTGGTCAGGTCACTGGTCACTAGTCACACTGGCAGTGGCACTCCTGCAGCAAAAGTGTGCACTGTTTAATTTTAATATAATATTATGTACTCCTGGCTCCTGCTATAACCTATAACTGGCACTGCAGTAGTGCTCCCCAGTCTCCCCCACAATTATAAGCTGTGTGAGCTGAGCAGTCAGACAGATATATAATATATATAGATGATGCAGCACACTGGCCTGAGCCTGAGCAGTGCACACAGATATGGTATGTGACTGACTGAGTCACTGTGTGTATCGCTTTTTTCAGGCAGAGAACGGATATATTAAATAAACTGCACTGTGTGTCTGGTGGTCACTCACTATATAATATATTATGTACTCCTGGCTCCTGCTATAACCTATAACTGGCACTGCAGTAGTGCTCCCCAGTCTCCCCCACAATTATAAGCTGTGTGAGCTGAGCAGTCAGACAGATATATATAATATTTTATATAGATAGATAATAGATGATGCAGCACACTGGCCTGAGCCTGAGCAGTGCACACAGATATGGTATGTGACTGAGTCACTGTGTGCTGTGTATCGCTTTTTTCAGGCAGAGAACGGATTATAAAGTAAACTGCACTGTCCTCACTAGTAAACTCTCTCCACTCAGTCTCTACACTTCTACAGTAACAGTACTCCTCCTAGTCAGCTCCAGTAAATCTCTCTCAGTCTCTTATAATCTAAATGGAGAGGACGCCAGCCACGTCCTCTCCCTATCAATCTCAATGCACGTGTGAAAATGGCGGCGACGCGCGGCTCCTTATATAGAATCCGAGTCTCGCGATAGAATCCGAGCCTCGCGAGAATCCGACAGCGTCATGATGACGTTCGGGCGCACTCGGGTTAACCGAGCAAGGCGGGAAGATCCGAGTCGCTCGGACCCGTGAAAAAAAACATGAAGTTCTGGCGGGTTCGGATTCAGAGAAACCGAACCCGCTCATCTCTAGTTATATCTGCCCCCCCCTGCAGTGCACATGGGTGGTCATTCCGAGTTGATCGCTAGCTGCATTCGTTTGCTGTGCAGCGATCAGGCAAAAAAACGGCACTTCTGCGCATGCGTATGCGGCACAATGTGCACAAGCGTCGTACTATTGCAACGAACGATGTAGTTTCACACAAGGTCTAGCGAAGCTTTTCAGTCGCACTGCTGGCCACAGAGTGATTGACAGGAAGAGGGCGTTTCTGGATGTCAACTGACCGTTTTCAGGGAGTGTTCGGAAAAACGCAGGCGTGCCAGGAAAAATGCAAGCGTGGCTAGGCAAATGCAGGGCCTGTTCGTGACGACAAAACAGGAACTGAACAGTCTGAAGTGATCGCAAGCGTTGAGTAGGTTTTGAGCTACTCTAAAACTGCACAAAAAAACGTTGCCGCCGCTCTGCGATCCTTTCGTTTGCACTTCTGCTAAGCTAAAATACACTCCTAGTGGGAGGCGGCATAGCGTTTGCACGGCTACTAAAAACTGCTAGCGAGCGAACAACTCGGAATGACCACCATGGTTTTGCCCATTTGCTAACAAATTTGCTGCTGCAATCAGGTTTGAATTAGGCCCTATGTTGCAATGCAAGCGGCACAAATACATAATTGTTTTTTTGCATGCAGGGTAAATACTGGCTGCTTTTGCATGTAGCCCTCAAATGCTGGACAGCTTCATTCATATGCTGTAATTTAGGGGGACATTTACTAAGCAGTGATAAGAGCGGAGAAGTGAGCAGTGGAGAAGTTGCCCATGGTAACCAATCAGCACTGAAGTAACATCTATAATTTGCATACTATACAATTATACAGAGCTGCTGATTGGTTGATGGGGCAACTTCTCCACTGGCTCACTTCTCCACTCTTACCACTGCTTAGTAAATGTTCCCCTTAGATTTGAATTTGGACACGCCTCTCTTAAATCTAAATCTCTCTGTACATTTTAAGTCTGACCCACATACAGTGAGTGCAACATAGTGTTGCCCAGGTGCACAATTACTTGTTCTTTGTTACTTTATTCCCAAATCAGAATCAGGCCCTCAGTCAACAGAATAACATATTCCTGCATTCACAGAGAAGATGAAAGACTGTCTCACAGCACACACATTGTTGAGGTTATGCATAATAAAAATACAAAATTACAGTTTTGCAGTCTACTCAATTAAAACGTGTCTTTTTTTTTGGGGGGGGGGGGGGAGGTGGAGCCCCCCACTCATCCACCTCAGCTTTTAAAACCAGTCAGCTTCAAATGTTATAGGTAATTAAAATGTTTTTTTTCCTGATTAAATAGACACCTAATGAGACCTGGATCGTAACAGGTCAGGTGACACTGAACATGAAATCAAGCTGCCTCACTTCCCATATAAATATTGATCTCAGCGCTCCAGGGATCTCTTGGGTAATTAGCAGGAAGTTTGTACCAGTGTGCAAAATTATGAGGTCAAATGATGCTCTGTTACATAGTTACTGCTCTCACTCTCTCTTTCTAGACACAGAAAGGTTTCTTATTGCAAGAGTCTGTCTCTTTTGTCTATGAAGATAATATGTGGTGGAGGGGACAATGGGCTGGAACTTTCACATTCATTAAGGGATTTAAAACAATATACTGTAGGAGAGTGGTATGATTCAGAATGAGATGTGCTATATTCATTGTCTATTCACCAAGTCTCAAAGCAGTGATTCCCAGACAGCGTGTCAGGAAACATGCATGCGTCTCTATACCAGGCTGGATGTGTCACAGGAATTTAGGAGTCAGAGGTTTAACACAGGAGTCACAGAATCCTGGGGGGAACGACCCTTTATGCTATGTCGAATAAAGCTTGTTATTTTGTTGCTTCTTTCTAAGGACTGCAGACATATTGACGATGCCTGTTTAGTAGCTATAGATTCATTCTAAAATCTTGTGGGACTCTGCACTATGACATCATTGCAGAGTGCTCCCAAATTAGAAACACTTCTATATCTAGTAGACCTGCTGCAGTCCCAAGCAGGGAAACAGATCGGCTAATAACGCAGGCTGTCACTGGCATGAGATAAAACTACAGAGAAAACACGAGGCCGGAGGCAGTTAAATGGTCATTTAAGGGAATAGTGTACAGTAGGTGTTGTACTAGAGGGAATGGAAAATAGAAAGGGGAATGGAGATAAGACAAAGAACAGGAGACAAGGAGGTAGGCAAGGTACACAGAAGAGACGTGTCATTATAAGAGATGAATGGCAAAAGACCATGGAGGACAGAAGAGGAGGAGGGCTTTAAAGGCCAGGCAAATGCCTATGAACAAAGTAGTTATTATGTTGATATTTGTATGAGTAGCATTTATTATCAGGGCATAAGGGAATACAAGGGTGCAATGAAAAATGAATGGTGTGATACAACATCACAAAGGTCGGGAGCCAATGTTACAAAGTATACCCATCATCTTCATGCTATGCACACTGATATAATGTATGTAGCATTGTTATGAGAGGATTACATTTGGATGAATCACTCAGTGAATACTTGTGACCAATGCTTTCAAACAAATTGACCTCCATGATCATTGATACCTTTTGGTGAATCATAGTAAAAGTTGTTTATTCCTGTGACACTGTATGTATGTGTGTAGAATTTTCTTTATATAGTGGTACATTGATTAGCAATGCTACCTTGCAGTGCTGGGCTTATGTGTTTGAACATGTGTTTGATCTTGCTTGGAGTTTATATGTGCTTTCTGTGTTTACATGGGTTCCTCCTACCATCCAAATAGATACTGATACTTGATTAATTTCCCCGTGTGTTAGAGACTTTAGAGTGTAAGCACCCATGAGACAAGAACTGGATGATTACATATTCTCAGTGCTACATAATATGACTGTCACTACATAAATAAAAAAGAAGACTAATAGTATCATCAAATAAAAGGACATTGTCATTATGGGTTTATGGAAAATAGATAATGGTTGAAAATTGAGTGTATATACTCACCTAGGTCATAAGAGGCAATGTGAAAAGCAGGGGGTTCACACTTATCTGACTTCTGTACACAGTAGAATTGGTCTTGAAAATGTAAAGGGTGGATGTTAGGTAGAAATCGGAAGGAATAGCGTTCCAGAGATATGATGCAGCATTGTGAAATGAATTTAAACAAGACAAAGTCATGTTTGAAGCAGCGACACCGTGGGCTCTGTGAATTTTCCATCTATTCTGATTTACTGTGCAGAATAATAAGCTGGGAGGATGCATGGACATGAGCTGTGTTTCAGCTGAACAAGAATCACAGCGACAAACACTCTGGGTGGGATAGAAACAACTAAGCTGTTTACATAAATGCTTGCAAATGACCCAATCTAAGATAGTATCAGGTGATATGACAGACATTTCCCACAGCAGTATCTTTGGTCTAATAGCCATGGGGGTCATTCCGACCCATTCGCATGCAGTGGTTCTTCGCTGCGGTGCGAACGGATCGGGACTGTGGCTGTGCGGCGGCCGCAATGCGCACGCAGCACAGAAAGTGATTGCAGCGGTGATCGCATGAAGACTGACAGGTGGGAGGTGTTCCGGGGCGTCAACTGACTGTTTCCAAGGCATGGTGAGGCAAACGCAGGAGGATCCAGACGTTTGGAGGGTGGATGTCTGACGTCAATCCCGGGACCTTCGTCACACAGGGTAAGTAACTCTTACCCTGGTCTTATTTTACAGGAAACTTTTTTAGCATAGCAGGGCTGCACAAGTGATCGCAGCCCTGCTATGCTAAAATACACTCCCCCATAGGCGGCGTCAGGTTGATCGCATGAGCAGCAAAAGTTGCTACGTGCAATCAACTCGGAATGAGGGCCCATGTGCAAAGTTTACTCTAGCTAGTTGTATAATTTCTTAAATGTGTTGTAAATTTGCAAATGTTTACAGCTTTCTATTTGACAGTATTTAAACAGTATTACCGAACTTCCTTCTGGATGCTAAACCACATAATATTTAATTCCCTGGACTGGTTAAAAATGTAATGTATTTATCATACAGTATATGTAAGATTGTTTTGTCTTTATACTGTATACTTTATACTGTATACTGAGTAACATACAGCTTTAATATATTTTAATGGTGATTTTTCCCTTTTTAACATTGTCATTTAACTGCCAACCATGGGGGTAATTCCAAGTTGATTGCAGCAGGATTTTTGATAGCAATTGGGCAAAACCATGGGGGTAATTCCAAGTTGATCGCAGCAGGAAATTTTTTAGCAGTTAGGCAAAACCATGTGCACTGCAGGGGGGGGCAGATATAACATTTGCAGAGAGAGTTAGATTTGGGTGGGTTATATTGTTTCTGTGCAGGGTAAATACTGGCTGCTTTATTTTTACACTGCATTTAGATTTCAGTTTGAACACACCACACCCAAATCTCTCTCTCTCTCTCTCTCTCTCTCTCTCTCTGCGCATGTTATATCTGCCCCCCCTGCAGTGAGGCAAATGACAATGGTGTCATCAACGAATTTGATGATATTTACTGATTGCGCCTCTGAGGAGCAGTCATTTGTGTACAGGGAGAAGAGCAGGGGTGAGAGGACACAGCCCTGAAGGGGGTGGAGGATGCTGGGTTAATACTAACCATTACACCATCCGTACATCTTTCATCTGATGGGGAGCCCACCATAGCCATACAGTGAGAAGCAAGTTTATTTATTTGTTTTATATATTATCAGTTATTCATATAGCATTAGCAAACTCCATTGTGCATTACAATTGGGAACAAAGCAATAATAAAGTAGTTAATAACAAGCAGACAGTGAGGTAAAAGAGCATACACACTAGATGATTTAAGTGGACGATATGCACGATAAAGATATTATCGTACATATCGTCAAGTGTGTATGCACGTAATGATAACAATGCACACTCCCGTGGTCATTATCGTTTATCTTTATCAACTGAACATGCAATCTAATTTAGGCTATATCTTTCATTACTGCATGTTCAGAGATGAGAGCGGTGATGTCACTGAACGATATTGTTTCCTATATCGTACAGTGTGTATGCACTTTATCTTTCATTCTACAGCTGGAGAAGTTTCAAGGGAAATTTTTATCTTTATTGGTTCAAAATCGTCTAGTGTGTACCCGCCTCAAGGAGGCCCTGATTCCAAGCCTACGATCTATAGACAAATAGGAATTTCATACATGAGATTCATTGAGGCAGATTACAAATGGTCCAGCCAGATTGCAAAGGTTATTGGTGGGCTATATAATCTTCCTTTTCAACTCTCACACTACGTATATGGACAAAAGTATTTGGACGCCTGACCATTACATCAGCAGGGACTGTAATGACATTGTATTCAAATACTTATATTTTAAAATGGTGTTTAATATTGCCCTTCACTGGAGATAAGGGGTCTATCTAAAACCTGAAAAACAGCCCCATACCATTATCCCTCTTCCATCAAACTTCACAGTTGGCATAATGCAGTCAGGCAGGTAACGTTCTCCCAGCATCCGCCAAACCCAGGCTCGCCCATCTGACTGCCAAACACAGAAGCATGAGTCGTCACTCCACAGGACACGTTTCCACTGCTCCACAGTCCAGTGTCGGTGTGCTTTACACCACTCTATCCAACGCTTGGCATTGGACTTGATGATGTGAGGCCATGGAAACTAGAGATGAGCAGGTTCAGTTTCCTGAGAACCGAACCCTACCGGACTTCACGTCACGAGTCCGGATCCAAGTCAGACTTTGGTTTTCCTGCCTGACTCGGAAACCAGAACGAGGCAAAAAACGTCATCATCCTGCTGTCGGATTCTCGCGGGGTTTGGATTCCATATAAGGAGCCGCGTGTCACCGCCATTTTCACACCGGCATTGGAGAGTGTAGAGAGAGGACGTGTCTCCGTTCTCTCAGTGTCCTCAGTGTCCATGTCTTGTGCTGCATCTGTCCACTCACAGTGGTTGTGTCCTCTGCTGCCATATGTCCAGTGTTGCTGTATAGGGTGCTGTGTTGTGCTGCATCAGTTCAGTGGTGGTGTATTATGCTGCATTAGTCCAGTCACAGTGGTGGTTTCCTCTGCTGCCATATGTCCAGTGCTGCTGTATAATAAGTCCCTTACAGTGTCGCTGTGTTGTCCTGCATCAGACCAGTGGTAGTGTCCTGTGCATCAGTCAGTCCAGTGACCAGTCACAGTGGTGTCCTCTGCTGCCATATGTCCAATGCTGCTGCATAATAAGTCCCTTACAGTTTTGCTGTGTTGTCCTGCATCAGACCAGTGGCAGTGTCTTGTGCATCAGTCAGTCCAGTGACCAGTCACAGTGGTGGTGTCCTCTGCTGCCATATGTCCAGTGCTGCTGCATAATAAGTCCCTTACAGTGTTGCTGTGTTGTCCTGCATCAGACCAGTGGCAGTGTCTTGTGCATCAGTCAGTCCAGTGACCAGTCACAGTGGTGTCCTCTGCTGCCATATGTCCAGTGCTGCTGTATAATAACAAGTCCCTTACAGTATTGCTGTGTTGTCCTGCATCAGACCAGTGGTAGTGTCCTGTGCATCAGTCAGTCCAGTGACCAGTTACAGTGGTGTCCTCTACTGCCATATGTCCAGCGCTGCTGTATAATAACAAGTCCCTTACAGTATTGCTGTGTTGTCCTGCATCAGACCAGTGATAGTGTCCTGTGCATCAGTCAGTGCAGTGACCAGTCACAGTGGTGTCCTCTTCTTCCATATGTCCAGCGCTGCTGTATAATAACAAGTCCCTTACAGTATTGCTGTGTTGTCCTGCAGTGATAGTGTCCTGTGCATCAGTCAGTCCAGTGACCAGTCACAGTGGTGTCCTCTGCTGCCATATGTCCAGTGCTGCTGTATAGGGTGCTGTGTTGTGCTGCATCAGGTCAGTGGTGGTGTATTGTGCTGCATCAGTCCAGTCACAGTGGTGGTGTCCTCTGCTGCCATATGTCCAGTGCTGCTGTATAATAACAAGTCCCTTACAGTATTGCTTGTCCTGCATTAGACCAATGGTAGTGTCCTGTGCATCAGTCAGTCCAGTGACCAGTCACAGTGGTGTCCTCTGCTGCCATATGTCCAGTGCTGCTGTATAATAACAAGTGCCTTACAGTGTTGCTGTGTTGTCCTGCATCAGACCAGTGGTAGTGTCCTCTGCATCAGTCAGTCCAGTGACCAGTCACAGTGGTGTCTTCTGCTGCCATATGTCCAGTGCTGCTGTAGAAGTCCAGTCCATTGCAGTGTTGCTGTGTTGTCCTGCATCAAACCAGTGGTAGTGTCCTGTGCATCAGTCAGTCCAGTGACCAGTCACAGTGGTGTCCTCTGCTGCCATATGTCCAGTGATGCTGTATAAGTCCAGTTCATTGCAGTGGTGCTGTGTTGTCCTGCATCAGTCCAGTGTTGGTGTCCCTGTGCTGCCGTATATGTCCAGTGGTACTGCCGTATATGTCCAGTGGTACTTCCATATATGTCCAGCGGTACTGCCTTATATGTCCAGGAGTACTGCCGTATAAGTCCAGTCCAGTGGTGCTGTATTGTGCTGCATCAGTCCAGTGGTGGTGTCTTGTGCTGCCATAAGTCCAGTGGTGGTGTCCTGTGCTGTATATTATTTACTCCAAATAAAAGGGTTATATACATTACTTATATTATTATCCAAATAATTTTTACAGGGTTTGCCCTGTGTGGTGTAGGGGTACGCTCGCCTGTGCTGCATATTATTATAATAGCTTAAAATAAAAGGGTTATTATTATTCAAATTAATTTTACAGGCTTTGCCGTGTGTGTGTTTGGTTTAGGGGTACGCTCTCCAGCCTGTGCCACCAATATTGTGCGTGTATTACATCTGGGCAAATTCCATCACATCCCATGTTGTTTGTGCCGCACAGTTGTGTCGCTTAGCTTAGCCATACAGCTACCTCATTGCACCTCTTTTACTATTTTGCATGATATGCTGTTTGGGGACGAGTTTTTTTAAGTGCCATCCTGTCTGCAACTGCAGTGCCACTCCTAGATGGGCCAGGTGTTTGTGCCGCACACTTGTGTCGCTTAGCTTAGTCATCCAGCTACTTCATTGCACCTCTTTTTCTTCTTTGCATCATGTGCTGTTTGGGGCCTATTTTTTAAATTTGCCATCCTGTCTGCCACTGCAGTGTCACTCCTAGATGGGCCAGGTGTTTGTGCCGCACACTTGTGTCGCTTAGCTTAGTCATACAGTGACCTCTGTGCAACTTTTAGGCCTAAAAACAATATTGTGAGGTGTTCAGAATAGACTGGAAATGAGTGGAAATTAATGTTATTGAGGTTAATAATACCGTAGGATCAAAATTACCCCCAAATTCTGTGATTTTAGCTGTTTTTATGTTTGTTTTTTTCAAAAAATCATCCAGATCCAAAACCAAAACACGAAAGGGTGGTTTTGGCAAAACCAACCCAAAACCAAAACACAAGCGGGGAATTAGAACCAAAACACAAAACATGAAAAGTGCCCGCCGCACATCTCTAAATTGGAAACCCATTCCATTAAGCTCCTGCCGCACATTTTTTTGTTTACATTAACACCATTGGAAGTTCGGAATTCTTCAGCTATGGAATCAGCAGAGCGTTGGTGACTTTTCACACCATGTACCTTAGCAGTCGTTTACCCTGCTCTGTGATTTTACATGGTCTTCCACTTTGTGGCTGAGTTGCTGTTGTTCCTAAACGCATCCACTTTCTAATAATATCACTTAAAACTGGCCATGGAATATCCAGCAGTGATGAAATTTCAAGAACATTGCAAAGGTGGCATCCTATCACAAAACCATATAGAGTATACCAGGCAGGCGCTCGATACCATAGAAACAATCGTTCTAAAAATACAGTTTTAATACATATATCAAGTCAATAACAGTAACAATAAAAAACAATCATAAAACAATAGGTCTCAGATGATAAACTGAGTCACAGTATATATTCCTGACTCACACAAATAGTTACTGCAAGGAAAATAAATTACTAAGTAATTTGCATGGCACTGATCGTGAGCTGTTTTACCAAAAGCAGCCAATCGATAACGGGATAGTCAGTCCCCACAAGCAATATATAGAGAAAATAGAATTGGCGCTAGAGAGCTGAATGTATTCAAAAATGAAACAAATTTATTCATACATTAAATAGAATTCAAATGTTGCAACATTATAAGAACAAGAAGAACTTGAGTTTGGAGATGAGGACCTTTAAATGACTTGATTAAGGAATCCAACTGGTCCAACTGAAAGCTCAGGTCCGTTTTGTAAGTGTCCAAATCGCAAAGAATGGTTCCTTTATCAGACTTCCAGGCTTTTCCTGTGTGTAAATATAAGATGCGACAACCAGCTCCTCCACCTTAATCAGGCCATTTAAAGGTCCTCATCTCCAAACTCAAGTTGGTATATATTCCATCTCGCTCATATCTGTTCCTGGACTGTGGCTATACCAAATAGATGAACTCGATGCTTAAGCTCCAGCTCATATTTAATTATTACTAAAAATAACATCAGAAGCAGTGCTATGACAGGCCCTTTTTCATGTATTTTAAATCACACAAATAGTTAGTGTGTGCAATAAGGAAATCCCTGGAGTTTAAAAAGTAAATGGTCAAATCATAAATCGATGTTCAATAGATCACAAAACCATGCTTGATGTCACTGAGCGTTTTAGAAAGATCTATTTCTCTTACGTCCTAGATGATACTGGGGTGCACATTAGTAACATGGAGTATAGACGGGTCCACTAGGAGCTATGGGCACATTAAGAAATTGATAGTGTGGGCTGGCTCCTCCCTCTATGTCCCTCCTACCAGACTCAGTCTAGGAAACTGTGCTCGAGGAGATGGACATACTTTGAGAGAAGGATAGATAAGGATAGTGGTGAAATTCCGAACCAGCACATACAAACTAGAGGTAAGCCAAGCTAACCAAACTATAAACCAGGAACAGCAACCGCTGAACCAACAATACGGGCGCCCAGTATCCTCTACGAACTACGAGAAAATGATTTACCGGTAGGTAATTAAAATCCTATTTTCTCTTACGTCCTAGAGGATACTGGGGTCCACATTATGTGATATCCGCTAGCCTGGTCAGTGTGTGCAGACTGCCTGGGGAGAAACTGTAAAACCTCTGTGGGAGAAGCATGCTTCCTTATACAAGTGAGCCATATAGTATTTACTGGAAAACTCTGTGTTTTGTTTAGAGACAGTCAGGAACGTCTTGTGTATAGTTAGCGCCGGCCAGGCAAGGTATTTTCTTTTGATGTTTATTTTATTTTCTGGTTAATAAAACTGGTTGCGGCCAGTTGCACCACAAAACTGAACTTGTATTATTTCTCAGCTGCTGCTTGCTGCCATCTACCCCAGGAGACGGCACCCTGTTTCCCTACAGTGTTACAACTTGGTGGAGAATGCGAGAATTCCGTTCTGCACATAATTGAAAGCAGCAGCTTTATGAGGCCTGCAGAAAACTATGGATTATGCAGATACAGCCCAGTGTGAAGTTGCTGAGACTCACCCCTGAGGAGTCGATAAATGTCCTGGGTGAAAGCAGCTGCAAAACCGCCCAAAAAATCTGTTGACATGGAGGAACTGCTTAAAGCCTTGCTGCAAGCTACAGCGGCTCAGCAGGAGGCCAACAGACAATAGTAGGTGGCTCTTGATGAACTTTACATGCAACAGCATCAGGATAGAGATGCCTTAACAGAAGTGATGCAGAGCCTTGTAGCCTGGATTGGAGATGTCGCCACCAGTGCTCCGACCAGCCCTAGTTCTATACGGGCCAGTCACTTCTTGCAGAAAATGACAGAGGCTGATGATGTGGAGGCATATCTGACCACGTTTGAAAGGACTGCCGAGCGTGAGAATTGGCCTAAAGCACAGTGGGCCAGTCTGCTAGCACCTTTTCTTTCAGGTGAGCCCCAAAAAGCATACTTTGATTTAAGCCCTGCCAAGGCTCGGGAATATGACAAACTAAAAACTGAGATCCTGACCCACCTGGGAGTCATGCTGTCAGTACAAGCACAACGGGTGCACCGTTGGGTGTATGCCATGGAGAAGCCTCCTCGCTCCCAGATGCACGACCTTATTCACCTAACTAAAAAATGGTTACAACCAGAGACATTAACTGGTCCCCAGATGGTTGAAAGAGTCGTCATGGACCGCTATTTGAGATCTTTGCCCATGGTCCTGCGCAAGTGGGTGAGCCATGGAAATCCGGATACCGCTGACCGGTTAGTGGACATGGTAGCGAGGTATCTGGCGGCAGATGAACTACTGATGACCACCCAGCAACCCATAGATCCTCGACAGTGCCCTTCAGTAAAGACTGGTAAGACTGTTCCGTGGGAAAACGTTGCTGGGTGCTTAAGTGAACGCAAGAGTGGAGAGACTGTAAATACTGGCCCTGGGGACAGGCCAATGGGGCTAGAAAGGTCTATGCCACCCAAACGAGTTGATAATCGTGTGGTTAAATGTTTTAGGTGTGGTATGCCAGGTCATGTTATTGACAATTGCCCATTCACACTAGAACCCATGCAATGTGATGCTGCCTTTGAATGTCGCAGAATGTCTTTCTTTGCTAGGTTAGCCTGTACTGTGGTACCTTCACCTGAGCTGGAAAAACAAATGTGTGACGTGTTCTTAGAGGGTAACTGGGTAGAGGTCTTTCTAGATTCAGGAAGTTTAGTTACCCTCGTGAAAGCTAGGTTAGTGAACCCCTTAAAGGTCCAGCAAATACCTATTGGGGTAACTTGCATACATGGGGATACCCAACATTATGTCACTGCTGAAGTGAATATAGAAACTTGTTGTGGGTCAGCAATTGTTAAAGTAGGACTGGTCCCCACCTTGGTGCATGAGGCCATAATAGGGAGGGATTTTCCTCATTTTTGGAAACTGAGGGAATCACGTTTAGCAACAGATGTGAGTAGTAAAGAGACAGTTGATAATACCAGTGATTTTATGGCTGTACGTGTGTCCTCTGAACTTTCTGACCCTTTACCATTTGCTAGCTTGGCTGGGGAAGTGACAGATGGGGAGTCCAGTGAGGACCCTCTTGCTGGGAACAGAGACATAGTAGTTAGAACTGAAAGAGTGCCTGACCTGGAGGTAAAGAGGGATCTGTTTGCATCTGAACAGTTAAAGGATCCTACCTTAATACAGGCTAGAGAGAATGTTAAGATTGTTAATGGGGAACCAGTGGTACCAGGTGACAGGGTTACGTATTCCCACCTGGCCGTCTGTAATGAGCTCTTGTACATGGTCAAAATGGGTGAGGATGTGGTGGAACAGCTGGTAGTTCCCCAGCCTTACAGGAGAACGGTACTAGATTTAGCTCATAGTCACGTTACCGCAGGATATTTAGGAGCAGAAAAAAACACTGAAAGAGTTTAACAAAGGTTCTTTTGGCCAGGGGTTTATAAAGAAGTGTCTGGATATTGTTCTTCCTGTCCTGAATGCCAGTATCATGCCCCTAGACCCCATTTCAGGAGCCCACTAGTTCCCATGCCAATAATAGAAATCCCGTTTGACAGAATAGCCATGGATCTCGTGGGGCCCTTGTTAAAGTCTGCTCGGGGCCATCAGTATATCCTGGTAATAATGGACTATGCCACTCGATATCCTGAGGCTGTCACTTTACACAATATCACAACCAAGGCAATAGCTAGGGAGCTGGTGCAGGTTTTTAGTAGAGTGGTGGGAATACCAAAATAAATTTTGACTGACCAAGGTACCCCATTTATGTCGAGGGTCATGAAAGAATTGTGCAAATTATTTAAGGTCACTCACCTCAGAACGTCTGTCTACCATCCCCAAACTGATGGGTTGGAAGAAAGGTTTAATAAAACATTAAAAAGTATGTTAAAAAAGATTGTTGATAGAGATGGGAAAAACTGGGATTGTTTGTTGCCCTACTTGTTATTGGCCATCAGAGAAGTTCCTCAGTCCTCTACTGGGTTTGCTCCATTTGATTTGTTGTACGGTAGACACCCCAGAGGGCTGTTTGACATTGCCAAAGAGACGTGGGAAGGACAGCCCACTCCTTATAAAAGCGTTATTGAACATGTAACACAAATGTAGGATAGGATTGCAGCCGTGGTACCTATTGTCAGAGAGCACATGGATCAGGCCCAAAGTGCTCAACAGAGGGTATATAACCGGAATGCCAAGTTTCGGGAATTTGCTCCTGGAGATAGAGTTCTTGTTTTGGTACCCACTGTGGAAAGCAACTTCCTAGCTAAATGGCAGGGTCCATTTGAGATTAGGGATAAAGTAAATGAGGTTAACTACAAAGTATAACAACCAGGAAAGAGAAAACCCGAACAAATCTACCATGTTAACTTAATCAAACCCTGGAAAGATAGGTTGTCTCTGTCAGCGGAGCCTTGCCCTTCTGTGTCTTCACCTCGTTTGCTTCCTGCAGTAAAGGTGTCAGAGACATTATCAGCTGATCAGAACAATCAGGTTATAGAATTTATCATCCAAAATAGGGAGATATTTTCAGAGCTGCCTGGCCGAACGGCCATAATAAAACATGACATTGTCACAGAACCAGGGGTCAGGGTCAATTTAAAGCCATATAGGATTCCTGAAGCTCAGCGAGAAGCTGTTTCTAAAGAAGTTAAAAACATGTTAGAACTTGGAGTCATAGAGGAATCTAACAGTGAGTGGTCCAGTTCCATAGTTCTCATCCCGAAGCCAGATGGTAGCATATGCTTCTGTAATGATTTTCGTAAGTTAAATGAGGTGTCCAAGTTTGACGCATACCCCATGCCCCGTGTGGGTGAGCTTATAGAAAGGTTGGGAACAGCCAGGTTTCTTACCACGTTGGATCTGACCAAAGGTTACTGGCAAATACCTTTAATGGATAGCGCAAAATAAAAAATAGCCTTTTCGGTTCCGGAGGGGCTATACCAGTATAAGATGTTACCCTTTGGGTTGAATGGGGCTCCAGCAACCTTTCAATGGGCAATGGATAAGATTTTGAGGCCCCATAGAAAGTATGCAGCTGCCTACTTGGATGATATGGTAATTCACAGTACGGACTGGGGGTCCCACTTGGTTAAGGTACAAGCAGTACTGGACTCAATCAGAGAAGCAGGGTTAACTGCTAGCCCAAAGAAGTGCTGCCTCGCAATGGATGAGGTTAAATACTTGGGCTTCACCATAGGTATAGGTCTGATTAGGCCCCAATTGAATAAAATTGATGCTATTCAAAACTGGCCTAGTCCGGTGAATAAAGAACAGGTAAAGGCTTTTTTGGTAATAATGGGGTACTATATATGATTTATTCCTAATTTTACCACCACAGCAGTGCCGTTGTCAGACCTTACCAAAGGGAAGCAGTCAAATATGGTGAAATGGAACCCTGATGCAGAAAAAGCGTTACAAGCGTTAAAAGTGGCTTTGTGTTCACAACCTGTGTAATGATAACACCAGATTTTTCAAAAGAATTTGTTGTACAGATGGCGGGCCGTATTCTCCCAAACCAGAGATGGGGACGAACACCCTATAATTTATTTGAGTAGGAAACTCAATGAGCATGAGAAAAGGTATGCTATTATAGAAAAGGAGGCTTTGGCCATTAAGTGGGCATTAGATACCTTGCGATATTACCTCTTGGGTAGACAGTTCAGACTAGTGACAGATCATGCCCCTTTAAAATGGATGTATGTAAATAGAGGTCAGAATGCTCGTGTAACTAGATGGTTTCTAGCATTGCAAGATTTTAAGTTTACTGTCGAACATAGACCGGGTACGCAATTGGCCAATGCAGATGCATTGTCCCGCATCTTCTGCTACTACAAGTGTTCCAGCCCCTAGGTCGAAACAGGGGTTGGGGATATGTGACAAGAACACTGGAATAGTGTTTGAGGGCAGGTATGTTTGTCCCAGGTTCTTGTCTTACAAGTTTTAGGAAAAGGAAAACTTCCAGGAAAATATTTTGTTTTATTTTGTTAGCAGCTTTAAAGTCTGTTGGGAAAGCTGGATAAGGGCCCTGAGAGAGAGAGGGCAAGTTCCAGACAGTGGGCCCAGTTCGGGTCTTTGGCCTCACAGAGGACTAATCAGGGCTTTCAGCTGTGTAAGAGTGTTATAGGGCTGCTAGCCTGATCAGTGTGTGCAGACTGCCTTGGGAGAAACTACAAAACCTCTGTGGGAGAAGCATGCTTCCTTATACAAGTGACCCATACAGTATTTACTGGAAAACTCTGTGTTTTGTTTAGAGACAGTCAGGAACGTCTTGTGTATAGTTAGTGCCGGACAGGCAAGGTATTTTCTTTTGATGCTTATTTTATTTTCTGCTTAATAAAACTGGTTGCGGCCAGTTGCACCACAAAACTGGACTTGTATGATTTCTCAGCTGCTGCTTGCTGCCATCTACCCCAGGAGACGGCACCCTGTTCCCCTACAGTGTTACAACACATAATGGCAGACAGCATCCCCTTTTTACACATAACGGCAGACAGCGTCCCCTTTTTACACATAACGGCAGACAGCATCCCCCTTTTTACACATTACGGCAGACAGCGTCCCCCTTTTTTTACACATAACGGCAGACAGCATTCCCCTTTTCTACACATAACGGCAGACAGCGTTCCCCTTTTTACACATAATGGCAGACAGCGTCCCCTTTTTTACACATAACGGCAGATAGCGTCCCCTTTTTTACACATAACGGCAGACAGCGTCCCCTTTTTTACACATAATGGCAGACAGCATCCCCTTTTTACACATAACGGCAGACAGTATCCCCTTTTTACACATAACGGCAGACGGCGTCCCCTTTTTTACACATTAAGGCAGACAGCATCCCCCTTTTTACACATTAAGGCAGACAGACAGAATAGAAAGAAAGTGTGCAAAAGTGGGTGTACTTAGTAGGTGTGCAATGGATAGCTGCTATACTGGGCTCAATGTTTTAACAAGGAAGGTTCCCTCACACCTTCACCAACAGAAATGCATAACAAAGTATGTAAAACAGAACCTTGGTAGCGCTAGTGTCTAGAACTTGCAGTAATTCTCACTCCTTGGCACGATCAGCATTTCGGCTCAATAAAAGGAAATTAGTGATAATAGTGAAGTACAGTAAACAACAATTTAATAACAGTAGATCACATATAGTTAAAAATCATAGCATGTGTAAGAGCATAAAATTAATGACATGTATCCACATGGAATCAGTAAAGATGACAATAACCAGAGGTAGTGTGAACTGTGTCAAAAACAACAGTTCTGTAAGTGTGTGATAGGGTGTTATCCGGAAGCATCTTCACAGGTAGCTGACCTCACTGCCGTCAGGTTTTTGCTCCACACTGGCTCCTATGGCAACACAGTACAGGTCCAACGTGTTTCTACCCCTTCTGGGGTCTTTATCAAGGTCCTCAGATGCTGTATATTCTATGCCCTCCATTTCCTGGTTTAAATACCCTATATTTCCCCAGCTTGCACAGCGCCACACAGCTGATCCTAGACAGAGTCTTCCTATTTGTCCATGATCCCTGCTGTGTGGCGCCATCACCATGGCAACCCGTCCGGCCGGCCAATTACGGGAGGGAAGCCTCGTGCATCAGTTCCATCCTCTGGCTTCCGTGTCCCATTGCCAGCCACCCGGCGGTGTGCGTCATCACGGCCAGGCACGTCGTCATCATGGGAACCCATTCGTCCATCCCGCCGCGGGAGAGAGGCTCCGTTCGTCTACTCCCTCATGTCCCTTCCGGGTGTTGTTGCCAAGCAACCGATAGTGTCCAGTATGTCATATCCGGCCATGTCCTTGGTAGTCATGGTGACCAAGGGGTAATATACAAAGTCCCATTTTCCATCCTTATTAAAACTCCTTCATAACCTCAAAAGAAGTAATAGGTATTAATTATCTAATCATCTGGCTTTTGGGCAAAGCAATGCATATACAATTCATCTGAAATGCATATAAAAAGCCGCTTTCTTCATTAAAAGTATAAAATGTAAAATCGACAATAGAAATAGATTGATTAAAGTGACATAGTGCGTGATAGATCAGTCCCAAAGTTCATAATGATCTAGACATAAAGGGGAGATTCAAATGTTTGAAAAGTCGGTTGGGTGTCTGTTTTTTTCTGTCTATTAGATAGGAAAAAAACAGACTCCCAACTGACTTTTCAAACATTTGAATCTCCCCCATTGGGTGATATATAATTGAGCAAAAAGTGACCAGATGCATACATTCAGAAAATGGTGATATATATATATATATATATATATATATAAAAGGTGGCACAGTGCATGATCTAGAGAAACCATTTGATCTCAAAATCCGAGTTGAGTCCTGCCGGCTGTAATGTCCCCAACTGGAATATAGTTTGCATTTCCACTTTAGCTAGTAGATTGGTGTCATACTTATGCCACCAATTGTTCCGTATACATTTCAATCCACAGAATCTTTTGATTCCTGTGGTACAACTATTGTGGTATTTTTTGAAATGGTCAGATAGTGCGTGCATCATCAGCCCTTTCATAATATTTCGTATGTGTTCTGCTATTCTGACCTTTAAAGGCCTGGATGTTCTCCCAACATAGGGCAGTGTTTACTAATATTCGTGTTTTAGCCGTTTTTAAGGGAATTTGATCTCGAATGGTATCGGGTGCATTTTACTGCAACTTTTTGAATCCTGATACGGTTATTCACTAAGCTGCCGAGTTTTCCACATTTGTTTTTTCCGATGTCGATGTGATTCGTAATATCAGGCAGTGTTTTACGGGAGTGATGAGTAAAACACTGCCTGACAAAACACAAGGAATCCCAGCCGGATCTGTGAGATCCGTGCAGGGCTTCATTGTGTACCTTAAAAAGGTGTTTAAAGTCGTAAAAAAGCAGAAATAAAATGCGTGGGGTCCCCCCTCCTAAGCACAACCAGCCTCGGGCTCTTTGAGCCGGTCCTGGTTGACAAAATATGGGGGGGGGAAATGACAGGGGTTCCCCCATATTTAATCAACCAGCACCGGGCTCTGCGCCTGGTCCTGGTTCCAAAAATATGGGGGACAAAAAGCGTAGGGGTCCCCCGTATTTTTTAAACCAGCACCGGGCTCCACTAGCCAGGTACATAATGCCACAGCCGGGGGACACTTTTATACTGGTCCCTGCGGCCCTGGCATTACATACCCAACTAGTCACCCCTGGCTGGGGTACCCTGGAGGAGTGGGAACCCCTTAAATCAAGGGGTCCCCCCCCTCCAGCCACCCAAGGGCCAGGGGTGAAGCCCGAGGCTGTCCCCCCCATCCAAGGGCGGCGGATGGGGGGCTGATAGCCTTGTGAAAAAATGTGAATATTGTTTTTAGTAGCAGTACTAGAAGTCCCAGCAAGCCTCCCCCGCAAGCTGGTACTTGGAGAACCACAAGTACCAGCATGCGGTGGAAAACCGGGCCCGCTGGTACCTGTAGTACTACTACTAAAAAAATACCCCCCAAAAAACAGGACACACACCGTGAAAGTTTAAGTTTATTACATACATGCACACCTCCATACACACATACTTACCTATGTTCCCATGAGGCTCGGTCCTATTCTCCATGTAGAATCCTCGGGGTATCTGTGAAAAAAATTATACTCACATAATCCAGTGTAGAATCAGACCTTGGTATATTCCACGTACTTGGCAAAGTAATAAAACGGAAACCCGACCATGCACTGAAAGGGGTCCCATGTTCCCCTTTCCCCGACTGCCAGGACCCCCCCTGACTCGTGTCAAAGAGGGTCCCTTCAGCCAATCAGGGAGCGCCACGTCGTGGCACTCTCCTGATTGGCTGTGTGCTCCTGTAGTGTCTGTCAGGCAGCACACGGCACAGATACAATGTAGCGCCTATGCGCTCCATTGTAACCAATGGTGGGAACTTTGCGGTCAGCGGTTGACCGAAAGTAACCTCACCGCTGACCGCAAAGTTCCCACCATTGGTTACAATGGAGCGCATAGGCGCTACATTGTATCTGTGCCGTGTGCTGCCTGACAGACACTACAGGAGCACACCTCTTTTTGTGTTTTCCCCTTGTTCTTCACGAGCTCTTCCCTTTTTACAGTTGAGACTGCTTCTAAGGATTCCTGTATTCTTTTTCATCGTACCCTGAAGCAATAAACTTTTCTTTCATATTTTCTGCTTCTATTTCATACGTCTCAGTCTTAGTGCAATTTCTTTTCACTCTCCTAAGTTGGCCTCCAGGAATGGAGTGTAGCCAGTTTGAATGATGGCAACTAGAAGCCATTAGAAACATACCGGAATCTGTGGTCTTTCTGAAGTTGCGTGTATGGATCCTGCCTTCTTCAATATAAACAGTGATGTCTTAAAAATTGATAGGGGGTATTTAAACCAGGAAATGGAGGGCATAGAATATACAGCATCTGAGGACCTTGATAAAGACCCCAGAAGGGGTAGAAACGCGCTGGAGCAAAAACCGGACGGCAGTGAGGTCAGCTACCTATGGAGGTGCTTCCGGATAACACCCTATCAGACGCTTACAGAACTGTTGTTTTTGACACAGTTCACACTAACTCTGGTAATTGTCATCTTTACTGATTCCATGTGGATGCA